>NC_047037.1:24445143-25714428 GCF_011762595.2 Tursiops truncatus | reverse complement strand
GAGGATTTTCCAGATACCTTTTTGTTGCTGATTTCTCATTTAATTCCACTGTTGTCAACATATTTTGTATGATCTGAATACTTTAAAGTTTACCAAAACTTATTTTTTGTCCCCAAAATATAGTTTATATTGGTACATGTTTTGTGTGCATTTGAAGAGTGTTTTCTGCTTTTGGTAGATACACTGTTTTTTATAAATGTTAATTATGTTAGGTTGGTTGACAGTATTGTTTAAACTTTCATTCTTAATTGCTTTATTGGGTGTTGAAATCGCCAACTATTTGTGGATTTGTCAGTTTCTCCCTGCAGTTCTATCAGTTTTTGCTTCATTTGTTTTACAGCTATAATAGGAACTTAACATTTAGGATTTTTATGTCTGCTTGATAAATTGAACTCATTATTATAAAATAACCCTCTTTATTCTAATATTGGTAATATTCTTTGTTGCAAAATCTGCTTTGATATTAATATAGCCACTCTGGCTGCCTGGCTGGCTGGTTTACTTGCCTTCTTCCTTTTTTTCATGTTTCTTAATTTAATATTACAAGATTTTAAATCTAATTTTGATTTTATACTGGTATCTCTTTCCTCTAACATTGAAAATCTTAATCCCTAACTTTACATAAATACTTAACATAATTATTTATTTACATTATCTTCGAAAATATAGACAATAGATTCAAAATAATAATACCAGTATTACCACTGATAATTAGGTTACTGAATGAAGTTTTAGAGGTCTTACTGCTGTTTGTTCTAAGAATATAGAATATATCACTAAGGATATAGAATCAAATACTGTGCTCTAGTCCTTTGAACTAATTCCCTTTTTTTTTTTAGTGGTTTCTCAAGTTTGTTTTTGTTTACTTTTTAAGGGTTATTTCTTAAGTTTAATCTCACTTTTGAAATGTAAAAGTTGTCTATGTTGCCAAACTCAAAACTATATAAAGGTATCTTCGAACAAGTCCATTCCCAGTCCTCTACCCTACTAATTCCTATATTTAAAAGTTTTGGCCTTTCTTTCCAGTATTTTTACAAGTATAAGCAAATAAATATATGCACATGTATAAATAAAAATTAGAATATATTCATGTTTCTCATTCCATTCTTACACAGAGTATAGAGTTCTGTAACTTCCTCTTTTTTCAGTTAAGAATATATCCTGAAGATCACTCCATATCAGAGTAATTAGGGAATAGAGATTTACCTCATTCTTTTTGACAACTACATAGAATTCCATCCTATAGATACTATAATTCATTCAGCTAGACCCTTGCTAATGGACATTTGGTTTGTCATTACCCATTAAATCAGCTTTCTTTTAATTAGTATTAGTATGGTTTATATTTTTCCACTTTCTTTACTTTTAACTTAATTTTATCTTATATTTAAAGGAGTCTTAAAGTCAGTGTATAATTTTTTTTGTCCAATCTGAAAATCTCTCCTTTTTAATTGGCATGCTTAGGCCATTTACATAACTATGTGATGTGTCTGTTACTCTGTCTTCATGTTTACTAATCTTTTCTTCTGCCGTATCTAATCTTCTGTTAATGCCACTCAGTGTGTTTTTCATGTCAAACCTTGTACACTTTCAAAATTTAATGTCTTCTGTGTCTCTACCAAACATATGAAATATAGTTATAATAACTTTTTTTATGTCCTTGTCTACTAATTCTATCAACTGTGTCATTTCTGGATCTGTTACTATTGATTTGTTTTTCTTTTTGATCATGTGTTGTATTTTCTTGATTCTTTGTGTTCCTGGTTATTTTCTATTGGATGCTAGATATTGTGAAGTTGCTGGATATTTTTGTATTCCTATGAATATACTTGAAGACTTAGTTACTTGGAAATAGTTTGGTTCATTTGTGGTTTGCTTATAAGCTTTGTTAGATGGAACAAGAGTGGCCTTTAGTCTGGGGCTAATATTTTCCCACTACTGAGGCAGCACCCATAATTACCAGCTTTTTACTGTGGCCCTTGGGATCTCTTGCTAGTCATTTGTGGGCTTCTGGAATTGTTCCCTCTGCTCTTTTCTAATGGTTCTTTCCCCAGCCTCAGATAGTTTCCTCACATGTATATGTTTATCAGCACTCAGCTGGAGACTCCGGGTATGGGTGGGTCGGGGGGCCAGTTCTTTTGTAGCTCTCTGGAGGTTTCTTTCTTTCTGTGCAGCTTTCTTTCCTCCAGTACTCTGACCTGGGAACTCTAGTCACTTTGGCCTTCCCCAGCTGACAGCCCTTTCTTTCTTCTCAGGGAGACCATCTAACAGTAGGCTAGGACAGTTAGAGGGCTCACTTTGTTTATTCCCCCCATCAGAGATCACTGTCCTGAGCTGCTGATACTACCCATTTTTTTTTTTAAGTGTTTGAGGTGGGAGGATAAATCTGTTCCCTGTTACTCCCTGTACTATGTACTCCTGTATGTAGAAGTTAGTATTTGTCTTCTAGTTTAAAAAAAAAAAAATCCAAGGAAAACAATCAGATCATTCTGTATTATAAACAAGTTTGGACTAAACTTATTTTCCTTTGTAATTCCTAAAAAATGTGTCAATATCAAATACATTATGTGTCACATATAAATAAAATACAAGATAATTTAGCATACTAAGGTTATTTTAACATTCGTTTTCTGCTTATCCATGGTTTATGATGTGAAATTGCTTGATTTACCAACTAGAAGAATAGTTGTATCCTAGGTAATTAGGAAAATTATTTCATAACGTACATAGCAAATAAAATAATATGTATTTAATAATACTACTTGTGTGTTAGAAAACCCAATTTTTATACTTAGATTTAAAAATTAAGAGTACTTCTGATTTTTTTTATAGACTCACACTTTTGGACTGTGGGTATTGCTTTTTTGGTTTGTGGGTATTCTTATAGAAGTGTTTGTATACTGAACAGCATTTTTCTCTTTTTTTAAAATAAATTTATTTATTTAATTTATTCATTATTTTTCGCTGCGTTGGGTCTTCATTGCTGTTCATGGGCTTTCTCTAGTTGCAGCGAGCGGGGGCTACTCTTCATTGCGGTGAGTGGGCTTCTCATTGCAGTGGCTTCTCTTGTTGAAGAGCATGGGCTCTAGGCGCGTGGGCTTCAGTAGTTGCAGCACGCAGGCTCAGTAGTTGTGGCCCGCGGGCTTAGTTGCTCCGCGGCATGTGGGATCTTCCTGGACCAGGGCTCACACCCGTGTCCCCTGCATTGGCAGGCAGGTTCTTAACCACTGTGCCACCAGGGAAGTCCCCATTATTCTCATTTTTTTAAAATTTTATTTTAAAACATATATTTATTTGTTTGTTTGTTTTTGGCTGTGTTGTGTCTTTGTTGCTGCGCGTGGGCTTTCTCTAGTTGCGGCGAGTGGGGGCTACTCTTCGTTGCAGTGCACGGGCTTCTCATTGCGTTGGCTTCTCTTGTTGCGGAGCACGGGCTCTAGGTGCGTGGGCTTGAGCAGTTGTGGCACGCGGGCTTGAGTAGTTGTGGCACGCGGGCTCAGTAGTTGTGGTTCGTGGGCTCTAGAGCGCAGGCTCAGTAGTTGTGGCGCACAGGCTTAGTTGCTCTGCAGCATCTTCCCAGACCAGGGCTCGATCCTGTGTCCCCGGCGCTGGCAGGCGGATTTTTAGCCACTGTGCAACCAGGGAAGTCCTCTCAGTGTTTTTATACCTCATAAAATTGTAGTGAATTTTTATGATTAAGATTTTACATAATTAGTGTTTACATGAGATAAATTTGGTATTAGAAGGAAAGTAATACACTATATTCAGGCACAGTGGGACTGTAGGAGGACTTAAATTTTAGAAATGGGGTTAAGAAAGTAGAAGTTGAGTCTCGGCCCACTTCTTACAAGTTGTATTACCTCTTTAGCCTTATTTTGTTACTTTCTCACGTAAGCTTTTTGAACCTTACTTTCTTCTTTAAAAATGCATGATGATACCCTTCTTAAAGGCAGTTGTGAGAGTTTGATGCATTTTGTGAAAATAAATAGTAAACTGCACATACTATATCAAAATGGGTATCATTTTGAGGTTTAGCCTGAGAAGTGTAAATTTCAAACAGTATGTACAGTGGGAAAATTTGACTGTACCCAGGCCTGACATCAATAATCAGAATTGTTATCTTGGCCTGTACTTTCTTCGGTTAGTTTCAGAAATTTTTTAAATTTGATTTTTAATACCCAATTTAATAGAAATGAGTCATATTATCATTTCTTTCTTTACTCGGCAGCACACCATTTGCACCTCACCCACGTATATGATCTGTGGGTTGTGGAGAGAAATTAGGATGTTGCTCAATAGCCCACATCTTTCAACAAAGAATACTTTTCACTAACACTCATGAGTTTCTTGTAGGCACTGGGAAATGTACACCCTTAGCTGCTAAACTAAATTCGTGAACTCAATAAAGAGAAAATTTGAGGAGCAGGTCATTAAGTCAGATTCTGTGTTCTCTGTAAATACCAATGACTGTTGTCATGGAGTGGATGAGATGACCTTGGTTTTTATGGTCTAAAACTTTTTCTACAGAATGATGCAGGAGCTGTTACTGAGAGTCAGAATAAGAGGCTGCAGAACTGTATGTGGCTTGCCCTTTATTTATGAATCAGATTTTAAGTGGAAACCACAGTTGTTTCCTTGTTTCTCATTCATGCTTTAGCAGAGGATATGATGCCACAGATTTGACTTGGTTTGTAGTGTCTCCTTTAAGGTTCACACAGCTTTCTTTTCCTTTTTAGAAGCCACAGTAGTTTTAATGTTATTATCAAACCACAGCGTGTACCTTGTTGGATAGACCTTGTGTATATCCAAATATTATTTGGTAGTCTCAGTACTGGCTGTGGTGGTTTAGTCCTATTTGGAAATACAGCAAAAGTAAATAAATGCATATGTACATATGTTTGGGTAGGTGGTATATAGGCATACAACTTCAGACATGTGGAAAACAATTTTAACCCTTTGAATGTATTAATTCGTATTTAAAGATAATGTTTTAGGTTGTTTAACTTGAATATAAATGTTTTATGTTGTTTAACTTGAATATAATAACGTTAATTTTTCTTTATTCTTCCTTAGTGTCAAGGCATGCCATGGGTTGCCTCTCATAAATGGACAAAGCTGTGACCCTTATGCAACAGTTTCTCTTGTGGGCCCTTCTAGGTAATGCTTATTGAATTAGTATCAGATTTTTAAGTTTTAAAGTTTAACAATTACAAAATTAAAGTTCTAAGAGAACTTGCTAAATAGCTATTTATGACACAAAGTAACGAATGCTTTGAAAGAAAAATCTTCAGTTAGTTCTATTATTCACTTGCAAACAACCAACTCCTATTTTTATAAAAGAAAATGAGTGCCATTTCAAATCTGCCAGACTCTTAGGCTATGGGGAGCAACCTGTGTTTTATAGTAGTTAAAGTGTACTTTAAAACATAAACCTGACCTTCATTCATCATCAGCCTTCCTAGTTTCAAATGTCTTAGATCTTATTGCAGGTAGAATCCTGTTTTAATAAATGCTAGTTCAAAATAGCAAAGGAATTTCTATATTTTTATCTGGAAAACAACTCAGGACTAAAAATACCTTTTTTCTCATGGCATCTGTGCTGTACAGAGAGAATTCCAAGCTGTAGACAAACTGCTGAAGTACCAGAACATGGTGAAGTGCACTGTATCATTGATGTTAATTACTTACGATAATTTATGGAAAATCTATCACACTTTGTAGTATTTTCTGTTTTATAATTTCATTATGGTTTCTTTCAGAGCCTGACTAGTCTGAAATTTGTCTACAACTTGAAGGTTTAGAGTCAGGAAACAAAGAGCATACTATTCCCTCTACACAAGCACATGTATATACACATAGACATGCACTTCTTCTTCCCAACCCCAAGCTATGTATTCTTATTTTTTAGAAAATCACCAGTAAGTCACTTTGAAAAATGTATTTGTCCCTATGTATGTAAAGCACCATGCCTGGTACTTATTGGGTTCTCAAACAATAGTATCCTATTATTATTATAGATGGTTTTATATTTAAAAATATAAACCTGACCTGTTTGCTAAAAGCAGATACTCAATCCTATAACATTCATACTATCAGAGGGATTGAGTTTTGTGTGTTAAAAATGTTTAATCTAGTTGAGCTGTTTTTGGTTTTGGTTTTTGTTTATAATCAATACTTGATAGATCCTTTAGTGTAATTGCTTAGTAATGTACAGATAGAAATTATTTGGCTTGTGAATTTGTTTTAAAAAGTCACTGTTGGTTTTGATATTGTACTGTCATTTGGAGGATGTTACCATTGGCGGAGGCTGGGGAAAGGTTACATGGGACTTCCCTGTACATTTCTTTGCAACCTCCTCTCAATCTGTAATTATTTCAAAATTAAAAGTTTTTTTTAAAAAGCCACATTGTGGCTGAAGCCCAAGAAGTAAACTAAGAATGCTTTTCGTGTTCCTCTGGTAGTTTTCAGCATAGATAAAGGTACTCTGAATCTCATTGTCTTCCTTCTACCATTTATTTCGAGTTGCTTGTACAATCGAATGTGTTATTAAAAACCCCTGAAGTAAGCTTGGCAGTCAATCTAGTATAGCCATAGAATAATATAATCTTGGCATATATCAGATATACAAAATTTGTGTGTTCTTTGATTTGAAGTTTTAGAGACACCTCAGTTTTTTTCCCCCAAGTAATATTTAAAGCTACTGCCTTCCCCGAGTCATCTTAACAGTTAAACAGAAAGAGGTCAGGCTCCCTGGTTGGAAATAGCATGTTTTATAATTGTGTACTATTAAGTTCTACAAGGTAAAACTCTACCACATTGGAACAGGAATGACCAAAAGAAGACAAAAGTAAAGAAGAAAACAAGCAATCCGCAGTTTAATGAAATCTTTTATTTTGAGGTAACATTTTGTTTTATTTAAATGTTAACATTGAATATTGAATGCTGATTTACTTCTTTTTTTCAAATTCTGGCCATAGTCATAATTTTATTAACTAATGCAACTAAGCATTTCTAAGCAGTAGAACCACAGTGTAACACAGTAGAGGCCCAGTGCATAAAACAAATAACGGCAGAGCTGTGATTGATTTGAAGATGGGGAAGTCTAGGACCACACCTACTCTTCAGTCATCCTCAATATCACAACCCCCTTCACACAGAACCCTACCTTATCCAGCCCCTGACCTAACATGCAGTGGCCCCAGGACTCTTCTGCAGAATATTATTTGAAAACCACTAGTTAAATAAGTACGATATCACTTGGTAGATCTGGGTTCTGGTCCCAGTTGAGTTTGAACAAATCACTACATGGGAGACTCAAATTTCTTATCTTGTGAAAGGATAATTTTGTAAGAGAAAACAGTAGCATCCCTACCTAACTCAGCGTTTTTAGGAGGTTCAAATGTGAAAATGCTTCAAGACTATAAACTGTTATATGATTAAGGCCTTATTATTAAGTTCTTTTTAGCTAAATCACTCTGTGGACACATGCTTATTTTCTTAGAGAACTTCAGCTGCCTTGAAGTTGCCCAAAATACAGTGCTTTGGAGTTCTCTACTGTGGAGCATTTGTTAAATAAATGCTTTTTCATATTATTAGAAACTATAGGAAAAAAACAAAAATAATCAAACTGTATTCTAAAAGATTGTGTTCTACCCATAGAATATGTTGCAGTTGAGATTACCATGTAAGGAAGATTTGAAAAAAAGAGTTACATTTTGTGCTTTTCCTTCTTTTTGTGTGTGTTTTTCTTGATGTTTCAAAGTGAAAAGAGCGAGGGCACATCTAGCCATGCCTGCTTACTGTACTTTAATAAGGGAACACAGTTGAAGAAATGCCAAGATTGAAGTAGGAGGAATTGTGGGGGGTGGAGGCAAGGAAGAAAGAAAACAAAAGAAAGTGCACCAGTGTGAGACGCCCCATTTCCCGGCTCAGGACTTGCTCAGTTCAGTTGTTCTGTACTTACAAATGGCTGTTACATCTAGCCTGGAGAAAACCAAGAAGGGGCGACTTGCAGCAGCAAGCAGATGGTCCTTTGACAGTCAAGACCTGACCTCTTTGCTATATGCAAGCATACATATTAGGCCTTGAACCATTCATTCAAAGGGCCCTTTGTTGAGTTGATTATAAAGATAAAAGTCCAATCTCTGTGCTCTAGTGAGAGCAGGAGACCCAAAGCGTACATGTGTGTGCATACACTCAGCAGTAAAATGCAGTAGTAGATACTGGGTAGCTCTGCTCTAGGTGAGTTAAGCCAGAGGAAAGAGTATTAGAGAAGGAACATTTTGAGCAGAGACATAGAGACAGAAAAGCAGAAAGTTATGTCCAAAGAGTAGCAAGTAGTGATTTGACTAAAAGGGAATAATGGGAACTAAGCTTAAAAAGATAAGAGTAGGACCAAGTAATGAAAGGCCTTGAGAGCCAGGCTGAAGTGCTGTGTTAGCCATTGAATGTTTTTGAACCTGGAAGTAATGAGTAATGCACTGTTTTGGGAAGAATTAACCATGATCTGTGGGCCAGATGGCTGAGAGAGAGAACAGAGATCAAGAGACTGTTGTAGCTTAGGTGTTTTTTTAAAAAAGGAAAAAGCAGAAAGGGGGGGCTCTGATTCAAGAGAAGTAATATGGAAATGAGAGGAAGAGATGGATGAGAAAGAAACTGCAGATGGCGAGATAACAAATTGGTTATAGAAGAAGAGAGAAAATGAGGAGTCAAATGTTGTCTTCATGATTTCAAATCTGGAAAAATAGAAAAGTTAAGAAGGAAAACATAAGTGGTTCAGTTTGGGGCATAATGAGCTTGGACTCAGATATGTAAAATCCTCCCATAGGAAGTTCATGACTGTGATGGGTGATGGTTGTAGATAAAGAATCAGGAATTGCTTACAGCAAGTCAGGAAAGAAAGCCAAAGGAGTAGAGGTATACAATAAAGGAAAAAAGTGAAGAAGGTTAGTTCTGCCACATATTATGTATTTGACTTTGAGTATGTCTCTTAATTTCTGTACTTCAGCTTCCTCATTTTCAAGATGAGGATAATAAATCTAGCCCTGCCTGCTTCAGGGCAGTGTTCTGATGAATAAAAGAGATAATGGATGTGAAAGCACTTTGTACAGCACTATGCAGTACGTATGTAGAGCAAAATAAAATATAAAACCCTGGAGAAAACCCATATTTATAGGTTCTGAGGAAGAAGTACCAGAGGAAGAAGCAAAGAGAGCAGAAGGTAGCCAGGATAGTGCTGGGTAAACTCAAAAGACCAGAGTAGCTCTGGGAAAAGGGAGTACGGTTGTATGGTCACTTGTCCAGATAAAGGGGTCAAGGAAGGTGAGAGCTAAGAATTTCATCATCAGACTTGATGACTAAGAGAGGGGTCTGGGGAGGGTGATCTGTGAGGAAGCCGGATTATAAGGAGTTACTGCAGTGAGTAACTAGTGAGTGGGTGGTGAGGAAGTGGAGGCTGTAAGGATGGGTAACAGTTTTGAGATATTTGTCTGTGAAAGGAAAGAGATAGGAAGACCATAATTTAAGGGGAGAATTTTTCTTAGACTTGAATGAGGTGAACAGTCTGGTCAAGAAAGCTGTAATTAAAATAGATCGAATGCTTGCTGCATGTTTACTGCGTGCTTATTACTGCATACTGTGTGGGGACGGAGCAGTCTTAGAAAAGAGGAGGATCATCTCATCGTCTTGTTTGGAAGAGGATGAGAACACTCATCGAGTAAACAGGCCTGTGTGGGAACGGACATGTTCAGGTGGACAGTAGTTGAGGAAGTTCCTGCCAACGGCCTTGATGTTTTTGGTAAAAATGTGAGAAGGAAGTGTACGGGTGGCATTGGTATCTTGAGAAATGTGGGAAGGTCTTCAGACAGTTCCTAGCCTATGCAGCTTCCCTGAAATAGAACACTTTTACTCTGAGTCACCAAGAGATTACATATGAGCCAGAGAACCCAGTGTTGCCATAGATTGAGTTGATAAGGAAGGGTATGGAGGTAAGGTTGATTTTGATATTTTTTTTGCCACCTTATTCTTGCCACTCTGCTACTTCCATAGCTGTTTTTGTATTTATCTTTTGGGTAAAATATTACTTAGGCACTTTCCTCTGTTTATAATATACACAGTCGAACATTTTAGGGATGATAGTTTTTTAAAGTTCATGTAAGAAAAAGATATTAAAAAATTTTTTTTACTAAAATATTTTGTTTATAGGTAACCAGATCCAGTAGTTACACCAGAAAGTCCCAGTTTCAGGTAGAAGAGGAGGACATTGAAAAGCTGGAAATTAGGTATGTGTCTTGGGTTTTACAGAATTGCTATGTTCTGTGCTAAAAGAAAATACTAAATTTAACTGTAAAAGGTGACTCAAGCTTAACAGAATTCTCTTTAGCAACTTAATCGATGAAACTTAGAGGAATGTGCATCTAATTTAAATCCAAATAATCTTTTCAAAATCCAATTTCTTTGTACTAATAGTTAAGGTGTATTTATTTTAAAAAGAAAATGAGCTAATTTTCACCTATTTTATTATATTTTTAGTTTTTCCCAAATTTAATTGCTCCGTAAATTTCTAAATCATAGCATAATGAATGCAAAGAATATATAGAAAAGTAATTATGTATTAGCCAATTTAGAAATAATTTTTTTATTCTTCTTAACATATCTGCTGTCTAACAGAAATTTCAGTGAGGTAAGAAGTCTTGTAAGATGATTCAACAGGTGCATGTGTTTGAAGTTTGTGCTATTTCCTAGGTCTTAAATATCTATGCTCTTTGGGAGGGGAAAGTTTTGTAAATGCATGTATAGGTGTGGTGTTAACAGTGTGTTCATCTAAAGGGTGTATTAATCACATGTTTGGAATGATCAGGTAATGTATTTTTCTAAATCACCTATCTTTACATATTAACTGGTTTTAATTGAGAAAGAAACTGTAGTCTTGTGTTGGTTTCTTTTCTCAAAAGCAAAAAAGGAACTCTGTAGTCCTTATTTTTACAGGTTAAAATAAAGTGTAGACTTTGAAACTAAGAAACTTAAGTGCTTTCTTTTAGATTATTTAAGATAGTCACTTTCTATGCTTTTAAGTAAAAGCTACTGCAGTATTCTGCTTTTTTAGTTTAGACAGTGAGGTATAAGACAATGCTAACATCTCTTGTTTTTAAGCATGTAAAATTATGTCTGGTACTTTTGCCACAAGCATCTTTGCCGTAGGCATTTTTGCCGCAGACATTTTCGCCACATGACTAATTGGCCATAAGTCAGCTTTGCTGTGAAAAATAAAATAACTAGTTGACAGTTGGTTTCAACTGGTTGAAATGTGTTAGCATTTCTCCTGGTTATCGACGTTATTGATAGCTTCATTGAGCAGACAAGTGACGGTGATTTGCCCCAAGAATTGGTTTCTTATTTGGAAACACACCTCATTGGAGGAGAAAGAGGCTGAGGGCCTGAAAGGCACAGAGGCAAAGCCACATTTCGCATAGAACTTCGAAGCATCCATCAGCAGACATGTGACACTATGGCAAGAACAAACAAGAGTGTGGAGGCTTCAGTACAAAACTCAGAAACCAATATGCATCCTAGTGTCTGGAAACGCATACCTGTCTTAACGAAGGAAGAAATTTTAGGAAAAAAGTGCAATGCTGAATGAGGAGACAAATCAAGAAACAAAAACAACATGTGAAATACTGTGAACGAAAGACTTCGAAGATAAGCGTTTGGGTACAGCCCACAAAATAGAGTCAGTATTTGCACAGCATTGCCATGAATTTACACACATTTTGAATGTGTTCAAATAAATTTTGTATTTTGCAATAAAGTCTTTTTAATTTTGTTTATTTTTTATGTTTGTGTCTTTTTTAATGTCTCTCTTATTTTATTTTATCTTTTATCACAAAATTGCCTTTGACCAATTAGTTATGTGGTGAAAATGCGGCAAAAAGTGCTTGAGGCAAAGATGTCTGTGGCAAAGATGCTTATGGCAGAAGTACCCAGAACAGTAAATTAGTGCTGGAATACCAATCATAGTAATTTGAAGCTTTTTGGTCATGTGTGTTCTCTTACACATTGTTTGCAAAAAATAAAGCCAGTTTTTAAATTTTCAGGATCGACTTGTGGAACAATGGAAACCTGGTCCAAGATGTTTTCCTCGGTGAGATTAAGGTTCCTGTGAACGTGTTAAGAAATGATGCTTCTCATCAAGCCTGGTAAGAAGACAAACATTGTAGTGAACTACATAGTAGGTCATCCCCTTTCATGCACTGTATATGCAAATAAATGCTTACTTTGAGCATATTTTAAGTTTTTAATGGATAAGCCCAAAGTTATTAACATTAACTGATTTGGCCATTAATTTATTGTTGCAGAAACATAAGTACAATTATATTAGTTTTATGACTTGTCCTCTGGTACTGAGATAAAAGAACTGAATTGCCTAGGAATATTTTCATGTTCAAAAACTTAATCTTAACTCTAAAGAAAAAATATAAAACATTTCGAACATTACGTAAGAGTTGCCCATGTGAGAAGATGCTTGATCACAAATCAGCATCTGTAGTTCAGAAGCTTTATTAATGGGCATGGGAACTGTGGATGTTTGAAAGCAAAAGGTTTATTGTAGGGATTCAGCTGTTTACGGGATCTCACCAGTGATTTTCCTACCCCAAATCCCATTGAAATGCACCATGGATGGCTCTGATGTTATGTTCTAAATGCCTAGGATCTAGATGTTGTTGAGCTGATCCAGTTAACACACTTTTCAGGAGCTCTAGTGGCTCAATATTGGCTACAATATTACCTTTTTGTGACTTCTAATAGTGACATTAAACTCATGTTAATGCTCGGACATTAAACTGATGTTAGTTTCCTTAGTAGAATCAGTGTGAAACTCTTGTTTTTTTTCTGTCTACAGCACTTAAAAGCGTGTATATCCTTTCCCTTCCAGTAGGTTGCCCAGTAGCCCTCATGCTAGACTTGGGTTTCAACTGAGTATAAACAGCATGCCTTTCTCATTTGCCTCTTAAGGCCCCCTTTTTAGGGCTCAGTTTCAGTTGCCTGGAAGAGGAGTTGAAACAGTGTTCAGATGTTTCTTACTGTGGACAGCAGTCTCATTTGCCTTTAGGATTTTGCTTCTCCTGAGCGTCGTCAGGCATTCTTCACTTTGGACTCTGTTGTCCTTAAACAGTTCTCCCTAGTAGACTGATATTTCTTTCTTTCTTTCTTTCTATCTATCTATCTATCTATCTATCTATCCATCCATCCATCCATCCATCCATCCATCCATCCATCCATCCTAAGTCTTAGTTGCAGCATATGGGATCTTTAATTGTGGCATGAAGAATCTTTTAGTTGTGGCATGCGGGATCTTTAGTTGCAACATGTGGGATCTAGTTCCCCTGCCCAGGGATTGAACCCGGGTCCCCTGCATTGGGAGCACAGAGTCTTAGCCTCTGGACCACCAGGGAAGTCCCTAGACTGATATTTAGAATGTCAAAAATTTTATTTTATTTTTACCTCTTGCTAATGCAGATCTAAGATTTATTAGTCTTTATGATGCGTTTTATATGCTGTAATTTTCAAAATGTATCCATAGATGGAAACTTGGTCACTATGAAAAACTGATGAACATTTGAGGCTTGTCATTCACCTCTGCCAATCTTCTTCCACCTTCTATAAAATTAGCATACTGTTTAAAAAATATTTATTCATTTATTTATTTGGCTGCATCGGGTCTTAGTTGTGGCACGCAGGATCTTCATTGCGGTGCGCGGGCTCTTCATTGCACTGCACAGGCTTCTCTCTAGTTGTGGTGTGTGGGCTCCAGAGCATGCGGGCTCAGTAGTTGCGGCACGTGGGCTCTCCAGTTGTGGTGTGTTGGCTTAGTTGCCCTGCTGCATGTGGGATCTTAGTTCCCCGACTAGGGATCGAACCCACATCCGCTGCATTGGAAGGTGGATTCTTAACCACTGGACCACCAGGGAAGTCCCTAGCATACATTTTTAAATGAAAATTTCTGAACTCAGTTCATTAAGTCTTTAAAATGATATGCCATGCTACTTGGTACAAAATAAAATGTGAGTCATTGTGCCTCCCAAGGCCCCTCAAAGTGAACTTGAAATGTGCCATTATAGCCCTATTTTAAATAAGAGGTCTCCAAATTTGGAGGCCCTCCAAATTTGGCAAAATTTGTAGAACTACCTAGGCAGGATGTAAGAACACTAACAAACAAATTAATTTTATTCCCATAGATTTTTTTTTTTTGCTAATAATATTTTAAAAGTAACCTGCCTAAAAGTATGTATTAAAATTTATACAACATGAAATAGAAACATCTGCTAATTCATTTATACTTCTCTGCATGTAAGGAAATATAAAAATGTGAATGCAGTTTTCTTTTAAGTCAAATTAAATCTCAGCCTCCTTTGTCAATTGTAGAGCTGCAGCATCCCCTTGTGGGGTTGATGGTAACTACATGAAAACTCAGGAAACGCTTTATTTACCTTCAGGATTTCAGGCATATTCTTTCTTTCTTTCCTTTTTTTTTTAAATTAATTAATTAATTTATTTATTTTGGGCTGTGTTGGGTCTTCGTTTCTGCGCGAGCGCTTTCTCTAGTTGTGAGCAGGGGCCACTCTTCATCGCGGTGCGCGGGCCTCTCACTGTTGCCGCCTCTCTTGTTGCGGAGCACAGGCCCCAGACGTGCAGCCTCAGCAGTTGTGGCTCACGGGCTCTAGAGCGCAGGCTCAGTAGTTGTGGCTCATGGGCCTACTTGCTCCGCGGCATGTGGGATCTTCCCAGACCACGGCTCGAACCCATGTCCCCTGCATTGGCAGACAGATTCTCAACCACTGCGCCACTGGGGAAGCCCAGGCATATTCTTTCTAATCTTAATATTCTAGCTCATTAGTGTTGATAATATCTAGTTTTAACTTTATCATATGTAGATCACAGAATTTGATTAGACTTTTTGAATAGGTAGTATACTCACATGGTTCACAGTTCAAAAGGTAAAAGTCTGTCTCCTGCCCCTGTCCCCCAGCTAACCATTTTCCCTCTTCTGAGGCAGCCGCTAGTTTGAGATTGTGGAAATATTTTATGTAAGTATAGGCAAACATGGATATATCCTTCTTTCCCATTCGTTACACAAATGTACACATTTAAAAAAAATTTTTATTTTATGTTGGAGTATAGTTGATTAACAATGTTGTGTTAGTTTCAGGTGTACAGCAAAGTGATTCAGTTATACATATACACGTATCTATTCTTTTTCAAACTCTTTTCCCATTTAGGTTATTACAGAATATTGAACAGAGTTCCCTGTGCTATATAGTAGGTCCTTGTTGGTTATCTGTTTTAAATATAGCACTGTGTGTACTTGTCAATCCCAAACTCCCTAACACTCCCTCCCCCCCACCCTTCCCCCTGGTAACCATAGGTTCATTCTCTAAGTCTGTGAGTCTGCTTCTGTTTTGTAAATGAGTTCATTTGTGTCTTTTTTTTTTAAGATTCCGCATATAAGCGATATCATATGATATTTGTCTTTCTCTGTCTGACTTAACTTCACTTAGTATGATAATCTCCAGGTCCATCTGTGTTGCTGCAAATGGCATTATTTCATTCTTTTTTAATGGCTGAGTACTATTCCATTGTATATATGTACCACATCTTCTTTATCCATTCATCTGTCAGTGGACATTTAGGTTGCTTCCATGTCTTGACTATTGTAAACAGTGCTGCAATGAACATTGGGGTGCACATATCCTTTTGAACCATGTTTTTCTCCGGATATATGCCCAGGAGTAGGATTGCTGGATCATCTGGTAGCTCTATTTTTAGTTTTTTAAGGAACCTCCATACTATTCTCCATAGTGGCTGTACCAGTTTACATTCCCACCAACAGTGTAGGAGGGTTCCCTTTCTCCACCCTCTCCAGCATTTATTGTTTGTAGATTTTTTGATGATGGCCATTCTCACTGGTGTGAGGTGATAACTTGTAGTTTCGATTTGGATTTCTCTAAGAATTAGTGATGTTGAGCATCTTTTCATGTGCCTCTTGGCCATCCATATGTCTTCTTTGGAGAAATGTCTGGTTAGGTCTTCTGCCCATTTTTTGATTGTGTTATTTTTTTTTGATATTGAGCTGCATGTGCTGTTTGTAAATTTCAGAGACTAATCCTTTGTCAGTCTCATCGTTTGCAAATACTTTCTCCCATTCTGTGGGTTGTCTTTTCATTTTGTTTATGGTTTCCTCTGCTATGCAAAAGTTTTTGAGTTTAATTAGGTCCTTAATGGACACATACTGTATCATATTCTGTACCTTACTTTTTTTCACTTTCAATTTAGTAGAACTTCAGTAAGTATTTGCTGACTGTTTATAGTGGTTAAGAGTGTGGACTCCAGAACGAAATTGCGTTGGTTGAAATCCCAACTCTGTCATTAACTACCTGGGTGGCCTTGGACAAGTTGTTCCACCTGCATGCCTTTGCTTTCTTTGGCTATCAAATGGGGATAGTACAAACAGTACCTGCCTCCCAAAGTTGTTAGAGGATGAATTGGTTTCATGTAAAGTAAGTTACAAGTGGGTATACCATGGGTATAACTCAGGCTCTCATCATTATAGTTATTGCTGCTGTCATCGCCATTATTCCACATCAGTACATATAGAATTTCTGCATCTTTTTTTTTTTTGGTACCAGTATTCCACTGTTTTGTAATGGTATAAATAAAGAGAACCTTAGTGATCATCTAGTTCAGTCTCATTTCACCAGTTACATCAGTATCAGAGAACTTAACATGTGCAAAGCCCTTGTGTGATTGTACACATTGGCACAGTAATTTCCTCCTAAATGATCCAAAATGAACATTAAGAAAATAGATGCAAACATCCTTTCATGTTATAATTTAAAATTTTGAAAGTAAGATTCAAGAAGTAAATAAAACACATGGTTGGAGTTTTTTTCAATATAAGCACTTTATACAAATTTAAAACTAGATTAATATTTACTTTAAGATGAGTTGTTTTTGTAGTTTGCTAATTTTGGCACCTATCTTTAATCTCCTATCTTTAGTAAAAATCTGTTGATAATGATTATCTTTCTGGAACCAGAAATAACATTTAAGTATTAGTAAAGGTGCCTCTGAACAGTTATTTTCCAGATTAGTCAGCATTATACACAAATAATTGTAGTTTTTGCCTGCCTACCTCAATTTTAATTATACAGACCTTGTTAAAATTTTTCAAATGCTGATTTTTCTTCTGTTAAGGGGCTGTCAAAACTGCTGACTCTTGAGAACATTAGGATTGCTTTTTTGTCTAACTATGAATGAAAAAAATACATGTGAGCAACTGAGTGCCACTTTCAGTTGATAACTTCTTTTTGTTTCCTGTTCCTTATTCTTTCAAACTGAAACACTTCATTCAAAAACTGAAGAAAATATACTTGAGGTTTTTGTTTTTTTTTTTTTTTTTTGTATCCCTAGACCTCAGACACACCAGATATCCTCTACTTAACAAATCTTGAGGTTTTTCTTTTTAGCTCTAATTCATACAAGATTGCTTAATTCACCAGGGCTCCTTTAGATTGTTTAAATTGAGATTTTTGTAACAGTGTTTTAAAATAATAAATTACATGTACATAATTATATAAATAATGACATTATGTATAGTTATTTTACATATATATGTTTAACTTTTACTTGCATTTATTTTTTTGCAGCATTTATTCCTGGGCCATAAGTTTTTGTTTCTTCAGTTTCTTCTGGGATATCTTTTTCTTCTGGGCAACTCTTCTGGTTTAGGAACAATCTGTTCTTTTTCTGTGAGGATTATCTCAGTGTGGCAGGGAGAGCTCATGTATGGGTTGATCCGACCATGAGCTCTGTAAGTCCTGTGCCGTATCTTGGGGGCTTTGTTCACCTGGATGTGCTCAATGACCAGAGAATCTACATCTAAGCCCTTAAGTTCAGTATTACTCTCTGCATTTTTGAGCATGTGCAGTAAAAATTCAGCACTCTTTTTGGGCCTCCGACCCTGTGTCCAGCCCCACTGTTTGGCCTGGGGCACACCTACCAACTCCACCATTGTAATGATGGAATGGCACACATTGCTTCTGTAAGGTGACATCCTTCAGATACTTGGTGGCTTTTCAGATATGCATACACTTAATGGCCTGGGCAGTTTCACGAGTGTTCTTAAAGTGAACACGAAGATTTGAACCTCTTGATTTGCCTGATTTTTTGTGGTTTTCTGGGTCAAGTGAATAACAAACCATTTTTAGAGGTTACCTCAGGCCGTTTACTAGAAAAGCTATTTAATATATTTTAAGTGGTAACAGTTATATGTATATAAATGTTTTATAAATAACATTTACTGTGTACAAGGCACTATTCTAAGTGCTTTACTTACATAACCTCCTTAGGGATTAAATCAGTTAGATACTATTATTACCCCTTATTTAAGAGGTGAGGAAACAAGCACAGAGAGATTGAGCAGTTTTCCCAAGGTCATACAGCTGTGATTTGGACCAAACTCTTTGACTCCAAAGTTTTTGCTCTTAACCAATGTAAAATAATAAATTTGTACTTTGGCATAAATATTTTTGAATATGTTTAAAACTCAAAAATATTCTCTGTTTTAAGCTGTCAGCAAAGATTTGAGTGTCCCTTGCTTATAAAATATTATTAAAAAGAAAATTGAGTGAGCGTTCCCTTCTCATTTAAAAAAATGATCTTTTCAAGGAATGGGTAGGGCAATTTTGAAATTCTGTATTTTGTTCAAGTAGACATGGGTGAAGTATTTTGTCCATAGGAATTTCTTATCCTGCCAAAGAAACCTAAGGAGACAGGTTTAAAAAGAGTGGCAGGAGCAAGCCCTTCTGGAGTTCCTGAGCATCCTAGAACAGTGTATGCATAAAAACGAATAACTGGCATAACACTGCCCTAATCCCTCTGCAAAGAATGTGCCATGTTAGGACTATAGACCTATTTTGCGGATATTTTGTAGTTTTATGAGAGTACCAGAGGGATAAAGCATATTCCTTCCCCCAGTAATTCGGAGATAAGGGAATTAGAGATGCCCTCTGAGTATAATTTCTATAGAACAAACCAAAACAGAGTCTGTAACCTGACTAGAGTATGAGGACACTGTTTAGGATGGGTAGGCACAGTCCCTGGGAGGCTGGGTTTTAACTGTAACACAAGTAATTTTATCCTTCCATATACGGAAAACATGAGTTAAACTAGAAGGGGCAGAATAAAAATGTATCCCAAAGAGGCCAACATGGGTGGCTGCTGCCCATTCAAGCACAGTCAAGCGGTAAGGGGATTCTGTTCTAGAAGTATTGTTCTTTCCTTGGCAAAATTGTCTTAGCTGAGAGATTCTTAAGATTTCCTTAGATCTCTGTGTTGTGTCTCTGTACTCACCACAGCACCTTCTGCTAAATAATTTGGCTTTCCAAATAGCTTACCAATAGGTAAAAAATGTATTGATCAAACATAAACAATTGTATTAACAGGTAAAAAAAGGTATTAGTTGAAGTAGGCGATGTAGATGAAACACTATGGGAAATAGTGATAATTGTTGAAGCCAAGTGATAAGTGCATGGGGGTGATGGTGAGGGTGTTGCTTACTAATATTATCACTCTTCTCCCTACTTTTGTGAATTAACATTTCCATAATAAAATGTATTAGTCACAAAAAAGTGTGGGTCTCTTTGCCATTTGACTGTTGTACAGTCTTTCCTCGGTATCCATGGGGGATTACTTCCAGGAACCGTGAAGTTCAAACCCATGTTGTTCAAGGGTCAACCGTATTTCTTTTCATAAATTTAGTAATTGGCCTTCTGTTTTAAATATATTAGTCTCTGTGCTCAATCATTGCAATTCAGGTTCACTTTGAGATGTGCTGTTAAAACTAGGTATCTGGGTCTGCAAAGCTACAGAACATACACTGCATTGTTGAAAATTGACCAAAGTGATGCCCACATCAGGATGCTTGGGGATCAGCCAGCTAGACTTCCCTTAGAGGCACTTCAGAGTCATTTTTGCTAATAGGCTTATTTCCAATTATTTCCATAGGCAAATTCTTTAAATCATTATTTCTCAAATCAGAGACTAGAAGTTCTGAAGGTTGGTCTTCTGAGACAAGAATTCCTGTTTTGTGGGTAGTGATATAATTTCTGTATAATTTCTTCTCCTTACATTACCATTCCTTCATCTTTTAAATTTTTCTTGGTTAATTCTCTAGTTCTCTTTTATATCTTTATCATATCTTTCTGAAAGCTAGAATTCTATTAAAACCCCCTCTCTTCTATTTTTAAACAAGTTAGTCTGTTAGGGGAAGACATCAAAAGTAAATATCAGAACTACTGACTCCTTTCTAAAAAGCATTCTAGCTAATGAGTGAAGGAGGGATGATAGAATCATAGTTATCATTTTGCAACCTGTGCAGATTAATGACTCTCAGCAGTGGCCATCAGTGATTGCTAATATCACAAAAAGAGAAAACAGTCAGACATTAGTGCCTCTTGGTGGGACTACACAACACTCTAAATGAAATGTTCTTGCCAGAATATGAAATCTGAATCTAACCAAGCCCCTAGATCTATCTACAATACTATAGGAAATACAGAGGAGACAAAAGAACATGTTAAATGACATCATGGAGATAGAGTTAACACAGTCCCAAGTCTGGAAAATTGTATAGATAAATTACCTGATTTCTTAGTGGTTAGAGGGTATCTATAGGTTAAAAGAAACTTAAGCTATCAACCAATTACAATCTATAAAACTTGGATTTGAATAGAACATAGAAAACTGTTTAAGTTTGGGAGAATTTGCATACTGACTGGATAGTAATGATTTTTAAAAGTTTATATATATATTTATAGTTATATATACTTAAATATTTATAGATGAAATTATAAAACACCTGGAAATTGTTTTAAAATAATGCAGGAGTGGGATGGGAGGAGTGAGTAGAGAGACGGCTAAAACAAGAATAACCTTGAGTTGATAATTATTGAAGTTAGGTGATGGTACATGGGAGTTCAGTATGCTACTCTTTTTACTTTTGTATGTATTTTTAAATTTCCATGACAGAAAGTCTTTAAAAATAACTTAGATTTCTGGTTTTGGTCCTACAAACTTCTCTTGATTTTTAAACACTTCTCTTTCCTTGGAATATTTAAAGCTGCCTCTATTTTTTACATATATATTTTTTGCCTTTTACTTACCTGGAAAAATTCATGTAAACCTGATGTTTGCAAATAAAAACATTTTCAGTATATTTGCACTGTTAATTCTTTAATAATATAAAAATCATTTATAAACCTTCAATCACTTTTAAAAAATAAGTTCAAATTTTTACAATGTAGGATTTACTTTAAAATGAGATCACTTATACCTTCTTGTAGTATGTCTTATCTATTTCAACCAAATGTGTCTTTCTTAAATTTAGTTGGTAAAGAGTTATTTTTGATAATATGTTGGATTTTGTGTTTCATTTTTTATTATTTTTTTCCTAACCTGCAAGCTAATCAGACTCTTATTCAGTCCTTTTGAGATCTTGATTTTTGTATTATCTGTACTTTTTTTTCCTGGATTAAAATCTATTTTTAGCTTTCTAGTTCAATAGACAGCCACTATTAAGCCTCTGAAAATTAATACTGTGCTATTTAATGAATTATCCTAACATTATATATTAAGTTGACTTTTTGGATTTAGTTTTTTGATAGCTTAGCTGTTTGTTTACCTCACCAACTTTGAGGCCCATTACCATTGCATAGAATTGATTCTATTTTTACTTTAGGTACTTGCTACAACCAAGAGACAATGGAAACAAGTCATCTAAAACTGATGACCTGGGATCCCTTCGATTAAATATATGTTATACAGAAGACTATGTGCTTCCTTCAGAGTACTATGGTCCTTTGAAAACTTTGCTGCTAAAATCACCAGATGTTCAGGTACTTTAAAAATCTTGTGTGTTACTTAATATGGAAAGGCTAGAATAATTCTGTAAATTATGAGGAAAAGATTTCAGAGTATCAAGTTTTATTAAAACTATATATACGTGTGTGTGTGTGTGTGTGTGTATATATATATGTATACACACACACACACACACTCTGTATGTATGTGTATATATATATAAAAATATATATATATTCTGAACCAGAGTACTGTATACCAATATCTGCTCCAAATTTCATCTCTGATAAAAATCTAGAAAATTAAATATTATTCTATACAACAGTTATCATTAATGAACATATTTGAATTACTTTTTAAAGGCTAATGATTGAATATTTAATCATGCTTCTTTGATTTTGTGCTTGTTTTCTACCTTTCTATATTCTAGCCGATATCTGCCTCATCTGCTTACATTTTGGGTGAAATATGTCGAGATAAAAATGATGCTGTTTTGCCCCTTGTACGACTGCTGCTCCACCATGATAAACTTGTTCCTTTTGCCACTGCAGTAGCTGAATTAGACTTGAAAGATACACAGTAAGAGTTATATTTTATTAAATGTTAATTACGTGCTGTTGAAATTGGACCTTAATTTGCCAAATTGTTTTTGTAATCTCAGTTCTTTTGTATTGACCAGCCTCTTTCTGTATAGAGGTCTTAAAAGAACTGCTTAGCAAGTAATAAGAGGCAGTTCTTTAAGTTAGCAAGCAGTATCCACCAACAGTAAAGTTAACAATTAAAAGATTTTTTTCACTCATTGTTAAAATTTCCTGTTACTAATCTTTGCTTCTTTATTGTAATGAGTCACATGTCACAAATAAAACACCAGGACAGAAGGGTTTTTTCCTCCTTATCCATTATGTAGCACCCTTATATGCCCATGTGTGACATTAAAAGCAATCAGATGGCTTCCTGTTCCTGTCATAGTCTAACACTTGTTTTAGACACACACTACTTTTGTAGTTCAAATATAGGTTACTTTTTTTTGCTAACTTATTTTTTTGTTTTTGGTAAGTTTGAAAATCCTAATTGTAGCAGGTTGGTAAAAATTACTAAAATTGTATATATGACCAAAGTCAAATACCTCATTATTGATTTTACAGCCTTTGTTTATTACACTTGGTTTCACCTTATTTCTATTTGTATTTCAGAGATGCAAACACAATTTTTAGAGGAAATTCCTTGGCTACCCGATGTCTGGATGAGATGATGAAAATAGTGGGAAGGCACTACCTGAAAGTAACATTAAAACCTATTCTAGATGAGGTACAGAATATAACCTCTGATACTAATAGTTTGTCCTTATTATAGCATCTCTTTCATCAAGTTATCTACTGATGGGGATGATATATCCATTCACACATTACTGAAAGAACACAGGTGAACACTTTAGAAGTAAAATAAATGATTTACTTTTCCATCAATGGATTTTTACTTGAAGGGCACATTGTAGTATACTCTACATAATTATTTCTTTGTTATAGGGTTTATTTTAGCTGGAGTTTCAAATATATGAGAAATGTTTTTTGATACAGTTCTTTAGGCATATTGTATACATTATCTCTGGATGGGGGGTTAAACTTTGTTACAGTTTTAATTTTTATAATTGTATGATCAGAAAAATAATAGTTATTTTCATTTTGCCAAATTATTTAGAAAAGAGCATTAGATGAAGAATTAATCTATTTTCCAGATATGTGAATCCTCAAAATCCTGTGAAATTGATCCTATTAAATTGAAAGAGGGAGATAATGTAGAAAATAATAAGGTAAGTCTTCTCTGTCTTTATAACTGCATTAAAATTGGTCTTAATGGTATACCTGTCTCTCACTTATGTTATTTGGAGGGAAGCAGTGCTTTTTATTTGCATAATGCCTATACTATTAGCAGCATTTCCTATGTCTAGTTTTTAGAATGTTACTTCCCTCATTTCTCTTTGGATCATTTTATTCTCTGCTGCTTCTTATGAATTTTATTCCATACATTCACCTCTTATATCTAACTAGTCTAAATCTAATTCATTAAATGAGTTCAGGATGCAATTGTCCTTTAGCTGAGTGCGTTTAGAGAAGGGAAGCAAAGTTTTAGAATACTAGATGGTGACTGCCTAATATATCTCATTTTCGCTGCATTTTTTTCCATAAAGGCTGTTGAAGATGTATAAAAGTCAAAATCTTAATGTTTACCTTTTTAAATCCTACAGGAGAATCTGCGCTACTATGTAGACAAGTTATTCAGTACAATTGTAAAATCAAGTATGAGTTGCCCCACTGTAATGTGTGATATCTTTTATTCTCTAAGGCAAATGGCCACTCAAAGATTTCCTAGTAAGTGCCTTGTTTTACTAAAATACTCCTTTTTTTTCTATACTTGATTTTTCTGTAGATTTATTATCTATTTAGTTTATGTGAATGTGTTTATGGTTTGTTAAGTATATAGTCTTCTTTCATTTTTCAAAATAGTTCTAGCATTTTAATGAAACATCTGATTTAATTTTCTTGTAATCTCAAAACAGAATACTCTTGCTTATTTCAATATAATAGCAACTTTATACAAGCAAATCAAAATCAACACTAATTTTAAGAAAGGCATAAATTTAGAACCATAACAGTATATAAGTATTTATACCAGCTGCTTACAAGACTGTTAGATATGATAAACAAAAACAGCTTTGTTATTTGTACCAACTACCTTTTCCACTTGCATGCATTCAAAATAGTGAGAATTTTTAAGTTCTGTACAACTGACTAGATTTGACAGTTTGAGAATGCTAAGGTCTTAGTGATGAGAGGTTTTTGCAGAAACGGTTTTAGACATTAGAAACATCTCTGTTGCAATATACATAGAATTTTGAGGTAACATATCAATATCTGGCATGCTTTAATTTTGCAAGAACACCTGTGTCAAGGCTTTGCTTAGAAACATTTCAATTAAATTAACAGTTGCTATCTCTGATTCTCAACACTTGGAATTATTCTAATTATATGCATCTCTGATAAGTAAATAAACTTACTATGGCTGTCTTTCCAGATCTGCCTGTAATGGGGGGGAGGGTAAGGAGGTAAGGCAGCTGCTTAAATTATCAGTCTTATCCAGCCGTGTGAAACTGTAAGTTTATTTCTGTAACCATCTGAAGAGATTTTGCTATTTTATCATATTTTTTAAGTGTGTTATGTGCACACAGGTGTGTGCAGTTATCTGCTGCTCCACTAAATTACCCAAAGCTAAAGTGGGGTTGAGTTGTCCAACTAACATGTAGATAAATTCAGCCCTAGATGTCTTTGCTAATTATAGTAAAAATATAAACAGTTAACTTGAAATAAGCATACTAAATCTAGACTTTGTAATGAAAATAAGGGGAGCAGAGACATTAAAGTATGGAAAGATGAAATGCTGACTGAAATTATATTTTTAAATAGTGTGTTAGATCATAATAACCACATTGAGGAGGACTTAGTGAACAGGCACAGTGCTAGCCTGAATTATCTCCACTCTCTCACCTACACAACACCACATGAGATAGGTACTGCTCCCCTTCAGTAGTTGATGAAACTGAGGTTTAGGGAAGTCAAGTAATTTGCCCAAGGTCCGTGACATGGCCAGCAGGCAAGCAGGGTCTCACACCTGGGCCCGGCCCACTCCAAAGCATGCTACTAATCAGCGTACTCTACACTACCCAGTGAATTTGGCCTTCAGTATGCATTAGCTGTTTAATTCTTGTTTATGTGAATAATCTAAAACACATCCTATGATCTTTTAATAAATGCAAACATATTTCCTTAACTATCTTTTTGTTGGCCTTAGATATTCTCAGTAGACTCCAGTAGTGATAGTTCTATTCTCAAAAAGTATTTTCATTGTTTTCTCATTTGTTCTTACTGCCCTGGGAATATGGGTGGGGAGTGGGGAGGCAGTCATGGGAAGCAAGTATTATTAAAGAACTACACATTAAATGACTTGTGGGTGACCACCTGCTGAGTGACTTAGAAGAGTTAAAACTCAGACCAAATGCAGACATTGTTTCCCTCACCTGCTTCTTTACCATCTGATTGATTGTTGCATTGTGTTGACTCCAGTCAGCAACAAAAGCTGTAGCTGAATGATCAAAGCCACAAGTTGTCTTCAGTTCATCTGCATTTTTATAGGGAATATTGGTAGCTTTTTTAAAGTAAAGATTTCTGTCTAATTGTTTATATTACATAACCTTTGATATTGTCAAGATTTTTGAGGGAAAATTGAAACAGTATCCTAAAACTGAAGACAATCGCCTATCTTAGTCTTAGGGGATTCAGTATTACCACTAGGTAGTGCTAGATACTACTTTTATTTTTGTTGTTGTAATTTCAGGAGTCTCTTCTTGCAGATGAGGAAAGAGGTATTTTTCCAAATTAAAATATTTCTGACAACCTAGCAGCTTTGTTTTTCACTTTCTTTATTATATTATTTCTTTCAGATTTTTTTTTAGTCATAGGATTTTTTTCCTTTAATTTACTCATAACCATTACTATCATTTCATCAACTCAGTTCTTACTATACAAATTATATTTATCTCCTATTTAATTTCCATGTTTTTCCAATATTTTTTACCTGGTCATCTTTGTTTTTTAATTCAGTGTTTTTGTGCATGACATTTCACCATTTTTTTCCTGCAGATGACCCTCATGTTCAGTATTCTGCAGTGAGCAGCTTTGTGTTTCTTCGTTTCTTTGCTGTAGCGGTAGTATCACCTCATACTTTTCATTTGCGACCTCATCATCCAGTAAGTGTTGTTCTTCTCAAAGCTTTATTCCATTTTAATTTATTTTTATTAAAATAAGAAAAGATAAAATAACAGGCAAATTTCACTTGGCTATGTTTTCTTATAACGGATACTTAAATTTACTGGGCATTTTTCTTAGCCATTTGATTCTTTCAGAGAAGGTGGAAAATTCTATTTTTTTGTTATTGTTAAAAGATATGCACATGAATAATAATACTGTGTTGGTAATAACTGCAGCTTGGTGATGGGTACAAAGAAGATTCATCATCTTTTCCCTCTGCTATTCTGTATGTTTATAAATTTCCATAATACAGGGATGTCTTTTTTTCTTTCATTAGTTATAGGTTTAGTTTGATCTTGCAGATATCTTTAAATCTCACAGAAATTTGAAGAGGCTCATTTCTGAAAGGTGTAGAAACTTTCATTGGAATGTAATTTGTTTGGTATCTCCATATTTTTACTTTTTATTCACCTGAGATGATGATATAAATATATGAGATTTAAAACTTAAGGCATATAATCTTTCTGTTCTGAAGTCGTATTTAGTTACTTAAATCTGAATCTGCACTGCATAGATTTACGTGTTTCTTAACATTTTAAAATTCCTTATTTTTGCTGTTTCTTTTTCCTTCTCCTACAGTGTATTATTGCTAATTCTTTAACCTTTTATGTTCCAAACATTTTATAATCTTATCTAATTGTTTTTGTTGCTGATTTTTATAACAAATAATAATAATAAAAGCCAACATTTATTTAGTCCTTGCTTTGTACTAGGCCTTCTTCTAAGTACTTTATATGTTCTAACTTACTTAGTCCTCCCAGTAACCCTGTGAGGTAAATTCTATTCTCATCTTTATTTATAGATAAGAAAACCACAATTCAAGAACTTCTCCAAGGTCACACAACTAATAAATTATGATTTGATCTCACTCAATTTGAACTGGATTAAGAAAGTTCACTGACTGACCCACTCAGTCTTCCCAGGCTGTAAGCTTACCCCTGTTCCTTCCTGCCTCTTAGGCAGTCAGGTGTTTGAGCACCTACAGTGTATCAGATGCTGTGCTCAGCACTGGAGATGCAGTGATGAGGAAGAGACACTCCCTGCCCTTAGGTAACTCGCTAATACAGTGTAGGGAAGACCCACAGGTTTTGGAGTTAAACTGGGCTCTGCAGCCACTGCTTCTCTTGACAGCTACACATTGGCCACTTACTTAACTTTGAGAACTGAGTAAAACCATGCTGCTGTGGCAGCAACACACACTTTCTTGTCAAAGAACAAATGGTCTCTGAGCAGCTACAGCGGAGGATTGGGCCAGTGCCTTTTGTTCACAGGGCTGTCCTTTCTGTGGCTATATTACTGAAGCTGTACAGAACTGTGGGGCAGCAAAAGCTTGATGACATTCTGGACATAAACAGAACTCCTACCTCTGAGCTTGTGACCCTGCCTTATATTCAGACTTGAATTTGCATATCCCTGTAACAGATGTTACAGTAAAGTCCTTCTAACCACAGACTCTGTATTTGAAGTCACTTTCCAATCAGTATGTCAGAAGGATTGCTTCAAACTGTCATATAACTTTACTGTTTGCTTTTAAGTGAGCCTTTCATTCTAACTGGGGAAATAAGGCAAATATATAAGACACATAATCTAAAACTACATACATAAATCTAAAACTAGCACCTGATTAGTACCAAGTAAGGAGTATAGACAATCCATACTATAGAAATTGAGAGCAAGGAATGATCCCAGTGACCTGAGGGCGATGACATTGTCAAGACTATTATTGAAAGTTACAGAGTGGTTGAGGAGGACAACCAGTTAAAGGTTGTTAGATTTTACATTTATAAGTTCTTTGGATTTTGAGAATATTAGTAGAGTAGAAAAGAAGAAAATCCAATTGCAGAAGATTAAGGAATAAGTAGGTGAATGCAGTTTTACCTAGGAAATATATCAAAAGTGAGCTCGCCCTGCTGCTAAAAGACACGGGCAAATTCAAGTATGTACATGTGTGTGTACATATACACATGAATAAATACTTCTTTTGAAAAACACTAATTTTAAAATATGGGTTATAGTAACATTGACGTGGTAGACCATTCTTTTGAGAAGTTTCATAGTAAAGAAGAAAGATTGAACTTTCCTTCTCATCCTATCCCCTAGTCTCTCACTGATAGCTCCTTCCAAGACTCAGCCAAGGCAGACTTCTCTAACCCTTCAGTCTGGGTTAGGCTCCTCTCTCATATGTGCCTGTAGCACCCTGGGGCTTCCTCTGTCATGGCACTTGTCATACTGTTCTATAATCATCTGTTTATTGTCTCTGCATGTGGACTGTCAATACCTTAACAGCAAGGGCGGGATCTTTTTCAAATTTGTGTATCGCAAGCACATGGCACAATTTCTAGAACAAGTAGGTGCTCAGTAAATTTTTTTTTTTTTTTTTTTTTTTTTGCGGTACGCGGGCCTCTCACTGTTGTGGCCTCGCCCATTGCGGAGCACAGGCTCCGGACGTGCAGGCTCAGCGGCCACGGCTCATGGGCCCAGCCGCTCCGCGGCATGTGGGATCTTCCCAGACCGGGGCACGAACCCGTGTCCCCTGCATCGGCAGGCGGACTCTCAACCACTGCGCCACCAGGGAAGCCCTCAGTAAATGTTTGATAGGTGAAAGATGGTAGCTCAGAGAGAGAGCTCATCAAATGATGTCTTTTCCAAAAATGGGAAAAGCTATGTATGGTTTAAATAGAGGAGAAGAGACCAACAGAAAGGGAGAAATTAAAGACAGAAGGGGCCTTACTAATGTATCAATGTACTGGATGATTCAGAAAGAGTGTCTTTAAAAGAAAAAGTGATAGAATAAACTTGCTGGGGGAAAGAACAGTTTCTCCTTTGAAGTATTATGGTGAATCCTATGAAATTATTTCGTTTTGGTTTTTTTGTAGATCAAAAATAGTCAACAGCAATTTCACATGGTTCAACTTAATATAAGGAGAAAAGGATAGGATATGTTGTTTTGGGGTGACAGAGTCAACGTTTCAGTTCAATTTAATAAATGTAATACAGCATCTACTATATGCTGGTGCTAGTCTGTGTACTAGGTGCCAGATGACTAAGGTCCTGGGCATCTATGAAAAATTATGATGGCAGATAATAGCAGGGTGAAAATTTAGAACGGCTTCTTTGTAGAGTACACTAGGGGATCAGCAGTAGCTAAATGATACGATTGTCAAATAGTAGTGAGGGCCATGTTGGTGTAAACAAACCTCTGACATGCAGAAATTATGTAAAATATGGTTTGCTCACTTTTTTCAGTTCAGGAAAATAATGAGCTAAAACATTGATTTCAAAACCAAATTTCAACAGGGAAGTCTTGATGAAATTCAGTTCAAATTCAGGTTGTTAGCACATTGTTAAGAATTTTATATTCTTCAAAGGCAGAGAATTGGAGGGACCTTTTATAGATATTGTAGCTAAAATATTTTCTGGATGTTGTAGCTAAAATATTTCTGAATAACCTTAATTAAGGTGTGTAACTGTTTCACGAGTATATCGTAATGATCATATCTCAGATATTCCTTCTTTTCCAGAATTGCCTTACATCCTGGTCATCTCTTCACCTTCACAGTCACTGCCTATTTTCAGTGTGGGGATACTAAAATATTAAGGAATGTCAACCAAACACTAAACTAAAGCATTTCTGTATCTAAATTTTCTTGAACATGTCTTTTTTAATTTTAATTTAATTTTATTTTGATTCTTTTTAATCTCTTTTTTAAAAAAAATATTTATTTATTTTGGGCTGCATTGGGTCTTCATTGCTGCGCGCGGACTTTCTCTAGTTGTGGCGAGCGGGGGCTACTTTTCGCTGCAGTGCACAGGCTTCTCATTGCGGTGGCTTCTCCTGTTGCGGAGCACGGGCTCTAGGCACGCGCGTTTCAGTAGTTGTGGCACATGGGCTCTAGAGCACAGGCTCAGTAGTTGAGGCGCACGGACTTAGTTGTTCCGTGGCATATGGGATCTTCCCGGACCAGGACTCGAACCCGTGTCTCCTGCATTGGCAGGCGGATTCTTAACCACTGCGCCACCAGGGAAACCCTTGAACATACCTTTTGATGGCAGATTATGGGTATTTGAATCTCCAAAACAAAAAAGATGTTTTATGTAGTGATAAGGGAATTGGTTATACAAATGGATGGATTGGTGGAAACTCATCAGACTATATACATTTAAAATCTGTTCATTTTATTGTATGTAAATTATACCTCAATTAAAAAAAAAGGAAGCAGCAAGGATTCATTAGGGAGCACTGTTTAGTCAACTTTATTTATATTTATTTCTTTCTGGTAGATAGGCCTGGATAATAGACTCAAATAGTTACCTTCTGCTAAGATCCTACATGAACTAAGTGACTTCTTATTTCCTAAGTTGAATTTAGGTCTTTGCTTCCATGGTGAAAAGAATTGATTGCAGAAACCATAAAAGTATTGAATATGCTTACAAGTGGGTTGAATACAGAAATTTGGAAACTTCCATTTTAAGTCATATGGTAGAAAAAGGTAGATGCCATTGACATTCCAAAAGTGAATACAATTTTTTAGGTAATCCGATCTGCCATACTGTACCCACCCCCCCAAAATTAATATTGATTAAATTATGGCTTTCAAAGGAAAGTATAACATGTCATTAGATATAATTACTTTGAGAGGAACTGTCAATTACATGTGGCTTCTTTAGTCTCTTAATTCCTTAGTTCAGTGAATTGTGCCAGTCCTTAGCTAGATTTTAGCTGGTTTGAACGAACATTTTTGAGTCACTGTTTCAGAGCAAAGTAGCCCGTTCACTCTATTCTACTTTTTACACAAATTCTATTTCTTGAAAACCTAACAAGACTTTTTGTGTCTTTTCTACATTCTTTAGGATCCACAGACAGTTAGAACATTAACTCTCATCTCAAAAACCATTCAAACTTTGGGAAGCTGGGGGAGTCTGTCCAAAAGCAAGGTAAGTCTTTACATCTTTTGCTCTGTATTCACACTTCTAAATGTTGTTGTACCCTGTGATCCCTTCTCCCTCACTTTACTCCCTTTCAAATTAAAAACAAAGCAGAACCAAAAACATATATGTATAGATGGCGATAGTTGTCTTTTAGATGTTGTGTCTTAGTCACCCTTACAGAAGACAGTTTCATTTAAACTAATGTGTCTAAGATGGGAGAGAGAGTCTAGTTAACAGATGCAAAAGGCTTTTGTTTATCTTTTTGTGCCATAATCATCCAGCAGCTGTTGAGAGAAATCTTCAGCTCCAAGCCCCGTAACTCTCTTAAAATATACGATTGAATCCCTTTAGGCCCTAATCCTAAATTTAAAACTAGTCAATTATATTCTTAGTTCTCTACTTAACATATATAAATTCCATGTGTTTTTTTCTTAGTCAAGTTTCAAAGAAACATTCATGTGTGAATTTTTCAAAATGTTTCAAGAAGAAGGATATATTATGGCAGTTAAAAAGGTATGATTGTTTTACTCTGGAAATATTAACTTCTTATATAGCATTAGGCAAATAACATTTTATATTGTTCCTAGGAATCAATCCCCAGTTTAAAAAAAATGTTTAACCTGTCCATCAAACATGAAAAGGCTGTCTTTTAGTATATTTCTCCTCCCATACAGAACTATGGATTTTTCAGCTGTGAAAAATACCTAAATGAGTTTTAGCAACAGCTATTATTGCCAGTGTCTTAGTAACACAAATAACAAATATCTAGAGTTGATATTTCTTAACAGCAGCACTGTTGACAATTTGGTTGGGCAATTCTTGACTATGAGGGACATTTTTGTCCATTGTAAAATGTACAGCAGCCCTGGCCTCTACTATTAGATGCCAGAAGCATGTTCCCAGTTTTTACAACTAAAACTGTCTCTAAACCTTGCCAAAAGTCCCCTGAGGAACAAAATTGCCTCTGATTAAGAACCTCTGGTCTAGGGGGAAAGACTTAATGGTACCTGATGTATAGTAGGCACTTAATTGCCGTTGGAGAAAATATATGAATTATTGAATATCTTATAAACAATATAGGCTTGTGGTTAGTAACCTGAGGAAAGTTACTTTAATTTAAAGCGTACAGAAGTCTATAGTATATGAGGTCATAACAAAAGAGCTGCAACAAACAAAAGTTGCTATACTTAGAAGTAGAGAATGTTTTGGGAAGATTTTTAATTTCTTGAGTCTTTAGTTCTGAATCACCCCAAACAAAATGTAGCATTGTTATAAAACCCTAAAAATTTGTAAAGAAAAGTTATTTTGAAGTACATCTAAACTTAGCTTGAAGAAATTACTGTATCTTATTTATCACAATTCTAACTTAATGAATCTAAATTAGCATGGTTAGATTTTAAAGATTGCATTCAATTTCTGTAGCATGATTCACAGGTGACTGCCAGGAGTATATTTTGTTTGTAGTTTTTTATGTGTGCTTTTAAATTTCTTACAGGGACTCGTAAATGAAAGTGATCATTTAAAAAATTAAAGCCAGTTGGATTTTTTTCGTCTTGAATAATAGCGCAAGTTCAACCAAAAAAAAATTTTTTTAAGCAACCATTGAATGTTTTTGAGGAGAAAGTCTCTCAAAAGAATAGGCAAAGAAAAAGCTGCCCTTTTATTCTCAGGACATTGTTGAAACAGTTTGTGGGACAGTGTAGGCAGACTTTTGTTGGCAAGATTATGATGTTCTTTTGTTTTGGGGTTGTTTTTCCATTTCTTATGACCTAGGCTGTGGCAGCATCTGATTTCTTTTTCCTGATACAATCAGAATGTGTATAGTTGGTAATGTCAGTGGAGAAAGTATTTAAGGGTGCCAGGAGTTTAGTCTGTTCCTGATCTGCTCTGAGTCACCCACTCACATTCTCATGCACTATCACTGTAGTACATCTCCTGTCTCACATTTACATAGGATATTTTGCCCTAATATATGAATTTTCTTTATTATTTACTAGTCTAGATATGTGCAGTGCTAGAAAGTACAAAAGCTTATGAAACCCAATTTCTCAATTAGTGGTGTTCTCACTAGTGACATTGATCACTGCTCCAGAAGAAAATAGTTTATAATTCTGAATCCTATACAATTTCCACAAAGTTTAGGAAAAATAACCTGAATAGGTCTGTAAACAGGCTGACCATATAATTCAGTGTCCAAAACCACAAAGTTTTCAAGGGTGAAAAGGAGTACTTTGATTATGAGGGGACCAAAGTTGTAGACAAGGATGGCCCTGAGCAAATTGAGGCCTATATTTACCCTGCCTGTAGTCCATCTTAATTATTATGTTTTCTTTCACCTTATATAAGTGGATTTACCTCATATTCCTTAACAATATGACAAATAAATAATAAATTTAATAATTACCATAAATAAATAATAAATATTTATCAAATAAGAAAATTAGTGCCCGCAGGCAAATATTAAGAAATGAAATATTTAAATAACTCTTTCACGCTCCATTAGTGGATGGTTGATCTGTGAGAACTGAAGATGTAATAGGACATTTCTTTAGTTTCCTTGGATACTTGTTCTGTGTCACCCATATATAATTCAAAAGAAACTCTGTTCTTGTTCTTTCAGTTACCAAGATTTCTTCCAGCAAACTAGAAGTAAACATTCCACTGGAAAATCCCACAAGTGGAGGTTCTGGTGGGCAATCTACAGCCAGTCTTAGGAGAAAATGACTGTGCCCACAAACTCTACTTTAGATTATTCACTGGTGCCTCAATGTCATCCTTATTGGAATGTACTTTGTTTTTGTTTTAAACCCTAAGCGGGACAACATAGAAAAGTATAAAGGAAAAAACAAGGACTAAACGAATAAATAGTTCCTTTATGGAGCAAAATGGGATTCCTCTCTAAGAACAGGAATTGTTCCTGAACTACTAATTTCTCTCTCCCATGAAGAGAAGGCCACATGTCAGGAATCTCTTGACCAGTTGAGGTAGCATATTCTTGAAGCTTAAATGCTTTTCACTGGGTAGTTTGCCATTGCTAGATTTGGGTACTTCAGATTTTCTTGAGCCACCACATTCCCACATTTTCCATGGGAAGTTTCTAAATGGTTATTAGATTTTCAGGCTATTCCAAAGAACCCAGTTACACTTTAGTCATAACTGAAATACTAGCTCTCAGGGCTAAAGTCAATTATATATGATGAAAGTCAGCAAACTCTTCTGTAAAGGGCCAGTGAGTAAATACTTTAGGCTTTGATGGCTGCATAAGGGGACTGCCACATATTTTTCTTCGTTTTTACAACCCTTTAAAAATTTAAAAACTGTTCTTGTGGGCCTTACAAAAACGGGTTGAATTTGGCCTGCTGAGCTATAGTTTGACAATTCCTGACCCACAGTAAAGGTTCACAATCCTGTATCTGAAATCTTTGGGAACGGAAGTATTTCAGAATTCAGTTTTTCAAAGTTTTGAAAGATAATAGGTATGTGCTATATATTATATAATAAAATACCCCCAGTGTGCCTCACAGTAATGTTTGTGTAGCACATTAGTGAATATTCACACTAAGTAGGATAAATACAGGCTATAAGTAGCCTTTCACCAGTTCAGGTTAAGTTACTGTAAATGAGTTTACTGTAAATCAAAAGCAAACCAAAAAACTCTTTGTACTCAGAGCTTTTTAGATTTCAGAGTTGCAGTTAAGGAATTGTGGGTTGAATTATTTCTACAGGGACATATATCCTTGGTTTTAAGTAATTTAACGTTAAACTTTTAGAATACCTGTCATATGTAAATTAGGGACTTCCTCTACAATTAAATATGTATTTTGCTTTATTCCTTAATAATGAAGAACTTCACGATATTATCTATCAGTGACATTGATAAACTGAATTTATGATGTACCTTGTCACAAAGTTGTAATATTTGCCCCTTTCCCCATTTAGTTCTTGGATGAAATTTCATCTACTGAAACTAAAGTGTCCAGTGGTACCAGTGAGCCTGTGCACCTGAAAGAAGGGTAATTTAATGAAATTAGATTTTAAAGTCATATTTCAGTATAGACATTAAGTAAGTGCAAAGAGCATGGGTCCAGGAGTGAGGAAATCTGGGCTTTGTTCTGTGCTAAAACTGCCTAAGTAACATCAATCAGGTAAGTCACCCTCACTATCCTATAAACTTTATGCCAGATGGGCATGACTTCTTGTCCATACAGTGCTATAGTTGTTTTGCAAATATAATGAGATTATGGGTGGTAGAGTAGTACTGAAAAAAGTAACAGCATTATTCAGTCTTAAAGTAGTGTTTTCATTGGAAGCTAAAGGGGAAAATTACTCACTTGACCTTTTTAGTTCTGGATAGTACAGTTGTAAATATCAAATTATTTAAGGACTTTATTCCCTTAGTATGGCCAAAATAAATGCAGGAGTTATAGATGGCAAAGACATTTTCATAAACTTAATATAGTCTTTGACAGCTCTTCATGTCATTTAAAATTAAAGGATAATTCTTTGTTTTGGATTAATTATTTTAATATTTGTAGCTAAATGTTTACATCTGTTGTTTTGGCAGTGAGATGTATAAAAGAGCTCAGGGAAGAACTCGGATTGGAAAAAAGAATTTCAAGAAACGGTGGTTCTGCTTAACAAGCAGAGAGCTCACCTACCACAAGCAGCCAGGTAGTTGTGTTTATGCTCTATTGTGGGGCTTTTCCTGATTCCCACTGAAGATTTCTTTTTCTGCTGCTTAATGTGACTAGCGAACCTTTTTACTAATGTTACTGTAGTTCATGGTTTCTCACAGTGATGTACACACACTAAAAATATAATAAATATTTGACGAGTAACACCATGTAAATTACACTTTTCTCTCCCTTTGAATGTCTTGTGTTACTAAAAGTGGTGTTCCTACAGTATGCTCTGTTTTCTAAAAATCCCTAGTAAATCCCTGTTTTTGTAATCAATCTATAAGGAACAACAGTTAGATATTTTAAAACTCAGAATTTTAACTTCCAGAGTCAAATTGGTAAGAATCAGTTTCTAGTAAATGAGAGTGTTTCAGTGGTTTGCCAAGAGTTCCTACAGTCATACCATAGGCTGTGATTCCTATTCAGTTAAAAGATTCATTCTAGACTATTGCCAAGCTAACTCCAAGATGAAAATTCTAGTAATTTGCCCCCTGAAAAGGCACAAATTGGCTATCTGTTTGGGTACAGAGAGCCATCTTCCTACAGTGTGATCTGAGGGCTTCGGAGAGGCAAAGTTTGTCCCTCAGTGGACTGACATAATGCTTAAAATCTCTACCTTTTAAGTTTATTCCTTTGGGGGTAAAGCATTATCCATAGAAGGCCACTAGTTTCTGATACCTTAGCAAGAATTTAGTATCTAGATCATAGGTCACATACAGTAAAATTCCTTCTGTTCAGAGTGATCAGGATCCAAAGCTGTTCACTTAACCAGAAAGGTCAGTTAAAGCAAGAATCACTTAAAAACAAACAAAAAGGTGCATTCATACCTTAAATATTTATATGTTTGTTTAGCAGTCTTATGATAGCCAAGATCTTTTCTTTGAATATGGATCTATAGATTAGATTTCCCCTCTGTCTTTCTTGTGCAAACATAACCCTAATGCATCAGTTTTCAGGTTGATTTCTCTAAAGTGAAGCTAGAGCTTAAATACTTGAAAAGTAGTCAAATTATAGAATCCTTTTAGAGTGTCATGATAGTCACCCTAAGTTTTTGCAGCTGTCTCACCCCCATATAAATCAACTTTATTTGTGTGGGTGTTGGTCTCCTTTTTTGAAAGGCTTTTCAGAGTGTTTGCCTGATTTTCAAATAAATATATGCCTCTTGGCAGGCGGCACTTATTTTGTCACTTTACATAATGTTTAAGTAAATTATAATTACACCATGGAAAAATGGCATAAATAGGTCTGGGAACAAACACAATGGACTTGGTAATCAAAACAGCCTAACCAATGGAAACAGAAGGGTACAAGCTTAATAGTTAGTACCCTAGCAGCCACAAGCATTCAGCATCCCATGAGCATCATTCAGTAAGTTCTACAGAGGAAATGGAGAGTCTTGGTTAATCTGACAAATCTGTTAGGTAAAGATCTGTTAAGAGAACTTCTGGTATAAATTCTGAAATGATAAAAACAAACACCAGACGTAAGATACTTTCAAGAGAATGTAGACTCAGTTAAGCTGAGTGCTTCAGTGGAGACTCTAGAAGAGTGAAAAGAAATTTTTTTGTTTCATAATTCCTGAGGCTCTTTAGCCAGAATGACTACATATGTCCAAATATATTAGTAAGACATAAGAGGCCAAATGCACTATATTTTTAGGCACCTAGATAATTTGTTGTGGAATATAAATATTCCAATGACTAAGGATCAGTCAGCTACATACTTGCCCTTCCAGACAGCATTCTTTAAGCTAAGCATATTTTTAATGTTTTAGAAGTTACAGTTTATGTTGAATACTATATAAATGCTCTCACATATATAGCACCATTTTTAAAATAGCTGGCATAATATGCTAATTATGTTTACATCAGCAGTACACTGGAATAAAATTTAAGGTAAGTTAGTTATCCTCTGTGAATAAGTTGGCTATTTTCTCCTCATTTGAAGTATTTTCTAATCTAAATCAACATTCTAAAGTCTTCTTTGGCTTAAGACTTTAGAAATCAGATGATAGCTTTGGACCCTTTTCCTCTAGAAAAATTCATGAACAAATATAGACACAAAACCTTGCATATAATTTCAGGGAGTTCATAGTCCCAGAGTCCATGCACAGTTCTCAAGAACTTCTGTTCTATCCAGTGATCTTATGAGGATAAAATTCTCTAGAATGATTAGACTGCTCTAAGGTATAAAATAGACACATTAGAAGTTACATTATTTTCAGGCCTTAAGAAATTTAACATGTTGGAATGGCATTGGAGGAATCAGCTTGTTATATGAAGTTTCAAGATTATTTACCAAAGCCTACAGTTTTAAGCATCCATGCTTTTTTTTTTAACTATTTTGTTGGATTTTTCCAAAATATATTACATGCTTCCCTGCCTTCTAAAAAAGAGTTCATTGAACGTAAGTTAACATTTTCTAGATGGCTTGGGGCTGTCATTGATAATATTAATTATTATATAGTACTCTGATTTAGTGATGTTTTCTGGGCTGCTTATGGGTGTGTGCAGCTGTTTACTTCCCAGCTACATGCCTTGGACTGCTGTGCTTTTTTGTGTTCCTGTGTTTGCTTTATACAGTTTTTCATTATCCCCTCTGTGTTCAGGCTGTCACCTTAAATTTCTTGTGCTGTCAGTGTACAATAATGTAGCATCTCACTCCCACCTCTTATCCCCTACTTCCATTTTTTACTGCTAATATACTATGAGTGAAGATGTAGGTACTGTGTTTGTTAAAATTATACATAAGATTAAAAGGCCTTGATTGACGATTTCAGGACTTTCCTCTGTGAATAAAATCCATAGGCTTTGGATTCTCTCTTTGGTTGTTCAGCAAATGTTTTGCTTACTTCCTGTTTCCTTGCAGTTTTTTGCATAGCTATGACTGCTAGGTAATTAGTCTCTTATTACACTTTACGACTTTGGTGTCTGAAAGAACGCCTCCCAAATATTCTGTAACATAGCTTTAAATCATTGAGTCTTTCACTCTTTCCTCCTACTGAACACTAGTATTCTGAATCAAGTATTTCTACCACTTAGAATCAAATAATAGTTTTCCAGTTTACTGGAAAAGTAATTAATAGAATTTTCTCAATTTTAAGGGTTTTTCTCAAATAAGTTATTAAATTTTGATGCCCACTTAGTAATAGTAAGCAATTAATCTTCAATATCACTAAATTAACATGTGGCAAATGAATATCGTAGGGCATTCAGTCAGCTATCAGTCATGATTACCTTGACAGTTTCTTATGGATCTGAGTGTGATTATGATTTTATATTGATACACTATAACGTGGTCATCTTCTACAAGTAAAAGTTCTCCTAGTTGTATGCTGGAATCAAATGAGTTATTGATGTTCCAGCCTCTTCCTATCTCATCCAGCCTCATCTTCTGCATTCTCCATATGTCACTTTGCCAGACTAACTCTTGAAGCTCCTTTGAGTTGTGCTCTTTTACATTCATGCTTTTGCATTTGCTCTATCTAGAAATCCCTTTCTTTCCTTCTTTACCTGTGTAATCTGTTGTCCTTTAACCCTCAGAACAAGTGTCAGCTCTTTATGGAAGTCGTTTTCATAAAGCTTCTGGCCACCTCAGTTGAGTATTCTCTTACTATGTTTCTTTAGCACATTAGTGATAACTTATGTCACACTGTGTGGTCATTACTTTTATCTATCTCTTGCCCTAGTTTTTTAAGATCCTCAGTGGTAAGGACCATGTTTTTACTACCTTCATTAAGGCATTTATTAATTTTTAATAAATGGTTTTCTTCAGAGGACACCATGTTTTCCAGATATGCTGTTATCTGAATACATTAAGAACCACTGCTGTGGGTTTCTAAAATTTCTGCCAAGTTTACTACTAATAGGTTATATTTTTAAATAATAAATTATTAACAAATTCATCTCTGAAATTCCATTTGTGTTCTCCAAACTTGATTAGATATTGTCTACTTTTGGATGACCTGTTATACACAGATACATACATACAGCCTACACAACTTCCATATGATATCAGTGTTCTAGCTCATATAACCTATGGACAATATAAAAGAAGTTTCCATGATGTTTTAAACATGCATCTCAATACATTTAGGTTGACTTGGTTTTTACCTGCTCATATATTCATACACAGGGCTCTGCAGTATTTTTTTTCTTTAATAACTAAAGAACACCATTGATTTGTCTGTGCATTATATTCAACAGATATTTTATTGGGTGCCTGCTGTGTGCCAGGTGTTGTTCCAAGCTCTGGAGAAAACAGTAGTGAACAAAACATACCAAAATCCTTACCCCCATGGATCTTATAGTTTAGTAGTGATTGACAGTAAACAAACAAAAGAATTTTATACTATATGGGATGATTATAAATGAGATGGACAAAAATAAAACAGGGAAGGGGAATAGAGAACTCAGGAGAGTTGCAATATTAAAAAGTCTAGTCAGGGAAGCCTTCACTGAGAAAGTGACATTTGAGCACAGACCTAAGGAGGGTGAGGGAGTGAGCTATGTGGATAAATTTGAGGTAGTAGTGACGCAGACATAGCTAACAGCAGCTGGTACAGAGGCCCTGAAACAGAAGTACACCTGGAGTATTCAAGAGACAAGAGAACGCTTTTGTGACTATAAAAAAAAAATGAATAAGGGGATAATCACAGGAACTGAGATCAAAAAGACCATGGAGGAGCTAGATATTATAGGGCTTGTGGATCATCGAGGGAGTTTGAATAACATGGCAGGGCACTGGAGAGTGTTAAGCAAAGGAATGATATCATTTGAATTATGTTTTGATAGGATTGATCTCCCTTGCCATGTGGAGTGCTGTGTGGAGATTAGACTGAAGGGGGCAAGGAGACCAAGTAAGAAGCTACTGCACTAATTCAGGGGAGACAAGATAATGACTTGGACCTGTTAGTAGCAACGGAGGTTGTAAAAATAGATCACATCTTGGATCTATTTTAAAGATAGTATTCACAAGATTTGCTATAGGGTCGGATATCAAGAGTAAGAGCAAGTCAAGGATAACTCCAGGGATTTGGGCTTACACAAGTAGACTGATGAAGTTGCCTTTTTAAAAATAGACATGGGAGTTCTGGTAATAGTAAAGAAGCTTGTACTAGACTAACTGTCTCATAGATAACAACTAAAAACTTTGGCCAGAATATATAAAACAACTCTCTGAAGAATTTGACCCTTGGAAGATGAGAACTATGCTGGGTGAGATTTATGTTTATTTGGCTTTCCCCCCGAGAGCCTCCCAATCTGTGCAGTATGAGGTGGTAGAATTCAAACAGAAAGTCATAGTTTGCTTTTTTTTTTTTGGCCGCACCACATGGCATGTGGGATCCTAGTTCCCCAACCAGGGATCGAACCCATGCCCCCTGCAGTGGAAGCATGGAATCCTGGACCACCAGAGAATTCCCAGAAAGTCATAGTTTTATTGCCTTGAAATGGCGAAGGACAGAGTTCAAGGCTGCCAGAGGAGGCAGAAATTGAGGAGATTAAAAGGAGGAGCCTTCCAATCTGCTTTGAACTCCCCTGAAATCCTTAGCTGACTCGAACTGCTCGTGCTAGGGGGAACTTCAGAGAGGCTAGTGAAAAGCAGTAACTGAAAGATTAAAAAAGATGAGAAGAGATCTCAGCTTCTTTCCTCCTCAGAGACAGAGTTTGGAATTTTAGAAGGTGGTGGTTCAGAAGTAAAGACTATGCCCTAGGATTAAGGAGATTTAAATAAACAAAGTATCATATAAACAAAGTATAAAGCCAAGCCTCAGAGTGATCAGCTAATGAGGTAACTTTTTGAGGGAGGATAACTGAATCCAGAGTCTCTACAATGTATTATTCTTAGTGTCCAGTATACAGTGAAATATTAACAAGTTTGAGAAGAAACAGGAAAATACAACACTAGTCAAGAGAAAAAGCACTTAACAGACGCAGACCCCTATATGGTCTACATGTTGGAATTAGCAGATATGAACTTTAAAGCTGTTATAAATATTTCAAGGGTTTAATGGAAAAGATAGTCATCATGATTAAAAAGATGGGGAATTCCAGCAAAAGAAAAAAATAGAAACTATAAAAAGGAATCAAATGGAAATCGGAATTGAAAAGTACAACATCATAAATGAAAAGTTTATTGGATGGGCTTAACAATGGTTTGGAGATGTCAGAAGAAAGATTCAGTGGACTTGAAGACAGATTAATGAGAATTATCCACTCAAAGAACACAGAGAAAAAATATTGGGAAAAATGAACAGAACCTTCAACCTACCGAGTTGTGGGACAGTATCAGGCAGTCTAACATATGCATGATTGGTATCTTAGAAGCAGAAAGAGGCAGAAAAAAATACTAGAAAAAATAATGGCCTAAAATTTCCCAGATTTGGCGAAAAACATTTTATTACAGATCTAAGATCAGTGAACACCAAGCATAGTAAATACAAAGAAAACTACACTTAGACATATAATAATCAAACCAAAGATAAAGAGAAGAATCTCAAAAGCAGAGGAACAAAAGACAGATTACATACAGGAGAACAATACAAGTGACAGCTAACTTCTTATAAAAAGCAACCAAAGCCAAAAGACAGTGGAATGATGTCTTTCAAGGGCTGAAGGAAAAAGCTCTCTACTTAGAACTCTAGTGAATATTTCCTTCAAAAATGAAAATAATCCTTTAGATAAGTTGTTAAGTAGACTTGCACTATATGGAACGCTAAAGGAAATTCTTCAGGCTGAAGTGACGTAACACCAGATGGAAACTTAGATCTACAGGAAGGAATGAAGAGCACTGAAAATGGTAAATATGTACATAAATGTAATAATGTCTGTCTTAATTTTTTTAAAACATCTGTTTAATGCAGAATTTATAACATTGAATTACAGCGTTTATAACAAATTTAGATGTAGAATATATGACAGTAGTAGCACAAAGGAAGGGGATGGAGTAAATTATTGCAAGGGTCCTCTATTTTATGTGGAGTGACACAAGAATAATTTTAAGTAGATTGTAATGAGTTAAGGCTGTATAAATCTCTAGAAGAAAACTTTAAAGAAAAAAGTATAATCCATCTCTCCCCTGCACAAAAAATAAATTTGGCAGGAGGGGAAGAACAGAGGAGCAAAAATCGGATGGGACAAATAGAAAACAAATAGCCAAATGATAGGTTAAGCCCAACTATAACAAGTAATTAGAATAAATGTAACATCATATCTAAGATCTGGAGCAAAGGAAGGATTATGCACTTTAATCAGTTCTCTTCAGCATTGTATTGGAGGTTGTAAACAATGTAGTAAGACCCCTCCCCCCCAAAGAAGAAAAGGACATATGGAGTTACATAAAAATTCCTAAGGAATCTTCACAACAACTGTTTGAACTGATAAGTGAATTTAGCAAGATCTTGGGATACATGATTTGTATATACAGATCAGTTGTATTTGTATAAACTGGCATCAAAATATTAGAAGATGGGGCTTCCCTGGTGGCACAGTGGTTGAGAGTCCGCCTGCCGATGCAGGGGACACGGGTTCGTGCCCCGGTCCGGGAAGATCCCACATGCCGTGGAGCGGCTGGGCCCGTGAGCCATGGCCTCTGAGCCTGCGCATCCAGAGCCTGTGCTCCGCAACGGGAGAGGCCACAACAGTGAGAGGCCCGCGTAACGCAAAAAAAAAAAAATGTTAGAAGATGAAATTTAAAAATAATACCATTTATAGTAGCAGCCCCCCCTTCAAAAACACCCACCTAAAATACTTAGGATCATTTTTTAAAAAATAAGTATAAGACTTTAAAGAAAATTATAAAACATTGCTGAGATAAAATAAAGGAGATGCAAATAAACGGAGACATACATCATGTTTGTGGAGTTTAAGGTTCAATATTTTTCAAGAAGTCACTTCTCAAATTCATCTTGATTTTAACACAATCCCACTCCAAATCCCAAGTTTTTTTGGGTAAAAATTGACAAGTTGATTCTAAAATTGATGTCAATGGGAAAACAAAGGACTTAACGTGGCTGAGCCAATGTTGAAAAAGTAGAACAAAGTTGGAGGACTAAGACTAAGACTACTAATTACTAAGTAATTCAAGTCTGAAATTTTGTCATAAGAGCTAGAGAGATCAGTGAACAGACAAGAGTCCAGAAAGACACACACACATATATATGGTCAATTCAGTTTTGACAAAAGTGTCAAGACAGTTCAGTTGGGAAAGGAAAGTCTTTTCAACAGATGGTGCTGGAACAACTGGATAAACGAGAAAATGAACTTCACCTTACCTCATACTACACACAAAATTTAATTCAAGATAAGAGGATCATAGGCCTCAGTGAAAACATAAGAGAATATCTTTGCAACTGTAGAGTATGCAGGGATTTCTTAGGATATCAAATGCACTAAACATCTTTTTAAGATAAACCGAACTTCATTAAAGTAAGACTTTCCCACTCTTTATATCATCACTCCTTTTTCTTTCTTTTTTGTTATGATAATGGCATAAAATGTGTTGCTTGGCAGTTGAAATTTTTCAAGAGGTTGTTGGGATTTGAGTTTCTTTAAACCATAAGCTAATGTTTTTCACCAAATTTGGGAAATTTTTTACTTCAAATATTTTTTTTCTGTCCATTTTCTCTCCTTCTTAGAACTCCAAATATACTTATTCAGGCATGCTTGATATTGTCTCAGGTCTCTCTGAGACTCAGTTTATTTGTCTTCTTTCCCTTTTATCTTTGTTCTTTAGATTGGATAGTTTCTATTTACGTTCATTGATTTGTCTACCATCTCAAATCTTCTCTTCAGCTCATGTAGTGAATTTGTCATTCCATTTATTGTGCTTTTCAGCTCTAAAATTTCTGTTTGATTCTTTTTATAGTTTCACTTTTCCTGTTTAGAGTCCATATTTGTTCAGTCATTATTAGCATATTTTCCTTGAATTATTTGAACATATTTATAATAGTGGATTTGCTCACTAATAGAATAAATTCAACGTCTAAGTCCACTCAGAGTCAGTTTCAGTTGGCTGCTTTCTTTCCCAAGTATGGGTCACACTTTTCCTGTTTCTTTCCACATCTCATTTTTTAGTTAAAAACTGGGCTTTGTAGGTAATACATTATAGTGTGTCTGGATTCTGTTTGTTCTTCTGAAGAACTCAGACTGTAACGTCTGTTCCATGTGTGTGTGTCTGTCGGTCTCTTTTTATCTTTCTCTCTGTCAGTGTATAGCTGCTGTTGTCTTTGCTCAGATTTTTTTTTGTCCCTAATCCTACCTCCCTCCCTAGGGCTCTCACCTGAGCTTGCTTAGTTCAGTGGTCAGCCAGCGATTTGAGCATAGTGCTCAAATACCTGAAGCCAGTAAGTCTTCCACCCTTCATCACCTGAGCTGTTTGTGAATCGGAACACATTCAAAGGCACAGCAAATTCACATGTCTCCCCAGGCTTTCCACTTTTGCCAGACTCTCTGGGATGGCACATACATGCATCTTTAGCAGTTAGCCAAGGATGTGGCAGGTTTATTATCTCAGCCTTTCTATAGCTCTCTTGTTTCCAAAATCTCACCCTTAAACTGAATTTGTAACCTCCAGCCAGTAAAGCTGTGAGTTTTCACTGATCTGGGCGATTTGGAAACACCCTCAGGGAGGAAGACTGTAAACTGCACAGTTCTTATCCTATGCGGTAGCAGTTGTTCGTTGAGTAAACACGTCTCAGATTTTTACTTGCCTTTGGTTATTTTCCAGTGCTCTGAAGTGGTTGTTTTTAATAATTTGCCCAGTTTTATACTTACTTTCTAAGGAATGGAATTACTCAGCTTCCTTACACTACTATCAAAAGATAGATTCACAGTTATTTTGTTTCATCTGTGTTCCTTGGGACCGATATATAGCTGGAATTCTGTTTTTCTTGGGGTGGTAATGGTTTTTTAATGGAGATATAATTCGCATAACCATAAAATTCACCCACTTAAAGTGTACAATCCATTTTTAGTATATTCACAAAGTTGTGCAATCACCACTAGTTGCAGAACATTTTAATCCCCCCAAAAAAGAAAACCTATACCCATTAACAGTCACTGCTCACTCCTCCCTTCCCCCAGCCCCTGGCAAACACAAATCTGCTTTCTGTCTCTATGGATTTGCCTCTTCTGGACATTTCATGTAAATGGACTTAAACAATGTGTATGTAACCTTGTAAGACTGGGTTCTTTCACTTCGCATAATGTTTTCAAAGTTCATCTATGATACGGCGTGAATCAGTACTTTATTCCTTTTATGGCTGAATAATATTTTGTTGTTTGGATATATTCCAAATTTTGTTTATCAGTTCATCAGTTGATGTACATTTAGATTGTATCCATTTTTTTTACTATTATGAATAAATGCTGCTGTGAACATTCACATATATGTTTTTGTGTGGACATATGTCTTCAGTTCTCTTGGCTATGTACTTAGGAGTGGAATCAGTGAGTCATATGGTAACTAACTTTATGTTTAACTTTTTGAGGAGGTAATGATTTGAACCTAAACTGGATTTTAGTTATTTAATAAGGAAATATAATACACTCACATTTATTGTGATTACTGTAATTGCTACTTTGTTTTATGTTTTTTGTTTATTAGGCTTTTCTGTTTATTGAGGGTTTTTCTCCTGTCTTTTTAATTGGAATAATCAGTCCCACTCATGTTCATTCTGTCCTACCTACTGAGAGAATTTGGGCATCCTATTTCTACCTTTAAATTGTTAACAGACAGGTTTAAACTTACATGTTTACCTTGTTGTCTGCAGTTAATCACAGTCTCTGTTCAAGCTGAGAAAGAACATGAGCATGCTTTCAATTTATTTTTCCCTAATAGCGTCTACCTAATGAAGTCGTCTGAAATTTTAGTACTAGGTTCTCTTCTTTTTTTTTTTAACATGTTTATTGGAGTATAATTGCTTTACAATGGTGTGTTAGTTTCTGCTGTATAACAAAGTGAATCAGTTATACGTATACATATATCCCCATATCTCCTCCCTTTTGCGTCTCCCTCCCACCCTCCCTATCCCACCCCTCTAGGTGGTCACAAAGCATAGAGCTGATCTCCCTGTGCTGTGTGGCTGCTTCCCACTATTTTACGTTTGGTAGTGTATATATGTCCATGCCACTCTCTCACTTCGTCCCAGCTTACCCTTCCCCCTTCCTGTGTCCCCAAGTCCATTCTCTATGTCTGTCTTTATTCCTATCCTGCCTCTAGGTTCTTCAGAACCTTTTTTTTTTTTTTTTTTAGATTCCATATAGATGTGTTAGCATACAGTATTTGTTTTTCTCTTTCTGACTCACTGCACTGTAGGGTCCAACCACCTCTCTACAAATAACTCAATTTCGTTTCTTTTTCTTCTTTATCCATTCATCTGTCTGTCAATGGACACTTAGGTTGCTTCCATGTCCTGGCTATTGTAAATAGAGCTGCAGTGAACATTGTGGTACATGACTGTTTTCGAATTATGGTTTTCTCAGGGTATGCCCAGTAGTGGGATCGCTGGGTCTTATGGTAGTTCTATTTTTAGTTTTTTAAGGAACCCCTCCATACTGTTCTCCATAGTGGCTGTATCAATTTACATTCCCACCAACAGTGCAAGAGGGTTCCCTTTTCTCCACACCCTCTCCAGCATTTATTGTTGTAGATTTTTTGATGATGGCCATTCTGACCGGTGTGAGGTGACAACCCTCAGAATGGGAGAAAATATTTGCAAACGAAGCAACTGACAAAGGATTAATCTCCAGAATATACAAGCAGCTCATGCAGCTCAACATCAAAAAAACAAACAATCCAATCCAAAAATGGGCAGAAGACCCAAACAGACATTTCTCCAGAGAAGATATACAGATTGCCAACAAACACATGAAAGGATGCTCAACATCACTAATCATTAGAGGTTCTCTTGTTTCTTTTACCTTTTTATGTTTTGATTTTTCTAACTATGCTTATCAATTTTTCTGATTTCTTTGCCCAGCACTATTTTTTATATAATGTACTTGTCTTTTTCCTGAATTCTTACTTATTTTGCAAGAGTATGTCCTCAAGGAATTATCTCAGGTAGGCATTAGGGCTGATAAATTTTCTGAGTCCTTGCAATAAAAAAAAAAAGTCTGTTTTACCCTTACACTTGAATAAGTTAGATCGGATTTAAAATCATTTCCCACAGAACTTTTAAGATACTTCTCCATGGTTTGCTAGTTTCCTTTGTTGCTAGTGAGAATTTTGATGTCATTCTGATTCTTAGCCTTGATTCTTCTCCCTAGAAACTCTTAGGACTTTTCTTTAATCTTCAGGCTCTAATATTTTACTGCCCAGTGTCTTAAGTATTACCTTTCTTCCATCCTGCTCAGCACTTGATGGATCCTTTCAATCTGAAGATTTATACCTTTATCTCTGGGACATTTTCGTTGGTAATTTTACTCTGAACACTTTCTAGTTTGTTTCTGGAATGCTTATTAGACAGATATCAAAACTTCTAAATTCATCCATCATGGCTCTTAACATTTTTACTGTCTGTTTCTTTGTCCTTTTGTACTTTAGAAAGTCCTCAGTAAAATCTTCCATTTTACTAATTCACCTTGCAATTCATTCCAATTAACATTATCAACTGAAATTAACTCTAATAACATCATATGTGCCTGGAGCAGTGCACTTTCTCTACATATGCTGTATTGTCCAGAAATGAACAAATACAGCAATTCTAGGATATGGGCATGCTTTTGTGTATTCAACAAATCTAAAGATAGAAACTTCCTGCAAAATTTTTAAATTCTCTGGAATCTCTGTGGTGCCCCATGTAGATTAGTACCGAAAGACATGTCTCCTTTCTTCCTCATTTATTATACCCCTGATTTCCTCAGATGTTATTCTCTTTGTTGTATGTGTGCCTCCTCCAGAGTGCTGATTTTCCTCATCTGTTTGGTGATTTTTTTGGCGATTTGCTCATCTTTGTGTTACAGTCCATTCACCTGCTTGAGTGTTCAGTAGCTTACAGCCAGTGATTTCGAGGGAGGGACAGGACGAGCTGCTGAGGGGCAAGGGTGCTCGTGCTTGTCTTCTGGCGTGGATGCTTTCAACAGCCTGTGGCAGCCCTGCTTTACAGCCCAGTACGCATCCTTACTGCTTTAGCCTGGGGCTGTGCCTCTGTTGACTGCTGCTTAGCACAAGGTGGCGGGGCGAGGGGGGGCGGTGAGGACCTAATTGACCCAGCTGTTCCAGATGCAGCGTACCAATCAGTGATATGACTGTCATCACACATGTCTGAGTGTGTTCCCCCTCGCCCCGCCAACTGTCTATGTCCATTGACTCTGGCTTGAAGCTTTTCTAAACCAGCCCTCCTTTTACAGATGTCTTTTCCTACGTGTGGTTTGGGCTGTGGCTTCTTCCAGTTTACTCCCTTCCCATCTCCCCACACCTCCTCATAAATTTGATCTTGTAGCTAGCTCCCAGGAGACTGCTGATAGTCTTTTCTTATTTTCCCATGTATATGTAATTTGTATTTGTTGAATTTAAATGTCGTTTCCGCAGAAAAGTTTTCCCTACCTGCCCAATTTAAAGTAACTTCCCAACTACTTTCTATCATATCGCCTTGGGTTGTTGTCATTATAGCATTCATCTCTACCTAATATTTGTCTTTCGTCAGTCTTTCCAGACCTAAATGCAAACTTCATTAGGGGCCTTATGCGTTCTGTTTACTCCTGTATCCCAAGTGGTTACAGGACAGTGTCTGGTATATAGTAAACATTCAGTGTATGATAGTTGAATTAAGTGACTTTATCTTTAAAAATTGTATATCACATCTTCTTGAATTACACGAATTTTAGATTTTACATCAGGAACCAGGCTTAGCAAATACTCTGTTAACCTCTCTGTTCAAGAAAGAAAACCTTTATTAATCAAATTAGTGTCTTTGACCAAAAAGCTGTACATTAATCCATGGAAAATATAAAGGTCTTAGCCTCCAGCACTTCAACCCACATGTCATTAAAGCAAAGTTTGGTGGAAGAGGAAGCAAAGCTTTGATTCTCTAAGAAAAACATTACAAAATGACCAGAAAAAGTCATAATTATATTTGCTTATAGTTTCTTATAGTTTCTATGACTATATGAATGTAGTTTATTCTCAAGTAAATTGTTAAGTTGAAATGCTTCGTATCCTCATGCCACCTTATTATGAAGCTCTTTTAGAAAACTCAAATTTCCAAATTTTTTTTAAAAAATATTTATTATTTTTGGCTGTGTTGGGTCTTAGTTGCAGCACACAGGATCTCCAGTTGTGGCATGCAGGCTCAGTAGTTGTGGCGCTCGGGCTTAGTTGCCCCGTGGCATGTGGGATCATAGTTCCCCGACTAGGGATCGAACCCACATCCCCTGTGTTGGAAGGTGGATTCTTAACCACAGGACCACCAGGGAAGTCCCCAAATTCTTAAATTAGGTTAATGATTCACTCTACCAAATAAAATTTTACTTTTATTTCCTGTATCTCTTAGAGTAAATTTGGTAGCTCTAGTCAGCTGACCAGCCATTATGTGATAGTAATGAACAATTTTTCAATTTCAAATCATTGTTTTGAGGGTTAATTCCTTAATTAAATATTTGATTGGAAAAGCAGAAAAATCCACTTAGATACAGATTCATTGTTTATTTAATAACTCCATGAAAGAAAATTCCATGTCTCCACAAGTTTTGAGTAGACCTTTATTGCTAAGTATATTTTCAGTCCCCACATAATTAATGTTACAAATATAATAACATTTTTATTTTCTGCATGGAGATCAGATTTATTCCCTCATTTTTCCTTGAAAATGTTTTAATTTTATTTTTAAAAAAATAAAGAGGGAGTCACCTTATAGAAAACAATCAAAATTCATTTGTTCCATAAAACAAAGGATTCTTATATATGCACCATTTGGAAATCTGTAAGTTTCTTATACACCTACCATCAAGAGAATGATCTTAAATCTTATGGAGTTAACCTCTCACCTCTATAATTCTGATGGAAATTATTTTAATTTTATCCTACTTCTTTTATAATTTAGGCAAAGATGCAATTTACACGATTCCAGTGAAAAACATTCTTGCTGTGGAAAAACTGGAAGAGAGCTCTTTCAACAAGAAAAATGTAAGTTACATAATTTAAAGCTTTTTAAACTGCGTATATTACTTAGCTGGAAATTTAAAAAGGTTTATTTTAGTATTTGTTATTAATCATTAATATCTTATAATTGGTGGCTAGAAATCTGTCTTAAAATTGTCCATTATTGTTGATGCTTTATATAGTCTGCCTCCCCTGTTAAGTTAAAGGTACTTTTCTCAATATTTGTATATTCTCAAACTTCTCAGCTTGACATTCAAGGCTTTAAGAATATAGTCGCAACCAGTCTGTGCAACCTTATCTTCTGCTACCCTTCAGTACATACCAATACACTCAAGTCAACCAAGATGATTTCCTTGTTTCTGTTTTCCCACTGCTTTGTCTTTACTCATACTTTTTTCCTCCATCTGAAATTCTGTCCCTTTATTCCTGATTATATGATAGTTCCTTCCTTTGGATTTGTGTGATTTCTAAAAATTATACTCTGTTGTACCATTTAGTACCATGTGACTCAGTCCCAGGGACTAATTTGCTTGAAACATAATAGTTTATACGATACCTGAGCAGCAGTTACCTAGCCAAGCAAACTAGATTTCTCTTATGTACCTTTTTGTGTTTTGTACTGTTTGGTTTTTAGACCCTGTCACTAACTTTTTGTCTTAATTGCCTATGAAGATGTTCCAAGTGATACACACAGAGAAACCACTCTATGTCCAGGCAAATAACTGTGTGGAAGCTAATGAATGGATAGATGTACTCTGCAGGGTGAGCCGATGCAATCAGAACAGGCTCAGCTCTTATCATCCCTCTGCATATCTAAACGGAAACTGGCTCTGCTGTCTAGAGACCAGTGAAAACGCTCTGGGCTGCAAGCCATGTACTGCGTAAGTTTCTTTTTGATTAAAGAAGCAATGTTTTAAATGTGTTACATTCATACAATGGAATATTATTCAGCCATAAAATGGATTGAAGTCCTGATACATGCACAGATGAACCTGGAAAAGATGCTGAGTGAAAGAAGCCAGACACAAAGGCCATATGATAACATTTACATAAAGTATCCAGAATAGGTAAATTTATAGAGACAGAAAGTAGATTAGTGGTTGTGAGGGGCCAGTGGGAGGGAGGAATGGGGAGTACTAATGAATACAGGTTTCTTCTGGGGGCGATGAAAATGTTCTCAACTAAATCATGGTTGCACAGGTCAAAATATAAAAAAGGGCAATGTTTAAATAGATGTGCAAGCTTGGGCAAGATACCGAGGAAGAAGGGCTTAGCCCTGTAGACTTAAAGAGTAATGAGATGAAGCATAGGTAATGAAAGTGATTTCACTTTAAAATTCCCTTCCTTTTGATTAGTCACATAATGACCAAACCTCTCTTGGCCCCATTTTATTTAATTATCAAATTAGATTAGATTCCTAAGGTTCCTTCTGCAAAATTCTGTGGTTCTATTTTCAGTCTCAAACCATCAAAAGTCTTTAGCATGTTAACAAAGTGATATTTTTCCAATGTCTTTGATTTCATTTTTACCATAGAGGTGTCCCTGCAGACATCCAAATAGATATTGATGAAGACAGAGAAACAGAAAGAATTTATTCCCTTTTTACCCTCAGTTTACTTAAGCTGCAGAAAATGGAAGGTAACTATACAATTAAAATACTTTTATATAACCATGATTCTTCATTACCAATGCCTGAAGTGTTGCTTTGGCATTTTCTTAAAGTCAAAGATACCTCATAGATTTAACAAAATGTTACTTATATGAAAGTTGACAAACTCCCAAAGGGAGCCTTTTTCATAATATTCATCAAGTAAAAATACTGTTTTTGAATAAATGTGATTATCATAATTAATAAAATATATGTATTTTGGTTATCTATGCATTTCCAGGGGAGATCTTCCCAGCTTGAGCCCCTTGAAAAGTTTTTTTTCTTTTTTAATAAATTATTGTATTTATTTTTATTTTTGGCTGCATTGTGTCTTTGTTGCTGTGCGCAGGCTTTCTCTAGTTGTGGTGAGTGGGGGCTACTCTTGGTTGTGGTGTGCGGGCTTCTCATTGCAGTGGCTTCTCTTGTTGCGGAGCACGGGCTCTAGGCACACGGGCTTCAATAGTTGTGGCTCGCGGGCTCAGTAGTTGTGGCTCGCAGGCTCTAGAGCACAGGCTCAGTAGTTGTGGCGCACGGGCTTAGTTGCTCTGCGGCATGTGGGATCTTACCGGACCAGGGCTCGAACCCATGTACCCTGCATTGGCAGGCGGATTCTTAACCACTGCGCCACCAAGGAAGCCCGAAAAGTTCTTATTTATACTGTCAATACAAATTACATTTAATGAATTTAGTTGTCTGATCAGAGATTTTATTGCTTCTTGTAGAGGCTTGTGGAACTATAGCAGTCTATCAAGGACCACAGAAAGAGCCTGATGACTATTCTAAATTTGTAATCGAGGATTCTGTAACAACCTTTAAGACAATTCAACAAATAAAAAGCGTCGTAGAGAAGCTAGATGAACCTCATGAAAAGTATAGGAAGAAAAGATCAAGTAGTGCAAAATATGGGAGCAAGTAAGTATTTTTAAAAATACTTTCATTGCCTCTGCTACCCTGTACTCACACCTGAAGTGCAGGCCTCCTGCTTACCTTCGTCTTTCAAAACCGGCTCAGAACCTTTCTCTTGTGCAAGAATCTCCCTGGCCACTCATACAGGAATCTTTGTCTTTTTCAATTCTGGTATCATTTCATTATATTGGTGCAGTACTTTGTCATCACTTTTTAATGTTATATTTCAATGTAATCTTTGAACTGGATACTTAGTAGTTTTCTGTTTTTGTTTTGTTTTGCTGATCCTCTTCCTTATCTCTTACAGTACCTTTATACACACTAAGTACTAGAAAAAAAGAATCAGCTTCGTAGTGCTGGAAGTAGCTTGTAGTTGATGCTTTGGATCCATCTCAGATGCAGATGGACACTGGTGGAAACAGCAGCAAGAGTTAATATTTATTAAGGAGCTTACTCCTTACCCCTGGGCACTGTACCTAGTACTTTACGTTGCATCAGTTAGATAGTTTTTAGCAGCAAGTAACAGAAAATCCCAATTGAAGTGGCTTAAATAATAGGAAATTTTTTAACCTTACAAATTAAGTCCCGATTTCTACAGTTGGTTAGCTCAGCTCAACAGTGTCATCAAGGACAATCCAGCGCCTCAGCCATCTTCAACAAGATGATTTCTGTCTTCCTCAAACTTGTCCCCTCATGGTCACAGCTGGGCTGCAATAGTTCAGAGCCCCACATTTTTAATAATAGCAGCCAGGGGCAGACAAAGCTATTTCCTCCTCAAGAGGAAGGAAACCTTGTCCAAAGTTACCCCTAGCTTCCCCTGAAACACAGGGCTGCCCAGTACTAGCGCTAGAGTCAGGTTTCGATTTGCACAGAGGTAGATAGGGAGAGATGGTTCTTGGACCAGCAACTAAGTGTTTGCCACAATGCACACTCTCTCATTGATCCTCACATCAGCCCAACAGCGTTATATTCCCATTTCACAGCTAGAGAAACCGAGGCTCAGGGAAGCTAAGCACAAGGTCATACAGCTGATTAAGGAGGGGCTTTCAATCTTGGCCCCGCCATTTTTACTTTTTTTTTTTTACCTGTGTGGATTGATAATTATATATGTTTTATAAACAATGAAAATCAGTTTGACAGGTATAAATATTTGTGTTCTCCCTAGATAGAAGGCTCAGTACATTAGGAAGATTAGTGTAAGCATCCTAATACTGTCTTTTCTACGTTAGTAGAAAGCATCCTAATACTGTCTTTTCTACGTTAGTAGAAATACTTTGTTCTCTTCTAACAGTAGTAATCCAGTTTTCTTGGAGCCCCGGAAGGTTTCCATATGAGGTCCTAGTCAATGCTTGACCACCCTTCTTAAATAGTATTCTCCCCCTGTAGCCACACACACTCCTCCTGTACCCACACCCCCTTTCCCAGCTGTATTTTCCTCTGTTAAAAAATTCCAATCTTTCTTGTACTAAATATTTTATTTGTTCATCTTATTTCCTCTATTTTTCTCTAGGGAAAATCCAATTATTGGGAAAACATTTTAGAGTTTGACCAATTGACTCAGAAGAACTGGAAAATATTATTTTTGTTGGAGTTTTTCAATTCATCATATATTTTGTTCATAGTATTTAAGAATGAACATTGGCTTTACTGTCACCTGCATTCACCTTGTATTTAATATTTAATAATTGAAATTAACTGTTTGGGAATCCTGGTATTGATGTGTTCCTAGAGAATTTAAAACCCAAGATTCCCTTCATATCTTACGTGTCAAAAGCCATGTTTCTGCAACTTCTTTTTAATAGAAAGAATCTTCCTAAAGAAGCTTTGTAACAAAAGGAGAACTCCTCCATAGCAAGAAACCATTTCTTCTTCTAACACTCTGTGTTCTGTGGACTTTTCACAACCATTAGTGCCTGCTCTATACTGCCAACATTGTGTTTTACTGGAATATTTCAATCCATGACTATTCAGAGCTTTCCATTTAGTTCATCTAGACCCTCCCTCTTCAAAAAAAAAAAAAAATGATCTCCTTTGGCCCATTGGTCATTACAGATTACATTTGGAACAGCGACAGAAATGTTAGAAAACTGCCAGAGTATCCTGGAAAGCTGGTAGATCTTTTGTCTATTTAGAGGTGATGCAAACAGAACTCAGATAGGAGAAATCAGGGAACATGAACTGTTGTCTGCATCTTGTTTACATTTGGGATGAGTGACAGCAGATGAAATAAAATGAGACCACTAAATTTTTTTCATTGTTTAAACATCAGGTACTCATTTTCTTGATTTGAGAGTTCAGGTTAATGTGACTTCTAAGGACTTCACTTTTGAAAAAGAAGAGAAAGTAAACAATGGGAAAAGGTGGTGGTAAACTCACTCGACTTCACTCATTACTCCATTATTATAAGGGCCACCACCATAGGACGCCCTCCTCCCAGCGTGAGGCTGAGATCTAACTCAAGAACAGTCACTCGGCGCACTTTACTCATCTGGGCCACCCCAGATTATACTTCAGATACTCCGTGGTATCTAATCTTTATGATCAGTTGAATGATCAGTGTTTAAGTCTAGAAATAGTGCTTTCCTAAAAATGTTTATATTTCACTGCTGTTTTCTTATTGCCTGCTAGCCAAATGGAATTTGGGCAAGCAACTGTTTGAATCCTATTTTTCCCTAATTTACTTTTATCCTGAAAATCATAACTGTAAATAAGCAATCGAAGCAAGTTGCCACCTTGAAGTTAAGAGGTATGCACTTTGCTTCATCAGTATTAAAAACCATGGTACTCTTATTTTGTCTTTTTAAATTCAAAACATATTCTAAATGTGGTACTTTGAACCTTGGAGTATTTTACATGTTTCTGTTTAAAACTGTGACTACTTATTAATGTAAATCTAGCTAGTAGTGCTTTTTTTGTTTCCCTGAGCATAAGCTATATTTCAAGATACACTTTGCCAATTATGTTATTGGTAATTGTTTTTAAATTATAATGTTACTAGGTAATTATTTTTAAAGACCATTCACACACAGTCATCAAAGTTGTCCCATAAATGATTGTAATGGAGCAATGTCTCTAATGTACAAGTCTCTAAAGGACTTGTAAAAATCAGTTGGTTTTATTTAAGAATCAGTCCTAGTCTGCATTATGGTAGGTCATTGCTGGCCCATTTTAAAGACAGGTTTGAAAAGTCTTTTAAATTTTATGAGCTAGTAGATTCCATAAACTACATTGATTCATCATTGTGAAAGAATTTTACCATTTAATAAATTTCTCACTTTTGAATTTCATTCAGATTGAAATTTCATTTTAAGGGTCTCTGAATGTCTGCCTGGAAAGGCCATGTGAGCATTGCCAGGTACCACTCATTACTCTCTAGTGGCTTCTTTAGTTATATTCTTCTAATATTTCTAATGTCAGGCCCTCCGTTATGACGGTTTTTAAAGATCACAGCATTCTCAAAGGGACCAAGGCTGTGTGAATACGTAACTCAGAATTTGAAGAGTTCAGTTACTAGTTATTTTCTTCACATGACACTTTTTAAACAGCCAGTTTGACTGGAATTAACCACCTTGGCATAGCCTAAAAACAAGTAATATGACATGAAATTTTCTTTGAAAGTCTTCTGAAATAAGAGACCATGTCAGTGGGACCCCAAAATAACCAAGGTACTTACTTGCTCCCAAGGGCCTCCTCATTCCTCTGCTGTTACTTATGAGTACTTTGATTTTTACTACCTGATCTGCTTTCTCTGCCTTTTCTAAACTTGAAAAAAATACATGGCAGCTCACTTTACCCTAAAACCCTGAAAACCCCAAGAAGGAAAGAAAAGGATGATATGGAGAAACTCTTGCCATAAATGCCAATTCTGGTTCTTAGTTTATCCATTTCTATCATTTAAAATTATGCTGGTATGTTGCTTGTTTTGTTGTTGTTATCGTTTGTTTTGTTCTTTATTTAGCTTTTTTTAATATTCATTTACTATGATAATGGGCAATAGCAACATTTTTTTACTCCCAGGAATATAATTTATCAAATTGAACTATTTTCTTTGCCAAAGAAAAATATGTTTGTCACGGGTAGTGGTTAAGTGTCAAAACAAGGCTTTCCTTATTGTACAAAAAAAGATGACGAATGATGTGGCTTTTGTTTTTGTTTCTGAAGCCTAATTTCATTCATTTATCAGAAAGGCTCATTCATGCCAGGTTTTAGAAGACAGATTTTTTTTGTTTTTTTTGTTTTTTTAAGTAAAAGCACCTTTAATTTGTTCTAATGGTACATCCTGTAAAGACAAAATGCTACAAAGCCTTTTAGGTGTCCTTACAGTATGTGAAAAATACAGGACTCATTCTAGAGTTAAATTGCCAGTCTTGATATTATCTGCTTCCATTTTTATTAACTTTTTTGGAAATTAATGTTGCTAGTAAATATTGGTTTTTTACAGTGTCCAGTTTGAAAATATAAGTTATCAAAACTTAATGTAGTGAATTTGTGTAACCATGTTGTATTGTTGAGAATGTATTTTTATTTAAATTTTATTTTCTTATCAAAAGTATTATAAAACTTAAGAACTTTTGTAGCTGTCGCTTGAAAATAACTCAAATAAATTACAAGAAGCCTGTCCACTCTTTGTGTGACCTTACTTTCTCACTGATGATGTAAGAATTTCTTCTCATTTAAAATTATTGTACCTCACCTATTAGGAAGGGAATAGCAGAAGTGAGGAGTCCTCAGTAACAAAGAACAAACCATCTGGAAAGGGTGCAGTAGTCTTCTGCATTTATCTAGACTGATTTTTGATGGACTGAGGTCCTTATTTATTCATTCAGCAGAATTGTTTTGAAGACCTACGGTGTGCAGGTGCTGTGAAGGGTCCCATCATTGCCGAGAGCCATGCACTTCTGTTGTGTGGGAATATATTCCCCTCTTTTCTGAGTAAATAGTCTAGAGCTGACTTGCACCCCCAACGAGAGAAGCCAGAATCTTCCCCATTAGTGCCTCAGCAGCCTCTTAGTATCCTCAAATAAACCTCCATAAAACCTAGTCCCTGCAACTCCAGAGGAACTGAAGGTTAACAAAGAGGAAGGAATAGGGTTCTGAATCTCTAAGCATCTTGTTTTTACTGAAATACCAGAATCCCACTCATACTAGCCCATGTATTAGAATAGCCCTTAGAAAAATCAGTAAGGACATAGTTGAACTCAACAACATCAATCAACTGGATACAATGCACATCTATAGACTAGTTCCTTCAAAAGAAAAAAAAGAATAGACCTTAGAATAGAAACATCAAAGGGTTCTGTGAGAGTTCTATTCTATGACATAAACCAGTTCTTTAAAGAGAGAGTGGGCAGTACTTCTGCTGGATTTCTAAGTTTCATGACTCCAAAACAAGAGACACCTAAGGCCAAGCAGAGTCCCTTTATGTTCCATTCTCTGGTGTAAGTTTCTCGACTGCCCCAAGTCTCAATGACCAGTGTGGCCCTTCAGAGAATACCTGTCTTGGATAGACATGATGTACTTCAAAGATAAACTGATCCATGTCCAGAGACCTTGGGTCATCATTCCTCATATGTATCCTCACCTGAGGGTTAGTCTTTTGTGGCCGAAAGTCTCATTCATTGGCTTGTCATTTTGCCATGCGACTTCTCAGTTTGGTGAACCATTTGCCATCATATTTTAAGCTTATACCTAGATTTTATATTAACAGCAGAGAAGGTAACCTGTTGAAAGTCCTATTAAGATTCATTCAGTTTTCTGCCTTGTATGTTAAATCCTTTTTATTTCATACTGTCAAAGCCTTTGCTTTCTTTGCATTTATCTACTTTTTGACATGGTCTTAGATACATGAAGTTTTTGCTCATCAAGGAAAATTCTGTCTGGAGTGAACAATATTGTTTTCCAAATTTAACATATTTCTCAACTCCACCCAGAACTGAGAAGGCCACACTGCACTGTTACAGAAGCACCCATTATTTTAGTCCGACTCAATGCAGTGTGGGGTAAGTGACCCCTCAAGAGGCCTATCAGAGTCTCCCTGAGGAGATGGAGGGCTCAGGTGTAGTTTGAAAAGGCATGAGTCAGTATAATTTTTATACTTGAAAATGCAAAAAACACCTCTTTTTGTAATTCACAGAACAGAAAAGTCAACAAAATATTGACTGGTACAAATAGCATAGGTGAGACCATGATTCTCACCTGAAGGCCCTTTGCAATATGGAGGCTGAGATGTTTGTGTTAATGTGGGACATTTGTTTTTAAAGTTTGGGAAACACTGGAATATGGGCTAAATTCCAACTCCTGATCCCAAGTCTCTTAAACTGTACATCAGAAGTAGTTGTCAGGAGTAAAACTACAACCAAAATCACTGCCTCCTTGGAGTTTGCATTCTGGGGCGAGACGGAAGATTAAACAAACAGATAAAATGTCAGATGGTGATAAGTATTATGGAGCAAAGTAAAGCGGGGAAGGGAGACCGGGAGGGCTGGGATACGATTTAAAATTAGGTGGTCAGGCAAGCCCTCACAAGGTAGGTGACATCTGAACAAAGATCTGAAGAAGGCGAGGAAAGGGAGTCTTAAGGATGTGAGGGGAAAGGTCCTCCCAGGCAGAAGAAAGAAAACGTGTGGTGTGCTCAAAACAGCAAAGGAGATTAGTGTGGTCACAGCGAGGTGATTGAGAGGAACTGGGATGCCTGGGATGAGAGACCATTTTGAGCAGTGGAGTAACATGGTGGACTTGGCTTCCTTGGATTGCTCTGGCTGCTGTGTTGAGAAGAGTCTCGCAGGCATAGGCGGCAGCAGGGGATTGGGGAGACTAGCATCCTATTCGTGTGAGAGGACCCCGAACAGCCAAGGGGATCCTGACAAAGGAGACCAGCAGCTGGAGTAAACAAAAGAGGCACACGGGCCAGAGTAATAGAATAGAGCGCCCAGGGATAAACCCACAAATACATGGTCAGTTAATTTATGACAAAGCTGCCATCCAAAGGACATGCAGTAGCCAAAGGACATGTTCCCCAATAAATTGCTTGGAAAATGGAACATCACAAGCAGAAGGACACTGGACATCGTCTGCTTCGCACACAAAGCTAACTGAAATACACAGTTCTTCACATCAGGCCCTTCCTTTGCTGGGTCCTCTGATGACAGACCCCCAGCAGTCAGCCATGCACAAAAGATTCTCCTCAATTTTTCATCACTTTTCTTCCCATGGCAGCACCTTGCAGCAGGTCCTAAAGAAACAGAGATCCACTCAACGTGGATGCAGACCTGCATTGTTCTGAAACCAAATCCCTGGTACGTCCTAAGGAGACCTAGCTCCTGTCAGCTGTGCACAGAGCCAGGTCTGTGGGCAGATCAGGCAGGCCCTGCACTGGTAAGAGAGACGTGCTTGTCGCCCTCTGCTGGCAAACTAGGAAATGCAGGCCGCACCCACTCAGTTTAGTGGAGGCTGAGTTCACTGCTGGCAGTCCTGCCGAATCCACTAATGTTTGGGAATAAAGATAGGTGGAGGCAATGTCCCATGAATTCTCAAAAAGAGTTATAAAACAGTTAGAAACCATATGCAATGAAATGAATGTAGATACAAACTTTACACCTTACACCCAAAATCACTCAAAATTGTCCACAGACACATTTAGAAATAAAACTATAAAAATTAAAGACTAAAACATATAAGAAAATTGACATGGCCATGGATTTGGTCACGTAGATCATAAGCTTCGAATTTTATCACAACATGTAAAGCCCACACACAATCACGTGTTCTATAAAATTAAAAATTTCTACTCAGCGAAATGCCTTATTCAGAAAGCCAAAAGACAAGCAACAAACTGGGAGAAAAATATTTGCAAAATACATATCTGATAAAGACTTTGTACCCACATTATACAAAAATCGATAAACAGCTGCATTAAAAATGGGTAACGATCTGAACAAACACCTGGCCAAAGAAGATTACAAAGTGGACAAAAATATGATCCACGTCATATACCATCAGGGAATTACACATGAAAACAATAAGACAGCAGTACACACATATTAGAACTGCTAACCTCCTCCCAAAAGGACAACACCGATCACTGGAGGATGGGGCCAAACAGCAACTCTCCTTCGTTGCTGATGGCGCACAAATATGGCCGCTTGAGATACAGTTTGGCAGTATTTTCCAAAGCCAAGCAAGTCTCACCCCTTGAGATCCATCTTTATGCCTCCAGTATTCACAGAACTGCTTTGAAAAACTATATCCAAATGAAAAAAGGACAATGTTATGCACAGAAGCTCTACTCATAACGTCTAAACCTTCCAGGAATCAGGGTTTCTTTAGAAGATGAATGCATAAGGAAATTGGGGTACATACATGCGAAGGGGAGAATCGGATGCCCCAAACTATGGAATTTCAATAGGCCCCAAACAGCTAAAACAATTTTGACAAAGAAAATCAAAGTTGGAGGCTCACACTTCCCAATTTCAAATGCTAGTACACAGCAACAGGAAATAAAACACTGTGATACTGGCATGAGGTATACATAGAGATGAATGGAATTGAATGGAGATCCCAGACATAAAGCCATCTGTATAGGATGAACTGATTTTAGACGAGAGTAAACAGCATGAAATTGGGGGGAAATGATGTTTTCAACAAATGGTGCTAGGCAATTGGCTATCCATAGGCAGGGGAAGGAAACTGGACCCTTTATACCACATATGAAAAGTATCTCAAAATACATAAAAGGCTTAAATGTAAAAAATAAAATTTCACTCAGCCCCATGTATTCACGTGTTCTACATCCATGTTTTCAACCAACTCCAGATCAGATATATTAGGGAAAAAATGCCAAAAACTTTCAAAAGGAAAAACTTGAATTTCCAAATGCCCACAACTATTTACATAGAATTTACATTGTATTTTAAATATTTATATAGCATTTCTATTGTATTAGTTCTTTTTTTTTTTTTTTTTTTTTTTTTTTTTTTTTACGGTGTGCGGGCCTCTCACTGTTGTGGCCTCTCCTGTTGCGGAGCAAGGCTCCGGACGCGCAGGCCCGGCGGCCATGGCGCACGGGCCAAGCCGCTCCGCGGCATGTGGGATCCTCCCGGACCAGGGCACGAACCCTTGTCCCCTGCATCGGCAGGCAGACTCCCAACCACTGCGCCACCAGGGAAGCCCTGTATTAGTTCTTATAAATAATCTAGGGATGATTTAAAGTATACAGGAAGATGTGCCCAGGTTATTTGCGAATACTGTACCATTTTATAAAAATGACATGTACATCCATGGATTTTGGTAAGCTCTGGGAGTCCTGGAACCAATCCCCCACTAATACCAGGGAAGACTGTAAAATCTCCAAGAAAACATGAGAATAAACCTTCATATACTTGGATTTAGCAATGGTTTCTTAGATCTGACAGCAAAGCACAAGCAACAACAAAGAAACCGATTGGATTTCCTCAGAATGGAAAACTTTGTACATCAAACTTTTGTGCATCAAAAGATCCAATCCAGAAAGTGAAAAGACAGCCCACAGAATGGAAGAAAATAATTCCACATTATATATCGGATGGGTCTTTATCCAGTATATATCAAGAACTGTTATTGTACAATTCATCAACAAACAAGCTGTTTTAAATATGAAAAAAAGACTTAAGCAGACCCGCCTCTATACAAGACATGCAAATGGTCAACAAGCAGATGAAAAGATAGGATGGAAATGCAAATTAAATCCACAATGCAACAACTACTTCACATACACTAAAATAGTTATAATCAAGAAAATTAACAGTAACTAATATTGGCAAAAATGCAGAGACATTGGAACCGTTAATCATTATTGTGGACGTGGAAAAGAGCACAACCTATGTTTTCAATATGAATATACAATTACCAGATGGAACAACAACTCCACTCCTAGAATAAATAACAGAAAGTATTAAACACAGGTGTACACATCTATTGATAGCAGCGCTGTTCACAATATTCAAAAGGAAGAAACAATGCAAATGTCCACCAATGGGTAAATGGATAAACAAAATGCAGTTGGTCCATAAATCACCGTATTATTCTGCCATAAAAGGGATCAAGAGAAATGGTGCAGTGGAAACAAGTATGGCAGTTCCTCAAAAACTTCATTAGAGAATTAACGTACGATCCATTCATTCCACATCAGGGTATATACCCAAGATATTGAAAACAAAGACTGGAACAGATATGGGTACAGCCATCTTCCCAGCAGCATTAACCATAGTAACGAAAGGTGGAAGTGAACCAAGTCTCCATCCATTGATGGATCAATGGATAAACTGAACGTGGTGTACACACAAAGGAATGTCATTCAGCCTTAAAAATTCAGAAAATTCTGACATGTGCTACAATATATATGAATCTTGAAGCCATTAGGAGAAGTGAAATAGCCCTGTCACGAAAGGACAAAAACGATATGATTCCACTTATAGGAGTTATCCAGAGAAGTCAGATTCAAAGGAAATATTTAAAATGCGGTTGCCAGGGGCTAAAGGGAATTAGTGTCAAATGGCTACAGAGAGTCACCGTGAAAACGGAGAAGTTCTGAACGTGGATGCTGAGGTTATTTGTACAACAATGTGAATGTGGTTAACGCCATAGAATTTTGCACTTTACAATGTTTTAAATGGTAATTGGTATGTACAATTAATCACAAGAAATAAAAATGAATGAAGTACTGATACTTGTTACCATACAGAAAAGGCAAACCAGATCATATCCTGTGCACTTTTCAATCCATCAAGGTTGTGAAGTTGATGAGATGTATCAGTCATGGTTCCAAAAGAAGAAAACAGGATCATAATGCAAAAAGACGTTTCCCTAGGTTTGAAACAGCTGGTGAGAGCCAACGTGAGCCTGTGGGTTGGATTTTGATGTGATCATACGTTAACTTAAGTGTCTGACAAAACGCCATACTGTTTTCCACATCCACTGCAGCATCTTACTCTATTTCTGTATGTGGCAGAATAATATGGGAGTTTATAGATCTACCCTGTTTTGCTTATGCATTCATCCACTGATGGATATTCGAATTGTTTCTACCATTGGGCCAATGTCAACAAGGCTGCTATGAATATTCGTGTACAAGTTTTTGTTTGTACACCTGCTTTCTCTTCTTTGTGGCATATTTCTAGGAGTAGAGTTCTTGAACCCAACTCTAATTGTGCTTTTATCTTTTTGAGGAAGTGCCACGCTACTGTACATATTGTCTGCACCACTTTACATTTCCGTAAGCAATGTGTCAGGGTTCCAATTTCTCTACATTGTTGCCAGCATTTTAATTTGTTTCTTCCTGATTATGACCATTTATTGTATGTGAATGGATGTTCACATTGTGAGTTTAATTTGCATGTCCATCATGACATGAAAGAAATATACCTAAGAGGGTTTTATCAGAATCTCAAACCTCAGGATCCTGCTTAGTAGACATAGCTGTTGCATAACCAAAAACTATTAACGTTCCCCTTAAGTAAATTTTAAAAACCATTAAGCACAAAAACGATCTACCACAATTCATTACAACACCACACTACTCACAATTAACCCAAGCCCACCATAAACCTGTGAAGGTTTTGAAGAAAAACCTACAAAACTAACTACCAAAATAGTACTTAAAATAAATACAATCTATGTCATTATTCTTTTTTCTTTTTAAATTAATTTATTTTTGGCTGTGTTGGGTCTTCGTTGCTGCGCGTGGGCTTTCTCTAGTTGCTGCGAGCGGGGGCTACTCTTGGTTGCGGTGCGCGGGCTTCTCATTGCGGTGGCTTCTCTTGTTGCAGAGCATGGGCTCTAGGCACAAGGGCTTCAGTAGTTGTGGCGCACGGGCTCTAGAGTGTAGGCTCAGTAGTTGTGACTCACGGGCTTAGTTGCTCTGTGACATGTGGGATCTTCCCGGGCTCGCACCTGTGTCCCCTGCATTGGCAGGCAGATTCTTAACCACTGGACCACCAGGGAAGTCCCTGTCATCATTATTCTTAAATGGAATGTAACCATGGCCAATGACTTGAAAAATCATCATTATATTTCAAGTATAAGAACACTAATGCCCAACATTTAAAAATCCCACCCATTAATCAAAATTGTTAACAATGCATTTATTGATCTACCAGCCCCATCAAATCTCATCATGATGAAATTTTCCTTCCCTGCTTGATATTTATTCAATTTTACAAATCTTAACACGGTTATTCCTAGCAATACACTATACATCAGATACAATAACTGCCTTCTCTTCAGTTAAGCATATCTACTGAAACGTAAACTACGAATGAATCATCTGAAATTTATATGCAAACCGACATTTCCTATTCTTTGTTTGCTTATTTACCCATGTAAGGAGGGGCCTGTATTATGGATCTTACACCTTCCTAGAAATATGAGACATCAGAATTATCGTACTATTTAAGGTAATAGCCAGAGCATTTACAGGTTATGTCTTACCATGACGCTAAATATCCTTTTGAGGAGCAATGGTCATTACAAATGTCCTTTCAACAATTCCTTACATTGGCATTAACCTAGTCAATTGAATCTTAGGAGGATTCTCAGTTGATAAAGCCACCCTTACCCTATTCATCACCTTCCACTTTATCCTTCCATTCATTATTGCAGCTTTAACAGTTCTTCACCTATTATTCCTTCATGAAAGAGGCTCTAACAGTCCAAGAGGGATCTCATCTTATATGGACAAAATCCCACTTCATCCATACTAGACAATTAAAGATATCTTGGTTACCTTGTTCCAATTAAAAGCTTATTAATACTACTACTAGTCTCACATGACCTACTAGGGGACCCAGACAATTATATTCCACCTAACATCCTCAACACTCCCCCTCACATCAAACGAGAATGATACTTCTTATTTTCCTATGCAATTCTTGATCCATTCACAACAAGTAGGAGAGGTACTAGCATTAGCCATCTCATTCCTCAATCTTCCCAAAACTTCATACAGCAAAGCAACAAAGTATAATATTATGACCTCTTAGCCAATGTTGATTCAGAGTACTTGTAGTGGACCTATGAACATTAACATGGATTGGAAGACAAACCACTGATCACCATTCTGTTATCATCGGACAAAGGGGATCTACTCTATACTTTCTTAGAATTATAGTCCTTATGCCACTAATAAGCATTATTGAAAATAACCTCCTAAAATGAAGAGTTTTTGTAGTATATTTATTACTTGGTTCTTCTAAACCAGAAAAGGAGAGTAGCATAACTCCCTAAGACTCAAGCAAGAAGCTCCAGCTCCACCATCAGCACCCAAACCTGAAATTCTACTTAAATGATTCCCTGAACAACTTGCTTATGGGACACTAACATTAAACTAACATTCCTATGTACTTTGTGCACTATGTGCTCTTCCACATAAGTAAGTAAGTACATATGCTTTCTCATACGTAATACATATGTATAATCATGAATTATCTACTGCATGTGTATAAGCATGTACATCAGCTTATTGATACTACATAATGCATTAAACATTTCCATTCACATTAGACTCCAGTCCCCACAAATATTCACAGGGGTAATTGAAGTGACTGATATTATATAGGACCTATGTTTATCATACATACCACATAAAATCAAATCATTTCCACTCAACATGTTTATCATAACCTGTAACCAGAGCTTAATCATCTAGCCACGATACACCTTCAACCCACCCACAGATATGCCTCTCTCCTCATTCTAGGCTCATGAACCATGGGGATTCCTATAAACGAACTATATCTGGCATCTGGTTCTTATTTCAGGACCATCTCACCTAAAATCACCCACTCTTTCGCCTTCATTGATATACCTCGATGGACTAATGACTAATCAGCCCAGGCTCACACATAACTGGTTTCATGCTTTTGGTATTTGGAACTGGTGTGGGTGGGGAGGTTCTGTGACATGCTATGGCCATAGCGGCCTTCACACCGTCAAGAAATTTGTAGCTGAGCTGAAACTGAATATTATTTTCCAACATCATCTACCATCATATGTTTTTTGTTGTTTTTGTTTTTACTTCTTTATTGGAGTATAATTGCTTTACAATGGTGTGTTAGTTTCTGCTTTATAACAAAGTGAATCAGCTATACGCATACATATATCCCCATACCTCCTCCCTCTTGCGTCTCCCTCCCTCCCACTCTCACTATCCCACCCCTCTAGGTGGTCACAAAGCACCGAGCTGATCTCCCTGTGCTATGCGGCTGCTTCCCGCTACGTGCCCAGCTAGCTCAGTCGGTAGAGCATGAGACTCTTAACATCATATGTTATTGAGTCAGTGGTCACAGGATATTGAGCAATTACACACTTATGTACACATGCACACTCATATCAGGTAAATAGCTTGCTTAATCAAACCCCTAGCCCTGCTAATTCTCATAATTTATATACAATTATCACCCTGCCAAACCCCCAAAACAAGTCAAAGCATAGAACTATATAAGATTCAACTAACTCATTCAATAAACCTACTGCCTTCACTTCACCAGCCCAAAGTTAGTATAACTACAAACTAGCCTCCTAACTCTACCATTGAATTACTTAGATATATAAGGCTTATACAGACAGAATCCCCCTCAATCTGCCATTTACCTTGAATAAAATTTAAAATAAAAATTACATTTTAATAATCTCCACAAGAAAAAAATAAATATTTCAATACTAATCTTAACACAACCCAAACTAGTACACTGAATATCCATGCGTCAATTAAGTACATAAATGTGATACGTACAAATCCTACTCAACTTGTTGATGGAGTTTAATAATTAGAGCAAGGCCCTGTAAATGCCTGGGTGAGTTTACTAACTCCATAAACACATAGCTTTGATCCTAGCCTTTCCATTAATTTCACATGAAATTACACATGCAAGTATCTGCATCCCAGTGAGAATGCCTCTGAATCAAAAGAGATTAAAAGGCATCAAGCGCACTAAAATGCAATTCAAAACAACTCGCTAAACTGCGCCCCCATGGGAATGGACATTGATAAAAATTAAGCCCAAAATGGAAGTCTGGGTAAGTTATAGGAACTCATTAGGGTTGGTAAATTTCATGTCAGCCACCTCGGTCATAAGATTAACCCAAGCTAGTAGAAATCCAGTGTAAAGCATGTTAAAGATTACCCCCCAAATTAAATGATGTCCTCGCTAAGCTGCAAAAAGCCATAGCAAAAATAAAAATAAGCGATGAAAGTGACTTTAACATTTCTGATTACAGGACAGCTAAGATTAGTTAAGCCACTATTCTTAGCATCAGAGTACTACTAGCATCTACTAGCTTAAAATTCAAAGGACTTGGCTGTGATTCATACTCCGATAGAGGAGCTATTCTATAACTGATAAACTCTGATGAACCTCACCAGCCCTAAATATCACCAACCTCAGGATACCCTGGTAAAGAACAATACCGTAATACGCATAATTATCAGACATAAAAACGTTAGGTCGGGCTTCCCTGGTGGCGCAGTGGTTGAGAGTCCGCATGCCGATGCATGGGACACGGGTTCATGCCCTGGTCCGGGAGGATCCCACATGCCGCAGAGCGGCTGGGCCCGTGAGCCATGGCCGCTGAGCCTGCGCGTCCGGAGCCTGTGCTCCGCAACGGGAGAGGCCACAACAGTGAGAGGCCCGCGCACCGCAAAAAACAAACAAACAAACATCACTTTTAACATAATTTTAAATGTTATTCTAAAAAGGTACAGCTTTTAGTTACAAAGTTCCCTAGAGAGTAAGCATAAACAATATCATAGCTGGCTTAAAACCAGCTACTAATTAAGAAAGCATTCAAGGTCAACCACATATTCATCATAATACCAATAGTATATAAACCAACCCCAAAATTAATAAGGGACTAATCTATTAATTAATAGAAGCAATACTGTCTATATGAGTAACAAGAAATATTTCTCCTGGCATAAGCTTATATCAGAATGAATAACCCGCTGATAGTTAGCAGTAAAATCAATGTAAACCATTATCTAATTATTTATTAAAACCATTATTAACCCAACACAGGCATGCATTTAAGGAAAAATTTTTAAAAAGCAAAAGGAACTGGGAAATCACAAACCCTGCCTGTTTATGAAAAACATTAACTCCAGCACTTCTACTATTAGAGGCACTGCCTGCCCAGTGACACTTGTTTAATGGTCACAGTACCCTATGTGTGGAAAAGGTAGCAGAGTCATTTTTTTCTCTAAATGAGGCCTTGTATAATTGGTCACACGAGGGTTTTACTGTCTCTTTTAATCAGTGAAATTGACCTTCCCATGAAGAGGTGGGAATAATATATGATGAGAAGACCCTATGGAGCTTTAATTGATTACTTAATCCAAAAAAATAAACAATAACTGAACTTTAAAGGATAACATAGCTTTTAACGGATTAACAATTTTGGTTGGGGTGACCTTGGAGAATAAGACAACCTCTGAGTGATTCAAATTTAGACCAACTAGTCAAAATGCTTTATCATTATTAATCCAAAATACTGATACGTGGAATAAGTTACCCTAGGCATAACAGTACAATCCTATTCTAGAGTTCATATTGACAATAGGGTGTATGACCTTGATGCTGGATCAGTACATCTGAATGGTATAACTGCTGCTCATGATCTGTTTGTTCAACGATTAAAGTCCTATGTATGTGATCTGAGTTCAGACTAGAGTCATCCCGGTCAGTTTCTCTTCTAGATTTCTCCCAGCATGAAAGAACAAGAGAAATAAGGCCTTCATTATAAAACGTTCTTCAAATTAATTGATGATATAATTTCAATTCAATTAATTGATACATACCCCACTATAGAGCAGGGTTTGTTAGGGTGGCAGAGTCCAGTAAATTGCGTAAAACTAAAACATTTTTCCGCAGAGGTTCAAGTCCTTTTCCTAAGAAAATACATATAATCAGCATTCTTTCACTCATTATTCCACTTTTACTCACTGTAGCGTTCGTCATATTCATTGAACAGAAAGTCCTAGGCTATATACAAAACCAGAAGGGGCCACACATCGTCAGCCCTTATGGATTATTACAACCCTTTGCTGATGCAGTCAAACTATGTATTAAAGAACCACTATGACCAGCGATCTCATTTTATGTATGTTATTATTACATCCTCAGTAATGGCTCTAAACCCTGGCTCTCACAATATGAATTCCTCTCCCCATGCCCTATCTGCTAGTTAATATAAACCTAGGTGTGCTATTTATAGCAGTCATATCAAACCTCGCCATTTCTACTATCCTCTGATCTGGATGAGCTTCGGATTCAAAATACACAGTTGGGGCTTCCCTGGTGGCGCAGTGGTTGAGAGTCCGCCTGCCGATGCAGGGGATACGGGTTCATGCCCCGGTCCAGGAGGATCCCACATGCCGCGGAGTGGCTGGGCCCGTGAGCCATGGCCGCTGAGCCTGCGCGAACAGAGCCTGTGCTCCGCAACGGGAGAGGCCGCAACAGTGAGAGGCCCGCGTACCGCAAAAAAAAAAAAAAAAAAAAAATACACAGTCATTGGAGGTCTACAGGCAATAGCACAGTGTCATAGAAGTAACAGCAGCAACTATTCTCTTATCAGTCCTACTGATAAATGGATCATTTACACTTTCAACAGTAATTATTACACAAGAATGCCTTTGACTAAATTTCCCATCCTGACCACTAGCCAGCATGTTTATCTCTACTCTAGCAGAAACCAACAGAGCTGCATTTGATTGAGCAGAAGTAGAATCAAAACCTGTCTTTAGGTTCAATGTAGAAAACATAGCAGACACATTCACCCTGTTCTTCCTAGCAGAATATGTCAATATCATTGTAATAAATATTTTCACAACAACCCTATTTTTAGGAGCATTTAACAACCCCCATATGCCAGAATTCTATACAGCCAATGTCATCCTTAAAGCACTCCTAGCTGTCTCCTTTCTATGAATTCAAGCATCCTACCCACAAATTTTTTTATTGGATTATAGCTGCTTTACAATGTTGTGTTAGTTTCCTCTGTACAGCAAAGTGAATCAGCCACATGTATATATGATCAGCATATATATCTCTTATGAAAAAATTTTACCACTAACGTTAGCCCTGTGTATACAAGAAGTTTCACTACCTGTCATCACATCAGGCATCCTACCACAAACATATTATGTCTGAAGAAAGAGTTACTTTGACAGAGTAAATAATAGAGGTTTAAACCCTCTTATTTCTAGAATCATAGAAATTGAACCTACCCTTAATTTTAAATTCTTCATGCTATCAGTTTGTACTACATTCTAGAGTAAAGTCAGCTAACTAAGCTATTGGGCCCATACCCCAAGAATGTTGGTTTGTATCCTTTCAGTACTAAGAAACCCTATTGTTTTTACTGTCATTCTACTGACCATTATCTCAGGAATTATCATTGTAATAACAAGGTCGCACAGGTTACTATTATCTCCATTCTAATAAAAAAAAAATTTAACCCGTAAGTGTGAGGACTAGAAAATCTAAGGCAACCCAATTATCTAATTCTACTTGGGGTAAGGAATTTAGGGATGTCTGTTGTGCTGCAGTGCAATCTTTTCAGCTATTTGACCAATGGTGGCTGATAAATTTCTGATCATCTCTGTGTACATACACTCCTGCATTAGGAACCAAGATGCCACAAAGATTTTGCCACCGGTGTCTTGCTATCTTGCTAACATAGATTGTTTGACTCTGTAAAGAAGAGAGAAAGGAGGTTCATCTCTTTCCTGATGTATAGACAACGGGGTAGCATAATGTTCTAATAAACATAAACCTTCTATTTGTCAGCTATTAAAACATTTTTCAATGAAGTAAGGAAGAAAGGGAGGGGGTTCGGGGTAAGTTGCGCTCAGTCTCTAAGAACTGAAGATAGTATCAGGTAAGGAATGGACATACTAATATGTTGAAGAATTTAAACTTGAAAGATTAGGTCAGAGGGAAGTTGGTCTGGGTGAGTGGTAACATGAGGAACATCTGAAAAGTCAGGGATAGGTATTGTATTATGAAGGGCCTATCCCAGTATATACGCTTTGTGACGGCTTTACTAAAAAATTTTCTTCCCATCCTGAATACTGGGGCAAAAGTAGAGCTAGAAGTAAAAGAGTAACTTTCAATTTTGATAGGGAGACAAACATTTGAATAACTTCTATTGGACCAGTAGGATGGGTCTCACAGGCCTGGCCTGGATACTTGGGTCAGCTGTTGACCACTGTTGTCGTCAGCTTCTCCACCTGGCCTGATGGTTGTTTTAAGGTGAGTTTGAGGTTAGCAGTCCCCTCTGTAAACCAGTCCGATGCAGAGGCCCCTTTTAAGTGGGAAATACGAATTCAAGAGTTCATTCCCTTCAGTTTCACTGTGTATGATCTAGTTAAGAGTACCTGATAAGAATCCTTCCCTTTAGGTTGGAGACAGTCCTTTAAATGATATCTTTTCCAGTATGCACAATCTCCTAGGTGCAGGTCATGGAGCACCTGACCTTCATCCAAAGATAGATCACTGTGATCAGATTCAGAAGTGAGCTTCGAATATCCTTTTAATAATTCAATTAAACTTTACAATAATGTGACATAACAACAAAGTGGTTTCTTGGATGTAGGTAGTAAATACAACACCTCAGTATATATAAAACCTCAATATCTACAAAGGTGTATTACTGAAACAATTTTTCCCTCTAAATTATCTTCATTTTGACCATAGTCATTTAAGATTTTTTGTTTTTTGCAAACTAAGTCTGGTTTCTATACACTTGGCCTGATTATCTACATAAGTGTAATTGATCATATAGGCTCTGTTAAATTGGCCTTTATTGGAACTTTTCATAAGGGATCTCAAATTGAAGTTTTCAAAGGCCTCTCAAGGCCAGGAAAGCCATGCCATTGGATTCTACCTACAATACCTACAGATTTAGGTGCATTCCTCCCTTCTCAAGTTCCAAAATATCTTGAGGTTCTTATTTCTGCCAGGAAGTGACCTTCCTTTTCCACTTGGAAAGTCTACTAGGAACCGAAGAGATTCTAAATTCAGGGGGAATCAGGTAGAGAGAAGAGATAAATGCTTCCATTCTGGTTACAAACGTATGTTTTACCAAACTGCTATAAGTCATGATTAGCTTAAAGGGAAAGGTTTTCTTCTATCTGGAAAACAGAGTTTAAAAGCCAGTCATAGTTCAGACAAAAAGTCATATAAATGATAATCATATTTATCAGTTCATTCAGTCCCATGTAATTAACTTTTGTTCTGCTTGAGTCCAGTTTTTCTATTAGTGTTGTTGACCTTGCCTGATGATTAAGGATAAAGTTCAGAAGTTGATGAGGTTTTTGTTAAGGCTTGTATGATTTGCCCAGTGAAGTGGGTGCCGCCTTGTTCGCTGGAGATTGTGGAAAGTATACCAAGCGGAAAACACATTTTCTAACAGTTTCTTTATCATTATGAGTGCATCAGCCTTGCAGCCAGGGAAGGCTTTCACACATCAAATATAATGGGGTTTTCCAGGGAGCCAGGAAGAACTAAGAGGCTGTTTTGCGTTTCCCACAGCCCTGACTGTTTAATTAACAGCATTGCTTACCCATCTTAATTTCTGATGTAGGAGCAGACTGTTGCCATGTTACAAGGACATCAGGATGGCAAAAGTCTGTCAATGAGGGTTAATTTTTTTGTAGACACTGAATGGCCTTTACCAGCAGGAGCTATAATCTTGACATTCTGTTGTTGCCTTTGCATGAAAGGGCATTTCCCTAATACTCGGGTTCGGTCCCTTTAGCATGAACCTCAATTTTGATGACAGAGAACGTTCTATGTCAGGATGTATAAAATTTCCAGGAATTTCATATAACTTCTGGAACACTGATAATACATACTTTAGACATAATATAAAGAAAGCTTTTTTGTAGACCTTTTTATGATGGCCATTCTGACTGGTGTGAGGTGACACCTCACTGTAGTTTTAATTTGCATTTCTCTAATAATTAGCGATGTTAAGCATCTTTTCATGTGCCTTTTGGCAACTCTGTGTCTTCTTTGGAGAAATGGCTGTTGAGATCTTCTGCCCATTTTTTGATTGGGTTGTTTTTTTGATATTGAGCTTCATGAGCTGTTTGTATATTTTGAAGATTAACCCCTTGCCAGGTGCACCATTTGTAAATGGGTGTGTAGAAAAAGGAACACTCCTACATTGTTGGTGGGAATGTAATTGGTGCAGCCACTGTGGAAAACAGTATGGAGGCTCCTTAAAAAACAAAAAATAGAGCTACTGTATGATCCTGCAATCCCACTCCTGGGCATATATCCAGAGAAAACAATACTTCAAAAAGATACATGCGCTCCCCCTTCCGGGTACCTGGAAACGTCAGGCCCGGGAGCCAATTCTTGCCGGGGATGCGGGCCCGGCCGGCCACGGGAAGTCAAGGCTCCTCTTGGCTGTGACAACTTCTCATACTTTCCTCATTTTTGATGACCTCGACAATGCTGAGGAGCACTGCCCTGTTCTAAAACCTCAGAGTCTTCTGCTTCCGTTGGCAGAAAGGGAAAGAGACGGTGGAGGAGCCACTTCAGATTCATAAAAACCCCAGCTTACAGGTGGTTCTAATGCTTCCCAAGCCATCTCTATTACTGGTGGTGGCAGGGGCAGGGCCCTGAAATTTTCCCTGGAGGAACAGAATTTAACTGTGCATCATGGATAAGAAGTAAAGATCAAGATTCTCCATATGCATAACCAATTATTTCTCCTGTATTTGTTGAAAAGACTTTCCTTCCCCCCATTGAACTGATTTTTTGCCATTGTTACAAGTCTTTACAACATATAAGGGAGTTGTCCATCCTTTTTTATTTCTGGTATGGAGTGATGGAGATCTCCTCTAGCACCCAGTGCTAAGGCAACATTTCCAACTTGAATATTCCATTGGTCAGGCTGCTGCAGGTGGCCCGGCTTTAGGAAGACCAGCCGCATGGCTGACAGAGTCTTGGTGCTCCGGCCGGGTGTCAGGCCTGAGCCTCTGAGGTGGGAGAGCCAAGTTCAGAACATTGGTCCACCAGACACCTCCCAGCCCCAAGTAATATCAAACAGCAAAAGCTCTCACAGAGATCTCAATCTCAATGCTAAGACCCAGCTCCACTCAACGATCAGCAAGCTACAGTGCTGCACAACCTATGCCAAACAACTAGCAAGACAGGAGCACGACACCACCCATTGGCAGAGAGGCTGCCTAAAATCATAATAAGGTCACAGACACCCCAAAACACACAACCGGACTCGGACCTACCCACCAGAAAGACAAGATCCAGCCTCATCCAGCAGAACACAGGCACCAGTCCCCTCTACCAGGAAGCCTATACAACCCACTGAACCAACCTTACCCACTGGGGGCAGACACCAAAAACAAGGAGAACTACAAACCTGCAGCCTGCAAAAAGGAGATCCCAAACACAGTAAGTGAAGCAAAATGAGAAGACAGAGAAACACACAGCAGATGAAAAAGCAAGGTAAAAACCCACCAGAACTAACAAATGAAAAGGAAATAGGCAGTCTACCTGAAAAACAACTCACAAAAATGATAGTAAAGATGATCCAAAATCTTGGAAATAGAATGGAGAAAATACAAGAAACATTTAACAACGACCTAGAAGATTTAAAGAGCAAACAAACAATGATGAACAACACAATAAATGAAATTTAAAATTCTCTAGAAGGAATCAATAGCACAGTAACTGAGGCAGAAGAACACATAAGTGGCCTGGAAGATAAAATAGTGGAAATAACTACTGCAGAGCATAATAAAGAAAAAAGAATGAAAAGAATTGAGGACAGTCTCAGAGACCTCTGGGACAACATTAAACGCACCAACATTCGAATTATAGGGGTCCCAGAAGAAGAAGAGAAAAAGAAAGGGACTGAGAAAATATTGGAAGAGATAATAGATGAAAACTTCCCTAATATGGGAAAAGAAATAGTTAATCAAGTCCAGGGAGCACAGAGAGTCCCATACAGGATAAATCCAAGGAGAAACATGCCAAGGCACATATTAATCAAACTATCAAAAATTAAATACAAAGAACAAATATTAAAAGCAGCAAGGGAAAAACAACAAATAACACATAAGGGAATCCCCATAAGGTCAACAGCTGATCTTTCAGTAGAAACTCTGCAAGCCAGAAGGGAGTGGCAGGACATATTTAAAGTGATGAAGGAGAAAAACCTACAACCAACATTACTCTACCCAGCAAGGATCTCATTCAGATTTGACGGAGAAATTAAAAGCTTTACAGACAAGCAAAAGTTAAGAGAATTCAGCACCACCAATCCAGCTTTACAACAAATGCTAAAGGAACTTCTCTAGGCAGGAAACACAAGAGAAGGAAAAGACCTACAATAAAAAACCCAAAACAATTAAGACAATGGTAATAGGAACATGCATATCGATAACTACCTTAAATGTAAATGGATTAAATGCTCCCACCAAAAGACACAGATTGGCTGAATGGATACAAAAACAAGACCCATATATATGCTGTCTACAAGAGACCCACTTCAGACCTAGGGACACATACAGACTGAAAGTGAGGGGATGGAAAAAGATATTCCATGCAAATGCAAATCAAAAGAAAGCTGGAAGAGCAATTCTCATATCACACAAAATAGACTTTAAAACAAAGACTATGACAAGAGACAAAGAAGGAAACTACATAATGATCAAGGGATCAATCCAAAAAAAAGATATAACAATTGTAAGTATTTATGCACCCAACATAGCAGCACCTCAACACATAAGGCATATACTAACAGCCATAAAAGGGGAAACTGACAGTAACACAGTCATAGTAGGGGATTTTAACACCCTAGTTTCACCAATGGACAGATCATCCAAAATGAAAATAAATAAGGAAACACAAGCTTTCAATGATACATTAAACAAGATGGACTTAACTGATATTTATGGGACATTCCATCCAAAAACAACAGAATACACATTCTTCTCAAGTGCTCATGGAACATTCTCCAGGATAGATCATATCTTGGTTCACAAATCAAGCCTTGGTAAATTTAAGAAAACTGAAATTGTATCAAATATCTTTTCTGACCACAACACTATGAGACTAGATATCAATTACAGGAAAAGATCTGTAAAAAATACAAACATATGGAGGCTAAACAACACACTACTTAATAACCAAGAGATCACTGAAGAAATCAAAGAGGAAACCAAAAAATACCTAGAAACAACTGACAATGAAAACACAACGACCCAAAACCTATGGGATGCAGCAAAAGCAGTTCTAAGAGGGAAGTTTATAGCTATACAAGCCTACCTTAAGAAACAAGACACATCTCAAATAAACAACCTAAACTTACACCTAAAGCAAGTAGAGAAAGAAGAACAAAAAAACCTAAAGTTAGCAGAAGGAAAGAAATCATAAACATCAGATCAGAAATAAATGAAAAAGAAATGAAGGAAATGATAGCAAAGGTCAATAAAAATAAAAGCTGGTTCTTTGAGAAGATAAACAAAGGATAAACCATTAGCCAGACTTATCAAGAACAAAAGGGAGAAGACTCAAATCAATAGAATTAGAAATGAAAAAGGAGAAGTAACAACTGACACTGCAGAAATACAAAAGATCATGAGAGATTACTACAAGCAACTCTATGCCAATAAAATGAACAACCTGGAAGAAATGGACAAATTCTTAGAAATGCACAACCTTCTGAGACTGAAACAGGTAGAAATAGAAAATATGAACAGACCAATCACAAGCACTGAAACTGAAACTGTGATTAAAAATCTTCCAACAAACAAAAGCCCAGGACCATATGGCTTCACAGGCGAATTCTATCAAACATTTAGAGAAGAGCTAACACCTATCCTTCTCAAACTCTTCCAAAATATAGCAGAGGGAGGAACACTCCCAAACGCATACTATGAGGCCACCATCACCCTGATACCAAAACCAGACAAAGATGTCACAAAGAAAGAAAACTACAGGCCAATATCACTGATGAATATAGATGCAAAAATCCTCAACAAAATACTAGCAAACAGAATTCAACAGCACATTAAAAGGAACATACACTATGATCAAGTGGGGTGTATCCCAGGAATGCAAGGATTCTTCAGTATACACAAATCAATCAACTTGATACACAAACTGAAGGAGAAAAACCATATGATCATCTCAATAGATGCAGAGAAAGCTTTCAACAAAATTCAACACCCATTTGTGATAAAAACCCTCCAGCAAGTATACACAGAGGGAAGTCTCCTCAACATAATAAAGACCATATATGACAAACCCACAGCCAACATCTCCCTCAATGGTGAAAAATTGAAACCATTACCACTAAGGTCAGGAACAAGAAAAGTTTGCCCACTCTCACCACTATTATTCAACATAGTTTTGGAAGTTTTAGCCACAGCAATCTGAGAAGAAAAAGAAATAAAAGGAATCCAAATTGGAAAAGAAGAAGTAAAGCTGTCACATAGAGAATCCTAAAGATGCTACCAGAAAACTACTAGAGCTAATCAATGAATTTGGTAAATTAGCAGGATACAAAATTAATGCACAGAAATCTCTTGCATTCCTATACACTAATGATGAAAAATCTGAAAGTGAAATCAAGAAAACACTCCCATTTACCACTGCAACAAAAAGAATAAAATATCTAGGAATAAACCTACCTAAGGAGACAAAAGATCTGTATGCAGAAAATTATAAGACACTGATGAAAGAAATTAAAGATGATACAAATAGATGGAGAGATATACCATGTTCTTGGACTGGAAGAATCAACATTGTGAAAATGACTCTACTACCCAAAGCAATCTGCAGATTCTATGCAATCCCTATCAAACTACCACTGGCATTTTTCACAGAACTAGAGCAAAAAATTTCAAAAATTGTATGGAAACACAAAGACCCTGAAGAGAAAGAAAAATGGAGCTGGAGGAATCAGGATCCCTGACTTCAGACTATACTACAAAGCTACAGTAATCAAGACAGTATGGTACTGGCACAAAAACGGAAATATAGATCAATGGAACAGGATAGAAAGCCCAGAGATAAACCCACACACATATGGTCACCTTATCTTTGATAAAGGAGGGAAGAATATACAGTGGATAAAAGACAGCCTCTTCAATAAGTGGTGCTGGGAAAACTGGACAGCTACACGTAAGAGAATGAAATTAGAACACTCCCTAACACCATACACAAAAATAAACTCAAAATGGGGCTTCCCTGGTGGCGCAGTGGTTGAGAGTCCGCCTGCTGATGCAGGGGACACAGGTTCATGCCCCGATCCGGGAGGATCCCACGTGCCATGGAGCGGCTGGGCCTGTGAGCCATGGCCGCTGAGCCTGCGCGTCCGGAGCCTGTGCTCCACAGCAGGAAAGGCCACAACAGTGAGAGGCCTGTGTACCACAAAAAAAATAATAATAATAAATAAATAAACTCAAAATGGATTAAAGACCTAAATGTAAGGCCAGACACTATAAAACTCTTAGAGGAAACCATAGGCAGAACACTCTATGACATAAATCACAGCAAGATCCTTTTTGACCTACCTCCTAGAGAAACGGAAATAAAAAATAAATAAACAAATGGGACCTAATGAAACTTAAAAGCTTTTGCACAGCAAAGGAAACCATAAACAAGATGAAAAGACAACCCTCAGAATGGGAGAAAATATTTGCAAATGAAGCAACTGACAAAGGATTAATCTCCAAAATATACAGGCAGCTCATACAGCTCAATATCAAAAAACAAACAACCCAATCCAAAAATGGGCAGAAGATCTGAATAGACATTTCTCCAAAGAAGGTATACAGATCGCCAACAAACACATGAAAGGATGCTCAACATCACTAATCATTAGAAAAATGCAAACCAAAACTACAGTGAGGTATCACTTCACACCGGTCAGAATGGCCATCATGAAAAAATCTACAAACAATAAACGCTGGAGAGCGTGTGGAGAAAACGGAACCCTCTTGCACTGTTGATGGGAAAGTAAATTGATACAACCACTATGGAGAACAGTATGGAAGTTCCTTAAAAAACTAAAAATAGAACTACCATATGACCTAGCAATCCCACCACTGGGCATATACCCTGAGAAAACCATAATTCAAAAAGAGTCATGTACCAAAATGTTCACTGTAGCTGTATTTACAATAGCCAGGACATGGAAGCAACCTAAGTGTCCATCAACAGATGAATGGATAAAGAAGACGTGGCACATATATACAATGGAATATTACTCAGCCATAAAAAGAAATGAAATTGAGTTATTTGTAGTGAGGTGGATGGACCTGGAGTCTGTCATACAGAGTAAAGTAAGTCCGAAAGAGAAAAACAAATACCATATGCTAACACAAATATATGGAATCTAAAAAAAAAAAAAGTTCTGAAGAACCTAGGGGCAGGACAGGAATAAAGATGCAGAGATAGAGAATGGAATTGAGTACATGCGGAGGGGGAAGGGTAAGCTGGGACGAAGTGAGAAAGTGGCATGGACATATATACACTACCAAATGTAAAATAGATAGCTTGTGGGAAGCAGCCACATAGCACAGGGAGATCAGCTAGGTGCTTTGTGTCCACCTAGAGGAGTGGGATAGGGAGGGTGGGAGGGAGATGCAAGAGGGAGGAGATATGGGGATGTATGTATATGTATAGCTGATTCACTTTGTTACACAGCAGAAACTAACACACCATTGTAAAGCAATTATACTCCAATAAAGATGTTTTTTTAAAAAAAGATACATGCACCCCAATATTTACTGCGGCACTATTTACAATAGCCAAGACATGGAAACAACCTAAATGTCCATCAACAGATGAATGGATAAAGAAGAAAGATGATATGGTATATTCCTCAGCCATAAAAAAGAATAAAATAATGCCATTTGCAGCAACTTGAATGGACCTAGAGATTCTCATACTAAGTGAAGTAAGCCAGACAGAGAAAAGCAAATATCATATGATATCACTTATATGTGGAATCTAAAAATAGATACAAATGAAATTGTATACAAAACAGAAATAGACCTTCAAACATAGAAAACAAACTTATGGTTACCAAAGGGGAAAGGTGGGGAGGGATAAATTAGGAGTTTGGATTAACATATATATACTACTATATATAAAGTAGATAAACAAGGACCTACTGTATAGCACGGGGAACTATACTCAATATTTTGTAATAACCACTAAGGGAAAAGAATATGTAAAACAATACAGACACAGACACACACACACACACGCGCGTATAATTGAATCACTTTACTATACTCTTGAAACTAATACATTGTAAATCAACTATACTTCAATAAAAAATAAAAATAAAAAAATTTAAATTTGCAAAAAGAAAAAGAGAAGGCTTAATGTTACCTTTTACTTGACAATATTTCCCATGTAGTATAATAGACCAAATAGGCATAATTAGTTTAATATCTCTCTTGGAGACACTTCAGGACAATACCAGTTTCTTTTCTCTTAACTAAATTGATTTTCTTTTTTCAGTCCTCCTTTTACTGAAAACACACATCTTTTACCCCCTTGAATACTTAAATGTCTACCTTATTATTTCTACCAACTTTATTTTATTTATTTATTTTTAAATTTATTTTTAAATTTATTTTTGGCTGCTTTGGGTCTTCGTTGCTGCACATGGGCTTTCTCTAGTTGCAGTGAGCGGGGTCTACTCTTCGTTCCGGTGAGCGGGGTCTACTCTTCGTTGCAGTGCACGGACTTCTCATTGCAGTGGCTTCTCTTGCTGCGGAGCGCAGGCTCTAGCGCACACAGGCTTCAGTAGTTGTGGCGTGCAGGCTCAGTAGTTGTGGCTTGTGGGCTCTAGAGCACAGGCTCGGTAGTTGTGGCCCACGGGCTTAGTTGCTCTGTGGCATGTGGGATCTTCCTGGACCAAGGATCAAACCTGTGCCCCCTGCACTGGCAGGTGGATTCTTAACCACTGCACCACCAGGGAAGTCCCTATTTCTACTAACTTTAAGTACATGTATAATTTTTAACCCTTAAAAAGCTTAACTCCTAACAAAAACCAAGAAACAATCCGCTGTGAAATGTTTGTCATACCAGCATTTCCTGATTGGCAAGCTTCTGAACATATTCCACAACCTTTAGAAACATATATTTTCTCATAGCATGATTTCTTTTCTCAATGTGGTACAAGATGTGTGTCCAATAAACCCAAACATCTTTAGTTTTTCTCTAATAAGAAGTCAAAGTAGGTCAATTTAGACATGCTTAGCAATGAATGTTTCAGTATTTTTATCTTAATTGGAAATGATCTGAATAGTCTGTGAATTCCCATCACTTAATTTGATTTAGCAAAAAAGTTTCAAGTGACCCAAAATCTGGTGAAACGCTTTTTAAGTATACATGCCATAAAACATAATCATTTTAAAGAGTTCACCTAAAAGCTTTCATCCCATTTATCTCAGTTTCATTACTTATGAAAATATCATCATACTAAGTTAATTTTCTTTTTGACGAATTTTGTAACAAAGATCACATGAACTTTTAGTAAACCTAGGCACCAAATAAAAGTATTAGACTTGATGACTCTAAAGACATGTTCATATTAATCAAACTAACAACTTAAACTTGTTTCATTTGCTGAAGACTAGTCCTAGATCGCATGCTCCTCTAAAACTTTGGGTTAGCTTTTTGTTACCTTTAGAAATATTTGATTTGTAAGTGCTTGTTTTTAAGTCAATTAGATAGAGCTCTTTTACAAATTCCTTTTGGTGATATCATCTGGAAGTAGAAACGAATGCATATGACATACAGACAGACATACACACATCCAGATAGACACAGAAACCTCGTAGTTTTTCTGCTTGTGCTTTAAAAGGTCTTTTTATTCCCTTCAGTTGTACATTCTACTAATTGAGCCAAGGCTGTAGTCTCAGGCAATGTGGGCTGTCTTTGCATTGCAAGGACATGATAAGAGTTATAACGTCAAGTTTTCCCCTAAGACTACTTTTATTGTCACAGGGTCAGAATATTGATAAGATGCTTTATCAAGCCAGCTTTCTTTAATTGTGCATGCAAATATCAGTTTTGGAATGTCAAAAGAGTTCCATCCTGGTCATTTTGGGGGTTCAATAAGTACTTGGCAGTATCAGCTCCATACCAATTGTAGAAGCCAGCTGCAGTTCCAGTTGGTGGCTGCCTGTCCAGGAGCTGGTAGGCTTTAGAAGCACAGTTTCCCAGTTCACTCCAAAATTTCTTCCATGCCTTCCTGCTTAGACATTTCCTCCAGGTCCCTCCTCTAGAAGTATCCCCCCGTTCCTCTGCCTAGGAATCCCCCCAGAGCCTCTTCACCTAGGAAATGTACCGTACCCCTTCAAGACTCCAAGTCTCAAGGTAACAGCTCAAATAAAACTCATGGACTCTCACTTAATACAAGGAGATCCAGATAAGAGGAAGAACTCGCCAAAGCACCCAAGGGTGCTTTGAAGCCAGAGGGGCTCAAAGTGTCCATGCTTGGTCGCAAGCAAAATTCCAAAAGAAGTTCCAGGTGAGTTTTTCTGATATCATGCCAACTACATCAACTAATGGTGTGGGTGAAAATAATCAATAAACAATCTATAATAGGAATAGAAAAGAGTATAGAGGACTATAGCCCAGAAGACAACCTCTTAGATAACTCTGAGGAACTGTTCCAGAGAAGCATGGTTTTCAGTACAGTTTTATATCTTGTCAAAACAAAGAGCATTAAACAAGTCAGATATACATTCCTTCAAGGTTTCAAAAAAAAGAAACAAACAAACAAAAAGTACACATGTGCACAGTAAGTCCGTATGGCCTTGGCACCTGGGAAAGAGTCATCACTGCAGGAGTACAAAGACTGGCATCCCAGGAAGGGAGAAATTTAATGTTTGTTTTTAACACAGACGTTCTTTACTTCTGGTCAATGTGCCCTTTTCTTTAATAATTAAAGCACATGTACAAAGTATGTCTGATAGGAACGCCACCCCCCAATGCCCCCATGTGCATGGTGTCTGTTCTTTCAGAAGCACAGGGTCTCACACAAAGGAGACCCGGGGGATTGCTAATCCCCCTATCCTGATGCTGAGCTTGGGAAGAATGAACCCCACTGACTGGCCATTGGGACCCTCTGAGGAAAGAGGCGCTGGCCCTATCCGAGCTGGGGCTGTGCTGAGGGATTGGAACATAGAAGTTAAGTCAAACCTAGAGGCCAGACCAATAGGACGGGCGCCACCCTGCCCTCATCCAGCTCTCTAACAGCAACATTGAAGCTTAAAGGGGACGAGGGCAGATGACTGACTATCACGGAGGCCGAAGCTGGACCCTGAATGGGGCTAAAGATGGTGTGAGGACATTACTGAGACAGTTACAGTGATTGGAAGACAGACTCTGTATAGGACATTCTGCTCCATTCATTTAAATACCCAAGATCTGAGAACTTTACATGGACACACAGGATTGTTTGAGCAGGTGCATGCTGCCACATCTAGGGCTCAACTCAGCCTGCAGCCAACTTGCAAGTGGCTCCAGGAAACACACACAGTTGTACAGACACAGATGCACAGGGACACAAACTATATATGCACTGCACAGCACAAATATATGCACAAACTAGCATATGAACATAAATGCACACACATGCATAGCACACACATGCACTCACTAACATGTGCATGTGCAAATGCACACCAATGCACATGCATAGCACATGTATACACACAGGCACATGTACGTGCAGAGCACACACACAGGGAATAAAGTGAATGCCGTAAAGCGTTAATTCCTGAACACAGGTGAAGCTCATATGCGTTCTTCCTTTTTTTTTTTTTTTAACTTCGATGTTTTTCAAAATTCCAATGGCCTATTTCACAAAAACTGAACAAACAATCTTGACATTTTTATGGAAGCACAAAGGACTCTGAAGAGCGAAGGGGATCCTGAGATGGGAGAGCAGCAGCTGGAAGAAACTCACTTCCTGACTTCAAACCCTATTGCAAATCTACAGTAAGCAAACAGTATAGAGATGGCACAAAAGGAGACTCAAGGGCAAGAGGAATAGAATAGACAGCCCAGGAATAAACCCACAAATAGGTGATCAGTGAAGTTATGACAGAGTTGCCAAGGACATACACCAGGGAAAGGATAGTCTCCTCAATAAACTGCCTGGAAAACGGAATATCACAAAACAAAGAAGGACACTGAATATCACCTGCACCACACACAAAACTAACGAAAACCTACAATTTTCCACATCAACACCTTCCTTTACTGGGTCCTCTGAAGACGGACACTCAGCAGTCAGCAACACCAGCAGTCAGCAACACACAGGAGGCTTCTCCCTACTTTTTACTCAGAATTTCCCCACACAGTGGAATCTCCCAGCAGGTCCTGAAGAAAATGAGCTCCTCTCAGTGTGGGTGCGGCCCAGTGCTGTCTTGAAGCCAAGTACCTGACGGGTCCTGAGGAGACCCAGCTCCTGTCAGCTGTGCACAGAACCAGGTCTGTGGGCAAAACAGGCAGTCCCTGCACTGGTAAGCCAGGTGGACTTGTCGCTCTCTGCTGGGAAAATTGTGAAATGCAGGCTGCACCCACTCAGTTCAGTGGAAACCCAGTACTCTGCTCAGCATCCTACTGAATCCACTAAAGTTTGGAAATACAGATGAATGGAGGCCAATATCCCATGACTTCTCAAAAAGAGTTGTAGAACAATTAGAAACCATATGCAATGAAATGAATGTAGACACGAACTTACACCCAAAGTCACTCAAAATTGTCCACAGACATATTTACAATATAAAACTATAAACATTATAGAAGAAAACATAGAAGATAATCTACATGCCATGGCTTTCATCACGTAGATCATGAGCTTTGAATTTTTATCACACAACACGTAAAGCCCACACACAAAAGAGGAAAAAAATTAAAACATGTACTTTCTAAAATTAAAAATTGTTACTCGGTGATACCAAATTCAAAAATCAAAGGATAAGCATCAAACTGGAGAAAAGTATTTGCTAAACACATATATGATAAAGAATTTGTACTCACATTATACAAAAATCGATAAAACAAACGGCTGCATTAAAAATGGGTAACGATCTGAACAAACACCTGGCCAAAGAAGATTACAAAGTGGACAAAAATATGATCCACGTCGTATACCATCAGGGAATTACACATGAAAACTATAAGACAGCACCACACACATATTAGAACTGCTAACCTCCTCCCAAAAGGACAACACCGATCACTGGAGGATGGGGCCAAACAGCAACTCTCCTTCGTTGCTGATGGCGCACAAATATGGCCGCTTGAGATACAGTTTGGCAGTATTTTCCAAAGCCAAGCAAGTCTCACCCCTTGAGATCCATCTTTATGCCTCCAGTATTCACAGAACTGCTTTGAAAAACTATATCCAAATGAAAAAAGAACAATGTTATGCACAGAAGCTCTACTCATAACATCTAAACCTTCCAGGTATCAGGGTTTCTTCAGAAGATGAATGCATATGGAAATTGGGGTACATACATGCGAAGGGGAGAATCGGACGCCCCAAACTATGGAATTTCAATAGGCCCCAAACAGCTAAAACAATTTTGACAAAGAAAATCAAAGTTGGAGGCTCACACTTCCCAATTTCAAATGCTAGTACACAGCAACAGGAAATAAAACACTGTGATACTGGCATGAGGTATACATAGAGATGAATGGAATTGAATGGAGATCCCAGACATAAAGCCATCTGTATAGGATGAACTGATTTTAGACGAGAGTAAACAGCATGAAATTGGGGGGAAATGATGTTTTCAACAAATGGTGCTAGGCAATTGGCTATCCATAGGCAGGGGAAGGAAACTGGACCCTTACCTCATCTCACACACAAAAAGTATCTCAAAATACATAAAAGACTTCAATGTAAAAAGTAAAATTTTACTCAGCCCCTTGTATCTACTGGTTACACATCCATGGATTCAACAAACTCCAGTTCAGAAATATTAGGGGAAAAATTCCAAAAATTTTCAAAAGGAAAAACTTGAATTTTCCACATGCCAACAACTATCTACATAGAATTTACATTAAATTTACAACATTTATATAGCATTTATATGATATTAGTTCTTATAGGTAATCTAGATGATTTAAAATATAAAGGAAAATGTGTCTATGTTATTTGCAAATACTATACAATCTTATATAAAAGACTTGAACACCCACGGATTGTGGTAAGCTCTCGGTGACCTGGAAACAATCTCCCACAGATAACGAGGGACAACTGTATAAAATCTCCAAGAAAACATGAGGATAAACCTTCACAACTTTGGGTTTAGCCATGGTTTCTTAGATCTGACAGCGATGCACAAGCCACCAAAGAAAAAAAGATTGGATTTCCTCAAAATTAAAAAACTGTGCATCGAAAGAAGCAATCTAGAAAGTGAAAAGACAACCCACAGAATGGAAGAAAACAGTTCCACATTTTATAACTGATGAGTCTTTATCCAGTGTGTATCATGGATTCTTACAACTCATCAACAAAGAAAAACAACCCAAGTTTAAATATGGACAAAGCATTTAAATAGACACTTCTCCACATAAGACGTGCAAATGGACAGTAAGCAGATGAAAAGACAGCATGGAAATGCAAGTTAAAACCACAATGCAGGGCTTCCCTTGGTGGCGCAGTGGTTGGGGGTCTGCCTGCCAATGCAGGGGACACGGGTTTGTGCCCCAGTCCAGGAGGATCCCGCATGCCGCAGAGCGGCTGGGCCCGTGAGCCATGGCCGCTGAGCCTGCGCGTACGGAGCCTGTGCTCCACAACGGGAGAGGCCACAACAGTGAGAGGCCCGTGTACCGCAAAAAACAAAGAAACAAAAAATAATTCTACTTCTTACCTAATATAAATAAATAAATAAATAAAAATTTTAAATAAAGATTAAATTTTAAAATGGGACAGAAAAGAAGAGAAAACATCAATCTTGGCAAAGAAGCCAAGCCCCACCCAGATCCTGCTCACCCAGTGTGATGATGCTGTTTGCCTTTGGAGGGTTTCACATATTTTTAAGGGGCACTGTGTTAAGATTCTATGAGTAGCCACTATGTCTTGGGTGTTGTGGATGACCTGGATGTGGTGGAAACAGTGGGATTTCTAATTCCAGTTTTACATCTCAAACCTCCAAAACACTCTTATAACTAGTAAATGAATTCAGTAAAGTGCAGGATTCAAAATCAATACACAGAAGTCCTATACACTACTAGTGAATTGTGTTGTGTTCCTATACACTAATAATGAATCATCAGAGAGAGAAATTATGAAAACAAACATATTTACAATAACATCCAAAGAATAAAATACTGAAGAATAAATTTAACCCAAGACATGAAAGAACTGCACATGGAAAATGTAAAGACATCGATGAAGTAATTGAAGATGCAAATAAATGGAATGATATCCTGTGCTCATGAAAATCATAATCATTTCCTCACTTGGAGGTTATGTGCTGGTTCCCTGGAAGAGTGTCCCTCTTCTGGGTAAAACACACTGGAGTATTTTGTGTGAAGTGGCAAGTGCAGTAAAGAAAGGAAGGCTCTGGGATCCAAGCGTGCAGATAAACAGTACTTTGTTCTGCTGTTGCCAGTTTTTTGTAGGTTTGAAATCACTGGAAAGTCAATAACTTTCCAAACCACATTGTCACACTTTTTTTTTTTTTTTAAGATGGTGGAGAGGAAGGAAACATTTATTTAGATCAGCCAATCACTCTGTTTCCCTTATAGCAAAAGCCTAAGGGCAGCTCAAATTTTGTGAACACTATTCTCTTAAAAACACACACACAAAAAAAACCCAAAATTCAAAAGTAAAAAAACCATTAAAGGGCTTCCCTGGTGGCGCAGTGGTTGAGAGTCCGCCTGCCGATGCAGGGGACACGGGTTCGTGCCCCGGTCCAGGAAGATCCCACATGCCGTGGAGTGGCTAGGCCTCTGAGCCATGGCCGCTGAGCCTCCACGTCCAGAGCCTGTGCTCCACAACGGGAGAGGCCACAACAGTGAGAGGCCCGCGTACCGCAAAAAAAAAAAAAAAAACCATTAAAAAAAAAAAAAAAAACCAAAACTTAAAAAACCTAAAGAGAGCCTCTCCTGAGCCACCTCAAAACTGAAACTGTTTCCTTTTTCTTCTACTCATAAGTGCAGGCAATTAACTAATTAAACATTTACTTTTCAATTTAATGACACTCTCCATATGCTCTACTTAATGTTTACTACGTAGAGCTGAAGTACATGTTTGGGCTATAGCCCATCTAGGGTGCCAACATCACTATTTTATAAATCGCTTGCTAGTAGCAAGTAAGAAAGTGAGAAACATCACACTTTGTTACAGAGGCCGAGCCTTACCCAGATCCAGTTCACACAAGGTCATAAACGTGATCGCCCTCCTAGGAGTCCACATGGAGTTGACAGGAACCGTGAGAAGGTTATATTAGGGGCCACTATGTATTCTGTGTTGTGGATGCCCTGGATGTGACAGAAACAGTGGGATGTTCCAGTTCCGATTTTCTACCTGTGGAACCAAGTCCAAGGGTAGAAAGTGCATGCCCTGTATGTCAGAGAGGTGGGCTCAACCATCCTGTGGGCAGTGCGGGAAGTGCGGGAGTGCCTATATCCCAGTTTCCTGAAGTCAGTGCTCTTTGCTGGCAGAACTGCTGAATCCACTAATTTTTAGACATTCACACTGAAATGGAGTCTATATCCCATAACTTTTCTAAAAATAGATAAGGAAAAATTAATTGAAAACTATTAGGCATGAAATAAACCATGATGCAAACTTTACAACTTACACCAAATTCACTCACAATTATTTATAGACCAATGTTAAATGCAAAACTATTCAAAATTAGACAAGAAAATAGACATGAGCTTAGGTTTGGTCATGTAGATCATGAATTTTGAATTTTAACACACAATACAAAAAGGAAATCCAGAAAGAAAAACAAGGAATACTGTGGACTTAATAAAATTAAAGATTTTAATCTGTGAAAGATCTTATTCAGGAAATCAAAAGACAAGTCACATGTTGGGAGAAAAATAGTTGCAAATACATAACTAATAAAGGATTTGTCTCAAAATATACATAGAATTATTCCCATTAAAACTTGGGAAAGATTGGAATGGACACCTAGTCAAAGAAAGTACACAGATAGTATAAAAAACTATGCCCAGGACTGGGTGGCAGAAAGAGTTGTCCAGGTCAACTCCCTGAGTCATGTGTGACTCTGGACTAGTCCTGTTCTTCCTGGAGGCCTCAGAGAGATGGAGAGGCAGGAAGGGGAAGAGGGCCAGTTATTCTTAAACCTAACTCTAACCTTGACAAGTCTCACCACTTTCATTCAACATGGTCTAGGAAAACCCAGCCATAGTAATTACATGAAAAAAACAAGAACTAAGAGTAATCTGATGGCAGAGGAAAAATGACAACCCTCACTCTTTGTAGATGACATGATACACTATAGAGAAAATCCTGAAGATGGCACCCAAAAGTATATAACACTCATCGAAAAGTTCACTTAAGTTGCAGAATAAAAAATTAATCTACAGAAATCAGTTGCATTTCTATACATTCACAACAAACTATCAGAATGAGAAATTAAGAAAACAACCTCAATGACAATGACATCAACAAAAATAAAATATCAAGGGATACATCTAACCCAGGAGGTAAAAGACCTGTACTCGGAAAACTGGAAGACACTGATAAAAGAAATCGAAGAGTACACAACCAAATGGAAACATATGCCATGTTCATGGATTGGAAGAATTTATATTGTTCAAATGCTTCCACACCTCACGGCAATCTAGAGATTTGATCCCTTTCCTATCAAAATACCAATGGTTGTTTTTTTTTTGTGGTACGCAGGCCTCTCACCATTGTGGCCTCTCCCACCGCGGAGCACAGGCTCCGGACACGCAGGCCCAGTGGCCATGGCCCACGGGCCCACCCACTCCGCGGCATGTGGGATTCTCCCAGACCGAGGCATGAACCCACGTCCCCTGCATCGGCAGGCGGACCCTCAACCACTGCGCCAACAGGGAAGCCCCCAATTGTTTTATTTAGAGAATTAGAACAAAGAATTCCAGTATGTGTATGGAAGCATGAAAGAACCTGAAGAGTCAATCCAATCTTAAGAAACACAAACCTGCACGTATGAATCTCCCCTATTACAAACTATACTAGAAACATAGAATCATCAACACAGTGTGGGCTAGGTATTTACGGAATCTGTCTTGTAACACTAGGTACCTAGCACCTGGATATTTTTAAAGCTAATGGATTGGTTCAAGATGACAGGGTAGAAGGATACGCTCTCAATCCCTCTTTCGAGAATGCTGGAATCATAAGTAACCATTGAACAATCATCGACAGGAAGACACTGGAACTCACCAAAACAGATACCCCACATCCAAAGACAAAGGAGAAGCCACAATGAGACAGTAGTAGGGGCGCTATCACAATAAAATCAAATCCCATAACTGCTGGGTGTGTGACTCACAAACTGGAGAACATTCATACCACAGAAATCCACCCACTTGAGTGGAGGTTCTGAGTCACACGTCAGGTTTCCCAACCTGGAGGCCTGGCAATGGGAGGAGCAATTCCTAGAGAATCAGACTTTGAAGGCTAGCGGGATTTGATTGCAGGACTTCGGCAGGACTGGTGGAAACAGAGACTCCACTCTTGGAGGGCACACACAAAGTAGAGTGTGCACTGGGACCCAGGGGAAGAAGCAGTGACCCAATAGGAGACTGAACCAGACCTACCTGCTAGTGTTGGAGGGTCTCCTGCAGAGGTGGTGGCAGCTGTTGCTCACCAAGGGACGAGGACACTGGAAGCAGTTCTGGGAAATACTCCTTGGAGTGAGCCCTCCCAGAGTCCTCGATTAGCCCCACCAAACAGCCGAGGTAGGCTCCAGTATTGGGTCGCCTCAGGCCAAACAACCAACAGGGAGGGAACCCAGACCCACCTATCAGCAGTCAACTGCATTAAACTTTTACTGAGCTCTGCCCACCAGAGCAACAGCCAGCTCTACCCACAACCAGTCCCTCCCATCAGGAAACATCCATAAGCCTCTTAGATAGCCTCATCCACCAGAGAGCAGACAGCAGAGGCAAGAAGAACTACAATCCTGCAGCCTGTGGAACAAAAACCACATTCACAAAGATAGACAAGATGAAAAGGCAGAAGGCTATGTACCAGATGAAGGAACAAGATAAAACCCCAGAAAAACAACTAAATGAAGTGAAGATAGGCAATCTTCCAGAAAAATAATTCAGAATAATGATAGTGAAGATGATCCAGGACCTCGGGAAAAGAATGGAGGCAAAGATCAAGAAGATGAAAGAAATGTTTAACAAAGATCTAGAAGAAGTAAAGAACAAACAAACAGAGATGAATAATACAATAACTGAAATGAAAACTACACTAGAAGGAATCAATAGCAGAATAACTGAGGCAGAAGAACGGATAAGTGACCTGGAAGACAGAATGGTGGAATTCACTGCTGTGGAACAGAATAAAGAGAAAAGAATGAAAAGAAATGAAGACAGCCTAAGAGACCTCTGGGGCAACATTAAATGCAACAACATTCACATTATAGGGCTTCCAGAAGGAGAAGAGAGAGAGAAAGGACCTGAGAAAATATTTGAAGAGATTATAGTCGAAAACTTCCCTAACATGGGAAAGGAAATAGCCACCCAAGTCCAGGAAGTGCAACGAGTCCCATACAGGATAAACCCAAGGAGAAACACACTGAGACTCATAGTAATCAAATTGGTAAAAATTACAGACAAAGAAAAATTATTGAAAGCAGCAAGGGAAAAATGACAAATAACATACAAGGGAACTCCCATAGGGTTAACAGCTGATTTCTCAGCAGAAACTCTACAAGCCAGAAGGGAGTGGCATGATATACTTAAAGTGATGAAAGGGAAGAACCTACAACCAAGATTACTCTACCCAGTAAGGATCTCATTCAGATTCAATGGAGAAATCAAAACCTTTACAGAAAAGCAAAAGCTAAGAGAATTCAGCACCACCAAATCAGCTCTACAACAAATGCTAAAGGAACTTCTCTAAGTGGGAAAACAAGAGAAGAAAAGGACCTACAAAAACAAACCCCCCAAAATTAAGAAAATGGTAATAGGAACATACATATTGATAATTACCCTAAATGTGAATGGATTAAATGCTTCAACCAAAAGACACAGGCTCTCTGAAGGTATACAAAAACAAGACCCATATATATGTTGTTTACAAGAGACCCACTTCAGACCTAGGGACACATACAGACTAAAAGTGAGGGGATGGAAAAACATATTCCATACAAATGGAAATCAAAAGAAAGCTGGAGTAGCAATACTCATATCAGATAAAATAGACTTTAAAATAAAGAAAGTTACAAGAGACAAGGTAGGACACTACATAATGATCAAGGGATCAATCCAAGAAGAAGATATAACAAGTGTAAATATTTGTGCACCCAACATAGGAGCACCTCAATACTTAAGGCAACTGCTAACAGCTCTAAAAGAGAAAATCAACAGTAACACATTCATAGTAGGGGACTTTAACACCCCACTTTCACCAATGGACAGATCATCCAAAATGAAAATAAATAAGGAAACACAAGCTTTAAATGATACATTAAACAAGATGGACTTAATTGATATTTATAGGACATTCCATCCAAAAAAAAAAAAAACAGAATACACATTTTTCTCAAGTGCTCATGGAATATTCTCCAGGATAGATCATATCTTGGGTCACAAATCAAGCTTTGGTAAATTTAAGAAAATTGAAATTGTATCAAGTATCTTTTCCGACCACAACTCTATGAGACTAGATATAATTTGCAGCAAAAGAACTGTAAAAAATACAAACAGATGAAGGCTAAACAATACACTACTTAATAACGAAGTGATCACTGAAGAAAGCAAAGAAGAAATCAAAAAATACCTAGAAACACATGACAATGGAGTCACGATGACCCAAAACCTATGGGATGCAGCAAAAGCAGTTCTAAGAGGGAAGTTTATAGCAATACAATCCTACCTTAAGAAACAGGAAACATCTCAAATAAACAACCTAACCTTGCACCTAAAGCAATTAGAGAAAGGAGAACAAAAACACCCCAAAGTTAGCAGAAGGAAAGAAATCATAAAGATCTGATCAGAAATAAATGAAAAAGAAATGAAGGAAACGAGAGCAAAGACCAATAAAACTAAAAGCTGGTTATTTGAGAAGATAAACAAAATTGATAAACCACTAGCCAGACTCATTAAGAAAGAAAGGGAAGAGACTCAAATCAATAGAATTAGAAATGAAAAAGGAGAAGTAACAACTGACACTGCAGAAATCATGAGAGAATACTACAAGCAATTCTATGCCAATAAAATGGACAAATTCTTAGAAATGCACAACCTTCCGAAACTGAACCAGGTAGAAATAGAAAATATGAACAGACCAATCACAAGCACTGAAATTGAGACTGTGATTAAAAATCTTCCAACAAAACAAAGCCCAGGACCAGATGGCTTCACAGGCGAATTCCATCAAACATTTAGAGAAGAGCTAACACCTATCCTTCTCAAACTCTTCCAAAATATAGCAGAGGGAGGAACACTCCCAAACTCATTCTACGAGGCCACCATCACCCTGATACCAAAACCAGACAAAGATGCCACAAAGAAAGAAAACTACAGTCCAATATCACTGATGAACATAGATGCAAAAATCCTCAACAAAATACTAGCAAACAGAATTCAACAGCACATTAAAAGGATCATACACCATGATCAAGTGGGGTTTATTCCAGCAATGCAAGGATTCTTCAATATACACAAATCAATCAATGTGATAAACCATATTAACAAGTTGAAGGAGAAAAACCATATGATCATCTCAATAGATTCAGAGAAAGCTTTCGACAAAATTCAACACCCATTTATGATAAAAACCCTGCAGAAAGTAGGCATAGAGGAAACTTTCCTCAACATAATAAAGGCCATATATGACAAGTCCACAGCCAACATCGTCCTCAATGGTGAAAAACTGAAAGCATTTCCACTAAGATCAGGAACAAGACAAGGTTGCCCACTCTCACCACTCTTATTCAACATAGCTTTGGAAGTTTTAGCCACAGCAATCAGAGAAGAAAAGGAAATAAAAGGAATCCAAATCAGAAAAGAAGTAAAGCTGTCACTGTTTGCAGATGACATGATACTATACACAGAGAATCCTAAAGATGCTACCAGGAAACTATTCGAGCTAATCAATGAATATGGTAAAGTAGTAGGATACAAAATTAATGCACAGAAATCTCATGCATTCCTATACATTAATGATGAAAAATCTGAAAGAGAAATTAAGGAAACACTCCTATTTACCACTGCAACAAAAAGAATAAAATACATAGGAACAAACCTACCTAAGGAGACAAAAGCCCTGTATGCAGAAAACTATAAGACATTGATGAAAGAAATGAAAGATGATACAAACAGTTGGAAAGATATACCATGTTCTTAGATTGGAAGAATCAACACTGTGAAAATGACTATACTACCCAAAGCAATCTACAGGTTCAATGCAATCCCTATCAAACTACCAACAGCATGTTTCACAGAACTAGAGCAAAAAATTTCACAACTTGTATGGAAACACAAAAGACCCCAAATAGCCAAATCAATCTTGAGAACAAAAAACGGAGCTGGAGGAATCAGGATCCCTGACTTCAGACTATACTACAAAGCTAAGTAATCGAGACAGTATGGTACTGGCACAAAAACAGAAAGATAGATCAATGGAACAGGATAGAAAGCCTAGAGATAAACTCACACACATATGGTCACCTTATCTTTGATAAAGGAGGCAAGAATATACAGTGGAGAAAAGACAGCTTCTTCAATAAGTGGTGCTGGGAAAACTGGACAGGTACATGTAAAAGTATGAGATTAGATCACTCCCTAACACCATACACAAAAATAAGCTCAAAATGGATTAAAGACCTAAATGTAAGGCCAGAAACTATCAAACTCTTAGAGGAAAACAGAGGCAGAACACTCTGTGACATAAATCACAGCAAGATCCTTTTTGACCCACCTCCTTAAGAAATGGAAATTAAAACAAAAATAAACAAATGGGACCTAGTGAAACTTCAAAGCTTTTGCACAGCAAAGGAAACCATAAACAAGACCAAAAGTCAACCCTCAGAATGGGAGAAAATATTTGCAAATGAAGCAACTGACAAAGGATTAATCTCCAAAATTTACAAGCAGCTCATGCAGCTCAATAACAAAAAAACAAACAACCCAATCCAAAAATAGGCAGAAGACCTAAATAGACATTTCTCCAAAGAAGATATACAGATTGCCAAAAAACACATGAACGAAAGCTCAACATCATTAATTATTAGACAAATGCAAATCAAAACTACCATGAGAGGACTTCCCTGGTGGTGCAGTGGTTGAGAGTCCACCTGCCAATGCAGGGGACACAGGTTCCTGCCCTGGTCTGGGAAGATCCCACATGTCGCGGAGTGGCTGGGTCCGTGAGCCATGGCCACTGAGCCTGCGCATCTGGAGCCTGTGCTCCACAATAGGAGAGGCCACAACAGTGAGAGGCCTGTGTACTGTAAAAAACAAAACAAAAAAACTACCATGAGATATTATCTCACACCGGTCAGAATGGCCATCATCAAAGAATCTAAAATAATAAATGCTGGAGAGGGTGTGGAGAAAAGCAAACACTCTTGCACTGCTGGTGGGAATGTGAATTGGTACAGCCACTATGGAGAACAGTATGGAGGTTCCTTAAAAAACTACAAATAGAACTACCATATGACCCAGCAATCCCACTACTGGGCATATACCCTGAGAAAACCATAATTCAAAAAGAGACATGTACCAAAATGTTCACTGCAGCTCTATTTACAATAGCCAGGAAATGGAAGCAACCTAAGTGTCCATCATCAGATGAATGGATAAAGAAGATGTGGCACATATATACAATGGGATATTACTCAGCCATAAAAAGAAACAAAACTGAGTTATTTGTAGTGAGGTGCATGGACCTAGAGTCTGTCATACAGAGTGAAGTAAGTCAGAAAGAGAAAGACAAATACCGTATGCTAACACATATATATAGAATCTAAGAAAAGAAATGTCGTGAAGAACCTAGGGGTAAGACAGGGATAAAGACACAGACCTACTAGAGAATGGACTTAAGGATATGGGGAGGGAGAAGGGTAAGCTGGGACAAAGTGAGAGAGTGGCATGGACATATATACACTACCAAACGTAAAATAAATAGCTAGTGGGAAGCAGCCACATAGCACAGGGAGATCAGCTCCATGCTTTGTGACCACCTAGCGGGGTGCGGTAGGGAGGGTCAGAGGGAGGGAGATGCAATAGGGAAGAGATATGGGAACATATGTATATGTATAACTGATTCACTTTGTTATAAAGCAGAAACTAGCACACCATTGTAAAGCAATTATACTCCAATAAAGATGTTAAAAAAAAGACACTGATGAAAGAAATTAAAGATGATACCAACAGATGGAGAGACATACCATGTTCTTGGATTGGAAGAATCAATATTGTGAAAACGACTATACTACTCAAAGCAATCTACAGATTCACTGCAATCCCTATCAAATTACCAATGACATTTTTTACGGAACTAGAACAAAAAATTTTAAAATTTCTGTGGAGCCACAAAAGACCCTGAATAGCCAAAGCAGTCTTGAAGGAAAAAAACGGAGCTGGTGGAATCAGACCACCTGAATTCAGACTATAATACAAAGCTACAGTAATCAAGACAATATGATACTGGCAAAAAACCAGAAATATCGATCAGTGGAACAGGATAGAAAGCCCAGAGATAAACCCACACACCTATGGTCAACTAATCTATGACAAAGGAGGCAAGGATATACAATGGATAAAAGACAGTCTCTTCAATAAGTGGTGCTGGGAAAACTGGACAGCTACATCTAAAAGAATGAAATTAGAACACTCTCTAACACCATACACAAAAATAAACTCAAAATGGATTAGTGACCTAAATCTAAGACCAGGCACTATCAAACTCTTAAAGGAAAACACAGGAAGAACACTCTTTGACATAAATCACAGCAAGATCTTTTTTGATCCACCTCCTAGAGTAATGGAAATAAAAACAAAAATAAACAAAAGGGACCTAATGAAACTTCAAAGCTTTTGCACAGCTAAGGAAACCATAAACAAGACGAAAAGGCAACCCTCAGAATGGGAGAAAATATTTGCAAAGGAAGCATTGGACAAAGGATTAATCTCCAAAATATATAAAAAGCTCATGCAGCTCAATATTAAAAAAACAAACAACCCAATCTAAAAATGGGCAGAAGACCTAAATAGACATTTCTCCATAGAAGACATGCAGATGTCCGAGAGGCACATGAAAAGCTGCTCAGCATCACAAATTATTAGAGAAATGCAAATCAAAACTACAATGTGGTATCACCTCACACCAGTTAGAACGGGCTTCATCAGAAAATCTACAAACAACAAATGCTAGAGTGGGTGTGGAGAAAAGGAAACCCTCTTGCACAGTTGGTGGGAATGTAAATTGATACAGCCACTGTGGAGAACAGTATGGAGGTTCCTTAAAAAACTAAAAATAGAATTACCATATGATCCAGCAATCCCACTACTGGGCATATACCCAAAGAAAACCATAACTCAAAAAGACACATGCACTTCAATGTTCATTGCAGCACTATTTACAATAGCCAAGTCATGGAAACAACCTAAATGCCCATCGACAGACGAATGGATAAAGAAGATGTGGTACATATATACAATGGAATATTACTCAGCCATAAAAAGGAACGAAATTGGGTCATTTGTAGAGATGTGAGTGCATCTAGAGACTGTCATACAGTGTGGAGTGAGTCAGAAAGAGAAAAACAAATATCGTATATTAACGCATATATGTGGAACCTAGAAAATGGTACAGATGAAGTGGTTTGCAGGACAGAAATTGAGACACAGATGTAGAGAACAAACGTATGGACACCAAGGGGGGAAAGTGGTGGGGAGGGGTGATGGTGGTGTGATGAATTCGGAGATTGAGATTGACATGTATACACTGATATGTATAAAATAGATGACTAATAAGAAAATAAATAAATAAATAACATTTTTTGAAAAAAACAGTATGATATTGGCACAAAAGAAATACACATAGATCCATTGAACAGAACTGATAGGCTGGAAATAAATCCATGCTTATATGGTCAACTCATCTATGACAACGGAGGTGATAATATACAATGAGGAAAAGATTACCTCTTCAATAAATGGTGTTGGGAAAACTGGACAGCTACACATGTAAGAATCAAATGCTACAGATGGTATGGAATCCTTTTCAATACCATCTACAAAAATAACCTCAAAATGAATCAAATACTTCCAGGTAAGACCTGAAGCCATAAAACTCCTAGAAGAAAACAGACAGTATGCTCTTTGACATCAGTCTGAGCAAGATTTTTTGGATGTGACTTTTTAAGCAAAGGAAACAAAAGTAAAATAAACCAATGGAACGCCATCCACCTGAAAAGCTTTTCAATGGCAAAGGAAATCATCCACAAAATGAGAAGGCAACCTACTGAATGTGAGAAAATATTTGCAAACAATATACCTGAAAAGGGATTCATACCCAAAATGGACAAAGAACTCACCTAACTCAACCTCCAAAAGACAAAAATAAAGCTCAAAACTGGTAGAAGACCAAATATTTTTCCAAAGAATATATAGAGGTGGCCAACAGACACATGAAAAGTTGGTCAACATCACATAGCATAAGGGAAATGCACATCTACAGCACAATGAGATGATCATCTCAAACCTGAAAGAATGACTATCATCCAAATGAAAACAAATAGGAAGTTTTGGCAAGGATGTGGAAAAAAGGGAATACTCATGCACTCTTGCTGAGAATGTTCATTGGTACAGACACTATGGAAAACAGCACGAAGGTTCCTCAAGAAATGAAAAATAGAACTATCATATGATACAAGAATTACACTTGGAAGAGTATTTTTCTGAAGGAAACAAAAACAAGAATTTAAAAAGATATACCCCTGGGGACTTCCCTGGTGGCCCAGTGGTTAAGAATCTGCCTTCCAATGCAGGGGATGTGGGTTTGATCCCTGGTCGGGGAACTAAGATCCCACATGAGCCCATGCACCACAACTACTGAGTCCGTGTGCCACAACTAGAGAGAAGCCCATGCGCCGCAACGAAAGATCCCGCGTGCCGCAACTAAGACCCAACACAGCCAAAAATAAATAAATAAATAAAAATTTTTTAAAAAAGAGATATACCCCAATATTCATGGCAGCTTTGACAACAGCCAAGATATGGAAGCCAAAGAGTCCATTGACTGGTGAGTGGATAAAGAAGATTTCACATATATATTTACACACACAGTGGACTATGCGTCAGCCGTAAAATGAAATGAAATCCTGTGACAACATAAATGGACCTAGAAGGTATTATGCTGAGAGATATGTCAGACAGAGAGACAACTTATGATGTCACTTCTATGTAGAATCTACAAATGAACAAACACAGCAAAACAGAAATGAACTCATAGATCCCAAGGACATGTTGGTGGTTGCCAGAGGGGAGAGGGTGGGGGCATGAGTGCAATACATGAAAAAGATTAAGAGGTTCAAACTTCCATTTATAAAACAAATGTCATCGGGATGTAGCGTACAGCATAGGGAATAGAGTCCGTAATACTGTAAATAACATTGTATGGTGATGAATGGTAACTAGACTTATCTTGGTGATCCTTTTGTAATTATAAAAATGTTGAATCACTATGTGGTATATCAGAAAACTAATATAATATTGCTTGTCAGTGGTATGTTAATTTTTTAAAAATGCTATCTTAAAACAAGAAATGTGTGTAGTGAGATAAAATGCAGATGTCAGATGAAACTTTGAAAGGATGCGGGTTGAACCATGTCCACTGAAGTTCAGCTCTCAAGTGGCCCAGAGAAATTGAGGACTTGCAGAGGAGCAGCCATGTGATACTACTGGAATGTTCGTTTGTTTCTTTGTTGAAATAGGATTTATTTATTTTTTAAAGAAGTTTTGAGCTCACAGAAAAATTGGGCAGAGTACAGAGAGGTCCCATATGCCCCTGCTCTGCTGTTACTGCTGCCCCATCACACCCCCCAGCCTCCACCCACACAGGTGCTCAGAGTTCCCTCTCCCCAACTATCGTATCAACATCCTGTCTGTAGGTCACTATCAGTAAATCTACAAGGACGCATCATCATCACAAAATTTACATTAGGTTCACTCCTGGTGTTGTATATTCTATGGGTTTTGACAAATGTATCTCACCATGAGTGTATCACACTGAACAGTTTCACTGTCTTATAAATCCTCTGTGCTTGACCTACTAATCACTCCCCACCCCCCAACTCCACCACAAACCCCTGGCAATGGACTGATATTTTCACCCTTTCCCTGCATTGCCTTTTCCTGAATGACATATGTAGTTGGTACCCTCAGGTGTCCCACCTTTCCAGATTGGCTTCTTTCAGTGAGTAATATGCATTCAAGGTACCCTGCCTGTCTCCCCATGACTCCATATCTCACTCATTCCTTTTCAGTGCCAAAGAACATTCTGCTGTATGGATGTAACCCAGTGTATATGTCCATTCACCTCCCAAAGGACACCTTGGTTGCCTCCAAGTTCTTTCAGTTATGAATAAAGTAGTCATAGTATCCCGGCAGAGGTTTCTGTGTAGATGGAAGCATTTGACTCCCTTGGGTCCATTGATACCAAGGAGTTCAAGCGCTGGATCACAGGGTAATGATGTGTTTCATTTTCAGAATTTCTTAAGATGGTAACTGAGAACATAGCATATTGAAGAATCAAGCCAAGGAAGAAGGTAAAATTCAAAGATGCCTGCAAGAAAGATTGTCATCACAGAGCCCCACCCCAGCGATCTGTGAGGAGCTGGTTGATGGGGCCACTCAATCCATCTCCCCAAGTGAGGGGCTGGTGCACCACACTGCCAACAAGGGCCAAGGCAGGCTACGAGTGAGTGTGGCCATAGAGGCTTCTCCAAAACCAGGGCCCGGAGATGAACAGGGAAGTCCCCCTGCTCAGACACTACCCAGGCCACTCTTCAGGGTCCTGTCCCAGGCTTCTGTGTCACTCAGCACACTTGGCTCAGACCTGGGGCACAGTGTCACCTTTCCCCTGAGTCAGCTGGAGGACCTGGAGACCACCGAGGGCAGAGACTGAAGGTGAGAAGCCCAGAGGTGGGTGCGTGTGAGGGTGTGGGGAGGGGTGCATGCTGTGCCACACAGGGAGGAATCCCCAGAGACTGGTCTTGTGCCAGGAGCAAAGACTGGGCTCAGACCACCCAGTTGGTAGACTGCAGTCTAAGAAGATATCTGGTTGTGATTTTCTGGGCTGAGACTTTTCTGAAAAGCTCTCAGAAGATTTCTGTCTTTTTTTTTTTTTTTTTTGGCCATGCTGCATGGCTTGCGGGATATTAGTTCACCTACAAGGGACTGAACCTGGGCCACGGTAGTGAAAGCATGGAGTCCTAACCATTGGACCACCAGGGAATTCTCAAGATTTCTGTCCTTGAAAAGGCACACAGAAAGGCAGGCATGTGGGGAAACTTTTCTTCTCTCACAGCTCCAGCACTTCCACAAGAATTAAAGCTGGCTTACCTGGAACATCTGTACATTTGGAGGAGTAAGGTGCTGGTGCAGAAGCAAGGGAAAAATAAAAGTGAGACCCAGAGCCAGATGAGAATCCACCACCCCTGCAGGGAGAAACTGCACCTGCTCTTATAGGAGACCCAGAGCCAGGTCAGGATCCACAACTCCTGCAGTGAGAACATGAAGCTGATCCTGCAGGAGATACAGAGTCAGGTAGTATCCACAAATGCAGAGAGAACTTGTACCTGATCCTGCAAGAGATCTAGAGCCATGTAAGGATCCACAAGTCTGGCAGGAAGAACATGCACCTGCAGGAGACCCACAGCCAGATCAGGAAGCAACACCCCTGCTGACTGAAACTGCAGCTGCTCCTGCACCTGCATATGTAGGAGACCCAGAGCCATTTCAGGGGGCAGATTTGCCACCCCCAGGGGCAGATTTGGCTCTGCAACCACCATCACTGTCAGCTCTGGATCTACACTATCAACACCCTTTCCTACCCAAACTGTACTTCCTTTCCCCTGTCCTTGTTTCTGTTTGTGTTTTTGTTAATTTTATTTTTTTCTTTCACATTATTTACAGCATTCTATATTTTATCTTTCAAGTTTAAAATAATAAAACTGAAAGTTCTTCAATTTTAAAATGTGCAATTCAGGAGCATTGCAAAAATCATATGTTAAGTGTGATCCATTCATCACACATCTATGGAGAAATTAAAGTACATTATTTCCTTTTTATTTTTAAAATACTTATTACAAGGACATTAAGCATTTATAAGAGTAAAATAATGAATTCTAGAGGAATTAATAACCAAAGAAAGAACAAGAGAGACAAGATGACAGAGTAGAGGGACTTGAGCTAACCTCCTCTCATGAAAACACTAGGGTCACAACTAAGTGCTGAACAACCATTGACAAAAAAGACTCAACCCTACGAAAAAGGATGTTCTACACCCAAAGACAGGGAAGAGGCCACAACCAGATGGTAGAAGTGGCACTTTCATGATATAATCAGGCCCCATGCTTGCCAGGTGGGCAACCCATGAACTGGAGGGTAATTGTGTCACAGAGGTTCTCCAACAGGAGTGAGAGTTCTGAGCCCCATGCTGGGCTCCCGAGCCTTAGGGCCTGGCATTGGGAGGGGAAGCCCCCAGAGTGTTTGGCTTTGAAGACCAGTGGGGCTTGAGTGTGGGAACTCCACAGGACTGGAGAAGGCAGAGACTCCACTCTTAAAGGGCATGCACAGAGTTTCTGGTACACTGAGACCCAGGGCAGGGCAATGACTCTATGGGAGCCTGTGCAAGACTACATGCAGGTCTTGGAAGGTCTCTTGAAGAGGCTGGGGTCAGCTGTGGTTCACTGTGGGGGCAGGGGAACTGGTGGAGGATGCCCCAGTGAATGCTCATCAGCGTGAGCTTTCCTAGAGGTTGTTATTTTGGCACTGAGACCTGGCTACACCCATCAGCCTGCAGGCTCCAGTGCTGGGATGTCTCAGGCCAAACAACCAACAGGATGGGAACACAGCCCCACCCATCAGCAGATCGGCTGCCTAAAGTTGTCCTGAGCCAAAAGGTGCCTATAAACACACAGCTTGACATCGCCCTTCCTACCAAAGGGCCAAGATCTGGTACCACTCACCAGTGGGCAGGCACCAATCCCCACCACCAGGAAGTCTGCACAAGCCCCTCACCCACTGGGAGGCAGATACCAGAACCAAGAAGAATTACAATCCCACAGACTGAGGAACGGAGACCACAGACACAGAAAGCTAGACAAGATGAGGTGGCAGAGAAATATGTTCCAGACAAAGGAACAAGATAAAACCCCAGAAGAACAACTAAGTTAAGTGGAGAGGGGCAATCTACCTGAAAAAGAATTCAGAGTAATGATAGTAAAGATGATCGAAGATCTCAGAAAAAGAATGGAGGCACAGACCAGGAGAATACAAGAAATGTTTAATAAAGAGCTAGAAGCTTTAAAGACAAACACAGATGAACAATACAATAACTGAAATGAAAAATACACTAGAAGGAATCAATAACAGAAGAAATGAGGCAGAAGGACAAATAAGTTAGCTGGAAGACAGATTGGTGGAAATCACTGCTGTGGAACAAAATAAAGAAAGAAGAATGAAAAGAAATGAGGATAGTCTAAGAGATCTCTGGGACAACACTAAATGCACCAATATTTGCATTATAGGGGGTCCCAAAAGGAGAAGAGAGGGCCTGAGAAAATATTTGAAGAGATAATAGCTGAAAACTTCCCTAACATGGGAAAGGAAACACTCAAGTCCAGGAAATGCAGAGAGTCCCATACAGGATAAATCCAAGGAGGAACACGCTGAGACACATATTAATCAAATTGAAAAAAATTAAAGAGAAAATATTAAAAGCAACAAGGGAAAAGCAACAAATAACACACAAGGGAAACCCCATAAGGTTATCAACTGACTTTTCAGCAGAAACTCTGCAGGCCAGAAGGGAGTGGCATGATATAGTTACAGTGATGAAAGAAAAAAACTTACAACCAAGAATACTGTACTCAGCAAGGCTCTCATTCAGATTTGATGGAGAAATCAAAAGCTTTACAGACAAGCAAAAGCTAAGAGTTCAGCATCACCAGATCAGCTTTCCAACAAATGCTAAAGCGACTTCTCTAGACTGAAAAGGTCACAACTACAAACAAGAAAATTACAAAGAGGAAAGCTCACTGGTAAAGGTAAGCATACAGTAAATGTAGGAAATCATCCACACAAAAATATGATATCAAAACCAGCAATTATGAGGAGAGGAGATTACAAACGCAGACTATTAGAAAGGCAGCAGAATATATATTCTTCTCAAGTGCACAAGGAACATTCTCCAGTATAGATCACATGTTGGGGCACAAAGGAAGCCTTGGTAAATTTAAGAAAATTGAAATCATATCAATCATCTTCTCCAACCGAAACTCTATGAGATTATAAATCAACTACAAGGAAAAAAAACTGTAAAAAACACAAACACATGGAGGTTTAACAATATGTTACTAAACAACCAGTGGATCACTGAAGAAATCAAAGAGAAGTCAAAAATTACCTAGAGACAAATAAAAACATGACAATCCAAAACGTATGAGATGCAGCAAAAGCAGTTCTAAGAGAGAAGTTTATAGCAATATAATCTTACCTCAGGAAACAAGAAAAATCCCAAATAAGCAAACTAACGTTACACCTAAAGCAACTAGAGAAATAACAAAGAAAATCCAAAGTTAGTAGAAGGAAAGAAATCATAAAGATCAGAGCAGAAATAAATGCAACAGAGAAGAAAACAATAGAAAAAAATCAATGAAACTAAAAGCTAGTTCTTTGAAAAGATAAACAAAATGGATAAACCTTCAGCCAGACTCATCAAGAAAAAAAAGAGAAAGGGCTCAAACCAATAAAATTAGAAATTTTATTTCTAATTTTATTTCTAAATTTTATTTCTAATTTATTGTTGTAAAGGAGAAGTTACAACAGACACCACAGAAATACAAAGGATCATAAGAGACTACTACAAGCAATAATATGCCTATAAAATGGAAAACCTAGTAGAAAAGGACAAATTCTTAGAAAGGTACAGTCTTCCAAGACTGAACCAAAGAAACAGAACAAACAAATCACAAGTACTGAAATTGAAATTTAAAAACTTCCAACAAACAAAGGTCCAGGACCAGATGGCTTCACACACAAATTCTATTGAGCATTTATAGAAGAGTTAACACCTATCCTCTTAAATTCTTCCAAAAAATTGCACAGGAAGGAACACTTCCAAACTTATTCTATGAGGCCACCATCACCCTGATACCAAAACCAGACAAAGATACCACAGAAAAAGTAAATTACAGGCCAATATCACTGATGAACACAGACACAAAAACCCTCAAATAAATACTAGCACACAAAATCCAAGAATACATTAAAAGCAGCATACACCATGATCAAGTGGGATTTATCCCAGGGATGCAAGGATTCTTCAATATACACAAATCAATCAAGGTGATACGGCACATTAACAACTTGAATAAAAACCATATGATCATCTCAATAGATGCAGAAAATGCTTTTGAAAAAATTCAACACCATTTATGATAATAACTCTCCAGAAAGTGGGCATAGAGGGAAACTACCTCAACATAATAAAGGCCATATATGACAAATCCACAGCTAACATCATACTCAATGGTGAAAAGCTGAAAGTATTTCCTCTAAGAACAGAAACAAGACAAAGTTGTCCACTCTCTCCACATTTATTCAACATATTTTTGGAAGTCCTAGCCATGCCCATCAGAGAAGAAAAAGAAATAAACGGAATCCAAATTGGAAAAGAAGTAAAACTGTCACTGTTTGCAGATGACATGATACTATACATAGAAAATCTAAAAGATGCTACCAGAAAACTACCAGAGCTCATCAATGAATATGGTAAAGTTGCAGGATAAAATTAATACACAGAAATCTGTTAAATTTCTATACACTAACAACACAGGATCAGAAACAGAAATTAAGGAAACAATCCCATTTACCATCCCTTCAAAAAGAATAAAATACCTAGGAAGAAACCTACCTAAGGAGGCAAAAGATCTGTACTCTGAAAACTATAAGATGCTGATGAAAGAAACTGAAGATGACACAAACAGTTGGAAAGATATACCATATTCTTGGATTGGAAGAATCAATATTGTCAAAATGATCATACTACTCAAGTCAATCTACAGAGTCAATGCAATCCCTATTAAATTACCAATTGCATTTTTCACAGATCTGGAATAAAAAAATTTTAAAGTTGTATGGAAACACAAAGGACGCTGAAAAGCCAAAGCAATCCTGAGGGGGGGGGGGGAAACCCAGAGCTGGAGGAAAGAGGCTCCCTGACTTCAGACTACACTACAAAGCTACAGTAATCAAAACAGTATGGTACTGGCACAAAAACAGAAATACAGATCAATGGAACAGGATATAAAGCCCAGAGATAAACCCATGCACCTATGGTCAATTAATCTATGACAAAGCAGGCAAGAATATACAATGGAGAAAAGACAGCCCTTCAATAAGTGGTGCTGGGAAAACTGAACAGGTACATGTAAAAGAATGAAACTAGAACATTCTCTAATACCATACACAAAAAATAAACTCAAAATGGATTAAAGACCTAAATGTAACATCTGATACTATAAAACTGTTAGAGGAAAACATAGGAAGAACACTCTTTGAAAGAAACTGCAGAAATATCTTTTTGGATCTACCTTCTAGAGTAATGAAAATAAAAACAAAAATAAACAAATGGGACCTAATTAAACTTAAAACATTTGCACAGCAAAGGAAACCATAAACAAAACAAAGACAACCCACAGAATGGAAAAAAAATTTGTGAACAAAGCAACTGACAAGGGATTAATCTCCAAAATATATAAACAACTCATGCAGCTCAATATCAAAATAATAAACAACCCAATCAAAAAATGGGCAGAAAACCTAAATAGACATTTCTTCAAAGAAGACATACACATGGCCAAAAAACACGTGAAAAGATGCTCAACATCACTAATTATTAGAGAAACGTAAATCAAAACTGCAATGAGGTATCACCTAACACTGGTCGGAATGACCATCATCAAAAAGTCTACAAACAGGGCTTCCCTGGTGGCACAGTGGTTGAGGGTCCGCCTGCCAATGCAGGGGACACAGGTTTGTGCCCCAGTCTGGGAAGGTCCCACATGCCGCGGAACAGCTGGGCCCGTGAGCCATGGCCACTGAGCCTGCGCGTCCGGAGCCTGTGTTCTGCAATGGGAGAGGCCACAACAATGAGAGGCCCACGTACAGCCAAAAAAAAAAAAAAAAAAAAAAAATAGTCTACAAACAATAAATGCTGGAGAGGGTGGAGAAAAGCGAGTCCTCCTATACTGTTGGTGGGAATGCAAACTGGTACAGCCACTATGGAGAACAGTATATAGGTTGCTTAAAAAACTAAAAATAGAACTACCATATGATCCAGCAATCCCACTTCTGGGCATATATCCAGGGAAAATCATATGGACACAGAGAGGAACAAAGATGGTGGAGTAGAAGGACGTGCTCTCACTCCCTCTTGAGAGAACACCAGAATCACAACTAGCTGCTGGACAATCTTCGACAGGAAGACACTGGAACTCACCATAAAAGATACCCCACATCCAAAGACAAAGGAGAAGCCACAGTGAGACAGTAGGAGGGGCGCAATCACAATAAAATCAAACCCCATAATTGGTGGGTGGGTGACTTACAGACTGGAGAACACTTACACCACAGAAGTCCACTCACTGGCGTGAAGGTTCTGAGCCCCCACGTCAGGCTTCCCAACCTGGGGGTCTGGCAACGGGAAGAGGAATTCCTAGAGAATCAGTCTTTGAAGCCTAGTGAGAATTGATTGCAGGACTGCAACAGGATTGGAGGAAACAGAGACTCCACTCTTGGAGGGCACACACAAAGTAGTGTACACATCGGGACCCAGGGGAAGGAGGGACCCAGGGGAGACTGAACCAGAACTACCTGCTAGTGTTGGAGGGTCTCCTGCAGAGGTGGGAGGTGGCTGTGGTTCACCGTGGGGACAAGGACACTGGCAGCAGAAGTTCTAGGAAGTACTCCTTGGTGTGAGTCCTCCCAGAGTCTGTCATTAGCCCCACCAAAGAGCCCAGGTAGGCTCCAGTGTTGGGTTGCCTCAGGCCAAACAACCAACAGGGAGGGAACCCAGCCCCACCCATCAGCAGTCAAGTGGAGTAAAGTTTTACTGAGCTCTGCCCACCAGTGCAACAGTCACCTCTACCCACCACCAGTCACTCCCATCAAGCTTCTTAGATAGCCTCATCCACCAGAGGGCAGAGAGCAGAAGCAAGAAGAACTACAATCCTGCAGCCTGTGGAACAAAAACCATATTCACAGAAATATAGACAACACAATAAGACCGAGGGCTATGTACCAGATGAAGGAACAAGATAAAACCCCAGACAAATAACTAAATGAAGTGGAGATAGGCAACCTTCCAGAAAAAGAATGCAGAATAATGATAGTGAAGATAATCCAGGACCTTGGAAAAAGAATAGAGGCAAAAATCAGGAAGATGTAAGAAATGTTTAACAAAGATCTAGAAGAATTAAAGAACAAACAAACAGAGATGAACAATACAATAATTGAAATGAAAACTACACTAGAAGGAATCAATAGCAGAATAACTGAGGCAGAAGAACGGATAAGTGACCTGGAAGACAGAATAGTGGAATTCACTGCTGTGGAACAGAATAAAGAAAAAAGAATGAAAAGAAATGAAGACAGCCTAAGAGACCTCTGGGACAACATTAAACACAACAACATTCGCATTATAGGGGGTCCCAGAAGAAGAGAGAGAGAAAGGACCAGAGAAAATATTTGAAGAGATTATAGTCAAAAACTTTCCTAACATGGGAAAGGAAATAGCCACCCAAATCCAGGAAGCACAGCAAGTCCCATACAGGATAAACCCAAGGAGAAACACGCTGAGACACATAGTAATCAAATTGGTAAAAATTACAGACAAAGAAAAATTATTGAAAGCAGCAAAGGAAAAATGAAAAATAACATACAAGGAAACTCCCATAAAGTTGACAGCTGATTTCTCAGCAGAAACTCTACAAGCCAGAAGGTAGTGGCATGATATACTTAAAGTGATGAAAGGGAAAAACCTACAACCAAGATTACTCTACCCAGCAAGGATCTCATTCAGATTCAATGGAGAAATCAAAAGCTTTACAGACAAGCAAAAGCTAAGAGAATTCAGCACCACCAAACCAGCTCTACAACAAATGCTAAAGGAACTTCTCTAAGTGGGAAATACAAGAGAAGAAAAGGACCTACAAAAACAAAAACAAAACAATTAAGAAAATGGTCACAGGAACATACATATCGATAATTACCTTAAACGTGAATGGATTAAATGCTCCAACCAAAAGACATAGGCTTGCTGAATGGATACAAAAATGAGACTCATATATATGCTGTCTACAAGAGACCCACTTTAGACCTAGGGACACATACAGACTGAAAGTGAGGGGATGGAAAAATATATTCCATACAAATGGAAATCAAAAGAAAGCTGGAGTAGCTATACTCATACCAGATAAAATAGACTTTAAAATAAAGAATGTTACAAGAGACAAGGAAGGACACTACATAATGATCAAGGGATCAACCCAAGAAGAAGATATAACAATTATAAATATATATGCACCCAACAGAGGAACACCTCAATACTTAAGGCAACTGCTAACAGCTCTAAAAGAGAAAATTGACAGTAACACAATAATATTTGGGGACTTTAATACCTCACTTACACCAATGGAAAGATCAGCCAAAATGAAAATAAATAAGGAAACTGAAGCTTTAGATGACACAATAGGCCAGATAGATTTAATTGATATTTATAGGACATTCCATCCAAAAACAGCAGTTTACACTTTCTTCTCATGTGTGCATGGAACATTCTCCAGGATAGATCACATCTTGGGTCTCAAATCAAGCCTCAGTAAATTTAAGAAAACTGAAATCTTATCAAGCATTTTTTCTGACCACAACACTATGAGATTAGAAATGAATTACAGGGAAAAAAACGTAAAAAACACAAACACATGGAGGCCAAATAATACTACATTACTAAATAACCAAGAGATAACTGAAGAAATCAAAGAGGAAATCAAAAAATACCTAGAGACAAATCAAAATGAAAACACGATGATCCAAAACCTATAGGATGCAGCAAAAGCAGTTCTAAGAGGGAAGTTTATAGCTATACGAGCCTACCTCAAGAAACAATAAAAACCTCAGGTAGACAACCTAACCTTACACCTAAAGGAACTAGAGAAAGAAGAACAAACAAAACCCAAAGTTAGCAGAAGGAAAGAAATCATAAAGATCAGAGCAGAAATAAATGAAATAGAAACAAAGAAAACAATAGCAAAGATCAATAAAAGTAAAAGTTGGTTCTTTGAGAAGATAAACAAAATTGATAAACCATTAGTTAGACTCATCAAGAAAAAAAAAGGGAGAGGACTCAAATCAATAAAATTAGAAATGAAAAAGGAGAAGTTACAACAGACACCACAGAAATACAAAACATCCTAAGAGACTACTACAAGCAACTCTATGCCAATAAAATGGACAACCTGGAAGAAATGGACAAATTCTTAGAAAGGTATAACCTTCCAAGACTGAACCAGGAAGAAATAGAAACTATGAACAGACCAATCACAAGCACTGAAATTGAAACTGTGATTAAAAATCTTCCAACAAACAAAAGTCCAAGACCAGATGGCTTCACAGGTGAATTCTATCAAACATTTAGATAGGAGGTAACACCCATCCTTCTCAAACTCTTCCAAAAATTGCAGAGGAAGGAACACTCCCAAACTCATTCATATGAGGCCACCACCACCCTGATACCAAAACCAGACAAAGATACTACAAAAAAAGAAAACTACAGACCAATATCACTGATGAATATAGATGCAAAAATCCTCAACAAAATACTAGCAAACAGAATCCAACAACACATTAAAAGGATCATACACCATGATCAAGTGGGGTTTATTCCAGCAATGCAAGGATTCTTCAATACATAAAAATCAATCAAATTGATACACCATATTAACAAATTGAAGAAGAAAAACCATATGATCATCTCAATAGATGCAGAAAACGCTTTTGACAAAATTCAACACCCATTTATGATAAAAACTCTCCAGAAAGTGGGCATAGAGGAACCTACCTCAACATAATAAAGGCCATATACGACAAATCCACAGCAAACATCATTCTCAATGGTGAAATATTGAAAGCATTTCCTCTAAGCTCAGGAACAAGACAAGGATGTCCACTGTCATCACTATTATTCAACACAGTTTTCGAAGTCCTAGCCACGGCAATCAGAGAAGAAAAAGAAATATAAGGGATACAAATTGGAAAAGAAGAAGTAAAACTGTCACTGTTTGCAGATGACATGATACTATACATAGAGAAGCCTAAAAATGCCACCAGAAAGCTACTAGATCTAATCAATGAATTTGGTAAAGTAGCAGGATACAAAATTAATGCACAGAAATCTCTTGAATTCCTATACACTAATGATGAAAAATCTGAAAGAGAAATTATGGAAACACTCTCATTTACCACTGCAACAAAAAGAATAAAATACCTAGGAATAAACCTACCTAGGGAGACAAAAGACTTGTATGCAGAAAACTATAAGACACTAATGAAAGAAATTAAAGATGATACCAACAGATGGAGAGATATACCATGTTCTTGGATTGGAAGAAGCAATATTGTGAAAATGACTATACTACCCAAAGCAATCTACAGATTCAATGCAATCCCTATCAAATTACCAATGACATTTTTTATGGAACTAGAACAATCATCTTAAAATTTCTGTGGAGCCACAAAAGACCCTGAATAGCCAAAGCAGTCTTGAAGGAAAAAAATGGAGCTGGAGGAATCAGACTCCCTGACTTCAGACTATACTACAAAGCTACAGTAATCAAGACAATATGGTACTGGCACAAAAACAGAAACATAGATCAATGGAACAAGATAGAAAGCCCAGAGATAAACCCATGCACCTATGGTCAATTAACCTATGACAAAGGAGGCAAAGATATACAATGGAGAAAAAACAGGCTCTTCAATAAGTGGTGCTGGGAAAACTGGACAGCTACACGTAAAAGAATGAAATTAGAACACTCTCTAACACCATACACAGAAATAAACTCAAAATGGATTAGAAACCTTAATGTAAGACGGGACACTATCAAACTCTTAGAGGAAAACATAGGAAGAACACTCTTTGACATAAATCACAGCAAAATCTTTTTTGATCCACATCCTAGCGTAATGGAAATAAAAACAAAAATAAACAAATGGGACCTAATGAAACTTCAAAGCTTTTGCACAGCAAAGGAAACCATAAACAAAATGAAAAGACAACCCTCATAATGGGAGAAAATATTTGCAAAGGAATCATCAGACAAAGGATTAATCTCCAAAATATATAAACAGCTCATGCAGCTCAATATTAAAAAAACAAACAACTCAATCCAAAAATGGGCAGAAGATCTAAATAGACATTTCTCTAAAGAAGACATACAGATGACCAAGAAGCACATGAAAAACTTCTCAACATCACTAATTATTGAGAAATGCAAATCACAACTACAGTGAGGTATCACCTCACACCAGTTAGAACGGGCTTCATCAGAAAATCTACAAACAACAAATGCTGGAGAGGGTGTGGAGAAAAGGGAACCCTCTTGCACTGTTGGTGGGAATGTAAATTGATACAGCCACTATGGATAACAGTATGGAGGTTCCTTAAAATACTAAAAATAGAAGTACCATATGATCCAGCAATCCCACTACTGGGCATATACCCAGAGAAAACCATAATTCAAAAAGACACATGGGGGCTTCCCTGGTGGTGCAATGGTTGAGAGTCTGCCTGCCGATGCAGGGGATACGGTTCATGCCCCGGTCCGAGAAGATCCCACACGCCACGGAGCAGCTGGGCCCATGAGCCATGCCCACTGAGTTTGTGCGTCCGGAGCCTGTGCTCCGCAACGGGAGAGGACACAACAGTGAAAGGCCCGTGTACCGCACACACAAAAAAAAAGACACATGCACCCCAGTGTTCACTGCAGCACTATTTACAATAGCCAGGTCATGGAAGCAACCTAAATGCCCATCAACAGACAAATAGATGAAGAAGTTGTGGTACATATATACAATGGAATATTACTCAGTCATAAAAAGGATCAAAATTGAGTCATTTGTTGAGACCTGGATGGATCTAACTACTGTCATACAGAGTGAAGTAAGTCAGAAAGAGAAAAACAAATATCATATATTAACACATGTATGTGGAACCTAGAGTACAGATGAACCAGTTTGCAGGACAGAAGTTGAGACACAGATGTAGAGGACAAATGTATGGACACCACGGTGGGGTGGGGATGGTGGTGTGCTGAATTGGGCGATTGAGATTGACATGTATACACTCATGTGTATAAAACTGATGACTAATAAGAACCTGCAGTATAAAACAAACAAACAAAAACAACTAATACTAAACTTTCTTTGGGTTATTTGTATGGAAATATGTTAATAGAAATGTTTCAGACATTACATGAAATTTCTAAAAATCTTATATGTTCTGGTATAATGTTATAAGTCATAATTCTAGTTATTACTTTAAAATGTATATCTCAGAAATAACTAAATTTCCTTGTCAATTGCATTATTATGAACTTTCATCTAACTGTGGTCATTTTTAAGTCTTTTGTCATTTACAGACAGTTCTGGGTGTACTCTGATGCTTTTGCAAAAATGTTCCTATTAAAGGGTTTCATCTTCAAGGAATTCATGGAAAAGACTCTGACAAGTACAGGTTTCTGGTAACTGACTGTACTGCTGAACTGAATGAATAAGCATTTTCAGAACTCTAATGGAAAACTGATGAATTCATAAAAGTGCTAACAAAAGATCAAGATAAAAAAAATTAGTTACATGGGACTGAGTGAACTGATGAGGATGATTATAATTTTTGTGAATTTCTGTTTGAATAAAAAAAAAATCCCAGAAGGACTCAGGCAAAAAATATACAAATCAATTTTCACTGCAAAGTAAAGGAGCTGTTACAGTGGAGGATTACTGGACTGAATGTCAATATTATGACATAGTATGAGTGTGTTTCATGTTTGGTAATTGCAATCATTGTTTCTTTTGTTGTGGTCATCCATTTACAATGCTTGGTGTCAGTTTATTTATCTCTTGTAAAAATAAAATACAGTGTGCGCGTGTGGGAAAAAAAAGACAATAACACAAACCATAAAGAAAAAGATGGATAAATAACAAAACACTCCATACACAAAGTAAGAGAATAAAGACTGGGTTTTGCAAAACATATAACAAAGGACTAGTATCCTCACTACATTAAAAACACTACAAATAAATGAGAAAAAAACAACCCCAAAGAAAAATGGGTAAAAGCCATGTGCATTCAATTCAAAGAGGAAACTCAAATGGCCAACACACACAGGAGAAAATGTCTGCCTCACATGTAATTGTAAATGCAAATTAGATATTATTTCACATTCAAATGACTGGCAAATTTAAAGACTGACAATATTTGCTGAGTGTTACTGAGGATAGGGAGGGACAGAGGAACAGGAATTTTCATACATTTCTAGTGAAAGTATGTTAGTACACCTTTAGTATAATGCATTTGCAATATTAACTTGAAGATATGCATATTCTATATCCCAGTAATTTGATTTCTAGGCAAATACTAGAGAAACACTAGTACACGTGCTCAAGGGACATATGCCAGGATGCCCACTGCATTTGCTTTTTAAATAGTAAAAAGTTGCAAATACTCTAAATCTCTCTCAATGCAGAAATGGATAAATACATTGTGGTGCGGTCACACAAAGGAATACTACACCAGTTTATTTATTTATTTTTTGTTTTATTGAAGAAGGGGATGTAGAGGTATTAATGTGAGCAGATAAATTCAAATCTGACGTTGGGAATATCACCCTTTCCTCCCCCATAATACCCCTGAAAAATCAAAGCTAACCAAACGTGGTATGTGGCTGTGTAGCTGACTCTTGCTCCAACCCAACACCCCCTTCCCCACCTTTATAAATATAGTTGAATAACAATACTTGGGTAGATCACCAAATCAAAGCCTGTAAGTACTGTTCACAGCTCAAACACTGTTCTCATCGAGTTTCCTTTCTTGTAAAAGAGTAATGTCTAGTTTCCTTTGCCTAAGTCACGTATACACTCTCTGAGCCTACTGATTTTCAAAGAACATTTATTCAAATGAAATCTTAGATGGAAGCCCTACAAATAACAGAATAAAGGCAGAACCACTCTGGAGAACCGGTACCCTAGAACTTCCTCTAGTAATCATAGCATTTTAGGGAGAGTTTAAACTACATGAAAATTCTCAAGACTATTAGCTTATTTTTGACTATACATAATTTAAAAATGTGAACTTTTCATGAAAAGCTTTGTAGATTCCAAAAGAAACTATAGCAATTAAGTCCACTGAATTTCCTTTCAGTAGTATATTTCAATAGCATCAAAGTGCTACAATAATTATAACCAGTCTTATCTAAGACTAATTTTTTTTAATAAATACATTTATTTTTTTTTAAAAAAAGAGAAAAGATATGACCCCAATATTCATTACATCACTATTTACAATAGCCAAGGCGTGGAAGCAACCTAAATGCCCATTAACAGAGGAATGGATAAAGAAGTGGTACAGGCTTCCCTGGTGGAGCAGTGGTTGAGAGTCTACCTGCCGATGCAGGGGACGTGGGTTTGTGCCCCGGTCCGGGAAGATCCCACATGCCGCGGAGAGGCTGGGCCCGTGAGCCATGGCCGCTGAGCCTGCGCGTCCGGAGCCTGTGCTCCGCAACAGGAGAGGCCGCAGCAGTGAGAGGCCCGTGTACCGCAAAAAAAAAAAAAAAAAAAAAGAAGTGGTACATATATACAATAGAATATTACTCAGCCATAGAAAAGAATGAAATAATGCCACCTGCAGCGACATGGATGGATCTAGCAATTATCATACTAAGTGAAGTAAGTCAGACAGAGAAAGATGAATATCATATGATATCATTTATATGTGGAATCTAAAAAAATGATACAAATGAACTTATTTACAAGACAGAAACAGACTTACAGACTTTGAAAACAAACTTGTGGTTACCAAAGGGGAAAGATGGGGAGAGAGATAAATTGGGAGTTTGGGTTTAACCTTTACACACCACTATATATAAAATAGATAATCAACAAGGACCTACTGTATAGCACAGGGAGCTCTACTCAATATTCTGTAATAGCCTATATGGAAGAGAGTCTGAAAAAGAATGGATATATGTATAGGTATAACTGAATCACTTTGCTGTACATCTGAAACTAACACAACATTGTAAATCAACTATACTCTAATATAAAATTAAAATTTAAAAAATCGAAGAAAGAACAAAACCTTTTGGTGACTCAGTCACAGGCCAGCTAGGTGGCAGAGCATGGCAGGGTTGGGGTCAGTTTCTCCAGGAGGTTGTGTGTGTTCTGAATCATCATCCAACAGAGGTAAGGAAGAAGTCCATGACTTCTACACTGAAAACTACAATGGCTGGTTGAGATCAATGAAAAAAGACCTACATTCATGGAACATAATCCACGGTCACGGATCAGAAGGCTTAATTCTATTAAGACGGCAATACTCCATGAAGAGATGTAAAGATTCAAAGAATCCCTACCAAAATTCCAGATGGTGTTTTGCAGAAATGGACAATCAATCTACAATTCATGTGGAAAACACAAGGGGCTCAATGAATCTTGAAAAAGAACAAAGTTGGAGGTATGGACAGCCAGGCAGAATCCTATGGCTGGTATAAGGACAATTTAAGCTGAAGATAGTTGGAGATTCAAAAGATTCAGAAAGAAAGGCTTCTTGGAGCTCCTCTTTTCTGAATAAAAGCAGAAACTTCTGAGAGATGACCATGGCCATACTTTCCCTCTTCAGGGTAGCTTCTATTCCCAGGAAAATGACCAAGAATACCCCTACCATAAGTCCCTTCTATGGCATTTTTTATGACCCTGAAGGAGATGCAAAGATCACTCATCCTTGTACAGACAAACATTATCACAAACTTTCTTATATCCCATTGTTTTCCAAAGAATCCCTTTGTCTCTCCTGAAAAAACTTAAATGTTCTTCCCATAGAAGCCAATTCTCCCTTCTCCCTTTCACCTATTAAGTTAGGTTTATAAGCCTTTAACCTTCACCGTGAAACATGTTAGATACTTTCTTGATTGGCTCCTGTGTGCATAGAAATAAACCATTTGGGACTTCCCTGGTGGCACAGTGGTTAAGAATCCGCCTGCCAATGCAGGGGACACGGGTTCAATCTCTGGTCTGGGAAGATCCCACATGCCGTGGAGCAACTAAGGCCATGCGCCACAACTACTGAGCCCACACTCTAGAGCCTATGAGCCACAACTACTGAGGCTGCGTGCCACAACTACTGAAGCCCACGCACCTAGAGCCCATGTTCCACAACAAGAAAAGCCACCGCAATGAGAAGGCTGTGCACCACAACGAAAAGTAGCCCCTGCTTGCTGCAACTAAAGGAAGCTCGGATGCAGCAACGAAGAACCAATGCAGCCTAAAAATAAATAAATAAATAAAATTTAAAAAAGAAAAGAAGTAAATAAACCATTTCTCTTGTTCATCTACTCTTTCTTTTGTCTGTTTTTGGGAGTGTCTCTGGATCACAGGAGCTGCTCTTTTCTCACCTTTAGTGACATCTTTTTGTCCGCGATTAAGCTATAAAAAGGCTTATTGGTTTTGGGTCCCATTTGGAATACGTATACCTTTGGAGACCCCCTGAGAGGAAAGAAAAGGGTTCAGTACTGCCAGGAGATTTTACTGGTGTTTAACTTTAGGTAACACCTAGCAGTACCCTCAGAGGTCTGTTGAGTATTTACCAGGTGTGGTGGCCCAGGCTGTCCTTTGTGTTTTTGTAAAAGGCATCTGAATCCAGCTGTTAGCAATTTGCATAAAACTTGCAGTAAAGAGAAGAAAAATTCCCATGAACTTGTGAGGCCTTTGACTGGAAAAAAAAAAAAAAAAGCACAACCTAAAAGTTGAGAATTGTTTTATTCAGCAGACACAACTGAGGACTTAAGCCTGGGACACAGCATCTCAGATAACGCTGAGACTGCTCTGAAGAGGTAAGGGAGGAACCAGGATATAGAAGAGTTTTTGCAACAAAGACCAGGGAGTCGGAACATCAAAAATTATTGTAACAAAAACCAGATATCTCAAGTTAAGGAATTTAGTGCTTTTCTGTGTATGGGAAGATGGAAGGGTCTAGGCTTACTGAAATCATTCCTTTGATGATGCACCTCAGCTGTCTGGGGCCAGTATCCTATGCTTTCTTATCCTAAGTCTCCTCAGTGGGCATCATCAGGGGTGGCTGCAGCAGTTGACTGCTAGATGGCGGGCATCCTGTTTCTCTCCTGAGTTCTCTCAGGTCTCACCATTAGGGCAGCTGTAATGTGATGGCTTGATGGCTGCAACATCCTTTGTTTACTGCTATGGCAGGCGATATTCAGTGACCATTGTAAAGACTATGTGTCCCATTCTTGTGCCATGAGGGCTAGAGTATCAGAGGGGTTCTGTCGTTCAGGGTCTATACAGCCTCTTTGCCACCAGTGGATGGGTCTGAATTCAACACAAGTGCCTCTACTGTCTAATGTTCCAGAGTTCTCTCTCTGGGGCATAGTTCATCATAGGTACCTCAAAGGTTCCAACGGCAGCTAAAAGACACCTCCTAACTGGCTGGGAGCTGGAGCAGCACAGGGCACATGAGAGAGGTCAGCCTGAGGGTTGGATGCAGCAGCAGGGACACTTTTTCCTAGACCATCTGGAGCTGGGTTGAGAAATCAGTGTGCATATTACTGAGTCCAAGTTCATACTGCTCACTGCACAACAAAACAATAAATCGAGAGACAATTTGTAGGGGCAAGGAACAGCAACGTTGGGGCAAGGAATAGCGACTTTATTCAGAAAACGGACAAACTGAGAAGGTGGTGGACTCATGCCCCAAAAGAACCATCTTGCCTGAGTTAGAATTCAGGCTTCTTTTATACTAAAAGGGGAGGGAGTAGAGGCAAACATTTCCTGGTTCCCATCAGCCTCTGGAAGGGATGTGTTACTTTCTTCCTCCCTGCAGTCATTCACAGGTGGGCCTGGTTGGGATGTTTCCTGTGAGCTAAACAAAGATATTTTAGCTTCATGCTCATTACCTGGGAGGCAGGGTTCCCAGAGACGGGCCAATTGTGTATAATTTAAGCTTACAGGCAACATCCCTTTAGTGATTAACTTGTAATAGAATACAAAATCTTCTTCCCTATTACAATTCCCCACTGTCAATGTCCGTTCCACAACCTTGTGGGAAAGGGACAAAGACCACTCTGGTTACTTCCCGCTGAAAGGAGGTGCCAAATATTCCTTGGAATCTTTAGTCAGTCCTTTTTTTATCTACAACTATCTGAACCCAGTGAAACCTCTTAGCACTCTGTTGTCTAATTTGTAATTGAACTTGGGGTTTTTGTTCCAGTTCCCAATACGTATACTAAATTCCTGGGCTATTTATTTGGACGAAGTTAAACAAATTGGTTGACCCTTCTCCAGCTACAGTGGAATTACTATCTATTTCAGTTGGATAGGCAGACCTGTTGGAGGCAAACTCATGAACAGAGGTTAGCATAGTTCCCAAAGTTGTAAGGTAACTGGCAACTTCTAGGTCTTTTAGCATTTATAGATTCTCTTGCCTGGGCAGAAACCTGGAGTGGCCGCCATGCAATATTTTTAAGTTAAGCAAGTTAAGCTTGCTTCTGGGAACCACTGATCCATAGCAGGGCAACTGGCAAGGCCTTATCTCAAGTTAAGTTAGCCTCTTGACATATTTAAGCAACATTCCTTTTTAATGTATGATTCATTTTCTTGGTTTTTCCTGTTGATTGTGGTCTCCAGCATGAATGTAGTTTTAATACCTTAATCTAAATCGGGGATAATTTCCCTAAGGAGGGCTTTAACCACTTCTGAGATTTTCTGTCCAGGTGGTATATGCTTCCACCCATCCTGAAAAAGTATCCATGCGAACACTAGCAGGTTATCTGAAATTTCTTGCAGTTTGAGGCATTTGAGTAAAGTCTATCTTTCAGTCCTTGGTGGGCCAGGTTCCTCTTTGTTGAGTTCCCTTCTGGGGAGGTCTGACAGCAGTCTTTGGGGGTTTTTTGGGGGGTTTTTTTGGCTGTGTTGGGTCTTCATTGCTGTGCGCGGGCTTTCTCTAGTTGCGGCTAGCAGGGGCTACTCTTCATTGCAGTGTGTGGGCTTCTCATTGTCGTGGCTTCTCTTGTTGCAGAGCAAGGCCTCTAGGCACACGGGCTTCAGTAGTTGTGTCATGCAGGCTCAGTACTTGTGGCTCATGTGCTCTAGAGCGTGGACTCAGTAGTTGTGGTGCATGGGCTTAGTTGCTCTGCAGCATGTGGGATCTTCCCGGGCCAGGGATCGAACCTGCGTCCCCTGCATTGGCAGGCGGATTCTTAACAAGTGCACCACCAGGGAAGACCCTGGTTATTTTTAAGACTTTGGGGGAAAGAGCTCTGTAGAGTGAATCAGTTCATTCCCCACTGTCAATTTTACCTGGGGCTTCTGTGGGGAATTAGGTACCTCAAGTCCAAGGGAGTCCCTGGGCCTCTTCATTCAGTGTTCCTCTCTTTCTACCATATGAGAGCCTCTTGTCTTCTGTTGTTCTTCTGCTTTAGCCTAGGGCAATCTGTTTTCCAATGTTCTTCCTCCTCACAGTAAGCACATTGTTCTTTCCCCAATAGTGGCTTACCTCTCTTCAAGTTACTCGCCTTCCGGGAATCCAATGCGACTGCCAGAAAAGTGGTGTTTCTTATCGCATCTTCTTTCTTCTGTTGTTGTTTCCTGTTGAATACTTTAAAAGCAACATCTACCAGTTGAGAAGATGGTACATTCCAAATGTACCATCTAATTTCTGTAACTCTCTTCTGATATCTGAGGCACTTTGCCCCAAAAGGTCAAATTTACCATTCTAGTATTTTCAGGGGCCTCAGGATCTGCATTAGTATGATGTTTGTAGTTCTGATATATCCTTTCCAAAAATTCAGAGAGGTCTTCATTTGTTTTGCTGAATTTCTTGAATTTTGTTTAAACCCTTTTGCTTTGGTTTCCTTTTTCAAAGCCCTGCCAAGATGCACAAGACCACTAATAAATAGTACTCTAATAAAGGCTTTCTTCCCTCACTGGAGTTCCAATTTGGTTCAGCTGTGGGTGCTGCCAAGTGGGCTTCAGGTGTAGAGGATCCTCCCTATAAGGAGGGCTGCAATCTTTCCAATTAAACAAGTCTGAGAAACCCAGCTGGCTGGCCATTTGAATTTAGGCCCCCTATGAGATAATGGCATAAGGGAAATTGCCCTATCCCGGAAGTGGCTCCTGGCCCAAATTGGGTGCCCTGTTGGGTCTTAGATGGTGATACCAGACCAAGTCCCTGTGCCCCAGAAACTAACACAGGATTTTCTCATTGATCCCTATAAGGAGGGGAAGTCCTGAGCCCCAGAATCAGGAACTGGGGCTGGGTAGGAACAGAAAGCGGTGGAAGGGGTGGGTATATTGGCATAATGGCCAGAGTGGCTGGGACAGCTAGCTCAGCCAGAGGAGCTAAGGTTTTCAGCAACATATTCTCACTCTCTTTCTCTTCCTTTTATTTTCCCTGCTAGTAGTACAAATGCTTGCATATAAAGGATTTCATCATTTTTCCCGCTTCTTCACAAAATAGTCTTTCAAAAGCCACTGTAAAACCATAGGTAGCAATTGATCATCTAACCATTAAAATGATGCCTTTTTGCTTCGGTACCAACCAACTGGGATTACAGTGCAACGGAACAGAAACTTGATTACGGCTGTAACAAACAATTTAAGATAATTACTAAAATTATGACTGATATCATTTACTGGTATACACCAGAATTCTAGGCGTTCCATATAATTTCTAGAACATGTATATTAATAACGTTTACCTATATGATACAATCTTAGAAGTTTTATCACCACTCACTTCACAATGCCTTCCATGCAATTCAACTACACCAAATAAGCCCAATTAGTTTAATGTTTCTCTCTCTAAGATGGAGAGAAACTAATTTGAGGTGATTCAGAGACCCTCTGGAAAACACCAAAGTTAGCCAGAGGTCAACTTGATCTTTGGAAATTTTGTCAAAAATATCAGAAAGTTTTAACCAGTGATAATAAAAGATCTCAATAGCAAATACAGATCAGTTAAAGAAACTCACAATGTATTACCAAAAGCAGTTCAATATTTTAAGAAAACTTTGTCCTCTTAGAGAACCAAATTCAGGTTTTGTACCACTTTAAGATTTTTTAAATTAAGTTCAGTCTTACCTTAGAACTTAGTTTCAAATTACAAAAATCTGGAAAGACTAGACATTCCCCAAGTTTTATTCCCATAGAGTTTACCCAAAACTCTTTGTCACATTGTTATTTTTCTTGCTGACAAATTTTGTAACAGGAATAATAAGGTCTTGCTTGATTTCTAGTAAATGTGGGTACAATAAAAGTATTATACTTAAGGTTGCTGACTCTAAAGACATATCTGTATCAAACCAACAAGCTTAAGCTAACTTTAACACCAGATATTAATTCAATACTGAATATTTCCTAGATCATGTGAACCTGAAACTCATTCTGGCCAGTTTCTTTTATATTTGAGTATTTGTGTAAGCACTTAATTTCCTTTAAGCTAATTAAATAGAGCTCTTTTACAAATTAATTTTGGCAATTAATTAATTTTGGCCACTCCTCTGTAACATATGTACAAACACACAAACAAACACAGGGACCTCACAGTTCCCATTCCAAGATTTCAGCCATGAATCAGGTACAACAATGTAAAACCCATCAGTTACAAAAGAGGCTGGATTCAAATTGGGTTTCTAGCAGATAGGACAAATCAAGGTCACCTGTCTGGATGGCTAAACTCTTTTTTTTTTTTTTTTTTTTTGTGTCACGCGGGCCTCTCACTGTTGTGGCCTCTCCCGTTGCGGAGCACAGGCTCCAGACGCGCAGGCCCAGCGGCCACGGCTCACGGGCCCAGCCGCTCCGCGGCACGTGGGATCTTCCCAGACCGGGGCACGAACCCGCGTCCCCTGCATCGCCAGGCGGACTCTCAACCACTGCGCCACCAGGGAAGCCCAGCTAAACTCTTTTGACGGATATTTATGAGAAAGACACTTCTATTTCTATTTGTAGCTTTTGGTGATTTTAGGAACCAAGTAGAACTTTTCTTCCTCAGAATGTCCCTCTTTTGGACAAGAACAGACAGGTTTTTTTCCTGTTCCTTACCTCCATTTGACATCAGTAAAAGTTTTGAGTATCACAACACTGATTTGGCTGTAAATGAAGAAAGAGTACCAAACAAAATGAAACAAAAAACCCAAAGAACAAAGAGGAAATCCTAAATAAACCCTCAAGTTTGGGCTTGGGATTTTACGTATACCAATGACACAGGAGACCATAAACAACATAATTAACATAGTAAGGGTAACAGTACATGGTGCACAGGGTCCCAAGATAACCCTGCTTAAACCCCCGTGTGGATTGTAACAGGTGCTGTGGCCACCCACTGTTACAATAAAAAATATCATCTTCCTCTCACCCATGGGTTCATAGCTGTAATCAGATCCCTTATCCAAAATGCTCCTCATAGAACTTGCTTTAGGGATAGTTGAAACATTCCCCATTTTTAAAGACAAACAAAACACAAACGGCACACACAAATGCTAGCATCCAGAGAAACAAACTGGTTCACAAATCGGGTAAAAGTCCAAAAACTCTCTCCTCTCTCCACCAGGTTATCCCACTCAAATACAAAACAAATTGGCTTATTCCGGAGAAGAAGCCCCAAACGGAGAGGAAGTGAAGTTTCTGGCTGTATACACTGGTACAACTTACCCTACTGTATGGAGGCAGTCAGCTCCCAAATGCCAATTCCTTGCTCTAACTGCCAAGCGCTGGGGCAGCCAGTGCCACTTCGGGGAATTCTGAAGGGAAGATCCTCAGGACAAGTGGTCCCGACGGCTGCTAGGGCCTTACCCCAAAACTCCCCAACTGGGGCCAGCTGGCCACGAGCAACAAGGTTCCCAGCTGGTTTGTCAAAATTTATTACCGAGTCCAAGCTTGTACTGCTCACCACACAACAGGCCAGTAAATTGAGAGGTGAGTTGCTGGGGCAAGGAACAGTAACTTTATTCAGAAAGCCAGCAGACGGAGAAGATGGTAGATGTGCTCCCTCAAAGAACCATCTTGCCTGAGTTAGAATTCAGACTTTTAGACTAAAAGGGGAGGGAGTAAAGTCAAACACTTCCTGGTTCCCATCAGCCTCCAGAGGGGAGGCGTTAATTTCTTCCTCCCTGCAGTCATTCACAGGTGGGTCTGGGAAGGATGTTTCCCCTGAGCTAAACAAAAGTATTTTAGCTTAATGCTCATTACCTGGGAGGCAGGGTTCCCAGAGATGGGCCATTATGTATATAATTGAAGCTCACAGGCAACGTCCCTTTAGTGATTAACTTGTAATAGAATACAGAGCCTTCTTCCCTATTATGCAGAGGGAGAACCCACACCAGTAAGTGCTGGGTTTTGTGTGTGTTTTTTTTTTGCGGTTCGCGGGCCTCTCACTGTTGTGGCCTCTCCCGTTGCGGAACACAGGCTCCGGACGCGCAGGCTCAGCGGCCATGGCTCACGGGCCCAGCCGCTCCGCGGCATGTGGGATCCTCCCGGACCGGGGCACGAACCCGTGTCCCCTGCATCGGCAGGCGGACTCTCAACCACTGCGCCACCAGGGAAGCCCGTAAGTGCTGTTTTACACTCACGTTTGGTTTTAAGTGTCCTTCTGCTCAACCTCAAAAAACTAGACTTTTATCAACCACTAAGACACCATTTGAACAGCTCATTTCAAGCCTGTCTCTCACCACAGGTGACACCAAAGCAAAGGGGTAGGGTGTCCAATTGCTGGAGACACAACTCTAGGCTATGGCTGTGCAGGTTTGGGGCGCTCAGGGAGGGCCAAGTCACAGCTTGCCACAACTAGAGAAAGCCCTCGCACAGAAATGAAGACCCAACACAGCAAAAATAAATAAATTAATTAATAAAACTCCTACCCCCAACATCTTAAAAAAAAATATATATATATATATATATTCATTTGGTTGCACCGAATCTTAGTTGTGGCAGGCGGGCTCCTTAGTTGTGGCATGAGAACTCTTAGTTGCTGCAGCATGTGGGATCTAGTTCCCTGACCAGGGATGGAACCTGGGCCCCCTGCATTGGGAGGATGGAGTCCTAACCACTGTGCCACCAAGGAAGTCCCCACCACGGGGCCTCTCATCCACCACTGGTGGGAATGGTACCAACACTTTGGAAACCAGTCGAGCAGTTTCTTGAAAGAGTTCATACAATATGACCTAGCAATTCTAGTTCTAGGATTTTTTTTTTTTTTTTTTGGTCAAAGGAAATGAAAGATATGTGGACAAAGACTTGCACACGAATATTTACAACAGTTTTACTCAAAATAACCCAAACTTGGAAAGAACCCAAATATCCAATAGCTGAACAACTTACGTCTATACAATGTAATATTAGCTTTATAAAGGAATGAACTGCTGGTACACACAATATTCATGAATATCAATAATATTATGCTAAACCAAAACAGCTGGACCCAAAGGAATATACATGATTCGACTTGTGTGAAATTCTGGAAAAGTAGATCTAATCTTGGGAGACAAGCAGATCATTGGTTGCCTGGTGCTGATGGAAATGGTTGGGAAGGGGACAAGGGAATATTTTGGGGTGATGGAAGTATTCTGTATCTTGATTGTGGTGGTCGTTAACATGGGTGTATATGTTTGTCATGTCATAAAACTGTACCCTTAAATTAACTTGTACTGCGTGTACTAAGCTCATGAAAAGATACTTAACCAAACCACATTTGGTTTGTCATTAGAGAAATGTCATTTGTCATTAGAGAAATGCAAATCCAAACCACAATGAGAAACCAACCACCTTACATCTAAAATAGCTGTAATTTAAAAACCAGCCACAACAGAAAATAACAAGATTAGAGAGGATTGGGCTTCCCTGGTGGTGCAGTGGTTGAGAGTCCGCCTGCCGATGCAGGGGCCACGGGTTCGTGCCCCGGTCCGGGAAGATCCCACATGCCACGGAGCGGCTGGGCCAGTGAGCCATGGCCGCTGAGCCTGTGCGTCCGGAGCCTGTGCTCCGCAACGGGAGAGGCCACAACAGTGAGAGGCCCGCGTACCACAAAACAAACAAAAAAAAAGATAGGATTAACAAGTGTTGGGGAGAACGTGGAGATATTGAAACACTGTACCTTGCTGGTAAGAATGTAAAATGATGCAGCCACTGTGGAAAACAGTTTGGTGGTTCCTCAAAAAGTTAAAATTACCATATGACCTGGTAATTCTACTCCTAGGTCTATACCCAAAAGAACTGCAAACAGGGACTCAGATACTTGTACATGAAAGTTCACAGCAGCATTATTCACAATAGCCAAAAAGTAGAAACAACCCAAGTGTTCATCTGTAGATGAATGGATAAAAAAACTGTGTTATACACAGTTGACCCTTGAAAAACACAGGTTTGAAGTGCACGGACCCACTTAATACTCAAATGTTTTTCAATAAATACATACTATGGCACGATCTGTGGTAGTTGAATACGTGGATGTGAAACAGAGGGCTGACTGTAAAGTGTACACAGATTTTTTGACTGCATGGAAGGTCAGTGCTTCTAACCCACGCATTGTGCAAAGGTCAACTGTACATACAATGGAATATCATTCAGCCATAAAACTAATGATGTTACGATATGTGCTACAATACGCATAAGCCTTAGAAACATTGTGCTTCGTGAACGAAGTTGCATACAAAAGGACAAATATCTAGAAAAGGCTAATTCTTAGAGACAGAAAGATTAGTGGTTGCAAGGATCTAGGCGGAGGGAAGAATTGAACTGATTGCTTAATGGGTTCCGTGTTTTGTTTGGGGTGATGAAAAAATGTGTTTATGCTGCATCTCCAGTGTAAACACCCACTATTTACCGAATGAACATAAAGGAAACTTTGACACCCCCTGGAGGGATATACACACCTACAAATACTTGGATCATTGTGAAGACACACAGTGTTCTCAATGGCATGACTGTCGTATAAATATCACTTCTCATTAGTCTCTTCTCACTTCTCATGCAATGCTAATTAAAAACCCATTCAGGGGACTTCCCTGGCGGTCCAGTGGTTAAGACTCCGTGCTTCCACCGCAAGGGGGCACGGGTTTGATCCCTGGTGGGGTAACTAAGATCCCTGCAAGCCATGTGGCGTGGCCATAAAATAAAATAAAATAAAATAAAATAAATATGTACAGCTTTAAAATAAAAAACCATTCAGATTTATTTTTAGAATAATCTGATTCTAAATTTCATACAGATAAATGATCAAGAATACCTAGGAAACCCCTGAGGGAAAAAAAAGTGGGGACGAGCAATGAGGTGTGATAAGGCCTACCAGGAGGTAAACCGTATTTTAAAGCCACAATTATTTCCATTTTGTTGAATCTAGGACACTCTGTATTATAAGGTGCATCACTGGTTTGAGTGCCACGGAGAAAAACACCGCCAAAGAGCCTGCGACTTGTTAGATGACTCCTGATTCAAAGATCTCACAAGTGTGAAAAGACATCTGCCTTGGAACGGCACTGATGCATGGATTCTCAGACAGATGAACAAAACAAGAAAAATGCCAGACATAGACCCCAAAGCATACGTGATTTTAGTAGAAGAATAATATTGCAGACAGTTGGGGAAAAGGGATCTTTTATTGACTGGTATTGAGAAAATTAGGTAATCGTCTAGGAAAAAGCCTCCTATCTCACACCTGATACACACACGCACTCCAGTTGGACCAAAGATGTGAAACTAAAAACCAAAACATAGTAGTTGTAGAAGAGCTCTAGGGATAGCAATTTTTATATTATCAGAATAGGGAAGGCTTTTTCAAATATGTCAAAAGTCGAGAAACCACACAGAAAGACTGATAATCTGACTGCTTAAAAACAAACAAAACCCCGTGGCCAGGCCAACACTGCCCCATAATCAAAGTGAAAAAATGAAAGGTAAGCTGGGAAGTAGCCTGGCCACCCACGCCACATGGCCTTGACCCACCCCATCATGTCTCCAGGGCTCATTCTCTCTACAACCCCACCCGCATGTCTGGTGCCGTGCCCGTTATATGGGACCTTAGACATCTCCTAACATGAGAGGGTTATTTTACACAAAGATAGTGGGTTGAATGGTGGCCCCAAAAGATGTGTCCCCCGGAATGTATGAAGGGACATTATCTGAAGAAAGGGTCTTTGCAGAACTAGTGAAGAATCTGAGATGAGGTCATCCTGGATCAGGGTGGCCCCAAATCCAATGACAGTGTCCTTATATGAGACAGAAGAGGAGAGACACAGACACAGAGAGAAGCCACAAGAAGACGGAGGCGGAGATGGGAGGGATGTGGCCACAAGCCCAGGGATGCCCAGACCCCTCAGAATCAGGTAGAGGCGAGAAGGACCATTCCCTGGAGCCTCCGGAGGAAGCATGGCCCTGCCCACACCTTGATTCAGATGTCTGGTCTCCAGGACTGGGGGAGGATGAATTTGTGTTGTTTTAAACCCCCCAGCTTGTTGTCATTTGTCACAAAAGCCACAGGACAGCCACACAGATCCTGCCCTATAGACTCCTGGGAGTGTGGATCTCATTAAAGGCAGATAAAGGCTGGGTCATGGAATGCTTAGAGTCTGCAGTGGACCACCAGAAGTCCTAAAGCAGTGGCTGGACCCTAGAATGCTGAGGGGACAAGTCTGGAGCCCGTCCGTAAGGGTGCCGGCTGCACACGGCCTCTCCAGGTTCTTACACCTGTATATGAAAGGAAGGGTGGTTTGAAGCATTTCAATCTCCTGACTGAGGACCTTCAATGTCACCATTCAGATCGTTAATTAAGAACCCAGCTGTTACACAGGTGAAAACCCTGTCGGGACACTTGCTACGCTGATGAGCAGAATTCTGAAGGTGGTCAGAGTCGGGAGACTTTCTCCCATGCGGGCAGCAGCCCCCCACAGGGAGTGTCCTCGCTGGAAAGCTGGTGGACCGTGTGGAGGTGTCTCTGAGTAAACATTAGCTGACCCCCAGGTTAGCTGCTCCTGAAGTGTATTCACCCTTCGCATGTAAAACACCTGAATACGTGCAAGGACCCTAAAGGCTGGAGGAAAGGGCTTGGAGCCCCACCAGTGACAGCACGCATGCTGAGTTGCAGGCCACACAGGATGGTCCTGGCTTGCACGTTCTTCTGGAAACTTTCCATTCACCTGCCTGAGCTACCCCTCCTCTCTTGTCCCCCACTGCTTTTTTTCTTGCTTACTCACTTTTGTCTGTGGAGAACTTCCAACAACAGGTGCAGATAACACATCATCTTCCTTGGCAGGTGGCAGCCAGGTAACTCCTGCGAAAGGTCCAACGGAGGCCCACTCAGACCGGGCCACACGCAGGGCATGACTCCCCGCTCCCAACTGCCAGCCCAGCCCTGCCGGCCCTGATGGGACAGGAAGTATGACCTGAGGTGCACCTGTAGGTGCTCTTGCTGCCTGGAGAGGGTGTTTACAGACCTCCATCCAGGCACACCTGGGAAGGGCTGGCTTGCCGAGTCAGGCTGCCCAGATCGGCCAGTTGTCCCCCATCCGGGGCTCATGGTTGCAGAAAATGGGTTCTGCTGTGCTGGCCCGGTCCAAGGAACAGGTGTGGGGTTCTGGGGGTCAGGATGGACATGTGGCTGCAGCTCTGGCTTGTTTTCTAATCATTTTAACTGGCCCATGAGTGGGAGGCAACTTCAAGAAAACCCACTCCTCATGAGAGAATTCCAGGAGTCAGGGAGAGGAGGGTGGAGAGAGAGGCCTCATGCCCCAGGTTCAGTAGAAGCCTCTGCACGAGCCAGTGGAGGGAGGCCGCACAGAGTGAAGCCCAGGGTCACAGACCTGACCAGGAGCTGCTGTTTCTTAACTCAGGTCCTGCTCTGAGGTGCTCAGGGGCTGCTCTGTGAAAGGGCTGCGTGCGCGGTTCCTTTGTGCTGTCTCTTGCTGGGGTGCCTGCATAGGAGGGCCCCATGCCCTGGGGGGGGGGCTGCCCACATGAGCCCCATGGGCTGCTGGGTGCCTGCCCAGGTGAGCTCCATATCCTGGGAAGGGCCTGCCCGAGAGAGCCCTCTGTGCTGGGAGGGGCGTGTGAACAAGCATCCTCTCTTTGCAGCCAGCACAGAGTCGCATATCAACTCACACAGGGGCTGTGCTGGGATGCGATGAGAAGCAGAAGATCCTGCAGGTCCCAGAACCCCGCCTGGGCCCATCATTAGAGCAGCAAAGTCAGTAGGTGGGTGCTGGCTGCCGGGATGCATAAGGGAGACCCCACAGGTACCTCTTGTTTCTTCCACTTGACACCACAAAGGCCCCCCAGGACAGAGCGGACAGCCTGCCCCAGACTGATGGGAGCTCCTGGTGACCCTGCAGGGGACATGGGAGGGAGGGACCTGAGCCCCTCAGAACGGGGACGGTGAAACTGCCAGGATCAGGCAGTCCCCCTGGGTGGGTGGTGGGTGCAGACTGTGGCCCACGTCCGTGCTTCTGGCTGGGTTACTTGGCTTCTCAGAGCCTCAGCTGTGTCCATATTAGTGATTCCTGGAAGCCAGGCTATTTAAATCACTTAGTAAGTACACCACATAGTTTATCTAGTTTTATACATTTATCGTATCTGCCTCACTAGATTGTAAATGATTTCAAGGGTAGGGAGGGACTTTATTGTACCTCACAGCCCCTTGGCCTTGGATGAAGAAGACTGACTACATACTCCGTGAATGAATGACATACTATGGCTGATAGTGGGGCAGCAAGGGCCATGGCTGAAAGTCAAGGACTCAGCTAGAAGCTGCCTTCATGATCTTGGTCAGATAACCCCTTTGGGTTTTGGTTTCTCTACACATGTAAAATTTAAAAGTCTCTATCTTCAGGAACAAGGTATTGGGCCCTTGCTACGCACTAAGCACTCTGCTAAATCCGGGAGCCCCTAAGATACCGCCCTCCAGTTGCTCACGGTCAAGCTAGAGACTGGAGCAGACAGACCTGAGGTTCTTCTACGAGTTCAATACCCAGACAACCACTAGGGTCCCTCCCACTCACTCCTTACCCCATTTAATTGTGTAGGTAATTCAGTGCCGTCAGTGGACCTTTCCTGGCAGAATGTTCCCAGCTCTCTCCATGACTATGGACCAAGCCAGCAGCACAGACCCTGTTGGACCCCATAGATTGTATTCTCATCCTTTAAGGAATTAATAGAGTCCTAGTCATTACTTACAAATGAAGCCGTCTGGTGTAGGAAACGCCCACCAAGTCGTTGTTAATTAAACAAGGAAGCTGTTATACTTAGGTGAATTAATAGAGTCCTGGGCGTTATTGAAACAGCCGACTTACAGATGAAGCAGTCTGGCGTAGGAAAAGCCCACCAACTTGTTGTTAATTAAACAAGGGAGCTCTTAGGTGGCTCTAATGCCGTGACACCCACATAAACAAACCAACATCTAAGCTTGTAAATGCCTCAGGGTCATCCAAATGAGAACAACCACTCATAAACGGCCAACCGGGCTTTTAGTGGTAGCCAGCCAGTTTCCTTTCCCCACTTCTGCACTTTCTATAAAAGTCTTTCCCCAGCTCCTGTCGACAGAGCTGTCCTAACCACTTCTGGTTTGGCGATGCCCCATTCAAGTTGGTTTTTGCTCAAATAAATTCTTAAAAATTCTAATATGCCACCCAGGTAGGCTCATGGGGTCTGTGCCATCGTGCCCTCTGCTGAATCATGCATACGATATGTTCTAACTACGTATCATCGTTAAGACTGCGAAGCTGAGACCAAGCCCCAGTCCCGTGGGAGGAGCCCAAAACACTAGTATCACTTCCTTCAACCCCTCAGGTTGTCTCTGAAGGGGATACCACCTTGCTCTCCTGAACTATAAAGACTCATCTTAATAGATCAGGGCATCAGAAGACCTGCTCCCGCTACCTGACCCCCACTGCCCCAGCCAAGCGCCTGGAGCTCTCCTTCCAGACTTTAGCTGCACTGATAGTCCTGCTGATGTTTCTGTCCACGGCCAGCTGCGTCTGGGACCCAAAGGTCCCCACTGATGCTACCAAGAAGGCCCCTTGGTACACACGGGGACACAGCAGGTGGGAGCTTCTGGACGATGCCTCCCTGAGCAGTTTGTGTGACTGCTGTGCCCCCCCCCCCCGCAATTACCCCTCAGAAGAGCCCTGGCAGCCTCCAGGTAGGCCACTGAGGACCCTTCTGACCAAGTGACAGAGAAGGTTCCCTGCTCCTTTGAGTGGAGTCAGGCTTCTGTCCCCAGGGGGCCCGGAGGAAGCCTCCCCAGACCACTGATGGTGATGACAGGGACTCAGTTCATGGTGGTGTTGATGTCCACCCAGAGCCTGGGTTTCTGCCTCTGCACCACTGCCACTGGCTCGGGGTCCAGAGCCTTGCAGCACATGTAGCTGCAGACCCAGGAGCCCCAACACCTACCAGAATTTTCCAACAAAAAGATGTTCATGAAAGAAAGAAAGAGAGAGAGAGAAGGAGGGAGTGAAGAAGGAAGGGAGGAAGAAAGGAGAGAAAATAGAGGAAATCCAAGTTTGGATTTCAGGGAAGCTGCAATTAAATTTTAGTATAAGCATGTTGCATGCGGTATTTCCATATTTCATCCGGCGGCCCTGCTCCTCTATGTGCAGAGGACAGTCCCACAGGAAGAGGTGCTCTTTCCTCAGCCAGCACCTGGGGCGGACGGCTCTGAAGCACAGGAGATGCAAGATGCTGCCTGCCGGGGGTGGTCGCAGCAGCATCTTCACAGTTCCCTTTTGAAGAGACAATTTTCAAGTCCATGGGAGGTCCTTAGCTGGAGGATGGGACAGGATGCCAAGCAGACCCAGGGTGGGCCCAGCCTCTCTTCCCGAGGCTTCTCCCTACCCCCCAGCTCCCTTCATCCTGGCCCAGCTTCAGTATGGACTTGGCGCTGAGAGCTCTCGCTGAGGAGACTGGCCCACCTAGCCCTTGCTCCATGGATGGAATCCAGTCTTCCTCCTGAGATGCAGGAGCACAGGAATCCAGGCTGGTGTGAACGCATCCCAGAGCCTGGCTCTGTTCCTTGCCACCCTGTGCCCCTAAGGGAGGTCCCCAGCAGGCACCAGTCTCCAGTACTTCCTCCAGAAACTGGAGACCAAGTCTGCTGCTTCCCTCAGGGGGTTGTGTAGGGCAAAAAGTGTGTGGTCAGTGGTAAAGGACGACACCTGTGTCAGTAGGTGTCCCTACTGTCCTCTGGGTCCCTAAATCCAAGTCCATGCAAGGGGCTACCCACTTACTCTGCTCTTTCCCATTTGAAACATAATAAAGAATCAGCACAGTGTGAGGTTCCAGATTAGTTGAGGGAGAGGCTCCAGGACCCCTTTAAATTCTTCTAAGAGAAAAGATTATCTGCCGGGATGGGGGGGCGTCACCAGAATTAGTGCCACCTCAAAGTAGGAGAATGGCCCCTTTGGTTCCTCCCAGTCCAAGGACCCTCACTGTTGAGTCTTTTCACATGTCAGAAATCATATTTTCCGAGCATTTTCCACTGTTTTTCAGATTCCCATGTTATCTGAACTTTCATGACCTGGGGGGAGAGAGCCTCTACCACCCTTCTAGCCTCACCAGGTTCTGTCTCAGTGCACACGTCTCCCCAGCATCCGGCCCAAGCTCCCGATTGCCAACTGGAGGACAAGGTTCTGGTGTCAGACACTGGGGTCTGGACCGCAGTGTTAGAAGTGGGGGCAGAGGCACGATTATGCATGTCTTGAACAGTCTCCTATGGAATCCTCACAACAGTCCTGACACCAAGGGAGAATCTGCACCCTGAGAGGCTCAGGGACCTTCCCAAGGAGGAGGGTGTGGCCCCAGAGCTGTCCTGCTTGTCAGACCAGTGGGTGGAGCTGGAGCTCAAGGCTTCAGACCTTGAAAGCAGGCCGGTGAGAGCCTCAGTGCCATTGTGTCCCCCTCCCACTGAGAAGCAAGAGGCAGAGTCACAGGATGTGGCCAGGCCCGCTGACCAGCCTCCGAATAGGAGGGACCCAGAGGGGTCATCGGGGACCAGGAATCTGGAAGCTGGATGAGGAAACATGAAGTGGCAAGGGCAGACCTCTGGGGTGTCTGACTCCAGACACACCAGGAGTGTGTCCATCTGAGGTCTGCATGGGCCCAGAGGAGTGTGGATGACAGCTGGGATAAGGGGGTGCTCTCAGAATCTGCGGCCAGGGGCCTGGGCCAGAACCCAGGGAGATGAGTGGACCAAGGTGGCAGCTCCCGGGCCCGGAGCACGTAGGTCAACCCTGCCAGAGCCCTGAGGGCTACACAGCACCTCATCTGGGGGACCCAGACACAGGGCTCTGAGCTGGGTTGGGGCCTGCGTCACCCCTGCCCTCAAGCTTGGAAGCCATGTCCACTTCTATTTCCCCACATCTGCCTGCCAGCTCCTCAGTGTGTCCACCTGGCAAGCCCACTTACCCCTACATGAGCCCAGGTCTCAGAGGGGCTGGAATCCCCAGCGTGACACTTGCTCCCAATGCTTGGCTCACTGATGGCGCTCTCTGCCCAGTCTATGGACACTCTCTCAGGCAGACAGACAGACTAGGGCCCAAGGCTCAGGCCTTAGGCTCCCTCCTCTCTCTGGCTCAGTCTCAAGGACGGGGCTCAGACACCCTGCACTTCAGATGGCCACAGAGAGCAGGATCAACCTCTCCCAGCAGAGTCATCCTCAGGGAGTGACCATTTCTAGGTACCTTCCCGAAAGTTGTCAGGTACCAGTCAGGCTCTTGACCCCCTTGAGACAAGCCCCATATATCCAGTCCTGGGAACAAACAAAGTGACTTTTTTTCCCCTCCTTACTTAAACCCCTCATTTAAGCACAAATCCCTAGGGGGGAGGGAGGATAGCCTCTTCTCAGGCCTCTGCGAGTCAGTTCCCCTGCTGTGAGTTAACATTTTGGGGAGCTTTGGAAAGAAGGAGAAACATTAGGCTAGTGGTTTTCAAAGTGGGGTCCCAGGACCAGCAGCATCAGCATCACCTGAAAACTTGATAGAAGTGCAAATGCTTAGGCCCCAGCCCAGACCTGCTGAGTCAGAGCTCTGGGGTGGGGCCCAGCCATCTGGTCAACCTGCCTTCCAGGGGGAATTCTGGCAGTTACTCAAGTGGGAGAGCCCCTGCTTTAGCCGTCGTGAGCTGATCTGCAAATGTCCAGGGGCTGTCGACTCCATGGGTGTTCTCCCCGACACTGCGAAAGAGGGGAAACCAGCCTCCACATCTGGGGGCAGAAGATATTCCTAGAAGCACCGGGTCGTCCCCCGGTGCTCTCTGATTTACTGTAGGTGTTAACGTTGGGGGGAAAAGCCCAAAGCTGAATCAAATTGGCATGGAGCCATCAGAGGTAAAAAATTAAAGTTTCCAAAATATTATTGTTGGGAGTACTTAGGAAGACTCTAGTGCGGTGTCTTTTACACAAATATTGTGAGTCACAATAACTGTGTGTATCTTCTTTTTCCTTCGGCAAATAAGGAAACATCTGTGGGGATGCTTATATTTATTTATTTTTGGATGAGCGTCATGATAGTGGAAATATTTCGTACGTGATTATAGAACACTGGGGCTGAAGCACTGCCCGTGAGGCGGAGACAGGAGTTAACTGGTCAATAATGTAGACAATCGCTTCTAGTTAAGAAGAGCCCCATGTGTCCCGCTTGTTTCTAAGTGATGTCACTCCAGGCATCTTGCTTCTCAATAAAAGGCAAGATCAGGCCAGTGGGGGAAGGCAGCCAGTCCCGGCAGAGGTTGCCTGGCCCAACAATCTCAAATCACACTGCCTTTTCTGTGCCTCAGTTTCCCCTTGTTTCTTGGCCTCATGGTGGAGCTGAGAAGCCAGATATACTGTAGACTCAGACCTCCGACTTCTCTGGAACCAGGCCCTCCGGAGGAATCCTTGAGTGCAGATCCCTACAATGGCCGCCATAAACCTCCTGCCTAAAACTCCTGCTGACCCACGGGGCTCACACACTAAGTGTAAGAGAGAAAGGGGCACCCACCTGTGTCGTGTGATGATGGAGGCCTGTTAAACACATGAGCAATGAAAGTCTGACCCAAAGGCAAGGTGCCTCCCCTGACTCTACATCCTTGAGAAAAAGGCTGGACGTGAGTGGCATTTGGAGAGAATAATGATTTTTTAAGATTAGATTGAGAGAAAGAAAAACATATGTCCACACACAGACGTGTAGGGAAGGTTTAGAGCAACTTTATTTGTAATAGCCAAAAAATGGAGACAACCCAAATGTCCATTAACAGGTGAATGGATAACCAAACCGTGATATGTCCGTCCCAACAATGGCGTGCTCACTGTCAGCAAAATGAAGAGATGAAGTACCAACACAGCCAACAAGGGGTGAATCTCAAAGTCGCCAATTTGATCGAATGAAGCCAGGCATAAAAGGGTACATGGTATGTGATTTATTTGTATAAAATTCTAGAAAGGGCAAACTACAGTGACAGAAAGCAGACCAGTGGTTATGGGGGGTGGTGACTGGGACAGGGTTACGAGGGCACAGGGAGATGTTGGCAAGGGCTGGATCCCGTCACTCTTTTGACTGGGGGTGTTGGTGTCACGAGTGATTACATGTGTCAAAATTTATCCAATTATATGCTCGAAGATGTACAGTATATTGTATGCCAATTATACATCAGAGAAGTTTAAAAAAAATATGAGTTGGCAATTCTAACTGTTTCTTGGAGAAACTGATCACATTTCTGCTAGAGTCCCTCCTCTTCCTGGCTAAGTCAGAAACAGGTTTCTGTGGTGCTCTGTTGACATCAGCAGAGAGATAGTGGGTATTCCAGGGCAAATGAAGCGTGCATTTGTGAGTGTGCAGGGCAGAGGCTGAAGAAATATATCTCTTTCATTGCAACTGTGCCATTAATAATCAACAATCTGAGCATTTGTTGTCTACCAGGCTGAGCATTGTATAAATATTATCTTATTTAATGCTCACACAAACCTGAGAGTAGATGTTACTGGGCCCATTTTACAGAAGACGAAACTAAGTCTAAGGGAGATACCTAACTTCCTAAGGAGTGGCAGGCAGATCCAGGATTTGAAACAGGTATTTATTTATTTTTATGTACTTTTCAAACTTTCTACCATGAACATGTACTACTATTAACCAGAAATATCTTTCAGTTTTTAAAATTATTATAATCACTTTGTAACAATGCTTGAAAATTTCTTCTCCTGTAAAGATGACTCCTACTGCATATTGAGCCTATTAGGTATCACATACTTAATCATTCCTTTCAATCTACAAATTAAGAATGGGAGGTTGAGGCTCATAGTAGATGAGCTATGTGCCCCAAATGACAAAGCTAAGGAGTGGGAGAGCGAGGATGTGAACTCAGAACAATCTGGGTCTGGAACGCTTGTCCTTTTCATATTCGTAGCCCCAAATCTCACCACATCTGCCAAACGCTTGCGAGGCCATTTTAACTCCCGGAGTCCCCTTCAGTCCAGGCAGTGTGTGCACAGACTTAACATAGCTGAAGTCACCGTATCCATCTGTCTTGATTCTATTTTCTCCTCTTCAGACCAGTGGAGCAATATTTTCCACACTAGTACATAGACTTCTCATTCATTCTTTAAAGAGACGGGCAATATTTCACACAGTTTATGTATTATAGTCACTTGCTCAGCCATGCCTTTACAATCGGTCTGCAATGAGCTTTTTATGGAAAACAGTGTTATCTCTCAAGGAGCCAGAAAGACACCTGGTAACTTACACCGGCCTCCAAAAATAACAGAGAGAGAAGCAGAAGGGGAAAGATGCTCTGATGATTAGAGGCAGGTTATCCAAAATAACCTCAAATCAGGACAGGGAAAGGCTCAGCAACATTAACTCTTTCATCCTTAAGAAGGAAGGCCACTGGGTTTAGGGGATAGTTCGGAAGGATTTCTCCATGGTGATGCTTGTGGAGCACGTGTCAAAGTTTATTTCTGCTTTTCAATAAAATAGCACAGTTTCCTTTCACTGACTATGAAACAAAGATTATTCATCTACCCTCCTCCTTACAGAAAACATTTTTCATTATCTGCCACATGGAAGTTTTGGTCTGAATTAGGGAGGATTGGATGCTGAGACAATCCTATAGGACAGGGGTCAGGGAACTATTCACGGGGCACATGTGACCCACCACCTGTTTTTGCACGGTCCATGAGCTAAGAATGGTTTCTACATTTTCTAAAAATTGTGATAAAGTACACATAACATCATTTACTATCTTAAACATTTTTTGAGTGTACCGTTCAGTGACATTAAATATGTTGTTGTTCAACCTTCACCACCATCTAGAACTCCATCTCCAGAACTCTTTTCATCTTGCAATACTGGAACTCAGTATCCATTAAATAACAACTCCCCATTCCCGCCTCTCTCCAGCCCTTGGCAACCACCATTCTACGTTCTGTCTCTATGAATTTGACTACTTAATATGAGTGGAATCATGCAGTATTCGTCTTTTTGTGACTGGCATGTTTTGCTTAGCATAATATCCTCAAGGTTCATCCATGTTGTAGCATGTGTGAGAGTTTCCTTCCTTTTTAAGGCTGAATAAAATTCCATTGTGTGCATATACCACACTTCGTCTATCCATTCATCTGTTTGTGGATACCTCAGTTGTTTCCACCTTTTGGCTATTGTGAATTATGCTGCTATGAACACAGGTGTATAAATCATTTCTTCAAGTTCCTGTTTTCAATTCTTCTGGATAAGAGTGGAATTGCTGGATTATATGGCAATCCTATTTTTAATTTTTTGAGGAACCACCATATTGTTTTCCACAGTGGCTCACCATTTTATTTATTTATTTTTATCGCAATATAATTGACATATAACATTATAGTAGTTTCAGGTGTATACCATAACGATTTGTTACCTGTATACACTGCAAAATGATCATCACAATAAATCTAGCTAACATCTATCACCATACATAGTTACAAATTGTTTTCTTACGATGAGAAACTTCAGATCTATTAGCAGCTGTCAAATATGCAGTACAGTATTATCCACCGTAGTCACCATGCTGTATATGACATCCCCAGGGCTTCTTTATTTCATAACTGGAAGTGTGTGCATTTTGACCCCCTTTTCCCATTTCTCCCACCTCTCACCTCCTGCCTCTGGTAACCACCAATTTGTTCTCTATGAACTTGGATTTGTTCTTTTTTCTTTTAGATTCCCCATGTAAGTGAGATCAATATTTGTCTTTCTCTGTTTGACTTGTTTCATTTAGCATAATGCCCTCAAGTTTCATTCATGTTGTTGCAAATAGCAAGATCTCATTCTTTTTATAGCTGAATATTATTCTATTGTATGTATATATACCACATTTTCTTCATCCATTCATCCATCAGTGGACATTTAGATTATTTCCATGTCTTGACTATTGTAAATAATGCTTCAATGAACATGGGGGTGTATATATCTTTTTGAGTTAGTGTTTTCATTTTTTTAGATAAAACCCAGAAGTTGATTACTGGATCATACAGTAGCTCTATTTTTAATTTTTTGAGGAAGCTCCATGCTGTTTTCCACAGTGGCTGCAGCAATTTACATTCTCACCAGCAGCACACAAAGTTTTAAATTTTTCCATATCTTTGCCAGCACATATTTTCTGTTTTTGTTGATAGTAGCTTTCCTACACATTTTTAAATGGTTGAAAAAAAAATCAAAAGAAAAATAATATTTCACGACATAACAATTGAATTTCAGTGTCCATGAATAAAGTTTTCTTGGAACACATCCATGTTTGTTCATTTACATATTATCTGTGGCTGCTGCTTTCACACTCTAATGGCGGAACTGAGTAGTTTCAACAGAGACTCTATGGCCTGAAATCCTAAAATATTTACTGTCTGACTTTTTACAGAAAAAGTTTGCCAACTCCTGCTGTAGGAGATTTCCCTGGGGATGATGGTGGGTCAACTTGGACTGAAGCTCCAAAGCCACCCACTAACACACCAGTGGCCAGGTATCTATGAAATCCATGCCTCCCACCCGCCTCCTAGGCCCTCAGTTGCTTTCTCAATAAAGACCCCACCCACGCTGGTGTCACATCATCTCTACCTCCTCTCATGCAGGCTGTGCTCCAGTTTGGCCTTGCTCAGCCCACGATGCCAGATGAGGTACTTGCTCCACCCGCTCTAGGCTCAGAGGACTTACTTGCTTCAGAGCCTGGGACCTGCTTCCCCAGTGGCTGCCCTGAGGGCCACAACCTGGAAGTGCAGGGGACTGAAAATCGATCCATGAGAGACAGGAGGGAGCTGACAAATGAATTATCCTGGCTCCTCTCTGACTGTTCTGAGGTTCGGTGCTTGGCCATCAACATCTGCATGACTGCAGCCGCTCAGGACGGCACCATTCTGCATCCGTTCTTTATCCCTGGGTTTGCCTTCTACAATAGGAAAGCCCGACTATGACACCCGTAAAAGTCCTTTGTTTGATGTAGTCATTTCCCCAATGATTCACACACTTTCACTATTATACAGCCTCACAGGCATGCCTCTATGCCTATGAAACATGTATTTTATGAAATACTCAGGAATGGTGGATTTGTCTGTAGGTATGTTTTAGATTTTCCTAAAACGTACCATATCATTCACTTTGCAGAGGAAAAAAAAACGAATGACGCGTTATATTTGACCACAATCAGTACAAGAGTAATTACTTTGAAAAATTCGGAGCTTTTTGGGGAGTAGGTGGTATCTGCCAGTGCATTTACTAATTACTCAGAATAAAAATATCCTGTCTCAGGCTTCTCTCGTGGCACAAGTGGTTGAGAGTCCGCCTGCCGATGCAGGGGACACGGGTTCGTGCCCCGGTCCGGGAGGATACCACATGCCGCGGAGTGGCTGGGCCCGTGAGCCATGGCCGCTGAGCCTGCGCATCCGGAGCCTGTGCTCCACGACGGGAGAGGCCACAGCAGTGAGAGGCCCGTGTACCACAAAAAAAAAAAAAAAATCCTGTCTCCCCTGATATGTAATGAGCTTCTAGAAATCAATGTAAACACCAAAATAAGAAAAAAGTTTAAAAATATATAAGCAAAAGATATGTACAGTACGTTCACAGAAAGGGAAATATGGCTTTTTTACATATGAGGAAATGCTTAATCTCACATGTAATAAAATATACAAATTAAAACTTGAGGACTTCCCTGGTGGTTAAGTTAAGTGGTTAAGAATCCGCCTGCTAATGCAGGGGACAAGGGTTCTATCCCTGGTCCAGGAAGGTCCCACATGTGGCGGAGCAACTAAGCCTGTGCACCACAACTACTGAGCCTATGCTCTAGAGCCCGCGAGCCACAACTACTGAGCCCGTGAGCCACAACTACTGAAGCCTGTGTGCCTACAGCCCATGCTCCACAACAAGAGAAGCCACTGCACTGTGAGAAGCCCACAGACAGCAATGTCAGAGTAGCCCCTGCTCGCCGCAACTAGAGAAAGCCCGTGCACAGCAACGAAGACCCAACGCAGCCAAAATAAATAAATTAAAAAAAAAAACTTGATGAAGAAAATCATAAATTGTCTATGGCAGGATAATCAAACTAAGACAGAAAGGGAAAAAAAACAAAAAAACACAAAAACAAATGACATGCCCCCTTTGTGGCAGGCCTTTCCCTGCACTGTGCATCTACATTATACAGTAACCAGAGTCCTCCTCAAAGCAGGAGGATGAAATCAACCTTTGGGAAAAAGTTGGCCCCTTTCTTCAGATGACAGCATTATAATTCTATGATTAATATATTTCTTTTTCATCTCATACAAGGGGTTGCATTTCTATACATGCATATTTGACAAAATAAAAAAAACTTTGATGAACTGAGTACACAATGCTAACCTGTCAACATGATACATAATTTCTTTGTCTCAAAAATGTATAAAACTGCATCTCTAACTCCTGATCAATGGAGCAGTTCTCAGAGCTTCTGAGAATCTGTTTCTCAGGTTTTAATCTTCAGTTTGGCTTGAATAAAATTCTCTTTTCGTTCTTCATAGCTTGATCATTATTTGATTTTTTGTCGACAAATTACAAGGTACCATTTTTCACCTACCAGTTTGGAAAAAATTTTTAAAAATCTTATACCATATTCACTAGAATGTGAAGAAATAGTTACTTTTAGAAATTGCTATAAGAATTATTTGCCTACAGAGGGCAATTTAGCAATATCAACCAAATTATAAATGCACATCTCCACTGACCAAGTAGTTCCACCCAGACATTTGTCCTATGAATGTACAGATAGACATGTGCAAAAAATCCTATGTACAAGGTTATTCTCTGCAGCCCTGTGTGAAATGGCAAAAGACTGTAAACATCCTAAATATCCAGGAGGTCTGGTCAAAGAAATGTTGTTACATCTATATAAGAATTTTTTTAAAAAATGGGAAAGACTTTTATGTAGTAATATGAAACTAACTGGGATGTAATATTAGGTAAAAAAAAAAAAAGGAACATATAGAACAGTGGGTTGTGTGCTATCATTTGTGTAAACATATTTGTATTCTTTATGCATAGAATTTCTTTGGAAGACTATGCAAGAAAAATTTAACATTGGTTAAATTGGAGGAAATTGGGGGCTGAAGGGTGAGTTTTATTTTTCACTGTACACCTTTTTGTATCTTTGAATTTTTAAATATGTGATTGTCTTACCTAAGGTTTTTTTTGTATTACCTAAGATTGTATTACCTAACAAAGAATTAAGTTTTTAAAAATTAATGAAAAAAACATAAACCTCCCACATACAGTAATATGGTAGACTAGATATTCCCAAACTGTCCCACTATAAGACACCTAAAACCCTGGGGAAATTTTTTTTAAAAATATTTTAAAATTCATGGCTAAGCTGACATGAAATTAAGAGAAATCCTCAGAAGTCAGAATTAAAGAGAGAGCACAAAACTAGGAGAACCAACGAACGCTAAAGCATGATTGCACTAAGGCATCCGTAAATCCCTGGAGAGAAGAACTTGGTGTTCACGTCTCAGGGAGAAGGACAGAAATACTGCCTGAGGCCCGGGAAGGAGGGAGTCAGCACTCATAGTCTCAAGTAAAGATGGGCCTTTAAAAAGACCCTTAATGAAGCAGTAACCCAGGGAAACATCTATCCCACAAAGGGAGGTAGCAAGAAAACTTGCCAAAGTGGCCTTGACTCTGAGGAGAAGGGCCAGAAAGATGCCCTGGAAGCCTTAACTTTCCAACTCATTATATAAAGTTAACATCACTTTGATAACCAGAAAAAAAGCAAGAAAAGAACTCAGAGAACATCTTGCTCATGAACATACATGCAAAATCCTAAACAGAGTAGCAGCAAACCAGGTATTGATCAGCAAATATAATACAACATGACTAAGTTGGGTTTATCTCAGATCAGTCTGGTTAAATATTAGTGTCCAAAACCAAAATTCAACTGAGTAAATTTTGAAGATATTATTGGCTTTATTCAACAATTCATGAATCAGGCAGCATCCCATTAGCAGATGGAAAGGAGCACCAAGGAGCTGTACAAAATGAGAGACTTTTGTAGGCAGAAGGGAGCAGGGAACAAGGTAATCATACTAGTCAAAAAGCAAGTTGGTTATTGCAAGGTCCCTTTTCTTCAGGGGATGGCAGGGGTCTGTCAGGCCGATGACCTAACCAGTGCTGATCAGGCGATCCCTGACTGACTGGTTTAAGATTCCATTTCTGGGAAAGCCAGAAACTGTAATTAAGTCTTGGTTTGGTGACATAGGGCTTAGCGTGACCAACTGCATTTGGGGCCTGGTGTCTTGTTTTCAACATTAGAAAATCTATTAATGCTATTGACCATGTGAACAGTAAAGAAGAAAGGTAATATGATCATCTCAACAGAGACAGAAAAAGCATTGAATAATGATTAAACAAAACTGTAAAAAACTAGGAACCAGATGAAGGCTATCCCTAAAACACGATCGCAGATACCATTCTCAATGATGAAACACTGAAAGCTTAAGAAATGGAACAACATGAAAACGCTTGTTCTCATAACTGATCATTGTTTGGTAGGTCCTCACTTGTACAAATAATAAAAGAATAAGAAATAGGGCTTCCCTGGTGGCACAGTGGTTGAGAGTCCGTCTGCTGATGCAGGGGACGCGGGTTCGTGCCCCGGTCCAGGAAGATCCCACATGCCGCGGAGCGGCTGGGCCCGTGAGCCGCTGAGCCTGCGCGTCCGGAGCCTGTGCTCCGCAACGGGAGAGGCCGCAGCAGTGAGAGGCCCGCGTAACGCAAAAAAAAAAAAAGAATAAGAAATAAAAGATGGAATGGCTGGAAAGGAAAAAACCAAACTGACATTAAATCATGTAATAGTCTTTATAGAAAACCACAAGACTCTACAGCCAAGTTAATAGAATTAATAAGATCAAGATTGTAGGACATAGGTCACATACAAACCCTAATTGTGTTTCTACATACCAGTAACAGTGAAAAAAAAAAAGTTGTGTTTTTTTTTACAAAATACCATATATAACTGCAATAAAACAGATAATATACCTAAGAGGAAATCTAACAAAAGACAGATTTATGGAAACAAACTGTGAAATGTAATTGAGAGGTTCATTAGTATAAACTAACAATTCTAACAAACTCCAAATTCTCAATGGTAGAACACAATAGAAGGTTTTTTTCCTTTCTCTCCCAACAGTTCAATGTGGGTATTCAGTGGGAAGACTTCACACAGGGACTGGGGGACCAGATTCTTCTAATCTGTGGCCTCATCATTTCTTGGGGTCTCAGAATCCTCTTCATGATCCCCTGCATCCACCTACAGTAAAGGGAATAGTCAGAGGGAACAGGGTCCGAGAGGAGGGCCAGGCCCGGGAGTGTGCCACCGAGGAAACGTCTGCTCTCCTTCCACTGTTCAGAACCCACCCACCCGGGGCCACACCACACTTCCCGGGAAGCTGGGAAATGTAGTCCTGCTGTGAGCTGAAGAAAAGGGAATTGGGCTCCGTGAACCACCAGGCAGTTCTCAGCCATAGACATGAGACAAGACCAGAATAAATGTTTATTGATAGGAAGACTCAATATCACAAAAGCATTAATTATGCCCAAGTTGACTTTGAGATTCAATTCAATGTCAGCCAAAATTCTAATGAAGCTTTTCATGGAAATTGAACAGCTGATTTTAAAATGTATTTGAAAGAGGAAATGGCCAAAACTAGCTAAAATTTTCCTGAATGGGGGCGGGGTGGGGGGGGAACTGCCTTGTCAAGAAATATAACTTACTATTGATATAAAGCTCTGGTCATTTAAATGGTATGGTACTGGTCCAAGGACAGAAAAATACACCAAAGGACCAGAAACAAAAGCCCAGAAGCAGTGGATATATGTATACGCATAACTGATTCACATTACTGTACAGCAGAAACTAACACGACATTTTAAAGCAACTATACTTCAATAAAAATTAATTTAAAAAAAAAAAGAATAAATGTATTAAAAAGGAAAAAATTCCCATAAGCAGAGCCCCATACCTGTGAGTGACACATGATAGGGGAACCACAGGTCTGCAAGGAAAGGACTGACTTTCCAGTGAATACGGCTGGGATCAGTTAGGGGTCTTTTGTCCACATTATTGTTTTTATTGTTTTATTATTTTTCTTGACAAACAGTTAAATGTGAAAGGTTAAAGTTTAATGGTTTTAAAAGAAAATACAGAATATCTTTAAGACCATGCGGGAAAGGATTTTTAAACATGACACAAAAATGTCATACAAAAAAGGAAATAATTGACAAATTAAATCACACTAAAATCAGGAAGTTGAGTTCATCTGAAAAAGCCATGAAGAAACTGAAAAGGCAAACGATAGGCTAGGAAAGCATGTTCTCCATATAAATAACTGACAAGGGATTAGTATCTAAATATAAAAAGAATCCCCACAAATTGATAAGAAAAAGAAAACAACACTGTAGCAAAATAGAAGAAAGACAAGAACAGATTTTCACTAGAAAAGGAGACCCAAATGACCAATAAACACATTTAACCATGCCTCAACTCATTAATAGTTATTAATTCATCAATAATTGTGGAAATGCAAATTAAAATTACAGTGAAATATGGCTTTCCACTCACTAGATTGGCAAAATTTTAAATCCCCAATCCAACAATTGGGGACAACAGGCATTCTTTTACAAGATGTATACATATGTTGTAAATCGATAAAGCAAAACAAGGGAATAATACATACCTGAGGATGGGGGTTACTTCAGAAAAGTGGGATGAAGGGAGGGGACACACGGGAGGGCGTCCCATTCTCTGTACTTAAACGAAGGTTGGCTACATACACAAATGTTTTTATTATAATTATTATTATGACCTTATATGTGTTTTACATATATATTCTATTGTATACACATGTGTACATGTTCTATTGTATATAGGAAATATTCCATAATTTTTAAATCAGGCTACGAAAATGAAATAAAGACACTATCTTGACTCTGGAAGACTTGAAATATAGTCAAGAAAGCAGAAAACCAAACCATCCCCATACAAGGTGGGTGGGTATTCATGCACCATGAGAACCAAGAGAGAGACATCAGTTCTGCCTGGGAGACCTGGGGAGGCCCTATGGAAGGAAGGAAACTTTGAGTGGAGCCTTGGAGAATGAGTGGGAGTTTTCCAGAGAGAAAGAAGCACCCAGATCAGCGAGACTAGATTTCCAAAGTGGGGCGGGGGTGTCGGGGGAGGCGGGGAGCCGTGGCACAAGAGCCCGAGGAGAGGAAGAGCGCAAGAGCACTGACTGCTCTCACGGGTGTGTCCACGCCACGCGCCCATTTCTGCTGTTAGGCTGGAGGCAAAGTGATTGCTGTTGTTGTCCTCGTCGTTGTTTTTCAAGCCACCCCCCACCCCCACCCCAGCGCAGCACTGTGGTAGGAGCGTGAAATGGTCAAGCAACCATGGCCAGTGTGGGTCCATCCATCCTCAAGGTGGTGAGATTCCCCCAGCCTGTCAGACTGCAGGTCTCACTGTGCACCCTTATTACAAAGCAAACAGAGGGAGCTTGTGACGGCGTTTGCAAAGCCCAAGAAAAATGTTGTGGTTATTCTGAGTAAACATAAGCATGGCTTTGAGAGGAAAATACGTTGTGAATTTTGAGATCTGTCTAGATTTTAGATACTTCGTATCTAACCACATCACAGTGCCAAAGAAAGGTAGCAGTTTTTCTTTCCCATCAAACCTATAGCCAAACCTATTAATTAACAAAATGACTAAACTGGCGTCCAGCTTTCCCTTGACACCGCCTTCTGTTCTCTGATAGAAAAACTAAAAGGGGGGAGGGGGACAGTACAGTTCTAGAAGGCAAGTAGCCTGAGAAAAGTAGCAGGCCAGTAGGGTTTGCTGCCTTCACAACCAACCAGACGCAGTCACGTCCATCGTGGCCACCACAGTCCCTTAGGGGGTGTGCATGTGGTCCCGTTTTGAACAATGAAATGAGAAGGGAAGTGCTGCAGAGGCATCTGGGAAAGCATTTCTTGAGGAAGGTCCGTTTTGCCCTTTCTCTTCTTCTCTTCTGCTTGGCCACTGTCGCATAAGGACAGGACACTTCGAGTTGCAACGGCGCCACCACCAGAGGAGACAACAAACTGTGGACGGCAGAATGGGAAAAGAAAGGTCTGAGGTCCTTCATTATATCATGGATACACCAAACCAATTCCAGGATGTCTTACCACCAGACTTCTTGTGACATGAGCGATGAATATCTGATTACTGCTGTTACATTACTTGAGTTTTCTGCCGTGGGCAGCTGAAAGCATTCTAACTCCTACATATAAATCTAAATGATTTCCTAGAATAGGATCCCAGGTGTGGAATTTCTAGCTTTAGATTATTGATATATACAGACAAATCTCGCTCCAGAAGAGTTCCAATTTACACTCCCATCAGCATATGTGAGACACATTCTCACCACAACCTTCTCAATACTGAGTCACTGAGTAATAGCTTTCTTTAAAAATCACTGCTAATTTGGTAGGCAAAACTTACGATCTCAAAATCGGTGTTTGTTCATCTCCATTGGGTGAAGTGAGACGTGACCAGACTTGGCCTAAGAGAGCCTGGTGGCATCCGGCCCAGGAAGTGGGGTATGGTTGGTCTCAGGCTTTGAGGAGAGGTTTGTTACCCCCATGTTCAGACTGCCTGAGAGTGAAGATCCTTAGAGCTGATGGGCAGAAGAGTTGGTACATACAGGGAAAGTGGCATAAAAGGAGCTTCCTGAGGCTTTTTATTATCTCCTTGGTTGAAAAATTCTAATATGATTGGACTGGAGTAGGGTCTCAGGCACAGGCATTCTTTGAACTCTCCCAGCTGATTCTAATATGTAGTCGGGTTGAGAAGCACTGATACAGCCCACACTGAAGACTCAGTTTTTTGTCATCATCCTGTTCACCTTCAAAAACTATTTGAAGCTTGTTTTCAGACGTCCTACTCCATAGACTCTCTCATTGGAAAACATCCCTTGACCCTTTTAGTTATAATCTTCATTTGGGATGTCTTTTCTGATCAGAACATGTTTCCGAAACACCTGCAAATGATTGCAGGGCCAGTGCTCAAGGAACCCCCTACATCTAGTGCCGATGAATCTCAGGCCTGCCCAACCTTCCCTCTAAGCACACCCTAGAAGAAACTCCCTCCTTCCCTGCCTGATGCAAGGGTCTCACTGTTTCCTCCCTGTAGAGTTTACCTCTTTTTTCCACATGGACCCAGTCAGGACTGCATGATGACTACACAGAGAGCAAACAGGAGAGGGGAGCTCCCCAAGAACTCTGGTAGGGGATGTGGGCATGGTAGTGACAGCTGTCTCAGGGTCCACTGTCCTTTTTCTTACCCCTCCAGTCATTGCTGGAAGGACAGACAGACAGGTGTGGAGAACAAGTTATTTGAGGGCAAGGATGAGTGAATTAGCGACAGTTCCAGTCCCCAAGATGCTGTGGTCTGCCAGGAGCTCCTGGCATCCATTTCTGAACCTCTATTTGGATCACTAGAGGTGGGAGGGGCTTAAAACTCTGGCTTTGGGATGTTCTCTTAAAGCCCGCTGACCAAAGATTACCAGACACTCACCTGCAGTCTAAGAAAAAAAGATGTTAGGTTTACTGAACTTGCTGCAGCAGGAGAGGATGGCCCCAGAGGCTCAGGAGAGGCAGCTGGCAGGGGCTTCTCACAGGACCTGCCCAGTGCTGGGTGATTCTCAGGAGGGAGTGGGAAGGTGGGGGGCAACCCTAGACTGGATGCTGTGAAGAAGAACAGAGTATTTTGGTAATTGGACATCTAATGTTATCTAGAAAACAGGGGCACTAGAGTTGGTTGTTAACTGGTGAAGGGAGAACAGTCACTCAGATTCATCAGAAGAGGGAGTCCGTGAGTCACTTCTGTGTTTGGAGAATGGCCTTGTTCTGTCTCTCCTTCCAAATGTTTCCGAGGTTGAGGGGCTTGCCTGAACATCGCTTCCGTGCAGATTGGGAAACCAACGGCCTGGCTGCCAGCAGGGCCGGCTTTCACATTTTCGGTTCAAAACCCCGTGTTCTTCTTGAGAACCCAAAGAGATTGTGTCATCATTTCCTGCCTCAGCAATCCCTGTTCTCTTCACAACATTGACTAGTGCCTTCAGAGATGGGTCAACAATAAAAATTCTAAATAAAATGATCCCAATCAAAACTGTGAAACCTGCTCACCGCATCCTTTTTTCACTGTGTAATTGAACGGCTGCACATTATCTGAAGATGCATCCGTCAAGGAGTTCCTGTTTCCAGAAATGCCCGTTCTGCTGTGGGTAACAGAAATCTGAACAGCTTTGCCCTAAATAAAGCGGGGTGTTTCTTTCCTTATGTATTGAGAACCCAGAGGAGGGAGCCCGGGTGAGTTCAGCAGTGCCATTATGCTATCAGAGACGTGAATCTTTGCATCCATCCTCTCAGCCATCCGGGTCGTGGTTGATGTCTGGGGACGACGTACAGGATGGCAGCTTCACCTTTAGCACGATGACTGCATTCTGAGAGAGAAGAAATGTAAGAACAGAAGACAAAAACTCATGCTACCTGGCTCTGCCTCTTTAAAGAGCTTTCTGGGAAGCCTCCATCTATCAACTTCAGCTTCTGTCTCATCTTCCTGCACGATGTCACGTGGTTATCCCAACGCAAGGAACACCGGGGGATGTTTTCCTAGCCTGGCTTACAGAACCACGTGCCAAAATTGAGTTCCCTCAGGGAGGTAGAAGTGGAGAATTGATATCCGGAGGGCCGCCAGCGTCTGAGTCATGCACCCCTTAGGTCCCTGCAAATCTTCCCTTACTGAGAAAGAAGTTTCCTAGGTGTGTTAGTTATATATTGGAGGTGGAACAAATTACTCCAAAACTTAACGGCTAAATACAACAAGCGCTTATGATCGTACACAATTTCTGAGGGTCGGGATTCTGGGAGCGGCTTAGCCGGGTGGTCCTGGCTCAGGGTTTCTCATGAGGCTGCAGGACTTGAAGGCTTAAATGGGCTTAAAGGATCCACTTCCAGGATGTCTCACTCACATAGCCCTTGGCTGGACGTCTCAGTTCCTCACCCCCTGGGCCTTTCCCAGGGCTGCTTGGGTGTCCTCACCAAGTGGTGGCTGGCTTCTCCCAGAGCCAGTGATCCAAGGAGACAAGGAGGATGTCATGATGCCTTTTATGACCTGGTCACACACCATCTCTTCCATCATATTTTATTCGTTAGAAGTGAGTCACTAAGTCCAACCCACACTCAAGGAAAGAGCGATTAGCGTCTGCCTTTTGCAGGGAGGAATGGATGTATTTGTGAAGACATTTGAAAACCACTTCCTCCTGGGTGGACTGCCCCTGAGCTATTCTGACCCCTCTGACCTCACACCCTCCTTTATATCTCTTCCCTCCTTGCCTCACTCTCCCTCTTTCTTTTCCCTCTTCCTTTTTCTTCTCTGTCATGAGTTCTCCTGGGTTTCCTACCCTCTGGCATGTGATTTCCTATGTATCCGGTAGCAGAACAGCCTCCTTCCCCCAAAAGCCAAACTCCCCTCAAAGCCCTTCGAAGATTCTGGTGGCTGAAAGTCAGCAAGGAACAAGGCATGAGGATGGGGTGGGCTGATACCAGTATTGATTCTGAGGGTCTGATCAGGGTTCTGAGAACCAAAAAGATCATGGAACCTCCACCCTCCTCCTATGTATAACTCAAAAAACAAAACAACACTACGCCGCCAAAGACAGATAATGAAGTTCAACAAAACTTCCGACTTTTCTCAAAACTATTGTGCTAGGGTTTTTCTTGAAATATGAAATATCAGATTCTTCCTCTGCATTTGTCATTGTTGTTTTGTCTCCCAGCTTTGCAGGAGCTCAAAATACCTGCTTAGCCTCGCCAGTAATTCAGCCCTGGTGGATGAGTCACACCTAAAATGATAACAACTATGAAATGAGCTCCAGGCTGCTCTGACTCACAAATGCTTGAGGAATGGATGAAGAATCCCTATAGTACTTTCAAACTGGTGCCCATCCCACCCACTGTACTGGCCATCCCTGGGGGCCTGGCAGCTAATAGCTGCTGCAGCCCAGGTTACTAGTTATCTCCCGATATCCATCTTTCCCGTCTTCTGTAAATAACAGAAGTTCCCATTTTTCACTGGGCTCGTGTCTGTCTGGAATAAAGACCATCTTTCCCAGCCTCCTTTGCCACTAGGTATGATCATGTCTGTAGGTCTGGCTAATGGAATGTAAGCAAAAGTGTTATACGTGATTTCTGGGAAATGTCCTTAAAGGGAGAGAACATGCCCTTCTTTGTCCAGTTCTCCGTCCTTCTATCTGAAATGGGAACAAAATGGCTGGAGCTCAGCACCCATTTTGGGCCGTGAGGTTAAAGTCACACACTGAGGATGGCACAGTAATAAAGTAGAAGGAGGGACTTCCCTGGTGGCACAGTGGTTAAGAATCCACCTGCCAATGCAGGGGACACGGGTTCTATCCCTGGTCCGGGAAGATCCTACATGCTGTGGAGCAACTAAGGCCGAGCACCACAACTACTGAGCCTGCGTGCCACAACTACTGAGCCTGTGCTCTAGAGTCCACGAGCCACAACTACTGAGCCGCGAGCCACAACTACTGAGTGTCACAGCCTGCGCTCTAGAGCCTGTGCTCCGCAACAAGAGAAGCCACCGCAATGAGAAGCCCATGCACCGCAACGAAGAGTAGCCCCCGCTCGCCACAACTAGAGAAAAGCCTGTGTGCAGCAATGAAGACCCAACGCAGCCAAAAATAGTAAAAGTAGAAGAAGCCTGCATTCCTCATGATCTTGGGCCTTCTGTAGCAGCTCTGGACTGCTTATCCCTCAATTTCATTAACATGAAAGGGAAATGAACTTCTATATTTTTCTAACCAGTGTTAATGGGTTTCTGACACTCGCAGCTGCCCCTAATCCTAGTGTTACATTTCTTTTATGAAACTGCCCACTGTGCATAGGGACTCCTCCTCTCCTCTCTGATGGCCTGTCTAGTTTCTGACCCTTGCCCTGTCCCTGTCCTCTTGGGGGCTGGTCTTCCTGATCATTCTCTGTTCCCTAAGAATCTGCTTTGAGACCTAGTCTGTGACCTGTAAGTGTACTCTCTCACCCCACTCCAGACTTCTCCTCCCTCACTGCCCTTCTGGTTACCTCTTAGGAAGGCTGGACTAGGGCCCCGCAGAGGAAGGAGAGTGGCCGCACAAAGCAGAAATAACCCAGGGGTGCCGACTCATGGGGGCACGCTCACTGCAAAGTCATGTCTGTCCAAATGGAGGATCCTTCCTTGCCCTCCTTGACCTTCCCCACAGCTTCAATTCACTTTGTGCCAAATTAGAGCCATTTGTAGCCAAAAAACTACAGCCAGTGTGGAGGAGTTATGGGACTATTTTCCGTTTGCAGTTTACTGTGAATTTAGTCCAATTTCTTTCCTTATTCATTCTTTCATTAAACATTCACTAAGAGCCTCTTCTACACCCTAAGAGAGAGAGACAGACAGATAGATATGGATAATTTATTATCTGACAGATCTGGAGGTCAGAAGTCCCACATGGATGTCACTGGACTAAAATCAAGGTGTCAGCACGGCTGGGTTCCTTTGAGAGAATCCATTTCCACACCTTTGCCAGCCGCTAGAGGCTGCCCATACTCCTTGGCTCCTGTACCTTTCTGCCATCTTTGAAGGCAACAACAGCCAGTTGAGTTCTTCTCATTGCATCTCTCTGACCTTTCTTTTCATCACTCATCTCTCTCGGAGCGAGCACAGCAGGGACAGTTTCCCAGCTTCCTGTTCTCAGACTCAGGTGTAGATTGGGCCCCACCCAGATAATCAAGAAAAACAGCCTCATCTCAAGGTCTGTAACTTTAACCACATCTGCAAAGTCCTTTTTGCCATATAAGGTTACATATTCACAGGTTCCCAGGATTGGGGCAAAGGTATATTTGGGGGGCCCCAAATTCTTAAATCTACAAGCCCCAAAGCCACTGCCCAGAGTAAATTTTCTTAAAATCACTTTTCCTCTCCCATCCACTTCTTCCCAAAGCTCCAACTGCTTTTGCATCTCTTTCCTCCATATTCCCCAGACAAACCCCCAGGCCCAGCCCCTGAGCTGCTTCCTTTATCCTGGCACCCCCTCCATCCTGGGATTGGGGAGTCAAAAAGTCACAAAAGGAAACCTCTCTAGTGGGCAGGAGAGTCCCCTCACACTGGTTTCTGCTTGTTGGTGTGGGCTGTAACCACCACTTATAACTCGGTTTCTTTGGGAAACCATGTTAGGGGCTCAGGTGAGGTCCGCAGCTGACATCGCGCTGGCGGGTAACAGGCAGAGGCGTCTATCTCTTGGAGACCTCTGCTCCTCGTCCCCAGTGCCCCACTGATGACCAGGGACACACGGGTCCCCAGCTTCTTTCCCCTCCTAGATCCCGTCCCTCGCAGCGCCATTGGCTGCGACGACCTTGACCCGCAGCGAGGGCACCTGAAGTTCTCCAGGTCCGGGCCGAGCCTGGACGAACCCTGGAACGACATTTCCTGCTTCCACGCCCTCCTCCTCTTGCCTCCGACTCTTCTCCCTCCAGCTCTGGCCCCTCGCGGGTCACAGACGCCCTCCAGCCTCCGCCCCTCGCTGCGACCGCCCCTGGCAACAGTCTCCATGGCGCACACCGTACGCTGAAAGCCACCGACCTTAAGCGAAGCAGGGACCGGGCGTCCGAGTGAGGGTCAGTGGCCGCAGGCCAGTGGCCAGGAGCGTGCAGGATGAGCGCGAGGTTGCTCCGGCACCCCGAACTGGGAGGCCCCTGGTTAGATGCTCCAGACCGGCTGGGACCTGGGCTCCGTGGAGGTTGTGCTTCTGCGTCTCCTCTGCCCCAGCAACACCGGCCCTCCCCACCCGGACATCCCCAGGGTAGGAATTTCCGGCCTCGGTGGGTAGTGAGGATTCTTTCCGGAATCTGTTTAAATTGTTGCGTGCAGAGGCGCAGGTCTGGGGTCTTGAAGAAGGCACCCAAAGCAGCCCCTCCTTGCCCTCCCTCTCCTTGTCCCCTGAGAGCCAGCCGCTGTTGGAGCTGGGCTGGCAGGGGACTCAGAACGGGGGATCTTTTTCCGCCATCTTTCTCGGGACAGGGGGCAGGGCCCTCGGCCCAAACTCTCACCCCCTCAGCCTCCATCCCCACCGTCCCACTTCCAGGAGTGTCACAGCCAGACAAGATGAGAAAACCTAACATGGGGTGAGGTATCTACTCCTTAGGCCCCCAACAAATATTCATTAACTTACCAGCCAATCAGTGCTGGCCTTGAGTACCTAGGTAGCTGCTAACCTGGGCCACACGTTTACACATTTATGGAAATGACAGAAATAAATGCTCATGATAAAATATTAAGTGAAAAACTCAAGCTTTAAGAGGGTCTTAATAGCTTTAAGAGGGTTTTAATAGAATGTATGTGTGTATACTTTGTGCTTCTGTAAATACCCAGAAAAAGCTGATGAGAAATACTTGATATTGTGAACAGTAATATTGTATAGCACCTGTCTTAGTCAGCTTGGGCTGTCATAATAAAATACCAAAGATGACAGAAATCTGTTTTTCACACTTCTGGAGGCTGGAAATCCAAGCTCAAGATACCAGTAAGGTAGGTTTTATTTTGAAGCCTTTTCTCTTGGTTTGCAGGTGATGGCCAATTCAACAGCTTGGGAGTGGGGGGTGAGGGGGGGGGGGTAATCCCTCTGGCATCTCTTCGTATAAGGGCACTAATCCTATCATTAGGGCCTCATCCTCATGACCTCATTTAATGCTAATTACCTCCCAAGGGCCCCATACCATCACACTGGAGATTAGGGCTTCAACATAATGAATTTTGGGGGGTGCAAATATTCAATCCATAAAGGTATCTAATAGGTGGTACCTTAGAGTGGTTACCGATTTGGGCTGTGGAGCCAGACTGTCTGAATTTGAATCCCAACCCCAGCACTTACCAGTGTCTGCCCTTAGACAAATCACTTAACCTCACTATGCCTCAGGTTCCCTCCTGAGCATTTACTATGCGCCAGGATCTGTTCTTAGCATTTGTCATGTACTAACTTATTATTCCTCACAACAATTCTCTGTCACCATCATTTCCATGTTACTGATGAAAAGAACTTTACATTTGTTATCTCATTTAATCCTCACAAATGTCAAAGAGGTAATATTCCCACCATTTTTACAGAGGAAGAAAATGAGGTTCGGGGAAGTGAAGTTGATTACCCACAATCACCCCACTAATAACTGACAGACACAGGATTCAAACCAGTTCTGCTTGACCCAAAGCCTGGGACGACCACTTCTCACCCACACAGTCTCTCATGATGCCATGCAGTGTTTGCCAATTGCCTGATGATAAGCATCGCCCAAGATGCTTTCCAGAAATGGTCTTGAGAGTCAGTAAGCTCAGTTCTGTTTCCAGCCAGAGCAAACCCCTTCTTTCCCTTTCCAGGTCTCATTTTTGTTCCATGTAAAACAAGAAGTTAGACCAGGCCCAAGATGGCAGATAGGTTTGGGTAGCTGCCAAGTCTGGTTGTTCTGCAGCAGCTGCTGGAGCACATAGCTGTGAGCAGAATTCTGGGGCTACAGCTGGGTGGTAGCCATGGGTCGGGGGACTGGTAGAGTGAATAATCATCTTGGTTTGCCCAGCATTTTCCTGGTTTTAGCACTCAAAGTCCTGGGACAGTTGGTCATCCTAGTGATGGCTTAGATGGATTAGACAACCTATAAACTCCCAACCAGAGCTATTAATGATGTGATTTTCCCTTACCCCAGTACCTGTGTCTCTACATTCTTCTGGGTTCACTCTCCCTTTCCAGAATGTTTTTCACTCGTGATGGGTTGATTTGTTATGCAGCAATAGGATACTAATGCAAGTGTGACCTCATTTGAAAATGTGAACTACCCCCGGTAGCTCACATGGCATCTAACAGATGTTGCTAGCTTTCTCTTGAAAATTTAAAATATCCCAAAGTGCCCTGTAAGTTTGTGGTGCTTCCATGCACCCCAGTACACAGTTTGGGATCTGTGACTCTGAGACATGAAGCATTTCTAGAGACAAAGAGGGATATTAAATAATGTCAAAAGAGTATATCCCCTAGGAAAATTTATCAGTTCTAAATTTGTAGGTACCTAGTAACATAGCTTTAAAATATATAAGACAAAAATGTATGCTACAAATAATAAATGCTAGAGAGGGTGTGGAGAAAAGGGAACCCTCCTACACTGTTGGTGGGAATGTAAATTGGTGCAGCCACTATGGAGAACAGTATGGAGGTTCCTTAAAAAACTAAAAATAGTGTTACCATATGATCCAGCAGTCCACTGACAAAATCAGTACTGATTCTTGTGGCCAGCAGAATAATAACATCAATAATAATAAAAAAGCGCTTCCACTATGTGCCAGGCATTGTGCAGTGCTTTATAAACTTATCTCATTTAACCCTTATGACAACCATAATCCATTTTACAGATGGGGAAATGGAGGCTTGAAGAAGAGTGTTTATAACTTATCTGAGGCCTCCCAGTGAATCAAGTGGTGGAGACAAAACTAAAATCCAGGTCTGCTCCCCTCCAAAGCCCACATTCTTAACCACTGTAATTACTGCCTGGCAAGAATTATGTCTATGAAGAGGATTATGACACTTTTAAATCAATGTGTCCTTGGAAATATTTAGTATCCACTATTAATGTTAATCGTGTTCCTTAATAATTGAGTTCCATGCATACTGCCCACATTTTAAACAACCTAAAAGAAAGAACCTGGTCCCATGAGTATAGACCTTGCAAATTGACATTTTCTGCTCTCTTTTGATTCCCCACTCCCATTTTAAGATTAGTGAAGCACTGGGACTTCCCTGGTGGCACAGTGGTTAAGACTCTGTGCTCCCAATGCAGGGGGCCCGGGTTCGATCCCTAGTCAGGGAACTAGATCCCACATGCATGCCGCAACTACGAGTTCGCATGCCACAACTAAGGAGCCCAAGTACCGCAACTAAGGAGCTGGTGAGCCGCAACTAAGGAGCCCACCTCCTGCAACTAAGAAGCCCACCTGCTGCAACTAAGACCCAACACAACCAAATAAAATAAATAAATAAATAAATAAATAAATAAAAGTAGGAAACTTTCTAATGTACACATGTATATCTGCAAAAAAAAAAATCTGTTTTCAAAAGACTCTTTAAAAAAGAAAAAAAGATTAGTGAAGCACTTTATGATTTTCAGAGAAGGGTATGCAGCAATATTTGCTAACTTTTAGTGGGGAAAGTGTGATCTGCTCCTTAAAAAGACATCTGTGTGTTGGGTTTCAGGGCAAGTTACCGAGTAGAATCTAACACTATGAAACAATGCCAAGAGAAAAGGAAGGAAAATGAAAAACTAAAGGAGCACCCCTACCCATTGTTCCAACTCTTCAAAAGTTTCTGAAAACATATGAGAAGCATTGTGCACAGACTCAGACGTCCGTGTGTCCAGCCATCAAAAGGGACTTGAAAACCAGCATCAACCATGAACGGATTCTCAGGAAGGTGAGTGTGTCCTCTCCTTCCCTTGTTCTTCCCTGAAATGAATTGATGAGGGTTTCCTCCCAAGGAACACGGGTCCTTAATCCCCTCAAGCCCAGAACTGGTGGTGTCACCCGCTCTGCGTTCCTGCTGCGTGCTGTCCAAAGCCTGACTCTGGCACCAAGGTCTGCTCAGCACTTCTCCTTCCATCCCCCTCCTCTCTCCCAATCTGCCCATCCCCGTCCTTCCAGCAGGTCTGCCTTGTCTCACACCATTTCACCTCTGGAACGGACAACCCACCCCTCCTCCCATTCCACGTCTGGAGAACCCAGCTCAAAAACACCACTTCTGTCATCATTGCAGGACCTCCCTCCCCAGCACTCCTGACCCCTCCAAAAGAATGTCTCCTTGCCTTGACAGCTGGCGTGTCCAGGCCATCAGGCCAGACTTGCACACACCCACGCCTCCATTCTCACTTGGAGTGAGAGCAGCAAACACATCATTTGAATTTCAGAAAAAAATCTGATGTCTTATCTTTGCTGAGATTAAATCTAGGGATTGGGTATAAGGGGCAAAGAAGAGAGGCCAGCAGTGAAGCTAAGTGGTTAACTCTTGGGACAGAGTACCTGACAGACCGGAAGGAGGAGACTGGCACCCAAAGACAGACTGTCCAGCTTTACAACTTTTCTATCACCAGCCCAGAAAGACAGTCTGTGTTTTAATAATCACATACCTACTGATTTCCTAAAATGCTGCGTTAAACAAGACAACAAATTAAACAAAATAATTAGATAGAGACAGGTGCTTTTAAAAATCATTGCTTTGGACTTTCCCTGGTGGCACAGTGGTTAAGAATCCGCCTGCCAATTCAGGGTACATGGGTTCGAGCCCTGGTCCGGGAAGATCCCACATGCTGCAGAACAGCTAAGCCCCTGAGCCACAACTACTGAGCCTGGGCTCTAGAGCCCGCGAGCCACAACTACTGAGCCCATGTGCCACAACTACTGAATCCTGCCCGCTTAGAGCCCGTGCTCCACAACAAGAGAAGCCACCTCAATGAGAAGCCCATGCACCATGCTGAAGAGAGCCCCCGCTCGCCGCAACAAGAGAAAGCCCGCCCTCAGCAACGAAGACCCAACGCAGCCAAAAATAAATAAATAAAATAAAATAAATCATTGCTTTAACGTGACTTTCACACAAATCCATTACACCCATATTTTTCCTGAATGTGTTTGGGGGTGGAAGGGTGATTACATTGCACCCCACACAAAGAGACCCTCCTGGACTTCCTCTCTACCATCTCTCTCTTTCGCCTGAACTCCCACTTGCCGGGGCAGCTGCCCTCCTCCCTCTCTCCTCTGGTCCCTTTGGTCTCTCCCTCTCCACCTCTTCTACTCTCCTGTTCCCCACCTGCCCTCCTAGGTCTTTCTAATTCCTTCTTTTGCAGTTGCTTCTCTGGGCTCCCCCTGCACACACACATCTCCCAGCTCATCCCAATGGAGGAGCTTCCCAGAGTCATCCTTTTTGTGGTAAAATAATTACTAATTCATTTTTTTCCTATGTAGTTTTTATAATTAGGCTGCACTACTTAATCATAAGGGTTCGTCATAAATCTTGCTCAAGTTTATAACCTCGTCAGCAATGTTTTCCAAACATTTTAAATTACAATCACCATCAGAAATATAATTAACATCATGACCCAGTATATAAGTACTGGAGTGAATCAGTATGACCATAAGAGCTGTTTATGTTGAGTGGGTTGCTTTGGTTGGGTCTCCATTTTGATTTTGAATATCACTAAAATAAAGGTCTCATGAGACAATTATTCCTTACAGCATAGTATACACTCAGATCATCTCCCTTCTTTTCTATTTCATTAAAGAAAGAAAAGAAAAAAGGTGTTTACAATCCACTAAATTGATATCCCGACCCAAAGAGGGACAGTAACATGCTGGAAAAATCTCTGCCCTGTGGGACTCTTCATGGAGCTTTGCATACGGCAGGAACACCCTAAGTTTGTGTTGAATTATCACCCCAATGCACACTTGATCCGCAGATAATAACTATTTTAAATGTTCTTATGGTGTTGTCTAATGACAATATTCTTTCTCCACGTATTTTAAGACCTCTCTTTATGGTGCCCACCTGTAGCCTTTTTCTTACATTCTAGTTTATACTTGTAAGACCTGATGACTCCCCGCCAAGCATCCTACCAATTTCCTTGGAACCTTTGCTCATGACAGCCCAGGATGAGTGTTACATGCTGGGGAGAGAGATCTGCATCTGCGGCTTTCAGCTGAGCAACCCAGAGATCGCCAGACTCTTGAGTCATGCGTTTTAAAAATAGCTCTGCAGTTAACCTTAAAATTGAATATAAGCATATTACATCATGTGTTCCAGCTATAATTTATTTGGTTGTTTTGGAAAAAAAACAAGTATTTTTAATGAAATATTTCAAACATATAAAAGTGTAAAAAATCATAGAACTGACATCTATGTACTCACCGTCATGTAATATAGTTTTTAGGGAATGAAAATTGCATATAATAGCTAAAGTGTCATCTTACTTCCTTTCCCTCATCTACTTCCCAGAGGTACCACTAGCCTAGAGTTGATGTGTATCAACCCCGTGCATGTTTTTATACTTTTTTGACATATGCATGTGTGTCTTTACTTACATACATGCAATTGTATGATGTGTATGATTTTGTGGCTTACTCTTTTACTTATGTTGTCAAGATTTCTCCATGCTTATTACTTTTGACTGTTATCATATCACACATAATCTTCATTCCTGAATGACAGTTTTGCTGGATATACACTTATAGATTAAATACTATTATTTTTTAAATTGAACTTCCATTACTGTGACTGAGAAGTCATGGACAGGACTTTACTTCTGGAAAGAGCAAATCAGATAATTCAGATCAATCCTTTTGCTGGGGGCAACAAGAAGCTACAATACACAATATGGGATATAAAGCAGCTTGATTCCTACTTCACATCACACCCCAGAATCAACTCCAGATGGATTATAAATTTAAGGCAAAACAATAAAGTTTCTAGAAGGTAATATAGGACAATACCATCATGACTCTGGGGTTGAGAAAAACTTCTCAAACAGGACCCAAAAAACACTAATTTTTCTAGTCTTTTGTCTTTTTGAAAATCCCTTATTTTATTTTATAATCTGTCTAATAGTTTCAATAATCTGAATTATTTTACAGTCTGATATTGCTGACTCTTGCTTCTTCTGGCTCTTACTTATGGTGACATTTCTTTGTATGTTTTTGTCAGTTCTTTTTGACAGTAAATTCATATTTCATGAAAAAAAATAGTTGTAGCAATTCCTTGAGCTCTGACTTGCAGATAGCTTTCTCCAGAGAGGATTTGTAGTTGTTTCTGCCACATACTCAGAGCTACATGAAATTAAATTCTTGACCTGAGGTTTCTTTGAGCCATCCAAGTGATGTTAATTCAGGGTGTAAACCTGTGCTAAGGCTAGTTTGTGAGTTCTCAGGGGTTGTGTTTTTTTCCATATACTCAGTATCAGTTTGAGATGGGCCATTTTCCCTGGGATCCTTTGAGGAAGGGAGAGTTGGGTTTATTTCTAGTTCATCCTTACTCTAAGGACATAGCACTATAATCCACTTTATGTTTTGGGCCGCACCTCTATGTAGGATTTCCTGTTGGACTCCTCACCTTGGGCCTAATCTCCTATCCCCTGGACTGTATGATCCATTACAATCAAAGCTCAAATCTGCTGTTTTAGTGATGCTCTCAAAAGGAAACCTGGCCTCAGTGCCCTCTAGGGTCCTACTTTCTCTCATGCATTGACCTTTGTGTATTCCTCACTAACCTGCCAGTCAATGAACACATTTTAAAAAGATATTTTTAAAACTCTTGGAAGAACGCATGCGGAAAAGCTTCATGATATTGGATTTGGCAATGATTTCTTGGATATGACACTAAGAGCACAGGCAACAAAAGAAAAACTAGACGCATTGGACTATATCAAAATGAAAAACTTCTCTGCTTCAAAAGACACAATCAACCGAGTGAAAAGGGAGAAAATAATTGCAAATCATATATCTGATAGGGGCTGATATCCAGAATATATGAGTTCTTTAACTCATATAACTCAACAACAAAGAAAATAAGCAACCTGATTTAAAATGGTCAAAGGACTTGAATAGACATTCTCCAAAGAAGATATACAAATGACCAATAAGCGCATGAAAAGATGTTCAACATCATTAATCATTAGAGAAATGCAAATCAAAACCACAATGAGATACCATCTCATGTCAACTAGGAGGGTTACTATCAAAAAAAGCAGAAAATAATATGTTGATAAAGACGTAGAGGAATTGGAACCCTTGTGCACTATTGGTGGAAATGTAAAATGGTGCAACCACTACGGAAAATAGTATGGCGGTTCCGCAGAAAATTAAAAAGAGAACTACCCTATCATCACTATGTATCATCTGGGTACATACCCAAAAGAATTCAAAGAAGGGTCTCAAAGAGATATTTGTACATTCATGTTCATAGCAGCATTATGCACAAAAGCCAAAGATGGAGGCAACCCAAATATCTATTGCCAGACCAGTGGGTAAACAAAGTATGGTATATACGAGAATATTATTCAGCCTTAAACAGAAAGGAAATTCTGACACATGCTACAACGTGGATGAACCTTGAAGAACTCATGCTAAGTGAAATAAGTCAGAAACAAAAGGGTATTGTATCATTTCACTTATAGGAGGTACCCAGAGTAGCCAAATTCATAGAGACAGGAAGTAGAATGGCAGTTACCAGGGGCTGCAGGGATGGGAGAATGGGAGCTTTTGTTTAATGGGTACAGAGTTTCAGTCTTGCAAGATGAAAGAAGTTCTGGAGGTGGATGGTGGTGAGGCTTGCACAATAATGTGAATATACTTAATGCCAGTGAACTTTACCCTTGGAAATGATTAAGATGGTAAATTTTATATGTATTTGACCACAACCTAAAAATAAAATTTTAAAAAGATATTTTAAATATATAACCAGAATTTTTGGTTGTTTTTATTCAGATGGTTAGTCAGGGTACCCAGTCCATCCAAGCTGGAAACAGAAAGCTGTCCTTGAATGTTCACAGTGATCCTTAGCAGTTCCTTAAAATGTACCCTTCTCGGTAATCTGGAGGCTGCTGAGGAATTCTATCCGAGATGGCCGTGGTCTTGCCCACAGCAGTGCGGATGCCCCAGGGAGCAGTGCTGGTGCCCCAGCGGGGGGACACTGCAAACCACTGGCTGAGATCTTCAGGACTTGGTCCAGAGTTTGTTTTGCACAGACCAATGTTAGCATCAGCAGTGATGTGTCACATGGCCTCCTCTGTCAGAAACACAGCTTCAGAAATCTGATCCAGCACTCAAACTAGACTTTCTCTCATTAAAGAGGCCTCAGGCACCAGCTCCGTAGTTAAAGTTGCAAGGGCTTGTTTATGCTCAACTGAGGTATAATTTGGAATCCGTTGTTTTTTTTTTTTAAGATGACTAATGCAGCATTTTATTGACAATGGAAACCAACACATCAGTAAAACAGAACAGAAAGTTCATAAACATACCTAATGACTATAAAGCAAACAGACAAACAAAACTAACACCTAATAAAGGTACTAAATCAGTTGGGTAAGAGTGGATTATTCAATAAGAGGCAGAATCTACAAAAGGAGAGTTAAATTTGACAGCATTATGAAAAATACTTCCACATAAAGCAATTCACAAATTAAAAAAACAAAATGCAAAGGCACAACAAAACAAAGCAGACGGAATATTTTTTGCAAAATAAATGACGTTTAGAAGATTTAGATCCTTATTCAGTACCTAGAATATAAGAAAGACAGAAAAATGTGCAAAGAATACAAATGGGCAATTAATGAAAAGAAAAGCAAGAGAAAGAAAGGAAGAAAGAAAGAAATACAAGCATAAATAAGTTTAAGAAAATTATTAACTTTACTACTAACCAAAGAAATACAAATTAAAATGTATTTTAATACAGCAGTTATTTTCACCCATAAAGTTTCCTTTTTTCTAAAACTAAGAGAGCTGGTGGTTGGCAAGATGAGGTTAAATACCACTCTAAGCTATTTGCAGAGAATTTAAATTGACTCAGCTTTTCTGGGTAGCTTTTTGTTTTACATCTTTATTGGAGTATAATTGCTTTCCAATGGTGTGTTAGTTTCTGCTTTATAACAAAGTGAATCAGTTATACATATACATATGTTCCCATATCTCTTCCCTCTTGCGTCTCCCTCCCTCCCACCCTCCCCACCCCACCCCTCTAGGTGGTCACAAAGCACCGAGCTGATCTCCCTGTGCTATGCGGCTGCTTCCCACTAGCTATCTATTTTACGTTTGGTAGTGTATATATGTCCATGCCACTCTCTCTCTTTGTCACAGCTTACCCTTCCCCCTCCCCATGTCCTCAAGTCCATTCTCTCGTAGGTCTGTGTCTTTATTCCTGTCTTACCCCTAGTTTCTTCACGACATTTTTTTTCTTAAATTCCATACATATGTGTTAGCATACGGTATTTGTCTTTCTCTTTCTGACTTACTTCACTCTGTATGACAGACTCTAGGTCTATCCACCTCATTACAAATAGCTCAATTTCGTTTCTTTTTATGGCTGAGTAATATTCCATTGTATATATGTGCCACATCTTCTTTATCCATTCATCCGATGATGGACACTTAGGTTGTTTCCATCTCCGGGCTGTTGTAAATAGAGCTGCGATGAACATTTTGGTACATGACTCTTTTTGAATTATGGTTTTCTCAGGGTATATGCCCAGTAGTGGGATTGCTGGGTCATATGGTAGTTCTATTTGTAGTTTTTTAAGGAACCTCCATACTGTTCTCCATAGTGGCTGTACCCATTCACATTCCCACCAGCAGCGCAAGAGTGGAATCCTATCTCTGACCAACATGTCATTACCTCACAAAACCCTAAATCCTCCAAACCCCACCAAAGTCACTTTCAGGCTTAAATTCTGAACTGAGGGAATTCTCAGGTTGTGGTGATTCTAATTGCTAAAAGGTGGCCTTCCTGATTTGATACTCTCTGCTGTCAGGTAGGGATTTAACTGTCATTGCGATCCTTTGTTATCGCAAGAAATGACCTTGCCTTAGGCTTGTGCTTATATTGTGCTACAATATATCTTCTCTCATCATAAAGCTTGATGTTTCCCGTACAATTTTTCAATGAGTCTTCATTTTAAAGGGAAATGATTTTGTGTTCATGCCACTTTCTCCTTGGGTAATTAGAAAGTTATCTTAGGAGCCAAAATGTTGAGGTAATTAACATGAGTGACTTTGAAGTAACTTATAAAAACACAGAGCATATTTATCTTCATCGTGTCAGCACTTTTTACCCTGCGTTCTCAGGCTTTGCTTCTGGAATCGGAGAGGCGCAACCCCTGCCCGTTTACCACCGTCAAACGCATTGATTGCAAGATGGATCCGTGGTCTTTGGGGAGACTTGGGAGGGCGCTGCAGTTCAGCAGGTGCATTTTCTTGTCCTCGATTACTGCAAGTAAGGTGGAACGCGGAGTTCCTTCAAGGCCCTTCCTGCTGTCAGCAGGGGGAGGCAAAGGCAGGGGACGGAAATGTCCTGGTTCCTTGTGCTTCATCAAGTCATCGCTGAAAGGGGACACTGTGAAGCGTCCTTAGAGTTCATGTCCCTGAGTAAATGTTAGGGTTCTCAAAAAGAGTCGCTAGGGCTTCCCTGGTGGCACAGTGGTTGACAGTCTGCCTGCCAGTGCAGGGGACACGGGTTCGTGCCCCGGTCCGGGAAGATCCCACATGCCGCGGAGCGGCTGGGCCCGTGAGCCATGGCCGCTGAGCCTGCGCATCCGGAGCCTGTGCTCCGCAACGGGAGACGCCACAACAGTGAGAGGCCCGCGTACCGAAAAAAAAAAAAAAAAAAAAAGAGTCTCTAGTCATTCATTTATTCCTTCAACAAATATTTGTTGAAGGCCAGTTTGTACAAGGCACAGTGCTTGTTGCTAAGGAACATATAAATATATTTAAGGCAGTGCCACTGTCCAAGGGAGTCCTCGGTATAGTAGAGGGAGGAGACGTGCTCTTGATTATGTTTAGTGCAAGGAAGAAAGTCTGAATATCACAAAATATGTCCATATACATTTTAGTGGTAGTTTGGATAAGGGAAACCACGATTCCCTAGGTGATGGGTCAGTATTCACCAGGAGAGGAGGTGGGAGGAAGGGTAGTGATAATAACAATAATAACAATAACAGCTAATGGTTATTGAGTGCTTACTGTGTGCCAAGCACAGTGCATGGATTTTCTCATTTCTTCTCCCAACAATAAAGAGATGTTTACCATTACGTAGAGATGTATGGTACATAATGATAGATATGTACCATTTCTAACCCTTGAGTATAGGTGAGGAAAGACTCAGGGGGATTAATTGGTTTGTTCAAGGCCATTCTGCTCTTAGGGATGGAGCCTAGATGTGAACTCAGGTGTCTGAATCAGAGCCCACCTCTGATCCATGCTACTAGATTGCTGGGGTCTATAATTTACCATCCATAAATAATTGCAAACTGCTTGTGTGATCTGGGGTAGGTCACGCGACTTCTCTGATCTATAATGAGATGATCTCTTCCACTTCCTAAGTCTATGATTCTGTGATTCTTCCCATGGAGTCAGGTGATGCCTTGTACTCAGGCGGCCAGTGGGCTGTGAAGTACAAGAGATGAGTCATGCCTGAGAAGTGGTATCACAATGACACCAAGGCCCCATTAAAGGACTAGGATCTTATTAGGGCCCTGGTGGTGACAGTGGACAAGTCCATCAGCAAGAGCTGGGGGGACAGTGGACAAGTCCATCAGCAAGAGCTGGGGGGAGCCAGTGTTCTGTGGAGGTTCTCCAGCTTTCTGAATTGCTGGGAGGAGCCATAGTCAGGGTCTCCTAACACAGGGCCACAGAAGGTCAGGCTCCTTGGGATACCATGCAGTGATGCAGCACTGGCCACGGGGGTCTCCCCAGCTCCCCACCTGGGCCAGGCAGACCCAGCCCCACTGCTAAGAGACCCCTCTAGACTCCAGTTCCTGTGCTGGACCCAAAGATCTGCACTGGGGAGAAGAAAGAAGCAATTTCCATCTTCAGGAAACAGCTTACTTTAACCGTCAGTGGAAATCCTGCTGCTGCTAAGACACCTAGATTTGTCAGGGTTGAGTAGGTGGGGTCAGCACCGGGACCTCAACACTGGTCAGATTGCAGGTTACCAGCCTCTGGGGATTGGAGTCCCTTCCTCACTGTCTTCCCTGATAGGCTGTGAAGTCCAGCAGGGAGGATACCCCTCCTTCTTATACACAGCTGCATCCCCACAGCCGCCATGGTAGCTGGCCCTCAATAATTACTCACTGAATGAATTAATAAATTTTCAAAGTTATTTCTGTTAATACTACTCACTTCATTTTAAAGTTCAAGCCTTGACAGTCCAAATTCCCTGAAGATGTCCCGTTACCTCATTGGTCCTCAATTTATTGACCTAATACCTACCTACCCCTAGAGGCTGTTGCCGGCATGAATGAGCTGACGGGTGTTCACTTTGCAGACTCTAGTGACTGTGCAATACAAGGCAAGGAGCACCTCGGGGCCAAGGAGAGCCAAGAGGTTGAACTTTCTTGAACCTACCCTGGACATGGCTTAAAAGACTTCTCCTTACAGGGTCCTAGTACCACTGGGTCTTCCCCGCCTCCTTGGTCCCTGCCAGCTGGGCCACCTCTCCTGTCTTCAGGATTCACAGCTTGCTCTCTGTCTGCTCCCTGAATGGGTACTTCAAACAGTCCTCCACTCGCTTTGCCCGGGAGGTAGACTCTGGTTCCCCTTCCTCCACACACAGGCTGCCCCCCCCCCAATCATCCCAGCCCACCCCACCCCCCAGCCCTGGAATCCCAAACTGAGGACCAGCAAAAGTGCCTCTAACTGCCCTGGGGAGTGCCTTAAAATTAATAATCTAATGGTGACATAGTTTTAAAAGTTACTTACTTGCTCCTATCATTTTTTTTTTTTTTTTAGATTTGGAAATGAAGAAATTGAGAGTATTTTCTCAGGCCTGGAGAACAATCAAAGGCTTCAAGGCCTTAGTCTGTGCTACTGTGGTCTAGGGCCACAGAGCGGGTCGAGGCTGGGCTCTGTCATACGCCAGAGTGCCATTTGGTGAGAGGGTCCCCTGCTCCCCCTCCTACAACTTGGCACTGTTCTGTCTTGACTTATATAACTAGTTACTTACAGAGCCTACTAGCCCATGAGTTCCTTTGATTTTTTTGTTATGATGTTTTTAATCATCTTCTTCCCCTCTAGTTATTTTGTTCTCCTTTTCTTAATTATAATAGAAAGGTCCTTTAGTTACATTTGAGAATCAAGGATGTCATGCTAAATGCATATTTTGGCCAGTTGATGTGGCTACTAGGTCCATTTTTTATGACGTGGTCTATTATTATGATTATTTATTATTTTGTAACTAGGTCTATTATTTTATGAGGTGAAGACCCAAATCCCAGTTTGAGAAAGTGGAAAGAACAGCAAATGAACAGTGTATTTCACCCCTTCCCCAGTGAGCTGCACCTTAATGGCAATCACTTGCAGTGTTCTGGAGCTCTGGGTCTCCTCTGACCCCTAGCAGAGTATGCAGAGATGCAGGGGAAAGACCAGCCAACAACTTCCTCACCAGACTCCAGGAATCCCCCTCAGGTGCTCCAAGGTAAGCAGTGGGAACTTGGTGCTAAACTCTGTTGGGGCCATTTGAAAGAAGGAACATTTGCTTTGCAATTAAAAGTGACCTCTCCAGTGATCAGTGGAGATTCCTCTTCCTGAGAATGTGTGGGAGCAGAATAAAAGACCCCCAAAGATGTCTTTGTCCTAATCTTCAGACCTTGTGACTATGTTACCTCACATGGTAAAAGGATTGTTATAAGAGGGAGGCCGGAGGGTCAGAGTCAGAGAGAAGGAGATGGGACAGTGGAAGGAGACCTTGGAGTGAAGTGGGGAAGGGGCCATAAGCCAAGGAATGTAGGCAGCCTCTAGGAGCTGGAAAGGTCAAGGAAACTAATTCTTCCCCAGAGCCTCCAAAAGGAACACAGGTCCACTGATGCCTTCACTTTTGCCTATAAGACCCATTTCAGACTCTGACCCCCAGAACTGTAAGGTAATACACTTGTATTGTTTTAAGCCACTGAGTTTGTGGTCATTTGTTACTACAGCAATAGGAAACTAGTACAGCGTGTTAATCAGCACTCTTTCAGTTAAAAGTGAAAGCAACTCAAACAGAACTAAAGATAAATAGGGATTTATTGGCTCACATAACTGAGACGTCCACAGGTGGAGCTGTCTCAGAGATGGCTGAATTTAGGAGCTCAAACCATGTCATCAGGAAACCCCGAGTTTGCTGCCCGTGACTCTACTTCCCTTCCCAGGGTTGGCCTTCCCTCCCAGGGCAGACAGGCTTCCTCCAAGCAGGAACAGCAGTTGACATGTCCGCCAGCAGTCCCAGAGCTATATCATCATTACTTGTAATCACCCAGAAAGTGTGAACCTCTTTCTTCCGGTAACTGTGGGTCAAATCCCATTGGAAGGCTCTAATTGGCTCTCCTTGGGTCACAGATCTACCTCTTGGACCAATCCCTACAGTCCAGGTCATGGTAAACCATGATTGGCCAGGACTGATCACACACCCCATGGGGGTGGAGTGAAACACTGTGACGGGCAGCACTACCAGAATCACAGGAATTCCAGCGGGGAAGTGGCAGTCCCCCTCAAAGAAGTAGACAGATGAAGAGGACAATGCAGGACAGATGAGAACAAAAGCTGCTTACTTCCCCATAAAAGGGTTATCATTTGTGTTAATAGATCCCAAGTACACATATTCATGACACATTTTAAAGCTGACTACTATTTTTTTGCGGTACGCGGGCCTCTCACTGTTGTGGCCTCTCCCGTTGCGGAGCACAGGCTCCGGACGTGCAGGCTCCGGACGCGCAGGCTCCGGACGCGCAGGCTCAGCGGCCATGGCTCACGGGCCCAGCCGCTCCGCGGCATGTGGGATCTTCCCGGACCGGGGCATGAACCCGCGTTCCCTGCATCGGCAGGTGGACTCTCAACCACTGCGCCACCAGGGAAGCCCTAAAGGTGACTACTTTTAATCATTGGTAACAGTAAATTGTAGCAAGTTAGTAGCATAGACTTAGAGTCAGACCTGGGTTCAAATCCTACTCCAGCTGTGCGTGACTCTGGGCAAATTGTCAAATTGATCTAACTTCAGTTTCTTCAGCTACAAAATAAACATAATGATAACTACCCCCCTGGTGTTTAGTGCAGATTAAATGATATAATGTAAAGCAGTTAGCACATGCCTTACACACAGTAAGTCCTTGAGGGATGTTAATTATCATCATCACTGTCATCGTTATCATTACAGCAAAAACAACCCTTTCCCAGCTTGAAGCATATTGGTGAACACGACCACTCTACTTGCTGGAAAAAAGTGGAGATAAACAGCTAAGTCTAGCATACAGCATGGTGACCATAGTTAACAATGCTCTAGTGCATATTTGAAAGAAACTTTTAAGAGTAGATCTTAAAAGTTCTCATCACGGGGGAAAAAAATATCTGTGACTATGTATGGTGATGGATGTTAACTAGACTTATTGTAGTGATCGTTTCACAATGGATACAAATATCGAATCATTACGTTGTACACCTGAAACAAATGTTATATGTCAATTAGATCTCAGTGAAAATTACTGAAATACAATTATTCTCCGACCCTTTTGCTGTATCCTCACATGGCCTTTCCTAGCTGTATGCACCCGGATAGAGAGAGTGAGCTCTCTGGTGTCTAATAAGAACACTATCCTAGCTGATCAGGGCCCCACCCTTACGATCTCATTTAATCTTAAGTACCTCCGTAGAGGCCCCATCTCCAAATACAGCCATACGGGGGGTTCAAACCAGTTTGTTTCAAGGCAGAGTTGTAAAGGTCAGGGACCAGGGAGCTCCAGGGGTCTGGCAGGATGCGCTACAGCATGGGTTGCTGGGGGTCAGTGCTGGATTTCTTGGCTCAAGAAGCACGTTTGAGGGTGGCAAAGTCCAGCTGGCGGGGCTTTGGTCCCACACCCCCTGGGGCCAGGTGAGGGCTGGCAAGATACCGTAATCATTTTTATTGCCTCATATGCCTCTTCTTTTCATTTATGGCTAATCCTGCTGGCATAGAAGTGAAATCAAGATGGGGAAACTAATTTGCCTGAGCAGAGGTCTATCAATCCAGTTCTGAAATAGAAGGCACTTTTACTCTGTGCTGGTGTGTATGTTACTGTTATGGACTGAACGTTTGTGTCATCCCCACCACCCCTGCCAAATTCATAGGTTGAAGTCTTCACCCCCAAAGTGATGATATTAGGAGGCGTAGGCCTTTGGAAGGTGATTAGATCATGAAGGTAGAGCCCTCATGAACAGGATTAGTGCCCTTATAAAAGAGACCCCAGAGAGTTCCCTCACCCCTTCCACCATGTCGGGTTATAGCAAGAAGATGGCCATCTATGAACCAGGAAGCGGGCTCTCACCAGACACTGAATCTGCTGGTACCTGGATTTTGGACTTCCCAGCCTCCAGAACTGTGAGGAATAAATGTTTGTTGTTTATAAGCCACCCAGTCTATTGTGTCTTGTTATAGCAGCCCAAACACACTAAGAAAAAGAGTACACACAAACTTCCCAGTGGCTATGTTTGAGGGGGTGTGGATGGTTTTTTTAAATGTCCAGATTCTCACCTTCCATAATGACCCAGTACCTGTGGTTAATATCCTTGGTCACAATCATCATTCTATTTGGCAAACAAAGGTATGCTTCTCTCCCATCCAGTATCTGATCAGAATATCTCCTCTAGGGAGCAAAAACAAAGAGACAATTCAAAATATGAATATAAGCTTTAAGAAAATGAATGGCTCTAATAACTCAGTGACAAATCAATTTATACACATCGTGTGGCTTCCAATTTTTGCTTTTAACAGAATTGAAGGAGGACTTAAGTTATCAACGGACAGATCATTAAAAAAGATTTTTTTGATCAACGACTATATTAATTTTTAGTCTGTAACTCAGGAGTTCAAAGAATTGAATAATACTGCTGTGATAAAACTCCCTCTAGGATTTATTTGAATTTTAGATGAGAAACAAATAATGTATTATAAGTATGTTCCATGCAATGTTTAGGATACACTTAAAATAATTATTCTTGTTTATCTGACATTAAATTGAACTGGGTGTCCTGTATTTGGGGGACAAGGGAGATTAGGTCTGGCATTATTCCATTGCCATCCACCTGAACAAGATTTCTCAGCAGTTCCAACTATAACAATGAAAAATAGAAAAAACATTGATGCTGAAGCCTGCCTCATTTTAGCAGTAATATTCTTTGATGAATACATGAATTAATTATAAAAACAAATAAATAAAACAGCACCATCCATCTCTTTGGGCAAGGCAGTCAATAAAATTTGTTTTGTGTTTAATTAGGATTTATCAAAATATATAAAATACATATGTTGTATTAATCAATTGCATACTTCTAAATAATAACTATAGAAGAATTTTTAATACTTTAGAGGTTTATGAGCCCAAGAAATCTTTAAAATTTAAATATTTGTAAATGAAGCATTTTTATTACAGAGAAGTATTACAGGATGGCCTATAAATGACTTTCAAATATAAAATTCTGCAGAGTTAGTAAAATGGAAATAACAGTAAAAACACAGGGAAAAAAAGGAATCATGTAAAACTTTCAATCACTCAAAAAGAACTGCTCATGTTTTGAGCTGTTTGGGATTTTTTAATGCATGATGATGGGTATCAAAGTGCTTGGAATTCAGATTCCATCTGATATACTTAAAAGAATGGTATAACAGACTTCATTTTTATTGTTTTAAATTTATTTATTTTATTTTATTGAAGTAGAGTTGATTTACAATGTTGTGTTAGTTTCAGGTGTACAACAAAGTGATTCAGTTACATATACATATATACCTATTTTTTTCAGATTCTTTTCCCTTATAGGTTATTACAAAGTATTGAGTAGAGCTCCCTGTGCTATACAGTAGGTCCTTGTTGGTTATCTATTTATATATAGTAGTGTGTATATGTTAATCCCAAACTCCTCCCCCGTTCCCAGATTTAACTTTTAAACGTCAACATTTTCTACATGCTAGAAATTTCACTGTTTGAAATTTTAAAAAGCTTACGATGAACAAGTTTAGATACCAGACTAAAAATGCAAGAGATTGTACATAGCTTTTCCATATTCCTCTAGGGTGTTATGAGGGCAAAAATGTTCTGAGGCCAATGCTCCGTAAGGCCCGGATGTTTGGTTTCCTCTCTGTTCTGTGAGCTGCCCCAGGCCTCCTAGTAAATTTTCCTTGCCAGAGGTGGGCACAGAAGCCTTCTGTTGCCCACAGTCAAAGAGGCACGAATGCCAACGACAAGTCTGTTTCCTTAATCGCTCGTTATAATGTGTAAAATGCAATCGGTAACAACGCTCTTTCCTTCCTTCCTTCCTTCATACGTGTGTGTGTGCACCTGTATCTTTCCTTACACACATTAGAGCATAAAACTACGCTCCCTGCCCAAGGAGGGGCTGGGAATGCCGTGTATGTGTGTGCCTAGATGTGTGTCAAGGATGGGGGAATCAGACAATTTTTAAAAGGCATAAGAAATATAGAGCCACTATAGTTTATTAGAAGATGATAACTGCTATGGAAAAATGAAAAAAATCAAGCAAGATAAGCACGTTTGGGAATCTGGTGTAGGAAAAGATGGTTGTGGTGTGAACTTATTTTATTTTTCCCCCAAATCCAAATAGCTTTCTTGTTTGCTCACTTTCTTATTAACACACACACACACACACACACACACACACTTTCATGAGCAAATGTAACCAATACTGAAAATTCTTAGGAGTGGAATTATAGGGCCAAAAGGCATGTAAATTTAGAATGACTTTAAATAGATGTTTGGGTGGCATTTGTGCCACAGAAGGTGAGGGAGTGAGCCTGCGGATAAATGGGGAGCATTCCAGGAATGCCCCAGGGCTTTGCACAAGGAGCAGCAGGTGCCTGGCCAATAACAGGGGCCAGGGGGTCACGGGCCTCCTTAGCTAGGAAGGCGCAGAGGAATCAGGACTTAGTTGGGACTTAGGTTTGAGAAGGACCCTCAATCTGTGTAGCAAACGGATTGGGTGTGGGTGGAAGGCACAGAGATCTTTTGGGAGGCCGTTGTCATCCAGATGAGAAGTGGTGGTGAGAGGTGAGAGGCTTCCACCCAGGTGAGACTAGGGCAGCAGCAGAGGAGGTTCTCCATCTACACTGTGTCCTGATGGATGGGATGTGGGGTGCAAGAGAAAGGAGAAGAAGGGTCCAGAAAGACTCCAGTGTGATAACGCACCAATATGTATTTTTAAACGTGCCAAAAATGTGTTCCCCTCTGCTACGTTCTTACTAATTCCCAAGATTGGAGCCACTTTTATAGAGGGCAGCTGTGGAGCAGAAAGAAGGATTTACACAAGGCCCTGCAGGATGATTCTTGGAGCCCTGCTTGGTTGCACAGTCTCCTCAAGCCTTTTAGAGGAGAAACATGAAAAAGACAGGACTGAAGTGAAGTCAGTGGGTCAGATAATTCTCTTTTATGAGAAATACCTCTGTCCAAAGTGTACATAAAGTGAAGGCAATAACCTATATTAAAGTGTGTCAAAAATCCATTCATGCGGACTTCCCTGGCGGTCCAGCGGTTGAGACTCCGCACTTCCACTACAGGGGGCACGGGTTCGATCCCTGGTTGGGGAACCAAGATCGCATGCTGCACAGTGCAGCTGAAAACAAAAAAAATCCAATCATGCAACTTTGAATTAGCTTTTTTTAATCTTTTTTATTTTTCCATACAGCCAGACAGAGAGGAAGTACAACCTTGAACCAGATTACAGAGTCATCTGGAGCTGTAACAGTGAAAACTACTTCAGGGAAAAAGAAGAGAAAACAAGGTATTTTTGTGATTGTTTCAACTATTCCTCCCACTTCCTTCATCTTGTAAATCACTTCCTCCTTTCATAGGCTGTGTGTTCCCCTTACTAAAGAAATTACCCCAAACAGAGAGAAAAACTCAAGGGGAGAAAAAGAAGACTCATCTGATGGCTTCATATAAACCAAATATAGAACAGCTTAGCCATACCCACCAGAAGAATACATCTTTGGCACATTCAACAGGGCCAGAAAACAATTATGGAAATATCTCTGCAATAAACAGCCAGCAGGACCTGATAAATTCAGCTTGGAAACTTTTCTCCTATGCTTATCCCATAGAAGCAGAAATGGAGTCATTCAGAGGGAACTTGAAGAAGTCACCAGCTCCATGACCTCTGAGCAGGATTAAACTAAGTGAGAAGCTGTCCAAGTGTTAAAGTTTTGTAGGGAACCAGGATTCTGTTCCCAGCACTTGCCCTGATGCCTCGGTTTCAGCATCCTGTTCTGCAAGTCCAGCACTTGTGCTCACAGCTTCCTAAATTCCACTCCAGCTTTAACATTTTGAAGTTATGAAGAGACAGCACAAGATGATCAATCACTGAGTGTGTCAGCAGCACAGTCTTTGGGAAACTCCTTGTGGAAGCTAACCTAAATTTCTGTTATTCTGTTTTAGTCCACTTCGGTTTGTTTGTTTGTTTGTTTCGTTCTGGTGCTCTTGTTGGTTTCTTTCATTTTTGTTTTGTTTTTAATAGTTTGTGGAAGGCAACAGGCCCTTATAATGAAGCTCTTCACCCTTTGGCTTTCTCTTCCTCAATTTTAATCTCTTCTTGTGTGGTCTTTTTTCTGTCCTTGAATTATCCTTGCATCTTTTCCGTGAAATCTCACTGAATTCAAAAACTACAATTTTATGATCTAAAAAGCCAGATGGGGCTTCCCTGGTGGCGCAGTGGTTGAGAGTCCGCCTGCCGATGCAGGGGACGCGGGTTCGTGCCCCAGTCTGGGAAGATCCCACATGCCACGGAGCAGCTGGGCCCGTGAGCCGTGGCCACTGAGCCTGCGCATCCGGAGCCTGTGCTCCGCAACGGGAGAGGCCACAACAGTGAGAGGCCCGCGTACCGCAAAAAAAAATAAAAATAAAAATAAAATGCCAGATGAAAAGGTAAAGTGAGAACATTTATCAGACCCTGGCTCTGTTGTCTGATGTAAATATAGTCTTTCTGCTGGATAGTGCTAGTAGATTTTGGAAAATCTACTAAAGGGAGAAGGAGGAAGGTTGTGGGGGGGGGAGCACCATGCTAGGTCATCATTTGTGTTAGACAGTTACCATCCGGGAATATTTTCAACCAAGGATGCTTTCAGAGGAGTTGGTTGGGGTTCCTCTGGGGACAAGGAGAATCAGTGTCTCCAAGACAGGTAGCCATAGAGAGGACAGTCCTTACACTGCGCCAGATGACATGTGAGGGGAGAGGACTGCTGGGCCACTCAGTCTAACTCTGCATCTAGACTTTACAGAAAGTGGTAGCAGGGACAAAGACGAGGCATATGCGTCATGCTGTGCAGTCAAGTTGGCACTGCAGAAAGACCAAAAGGACAAAATCTATCTGGGAACTTCAAGGCTTCCCAAGGTTCGAGAGAGTCTCTGACCACTTCCATTTGTTGAGCTACTTGAGCTAAAATTATTTTTTCAGTTAATTAATAGCAAAGGTTTAAAAATGCATAATGTTTGAAGTCTTTATATTTAACAAGCAAACTCTTCTAACACACATAAAAACACAGAGAATACCTGCCTGACCTCATTAGGCAATGACACCAGGGTCTGAATGTGAGTCCTTCATGAATGTGACGCCTCCTGTGCACCAGCCCTCACTCGAGCCCCCCAGACCGCCACCCTTAAGTAGGCCCTGAGATGTTAAACCCTTACGGAAGGTGAATAGTTTGAGGAAAAAGTTTTTTTTTTAAAGCAATACTATTAGTTATCCTTTAGCTTTTAAATAATAGCTATGTTAAGGCCCAGGTCACAATAGCAACCTTTCAGTTACTAAAACCTGACCCGAAAGTACCAAACTTGCTTCTTCTGACCTTCATGAACTAGCTGTATACAGTCTCCTGCCAGGCCCCCTGGGGAGTCCAGTATCTTACAGTTTTCCAGGCTCTATGTCATTCTTTCAGTCAACACTAATGGAATTAAATGTCCTCAAGGCCATTTTGGGCTGGTATGTGAGGGATGTAGCGAGAGAGATCCCCGGTCTCTGCCCCAGGGAACTATCTTCCGGTCACTGCAGCTGTCTCAACAGAAGATGGTTATCAGGTGCCAGCTCTGTGTGGGGCACAAGGTGTGCTCTTGCCTTTTAGGGGTGTATTAGTTTCCCAGGGCTGCCATAGCAAAGTACCACAGACTGGGTGGCTAAAACGACAGAAATGTAGTATCTCACAGTTCTGGAGCCTGAAAATCCAGATCAAGATGTTGGCAGAGTTGGTTCCTTCTGGAGGCTTTGAGGGAGAACCTGTTCCATGCCTCTCTCATGGCTTCTGCTGGATTAATGGCCATCTTTGGTGTTCCCTGGCTTGTAGATGCCTCACCCCAGGCTTTGCCTCATGTTCCCTTGGCGTTCTCCCTGTGTGTATCTGTGTCCAAATTTCTCCTTTTTATAAGGACATCAGTCATACTGGATTCGGGGCCCACTGTACTCTAGTATGACCTCATCTCAACTAATTATATCCGCCATGACCCTATTTCCAAATAAGATCACTTTCTGAGGAACTGGGGGTTAGGACTTCAGCATATGAATTTGGGGAAGAGACACAATTCAATTCATAACAAAAGGACTCAGAATGTAGTTTTGAGACAGGATAGACACCTAGGAAATGAAAAATCACACAAGGCAGCATCTGCCAAGGGCCAGATATGGACACTGGGTTCAGAGGGCATTCTCCCCAGAGATGGAACTGGAGAGAAGGCTTTGTGAACGAGCTAGGAGCTAACCTGATGTGGAAAGAAAGCACTTATATGGAGAAAGATTTCAGTGAGGAAGAAAGGCCTGAATGCAAGCCACAGAGGAGTTGAATAGACATTTCTCCAAAGAAGACATACAGATGGCCAACAGGCACATGAAAAGATGCTCAACATCACTAATTATTAGGGAAATGCACATCAAAACCACAATGAGATATCACCTCACACCTGTTAGAATGGCTATTATCAAAAAGGAAAGAAAAACAAGTGGTGGTGAAGATGTGGAGAAAAGGGAAGCCTCAAACACTGTCAGTGGGAATGTAAATTGGTACAGCGGAGATTCCTCAAAAATTAAAAATAAAACTACCATATGATCCAGTTATCCCACTTCTGGGTATTTATCCAGAAGAACGCAAAAACACTAATTCAAAAAAGATATATGCACCTCTACGTTCATTGCAACATTATTTACAATAGCCAAGATATAGAAACAACCTAAGTGCCCATCAATGGATGAATGGATAAAGAAGTTGTGGTGTATATACAATGGAATATTACACAACCATTTAAAAAAAAAAGAAATCTTGCCATTTGCAACAACATGGATGGATCTTGAGGTTATTATAGTAAGTGAAATAAATCAGACAGAAAGACAAATACCATATGATTTCACTCATATGTGGAATATAAACAAACAAACAAAAACCAAAATAAATGAACAAACTGAATCAAAACAAACACATAGACACAGAGAACAGAGTAGTGGTGACCAGAAGAGAAGGGCATTGGGGTGGAGGGTGAAATGGGTAAAAGGGATCAATTGTATGGTGATGGGTGGAAACTAAATTTTTGGTGGTGAGCACACTGTAGTGTATACAGAAGTAGAAATATAATGTTGTATATATGAAACATATAATGTTATAAGCCAATGTTATCTCAATAAAAAATTTTTTTAACTAAAAAACAATGCAAGCCACAAACATACAAGTTTAGCTGGAACAAGAGGATGCAGGAGGATGGACCTGGCAAGACGGTGTGGGTCACATTAAGGAGGACTCTGCATGTCAGGCCACGAGTTTGGACTTAATCCAATGGACAATGGGAGCCATTAAAGTCTTTGGTCTCCCAAGGAATCCTGTGCCTCAAATCAATAGAAACAACTTTGTATCTAAGATGTATTTACTTTATAACTTCTTGTCAAAGTAGAGCATTTTCATGCTATCCAGAATTCACAAAACAAATTAAAAATCAGCTTCCCATATTGGATAATTACTTTCATAGTCATAAGGTGTTTATTCGTCTGGGGATGAGTTTGGTCTTTGGTAGAGAGTTTTACTTGTTTCAAAATAAAGGGTCAGATTGAGCTGATTTACATCAACCTCCTGGGTAAGGAGTCCAGATGGTTTCCATTTGGTTCCAATTGGAAACAGCCAAACTATTTTTGTGCTCGCCCCTTTGTGGACAAGAGGCTTTTGGCCTGCTGCTTGGAAAGTTGAACTCACAATATTGTATGAGTCAAAACCCCCATTCAGAAGCCTGACACCCTTTATTTTCCTTCCAAATGCATGACTACGAGAACGAGACAACTTTACATTTAGCAGCCATCCGCAAGTTGATAGAAGAGGCGAAGTATTCCATTTCTATGCTTGCAGAAGGTAGATGTCTGTTTGTCCAAGCCAGTCTTGCCTCAAAGCATCACTGAATATGAAAAATTATTAGATCAGTGTTGCTCAAACTTGAGCCGCATTAGAGGCACCTGGAGGCCTTGTTAAAACACAGATTGCTGGATCCTGACCCCCCACCCCCACCAAGGACCTGGATCAGTAGGTCGGAGATGAAGCTGGAATATTTGCATTTCTATTACGTTCTCAGGTGATGCTGATGCTGTTCGTCCAGGGCCCACATTTGAGAACCACTGTTTTAGACGTGAAGAGAATCAGATTGCCTACTCTTGATTTATTTTGCTGAGTAAAGAAAATCAGAAAGCAGAGTGAGGCTCCTAGATGCCTCTTCTTTGCCATGGAAAGCACAGAACAAACAGGGCCCAGACCTGTTTCTGTTCCGGCTTCTTTGTCTCTTCTAGACCCAGTCTGGCCGCCTCTGAGCCCCATGGCTCTGTACCAAGGGTTTACAAGAACTGTCGACCCTGGGCCTGGTGGGTGATCAGCACTCACTCGGGTGATGTCTGGCTTGACTTATCCTAGTCACAGGCTTGTCAGGTTCATAAAGAGCCAGAAGATGGCTGAAGACTGAAAGTCACCGAAAGGTCATCAGGAAGAGTCATCTGCAGATAAGGCAGCTTCCCTGTGCCCCGTTCAGTCCCCAAGCTTGGGATTGATCAGACCCTAACTACAGCACTAATGCCACCCAGGTGGCAAATTCACTTCCCAAAATAAAGCAGTATTGCTTATATCAACGGCACAGACCATAGGGACGCTTAGTGGCATTAAGGAATGCAAGGTCAAGTTCAAAAGTCAAGATGAAATCTTCAAAACAGCTTTATTAGTTCCAAGTCAGGAAGTTACTGGTTATAATCCAGAAATGATTTTATCGTGAGTGATAGCTAAACAATGGAAAACGTTGTGGACAGGTTCCAAAGTCCAAGGTGTGAATCATCCAACACTAATTACACTTTGCTTCCTTAAGTCCTGCAATCAATAGAATTTATATTCTGACTGATAGACTTCTGGTAATTACACAGAAAATCACGTATGCTCCCTGTTGATGGAAAGAAGCTGTTTTAATAAGTTAAAAAAAAATCAACGTCAAGAAGAAGATCCTACCAGGACCTGGCATCCACAGATGAACAAATGAACAAATTTGAGTACTGGTTCACGGTCTGATGCCCACAGGAATGTGTGATGCTCACCTGTTGGTCTCAGAAACGGCTAGATGAGGACCCCCTCTGGGGAACTTCTGGTTCCATGAAAATTTACACTTGACCTTTGGGAGTTGGCCCATATGGGAAACAGAGCTCTCTCTGGAAGGAATGAGAAGAGGTTCATCAACTGGGAAAGAGAGGGCATTCTAGGTAAACGGAACCACGTGAGAAGAGGCTCAGGGGATGAAAGCGCCTAGAGTGTTCAGCATATGGGAAGTGTGACATTCACCACAGAGTGGTCAGGTCATTGGTAGAGGGCTGGAGATGTAGCTGGAAAGCCCAGTGGAGCCCACATGGCCAAAAGCCATGAATGCTGTTAAGGAATAGGGCTTTCTCCTGTGAGCAAAGGGGGAGCTGTGATGCTTTTGCAGCAAGACACTGACATAATAAGAATTGGATTTTTACAAAAAACCTCCAGCAGCCTTACAGAACTTGTTTTAGAGATAGGGACATCTGGATGACGGGAGATGAGTTTGGAGGTTTTTACAGTAGAAGATAAAGTGCAGAACTGAGCCTGCAGTGATGGAAAGGTAGAATCTAGATATATTTAGGAAGGAGCATTGACAGGACCCAGTAGCCAGTGCAATGAGGGTGGTAAGAAAGATTCTGAAATCAGGGACAATTGGGGAATCCTGGCAATTAGCCAAAGAGAAAATGGGACAAAGTTCAAGGTAGGGCAAGTCCACACTGGATCTGTGGTGTGGTTCCTAAGGGAGGTATGCAGTTGTCTGATCCTCAGGCAGTGGCAGAAGGGGGACATCTTACACACGGAGGTTCTCCATCAGGTTGCACCCATTCTAGGGTTTCAATGACGTGAAGTCCAGACGTGCAGCTGGAAAGCTAGGCAGTAATATTTGCTGTGTACTACATGCCTCTACAACCACTGTTTCACCATGCTTCCCAGTCAATCTTCACAATACCTCTAGGAGGTGAGTATTATGATCTATATGTCAGCAATGAGGATATTTAGGTTCAGAGAAGTTAAGTGACTTTCTGGGGCGTCACACAGCATTTTTCAGAGAGGTTTTAAACCTGGGGATTCTGCTCATTTCAGTACACCACCCTGTCTCAGGCACAACTGGCATCGCTATATCATTGCTAGATTCTCTGAGACACAGGAGCATAAATTAAAGTGGTCATTGTTGGTGAGCTTGTTTTTGTTTTAAAGTAAAGGAACTGTAAGATTAGGTAAAAATAGTTTGGAGTGAATACAGCTGGGGTGGATCAAGCATTACCAGAGCTGAGCTTGTACTTACCCTTACTCCAAGGAATTTGTTTCCCATCCAGAGAAAAGAATGTGGTTCTGCTTGAACTTTAGTTAGAGGCCTGCAGCAGGAAATCCCTGTGCTAAAGCAGCATCAGCCTTCCTACCCTCTAACAGGGCACTGGGACTAACTAGAGGTCTAAATGCTGGCGCGTGCCTTGGACTAGCATTTTCCAAATGGCTTATTTTTCATGGGCCCAGATGACATTGTTACCTCTCTTACCACCAACCGGAGGGAGATTTGGGTTGTTTTTTCCCATAGGGATGCAAGCTGGACCAGGCCAGTCACAAGCTTGGAAGCTCCCTTCCTCTCCAATGGCACACATTTATGCCACGCTGGCTCGGGTCGGGGTGCAGACTGGCTGAGACCATTTCGTTTCTTTCCCTGCAAAGCTGAGTGGCTGCAAAGGAATTTGGCCTCTGGCCTTTGGCCTTGGCCCCCTTGGCCTCATGCTTCATCACTGCTGCTTTCTGGCATGCCAGAAGGGGGCAAAAAGAAATGAGTGCCACGTGCAATTAGGATCTACATGGTTAATCATCCTGGGCAGTCAACTCTTCACAGGTGTTTATATTTGTGAAGAGATTTCAAAAGTAGAAAAATCCTATTTTATTCGTGTTCATGAGTTGTCTCGGGGCATTATTAACCACGCTATGCTTGGAAAAACAATGAATGGTGAGATAAAATTTTCCACAATATGATTACACTGTTATTCATTAATTCACTCATTCATTCAACAGTTACCTACGGTGCGCCAGATACTGTGCTAGTATACTAGCACTGTTATATTATTCATAATGGCTGTCATTTGCTATCATTCCCATACCCTGAATGTAAGGACAAATGAGATTTGGACAAGTTTGGCTTATCCCCAGTAAAACTAAAGGATGGGCTCGTTTTCACCCCTCCAACTATGTTTCGAAGGAAAATCAATCCTGCCTATTTCCTTCAATAACTCAGCAGATTAGATTCATATCCAACTAAACCAACTGAATCTTTTTTTTTTTTTTTTCCGGCACGCGGGCCTCTCACTGTTGTGGCCTCTCCCGTTGCGGGCTCTGGACGCGCAAGGCTCAGCGGCCGTGGCTCACGGGTCCAGCCGCTCCGCGGCATGTGGGATCTTCCCGGACCGGGGCACGAACCCGTGTCCCCTGCATCGGCAGGCGGACTCTAAACCACTGCGCCACCAGGGAAGTCCCTGAATCTTTTGAAAGCATGCTTTTTTTTTTTTTTTCTTTACTGGCAGAGTAGAATGATCCAATGTCAAATTTATCACCTTTCCCTAAAAACTCTGTTCTCTTTCATGACTTGAAAACATCCCCTGAGTTATCATCCACTCTCCTCTCTTCCCACACACTAGTTAACATTCACTCTCAGCTTTATGAAGGCAGGAAGTTTTGTCTCTTTTGTTCCCTGTTGGATTCCCAACAGCTAGAATTGTGCCTGGCACATAATAGGAGCTCAAGAATACTTGTTGAATGCTGAATGAATTCAAGTACAGAAGAGTCCCATTTAGCCCTGGGGTTAGGCTCTCAAGTCAGCATGTCAGGCAAAATTATTGTGTAACTAAAGGACCCTTTTTTTTTGGCCACACAGCTCGCAGGATCTTAGTGCCCTGACCAGGGATTGAACCCGCGCCACGGCAGTGAAAGTGCCAAGTCCTAACAACTGGACCACCAGGGAATTCCCTAAATGAGCCTTTTTTTTTTTAATTTTATTTTTTTATATAGCGGGTTCTTATTAGTTATCTATTTTATACATATTAGTGTATACACATCAATCCCAATCTCCCAATTCATCCCACCACCACCACCCCCGCCCCCTGCTTCCCCCCCCTTGGTGTCCATATGTTTGTTCTCTACATGAGCCTTTAAAATCCCTTAAACTGCCTGCACGAGACAACATAGAGATGTATTATCTCTAAGTTCCCTGCATTTTCTTCCCCGACTTTGGAACAGATCACTGGTTTTCAGTCGGGCCCCCGCATGCAGTAGTTGGCTGGGGTTCCGGGTCATGTTGCACACAAAGCGTCTACCCTCAAACGCTTGGAGGCCCCCGGGAAGTGATAGGCTTTGAGACTGACTGGAGGTTCAGCTCTCCCATCTCACACTTATAAGTGGATAAGCCAGCGTTATGTCCACGGCTCTTTTCTCCATCCCCTTGTTTTTTTCTTTACCAAACTCCTAAACTTGTAAATCAAGTGTGAACATGATGCCACCCCACAGCACTGACCCTGAACTTTGTGAAAGCTGGATAGAACATGGATGTACCAGACTCCAGGACCACTGAACTCAGTCATGAAGTCTATGAAGGCAGGACAGTTCTTCCTCCACATTTGTCCTTCTAGAGCTCAAAAAATATGACAACTTTGCAGGCTCTTTTAGAGGGGTGAATCCCTGTAAAAGGGCTATCATTTCCCCGGGATCAGCAGACAATGCATTCAGCTTCTACCGAGAACTTCTGGAGACATCGATTTTCTCTTTAGCCAAAGTAAAGGCAACAATTTAAATCTTAAATGAGATTTTCTTTCATACAGAGCAATTTTGGGCTTGCTGTTGTAAAGAATAAAGGATGTACTGGGGGCTTCCCTGGTGGCGCAGTGGTTGAGAGTCCGCCTGCCGATGCAGGGGGACGCGGGTTCGTGCCCCGGTCCGGGAAGATCCCACATGCCGCGGAGCGGCTGGGCCCGTGAGCCAATGGCCGCTGAGCCTGCGCGTATGGAGCACAGCCGCGGCGGGAGAGGCCACAACTGTGAGAGGCCCGCGTACCTAAAAAAAAAAAAAAAAGATGTACTGGGTATTTTAAAAAGGACTTCTTAAATTATATGTATTTCCTTGACTATATTGCCAAATGCATCCACTCACACAAGTAAAATCAGTATAATCTTAAAAAATAAAATCAACTTAGCTGGTCGAATGGGGGAACTATTGTCTAAAAATAATCAAATACTCTTATCTTTTTACAGGAATCAAGAAAAAAATTAAAGATTTGACTGAAGCTGCTCCTTGTTTAGTGAAGTTGTATTTGGCAGATAATGGCATAGATGGAAAAGGAAAAGAAGGAGCAAATGATTTGCTGGAATTCACTCAAATTGTAACAAGGTGAGTAGAAAATTAAGAGGCTTTATTTGTTCACCTTCCAAAACGAGGTGCTTGGGTTAATCATGGGGACAGTGATTTAACTGCATCTTGTTAACAGTGCCAAGTGAGATTTTTCAGCTGAGAGGGAAGGAGTGACCCATTTTAGTCTTCGTATGTGATCTTATGGGAAGGCCTGAAATCATAAAAATGGCATGGCAGACAGTTGTATGTAAGCCCGCAAAGGGGTCTCAAAGACCTCACTAGAAGCCCCATTTCAAGAAGTTGGCAACTAAGGAAAGGCAAGAGGTATGACTTCCAGATTTTTCTTCCCTAAGGTCAAGATATGTAAATTTTACAATGTAAAATGTAAGCAAGTGACCTGAGGAAGAAAGGCAGCCTACTCAAGAGGGAACACTCCTTTGTGTATGATTACAAAGTCATCCCAACCTCCTTAGGGAGAAAGAGCTATTCTCAAAAGCTTCTGGAAAACAGAGTATTTCCTTGCCACGTTTATCTTCACAACCTTGAACGTCTCCACTTTTCTGAATCCACATACCCAGTAGGCCAAGCCACAAGTGCGCATCTGCAGCACTGCAAGAAAGCTTTCTGGATTGTCTCTAGGCTACACCATCTTAGGACCTCAGTACTTACAGCACCTTGGGGCAATCAAGGGCAACAGAACATAGCCAAGGTCTGAGGATTGAGGGCTTGACTGAAGACTGTTTATTATTTTAGAAGAAAAAGATTCCTTCTCTAATATACTTCCTTATTCAGAAAGGTTGGGAAGATTTACAATTTGGATAGCTTTGCTGTGATTTTTATAATATATTAATAAACTTCATTTTATTAAACTTTTAATATAGCACTAGATCTAATATATTGCTGATGTGCTGTCCTTTTAGTATATTGCTAACATTTTGTTAAGAATTTTTGCATCTATGTTCATGAAAGATATTAGTCCATACGTTTCTTGTAATGTCTTCAGATGGTATTGGGGATCAGGGTAATTCTGGCCTCACAGAATGAGTTAGGAAGTGTTCCCTCCTCTTCTATTTTATGAAATAATTTGTGTAGAATTGTCATTATTTCAACTCTAAATATTTGATAGAATTCACTAGTCTTCGAAGACATCTGGACCTGGAGTTTTCTTTACGGGAAGATTTTAAAACTACAAATTCAATTTTTTAATAGATAGAGGGCTATTCTGGTCATTTGTTTCTTGGGTAAAGCTTTGTTAGTTTGTATCTTTTTGAGAAATTTGTTCATGTCATGTAAGTTTTCAAATTTATTGGCATAAAGTTATTCATATATTCCCTTCTAACCTTTTTCATGTAGGATCTGTAGCAATGTCTCCTCTTCCAAGTTTGAAATGGATAATTTGTTTTCTCTTTTCCAATTAATCTGATTGGAAATTTATCAATTTTATTAATCTTCTCAAAGAACCAGTTTTTGGTTTTCTCTAATGTTTTTCTTTTTTCAATTTCATTGATTTTTTTCTTTTACCTTTATTATTTCTTTTATTCTGCTTACCTTGGGTATAATATGCTCTTCTCTTTCTAGTTTACTAAGGTAGAAGCGAAGCTTAAGTTATTGATTTTAAACCTTTTTATTTCAAATATAAATGTTTATATTAACACTAAGCACTCTTTCATTGCATCCTACAAATTTTGATATGTTGTATCTTTATTGTCATTCAACTCAAGCTATTTTCTAAGTTCCCTTTTGATTTCTTCTTTGACCTATGGGTTATTTAGAAGAGTGCTGTTTAGTTTCCACATATTTGTTAAATTTTTAGATAGTTTTCTTTGGTTGATTTCTATGTAAATTCTGCTGTGGGTGGAGAACACAATTGTTTTATGGCCCAGACTACAATCAGTCTTAGTAAATCTTCCATGTGCACTTGAAAAGAATGTGTATTCTGCTGTTATTGGAGGAAATGTTCCATAAATGTAAGCTAGGTCAAGTTGGTCAGAAGTGTTGTTCAAGTCTGCTGTATCTTTACAAATTTTCTGTTAACTTGCTCTATCAATTATTGAGAGAGAGAGATAATTGTGACTTTGTTTATATCTCCTTGCAGTTTAATCAGTTTTGCTGCAGGAATTTTGAAGCTCTGTTATGAGGTGCATAAAGATTTAGGATTGTTAAGTCTCTTGAAGAATTGACCCTCATTATCATTATGAAATCCTTAGTAATATTTCTCTCTTATCTCTGGTATTATTCCCTTCTCTGAAATCTACTTTGACTAATATTAATATAGTCTTTTGATTAATTATTAATATTCTTTTGATTAATATTAGCGTGATATATCTGTCTCTATCCTTTTACTTTTAACCTATCTATATTATTATGTATAAATTGGGTTTTTTGTAGACAGCATATAGTTGAGACCTTTTAAAAAAAATCCACTTGGGGGCTTCCCTGGTGGCGCAGTGGTTGAGAGTCCGCCTGCCGATGCAGGGGACACGGGTTCGTGCCCCGGTCCGGGAAGATCCCACATGCCGCGGAGGGGCTGGGCCCGTGAGCCATGGCCGCTGAGCCTGTGCGTCCGGAGCCTGTGCTCCGCGGCGGGAGAGGCCACAACAGTGAGAGGCCCGCGTACTGCAAAAAAAAAAAAAAAAAAAAAAGGCTCCAGGAGCACTTTGAGGAACAGATTTATGGTTTCTCACCTTTTATCATTGAGAGTCCTAGTATCTACAAAGGAGGAGCTCAGTGAATGAATGGGGAGGCAAGGGACTTGTCAGGGGGCCTGCTAGCAAAGTCAGCTCCAGGGATCTGCTTAATTGAATATTTACTTGGGGTGGCTTATGCTTATGCATTTATGTTGGGGTAAGATTTGGTGATGGAGATTATGGGGCACTAAACACCTGTCTGCCTACTGGCACTATTCACCCTTGGTACCACATGGGTCTAGCATCACCTTCAGATTAGCTGGTCCAGGGTCAAGGATATCATGCCTTTTCTTTGTGATGAGGCTTTACCTAGCTCTGCTGCTTAAGTCTATCCCTAAAGGCAGTATCGATGGCTTCTTTGATTTTAAGGCAGGAACCAAATGCTAGTTTGGGTGCAGAACCCTGCTGGTTCTCCCCTCATGAACGAGGCCTCCCTCTGACCACAATTCACCGAACAGTGGTCTATAGGGCTGACGATTACTTAAAGCTGACCATTTGTTAGATTTTGCTTTCTGCTCTGACCACACTAAACATGATAGCAGGAACTGGCTACAGAATTTGTTGGGACCCAGTGCAAATGGAAACTCATGGGTCCTTGTTCAAATATTATTAAGAATTTCAAGATGATGATGATAGAGCACTAAACCAAGTGAGGAGCCCTTCTGGGTTTGGGGCCCTGTGCAACGCTGGCTGTGTGGAACAGGGATGTATACCACTAACAAGGTGCACCAGTGCCAGAATTCCTTTCGCGTGTTTTTTTTTTTTAGTTCTGACGCTAAATACTTAAATCCTTTTGTTCTCTTTTTTAAAGTTTAAATATTGAGAACTACTGAAAATTAAAACATTTTCTTGGTTTATTTGAATCATGCTTCATGGTTATTTTCAAACAGACTGCCTGAGTTCACATCCCTGCTCCATGATTTAATCTCAGGCAAGCTAAATAACTTCTCTGTATTCCAGTCCCTCATTTGTAAAAATGGGATAATAATAGCGTCTAAATCAAGAGATTGTTACAGGGTAAATGAGATCATATATGTAAAGTGTTAAATATAGTGCCTAAGGCTCCAGCTAGCACCTTTATACGAATTAGAAAACGAGCCCCTCTGGGCAGATGAATTAAAAGGCACTACCTCTCACCAATGAGTCAGAGGAAGTTACCCCTTCCAGGTCTATGCTTCATGCCCTGGACTTGGCAAACAGAGCTTGGCTGGCTGCCAGCCCCACTCACACCCTTGGAAGGCCCCTTTGTGCCAAGCACAACTGCTTAAGCATGTGGGTGGCCATGATCACATCTGATGCATAGTGAATGCTCCATAAAACCATAGCTCTTGTGAGGCCTGTGTAGCATAGTGGTTAAATCCATGACCTCTTTGGGGTCATGGACAGAAAAGGGAAAAAAAATCCATGGCCTCTGGACTCAGACTAGATATAGAATTGTTGAGTTGTAAAGTTTTGTCTTCAACACTCTCCACTCTCCTTCTGTCCTTCCCCTTTCTCCATCTCCTCCTTGAAGCATCCCTGCTCTCCCTCATCTTGTCTGAAGGAATTGGACATAGTCAGGCAGCTCAGGAAGCCAAAGCCTGTCCAGTGCTGATTAGACACACTGTTTCCTTGGGAGCAAGACCTTCGAGAGGCAGAGTCTGGCAGGACCATTCAGCCCCAGCCTCGAATTCTGGCTGCTCAATCAATAGAAAATGTGTACGGGAGGCAAGAGAATGGCCTTGTATACACTACTGACCCTAACTGAAATTTCATATCCCCAGCACATGGTAAGGGCTCAAAATTCTTTTATTGATGGTCATAGGATAATTTCTTTCAGTGCAGAGGCCACGTGTTAAATTCCTTTGAATCCCTGCAATGTTAGGCACTTAATATGCATTTAGTAAGTATGAACTCAGAATTAATAGCATCACTGATATTGCGTTTTGCAAGATGCTTTCATAGAAACTGCTTCATTCTGTTTTTCCACAACCTTATGAAATAGGTAGAACTGCCCTTTTGAGGCCAAATTTACAGATGAGGAAGGTAAGACCCAAGAGGGCAGGCACATGGCCTGCCCATGATCACAGGGTTGACAAGAGGTAAAAGCTGACCAGCAACACAGGCCTTCACCCAGATTCCATGCTCACTCGCAATGCCAGAGATTCCCAAAGTCCACTTGGCAGGCCGAGACCAGGACATGAACGAATTTTCAATAGTCCTCAAAGAGATCAGAAAAATAAAGACAGGTAGAGTGTTCCTTTTCGTAAAGCTAATCTTGATTTAAAAAGCTATCCTTTATTTTGAGACTGTGCCCTTCCTAATTTTATATAAAAATATTTGTTCTTTTATAGTGTTGCCAGGTGAGAGTTATTAGACATACTAAAAGGTGCCAAACTGACATTTGCCTGTTCCCACAACTTATTTGACATTTTACTGGTAGGTAAAATCTAAAAGACTGAGAAGCTCTGCACAATAACACACCATATCCTTTGAATAAATAAATGAGTGGTAGATTTAAGGCAACTAAAAATCCTTATCCTACCGACGCACTTAGGAGAGGCACCCAGAGTATAGAGAGATTAAATTGGGAAAAAACTGGATTCCAGATGTCTCCAAATTGGGTCAGTGCCGCATCTTTGGGAGGGAGGTGGGGGAGGGTGGAGAGCAACTAAGGAAAAGAGCATACTCTGAAACTGGACTGTGTTTCTTTGAGTTACCACACTTGACACAGCACTATTTTGTTTTGTCATTTTCTCTGGTCAGCCTGATCAAATACTCTGCCCACTTAAGGGAGACTGACCTTGGAAACAATGCCCTGGGAGAAATGGCTGCTGCTGACATACTTGAAGCACTGAGAGCCAGAAAGACAGGTAGGGCATTTTCAGTTTGTGTTCCCCTCCACCTGTCCACGTCTACTCCTTCCCAAATGCAGCGCTACTTACAACTTGCTCCACTTCTTCCATTAAATAAGTGGCTTGAGCTAAGCGATGACCAGGATCACTGTCACAGGCCGGCCACCATTGTGTCGATGTGCCCTGTGATTTGCACAAAGTTCAAGAACTCTTAGGATGTCATATGTAGTCTTTGATCTAGGTAATGAATACTGTTGAAGTGAAAATTTCTCTGTTGCTCTTTCTTTTCTCCCTCTTCTCTCATCCTCACCTATTCTCTGAGGAATTCTCTCCCATTCTCTATTCTTCCCCGCAACCTGACCTGCAAAGATTTCTCCAGGTATCAACTGGAAAACTCAAGCACCAGCCCTCGTAAGATTCTGATGTGCTTCCTGGATAATCAAAGAATGGTTAAAGTGTGATTGGCACAGAGACAGCATTAACGGTGTTTTATGATCATGTAATCCTTTGAAAATGAGAGAATCACATATGGAACAAGCTGTTTAGCGTTGGCCACGCCTGTCCTGTCCTTCACAATACGCATGACCAGAATTAACAATAGCCAATCTCACTGCTGACGGAGAGATGAGGAAACGTCATTTTAAATAAAGCCTAATGAAAGACATCATAAACACAGTTGAAAGTCCAAATTCAGCGTTAACAAAAGCAGGGAGAAATCTTGGTGCACTATCTGGTAGGTTATGTGGAGAGAATTAAGTGATACAAGCATCCAGTCTTTTATCATTTCTATAATAAAACAGTTTTAGAGGCATGACATACTTCTAGATTGCAGTTTTTTAACACTGGCAGTTCTAGAGAGAATTATATTACCGTCTACTTCATTGCCACTCTTAAACTAAAACTACCGTATTGCCATTTCTTAACAGCCAATCAAATGATTCCAAGATTTTAAGATTATCCCTCTATTTTTAGAGAAACAGAACAGCTACTTTGTAGTCCATTTGAGTTGAATTCAAACTCAACAGAATTATTCTGTTAAAATGAATTCAAATTTAAGTCTAATTTACGCTCAATAAACTGATGGCAGGTTAATGATTTCTTTTGGTTTTTCTTGGCACTGCAGCAACTTTTTCATTACACACTGCACTAGAAGACATTATAAAGCTGCAGGCAGTCTACTGACCATCTCTGTAGTGGGTGCTAATGATGGGTGGTCTCAGATGGTTTGATGGAAAATAATTATCACTGAGTATGTATTTGGAGCTGCAAAACATTGTGCTTGCTTAGTAAATGGTTCAATTTGCACATATAGGAAGATGATCATGAAATACCAACTGAAAATACTCATCTAAAAAACATTAAAATGTAATTTCTAGTTCAAGAAGTCAGTTTTTTCCCAAATGTGGTAGTATATATGCGTAGTTTTAATGCATCCATATTTTGACCCAAAATAATTGAGATATTTCTGATGGAGCAGTTCAATCAGATTGTTGCTTTGAACACCAAGAAAGACTCTTCAAATAGGGTTACCTGGTTGGATTTCATAGGGAAAATATCTTGCCATTTAGCCCCAATGACATCATTTTAAACATTAAAAGCAATTAGTAATATCACTGATTATAGAACTAATGTTCTTCTGATTGCTTCTGTGTTCTTATCATTAGCAAGTTATCAAGCTAATTTCTAATTCTACTTCTCTCATGAAATCCAAATTAACACCCTAAGGTTATTATATTAGCCTACTAAGGAGTTCTTAATGACCTACTTTTAACGATGGAATACACACAATGAAACCTTCCTCAGAAACATCAGGAACCTCACTTGTTTAAGAAAAAGTTAATAAAAAGACAAACTGCTATCCACATCTTACAGGGTTGTTTTTCAACTAATACTTTTAAAGCAAACAAAACAATACTTCAGGATCACTTCATTTAGTTATTCTTATTTATTTCTTTCACATACATTTATTAAATGCCTCTTGGGTGCCAGGCCCTGTTCTAGATGTTGGTGAATTGAGCAATGAATTCCTGCCTTCGTGGGGGTTACTTCCTAGTGGAAGACAGACAGACAGTAACAGCAAACCAACAATAGACAGACGGTAAACTAACAACTTCAAAAAGAAGGAAAACATATACTATTGTGTATCAGATGGGGATTATACTTAAGGGAAAAATAAAGCAAAATAAGGAGATAGTGTGTGTATGTTGGGGGCTGGGGGCTGCAATTTTAGTTAGGGCTGCCAGGGAAAGCTGTATTAAGAAGGGACATTTGAGTGAAGACCCAAAGGAGCGAGGGAGCAAGCCATGTAAATATCTGTGAATGCACATTCCATGTAAATGGAACAGCAAGTGCAGAGGCCGTAAGGCAGGAGCCTACCTGGTGTGTTCTAGTGACAGTAAGGCGGCCAGCATGGCTGGAATGGGGTGAGAGAAAACGGGAAAGTAATAAGACAAGAAGTAAGCATGGAGGGCAGGGGACCTTTAGTTTTTAACTCTGTTGAGACGGAAAAGCATCGGAGAATTTTAAGCAGAGGAATGACCTGATCTGACCCACATTTTAACAGGACCATTCCAGCCTCTAAGTTGAAAACAGACTGGAGGGGAGGCAAGGGCAGAAGCAGGGAGACCAATTAGGGACTTTTCTCTGGAAAGATTAAACAGCCTTTCAGCAGACGCAGGACACCTAGCAATGAGGGTGAGGCGAGAAGCTGGAGAGAGGAGGAGTAAGGGAAATTCTACACATTTGGGATTCAGCCTTTCCCTTCACCCAAGCCTTCTTTGTCTGCCTTGCTTTCAGAAGGCTGATAGCCACGTAGAGGACTGGGGTATTCTTTGAGAAACTGAATAGCCCCAGAGAAAGGAATTCCAGATGCTAACAGCTGGACACTCCCTCACCATTCAAAGAAGCCTAGCAGGTAAGCAAGCCCTGCACATACACAGGAGCTTCCTGTCAGCCTTTGGAATCCTCGTGGTTCACTGTGAACAGAAATCTGAGAATCTCCAGACACGTGAGGCAATTCTCCAACACAGGAAACCACACCTGAAACAAAGAGAACGAAAGAACCCTGAAGATATACAGACAATGCAGAAAATTTTAAAAAGAAATTAGTTATAACACCCTCAGTAAAACAGAAGATAATGTATCTATAAAATAAGAACAGGCTGCTATGAAAAAAGATTAGAAAAAAATTTTTAAGTTCTTAGAAAGTGTAAATGATAGCTAAAATAAAAACTTCAAAACAAATGTTGAAAAATGAAGTCAAGAAAGTCTTCAGAAAGTAGAACAAAAGATAGGGAGATGGGGCTTCCTTGGTGGCGCAGTGGTTGAGAGTCCGCCTGCCGATGCAGGGGACATGGGTTCGTGCCCTGGTCCGGGAAGATTCCATGCCGCGGAGTGGCTGGGCCCGTGAGCCATGGCCACTGAGCCTGCGCATCCGGAGCCTGTGCTCCACAACGGGAGAGGCCACGACAGTGAGAGGCCCGCGTACCACAAAAAAGAAAAAAAAAAGATAGGGAGATGAAAAACTGGTGAGAAAATATGAGCAACAGGATCAGTCTAAGAGCACCAGTATCTAACTCGTAGTTTCAGAAAGACAGAACAGACAAAAGTTACAAAAGGGAATTATCAAAGGAATAAATGGAGAACTTTCCCAGAACCAAGGGACATAAATCTGCATACTGAAAGAGCCCCCTGAGTCTTCAGCACAGTGCATGATAATCATGGCATTCCAGAATGCTAGGAATAAAGGGGAGATCCTAACAACATAGGAAAGGAAAGAAGATTGCACACAAAGGACTGGGTGTCAGAAGGACCTCAGGCTTCCTAACTGAAAGCTAGAGGCAAGGAGCACGGCTATGGCAGCTCTGTGAGAACTCTGCACATTCCCAACTCCTCACCAAGCGTGAGCTTAAACTAAAGATGTTTTCAGCTCGCAAGGACTCAAACTCCGTACGTCCTCTATATCCATTCTCAGGAGGCTTCCAGAGAAGATGCTTGAGCAAAATGAGGGAATAAATCACAAAGACAAAGAATGCAGAATCCAGAAATCAGGAGAATCGATACAGAAAAGTAGAAAAGGGAGTCCCAAGAGATGGTTGAGGGTCAGGCCTAGTCCAGACGGGTCAGAAAAATGGAGGACTCTGGAAATGGGGAGTATTGCATTAAAAACAGAATTAATAAAGCATTGGAAATGCTTAAGTATTTTGAAAGAAATGACGATACGTATGTGAGAAATAAAAGAAATTGGGGGAAATATTTCTAATAGGTACATAAAAAACTATGCAAATGAAAAAAGAGCAACTATTAAATCAGGCAAAAGAAAGTTATATAAGAAAAAGAAACACTGTGAACAAAATATGTATGATCACACCAATGAATCTAATGTGTTGATTTAACTAAAAATTGTGATGTATCTCTATTGAAAGGTTTGCTGAAAGTGGCAACAGTAACTATGTAAAAATTTAAATGGAAATATTGATAAATAATATAGAAGTACTTTGAAGTAAGGCAGTAAACATGAAAAACAGCTGAATGAGTTGAAAGTGGTTGTCTCTTAGAGAAGAGTGCTGCGGATGCTGAGGTGGGAGGGGGAGGGTCTGCTGATTTTCATTATAAACTTTTTAATTCCTATTTAATTGTTTAGCTATGTGTATGCATTGTTTTGATCGAAATATTTTTAGGGAATCGAAACGTGCATAGCTTTCTCACCATGCCATTCATTGTTCTGTAACTCCATCTCAATATCTAATTACTATCTTTTTTTTTTTTTTTTTTTTTTGCGGTACGCGGGCCTCTCACTGCTGTGGCCTCCCCCGTTGCAGAGCACAGGCTCCGGACGCGCAGGCTCAGCGGCCATGGCTCACGGGCCCAGCCGCTCCATGGCATGTGGGATCTTCCCGGACCGGGGCACGAACCGTGTCCCCTGCATCCGCAGGCAGATTCTCAACCACTGCACCACCAGGGAAACCCTACCTAAACTCTTTATGAAGCTGTGCTACCTCTTAGGGGGCGTAATTGTTTACATATGCTTACTCTCTACTATATAAAGTTGAACTTCCTTTTTTCTTTTTTTCTATTTATGATTTCCTGTTCATTTTTTCACAGGCTAAAAACTGAATATGGACACCATATAACCATATGGATTCTATCTATTTCCATGGCCAACTAGACATGCCCGGAAATATATTGCTTGTTCTATAATATTTTTCACTGTAACCAAACCCCTTTCAAGTTATAAAATTTGATAAGACTCTTTTATGAACGTTTAAAGTAGTGTTAGTTCTGTCACGCTTGTCATTTTCTAAAATGTGGGTTTCACAAGTATGCCTTAGTAAAAATAAGTGGGATTCTTCTCTTGTGCATGTGAAATTTATAATTTGAAGGAAGTCATGATCTTTAAGAAAGACAGACTCTTCTTTCATAAATATATCTATGGTTGGGAACAATAGGAATTTGGGGAAATAATAACCATTTTCTAAAAGACAACATCCCTAAAAATGGGGATCTTCTCCCAAATGAGGAAACTTCTGCTCACTCTACCCCCTACCCTCATTACGATTTCAGACAGCTCCATGGGAAATGCAAGAGGTGTCATTGATCAATGTATGGATGATAAATTGGATTTGTTAAATTGTACACGATGCAGGGATAAAAAGCATAGATTGGGCAACTAGATGAACGAGAATTCTCTGTGGAAACCTGCTGCTTTACAGGTGACTTTGGGCAGGTCAGTTAACCTCACTGTGCCTCAGTTTCTCCTTATGTAAGATACAGATAAGAATAGCACCTATTTCATTTGGTGAGCATTGAATGAGGTAACACATCTCAAGTATTTTAGGACAATACCTGTTTCATAGTATGTTTTCAAAAATAAATATTAATGGCTGGTATTAGTGTTGTTAGAATTGATGACTCCAGTTATTTCATTTAGAATAGCTACACAAGAACAATAGGAAAAAAAACACTTAAGATCTCTTCATTTTGAAGTTAAAAACAAAAACTGTCATTCATTCTATGTACAATGTAACAATTGCTGGCAAGTTCCAGGCACCAAACTAATTGTAGAGGTGAGGATGAGTACAGTAAATTATGTCCACTCTTGAGGATCTTAGCATCTAGCAAGGAAGAGAAGATCCTCATACATTAAAAGTAAACATTAGAGCATGAGTTGAAATAGTATAAATCATTAGTCAGGGTAAGGAAGCCTATAGGGTAGTGACATCAATTTGACAGATCTCTAGAACTTATATATCCAATGTATGAGGCTTCCTGAGAAATTGTTTCCACTCAAAAAAATAATAATAATAACTTTTTAAAGATTTGCCACCGACATCCACTGGTTGGGAGTGTAAAACCTGTGCTTATTTAGGGGTCTTTTGGCAATGTGTATCAAAATGAAAAATACATGGCCTTAACTCAGGCATACGACTTCTAGAAATGTACTATATATATATATATATTCTCACACATATGCAAGGAAATATGTATAAAGATGTTCACTGCAGCACTATTAATTATACATTGGAAACAACTAAATGTCTCTCAACTGGTTCTCAGAGAAATAAATCACAGGAAATGTATATAGTGGAATTCTATGCAGCCATGAAGAAGAATAATGTGGATATGAAAGTGCTTACATGGAGACATGCCCTAATCATACTACTGAACAAAAAGAGCGGCCTGGAGAATAAAATGTGAGAATTTCACATTAGCAATGAATTAATATGAGTCAGCAACTTCACTTCTGGGTTTGCTGCAGAAAAGAGAGTAGGGCGCGAGAGAAGGGTCCCATCCCAGGTCTCAGGTGAGTCCCTCGGATGGCCGCCAAGTGTGGGTTCTTGGCTTCACACAGGAAAGAATTAAAGAGTGAGCCATAGTAAAGTGAAAGAAGGTTTATTCAGGGAGATACACACTCCACAGACAGAGTGTGGCATCTCGGAAGGCAAGAGAGGCAAGAGGGTATGGGGCTGTCAGTTTTTATCAGGGTGGGTAATTTCATAGGCTAATGAGTGGGAGATTATTCTAGCCATTTTGGGGAAGGGGTGAGGATTTCCAGTAACTGGGCCACTGCTCACTTTTTGACCTTTTGTGGTCGTCCTTGTAACTGCCATGGAAGCTGGGGTGTGTCATTTAGTGTGCTGATGTGCTACAATGAGCATATACTGATGCTCAAGGTCAAGTAGAACTCGACTCAGCCATCTTGGACCTATTTGGTTCTAATCAGTTTATGTCGTGCCCTTGGGCTATGTCATTCTTTTTTTTTTTTTTTTTTTTTGCGGTAAGCGGGCCTCTCACTGTTGTGGCCTGTCCCGTTGCAGAGCACAGGCTCCGGACGCACAGGCCCAGCGGCCATGGCTCACGGGCCCAGCCGCTCCGCAGCATGTGGGATCTTCCCGGACCGGGGCACGAACCCGTGTCCCCTGCATCGGCGGACTCTCAACCACTGCGCCACCAGGGAAACCCTATGTCATTCTTTTAAAGGTTGTGCCCTACCCACTTCCTGTCTCGGGTTTATATCCAAAAGAACTGAAAGCAGGATCAGGAAGAGATAATTGTACACCTATGTTCATAAAAGCATTATCCACAATAATCAAATGATGGAAGCAACCCATGTGTCCACTGATGGATGGATAGATAAGCAAAATGTGGGAAATACATACAATGGAATATTATTCAGTCTTAGAAGGGAAGGAAATTTTGACACATGCTACAACATGTATGAACCTGGAGGACATTATGCTAAGTAAACCAGTTACAAAAAGACAAATACTATATAATTCCAATTATATGAGGTACCTAGATTACTCAAACTTAGAAACAGAAAGGAGAATGGTGGCTGCCAGAGGGAGGAGGGGGAAATGGTGAGTTGTTTAATGGGTACAGAGTTTCAGTTTTGGAAGATAAAAAAGTTCTGGACATTGGTTGATAACAATGTGAATGTACTTAATACTACTGAACTGTACACTTAAAAATGGTTATGATGGTAAACTTTATTTTATGTGTATTTTACCACAGTTAAAAAGTTTTTAAATGAGTTGATGTGTTATGTGTCTGCAGTACATACGTAGCAATTTCTGGAGAGTCCATTAACAGTACTTGCTTTTTTTTCCGTTGGATACTCATTTTCCTATTTTAAGGTTTTTATCATTTATGAGTTGTCAATTTAAAAACCTTAAAATTGTTTGATGAACATCAGTAACAGCACTTTTGGGTTGTTATGCGACCTGATGCCAAAAGAGTGAATTAAGTGCTATGGTTTTTCTGGGAGGAATGAATAAATAGTGGCAAAGAGTGGTCAGTACGGACACAAAGATAAGTGAATTTTTCCTCATTTCAGAAGCAATGTAGCCGGAACAGGAAGGGAGACGTTCTGACCAATTTCAGAGATGTTACAATGTGAGGGGCAAAAAACCCCCGACAGTCCAGGGTTTGGATGACTGAGACGACTAATCTGATGACAGTCTCAGTGAGGAGTGCTTAGGGATGACTACTGGAAAAGTAGACTGGGGCTATATGGTGGCAGGATTTAAGGGACCAACTGGCACATTTAGATTTTGTTCTAGTGATAATGCAGGGCCACGGAACATTTTGAGCAGCAGAGTGCCAAGTGGAAAAGTGGACAGAGGAAAATTAAACAGGCACTTTAGATTGAATGCTAGAGTGGGGAGGAGAGACAGGAAGGAAGTCAGGCCACAGTAATCCAGGGGCAGGGTGATGAGGTTCAGATTCAGCATGGGCATGTGCCATTTCTCCTTCTTAATCATCCTCTAGCCTTTCATCGGAGGTCCCTCCTTTTCTCTTTCAGACTGCCCAGTTCCCACCAACGGGGGGCATTTTATCCTCATCTGGTTCCAGCCTTCTTTTAACTATCTAGCATTTATAGCCATCTCTAGTCAGATGTGTGATAGCTTAATTGAATGAAATGTGTTTTGGATGGTTCATCTAGGTTTGTTTACAGGTATTTTTGTCTGGCTCATAAAGTTACTGTGGTCAGATTTACATCTGCCACCACTATTACTGCTCTGTTCAAGGTGACAGCCTCGCAGGTCTGCTTTCTCCATTCACTTCCTGGCCTCCAAGGCCTCCCATCTCTGCCCGGTTCAAACTTCACCTCTTCCATGAGGCTTTCCCTCACTACATCCGTCCTGAGGAATGTTTCTGTCCCTCACAGCACCTAACTGCACCACTCAATGAACAGCACACATTAGCATCTAGCCAAATGTGACCATGTGTCCACATTTATATTTTTACATATATAACTATGTTAATGCATAAGCATCCCTGTTCCTCTGCCAGATTTCTGGAGTTTGGGTAGTCCTGGCCCAGGCACAAGGCCTGACATCAGGAGATGAAGGGATGATTAGGCCCAGTAAGAAGAGGTGGGAGGCTGAGTCCCAAACCTGACACAGCAGGTGTCCACCACTAGGTGGTAGTGGTAATCAAGCATCTTCTTCCGCTCCCTGTGCCTCAGATTTCTTATCTCTTATCTTTTAAACAGAGATGTTATCTGCTTTGCTTGGCACAACATAATAATAAGACCCTGGGCTAGCAACAGAAGAACGCTGGTTTCCAAACTGTTACCTTCACGGAAGGGCAGTGTGCTCTTTAAGTTACTCACTTTTCTGGACCTCATTATTCCTACGTATAAAAGGAGGTTAAACTAGATCAGAGGTTCTCCGAGTATAGTCCCCAGGGTTCCTGGGATCCTTTCAGGGGACCAACAAGGTCAAAACTATTTGGATAACAATATTCACAGCTATTTCTCTTCACTCTTTCTTGTGAGTGCACGATATTCTTGTTCTAAGGATAACTTGTAATGGGTTTCTTACTGTTATTTTTAAATGAATACATTTAAATTTTTTCCTGTTTTCTTAAAAAGGAAATATATACGTATGATTGTGTATATGTATACATCCATCCTACAAAAACAAAAGTTCTTTAATGTCCTAATAATTTTTAAGTGTAAAGAGGTCGCGAGACCATAAAGTTTCAGAACCGTTGAACCAGATTCCTAGACCGTCATTCATTCACTCAACAAATAACTGCCCCTCCTGAGGCTGCATTTTTTACATACCGAGGAGATGGTGGTGATCAAGACGTGGAGCCCGCTCCGATGCCGTTTACATTTGGAAGGGAGGAGGCAAACGAATATATCAAAACAACTTCTGAGAGCGGTAAGTGTCATGAAGGCATAAAGCAGGACACGTGTTTCATGCGCAGTGGAACCCTCCATTGTGCTGAGTCGGCCCCGGGCCCCTCAGGCCCCTGAGCTGGCCAGGCGCGGGGTCGCTGATACCCCGGGACACCGAGACACCCAGGAACCGGGAAGCCGCGGGCGCTGACGTACCGTGACGTCACTCGGCCGCGCCAGCCAATCGCGGGCGGCCCCAGTCCTGGGCCGGCGGTGGCCCGCGGCCTGCGGGAGGCGCTGTGGCCCGTCGGGCGGCCCCGCGGAGCCGCCATAGCCTCCCGCCTCCCGCGACCCAACGTCTCCGCCGCCGGCCTCGCGCCGCCGCCATGGCCGACGTGGAAGACGGCGAGGAGCCCTGCGCCCTGTCCTCTCACTCCGGGAGCGCAGGATCCAAGTCGGGAGGCGACAAAATGTTCTCTCTCAAGAAGTGGAACGCCGTGGCCATGTGGAGCTGGGACGTGGAGTGCGATACGTGCGCCATCTGTAGGGTCCAGGTGATGGGTAAGCGCTGCACGCGAGGCCCGGGCCGCGCTGCGGCCTCCGCGGGTCCGGCTCCGGGCGTAGGGGACAGACCGAGCCTCGGAGAGACTGTTCCTGGAGGAGTGGGGGCGGGGTCGCCCTGCCCCGGTGCCCGGGGACCGCGGGCCACGCCCGAGCTGTCGCCGGTCAGAGGGCTGCGGCCGCCGCCAGGGGCCGTGGGGTCGTTCAGCAGGCGCCCAGCGCTGGGGACTGGTATTCTGGGGAGAGAAATGGGTGGTAAGCAGTGCAGTTAAACAAGGTAATTTCAGGTAATGATGGGTGTGATCACAACAATAAAAGTAGGCGATTTGATGGGAGCTGGGAGGAACCACTTCGGTTTGTGTGGCCAGCTACGGCACCCTTTTCAAAAAGATCGCAGAGAGGTCAGGGTCAAGGCCCTGAGTCAGCGGGTCACTAAAGTGGTTCTGGTCACACACAACAAAGTGATGCTCTGGAGTCATCTTCCACAAAAACGACCCCTAGTCGTGCTCTGAGGAGGCGCAGGGAAGAAAAATGTTCCTAGCCGTTGCCTTTCTGGATGGGCTACTGTTCTGCTGGCTTTTAAAGCTGGATGATTCGAGACTGGTCAGATAGCACTCGCTTGGCTTGAACGGGAAGGATGTAAGCCCTTTTATTCAGAAACATAAAACTTCATCTCCTTCGTGGTCCCTTCCTATCATAGGATGCCATTTCTTGGAGAAGACAGTGCCCTGAAGTCAGACCTTTATGGAAAACCCTCTTTTACAAATAACTGTTACTTCTTTCTATGATATTTTTAATAAAAATATTGAACCAAGTGAAACCTTTTAGAACAGCTTCATCTCGTTATGTTTTATATGGTTTATGTTTTAAGATCTCCGACCACCTTGAAGAAGAGGTGCTCTTGAAATGCACGTTATGTTTTTAAATAGGGCATTTAAAACTCCTGCATTTAAGAGCATCTCCCGTTGCGGAGCACAGGCTCCAGACGCGCAGGCTCAGCGGCCATGGCTCACGGGCCCAGCCGCTCCGCGGCATGTGGGATTTTCCCGGACCGGGGCTCGAACCCATGTCCCCTGCATCGGCAGACGGACTCTCAACCACTGCGCCACCAGGGAAGCCCTTAAATGTTGTTTCTTGAAGGTAGTTGGAGAACACTGAGGTTTCTATAGTTTGAAATCTTTGTGTCTTGCACTGAAAAATGAGAGAATTGGAGAAAATAACTTAAAAATTGCTCTCCCTTCTTGAGGAATGAAAATTGAAACCTACCAGAATCAAGCGATTTCTCAATTTACTGTCTCTGTAGTATGCTCTTATTTTTTTAATTCATAAGGATTTGTTTTAAAGAGAATTTACAACCATGGGATTCAAACATTTTTTACTTTTAAAAGAGCTTGATTTCAGATGTGATCCGCTTATATTGTGTGTTTTAAAAGTACCTAGTTTATTGGCCTGCAATACAGCTCCCTTGTCCTTCCCCTTTCTTAAAAACTAGAATCATAATTTCCAGTTTGAGTGACATTTTTCACTTATCCGGGCGATTTTTGTTCTTTTGTACGACAAACTGTTAAAAATTTTATCCCCTAAATTTCCTTTAGTTTAAAAAAAAGAATTTCCTAAAAGAACATTTTATTTTTCTCCCTAAAGAAAAATTTTAAAATAGTAAACAGAAATGCAAAATTTAAAATAATGGTTGCAATTTTGCAAGAAATAAACTTTCCTGGGATATTTAAAGTAAGTCAAAGTATGGGCTGTAAATGACTCAGGGTTCACATTAACTTTCTAATTATAGCAAGTATTCTGCTACTGTGGATTAATGTTACAGATTTACAACAGCTGTGCTTTGGGTTCAGGAAAGTATTCTGGACTAGACCTCTGTATTTTGTTTATGAGGTGTTAAAATCCACTTAGTGGTCAGGTGACAGCAGAAGGAAGTTTGTTTTTTAGCATCATTCTGAAAGGTGTTACTATACTCTTTAGAAATGTGCTGTTTTAGATATTAGGAACATCATCAAAAAACAATGTTTTCCTTTATCTGCAACGTTAGTCATTTTTAGCCATTTAGGTCAGTTTTTGATAATGAATCTAAATCCAAGCTATAAGCATAATTCAGAGGCTTCTAGATTATACAAAGAGCCCACTTAATCCCATGTCCTTTATATTTGGAATTCATCTCACACGCCTAAATGATTGGTTATGACTTCTGGATCTAAGATTTGCCTGCCAGCCCACTCTGATGTAGTTAACACTCTCTTCCTGGGTTTCCACTCTCCCCCCTTCATTCTGAAAGGAGCAGATGGCACAGCGAGCAAGCACTGGTGAGGAAGAGGCGACCAGGTTTGCTAGTGCTGTCAAGTTATGAAGAGCCAGAGTAACCTTCCACAGCTGTATGTTAACGTGGACGTTTGAGCTAACTTTTTGGAGCCTTGTTTTACTAATTTGTAAAAGAGACAGTTGGGACCATGAACTCTAATTCTGTGATTACACAGAACCAGAGCCATGTCTTCACCCTTATATCATGATCCTTATGATATTTAGTTGTTGCCTATCTACCTCGCCATTTACTGGTGAGACCAGGGACCCAGACTTGGTCATTTTGGTGTCGGCAGTGCATTACTCTTTGCACAGAGTAGATACTCAGTAATTGTGGAATTGAAGAAGGCCTCAGGAGGCGGTGGTTGTTTTTAATCCACACTGAAGAGGCCAGGGTGGTGTGTTTTCTTAAGGGTGAGAGCACGCAGAGAGGAGCAAACAAATGCCTGAGCATAATCCAGTGTAAGAAGAGAAGCAGGCTTCAGCTCCACCGTGTTTCTATTTTTACAGAATTATTTTCCTCCAATTTATGTTAAAAACTATTTTTTTCTGTTGGTTTGAACTTCCTTTTACCCAACTTTGACTCCTTTCAGCTAGTGAATGAGTCCATTTAATTGGTTCCTAAAATATTCTATATCACCTCCTTCATCAAACAAATAGTAGTACAGATTCAATTTTGAAAACTTCTAGTATACCCTTTTGGTTCCCATTCCTCATGTTTTCTCCCAGGTAATTTATTAAAATATTTTACTGTTGTCGGGTAAATGCTTTGGGCTCAGAGGGAGCATTTCCTTAAAAAGAAAAAAAGAGAACCTAGTATTTAGGAGTTTTTTACATTTAATTTTTATAGAGATTATACAGTCACATAACTTAAAAACTTGAGAAAGTGCACAGTGAAAACTCCTTCCCGTTCCATCCCCTCCCAGGTAAACTTTATTATTAGTTTCTTGGATATCATTCTAGAGTTTCTATCTGTGTGTAAGCAAATACAATATATATGCATGGCTTATTTAAAAGGATGTCTTGAAAATAAACTGCTCATAAGGTTGATCTGTGTGAACATGCCCAGTGAGCTTATAACTCCTAATATAGTGGAGTATAGCATATTTTTCTCTGGTGGTTACATCCAAGGTCTTTTCATCAGAGCTTGTAAAAATAGAGGGTCAGTAACCCTTGTGAAATTGCTCATGGTCATAAGTAAATTAGTAGATGCCTTGTACCTTATTCATCTTTAAGCAGTTATGTTCAGATGAGAAATTAATAGTATGAGTCTTTTAATCTATATCTCTAACCCTTTGGGCCTTTATTTGACTTTGAAGTGTATGGGTTTTAAAAATTGCATTCTGAGCATCAGAATGAGAATTGCTATTTGTTTACTTTTAGATGCCTGTCTTAGATGTCAAGCTGAAAACAAACAAGAGGATTGTGTTGGTATGTTGTAATTTTGTTCTCTTGCTTTTTCAACTGAAGGTTTTCTCTCAGTGGGGATGTTTGAATTTGCAATTAAGATTGACTTTATCAATACACAAAAATAAACTGTAAAGCAGTGATCCATTATTAATATAAAATGTGTTGGTTCTCAAATGGTCTTAATGGAATTAATCTGTAAGTCCTTCAGTTGCTTTAATTGAAGAGAATTGGTTATATATTCTAGACATGGGCATGGTAAACATTTTGATAATCAAAAAAAAATAATTCTTTTCTATTAAGAAGAGTATAAAATAAGGAACTTGCCAAAACATCCTTCAAGTTTTGAGTATGTTACAGGTTAGTTTTGGTCAGTCAGGATTTTATTCTAACAAAGCATTTCAGTATTCAATATTCTTTTATGATCTGGTATTTAACTTTTCTACTGAGGTAAAAACAATTCTAAATCTCAAGATTTTTTTGGATGTAGTTTATAGAAAGTTTGTTAAATTTTATTTACATCTGGGACTACAGAAGTTGTCTTAGGCCAAATATTTAAGCAACTCAAAGGTTTTTATGTCCCAGTTCTGGAGGTCATCACTTCTAGATTGCTATATAAAAGTGTTTAAGGATTTTCCTGAAATGAAAGGTTACCTTTGTGTTTGTGTGGTTTACATACAGCTTCTTAATGATTTATGTAGTTTTGATAAAATCCTGTTTCTTCCTCCCAAAAGACTTAGAATGAGTCCCCTAGCTTCCTACTCCTACAACCAATTTTCACAAAAATGTTTGTTTCCTGTTTTTTTTTTCCTATTTCTTTTATTGTTCTGTTATAGCTCAGTTGGTCAAGCAAGGGATAAATGAAGCCCATGTTTGAGATTGTATCCCAGATTATGGGTGATTTCCCTTGGTTAAAATTTTTTCTTCGATTCTGTTTGTTTTAAAAATTTTCATTTGGGAATTGTGAGGTGTAGGCCAGCCTTATTTGATCATAGAGAGACCCTTTTCTTGAAAGAGACCTCTCTTTCAAAGCCAGCCACTTTGAAAATTCCATTCTGTTTGTCACGTGAGGAATTGCACTGCCTGTGGATGACTTGACACAGATCCTCACCACTTCCAGAAAACAACTCATTAGAGGTACAACTAATAATGTTTAGAAGCCTGTCACCTGTTTATAATAGCCTGCTATGAGCTAAAAACATTTAAAATTCATTATATCTTGCTAAATAAAAATCAGGAGAACATTTTTCAGTAAAATAAAGACCCACAGGTCTCCAGGGTCAGTGCCTGACTGAGGTAGTCTGGGATCTAAAGAAGGCTAAAGCCTTTTAACCTCCTAACTTGAGAAAGACACCATGTGGAGCTATGTAGGAACTGGGGGCCACCACAGCACCCACAGATTCTAAGCAGTGTTGGAAAGTTCCCAAGCACAGTGGTGTATCTCATTTCTTAAGTGTAATTTACATATGTAAGGTTCCATTTCTTTATAGCTAGAAAAAATTATTTTGACCAGTTAACCATCTTTATTCAAGATTATGAACCCTAATTATTACATAATCTAAAATAAGCTAGAATTTTGAGCTCGGTAATTTAAATTGAAATGTGTAATGTCACATATTCTTTTTTTTCTTTCAGTCGTCTGGGGAGAATGTAATCATTCCTTCCATAACTGCTGCATGTCCCTGTGGGTGAAACAGAACAATCGCTGCCCTCTCTGCCAGCAGGACTGGGTGGTCCAAAGAATCGGCAAATGAGAGCAGTGGAAGGTGTTCTTTGTGCAGTTGTTCGGAGCCCTGGTGGATCTTGTTATCAGGTGCCCTACAAAGGCTAGTACTCTCCAGGGGGCTAATTCTTTGAATCGGAGGCGCTGGATCTGCGGTCTTTTGGGACTCATCAGAGGCATGGGTTAGCCTTTTTCAGTTTTATTTGCAGAAATTCTCTACAATTAAGAAGATAATTTATTAAAGATGGTCTTTCCTACCTCTGTGGTATGTGTCTCACACACTGCTTATAAGTGCTATAAAGGAGAGAACTATAAGTTGAACAACGTTTATAATTTACCTACTGATATCCAAGGAGCTATGGAAGCAGTTCCGTTCAGAAGAGAACTTTTTGCATGCTTATGGTTGATCAGTTTAAAAAAAAAAAAAATGTTATAGTAACAAATAAAGTGCAGTTTAAAACCCAACTCTTATCCTTAATCTGTTCCTAATATTTATTTTTGGCAGGGAGGGGGATGATTCATGAAATCTTTATTTGATATTATGAGAATTTAAAGTTTGGACCAGTGAACAGGGTAAATAAAATTTAACCTTTGGTTGTATGAGATTTCAGTGGTGTTCTACATTATCATCCTCTGTCTCTGACTCATCAAGAAAACCTAGATCTGCACTCACCTCACTGTTCAATTACTGAGTGGTAAAGGACAGAAGTATTTTCAAGATCTAGTCATATTGCGTTGTAATTTAACTGTGTTTTAGGTGGAACGTTAATGAGGGGAAAATGTTTACCATTGTAGCATTGGATCAAAAAGTTTATTTTATCACACGATGTTTTAATAAACGGTTTATTCTGTTTACCTCATTTGAATTGTCATTATTGCAATTTTATGCACAACCTTCAACTTAATAAGCTAATTTGTCAAGTGAATGCTTTTGTTTAATTTGAAAAAATATTCATTTGCTCTTTCATTGGTGGTAATAAAATTTTAACTTTATTACCTAGAAACATAAGTGTAAGAAAATACTTAAATTTTATCAAACCAACTCACATTCAGTGGAAGTTATCAAGGAACAATTTGTGAGCCACAATTTATGAACCCATGAATTTTTCCATAATAGAGGCTACTGCTATGCATTTAAAAAACCAAAATCTTAACCATTCACTTCTGCAGTTTCAGAATTTGCCAATCTGAATCTCTTTGAATCTAAGGAATGTGAATACATAAAAGAATATTAAAAATATAATAATTAGGGCTTCCCTGGTGGCGCAGTGGTTGAGAGTCCGCCTGCCGATGCAGGGGACACGGGTTCGTGCCCTGGTCCGAGAAGATCCCACATGCCGCGGAGCGGCTGGGCCCGTGAGCCATGGACGCTGAGCCTGCGCGTCCGGAGCCTGTGCTCCGCAACGGGAGAGGCCACAACAGTGAGAGGCCCGCGTACCGCCAAAATATATATATATATATATATATATATATATATAAAATTAAAATAAAAACTAGAATTCTGTATGCCTTCACCTTGCCTATTTATTTCTTGTAGATTTTGCTTTATTATCTTTTTTTCACAATTATCTACTGAAAGAATTAATCACAGTATACAAATATGTTTGGACCATTTGAATGTGTTTCTTGTGCAGTAAGCTGTTTTAGCAGCTCTTTAATCTTTTTAAAAGGTTGTGTCTATAAAATGTGAACTAAATATTTGGCTTTGCAATGGAGAGAAATAGAATGTTGAGTTATTTCTGTCAGTATGACAGTATGTAAATGAAATGTAAAGGATGGTGGTAATAAGTTGATTTTCCACACGGCAAAACTGCAGGTCCACTGTCTAACAAAGCTCTGTTTCTATTACACATCAGCATCTGAGGGTAGAAGAGGAGGGACTGGGACAAAGCAGCACTGATCCTATACCCAACCTGGGATGATATCAGCTCATTTGCATAGCCATCTGAAAGTTCAGTACACATTGTTTCATCAGAAGGAAAATGCTGTGACATTTATGAATTCCAATGCAAAGCATTGAACAGGTTTTTCTTTCCATTTGATTAAACAATGTTGAATTTTACTTCACTAGTGTATTGGAAACACATTTGTCATCTTTGGCTGTATAACTTTCCATCTATGCAAGTTGCATTCTTGTATTAACAGCTGACATCTAAGTAAATCTCACCCTACCAAACCCACTACTTCCTTTTTATAAAAAAAAGTCCCATTTACTATCCTGAAGTGAAATTCATAAATATATCTCCACACTAATTAAAATGTATACAATAATAATTGTAATATAAAGTAGAAATAAAAGGAAAGTAATTTATAATTCATTTCTTTTTCAGTATGTAAATGCTTGAGCACAGTTACACCAGAAGACATAATGAAGTAGGCTGATGAGTGCATGCATGTGTGTGTGTGTGTGTGTGTGTGTGTAGTGTGTGTAATCACTACACGAAGACAGCAACAATGTAGACTATTGTGACTCAGAAACATGAGGAACATTTCCATTGATAAGACTTTTTTTCCCCCAAAATGGTGAACTGTGCTAGTAAAGTTCTGAACAACACAAATTTACAATCTTGATTTGCAATTTAGTTGCATATTTGGAAACCTCAATGGATTTTAAAGCAATGCAGAAATGTACCTTGTGTTTTTATGGAAAAAGAAGTTAGGTTCTAGGCTCAGATAATAATAAACAGACTTTCTACTACATGAATGAACCTTCGAAAGTCGCTCAGGGTGCTGAACCATGTTTCTTCATGTGAGACTGTCTCACACGTTACAAGACACCAGAATTCCCTGGCCTCTACCCACCAAACACCAGTGGTACCATCAATCTTTGTGCCATCCAAAGAGAACATTTCCGAAACATCCCTTTTAGAGGTAGCATAGGCTGTTTGGGGAGCAACGGTTTAAGTGCTTGTACAGGCAATTACATACTTTGCTGCCACTGTCCTAATCCTAATATGACACACACAATAATTTAAGTATAAAGGGTTCAGAATTTTGAATAACTGCTATCCTAAAACGAAGAGTTCATAGAGCCAAATCTTACAGATCTGTGCCCTCTTCTCTAGAGGTGTGAACAGCTATTAAATTAGTGTTTAATACCTAGGACACACATATGATGGTGAATACTCACTTTAGGCTTAAAGAAGAAGCCTAAAATTGTTTTATAGAACTGAAGCTAATGTAGGAGGCTTTATGATCAGAAAAAACATTTTTTTAATTGTTCCTTTAGAAGTTTGGTAGACATCTGATAAGAAAGGTAACTGTTAAAACAATGCTTTGTTGCTTTTTTAGAATATTGCCAAGGGCTAACTTTGGGTAATGCTCTGAAAAGAAAATGAGAAAATTTCCATGTTTACTTTAGTAAGCCCTTGTTTTAAAAAATACTTAAAACGTTACTGATTTGGATGTAAGGAAATTGGAATTAAAGTACAAATAAAATTTAAGCTATTTTATATTGGATGTCTGAATGATGTAACAAAATACATGAGAAATGTTTACATGATCGTTCCTCTTTTGCCATCTTTTTTTTTTGGCCATGCCACGCGGCATGTGAGATCTTTGTTCCCCGACCAGGGATGGAACCTGTGCCCCCTGCAATAGAAGTGCAGAGTCTTAACCGCTGGACCATCCCTCTTTTGCCATCTTTATGTCATTCCATTTCTACCACGGTTAGATTTTGTTCAACAAAATATGTCTTACAGGAAAAGTATTTTTTCTGCATTTTGCTACTCAGTTTAAAGGCTGAGAGCTGAATCTCTAGTGCCAGGATACCTGGATTTGCATCCCAGTGCCACCATTTATTTGTGTGACCTTGAAGTTACTTGACCTCTCTTTACCTAAGTTTCCTCATGTACAATGTAGATAATAATAATAATACCTACCTTACTAGATCATTTTGAGGATTGAAGATGAAATGGATTAATACACACGTAAAACTGACAACAGTTTCTGGCACATAGTAAGTGCTACTGTTGTTACTTCATTTTAGTCATTTTTGGAAGCTCCTCTAATAGAAGTGGCACTTTAAAAATAATGTGTTTTTAGTTATGGGGTAAAGCACTCCTAACTGTGCTCAACAAAAGTTTTGTAAGAAAAAGTTAATTGTTGTAAACATGTTAGATTACTTGTAGTGCTATGAGATTTTGTGGAGGATGGTAATGAGGCCTTCATGACTTGCCTGTTACATTTTTTTCTAATCATTCAGTCAACATGATTTCCAGATTTTATATTAAGAAGAGGTCTGTAAATGTTGAGCTCTATTTTTAATTTTAGGTGTCCCATCTTAGTAGAAATATTTCATCAGACCTTGCAGATATGAAGATAGCAGTACATTTTTTAAAATTTTATTGACGAATAGTTGATTTACAATGTTGTGTTAATTTCTGCTGTACAGCAGTGATTCCGTTTTATATATATATATATGTATGTATAAAGTTCCCTATGCTATACAGTAGGACCTTGTTGTTTATCCATTCTATATATAATAGTTTGCGTCTGCTAATCCCAAACTCCCAGTTCATCCCTCCCCCACAGCAACCACAAGTCTGTTCTTTATATCAAGCAGTACATTTTTTGACCACTTGATTTTGGAGATATCCACATGTTTAGAAAATCAGTCTTTTTGACAGCCCTCGGTTTTTATCTTGAAAGACTTTCAAAGCAGGAATAAGCTTTACAATCAATCTCCTGCTTTCTCTTGTCTACGCACTGGATAAACCTGAGTCCGTGGCTAGAACTCACCCTGCTTTTCCTAGGTTGGCGGCAAGCAAGCTGTCCTAAGTGACTATAGCTGCCATATAGCACAGTAGTAAGATGGCAATTCTGGAGCCACTCAGCCTGGCTTGGAATCTCAGCTCCATCTGTGTGATATTGCACAAGGTCCTTAACTTCTCTGTGCCTATTTCCTCAACTAAAATGGAATCATAATAGTATCTACCTTATAGAGCTGCCATGAAGATTAAATGAATTAGTGCATGTTAACTGCCTAGAATGATGCCTGAAACAGAGTAGGCACTCAATAAATGGTAGCCATCATTATAGATCACTACTGCCACTGCCGATCTCTGGCTTAATTAGAGAATGGCCTTTCAGAAAGGTATATTGCTTGCAGTGATGCTTCTTGTAAGAATCCTGATGTTTGTGTGCACCTATAACCTGTAAAGAACTGTCAAGATGGGTTTTTAGGAGAAAGGTTTTCAACCTTTCTTTCTTTTTTTTTTTTTTAATCCATCTCAACACATCCGAAAAGCACATTTCCATCAGTAACAACGGGCCCTCCCACAAAGATTCCCAAAAAAGTGTGTGTATAGCAAACGGGCAGGGAGGAGAGTTAGAAACAACTGCCCAGATGAAAATCTCAGGTAAAAAACTTGGAACTATTTTAGCACAGACGAAATGTTCTATGCCAGTTGCATTTTATCCTAGACTCTAAGGAGAAGCCTACTAACTATCTAAATTTATTGGCACTTATATCGAATATGTAACTAAATTCTCTCTACCAAAATTTTAGTGTAATAGAATAATCAGAATTCTTGCCAGACCACCAGGGCTGTGACTTTATAAATCCAAATACTACATAGCATAGAACAAGCTTTGCATGGTTGGTATACACTCATCTAAGAATTGTAGCGATTCTTAGACCCTCCTTGTAAATTAACCCCTGCAGCGCTAACCCCTGCTCTGCTTTTTCTACTTTTATAAACATTATATATATATATGACATTACATATTGATAATAAAATGGGATTATTTATTGCTTGCCATAACAATAGAAGGAATTTGAATACAAAGAAGTTTGCTGTCTTCAGATACGACAGGGCCTGTTAGGGAATGTTCGATTTACAGTGGAATTGTGGAGTGGAATGTAGTGAGCCTTCTAAGAGACATGCAGTGCTCTGGGAAGTAGAAGGGACAAAACACATTCTCCTGCAACGTATACAGTACAGTCAGCCCTCTGTATCTGCAGCTTCTACGTCGAGGATTCAACCATCCAGGTCAAAAGTATTCTCAAAAAAAAAAAAAAAAGGTTACAGAAAGTTCCAAATAAGCAAAACAAATTTGTCATGCACTGGTAGTTATTTACAAAGCATTCACATTGTGTTAGGTAGCATAAGTAATCTAGAGTTGATTTTAAGTATGAGGAGAATGTGTGTAGATTCTATGCAAATACCACACCAGCATCCTCAGATTTTGGTATCAGGCGAGGGTCCTGGAACCAATCCCCAACAGATACTGAGGGATGACTGCGTATGCCTATGAGGATCATTTCTTGTGTGGATCATGAAAACACATTTCTCTTTTATTTAACAGTATATGATACGTATGAGCTCCCTAGCATTTCTGGGGCAAGAACAGGCGGCCCCTTAAAGTAGTTGTTCATATTGCCGCCACATCCTTGCCCACCAACCTTGCCGTCAGTTCTATCAACACCCCACACACCCTCATGTTTGCCTGGTGGTACCCTTCTAGGTAGGGCAATGGGAGAAAGGGGCCTGCCCATTGACAAAAAGACTCCCTTAAGGAAGAAAATAACATGTAAAATCATTTCTTTCTTGAAGGGTATAGATCTGTGTTATTGAAGAGTGTAGCCACTAGCCAATAAATTTAAATTAATTAAACTAAAATTTAAAATTCAGTCCTTTAGTTATACTAGCCACATTTCAAGTGCCCATCACATGTGGATGGTGGCTTCCATATTGGATATCACACAGAACATTTCCCTCATGGGAGAAAGTTCTGTTGGACAGTGCAGGTGTAGATCATCCAGTTATGAGGTATTTCTATCAGAATTAAGGAATAATGGGAGCTTCAGGCATATCAAACTCCGTTTTAAGTGACCTTCCACCTTCCCTTTAAAAGATTATCTCTGGGGCTTCCCTGGTGGCACAGTGGTTGAGAGTCCGCCTGCCGATGCAAGGGACACGGGTTCGTGCCCCAGTCTGGGAAGATTCCACATGCCGCGGAGTGGCTGCGCCCAGTGAGCCATGGCCGCTGAGCCTGCGCATCCGGAGCCTGTGCTCCGCAACGGGAGAGGCCACAACAGTGAGAGGCCCGCGTACTGCAAAAAAAAAAAAAAAAAAAAAGGATTATCTCTGGAAACTAGAATGCTGAACATGAACCTTATTTTACTAACTAAATCTTATCCTTGACAAAGAAAGAATTAAACATTGTTTTTAATTTATTTTATTGTAGTTGATTTACTGTGTTATGTTAATTTCTACTGTACAGCAAAGTGATTCAGTCATATATATATCGAAAATATGAAATATTTATATATATACATATTCTTTTTCATATTCTTTTCCATTATAGTTTATCACAGGATATTCAGTATCGTTCCCTGTGCTATACAGTAGGACCTTGTTGTTTATCCATTCTGTATATAATAACTTGCATCTGCTAACCCCAAACTCCCACTCCATCCCTCACCCATCCTACCTCCCCCTTGGCAACCACAAGACTGTTCTGTATGTCTGTGAGTCTGTTTCTGTTTCATAGAAAAGTTCGTTTGTGTCATATTTTAGATTCCACACATAAGTGATATCATATGGTATTTATCTTTCTCTTTCTGACTTTGTTCACTTATATGATAATATCTAGGTCCATCCATGTTGCTGTAAATGGCATTATTTCATTATTTTTTGTGGCTGAGTAGTATTCCATTGTATATATGTACCACATCTTCTTTAACCATTCATCTGTGTTTTTTTAATAAATTTATTTATTTCATTTATTTTATTTTTGGCTGCGTTGGGTCTTCATTGCTGCATGCAGGCTTCCTCTAGTTGCGGTGAGCGGGGGCTGTTCTTCGTTGAGGTGCATGGGCTTCTCATTGCGGTGGCTTCTCTTGTTGCAGAGCATGGGCTCTAGGCGCATGGGCTTCAGTAGTTGTGGCTCGTGGGCTCCAGAATACAGGCTCAGTAGTTGTGGCACATGGGCTTAGCTACTCCATGGTATGTGGTATCTTCCCGAACCAGGGCTCAAACCCACGTCCCCTGCATTGGCAGGCGGATTCTTAACCACTGCACCACCAGGAAAGCCCCTAACCATTCATCTGTTGATGGACATTTAGGTTGTTTCCATGTGTTGACTATTGTGAATAGTGCTGCAATGAACATTGGGGTGCATGTATCTTTTCAAATTATAGTTTTCTCCAGATATATGCCCAGGAGTGAGATTGCAGGATCTTATGGCAACTCTATTTTTAGTTTTTTTGAGGAACTTCCGTACTGTTCTCCATAGTGGCCGCACCAACTTACATTCCCACCAACAGTGCAGGAGGGTTCCCTTTTCTCCACACTCTTTCCAGCATTTGTTGTTTGTAGACTTTTTTGATGATGGCCAAGAATTAAACATTTTTAAACCTTTAGCTGGTCAATTTATTGTACCTAGGGGGGAAAGACCCAAATACAGAACTTCAAAATTATTTGAAACACCCCAGTATTAAGTATAAAAAAGATTGTTGACAGTTTTCTGTTCTTTAAGTTTTGTAAGAGTTTCTTATACTTTCAAAATTACAATATTTTAAACTATAAATTCATGTAGCTGCTTTTGTGTCCTTGACAGATTTATAGCAACCAATCAAGCAAGGGTGATTTTGCACTGTAAGGGATATTTGGCAATGTCTGGAGACATTTGTGGTTGTCACAACTAGAGATCGGGTGCTACTGGAATCTAGTGGGTGGAAGCAAGGGATGGTGCTAAACATCCTACGGTGCACAGGACAGTCTCCCACAGCAAAGGATTATGGGGCCCCACATGTCAATAGCGCTGAAGTTGAGAAATCCTGGTTAATGCTAATTTATATACATTTTTATAATATTTTTGAGAAGTTGGAATTCCCTATTAGAAACTTACTGAACTATGGTCAATAACAATGATAAAACTTGCACAGCACTATGCACCAAATTCTCTTCTAAGAGCTTTACATGTATTAACTCATTTCATCCTCACAAAAACCCTTTTCCGTTATCATTAACTCTTTTTACAGCTAAGGGAACATAAACACAAGAGGCTAAGTAACCTGCTGCTATGGACTAAATGGTGTCCCCCCAAAAAATTAATTTATATGTCCTAGTCATATGGGATTGATGGTCTTGTAGGAAAAGAAAGAGATCTCTCTTTCTCTCTCTCTCTCTGTGTCTCCTTCCATCCTGGCACCCCATATGCACCGAGAAAAGACCACGTGCACACGGAGCAATGTAGCCATCTGCGAATCAGCGAGAGCCCTCACCAGACACTGACCCTGATGTCACCTTGATCTTAGACTTTCCAGCCTCCAGAACTGTGAGAAAATAAATTTCTGTTGTTTAAGCCACCCAGTCTATGGTATTTTGTTAAGGCAGTCCAAGCTAAAACACCTGCCTAACTTTACAACACTAGTAAATGAAAAGCAGGATGTGAATCCAGGCAGACTAGTTCTAGAATTTGTGTTTCACCACTAGCTTATATTGTCTCAAAAGAATACTTCATTTGAATATATTTTTCTCCAAAATTGCTTTTGTAAAGTTTGTTCACATATTTCCGTTTTCAGTTCTGTGAATACACACGCATACGTCTTTATTCATAGCTGTAGTTTAGAGCTGTATATTCTGTGTTTTCAAGTACTGGCCAAGCCATTTCATTGTGTTCTGTACCATTTCATAATGTTCTATACCATTTTATTGTGCTCTGTATCATTTTACTGTGCTCTAGTATACTGCTGTAATATCTGATCTAAATTCAAACATTCAAAAGAGGTACAACTATTATGTATAAAATAAGTTGCAAAGATATATTGTACAACACAGGGAATATAGCCAATATTTTATAATAACTATAACTGGAGTATAACCTTTAAAAATTGTGAATCACGGGGCTTCTCTGGTGGCGCAGTGGTTGAGAGTCCGCCTGCCGATGCAGGGGACGCGGGTTCGTGCCCTGGTCCGGGAAGATCCCACATGCCGCGGAGCGGCTGGGCCCGTGAGCCATGGCCGCTAGGCCTGTGCGTCCGGAGCCTGTGCTCCACAGCGAGAGAAGCCACAACAGTGAGAGGCCCGCGTACCAAAAAAAAAAAAAAAAATCTCATTCTCATGCCCTCTCCTTCACAGTCCCAGGATGGCTGCTGTTTTGTATGCCTCGTATTCATATTTTTGGAGAAATGTGAGGGGGAAAAGGATATTTTTTCTTTAGCAAGACTTTGACTTCTACTCGGGAAGGGCTGTCCTTCCTAGTGTCTTTACTCTATTACTCATTGGCCAGAATTACGTCACACAGCCCCTTCTAGACGCAAAGGGAAAGAGAGATGAAGTTTGGCTTTCCAGCTGTTACAGTAGAGGGATAAAAGAAGAAAAGTAATTGGGAATAGGTGTTGAATGAATCAACCCATATTATCTGCCACGATTCATGTTAGCAAATAACTTAACAATTGTTTATAGATGGGGAGTTGCTGCTACATGTGAAACCATGCCCCATAGGGTTCACAGAAGCTGGGGACTAACAGAAATTCTTGAGCTTGTCTTACAGAACAGCAAACAAGGGAACAGCTTGTTAAAAACCCCTCTGCTTGTAACCTGCCTTTACTGGTTAAGCACGCTTTAGTTTTTTTTCCTTAATTGCCTACCCTCCAAGCTTCACACAGCCTAGGTAATCTATCACAAGAGTCATTAACCACCCCTATAGATAACACCTCTGACCTATGGGTTGCTAGTAACGGGGGCTTAAGTTGTTTTTTAGGAAATTGGAGTCAGCTCTTGTCCAATTTGAGCCAGATAAGACTGGTTGAGATCACCGATCTCAAAACTGGGCCTGCACGGGTGTCCCATAAATGACCTTTTGATGTTAGAGGGCCAAAAACTCCACCCTCAGACCATGCTAAGCACCTCCATTTTTGATCATGCATCCCACGAAGAAGCATGTAACCCAGATACACCTGCACAGAACACTGATTACCTCCCTGTTTCTCTACCTCCAGTCACCTTTCTCCATGCCTAAGACCACTCTGCTCATTTATCCCATAAATATCTCAAGTCCCTCGCCTTCAGGGAGGCAGATCTGGGACTTGTTCTCATAGACTCTTAGAATTGGAAAGGATCTTAGAGATCATTTTCTCTCTGAAATGACATCTTTGTGTTTATGTTTTTGTTGTTGTCGTCTTGTTTATAAATTTATTTATTTTTGGGTCTTCGTTGCTGCACACAGGGTTTTCTCTAGTTGTGGCGAGTGGGGGCTGCTCTTTGTTGCAGTGCGCGGGCTTCTCATTGCAGTGGCTTCTCTTGTTGAGAAGCACAGGCTCTAGGCGGGCGGGCTTCAGTAGTTGTGGCTTGTGGGCTCAGTAGTTGTGGCTCATGGACTCTAGAGCACAGGCTCAGTAGTTGTGGCGCACGGGCTTAGTTGCTCTGCAGCATGTGGGATCTCCCCGGACCAGGGCTCGAACCTGTGTCCCCTGCATTGGGAGGTGGATTCTTAACCACTGCACCACCAGGGAAGCCCGTGTGTTTATGTTTTTAGATATGCTGACTTGTAAAGCAAAAAAATTTAATGAGACTTTAGTACATGTCCATTATGACACAAATTTGGATAGTCTAATAAAATTGTATGTCTCAAAAATATAACTCTATAAAAAAATCATGTTATACAGGCTGTAACACCACTTTTATATATTTTCCCTAACTCTAATTTTATGCAGAGATTATAGAGTAATTGGTCTTTGTATTTTGAAACTTTGAACTGAAATAGCACACGGAATCTTTTACAAATAAAAACGGTTACTTCTACAGTCATCCTGAGAAATTTAAAGTGTTTGGAAAGATATAAATCTAATGCTCTTACCTAGCTATCTTATTTCTGCCTTCATTGTCTTCCTGCAGAACATTCAGCTTCTCTACTAAAGAACATGGTCGGTCAACAGAATACTGCCTGATGAGGGCATATTACCAACAAAAGCTTAATTAAGGAGCTGGATATTGGGCAAAATAATTGAAAGGATACTTCGAAAAAGAAGATATACAAATAGGCAGTCAGCACATGAAAATATACCTAACATTCCTCATCAGAAATGCAAGTTAAAATTGCCATGAAATACCTCTACGCACCCTGTAGAACAGCTCAAGTTTAAAAGACTGATAACACCGTGTCTTGGTGAAGATGTGAAAGCTCTGAAATTCTCCTCCATTGCTGGTGGGAATGAAACATGGAACAGCCATTTTGGAAAACAGAAAGCAGTATCATAAAAAGTTAAGTATGCATTTATCCTACCACCCAGCAATTCTATTCCTAGGTATTTGCCCAAGAAAAATGAAAATATTTGTCCACAAAAAGACATAGATGAATTAAAGGAGCTTTTTTTCATACTTATACTAGCGCCAAACTGGAAACAACCCAAATGTCCATCAACAGAAGAATAATGTTCTATTCATAGAATGAATTGAATAGCAGGAAAAAAAAAGGAAAAACTGATACATGCTACAATATGGATGAATGTCAAAACATTGTGTTGAGCAAAAGAATCCAGTCATAAAAGGGTACTTAACTACGTGATTCTGTTTCTACAAAGTTCAAGAACAGGCAAAACTAAACTGCAGTGTTAGAAATCAGAAGAATGGTAGCTTCTCAGCGGGGCTATTGACTGGAAAAGGCATAAGAAAATTTTCAGTGGTGATAGAAATGTCCTATAAGTTGACTTGGGTGATGGTTACGTGAGTTTATACATTTGTCAAAACTCTTCAAACTGTACATTTAAGATCTATACATTTTACTCTATGTAAAATAAACCCACATGTAAAAAGAGAAATGGGGACTTCCCTGGTGGCACAGTGATTAGGAATCCACCTGCCAATGCAGGGGACATGGGTTCAAGCCCTGGTCCGGGAAGATCCCACATGCCACAGAGCAACTAAGCCCGTGCGCCACAACTACTGAGCCTGCACTCTAGAGCCCACGAGCCACAACTACTGAGCCCACATGCCACAACTACTGAAGCCTGTGCACCTAGAGCCCGTGCTCTGCAAAAAGAGAAGCCACCACAATGAGAAGACCGAGCATCACAACGAAGAGTAGCTCTCGCTCGCCACAACTAAAGAAAGCCCACGCGCAGCAACGAAGAACAAAACACAGCCAATAAATAAATAAATAAATTTAGAAAAGAGAAAGGGATATTATTATTTAAGATCACAGCCAACACCCTTTTACATTTGCTACTAAGTGGAAAATGCATTAATGGTTGTTCCATTTGTCTTATTGTTCAACTCTTCAAGAAAGCAGTCAAATCAAAATAATTGTGTTTTCTCATCTTGTTCTGGTCCCCTGTGGAGGTAATCTGAGAAAGCTCCTTGGAGTTCATTAGAAGGGCTACATTTTCAAGAAGTTTAGCAAAATGCAGAAGAAATAAGTAAAGCAAGAAGTGATTTTTTTAAAGAGCAAACGTTTTATTCTTTCCAACTCTCTTCTAGAATGTTTCTCAGGGTTTTAAATGTACAAAATCTTAGAGCTGCCCCCTATTATAAGATGGAAATTTTAGGGTAGCCTGAAATTCTTCACTGAACTCTAAACTGAACAACACTAACTCTGAACTTTTCTAACAGGCTTAGATCTTCTTAGGGATAAAGATATGGATGTGCGTCTTTCCCAGACCTTATGGTTAAAATAGCCCTTGACAGCCCTGAGGCTGTAGTTTTGGGTTTCTGTAGGACAGATGGCCCGGAATTGAGGTTTTATGAGTGCATACAGATACCTAATAAAGCTTAGGAATGCTGAAGTCCCCCCAACTCCTCCACAGCCCTGCTGTTAGGTCCTTTAGGCAGATGCAAAGTCAAAGGAGTTTCCTCTTAAAGTCCTTATGAGGTCTCCACACGCAGCCCTCAAACCCATCGTCTAACCATGTGAATACTCCAGGCCCTCCCAGCTCAGGTCAGACCAACCCCCTGCCAGCTCCTCCTCCGTGGGCCAGGTGGGAGGGGCCCAAGGTCTCCAAATGAGACCTCTCTCAACTCTGGCCACAGTGGTCCAGTGGGAGCTCCAGCTCTAGCACCCTGCATGCACCCCTCCCTGCCTGGAAAACTCAGAGTCTGACCACCATCATCTGCTTTGAGACGGTCAATCTCACCCTGCTCTTCATCCCTAGTCAGCGCGAGAAACCCAGGCTTTCCCAGTCACCTCGCATTCTCTGAAATCTAATCCGAAGTAGTTCTTTTATTGCAGTACGCGGGCTTCTCACTGTTGTGGCTTCTCCCGTTGCGGAGCACAGGCTCCGGACGCGCAGGCTCAGCGGCCATGGCTCACGGGCCCAGCCGCTCCGCAGAATGTGGCATCTTCCCAGACCGGGGCACAAACCCGTGTCCCCTGCATCAGCAGGCGGACTCTCAACCACTGCGCCACCAAAGCCCCCGAAGTAGTTCTTTAAATTCCCTTTTATTCCTTCGTCTCCCACCCCTCCCCAACTTCTGAAACTCTTCCTCTGTGCCCTCTGATATTCACACCAAAAACATCCTCCATCCTCATCCTTCTCCAAAAGTTCCTTTCACTTTCTTATTCTCGCTTAAACCTGCTTCTCCCCCGAGAACACTGCTCCTTCGGTAACCCTCCTGGTCCCGCATACCGCTGGACCTGGCAATGTGGGAGATGTCTTCATTTCTCTCTGTTGCTGCTTCCCTCCCTAAAACCACCCAGCTTGCACTCTCATGTCATTAGACTCCACTGCTCACTAATGGCCTCACACTGTCACTCCCCTTTGTTGGATGAAGATGCTAGCTCCTGGCTCTCTGTCAGTCTCTCCATCACTGCTCTTTGGATAATTCTTGGTGATCTCATCATTCACATGAATGATGCTTGTAATACCCTGGTTTCTCAACCCCCTGACCTCCTCTCCTCCAGTGATCGTGTGCTCTCCACCCCTACCTTGGCTTCTCACTCCAGTGGTCACACCAGAGTAAAACTCCTCAAAAGAGAAGCTTATGCTGCCAGCTTCCAATTTATCTCCTTCCATTCCCTATTGAACTGACTCTAATAAGGGTTTCATCACATCACTCCATTGAAACTGCTCTTGCCAAGCTCCCTAGTGACCTTTAAATTGCAACATATTTTGTTTCAGTATTTTATTAAAATAGCATATTTAATTGCTATTAATCAGAACTGTATTAACTTTGTCTCCCTCGCCACCGCCCCCGGCCCCCCCGCCAGAAGATGTAGCACAACACAGTAGTGATTTCAAATATCCTTGATCGTGATAAGCAACAGAAATATTTCAAAGTCAAATCTGCTAGTAAAAACTAGACCTTGGAAAAATTCTGAATTAAAGCTCTTGAACAGAATTCATTTATCTGCCCAAAGAATCAATGCTGGTGTGCCACCCAGCTGACAATACTACTAGGTCAGTTGGTTGGTTGGTTGGTTGGTTTTCCTTTATACATAGCATAACTTCTCATTTTTAAGTACCCACTTTTATAAGTAAAATCAGTATCTTTCATCCCATTTAATATTCCTTTTCAGCTTCACAAAGAAACCAATAAATAAAAATGTCAACAACAGTCAGTTAGTTCTTCAAACCTTATCTCGCTTGGCCTACCAGCAGCATTTGTCACAGCTGATCACTCTCTTCCGGGACAGCCTTTCTGCACGTGGTTCCTAGGTTAGCATCCTCTGCCGGCTTTCCTTCTTCCCCACTGCCCTCTCCCCCTCCCCCCCCCCCCCCCCCACCTCTAGGGCTCAGTCCTCAGCCTTCTTCTCTGCTATCACCCCAGTGTGTTGCATCCAGTCCCACGGCTTTACATGCCCTTTATATGCAGGGTGACAATGAATATCTCCAGCCCAGGCCTCTCCCCTGCACTTCAGGCCCATAGATCCAGCAGATTAAGATCTCCATTCGGATGCCCCATAGGCAGTTCAGATTGAACAGGTACAAGACTGAGTTCTTCATCTTCCCTGAAACCTGCCCCTCCAGAGGATTTTCAGCTGAGTTTAGGGGAAATTCATCCTTCCAGTTACTCAGGCCCAAAACCCCAGAGTTCACCCTGTCCTGTCTTTCTGCCACACCCCACATTCAACTCAGGAACAAACCCTCTTACGGCCTCAACTGACCTCTCATCAGAGCTACTGCCGTAGACTCCAAATTGATTTTGTTTTTACCCTTGCCCACTTCAGCCTATGATCCTGTTAAAACGTCCATCCACCATAGCATTCCTCTGCTGAAAACTTCCAGTGGCTTCCAGCTCTCCCACCTGAGCTCAGCCATCTGCCAACCCACCAGCTGAATTCAGCCACTGAGTGAGACCAGCAAAGAGCTGCCAGTCAAAGCACAGAACCCTGAGAAGTTCTAAGTCATTATTTTAGGCTATGAAGTTTTGGGGTAGTTTGTAACACCACCATTTAATATATTATATATTTTGCTTATTTTGTTTATTGACATTCTCATCCACTAAAATGTAATGTCCATAAAGACAGGGACTTCTGTCTGTTTTGTTTACTGCTACATACCTAGTGCCTAGAACAATACTTGACATATGTCCTATCTATCTATTTACCTATCTTCTCCCTCTCTCTCTCTCTCTCTCTCTCTCTACCTGTAGGATGAATGAATACACAGATATATAGGTGATCTATTATACAATATTATATAAGTTACAGGGGTACAATAGAGTGATTCACAATTTTTAAAGGTTATATTCCATTTATAGTCATTATAAAATATTGGCTATATTTCCAGTGTTGTACAATATATCCTTTAAGCTAATTTTATACCTGATAGTTTGCACTTCCACAATAGTCTTTTATGTTCTACTAAAAATAACTTTGACTTTTACTCCCTTGTTTCACTCTTTATAACCACAAGAACTTTTTCTTGCTGTTTCCCACATTTCCCTCACTTACCAAATATACGTTTAGTGGACTTTATTTTGCTTTTTTTTTTATTTTTTTAATTTTTTTTAATTTATTTTTTTTTTATTTTGCTTTTTCTTTGTTAACATTATATTGTTTGGTCTTCTCTAATAATCTCTTAGTCTTCTTTAATAAAATCTCTCACTCTCTGGAAAGTTGTTTATAGATGTTTAAAATCTCATTGTGTAAACACATACAGTTCATTTTCTTCTGTACATCTGCCATGATCCATTTCCAAATCGAACCTCTGTTGGGAAGTATTTTCTATTTCCTTCAAATATACCAGTTACTTAATTTTCTCTCTCAGCTATTATGGCTCTTTGTTTAAGAATCATATACTCTGTTATGGGTGTGTAGTCATTATTAGAACAATCAGATTCTTGTTTTGAGAGGAAGATATTTATGTTATACCAGATTACGGATCCTAAGGTTCAATATTTATGAATTTTATTTACGATAAAAACAAGAGACCTTAAACAAGGTCTACAGATTCTTTGGGCCTTTTGCAACTTCTTCTATCCTAAGTAGCCTCAAAAGCAAGATTTCTTGGTATGGCTTTTAAAAAGATCAGGATTCCTGTTGATGAAAGGATTTTTTCCTTCAGATGCACAGTGACTGTTTCACTATGAATTGCAGTAGAGCTGAACTAAATGCTTGGTGTTATACCATGACACCATGTAAGCCTGAGAACTAGAAAAGCTGCCATTTTGGCAGGAAACAAAGCACAAGGATCATTTCTGTGTGAAATCCTAGTTTCCTCCAGTCCAGAAGATCACTGGATCACTTCACACAAATGGAAAATCACGTGGTAAATTTCACCTTCCTCACTAGACGGTAAGTTCCATGGGGGCAGGAACCACATCTGCCTTGGCTCTCCACTGTGGCCACAGCCCCAGCACAATGCCAGGCACATGGGAGACCCCAATAAAGACATGCTGGAGGGAGGAAGAAGGCAGGTGGCAGGGACCTTATTCGTCATTGTACCCCTACAAACTGGCTGTGATTTCTGACACACGGTAGGTGCTTATTCAATACAATTCACAATAATGTTCACAGTAGGTGAACATTATTCAGTGTTCTGAACAAATGAATGCAGGCACAAATGTTTTAGAATAGCAGTTGACTAGGAGCAAGCAGTAATACATACAGGCTGATAAACAATTTTAGGATAAGCTAAATTGGGCTGGGTAATAAAGAAACCCCCAAATCTCAACAATTAACACATAAAAGTTTATTTCTGGATATGACATTGTATCAAGGAACTATTGGGAACTGTGTTGGGGGGACAATGGCATAATAGTCATGCTGACCATCGACATGTTTGTTCTCAGATATGTCCTCTGACTTTGCCCTTCTCTGAATCTGCATCTCAGGGGGCTCACCTCCCAGCCTCCCTTGTTGTATCAACCTGCTAGGACTGCCAACAAAATACCACAGAATGAGTGGCTTAAACAGCTGAAATTTATTCTCTCACCTTTCCGGAGACCAGAAGTCCAAAATCAAGGTGTCAGCAGAGTTGGTTCTTTCTAAAGCCTCTGTGCTGTGCTTCTCTCCCAACTTCTGGTGGTTGTCAGCAATGTTCCTTGACTTGTAGATGCATTACTCCAACCTCTGCCTCTGTCTTCACATGGCCTCTTCTCCATGAGTCTCCTCTGTGTCTCTGCATCCAAATCTCTTTCTCTCTCTCTTTTTTTTCTTTTTATTAAAATAAAGATACCAGTCATCAGATTTAGGGTCAACCCGAATCCAGTATGACCTCATCTTGACTTGACTGCATTTGCAAGCTCCCTATTGCCTAATAAGGTCACATTCACAAGTATTGGGTTTCAGGACTTGAACATATCGTTCAATCCACTATAGTTCCCCTCATGGTTCCATGGCCCATTGGGTGTTTGTGGCCCTAGGCTCTGAGAACACACCTCCTCCAGCCCTAGGGGTGGAACCAGCCTTCTGTTAGAGCTAATCTCTGAGCTGCTTCACCAAACCCTGTTTGTTTATATTACACAAAATACATAACATATATGTATGCGTATGTACCTATATAAATGTATATTATATATACCAAAGTATTTACAGATACAGTGACATGGGATTTTCTTTAAAATACTCCAGCAAAAAAAAGGGCTGGGGAGAATCCTAATGTAAGCTGTGGACTTTGGAGGATTATGATGTGTCAATGTAGGTTCATGAATCATAAGAAGAGTACCACTCTGGTGGTGGGATGTTGATAATGGGGGAGGCTATGCATGTGTGGGGACATGTGGGAACTCTGTACCTTCTTCTCCATTTTGCTATGAATCTAAAACTGCTCTAAAAAATTTAAGTATTTAAAACAAAACAAGGGGGTGTTAGATGAAAGTGAAAGAATATTGGGACAATGCTAATAATGCTGATGATAAAGTTGAATGCTGAGCATATGGGAGTTTCTTTTACTATTCTCACCACTTTTATGCACATTTGAGATTTTCCAAAACAAAAAGATCTCTAAAAATGGTGTGATAAAATGGTGATTTATCCCTTATAGAATTTTTACACTTAGTTCTATGAAAATATCTTGTGTATGACTCCTTTCTTACTTCACTAAGAAAACCTCAATTGTCTGTAGAACTCTGTTGAAGGCAATTCAGTAGGCCTACCACTGGTCTTACTATTCAATATTTCAATCTAAAAGACAAGGTGCTTGAAAACTAAATTTCTGTGTGAAAATTCTGTGACTACATTGAAACAATAAAGTTTATCTAGCTCCACCTCTTCTCTGTTTAGTATCTGTGAATTTTAACAAGCAAGGGATATCCTTGATTTCTTCAAATTAGTAAATGTGAAGTGTGGTCAGCTGTGGTTGGAAGGATAAGACCCTTTTGCTTTTTCTTCCAGTAGAGGGCTGCTACTGAACAAAAAAAGCAAAAATCTTTACTATGGAAGGATTTCAATCAGAAGTTGAAGAACAATCTGGGTTCTTTGGGTGTCCTAATGCTAACATATTCATCTGCTTCAGAACTTAACACTGCTCAAAATACCTTCTGGTTCTGAGACCACATAATACCAAACTCTATAATTTCATAATTCTTGAACCTCAAATATGTGCTATTGGACCACGCAGAGAACTGTGCATTGTAAAGGATGGTCATGTTCTTCCTAGAAACCTAGCTTTACATTTTCCTCAACCTAGGGTGTATTTTCAAAATTAAAAATCCTCAGAAAGAGAAGCAAACCAAGCACACCCTATTACTAACCATTAACCTAAACTTCCTAAAAAATGTTCTTTGTGTTTCAGATGTTGTATGACATCAGAGCATTTTAAAATGTAAGAACATACATGTCATAAATAATGCTTTAAACCACATGATACAAAATGTAATGGAAGACCTGGCTGGGTAAAGAGCATTTTTTCCTTTTCTTTAGGTTACAAAATTAGACATAAAAGATACTAAAATATTTTCATTGTTTTTCTTCCTAGCATCAAAGTTGTTTTTTCTTTCAAACTGAAATATCTCCTCTTTTCACATGACAGAGTTTAGTCTTCCTTTTTATGGCAGAACATAGTAAATCGCTTAGTTGCAATAGTTTGTTGTTCTAAGTCTTGCATGTCACTTAATGAATCCGATCTCCCTGTCTTCCTGCTCCACGGGTCCCCACAGCTTTCCAAGGTCATGTGAGACCCTGAGTTGGCAGCTTTATGCTAGATGGGCACGGAACCCACCTTCTTCCACATTGCTTAGGTATCTCCTGTCTCCAATCTGCATATCAGAAAAGCATAATTCTGGATCAGGTTTTGATGATTGATAGTCATTATTTAAAAGTGAGGGACTTCCCTGGTGGCAAAGTGGTTAAGAATCCACCTGCCAATTCAGGGGACACGGGTTCAATCCCTGGTCAGGAAAGATCCCACATGCCGTGGAGCAACTAAGCCCGTGTGCCACAACTACTGAGCCTGCTCTCTAGAGCCCGGGAGCCACAACTACTGAAGCCCGCGCGCCTAGAGCCTGCGTTCCACAGCAAGAGAAGCCACCGCAATGAGAAGCCCTTGCACCACAACAAAGAGTAGGCCCTGCTCACTGCAACTAGAGAAAGCCCGCGCGCAGCAACGAAGACCTAACGCAGCCAAAAATAAATAAATAAATAAATAAATTTATTTATTTTAAAATAAATAAATTTATTTATTTATTTATTTTAAAATAAATAAATAAATTTATTTTAAAATAAATAAAATAAAAGTGATACTTTTATACTTTGATAAAAAGTATTTTATCAAATATTTTTTGATCACTTCTTTGTGCCAGGCACTATTTGGCATTTAATTCTCTCAAGAACTTACTCAAAACTCAACACTGATATAAATGAAGTATAACTTTTAAAAATTGTGAATCACTATATTATACACCTGTAACATGTAATATTGTACACAAACTATAATTGAAAAAAAAAGAAGAATCAACATTAGCTCTGTTTTCACATAATGAGACTGAGACTCAGAGAAGTTAAGTAACTTGCAGAAGGTCACACAGCTAGGACTCGCTAGAGCCAGGACTCAGCTCTCCCAAGCAGTGCTGGAGTTAGTGCTTGTAACCATAGGGCCACATCTCCAATCCAAGATTTCTGATATTGTTCCCCTTTGGCGCAGGGTATCCTGAATGTGCCCAGCACTTGGCTGTGCTTCTAAGCTAAGTATTCAGTGCTGTTCTTTAATTGGACCTAAAATTACTGTTTCATCAAGTTGGGAAAAGCCCTGGACCCTAACTGTTAGTAATCATATAGAGTGTTCCATTTTAAATAGACTGTTTTTTTTTTCAGGTGGGTAAAACTTTGAAAATGATGGTACTCTGCTTAAAATGGCCGGTGGTCAATGTATAACCATTTTATAACTTCTAAACGTTGCGTCAGATATTATTTAAATTCTGTTCTCATCAGTCACATCATTTTTAATTACTAAGAGAGTTTTTTATTTTAACCCAGATGGTCTATGGTATTCTGATTAGAAAAAAAAAACCACGAGAAAAACTTTCTCTTATTTATGAGTGACAAAGCTACATCCAAAAGGTTTGTCTGTGCCGTCCAGAAAGGTAGACACTGGCCACATGTGACTACTGAGCATTTCAAATGTGTGTGGCTAGAACTGGTAAGTGTAAAATGCAAAGAATATTCTGAAAACTCAGGACACGAAAAAGATGCAAAATATTCCATTAGCAATTTTTATATCAATTATATATTGAAATGATAATATTTTCCATATACCGGGCCAAGTAAAATATATTTTAAAGCTAACTTCACGTTTCTTTTTACTTTTTTTAATGTGGTTGCTAGAAAATCTGAAATTCCGTATGTGGCTTTGCATTTATCTATTGGACAGTGCTGGGTTAAGTGATTACTCGGGGATAAAAGACAGTATCAGTGCGAGTGGGATCGAGCAGCTCATAGCAGATATGGTCATCCGTGAAAAACGTTCTTTTTTCAGCGATAAGGTGAAGTAGTCATGTGATGACCATTCTACCATTTTCTCAAAGTTCTGCCCTGTTGCCGCTGTATTCATAAGAACCCCAGGAAAAGGCATTTCCTCCTTAGGAGAGAGTCTCAGACTGATTTTTCACTACTCAGAAGTGTGGGCCTGGAATGACATATCAAGAACAAAAAATGTCCCAACATTTCTAGCGTGGGTTGCAAAGCAGATGGCATGGTTCCGAGCGGTGGTCCCTCGTGCAGATCCCCCACCTCTGCCATTGGGCTGAGGGTTTACAGCACAGCAGTGCAAAGCCAAAGGGCACCCACGAGTTCATTACATAATTCTTGGTAGCATGTGGCCAAGTGCGTATCTGCTCTGGGGGACGGTCAGCAGGCTCTGTCAGGCAGACCACGGCCGTCACGATGATGTTTTGACAGAGTGTGCTACAGGTTGTTTGTTTGGAAAAAGACTCACCAGGTATTTTTCCTCCCCTTTCTCCTTCCTCTCTCTCTCTCTCTCTTTTTTTTCCCCTTTGAAACACTCTGGCATAATACTGAATGACTTTGTTTTTAAGCTGCCTTAGCCTTGCTTTGTGAAGAAAAAGCCTGAGTGTTCTTTCCCTGTAGGACACAAGTGTTATTTTTGGAGCAGAGATCCTTAGCCTGATCTCTGTCTAAACCAATTTCTGTTCTTTGTGAGGTCGTGGTCTGGGGCGGCTCTGAGTGATCTCTGTGGAGGGAAGCTTCCTGGCTTCATGAGGGAGCCTGGGCCGAGGTGTCGAAGGGCCACGCCTGGAACTTCACGGCTCGGGGTCTCCACACACAGCTCCTTCACCTTCAGATTCCCCTTTTAGGCTTGTCCCCTTGGAATAGTCTGGACCACATGATGTGAAGTGGTGTGATTTTCCTGCTGATGTCATTTCACGGGATGTTTTGGGTCAAGGTGACCCTCCCCTTTTTAACTGGGTACTGTAGGTCACAGACTCCTCAGAACTAAGAAAGCCATGACTGGAGGATCTCTGTAGGCTGTAGAGGGTGTCGCCGGCTATGGGAGAGCCACAGCCCACTCTGAGGGCCACAACCCGGGTTCCCAAGGGCCTCTGGGAACATGTCTCCTGACTCACAGCTCAGAGCATCCCCTTCTGTAACCTGCTCTGGATCACGCTGCTAGACACAAGGAAGACAACCTCTCCAGCTTCCCACAGCTCGTCTTCCTGACCTGTCATTCCTAGGAGTTTACTCACCTTGCACCTGCTGGGAAATACGTAAAATCAGACACAGTTGAAAACACTGCTGTCATCAACAAATAACACACCACCTTTCCTTTGGAAATTGGTAGCTGGGGATTCAGGGAGCAGGTGTAGATGAGAAAGGCCCCGTGATGAACAGTAGACCCTGCAGGTGTCACAGACTGCTTTCCCCTCGGTGGGTGACCTGTGAGGCGCCCTTCCCTGGCCGGCTATACATAGCCAGCAAAGCTTCTTACAAGAGAAACCTCTTTCCTCATCCTCCATCAGTCCCACCCTCAGACCCGAAGCTTCGCTGTAAATCCCGCAGAAGTCACTGCACCTTGGACCGGACAGCAGCCAGCTGGCCCGGGCCTGACGGCATCCCCGCCACAGCCCTCCATCCTTCCTTTTCTGTGCCGAGGGAGCACTATTGGTGCTCCGCCATGGTCGACATGGGGGGCCTGGACAACCTGATCGCCAACTCGGCCTATCTGCAGGCGCGGAAGTCCTCGGACGCCGACAGCAAGGAACTGCAGCGCCGACGCCGGACCCTGATGCTGCCCGGGCCGCAGAGCTGCGAGCAGCTCCGCCAGGCCCCGCCCAACGACTTCCACAGCCTGTGCGAGCAGCAGCCCATCGGCCGCCGCCTCTTCCGGGACTTCCTAGCCACGGTGCCCGCGTACCAGGAGGCCGTGGGCTTCCTGGAGGAGGTGCAGAGCTGGGAGCTGGCCGAAGAGGGTCCTGCCAAGGGCAGCACGCTGCAGGGGCTGGTGGCCACTTGTGCGGCCTCCCCGGGGCACCCACACCCCTTCCTCAGCCCAGCTCTGGTCACCAAGTGCCAAGCAGCCACCACGGAGGAAGAGCGAGCATCCCTGGTGGAGCTGGCCAAGGCTGAGGCCATGGCCTTCTTGCAGGACCAGCCCTTCCTAGAGTTCCTGGCCAGCCCCTTCTATGAGAAGTTTCTGCAGTGGAAAGTCTTTGAGATGCAACCCGTGTCAGACAAGTACTTCGAAGAGTTCCGGGTGCTGGGGAAAGGTGGTTTTGGGGAGGTAAGTGTTTCAGAATAGCCAGGCTGGAAGACGAAATAGACAGCATAATGGAGTTTTATTTCACCTCTTTTTTTTTTTTTTTTTCCTTTTTAATCTCAAGGGAACTTAGAACTAATCTCAGTGCCACATGTGGAGAAAGAATTCCTAACTTGCTCTCACGTCTTCTTTCCGGTCACCGCGTGAAATAGAATGAGAATGGCATAGGAAAAACTAACAAAATGTGGAACTGGCCAAGAATCTTTATCGTGGGGTCTACAACAGGCAGGCACACACTGAAATGCCCCTCTGGTGAATGATAGCAACAAACAATGGGGGATCCCCCTTTCCCCTTAATTGTGGTAATGGAGGTAATTTGAGAAAAACTTCAGAGAGCTAAGAAAACACTCATCTTGAATTAAAGCCTGGAATTCCTTTTGCACCAATGCTGTGCTCATCTTTCTTTTTTTTAAGTTGAAAACAATTCTTTAAGGTAAAAGTCACATTAGCCGTTAACCATTTTAGAGTATATAATTTAATAGCATTTGGTACATTACAATCTTGTATAACTATCATCTCTATCTAGTTCCAAGATATTTTCGTCACCCCTGCGCCCATTAACAATTACTACCCATTTCCCCCACTCCCCCAACCCACCCTGCCCCTGGCGACCACTGGGCTGCTTTCTGTCTCTGGATTTGCCGATTCTGGTGTGTCCTAGCAATGGAGTCACACAGTATTTGAGCTTTTGTGGCTGGCTTCTTTCACTGCACGTAAGGTTCAGAGGTTCATTCACATTGTAGCATGTATCAGTACTTCATTCCTTTTTAGGGCTGAATAACATTCCGTTGTACAGGAATACTACATTCAATTCATGTATCCATTCATCTATTGCTGGACAGTTGGGTTGTTTCCACCTTTTGGCTGGCGTGAATAGTGCTGCTGTGAACATTTATGTACAAGAATTTGTTTGAATACCTGCTTTCATTTCTCTTTCATATATGTCTAGGAGTGGAATTGCTAGGTCTTAGGGCAATTCCATGTTTAACGTTTTGAGAAATCACCAAACTCTTCCAAGTTTTAAGTTCCCACCAGCAACACGTGAGGGTTTCAATTTCTCCACATCCTTGCCAGCACTTGTTATTTTTCCTTTTTTTTTTTTTTTTAATTATGGCTTACATAGTGGGGAGGAAGTGATACCTCACTGTGGTCCCAGCTCTATCTCAAAGAATCCTTCTCACTCACAGCTTCTCTTTTCTCAGAAGCCTGCCATCTTTCCACCTTGGTGGTTTTCTGCTCCTCCACCCTCTGTATCCCCCTTCCCCTTCCTGTCTCCAGTACTGTCTACTTCTTCCTCTCCCTTTCTTTCTCTCCTTAAGGTATGTGCTGTCCAGGTGAAAAACACCGGCAAGATGTATGCCTGTAAGAAACTGGACAAGAAGCGGCTGAAGAAGAAAAATGGTGAGAAAATGGCTCTCTTGGAAAAGGAAATCTTGGAGAGGATCAGCAGCCCTTTCATTGTCTCTCTGGCCTATGCCTTTGAGAGCAAGTCCCATCTCTGCCTGGTTATGAGCCTGATGAATGGGGGAGACCTCAAGTTCCACATTTACAGCGTGGGCAAGCGGGGCCTGGACATGAGCAGGGTGGTCTTCTACTCGGCCCAGATGACCTGCGGCGTGTTGCACCTCCACTCCCTCAGCATCGTCTACCGGGACCTGAAGCCCGAGAATGTGCTTCTGGACGACCTTGGCAACTGCAGACTGTCCGACCTGGGGCTGGCTGTGGAGATCCGGGATGGCAAGCCCATCACCCAGAGGGTGAGTGGCTCTTCGTGGGCCCAAAGGTGGGGCATAGAGTCAGAGAGGAGGGGAGAGGGCCGTTCTATTCCCAGGACAAGCAGAACCTTGGACTTAATGCTTTTAATTTCCTTCTTCTTAAAGCCCTTATGCTGTCATCTTGCCTTAAGTGGAGTGGTATAAGAGGATTAGCTCTTTGGGGGCTATTTTACTTTCCTCTCACTGGAAGCAGAGGGGAGCCTTCTTTGTGAGTTGGAGATGATCTGTGCCTTCACCATGAGATGGTAAGAGCCGAAGCCCTAGCCAGGATCTAGGTATGTCCCACCAATAACCACCTCCCTGGCGCCATGTTCCTGAGCCAATAGAGCCTTGGTTTCTTTTTCCGGAAATTTTTAGGGGCTGGACCCTAAAATTTCAGGATTCTAGGAGGTAAAATTTAATAGGATAAGAAATAGAAGGAACCCCAGCATTTAGCACATTAAAGTAAATATCTCCTTTTCTGTTGAGTGCGCACTGGGGGAATGCTTTACATTGGACAAAGGTGAAATTTTAAATGAAAATACATATACAAGACAACAAAGGCAATTGATGTTTATTTTGATCAATTTGGTTCAAGGTGATGGCAGAGAATTCTTTGATTAAAAAAGGAATTATAATTAAGCAATTATGTTAAGTGAACAATACAAAAATCTCTCCGATTCTGACAGTTCTTTACCACTGAGTTTCTGTGCACAAAGGTGGGAGAATTCCCAGGAAGATAAGGTCCGTCAGGTTCCTAAATATCCACTTAAAACTTTGTTTTTGCACAGTTTCCAGCTTACAGGTCAGAGAGGACAGTCAGGCAAGGAAGTGAGATGTGATTTCATGGCAAGTTTGGGAAACCACAGGTGAATTTATGTGGCTATAATGTAAGGAATGTTGACAAGATGTGTAGGGCTCAGATCATGCAAAGGCATTGGAATTCTTTCTTGTGAGGGACCAGAAGCCATTGAAGGGTCTTAAGAAAGGGAATGGTGTGATTAGATTTGCATTTTTTTTAATTTTTTTTTTTTAGCGGTACGCGGGCCTCTCACTGTTGTGGCCTCTCCCGTTGCAGAGCACAGGCTCTGGACCTGCAGGCTCAGCGGCCATGGCTCACGGGCCCAGCCGCTCCGTGGCACGTGGGATCTTCCAGGACCGGGGCACGAACCTGTGTCCCCTGCGTCGGCAGGCAGACTCTCAACCACTGCGCCACCAGGGAAGCCCTAGATTTGCATATTTTTAAACACCAATTTGGATTGTAGATGAGAGGCAGAGGAGCTAGTTAGGCGGCATATGCGGTGGCTCAGGAAGAGATGATGAGGCCTGTATAAGACAGTAGGATTGAAGAAGTGGGAATAAAGTGGAGCTGTTGGAAAGAGACCTGATGGGACTTCAGGACCAGCTGGGTATGAGGGTAAGTGATGCGGAAGGTCTCTAGCTCCAGTGACTAGAAGGAGGAACAGAGTTATGGGAAAGCTGGTTTAATTGGGAGTGTAGTGTGTATGAGGCTCCTATGTGACAGGCAGGTAGACATTTAGATAAAGGTCTGGTGCTCTGATGAGAGGTCAAAGCTAGACATGGGGATTTGGAGTCATCATGACTTGGGAAGCAGCAGACACCACTGGGTTGTTTGGGAAACAGTGGAGGAAGAGGACCAGGGATGGTAGCTAAGGAACATCAACATGTAGGGGGTGTTGAAGCAAAGGGGCCTTGAAGAGGTTAAAGAAGTAGGACGAGAGTGACAGAGTCATGGGAGCTGTATCAGTTAAGGGTTGATTTCAGCAGCATATCATAGAAAACCCAAATAACAGTGGATTAAACAAGAGACGGGGGTATTTTTCTTATGTAACAAGTAGTGTGGCGCTAAGCGTGGTTGGTATTAGTTCCGCAGCTCCAGGATAACGGGATCGACATCTCTGTCATTTTGGCCTTTTTGACGTGTGCAAGATGGCTGCCCTAGCCCCAGCCATCAGGCCCATGTTCCAGGCAGGAGAAAGGAGGAAAGGTCTGGAGTAAATAGGCATGCACGCACCAACCGAATATGTCTCCAAATATGAACTTCCTTGGAAGGCCCATCTGACAGCTTCCATTTAAATCTCATTGGCTAGAACTATTATCTGGCCACCTCGCCTGTAGGGGAAGCTGATAAATGACTTTTTTTTTTTTGGAATGAGAAACGCAGGATATGGAGCAGGTAACCGGCAGCCTCCTCCACAGGAGCCAAAGGAGAAGAGGATTTAAGGGAGGAGAGTGATCAGCACTGTCGAGTGCTGCCAAGAGGTCAGCAGGGGATTTGACAGTCAGGAAACCACAGTGTCCTCAGGGAGAGTGATGTTCAAGGTCAGAACTCAGACTGTGGAGGTTGCATTGACCTGGGAGTAGAATGTGAGACAAAGGAAGGAGGGAGACTGGTCACTACAGGAGGACACAGGGAGGAGGATGGAGTTTTAAGGAGGGGAGATTTAGATGCTGAGACAAGAATCAGGAGAGAAAGTGCTGGTTCTGTAGGAAGGAGAGGCTGAATGAGGGTGGAGAAACCGAGGAAGAGGTGGGGATGGGATGGAGGACTTCCATATCACTGTCTCCTAAGTTGGGGTGGAAGAAGCGGGAAGATGGCGGGGAAGCAGAGTGTTCGCCTCCGTGGGACTTTGCTATGAAAACAGAAACGTCGTGGGACTTCCCTGGTGGCGCAGTGGTTAAGAATCTGCCTGCCAGTGCAGGGGACACGGGTTCGAGCCTTGGTCCGGGAAGATCCCACACGCTGCGGAGCAACTAAACCCGTGTGCCACAACTACTGAGCCTGAGCTCTAGAACCCACGAGCCACAACTACTGAGCCCGCGAGCCACAACTACTGAAGCCCACGCGCCTAGAGCCTGTGCTCCGTAACAAGAGAAGCCACCGCAATGAGAAGCCCGCGCACCACAACGAGTAGCCCACGCTCGCTGCAACTAGAGAAAGCCGCACACAGCAACGAAGACCCAACGCAACCAAAAATAAACAAATAAAAATAAAATTAAAAAAAAAAAAAACGGAAACATCGTGAATCCATGTCTGTCTATGCATGGAAAAACCAAAGTGTATTTCTTCACTTATTGTCATAAGTGACAATGAATTCGCATTGTCACTTATGCAGAGGGGACGTGTTCCTTCTGAGTGTCTCATAGGCATGTATCATGCTAATCGGTGGTACATCTCCACCTTGCTGAAGGTTGAGGAGACACGTAGCGCTGTCTCTTGTAAATCCTTTCTCAGTCTTCCTCCAGCTCTATTCATGGGCCAAGAGAATATTTAAGGACAGTTCCTTCAGTGGCTCCTGAGTCCAGCTGCCTCTTTTGGAAACTGGAGGAAGCTTTCCGTGCCTCCTCAGTATTGTCCACTATAACGAACGCAGTTGGTGGAGAAGTTTACTCACTGAAGACCTCTCGCCCTTTTGCCTTTCCTGAGTCCCTCTTTGTCCCATGAGACCAAATTTCTGGGTTTAGACCACTTGCCCCAGTCCTCAGACCTGCCTCCAAATCCCAGGGGACCCTCAGGAAGGGTGCAGGGTGGGGAGGGGAAGAGTCAGAGAGAAAGTTTAGAAGCCATAAAAAGAAAGACAGGGCTTCCCAGGTGGCGCAGTGGTTGAGAGTCTGCCTGCTGATGCAGGGGACACGGGTTCGTGCCCCGGTCCGAGAAGATCCCACATGCCGTGGAGAGGCTGGGCCCGTGAGCCATGGCCGCTGAGCCTGCGCGTCCGGAGCCTGTGCTCCGCAGCGGGAGAGGCCACAGCAGAAAGAGGCCCGTGTACCGCAAAAAAAAAAAAAAAAAAGAAAAAAGGAAAGCATCCGTCTTTCACTGTTTATCCCTCCACATAGCTAAGTAGAGCCCCTCGGTTTCCTATTTACTGTAGCTCCCACACATGTAACTGGGCCCCCAGGTGGATTTTAAGGTCATTATACTCACAACATTTCACAGAAGAAATGAAAAGGAACATATTTACAGGGCTTCTGTAACCACTAACATTGTTTTGATGTCAAGATACTGTATAAAGAAGTACTGTGAACATTATGAAGAAGGTGTGAAGGAAAAATCACCCTGATTATGAAGGTTGATACCTGCCTGAACTCTGTGCAATCCTTCCAGAAAAGTTAAGGCATCGTGGCTTTGGAGACATGGCTAGCTGCCTCTCATTCAGCTACTCATTCAGTCTTTTGTAAGCTAGCATTGCTTTCTGCTACATATGAAAGAATGCCAGATTCTCAACAATTTCAGTGCCAAGGTCTCTGTGAAAATCTCCTGGCCTTTTCCTCCTGTCACAAGATGGCTTTTGCAGCTCCAAACATCAAGTCCACATTCCAGGATGGAAGAAAGGAGGAGAAAGGAGAATGTTAACAGACTCTGCTTACACCCCGTTGGCCAGGACCATGCCACATGTTCACCTCTAGCTGTAAGGGAGCCTGAAAAATAGTTTTTCATTGTCCAGCCTCTATTGCAGGGGATGATAAGGGAGATGGGGAGTGAGATCAAGTGCTGGATGAGCTGACAGCATCTGTCACCAGCCCCCAGGAAAAGAATATTGAAAAAGATGAGGAAATCTGGTTCAGTTTTTAACTCACACAGGCATTAAAATTCGCAAATAATTGTTACAATGGTGTGGTAGGTAGAATTCTAAGATGACCTCCAATGACCCTTGCCCCTGTATAATTTTTTTCCCATTGACTTGTGGGCGAGACCTGTGAACATGGTGAGCTATCACTCCCGTGACTGTATTACATTATAAGGCAAAATGGATTTTGAAGATGCATTTATGGTTACTAATCAGTTGATTCTGAGTTACTCAAAAGAGAAATTAACCAAGTGGGGCTGACCTAATCACGTGAGTCCTTTAAATCTGGGTATAGAGGTCAGAGACAGCAGAACTCAGAAACTGAAAGCGTGAGAGGGCTTCAACACACCATTGCTGGCTTTGAAGGTGGAGTGAACCACATGGCAAGGAACGTAGGTGGTCTCCAGAGCCGAGAGCTGCCTCTGAATGACAGCCAGAAACATAGCAGGGACCTCAGTGTTACAACCACAGTGAACTGAATTCGGCCGTAACCACATGAACGTGGAAGAGGGTCCTGAGCTCCAGATGAGAGTGCAGCCCAGCAGAATCTTGACTTTGGCTTTGTGAGATCCTGACCAAAGAACCCCTCCCACGCTGTGCTCAAACCTACAGAACTGTGAGGTAATAAATGGGTGTTGTTTTAAGCTACTAAGTTTGTGGTAATTTGTTACACACCAATAGAAAACTCATTAATAAAGGAAGATAGCCAGTGGAAAGATGAAAAATGACATCAACATTAATGGTGACGATAGCAAGGTACTGGACACTGTTAGAGGGACGTTTTCTTTTCCAGCAGGGATCAGTGCACCTACCGTCTACTACAGACATACCACAGAGATATTGTGGGTTTGATTCCAGACATTTTTTGGTTTCCCAGTGTATATAAAAGTTATGTCTACGAAGTATGCAGTAGAATTATGTCTAAAAAACTATATACATACCTTAATTTAAAAATAATGCTATTGGCAGAATGGTACAACAGACTTGCAGGGTTGCCATAAACCTTCAATTTGTAAAAAATTCAATATCTGCAAAGTGCAGTAAAGCAAAGCACAATAAAACGAGGTATGCCTGTATAATAGAACTTGAAACTCTTAATTGAATTTGAAACTCTGGAACTGATTCTTCCCAGTGGGTAACCCTTCCCTAGGTATGAGCTGAGCCTCCCTGGAGGGACACAGGCCCTGTCAGGCTATTTCAGGACACCAGGTGAAATACTTTGGACATTGCTTTATAGGCAGCAAGGAGCCATGGAAGGTTTATCAACAGGAAATGGCATGACCAGAGTGATTTTTTTTTTATTGAAGTATATTTGATTTACAACGTTGTGTTAATTTCTGCTGTACAGCAAAGTGACTCAGTTTTATATATATATTCTTTTTCATATTCTTTTCCATTATGGTTTATCATAGGATACTGAGTATAGGTCCCTGTGCTATACAGTAGGACCTTGTTGTTTATCTATCCTATATATAATAGTTTGCCTCTGGTAATTCCAAACTCCCAGTCCTTCCACCCCCTTTCCCCTTGGCAACCACAAGTCTGTTCTGTATGTCTGTGAGTCTGTTTCTGTTTCGTAGATAAGTTCATTTGTGTCGTATTTTAGACTCCACATATAAGTGATATCATATGGTATTTGTCTTTATCTTTCTGACTTCACTTAATATGATAATCTCTAAGACCATCCATATTGCTGCAAATGGCATTATTTCATTCTTTTTTATGGCTGAGTAGTATTCCATTGTATATATGTACCACATCTTCTTTATCCATTCATCTGTCAATGGACATTTAGGTTGTTTCCATGTCTTGGCTATTGTAAATAGTGCTGCTATGAACATGGGGGTGCATGTATCTTTTTGAATTATAGTTTTGTCTGGGTATACAGAATGATTCTTTAAGGAGATGACTGAAACTATGATGAATTCAAGTAGAGGGAGCCTGGGGTTCAGGAGAAAGGGGGGCCGGTAAGGAGCTACTGTAATAACTCCCACGTGAGATAATGAGGGTTGAAGTAGGGCCCAAGGCTCTGAGCAGTCTTACATCCAGAGCTCAGCTGCCTGGCTTCACCTAGCCTCCATCAAGACCCACGTCTGTACTCACTTCTCTTAAATCACGGCTGTCCCCAGTGGAGGGGACGGGGTTGTGGAGAGAACGGAGCCACTTCTAGAAGGTGGTGCCTTTTGCCCCGTGGAGCCCCTGGCTGCTGGTAATTGGGCAGTGACTCAGGAAGGAAAGGCGAGGGTAGTTCTGCTCCAGTCTGAAAAAGACTGAGGCAGACACACGACAAGAGGCGGGGAGGCTTAAGAGCACTGGCCACGGGCTTCCCTGGTGACGCAGTGGTTGAGAGTCCGCCTGCTGAGGCAGGGGACACGGGTTCGTGTCCCGGTCCGGGAAGATCCCACATGCCGTGGAGCGGCTGGGCCCATGAGCCATGGCCGCTGAGCCTGCGCGTCCGGAGCCTGTGCTCCGCAACGGGAGAGGCCCGCGTACCACACAAAAAAACCCTCTTACAACAGTAAGAGGCCTGCGTACCACAAAAAAAAAAAAAAAGAACACTGGCCTGGGAGGCAGAAACCCTGGCTTATCGCTGACTCACTGTGTCTGGCCTCTCAGGCAGGCCCCAGAACATCCTTAATCTCTAAGATTTCATGAGTCTATGAGAGAGTCTTTGAATTATTTGTAGGAAAAGACTCGCAAACGCCAAAGGTAAACACATGGCATACTTTTTACTGTGATTTACTGGGATATCAGTAAGGGTTCTTACCGGACAAAGGGAAGTTACTTAAGAAAATGAAATTAATGGTTTACATAACTAAGCAGCCCAGAGTGATCCAGGGTCTGAGCAGTATCAGCGGGAAACTCTCCTTCCGTGCCCCAGCTCTGCTCTCCTCGGCGTTGGCCTCACTCCTGCTCTCAGGGGCTCCTGAGTGGGGGCCGCCGACAGCTCCACGCATATCCTACCAACCAAGCAATCCCGTGGAAAGAGAACAGTTCTTTACGAACAGTTCCTTCAAATTCCCAAGGAAGACTCTCAATGGACAGCTCAAGTCACATGCCCAACCATAACCAAGTCCATTAGCCAGGCTAGATCTCTGCTGTGCTCAGGAACCAGGGACACGTTCTGTCCTATATATATATATATATATATATATATATATATATATATATATATATGTATATATATCAGGAACTGAGGGCAGAGGAACGTGTTCTCCAATGGAAAGTAGGGATGGAGGGACTTCCCTGGTGGTCCAGTGGTTAAGGCTCCGCGCTTCCAATGCAGGGGGCGAGGGTTCGATCCCTGGTGGGGGAACTAAGATCCCACATGCTGCGTGGCGTGGCCAAAAGAAAAAGAAAGAAAAGAGGGGTGGAAGAGAACGGTGAAATGGAATTCAGATAAGCAAAAACAGCAAAAAAATACCCCTAATAACTGCTGTTATCTCAATGGTTTGAAAAGTTTGGAAGAGTTCTGACCTCTTAATCAAGGGATGATGGGATCTAGAGCCTTTCTATAAAGACTTACAAGATAGGGAGTATTATGGAGATGGAGAAATTGAGACTCAGAGAGGTTAAGTGACCCCCCTAAAGTCACATCTCTCATACGTGAGATGAACCCAGGTGTGCCAGGTTCAAGAGCACTTACGGTTTTGACTCCACCTTGTCAAGTTCACACACGGAGCAGCATGTGGCCTCTGGTCTGTAATGCTATAAAAGGCCCTCCACTAAGTAAAACTCAGAATGAGTGCATGTGGTGACACAGCATATCTTCCTCAGTCTGGTCTGATATGGACCTCAACCTCAAGCCTAGCTGAACCTCTAATGGAGTTAAGACTTTGGAAAAGGATTGGCCCAACCTTTACAGGGAACGATGTGACTAATATCTCAGTCAGCCTTCCCACACCCAGGCACAATATCATTAAACGTGGTCCCAGCCACTGTCAATATTCACCTTTAATAGATGTGATAAGCGCTCCTGCCTGTTCTCAGCTGACATCCACGTGCACACAATAAAACTAACTCAGCATTTTTAGAACTGCCAGGTGAATATAACAGGAAAATTGGGCAATGGGACTCGTGCTGGGACTTTTCAAATTCAACCATCTATGTGGAGAACAGTGACCTTCAGATATTGTGGAACATGAGTGAGTCCTTAAAACTTGCTATATTGTCAGGAATTGGAATGAAGTTAGTGCAGTGACCCAAAAGCTTGTGATATGTTTGGTTACCATGTCCTGCCTCTAACCAACTCCTCACATTCAGAGGGATAATGTCATAGAGTTTGGGCATAATATTTATTTTGAAGCTTCTGTCATGTCGACTACAATGCTAGTGACACACTGAATAAGTGATTTTGTCTATTTATTTTTAAAATTTTTTTATTTTATTTTTGGCTGCGTTGGGTCTTCATTGCTGCACGTGGGCTTTCTCTAGTTGCGGCGAGCGGGGGCCACTCTTCGTTGCAGTGTGCGGGCTTCTCATTGCAGTGGCTTCTCTTGTTGCAGAGCATGGGCTCTAGGGCACCCGGGCTTCAGTAGTTGTGGCTCGTGGGCTCAGTAGTTGTGGCTCGCGGGCTCTAGAGCACAGGCTCAGTAGTTGTGGCGCATGGGCTTAGTTGCTCCTCGGCATGTGGGATCTTCCCGGGCCAGGGCTCAAACCCATGTCCCCTGCATTGGCAGGCGGATTCTTAACCACTGTGCCACCAGGGAAGCCCTGAATAAGTGATTTTAAAAAGATCTCTGAGTGTGTTTCATCAGAAGTTAATACGTACATACATCACAACCATTATGACCCTGCTCCAAAAAATTTTCTCTTTGAGAATTTACTTCTGAGAACCACACAGGACAGGCATTCTGGCTACTTCACGGTCACATATTGGTCTCTACCAAAATCCTAACCAGCGGGCTTCCCTGGTGGCGCAGTGGTTAAGCATCTGCCTGCTGATGCAGGGGACACGGGTTCGTGCCCCGGTCCGGGAGGATCCCACATGCCGCGGAGCGGCTGGGCCCGTGAGCCATGGCCGCTGAGCCTGCGCACCCGGAGCCTGTGCTCTGCAACGGGAGAGGCCACAACAGTGAGAGACCCGCGTACCGCAAAAAAAAAAAAAAAAGTATCACTCCATCTGAAGTGAGAGCAGATCAGAAGGGATTCGGGTGGATTGTGGTCATTTGTAATCCAGGTGAGAGATGATGGCAGCTCAGCCAACAGGAGGGGTGGTGGAGCCAGAGCACAGTGTTTGAACTGGGAAGAGATTCCAGAATGACTGGGCCTCAGTGATCGTTTGGACATGGGCTAAGGGAGAGAGGGCTGTCGAGGGTGATTTACTAGGTGAGGTCATGTCACAGGTACAGACTTGGCCCTGAGTACAACAGGATACCAGGCAAACAAATGCCTGCCTTCATGAAGCCAAGGACAGGGAAGAGACTGATAAGTCAAAGGGCCCTGACAATACAGCAGTCAGACTGTCCAAGTTGAGTGCATAGGAAGGGCACCAGCCCGACATTGGGTCATGGGGTCAGGAAGGGCTTCAGGAGGAAATGACAACTGAGTCGAGACTTACAAGGCAAACAGAAGTGAGGCAGGTCACCATCAAAATATCTAGAAACAATAAATGCTGGAGAGGGTGTGGAGAAAAGGGAACCCTCTTGCACTGTTGGTGGGAATGTAAATTGATACAGCCACTGCAGAGAACAGTATGGAGGTTCCTTGAAAAACTAAAAATAGAACTACTGTATGATCCAGCAATCCCACTACTGGGCACATACCCTGAGAAAACCATAATTCGAAAAGAGACATGTACCACAATGTTCATTGCAGCTCTATTTACAAGAGCCAGGACATGGACGCAACCTAAGTGTCCATCGACAGATGAATGGATAAAGAAGATGTGGCACATATATACAGTGGAATATTACTCAGCCATAAAAAGAAATGAAATTGAGTTATTTGTAGTGAGGCAGATGGACCTAGAGTCTGTCATACAGAGTGAAGCAAGTCAGAAAGAGAAAGACAAATACCGTGTGCTAACACATGTATATGGAATTTAAGGGGGAAAAAATGTCATGAAGAACCTAGGGGTAAGACAGGAATAAAGACACAGACCTACTAGAGCATGGACTTGAGGATTTGCGGTGGGGGAAGGGTAAGCTGTGACAAAGTGAGAGAGTGGCATGGACGTATATACACTACGAAATGTAAAATAGATAGCTAGTGGGAAGCAGCCGCATAGCACAGGGAGATCAGCTCGGTGGTTTGTGACCACCTGGAGGGGTGGGATAGGGAGGGTGGGAGGGAGGGAGATGCAAGAGGGAAGGGATATGGGAACATATGTATATGTATAACCGATTCACTTTGTTATAAGCAGAAACTAGCACAACACTGTAAAGCAGTTATACTCCAATAAAGATGTTAAAACAAAAAAAGTGAAGCAGGTGAAGAGAAAGGTGAGTGGGCTTGGCACAGGGATCAGCATAGGGTGGTGGTCCTCAACTGAGGGCAATTTTGGCCCCTAGAGCCCTTTGACAATGTCTGGAGACCTTTTTGGTGGTCATGACTGGGGAGTTGCTACTGGCATCTACTGGGTAAAGGCCAGGGATGCTGTGAACGTCTTACAACGCACACCACGGCCCCTCCCCACAAATAATGACCCACCATGTTCGTAGTGCTGCAGTGAAACCCTGGCCAGAGGCCTGGGGCTCAGCTGAGGACAGTGTGACTCTGCAGCTGTCTAGAGTGTGGAGTCAAGGCTGTGAGGGAGACAACAGGTGCTACCGAGAGCGGAGCCTGTGTCAGGCCCTAGGAGGCTGCAGGAGTCAGACAAGGGCATTCGAACCCAATGCCAAGGGTGCTGGGGAGCCACTGAAGGTTTCCAGGCAGGAAAGTGACAAAATCAGCCTTGGAAGGGCCAACAGGAAGACGGAGTTGGGATGAGGGTAAGGAGGAGAGGAGTGCAATGTTCGTAGCAGCAGTATTTACAATAGCCAGGACGTGGAAACACCCATCAACAGACAGCTGGCTTAAGAAGACGGGGGTATAATATATATGTAAAATGGAATATTACTCCTTCATAAAAAGGAATGGAATCCTGCCGTATGCAGCAACATGGATGAGCCTAGAGAATATTATGCTTAGTGAACTAAGTCAAAGACAAAGACTGTATAATACCACTTATATGGAGAATGTAAAAGATAGTACAAGGGAATGTATATGCAAAACAGAAACAGACTCACAGATACAGGAAACAGAGGGGAGAGGGAAGAGAATCTGGCACTGCACGTGGCTCGGTGCGCGGAGCATGGGTTGGCCCTCCGTCTTCCGTGGGAAGTGCCAGGCTGGCACATTGTCTGTTGAGCTGTGGCAGTGAGGAGAGAAAGAGGGTCGTGAGGCTCGCGGGGTGTGGCAGGAGAGGGCTGTCATGCACGATGATGCGATCCAGGGAACAAACGGTTGCCGCCTCACCTGATTTGAGGTAAACACGTTGGAAGCTCAGAGCATCCTTTCAGATCAAGTGCAGCTGACGAAATACGGTCCACGGGATCAAAAAGATGGAAGGAGAGTGAGTCTGCCAATCTGGTTCTGCCACTTACTGTGGCTGCTGTGTACGGACGCACAGGCTGACCACAAACCCAGGCGGAGAACCTCCTTCTAACTGGCCCAGACGTGCCACTTAGGCTTGCCATAGCCCTGTGTGTGACCCCAGACCAGTCATGCCTCTTCTCTGAGCCTGATTGATACTGCTCCCCTCTTAGGCTTGATGAGAAGATCAAAGTAGATGAATGCCTAGCAGAGGTCAGCCACGTGGTAGGCACTCACAAAATGACTGCTGTGATTATTTTACAAGAAGCCCAGCGCTAGACCCTCTGCCACGATCCCCACTGTTGCATTGTTTCTGCCTCACCTGAAAGGCACTGTAGCTGCTCAGAGGACCTTTGCTGCCATGCTCTGTTCTCTGAGGGACACTAGGAGCCAGTAGGACCCCGAGGCTGCAGCCGGGTGGGCAGTGGATGAAGGCGCAGCTCGCCTGGAAGCTGAGTCGAGCAGCCACGTGCCATTGTCTCACTTCCTCACAGCCACGTGGAGCTTCGTCTGTGATTTTATTCTGAGTGTCTTAGAGTCACCATGGAAAATAGGCATCAGCCTGCTGCTGGACAGATTCGCAGAATGTGAAACCGCCAAAGAACACACTCCAGTGGAAGAATCCCAGCTATCGATCTCTGATGATGTACCAGGCCCGTCTTTCAATCTGATGGAGTCTTAGAGGCTTCTGGGTTTTTCTTTTTGCGTAGCTGCCCTGCCTGAGACAACCAGAACCTGGCTTGGTGACCAGCGTGGCTAACACCTATTGAGGGCGTGCTATGTGCCAGGCTTTGGAAAGGCAAGCCGTGTGTATTATGGCTTTAATCTTCATCACGGTCCTATGAGGTAAGAGCTGTGAAGCTCAGAGAGGTTGAGTAACTGGCCTGGGGGTGACCAGCTAGTAATTGGGAGAGCTGAGATCTGCACCACAGCAGACTGATACCAGACCGTATAGCTGCAGAATTCGTTCTTGCAGGGATCCCTCTTTTGGATCCCCTCTTCCCAGGGGTGTCAGGGACAGCAGGAAAGCCCCTCTGGTGAGGCTCCCTCTCCTGCCCAGGAAGCGGCTGGCAGAAAGCGACGGGGCGGGAGGGCAAGGAGCAAAAGTTAGGTCCGCGCTCTGGAGGCTGCAGCCCGGGGCTGAGCACACAGGGCGGAGCCTTGGAGCAAAGTCCCCTGGGGTCCCGGGCCGCATTCCTCTGAGGTCTGCAAAGGCCACCGCTTAAAGGCGCAGAGGAGCAGCTGGGAACGAGAACAAAGCGGCCGGGCCCCCCTCGGAGGAAGGAAGGAGCGAGCCCCAGGAAACAGCCGATAGCGCTAAGCTCAGCTTGTTTTTTTCCTCTGCTCAACAGTTCTCCTGCCACGGCAAACAAAAGATGTACATTCTGATTCCCTCTTCTGTTTGGATTGTGTTGTCGAGTGGATCTGGTTTGTGATGAACTGGGGGGAAGAGGCATCCGCGGGCGGTTTCTTGCTCCGCCGGCCAGTTTGCTGGGCCATCGGGAAACGCAGAAACAGCTTCCTTGACGGCGTCTTTCTCCCCGCGTGGCTCAGTAAATCCAGCCTGGCCTGGCCACACCAAGGGCACCAGGATACAGGCATTTCCTTTAATGATGGAATTTAAGGTTGCCAACTTTTCAGGTTCACTGGGACGTGGAAGTGACCTTGACCTTGAAGGACCTGCACATACACACGCAAGCACGCGCGGGGACACGCACACTTCTTAATGGACGTTTAAAACTAGTCGGATGAGAACTATGCCCTCTAAGCCCCCCACTGAAAGGCCACACCCTGTTCTCATCACTGCGGATGAGGTCACAGTTCACTCCTGCCCAGAGCCACCCGGGGCTACTCAATGTGCAGACCCCCCCCCCCCGCCTGGGCCCTGCCACTTAGCTCCCATGGGCCCAGGGGTGAGAGTGACAACAGCTGCAGGGTCAGTGGAAGCCAGCATCCAACAGCAAGAGCAAGGAAGGGGGTGTCCGCACAGGTCCCCACGAGCTGGCTCTGATCCACCTTCCTCAAAGTCTGGACACCTGTAGGTGACAGGTGGCCCTGATGGGACTAAGCAACCCACATGCGATGACAGTGGTAGATGGACTTCTTGCTGCCCACCGGGGGGAGGGGTTTGGACCCCATCTGGCCTCCTGATGCTTGATGCCCTGAATGCTGGGCATACTTTGTGTTGCCTGACCAGGTGCTGACGGAGTGGACCCACCAAAGGGCGCTCTAGAACCAAAGCAAAACAAAATGAAGCAAAAAAAAAAAAAAGTCAAACTCTACACAAAACCCACCACGGAGTTCTGTTGCTGCTGACGCTTGAGTGATCCCTACAGCCCTGGCAATGGCAGTTCCTGGTCTCACGATCTGAAAGGGGTTGTTTTGACGCCACAGAGACTGACGCGCGGGGGGCCCTTTGTAACTGCAGGAGTTAAACTGAGCCACGAGAGGTCAGCATGGTTAGACCTTGCCCCATGCTGCTTGGCCCGTTCTCTCCTCCCACCCCACTCTGAGGAGGCAGTTCACATGCCGAAGACAAATGGCATAAAGGGCAGGCAATTCATTTTTTCAGCTGGAGGCCGCGATGGAATTTGGGCGCTTGGACTCTGGCGTCCGCTGCTAATTCCATTCTTCTCCTCTGTGAAATACCTCCACTCTTCAAGGAGGCGGTGCCCTTCAGAATTCCATCACTGACATTTTCTGTCTTTAGGGCCAAGAGGTAGAGTCCTGATAATTATTTGGAATGAATCTGAGGTTACCCTGCATGCCATTAGCGCTCTTTCCAAGATTCCAAGGGGTTATAGTGCCGTAAAGATGGCCGGCGATTCTTCACTTGTTTCCTGGGGGTGGGACCAAGTTGGTCCTAGCGTGGCTCAGGGTCTGGTGCCCACCGACCAGCAACCTCTGTGGTGTGGAGCAGGCCAGCCAGCTTGCCTGAGCAGTGATGCCGGCAAAGAACAGAGAACTTGTTGGGAAAAGAAGAGAAGCAGCTTAAGCAAGAACGGACCAAGATGAGGACTTAGTACCTGGCAGATGGGGAGAGGGAAGGGGGATACTCTAGAGGGAGAAAAGAAATCCTGAAGGGAACTTGGAAGGATAAGAAAAGGCTACCTCGCCTGTTTCCACAGAGGCAGTGTAATGTAGTGGTTCACAGTGCAAGCCTGTGCGTGAATCTTGGGTGGGTGACCTTAGGCAAGATTTAACCTCTCTGTGGTTTAGTTTTCTAATCTGCAAAATGGAGGATAAAATAGGCTCTATCTCATAGGTTTATCATGAAGATTAAACAAGAAGTTCACGTTAAGCACTTGACAAAATATTTAGCATGTAATAAACACTCAATAAGTATTGCCCATTATTATTTCCAATTTTTCTCCCGGTGTGTGTCTCGCAATCCTTTGTTCACGACTGGCATATGCTGCCCACTTTTTACCCTACACCTTCTACTGAGTGACTGATGTCTATCCAGTGTCCTGATTAGCGATTTTAATCCTTGAAATCACTCGCCTCTGAAATCTGCTCGCTGGAAACTTGCCACACACGGAGCAAGCTCACAGTAAATGTGGCTGAGTAGAACTTACCAATCACCACCGTCTGAAATGCAGTGGGATGTTGTTCATAGTCTTTCTTCATGCCTCTCCCACCCCAGCTCAAGAGACTGAGCCAGGGAGAAGCCTGACCCAGGAACATATAGCCCAACTCAGAGCTGTAGCTCTGCCCCTTTCCCATCTCAGCTCCCACAATGAGGGCAAAGAGGCTGACACCTCTCAGGTGGGATATTGGAGGATCTCCCTCTGGGGAAACTGAGCAGCCTAACACAGAAGGTCTACAGATACAGGTAGGGTCCCCAGTGACACGGCCTGGCATAATCACCCTACAGTGAAGCCCATCAGTTGACCAGCTTCTTGTCAGCATTTTGGTGTCGCACTCTTAAATACAAACAGAAAGTCAAAGATCACTTGTCATTTGAAAAAACCCTCCAAAATGAAAGACAATGCCAAAACAAACAGAAGAAAGAAATTGCAGGGAACAGGAACAATGCGGGGAGTAGAAAAGAACAATTTTTTAAAAACCTACAATTAATATCTTTTGAGATTTAAGGGAAGATACTGCATCCATGAAACAAGGACAGATGTTGTAAAACAAAGAACATTCAGAGAAGAACAAGGACATTTGGAAATTAAAAATAGATAAATATGTTTTCAGAACAACGTGGATGAATCTCAAAAACATTATGTTAAAAAAAGGTCAGACACAGAAGAGTTTCTACCATACAGTCCCATCTACGTGAAATCCAAGAGCAAACAAAACTAATATATGGTGACGGAAATCAGAAAGTGGTTGCCTGGCAAGAGGGGAGGAGAATGAACCAGAAGGGGCACAAAGGAAATGAATGGAAATGTTCTTTATCTTGTTTGGGTTGTATTTACATGGGTGTAGTCAATTATCAAAATGTACTGAACCCGAAGTATAAGCACATTATTCTGTGTTAAGTGTATGTTAATAAAAACATATTTGCAAGAAATGAAAAGTTCAGTAGAAGTTTCTAGATCTAGCTATTTCCTGTAAGTTGATCTAGCTCTCAACTTACAGGAAATACAAAGAATAGAGGAACATGTTAAATAACACCACAGGAATGCAGTCAGCAAAATCTGACTGTGGGAAACTGCAGTTGAACCAGTTTTTTTTCCCAACAAAATCTTGCAGGGGATGAGGAGAGAAAGAGGAAAAACATATATAGTCCTGAAGATTTAAGAAACATATCAATCAATCACACTGTGTGATCCTTACTTGGACCTAAATTTCAACAAACTATTTAGGGGGCAAGTGTATAGGACAATTGGGAAAGTATAAATATGTCCAGATATTTGATAATATTCAAGAATTATTGTTATGTTTAAAGTGAGATAACGGTGTTTGCAGTGCTTTGTGTTTATTTGCTTGTTTTTTTAAGTGACCTTATCTTTTAGAGATTCATAGTGAAATACTTACAAATGATATCTAAGTTAGTGGCAGGGGTGGGGGACATTGGGCTTGAGTAGGGACACAGGAAACAAGATTGGTCATGTGTCGATAATTGTTGAAGCTGGGTATAGAGTACACTGGGTTTATTATTCTAGTGTCTTCTTTTGTGTATGTGTGAAATTTCCCATTATTAAAGTACTTTAAAAAAATAGAGGAGTTAGAAGAAAAATTGAGGAAGTCTCCCAGAAAAAAAAAAAAAAAGAAAGAAAACAGAAGACAAAGAGATAGAAAGTAGGAGCAAAAATAAGAAACACAAAGGATAAGTTCAGGAGTTAAAAAAAGGGGGGAGGGGAGAGAGAAGAAAGAAAATGAAAGGGAGAAAATGATCAAAGAAATAATTTCAGAAAATTTCCCAATACTGACAGCCACTAGTTTCTGGATTGAGAGACCAGCCAGTAGCCAGCACCAGGGATGAAAAATACCTCACAGCAAAGCCTGTCACTGAGAAATTTCATGAAGTTGGTGTACTGGGCCACAGACCTCACACACCCTCTTACATTCTCTCTACGGCCTCCTTTCCTCTCTCTCGGGCAACACCCTGTTGACACCACTTGTAGGCCAAGTTGTTCCTCCACTTTTAGAGCTGGGTGAAATATTATACTGTAGTACGATGTGGGACCTGGTTTTCCAGGCAACTGCTAAGGGTCTGATGACATATCTGGAAATAGAGACAAGCTAGCTTTGGGATAATTCTTTTTTATTTCATGCTTTAACAATTCTATTTTTTATTATTTTTAGTGATGTATAATCTCAGTATACGATTAAACATTTACATGTCAGAGAATTCAAAATGACATTTCTCTTTTTTAATTGAAATATAGTTGTACGATATTATATGTTATAGGTGTACAGTATAGTGATTCACAATTTTTAAAGGTCATACTCCATTTATAGTTATTATAAAATATTGGCTATATTCCCTATGTTGTACAATATATCCTTGTAGCTTAGTTTATACCTGTTAGTTTGTACCTCTTAAAGCCCTACCCCTGTATTGCCCCTCCCCACTTCCCTTGCCCCACTGGTAACCACTACTTTGTTCTCTGTATCTGTGAGTCTGCTTCTTTTTTGTTATATTCACTAGTTTGTTGTATTTTTTAGATTCCACGTATAAGTGATATCATATGGGGTTAACTATTGACTAATGGAAGTAGGAGATGGGAGGGAGCTGGGCCGATAGATGCCCCTCCTCCGCTCTCCCCTGTGGTTCTTCCTTGTGACTCTTGCAGAAGAGTTTCATGTGCCTGATGAACTAGCAGCCAGTGTGGTAATGTCTGGCATCACATCCCCCCACCCCTTACTCCTTTTTCCCCTGTGCATTCTATTATGAAAACTTTCAGACATACAGGGAAGTTGAAGGAATTCACAACGAGCACCTGTACACCCATGACCTAGAGTTTACCTTTGACATTTTAAACACCTTTATTGAGATATAATTTAAATACCATAAAATTGACCCATTTAAAGTGTACAGTTCAATGGTTTCTAGTATATTCACAGAGATATACAAACATTATCACAATTTTAGAATATTTTCTGCACCCCCAAAAGAAACCCCCTACCCATTAGCAATCACTCCCATTCCCCTTCTGCCAACCCTAAACAACACTAAAATTGGTTGCATGCAATTTTAGATACTGCATTTCAGTGGAATCCTACAGGAAGTGGCCTTTGGCGACTGGCTTCTTTCACTTAGCATAATGTTTTCAGGGTTCATCCATGTCATAACGTGTCAATACTTCATTCTTTTTTATAGCTGAACAATATTCCATTGTGCATTATTAACCTTTTATTAGACTTGCTTTATCACATGTCCATCCATCTATCCACCCCTCTGTTGATCCATTAATCCATCTTACATCTTTCATGTATTTCTCCCATTTTGTCGTTGTTGTTGAGCACACAAAATTCTGAGTCATTCAGGGTGAGGTTACGTAAGATAATAAGAGCAATGATGAAAAATTTGCAGGTCAACATGTGCTTTGACCTTCACATTTTTAATACCATGCTCTCTGACATAAGAAATTTATAAATATATATCTTATTTTCTGGCCTAGTTAACTTTCTTTTTCCTCTGATAGATATTACTTTTTTCCTTTCCAAAGTACTTAAAATTAGAGAATGAGCTTTTAAAAATGAGATATTTAAAAAATGAGTGTGTATTTCTTACATGAAAACTAAACATTATGAAGGACTTACTTGAAGTTTTACTCGTGTTCTCACTGGATATTTCCCCCATTTTTTAAGCTTTTTCCCAACCGTCAGTGCCTTCACCTTGCACACCTCTCAAGTGAAGCTCATATCACATTACCACATGGCCACCCTCAGTGCAACATGTGAGGTTGGGAGATGGAGTGCTTAGCCTTCTGGCTCTATAGTAAAGGGACAAAGGGAAAAGGGAGCCTGGGAATGGACTTTCGCCACCTTGGCAGACAATGTTTCTCAATTTCATCTACATCTCCCCCTCCAGTCTCCCCTCCCACCATTGCATCCCACAGAGCTTATACTCCAGAAATGCCAAATTACTTAAAGTTCCCCAAGCACCCCACATTTTTCCGGACTCCATCTCTTACACATGTCCGTTACCTGGACAGCCTTCTCTTTGTGAGAAGGTTCTTCCCTCATAATTCAGCTCAGCTGTCACTTTTCAGTAAAGTATCCCCAACACACACATTGACACGCACACACACACACACACACACACACACACACACACACACACACACACCCTCTGGCCTCCCTATGTTTGTTTTCCACTCCCATTAAGGCATTTACCCTCCTTTACTGAATTAACCTTTTGACCTGTCTCCACCAGCCTATAAATCCTCAAGGTCAGGGGCCAGGCCTAGTATGTCTTGGTATCCCTAGAAATCACTGCAGGGTGTGGCTTAACAAATATTTGTTGGATAGTGGATGGAAAACATCTAGTTACCATCTTCACTATTGTTTACGTAAGAAACATTTTGTTGGGCGTGCAGCAAGGGAGGCTCGGGGGGTAAATACCCAGTTTGATACAAAGATGAGTAAGACTGTATCCTGGGCCTCAGAGGAGCCTACAGCACCCTTTTGTTTTGGCAGACGTAACTCTGGACAAGATGCCAGGACAACAGATGTAAACTGTTGTCCCAGGCCAACCGGAACATATGGTCACCCAAATTACATACACACTCCTACGAAAACAGCAGTGCCATGCTGACTCATGCCCAGCCTGTCAGACCAAGGTCACTTCCACAATTTTCTTGCTCAAGCCAATTACTCCTCATTAGTGCTTAGGTCATTTATGTTTTTCATTGTTGTTATCCATGTAAAAATCATCCGTGAAATTTAATGTTCCTAAGGTATTACATATATTGTGTACATTAAAAACATATATTTAAGCAACTAGACAGAAAAATAATCACCCAGTAAACAACTAAAAATACTTTCCAACCTTTTTTGATGTACTGAATTCACATTTATAATCAGTATGCAAAACCCATTACATATATGCACTTCTTGGTATTAACACTAGACTCTAGTCTATTTTTTTTTTTTTTTTGGTCGCATGGCGGGCACGTGGGCATGCCCCCTACAGTGGGAGTACAGAGTCTTAACCACTGGACTGCCAGGGAAGTCTCCTGGTCTATTGTCTTTATTGAAAGGCATTGGGTGTTTCCAGCTTGCAACCGTGAAGAATAATGACGCTACGAACATCGCGATGTAGATCCCTTTCCCTTTCTTCTGAATCAATTCTTTGAGCTACTTGCTCCAAAGTCAAGTGACCTGGTTGAAGAACAGGAACAGTTGATACATCTCATTGTCTATGCTCTGTGTCTTACTGCTCTCCTAAAAATCGGAGTCAAATTACAGAGCACATCTGTTTCTTACAACTCTGCCAATAATTTATGTTCTCATTTTTATGTAAATATTAATAGGAGCTTATTGTCGTTTTACGGTGTTCTTTGCATTTTTAAGTGCTGCAAAGGTTATACATTATACTTTAATCAAAAGCAGCTTAGTTTTTATGAAAACATAATGTAAATATATACTTTATAATTACAAGATATGTTGCAGGTGTTCATTAAATATTTGTTGAATGAATGAACGTATTGAAATTATACTCAGTTACAAAGAGACAGATGCTGCATGATTCCACTTATATGAGGTACCTAGAATTGTCAAATTCATAGAGACAGAAATTAGAACGGTGGTTGCCAGGGCCTGGGCAGTTGGGGTAATGGGGAATTGTTTTTTGGGTTTTTTTTTTGTTTTGCTTTGTTTTCTTTGGCTGTGTTGGGTCTTCGTTGCTTCACGCGGGCTTTCTCTAGTTGCGGCGAGCGGGGGCTACTCTTTGTTGCAGTGCTCAGGCTTCTCATTGCGGTGGCTTCTCTTGTTGCAGAACACAGGCTCTAGGCTCTTCAGCAGTTGTGGCACGTGGGCTCAGTAGTTGTGGTTCATGGGCCGTAGAGCACAGGCTCAGTAGTTGTGGCGCACGGGCTTAGTTGCTCCATGGCATGTGGGATCTTCCCGGACCAGGGCTCGAACCCGTGTCCCCTACATTGGCAGGCGGATTCTAAACCGCTGCACCACCAGGGAAGCCCAATGGGGAATTGTTTAATGGGTATAGAGTTTCAGCTTTTAAAGATGAAGAGTTCTGGAGATTCATTGCACAACATAAATGTACTTAATACTCTTTAACTAAACACTTAAAATGGTAAGATGGTAAATTGTATGCTACATGTATTTAAATATATATACATATATATATACACACATTAACCCAATGGTCATTTGGTATATATTGTCGGTAGAATTGTGCCTACAATAAATAGTCTTGCATGTTAAATGAAGTTTCATGTGTGGAATTTTATGGATTAAAATTTCTGTATTAAATTTTCAGTGCAGAGACAAACAGGCAAAGATGGCTGATATATTAGTATCATTACATAGCAAATAGAGTAAAAAAATCATAGACTAGATAATATTATGTGAACGTCCAATATTAGCAATAAAGAACTCCACTTAAAAAAAAATCATGCGTCTAATTTTCTATTATCTGTGAATAAAAAGCAGAAGCAGGACTTAGGGGATCTTAGAGACAGCAGTGTGAACTTTTTACCTTAAAGATGAGGTGAGGGGACTAAGAGAGTCTAGGTGATTTTCCCACTTCAAGATCAGCCGTATCTCTCTCTTTCATAATGCACTCCAACCAAATCCTCTTTATGTCTCATTGGCCAGAATGGATTGCATGGCCCGCCCCGACTGCACCAGAGGCTGCTGGGAAAGCAGGGAATAGAATAGGTTAGACACATGGCCACTCCAAGTAAATTAGGTTCCCTCAACAAGGAAAGAAAAGGAGAAAGGGTATTGAGTAGGCTGTCAGCAGTGTCTGTTCAACTCACATTAGTGTTTTTGTTTTGTTTTGTTTTGTTTTTGTTTGGGGCATTACAGGCTGGAACCAATGGTTATATGGCTCCTGAAATCCTAATGGAAAAAGCGAGTTATTCCTATCCTGTGGACTGGTTTGCAATGGGATGCAGTATTTATGAAATGGTTGCTGGACGAACACCATTCAAAGATTACAAGGAAAAAGTCAGTAAAGAGGATTTAAAGCAAAGAACACTGAAAGAGGAAGTCAGATTCCAACACGATAACTTCACAGAGGAAGCAAAAGACATTTGCAGACTCTTCTTGGCTAAGACACCAGAGCAACGCTTAGGAAGCAGGTAACTATCATATAAAGACATGATTAGTGATGTCAGCATTTCCGCAGGGATTTGGAGAATACTTTGGATTAATGACAAAGGCTTGGGATTAAGTAGTAGTAGTATTTTCCTGTTATTATTTGTATATTATGTGGTTAAGTATTTTCAACACTTTCAAACACTATGAACACTTGATATGGAACAATCTCCAAGATGTATTTTTTTAAAAATAAATACTGCAGTTTTTAAATTTTATTTTATTTATTTATTTATTTTTGGCTGTGCTGGGTCTTCGTTGCTGCACGCAGGTTTTCTCTAGTTGCAACGAGCGGGGGCTACTCTTCGTTGCCGTGCACTGGCTTCGTGTTGCAGTGGCTTCTCCTGTTGCCGAGCATGGGCTCTAGGCACACGGGCTTCAGTAGTTGTGGCACGCGGGCTCAGTAGTTGTGGCACATGGGCTTAGTTGCTCCGCAGCATGTGGGATCTTCCCAGACCAGGGCTTGAACCTGTGTCCCCTGCATTGGCAGGTGGATTCTTAACCACTGTGCTACCAGGGAAGTCCTCCAAGATGTATTTTAAAGTGAAAGTTTCTGCCCCTTTAAACATCTCTGTAAAATATCATTAATCAGTCAACAAATATTTATTAAGTACATCTGATGTTGCCAGCTATGTTAAGTACAGTTGAAATTAGTTTTGAGGAAAGTCAAGTTTTATTGCCTACAAAGGAATAATAAGATCAAGATATTTTAGAAGAAAAAAATAAGAAAACCTGATCTATGAAAAGACCCTTGGCAGTGAGTAACTGTGTTATGTAAGGAGAAAAACCAAGGGTTTTCAAGTCACAGACATAGACTCACAACCCAGCTTGGCTACATACTGATCATTTTACCCCAAGCAACTGAATTACTTTCTTGGAGTCTCAATATCCTCATATATAAAATGGGGTTTTTTTGTGGGTGTGATTGTTAATTTTATGTCTTAACTTGACTAGGCCACAGTACTCAGATATTTGATCAAACACTATTCTAGATGTTTCTGTGCAGGTATTTTTTAGGTAAGATTAACACATAAATGAGTAGGTTTTGAGTAAAGCAGGTTATTCTTCATTAAGTGGATGAGCCTCATGCGATGTGTTGAAGGCCTTAATAGAAAAGGACTGACCTCCCTGGGAGAAGAAGGAATTCTGCCAGCAAACCACCTTTGAACTTGAACTGTGACTCTTCCCTGAGTCTCCAGCCACACAGCCTACCTTGCAGAATTTGAACTTGCCAAGCCTCCACAATTGCCTGAGCCAGTTCCTTAAAATAAACTCTCTCTCTCTCCCTCCCTCTCTCCCTCCCTCTCTCTCTCCCTCTCTCCCTCTCTCTCTCTCTCTCTCTATTATCTGATATCAGATAATATATATATTATATATATAATATATCTCTATATAATATATATTATATATATAATATATCTCTCTATTATCTCTCTATTATCTGATATCTCTCTCTATTATCTGATATCAGATAATATCTTTCCTCTCCCCCCAGTACACATGTACTGGGGGGAGAGGAAAGAACTTTTCTTCTACCCTCTTAGGTTTAGGAATGGAAGCCTAAAAATTAAACTGCCAAAAGATGATTAACAAGAGAAAAGACAGATTTTTATTTATGTACATACACAAGAGTTCACAAAAAAGTGTAACTAGGGGGCTTCCCTGGTGGCGCTAGTGGTTGAGAGTCCGCCTGCCGATGCAGGGGACACGGGTTCGTGCCCCGGTCCGGGAAGATCCCACATGCCACGGAGCGGCTAGGCCCGTGAGCTAGGGCCACTGAGCCTGAGGGTCCGGAGCCTGTGCTCCGCAATGGGAGAGGCCACGGCAGTGAGAGGCCCACGTACTGCAAAAAAAAAAAAATGTTACTAGGTGGCAGTTAGAATTGAGGGCTTATATTCCATTTAATAGGGGAGGGGGATGGGGAGAAGGTCACTTACAGGAAAACAAATGACTTCTTTGAAATAGTGGGGTAAGGGCACTTATGGGAGAACAGTTGACTTTTAGGAAAGATAAATGGCCCTTAGAAGAATAGATGGGAGATATGATAGCTTTGTGGCAATGTCTATTTAGGTATGGTGCTGCGTTCTGTCACTGGTGATAAGAGTCAATCTTTCCTGGTTCCAAAACTCCTGAAATTCCCGGAGAGAAGATTTATGAGTTGAGTTTTTTTCCAAGGCTCTGCTTATCTTAAAGGCAGACAAAGGGGAGTTCAAAACCTGCATCTGTTGACTCTCAAATAACTTCAGCTCAAAATAATTTTTATGCCACTGTTGTGCATTTTGGACACTTCAGCGCCCTTTTGGTTCTGTTTCTCTAAGGAACCCTAACTAATTCAGTGGGATATTTTGAGGTTTAGATATAATGCTTGCAAAGTTAGCTATAACATAGCTTAGGAATCATTCAATGTGATAGCAATTATTATTAATTTGTTCTAAGGGTGATATCAGATAATATTTTGACTAAACTACGAGCTCGTGTGTCTTAAATTACTTGGACTGAATTTTCAAAATCTAAAAATACATACAAAAAGAAAGTTACAACCATAAAGTAATATGACTGATTTTTAATATTACACCAAAACTTCAAGAGGCAAATTACTCTAAATCTTCTGAGTAGTTGTCAGCGGAGGCTATAGAACAGGGCTGCCTTAGCTCGCAATGTTTACGTATGGAGGCAAGCTTTTTATTTTTGATCTGATCTTTTAAAATAGCGAAACAAAATTCATTTGTAATGACTTTCAAAGCATTTCAAAGATAGCGAAACTAACAAATGAGTATTTTGAAATGAGATGGAACTCTTCACTGACGTGGAAGTGATTTTCCTGTGTAGATTCCAGCATTGTTGTATTAGTGTGGTCAAAATAGGCCACGTTGTGATAACAGGCAAATCCCAAAGTCTCAGCGGCTTAAAACTAAAGGATTATTTCTCATTCATATGAAGTCCTTTATGGGTCCAGGGGTTCTCCAGGTATCTCCCTTCTGAATGGTGACTCAGAGCTTCAGGCTGCTTCCACCTTTCAGCCCCACTGGAACTGGTGGTTTCGGTTGCTATGGCAACAAGAGAGAATGCAGAGAACCTGGGGAGCTTTGTCCTGCCTCAGACCCACTTTACAGGTCATTTCAGATACACTTCTGTTGGACAGAAGGAGTCCTCGGGCCCTGCCTAAGGGCAAGGGAGCTGACTAGTCCTGCTTTCTGTCTGTCCAGGAAGGAGAGGAGAGCTGGATATGGTGAACACAGACCATCTCTACCATCTTGGCTCTCAAGCCCATGCGGGGGGAATCAGAGAATGTACCAACAGTGGCCAAGGCAGTGAAAGAAGTGAACAGTCTCTTTAGATGACTCCCCTGAAGGGAACACAACCCACTTGGTGTCTTTGAATAAAAATCTATCTCAGTACTTTATAAGCACACTTTGTTTTTGTTTTTGTTTTTTTTTACATCTTTATTGGAGTATAATTGCTTTACAATGGTGTGTTAGTTTCTGCTTTATAACAAAGTGAATCAGTTATACATATACATATGTTCCCATATCTCTTCCCTCTTGCGTCTCCCTCCCTCCCACTCTCCCTATCCCACCCCTCCAGGCGGTCTATAAGCACACTTTGAATCTGTAAAATGAAACATTGACTAACTTCTTCGGGAAAACGCCACCTTAAAGCACTGGATCATGGCCTGAAGCTGCTCTGTCAAGCAAAACCTTTTTAGAAAGCATTTGTTGTTGTGACTGTTTTGTATAAAAACTGTTTACAACATTAGAGAGAAAGCATATAAAAACCAGCTGTTCAGTGAAAGAGAAAACCTTCCAACGTTTTCATTTCAACTCTTTGTATTTTTTAAACATTCATTCAAATGAGATAATGTTTGATTGCTTTCGTGGGCATCCTCCAAAGCCGAGCAAATACCTAGACAATGTGTTACACAGAGGAGAGGTCAAGTGCCCCCTCCCTGTTGCATTCATGAGCATTTGAAAGAAAGAAAAAAAACCCCTTCTCCTTCCTTAGACATCACTGAAGGGAATCTCCTCTTTTGCCTTTATGGGTCTGTGAATTAATTTTGCAGAGAAGCCAAAAGCTTTTCTGATCATCTCACAGGGACTCAGATAGGGTCAACTATGGTGTGTTCCAATAAAATAAAAGGTGAAGACTTAAGTGTTTTGCAGGATTTATTCTGATCAGACAGTGCAGCCAAGTAAGGGCAAATAACCATGCAAGTCTCTGACTTAAGTGCTTCTCAGGCCAATAGCCACTGTTCTTGGCAGACCGAACCCCACAGCGTGGTCCTCGTGTATGGGCAGCTGGAATCTTTCCTTCATTGACTGTTCTTAGAAAATCCATTGTAATCTCTGTGTGGGGTTTGGTAACACAACAGCCCCTGTCCATGCTCTGAAATATATTCAATAAGCAGGAGAAGTCTCCCTGCAGCTGCTGATTTGGCCCTTACAAAAGGTGCTGCCACCCTCCATAGTCTCCCCTATTTGCCCAAGGGCACTGCATGATGATGGGCCAAAAGAGCCCTGAACAAATCTGCCAGGGAAAGGTTCAGGAGTCAAATAACCTTCACTCTAATTACACAACTGAGGTAAGCATGGCTAGTGCAAAATAGCCAAGTGATCAGCTTTCCCGTAGCCTGGAGCAGAGGGAAAGGAGCAGAAGTTGGAGAGCCTAGTCTTTTGTTGTTAGCATCCGCACCCACAGATATTTATTGGAAAGGGGCATAAGGCATGGGCCCCGCTCTCCAGGGGCATCTAGTTGGGGATGTGGCGGAACATAAAGAAAACCTCAATGTGGCCCGTGTTTCCCCAGTCTTCTGTGACTAGTTGCAAAAAGGCTGCAGTTGGCCATCCCTAATGGACACGCCAAGGCCATCTGGGCCTGGTTGAGATGTTAGTTAAGAACGGTGCCTTTTTTAAAAAGTTTATTCTATTGAAGTAGAGTTGATTTACAACGTTGTGTTAATCTCTGCTGTACAGCAAAGTGATTCAGTTATACATATATATACTGTTTTTTCATATTCTTTTCCATTATAGTTTATTACAGGCTGTTGAATATAGTTCCCTGTGCTATACAGCAGGACCTTGTTGTTTATCCATCCTGTATATAATAGTTTGCATCTGCTAATCCCAAACTCCCAATCCACCCCTGCCCCTTGGCAACTGCAAGTCTGTCCTCTACATCTGTGAGTCTATTTCCTAGATAAGAGAACTGTGCATCTTGATGTGAGGACTGGTATGGCAAGTTCCCCACGGTCACCGAGCCCATGGGCACTCTCCTTTATCCAAGTTAAATCTGCTCAGAGGGACTTTAAAGGTGCCCTCTTGACCTCTGGTACAGTGTGTTCATACCTGCCAGCGGCCATCAAGATGGTACAAGCTTCTTCCTCATGGCACCTGGTCCCATTCTAACTCCTCTGTTCTCTTTGAGACACACAGGCCTGAGGTTCATTCCTGATCTACTTGGGTGGAATTTTACCTCTATCCTTGTTCTGACACATTTAAAATCTGGTACCAACCCCCATTCCTCAAATCTTTCTGATACTTTAAAATGTTGCTGTGTAAATTATACCTCAGTAGATCTGACTTTAAAAAAAAAATCCATCCTTGAAGTTTCAATTCATCTTAGTAACCCTCCCTCAAGGCTCTTACTCTACAGGATGTAAACCACACAGACATTGGTCAGTAGGTTCCTTTTTTTTGGCTGCATTGGGTCTTCGTTGCTGTGCATGGACTTTCTCTAGTTGCAGCGAGCAGGGGCTACTCTTCATTGTGGTGTGCGGGCTTCTCATTGCGGTGGCCTCTCTTGTTGGGGAGCATGGGCTCTAGGCGCACAGGCTTCAGTAGCTGCAGCGTGCGGGCTCAGTAGTTGTGGCCACGGGATTAGTTGCTCCGTGGCATGTGGGATCTTCCTGGACCAAGGATCGAACCCGTGTCCCCTGCTTTGACAGGCCGATTCTTAACCACTGTGCCACCAGGGAAGTCTGATCAGTGGGTTCTAATAGATGGCAAGCCTGCATTTCCCTTTCTTTCAATTCATGGAGACTCAGTGACTTTGGGGAGAACAGAGTTACCTTATAGTATCTTATGATACAGTTTTCCATACCTCTCTTTTCAGTGGGATCATAATGGGAAAAGTCCAAGGAGTCCTGGATGGGCCTTTCTGGATGGAGCTAGGCTTGAATCACAAAACAAGAACTGGGGAATTGCTGGACATCAGGAGCCTTCGACTGAGTTTCTCTTTTCCATAATAATATTCAACTACAATTTTTCCTTTGAAAAATTCACCTATATTTGCTGGCTTTCTCAGATACACAGCTATTTATAAATGCAAAAGCAAGTATAAAGAGGTTAAAAGAGGTTTAAAATACAGTTAAAAGACAGATAGGGTTGTTGTGATGGTTAAATGTGACAAAGTAAGTGAAGAGCATAACGTTGTGTTAGCCGAGAGTAGCTCTGCATAAATGTTGGTCATTTCCACTTGTTATTAGTAACGTGATTATTGAGTTTAGACTCTAGTCATCTTTTTGGACAGAGTCTGCTGCAGTAATCCTCAAACACAGTAGGGAGTCTCTGAAGGGGATGTATGTGGGAAGCCCTCAATCCGTTTCCTAAAAGCTTTCTGATTACTAGAACAAAAATGAAAAAGGGAAGACCATGAATGTAATTAACTTTATTAAGGTTGATTTATGACAGAAATTGACTTCTTCCAAAAGGAAGACATCTCTTAGTCAGACCAGCATACCTACTCATATAAAAGAAAAAGAGGGGACTTCCCTGGTGGTCCAGTGGTAAATAATCTGCCTTACAATGCAGGGGTCACGGGTTCAATCCCTGGTCAGGGAACTAAGATCCTACATGCCGTGGGGCAACTAAGCCCGCATGCCACAACTACTGAGCTTGTGCACCTCAACTAGAGAACCCACACTCCCTGGAGCCTGCATGCCACAACTAGAGAAGAGAAAACCTGCACACCACAATAGAGAGAAGCCTGTGCGCCATGATGAAAGATCCCATATGCCTCAACGAAGATCCTGCATGCCGCAACTAAGACCCGATGCAGCCATAAATAAATAAATTAAATAAATAAATGATAAATAATAAATCTTTTTAAAGAAAATGAAAAAGAGAAAAAAATCGTTTGAACCTGATGCCACAAAACAGCCCTCTTTTTATTTCTTTAAAACTTGGACTCAAGAAGAACCAAGAGGAGTGTATGGTAGACCACCCCTAATATGGTCCCCAAAGATCCCTACCTCCTGCCATCCACACCCTTGAGTAACCCCTTCCCTTAAGGATGGGCTGGACTTACTTGTACGTACTGACTTGCTTCTAATAAGTAGAATGTGGCAGAAGTAATGAGATGTCATTTCTAAGATTAGGTAATAAAAATACTGTGTCTTATATCTTGAGCTCTCTCTCTATCTCTCTCTTGCTATGACCATTTGTCCTGAAGAAAGACAGTTACAATGGTATCAGGCAGCCCTGTGAAGAGGCTCACATGGTGAGGGATGGAGGCTTTCCAATAACCATATGAGAGAGCCTGGAAGCAATTTACCCCAACCCTGACCCCCCACCCGAGTCGAACCCTCAGATGAGACCACAGCCTTGACCAACAGCTTTACTGTGATGTCTCTAGAGACCTTGAGTCAGAGGCACCCAGTTAACCCAAGTCTAGATTCTTGCCCCACAGAAACTGTGAGATAATAATAAATGTTTTTGTTTTTTTTAAATAAAGCCTTTTTTTAATATTTATTATTCATTTATTTAGCTGCTCTGGGTCTTAGCTGCAGTACACAGGATCTTCATTGCTGCATGAAGGATCTTTAGTTGCAGCATGAGGACTCTTAGTTGCAGCACGTGAACTCTTATTTGCCGCATGTGGACTCTTTCTTAATTGTAGCATGCGGGATCTAGTTCCCTGACCAGGGATCAAACCCGGGCCCCCTGCACTGGGAGCACAGAATCTTAACCGCTGGACCGCCAGGAAAGTCCCAAATGTTTGTTGTTTTAAGCCACTAAATGTTGGGGCAATCTGTTACACAGCAATAGGTAACTAATATAAAAGGTTACACAACTAACTGGAAACACACATTTTCCCCCCATATTCTAAGGCAAATACTAGAATAATTTCTAGCATGGGGAAGGAGGGTTTGATAACAAACAACTGTAGTCTTGAGCACCGAATGTATGCTCAGTTGTGCTGCTAAAAATTGCTAATGGATTATTTAAAAGTCTTTAAAGATTACTGTGGCAGTTGAGGGAGGTAGGTGGGGCTCCTAGAAATCATGTCATATGAAGAGTGAGGAGATGTGACTGCTGTCTTTTAAAATGTAAGTGGTGGTCAGGTAAGAAGAGACATGCTTCGCTTGTTCTATGTAACCCTGAAGGACAGAGCAAGAGGCAGTGAGCGCCTTGGAAGCTGCAGGCAAGCAGGTTCTGACCCCACTGAATTTTGCTGGTGTTTCCATGAAACACCAAGAACAAAAGTCATGTCAACTACTTCGCTGTTTAAAAATTACATCCAGGGGCTTCCCGGGTGGTGCAGTGGTTGAGAGTCCGCCTGCCGATGCAGGGGACACGGGTTCGTGCCCCGGTCCGGGAAGATCCCACATGCCGCGGAGTGGCTGGGCCCGTGAGTCATGGCCACTGAGCCTGCGCGTCCGGAGACTGTGCTCCGCAGCAGGAGGGGCCACAACGGTGAGAGGCCCGCATACCGCAAAAAAAAAAAAAAAAAAAAATTACATCTAAGTGTGAAGGTGGTCTACAAACAATGAAAATGTGACTATCTGCATATAGTAGAAGTGTGGGGTAAATTTTTTTTTTTGGCCATCTGTGGCTCGTGGGACCTTAGTTCCCCAACTCGGGATCGAATCCAGGCCCTTGGCAGCGAAAGCATGGAGTCCTAACCACTGGACCGTCAGGGAATTCCCTGTGGGTGGTTTTGAAAGTTGTTATTTTTCTAAATTGTTCTTCATGTGATATTGTCTCTGCAATTAAAATGAAATGTATTCTAGGAAAAGAAGGCCACATATTTTGAATTGCTAGAACAGTTCCTGTTTGGGTTTGTTACTGTGTCTCAGGCTGGCCATCTCCTTTCTTCACAGAGAAAAGTCTGATGATCCCAGGAAACACCATTTCTTCAAAACCATCAACTTTCCTCGCCTGGAAGCTGGCCTAATTGAGCCTCCATTTGTGCCAGACCCATCAGTGGTTTATGCCAAAGATATCGGTGAAATTGAAGATTTCTCTGAGGTTCGAGGAGTTGAATTTGATGATAAAGATACGCAGTTCTTCCAAAGATTTGCAACAGGTGCTGTCCCTATAGCTTGGCAGGAAGAGATTATAGAAACGGGGCTGTTTGCCGAATTGAATGACCCCAACAGGCCCGCAGGCTGCGGGGAGGGTAATTCGTCTAAGTCTGGTATATGTTTGCTATTATAAGTTGTTCTCTCTACCACACGGGCAGCAGGAGTCTCAGCTGACATAATCCTCGAATGTTCCTAATACGTGAAAATCTTTTGAATGAGCACTGATCAGTCAGGAAGGGCATTTCAACCATAAAACAGTTCAAAGGATAGGTGAGCTCACCACTAAGACGTATTTTCTCTCCTTCCTTCCTTCCTCCCTTCCCCCCTAACTTACTTCCTTTCTTTCTTCCTTCATAAAGAAGAGTGCAGTCTCAGTTTTCACTGAGACCTGGTTGAAAAGGAACCCTCAGGTTTATTTTGCTAAACTAAAAGCATGAGCCGTTGTCATCATGTCCCTGACAATTACACAAAGTCCTAAGAACAGAGAATGGAACTTTGTGGTATGCTCAGAAAACGAGCGTTTGCAATTCTTAGTAAACAATCATTTTAGTTTTTCTTTGTTTATATCTTTTCATCCTTTCATCTTTCAGTATTTCTCCTTCTTCTGTACTTATAAAAGGGATTTTGAACGTGGAAATAAATATTTCTGATTTTCCCCCTCCCTGCAAAAAAGGAGTGGATTGTACTATTTTGGAAATATTTCAGATTACAGAATCATTTTTAATTTATAGAGTCTCTTTTCATTATTTCTGAAATATTCTACTATTATAATGTTGAAGCATGTTAAACGTAAATACACATGAGGTCTGGGGATTAAAGTATTCTGTAAGTTGAGTTCTTTAGGTAGTAGTCTACAAATTGCTTACCTGTATAATTCCGTATGCCATCAGTTCCCAAACTTTGCTGAACTTTGGAATCACCCAGAAATCTTTTAAAATACTAACATGTGACTCCCACTCTCAGATTTTAATTGGTCTGGAGTACAACCTGGGCATCTAGATTTTCAAAATCTCCCTGGGTGATTCCGGTGTGCAACAAAGTTTGGGAACCACAGTCATGCAGATTTAAATGTTAGTACATATGGGTCCCTGTTTTGGTTGCTCAAAACCTCAGTCTTACATTTTGACAACAACTTTTCAAATACCCAAAAAAATGCATAACTTTGGCAATTGCAGTTAAATGAAACTGAAGATAATCCGTATTCATCTTGTAGATTTCCTTGCCCTTGCACACTTTAGTTCTTCACACATATCTTGGGAAGTAGATCTCTTGACTATTTCAAGACCTGAAGGAGACATATGGGCTTAGAAACTGATTTGAACAAACAGTGGGCCTCATTTCAGGTGGCTGCCCAGCCAGCACTTTATAGGAGAATTAGCGCTTCTCAAAAGCACAGCCAAAGTGAGAATTTTAAGCACCCCCCCAAAAAAAAAATATATATATATATGACACAAATATACATCTGGGGTGACCATATATATATATGTGTGTGTGTATATATATATTTTAAGATGTATGTGTGCCTAAGGAAATCTCTCTTGGCCCAAAGGTGAGAAACCTGGCTGAAGTTATTTTAAAAGTTTTGTCCCTTGAGTAAAGGTACCAAGAATTACAAAAAACACTGGCCAAAAATTTTTTGGTTAACTGGAATCCAGCTAACAGTAATCCTCAACTACAAGACAACATCAACCATATCTGGAGCAAGGAGGAAGAAACCCCCATGGAGTTGAGTCCTGGGTTAGAACACCTGCCACTCACCTGCTCATCCTCCATCCTCAGTGAGCTCCTTGAAGCTCCAAACCCTACCCTAGAGACACTGTAGAGTCCTGAATCACCAAAGCAGAATACAGGTGTGTCCTGCAGATTCTTCTTCCTAAGGCAAGAAAGTAGATTAAAATTTGATAAAAATTTCTAAGTCTGTTTAACAAAACCTAATCAACAGTTAACAGAAATTCAATTAACTAGAGCATTCCAAGAGCAGAGATCTCAGAATTTAGCTTTATAAACATCAGACATTTTAAAAAGTGACTTCTACTTGCATTGGTTCTTTCATGTGAATGCCTACTGCTTTTGATAAACTTTAAATGCAAATCTGTTTCATGTTTTAGAAGTAACTCAGGAAAATAATTGAATAAGATACCTATATTCAAACAGTCACCAAGTAAGTATGTGTTGAGCTCTAGTTATACATTGAGCCCTGCACTGGGTGATGTTGGGGACACAGTAGAGAAATAAGACAACCATCTAAGAAAGGCCCTGTGGTGTAGTGTAGCATGCAGACTCCTGTGGGTGTTATTATTCACATTTTAAAAGAGGAAACTGATGCCCATAGATGTTTTGTGGCTTGTCCAAGGTCACACAGCTCTGCAGAGTTGTTGTGAAGACTAGAAATAACGTATAGGAAGCACATAGTGCTTGACTTGCATATAGTAAGGGCATACTAAATTGAAGATCACGGTCAGTAAGTAGCAGCAGGTTGAATGATTCCTGGTCCAAGGACAAACTATTAAGACCTGAACCTTCATTAAAAGTTCCAGAGGAGGTGAGAGAAGCAAGAGAGCTGCTTCCTGGGGAGTGGTTGAGAAGGAAATTTTTTACACACAATGAAAGAAAAATCTAATTGGAATAAGTGGAGACATGGGGGCCCATCCCAGATCTCCTGCCCATCATATGCCAGGTGGGAATCCACCTGGGCCAAGTCAGAGTACAGGAGGCCCACAGGGGCAGGGCAGGTAAGGGACAGACCTCAGCATGGAGATGAAATGTTACAGATGGAGAGAAATAAGCCAATGCAAAGGGATTGGCTCAGATTGTGGGTGGGATTCAAGACTGAAATAAGATGCAACCAGATGTTTTATCAAAGAAAAGAAGTGATTTTTGAAAAGGGATGATACTTGCTTATTTTTAAAGTTAAAATGAGGTTATGTTTTTAGAGAAAAATTTTATATATAAACAAAATGAAACATCAGGGGAAACACAGACATATATGAGTGAACTATTCAGACAAAGAAGAACCGAGGAGAAGTCATTTTTATTCTTCTAGTTTGTCAGGGATTGTTTGAAATGTTTGTTTCTTAAAGGGGTAGATGGAATTAATAAACCGCTTGAAGGGGCTTAGAAGTGCCTTGCAAAGCAGGAGGTATGGATGATGTTTTCACAGGAAACAGTGATGAATGATTGATTTTAGGTGTAATTTTTCTTCTTTTCTTTTTTCGGCCACACCGCAAGGCATGCTAAATCTTAATTCCCCCACCAGGGATTGAACCTATGCCCCTGCAGTGGAAGCACAGAGTCCTAACCACTGGACCGCCAGGGAAGTCCCCAATTTTAGGATTGTAAGCCACAAAGAGTTTAAAAAGTATTCTCAATTGTTTACTTTGAATATCAAATTCAAGATGTTTCTCATTTAGGTGACCAGGCATGAATGTGAAATAATTGAATGATTTAAACTTCGCTTCTTAGGAATTGCTCATTTGAAGTCATTGAGGGAATTCCCTGGAAGTCCAGTGATTAGGACTCTAACCGATGTGCACTTTCACTTTCATTTTCACCCAGTGCACTTTCACTGGGCACTGCACTGGCCTGGGTTCAATCCCTGGTCGGGGAACTATGATCCCACAAGTTGTGCAGTGCAGCTAAAAAAAAAGAAAGAAAAAAGAAAGAAAAAGAAATCAGAGAGAATACTACATCGATTTTTAAAGATCATTATTATTATATTGTGTTTATCATTAGGGCGGTTTAACTGATGTTAATTTTTGGACAGTAAAACATGATGAACATAGTGAAAATATATAATACTCGCTTCTTAAATGATTGTTCTTGGCAGTTATAAGCCTTAAGAAGAAAAAAAATAGATACAAGATTTTTTTGGTGGTGGGGAGGCCAACCTGGAAGATTTACCATATTAGCCATTTTGATCATCAAAAAAGTAAAAAGACTGAATTTTCTTGGATCATCTGGGAAAAATAATTGCAGTCGTTTAGGTTTAATTATTCTTTCAATAAATATTGGTGCCTGCCATGTGCCAGGCCTCATTTCGGGGAGATATGCTGGGTTTTGCCCCTTTAAACTTTTTAGATTGGAAAGCACTTTTGTTCACCCTGTGTGTCACTAAACTTTTATATCTCTCTGGGTAGAGATGAGTTTTGTTCTTTCCATTTTTTCCTAAGTTTTCTGCACTGAACAAAAAATATAAAAATCAAGAAAAAATATATATATTTTTTTAAATGTCATGAAGAACCTAGGAGTAAGACAGGAATAAAGACACCGACCTACCAGAGAATGGACTTGAGGATATGGGGAGCGGGAAGGGGAAGCTATGACAAAGCGAGAGAGTGGCATGGACATACATACACTACCAAACCTAAGGTAGATAGCTAGTGGGAAGCAGCCGCATAGCACAGGGAGATCAGCTCGGTGCTTTGTGACCACCTAAAGGGGTGGGATAGGGAGGGTGGGAGGGAGGGAGATGCAAGAGGGAAGAGATATAGGAACATATGTATATGTATAACTGATTCACTTTGTTATAAAGCAGAAACTAACACACCATTGTAAAGCAATTATACTCCAATAAAGATGTAAAAAAAAAAAGAAAAAATATATTTTTTAAAGCAAGGCAGGCCCTGTCATAATTGGAGCTGGGTGTGTGCCCAGGCTGGCTCTGGCAATAACCAGACCCTGAGGACCTCCTTCCTGGCCGAAAGACATGAACTAGCCTGGGTACCAGGAGTAAGTCCAGGACTCCTGGTCTGAGCCAGCAGAGTCTCCCTGGACAGAGCCAGCAGTTGGTGTCTAAGGTTGGGCCAGATTCGTGGTCCCACAATCCAGACCATGAACTGTGGCTAGTTGGTGGCAAAGTTTTTACCAAACCTCAAAGAAAAAAAAGAAAGGACAATGCAGTGAGTCTTTCAGGCGCTACGCTCTTCAAAATATCTTATTTTATCACATAGCTGAAATGTCTTCTTTTATGAAGTAGTTGATATTTGACAGAAGTAAAAATTGAAGACCAGTGACTGTTCCTCAAGTATTTTTTTGAAATTTTACTGATGCATGAGATTTCAAAATCTGGAACCCCCTGGACTGGATGACCTTGAAGGACATTCCAACTGTAAGGAAATTGTGCTTCAGTGGGAAATGATGCATTTTCTAGAGGAAGATCTACAAACTTTTTCTGAAAAAGACCAGATAGTAAATATTTTAGACTTTGCAGATGACAACTACTTAACTCTGCCTTTGTAGTGGGAAAGCAGCCACAGACAAGGGAAAGGACCAACTCTGTCTGTGTGCCAATAAAGCTTTATTTACAAAAACAGGTGGTGGAGCTGGATTTGACCCACAAGCTGTAGTTTACTGATTGTAGTTGTAAATAAGTCTCATTATTAAACTGGCTGGGTTATCTGATTCAAACAGAGCTATTTTACAACTCTATAAATTATAGATAACTAATTGGGATGTAAATTAATTCTTGTCTATAGATGTTCAAATAACGCTTCCCCACTGAATTAGTTTGTTAGGGCTATGATAACAAAGTGCTGGGTGGTTTATACAACCGAAGTTTATCTCAGTTCTGGAGGCTAGAAGTCTGAGATCAATGTGTCATTGGGATTGGTTTCTTATGAGGCCTCTGTCCTTCCTTGATTTCTAGATGGGCACCTTCTGTCTCAGGGTTCTCCTTCTGTGTGGGTCTGTGTCCTAATTTCTTCTCCTTATAAGGACAACAGTCATATTGGATTAAGGCCCACCCTAATGACCTCATTTTAACTTGATTACCTCTTTAAAGACCTTATCTGCAAATACAGTCACAGTCCGAGGTACCTGAGGGTTAGGACTTTAACACATGAATTTGGGGAGACACAATTCAGCCTATAACTCCCCTTAAGCCAATTTTATGTCCATTTGCTCGTTCGTTCCAACATTCCTTTACCCCATATAAATCTGTGGGTTTTATTGCTTCTCTGAACTGGTTGAAATGCCAGTTTCCTCCTTAAAGAGTTAAATAAAATCTTTAACATGTTTTCATTTATTTCTGTATGACAGTCATGATTTTACCCTTTTTTTTGAGAACTATCCATTAACACAAGGCAGAATGTCACAATGCCATCATGGAACCTGGGGCACATTTTAAAAATTCTGCTTCCATAAGCAAAAGTTCTCAGCAAGAGCCCTCTGTCTTTTTGTTCTCTTATGAAACACACAGCAGAGAGCAGAGCCCCTAAACAGAGGGCTGGTGGGAGCGGTGGTGAGGCCGGAAAGCCACTAGCATTTCCCAGGGAGTTTGGTTGAGGTGCATGGGGCCAGCTGACTAGTCTATATTTTTAAACATATTCTCCTCACCCTGCCTCTCCTGTCTGCATGGCCAGCTGTCACACACATTCCTGCCATGCCCACAGTTCCTGCATACAGCAGGGGATGCTATCAGGGAAGAAGAAGCAGGGAGGAGAGAGCCAGGAGCCACAAGAACCAAAGACAGCTTCAGAAGTCCACCTGAATCTTTTCCGACAAGTGCATATGTGTGCTGTATTTCACCTAAAGAGTTGGCTAAGTGGCATCGCCAGCATCACCACTAATAGTAACACAATAAAGACTCCCATTTATTGAGCACTTACTATGTGCCGGGTGCTGCACTTGGCACTTTTTGTATATTACTCCCAATGCTCACGATCATCCTGTGAAGTGGGTATTCTTATCTGCATTTTATGGATGAAGAAGGAAAGCTCCGGAGGTTAACGGACTTATCCAAGTACACAGTAAGTGCTGAGTAAACCCGGGTCTACCTGACAGCTCTTGGCTGTGTGGTCACTGGTTTCCTAGGTAAGAACAGCCTCTGTTCCTATTCCCTAAAACATCTCCTGTGTTTCAGAGCAGAGCTAGTGGACCAAGCCCAAAGGGGAAATAATTTTTTTTAAATATATTTTGTCAGTTCTAAATGGACTAGCAGGGCGGGGATAGGAGTGAGGTGAGTGAGGCAGTAGGGCACAATATTTAGGACATGTAAGATGACACTCACTCTCAGGATCATGCCAGTAAGTGCAGCCTTGAAACTTGCATAAAACTGGAAGTGAGTGCCTCCTTCAGTTCTGTACCTTAGACCTTTCATTCCCCTCACCCTAACTCTGGGCCTGTGTCCTAGGCAGCTCAGGTGTAGATGCTTAGCAAAATCCTTTCGAAGCTACATTTCTTTATTTCTCTGCATCTTCACAATCATCTACATTCATTCATACAACAAATTCTAATTGAGGCCTTACCATATGCTAGGCCTTGTTGTAGGAGATGGGAATACCACCCAAGACAGACCACGCACGTCCAGAACATGTCCCCTTTTGGCTGGATCTCTATTAGGCAATATCGATCAATATATTTTTTAATTTTTATTTATTTTTGGCTGCGTTGGGTCTTCGTTGCAGTGTGCAGGCTTCTCACTGTGGTGGCTTCTCTTGCGGCAGAGCACAGGCTCTATGTGTGCAGGCTTCAGTAGTCGTGGTGCGTGGACTCAGTAGTTGTGGCGCATGGACTTCGTTGCTCCGCGGCATGTGGGATCTTCCCAGACCAGGGATGGAACCCACGTCCCTTGCGTTGGCAGGTGGATTCTTAACCACTGCACCATCAGGAAAGTCCCACGATCAGTAATTTTTCTTCCTTCTCTTATCATACTTTAACTGATGCCAAGGACTCGGAAGCACAATGCCCAGGGGGTAGGTAGTTAAGAACTGAAATTCAGTTTCCCTTCTTCCTTTCCTCTTTAAGAAATTTCTCCCAGGGACTTCCCTAGTGGTCCAGTGGTTAAGACTCCGAGCTTCCACTGCAGGGGGCACGGGTTCAATGCGTGGTCGGGGAACTAAGATCCCACATGCTGCGCGGCGTGGCCAAGAAATAAAAAAATAAAAAATAAAATTTCTCCCAGGTTTATGCTTTAAAATCCTTGTCCTTAAAAAGCTGTGAAATCAAGACTTGTAAACTCCTCGTTACCTCTCCCTGAAAGTGGAAAGTTACAGGCAGGCCAAAAGACACATCCAGATCAGATCTTGGTGAATGTTGTTTTAACAAATGCCAGTGGAATGAAGGGGGCAAAGCCTGCTCTGGCACGTGTCATAACTGGTAACGAGGCGAACAATGGTGAAACAGCAGCTCAACCAAACAAACATTCGGATGCCCTTGTCTGCACCTCTCTTCCCAGGGAGCGGGGTGCCCTCCGGCCCTGGCCTCTGCCTCGTTGTATTCCGGGCTAGGCCCATAAAACAGCACAGCACATACCGCAGGGCAGAGCTTGGCCCAGACATGTGGAGTTTTCATGATTATGATGACTTTATGACGATGTTGGCATTTCCTGTCACAGTTGAGTGCTTGATCAATTCTAAGTCACTTAAGACTCACCTGCGGTTTGTAGACTCTCTGGCCACCTTGCCTCTCCCTCCTACAGTGCACTTGGGGTCACTTTGTCACTCACTGTGCCCTACCCCATTGTGTGCAGGGCTGCAGAAAGGAAAAGAAATAAATCCGTTCCATTTTGGAACAGGAATTTAAGAAGAGGGCCAAAGCCATTAACTGGTTTCTGGATTCTTAGCACTTAAATGATGTACTCTATCTGCTCACATCTCCCACCCACCCCTTTCTTTTATGAAAAGATAGCTCAGCTAATTCACCTTAATTTACATAAAGTTGGAATTTTCTTGTGTGTACCACATGAGACACACAGGAGCTGGATCGCCTATATTTAGCCCTTTTCCTCCCTGGCATGGTGACCATCTTGCCAGTAAAAGTGACTATAAGCCAGCATCCCTTGACACAAGGAAGAAGGAGGGACAGTGGGAAAGACTAAAAGCAAAGTGCAATTCCACATCAAAGCTTACTTCTAATCATACCCTGGCACCAAAGACTAACTTGGGGAGAATGTGAGAGCGTGGAAGGTTTCCTTTAGAAAAAATTCCAGAAAGAATGTGTTTGACTAGTTCTTCCCTGTTTCGGAAGAGGCGGACTATTGAAATATTGTGTCATGAGGACATGTCTGCACTGGCCCCGTGGTGTGTGCATCTCTCCCCAACTCCACGGTCTAGGTGACTTCAGTAGCTTGGATTGGACAGCAGTGGGTGTATCTGCCGTCACAAAAATTGGCAAATTCTGCAAATCAGGTTTGTTTTTTTCTGGGGAGAGGGTTGTTAAGCATTACCAGCTTTTCACTGACTTGTCCCTGGAACATACTGTGTCTGGTTAAGTTATGACTCTGCCCGGGACCCCACAAGTTCTGCCCCAAGACTTGCTTCCATTTGCAGGGGGTGGGCAAGGCTGTAGGGGAGAAACCAACGAAAGTCACAAGCCACTGCCCATGGGAGATACTCACCAGCCAAAGAAGCTGAGAAATGCCAGGAAAAGCTGGATGCAAGGCTACCAACATCTGAAAGAGGACCGTAAGAGAACGTGAAAGAGGGGCAACCACCAAAACCAGAACAAAAGGAAAGAAAGGCAGGGAGAGGAAAATGGTCCAAGTGGTCTGTAAGTTCACTACAAAACTTTACTTAACGTCCTAAGATGTCCTGTGGAATCATCACTCCACAACAAGGGTTCATTAAAAATGTGACGAAGCTAATGTGGGCATGTGATTTGATGCAAGTTTTTTCACGTTAATGGGATCTGCCACCTCTTCCATGTGCACTGACTTAAAGCAAATGTGATTCATTCATCTGCAAAGATACAAGACGCACAGAGTTAAAAGTGTCCCCCACAGGTTCCCAAGAGAGACTTCCTTCTACTAGGAGTTCTTTCCTTCAGGCACAAACATCACCCCAAGCATCTGCCACAAACTTAAGCCATAGGTCCCAAGACCACACTTATGAGCTGCTGGGCTGCTGAATGTCACTAAGAAGACATTAGAACTCCCTCCTGCCTAGTAAGTTCCCCCTTCAGAAACTTTTGAGATTGGAGGATCAAGTATTAGGGTGGGTGGTAGGCTGATTAATAGCCCCTGGAGATATTCATGTCCTAATTCCTGGTCAGTGTTAACCTTACATGGCAAAAGGGACTTTGCAGATGTGATTAAGAATCTCGAGTCTGCCTCTGGCTGTCAGTTCCATTCCAGTGCTACAGGAGTTCCAGCACCACGTGACTGACTGACTGGTGGCTTTCAGTTTTACGTCTTGGAGACAAAGTGAAAAAAAAAAAAGGATCTTTAGATACGGAGATTATCCTGCATTAATAATTGCAACCCTCCTTCTAAGGGGGATGCAAGAGTCCGTCAGAGAGGGCTGTGGGATATAGGGAAGCAGATGCCATTGGTGGAATTACCCACATTGAAGATGGCGGAAGGGGCACTGAGCTACCAGAAACTGAATAAAGCAAGGAAATGGATTCTCCCTGGATTCTCAAGAAGCAACCAGTCCAGCCAACAACTTGACTTTTAGCCCAGTGAAACAGATTTCGGATTTCTGGAATCCAGAGCTGTAAGTGAATAAATTTGTGTTAAGTCATCAACTTTGTGGTAATTTGTTACAGAAGACATAGGAAACTAATACAAGGTACAACATATTTTTTCTGGCCTTGGAATTAAAGAACTTTCTGAGGCTTTAGGAGAATTAGGAAAATACAGAGGTCAATTATTCTGCAAAGGAATAACTATAAATTGTGTTAATTAGCAAACAATGCCCCCTATTCTCCAGTCCTGACCTTGACCCTGCCCTAGGGGAGGGCAGGGGTTTTTTTTAGGCGTTTTGGGAGGAAGGACATGAGAAGAAGGAGAAAGAGGTTATATGGCAGCCTACCCAACAGCCACCTCTTCTTCTTCATTGCACACTGATGCCAAATATCGCTCAGGGAAGCTGCATGCCCTTGCCTAGGGGATGAATCATGATTGGTCTAAGCGCAGCATCCCCTTTGCCAATAATTGGTCTAGGCACGGTCATGTGACCTCTTCCTGGCCAATGAGAAGTAAACAGATGCCTGTTGACATGCTTTTGGATGGATTTTTTTGGTCATTGTTCTAAATAAAAAGAACCACATGAAAAAGAAGCCCTTTTGCCCACTTCTTTTTTTTTTTTTTTTTTTTTAGCGGTATGCAGGCCTCTCACTGTTGTGGCCTCTCCCGTTGCGGTGCACAGGCTCCGGACACACAGGCTCAGCGGCCATGGCTCACGGGCCCAACCACTCTGCGGCATGTGGGATCTTCATTGACTGGGGCACGAACCCTCGTCCCCTGCATCAGCAGGCGGACTCTCAACCACTGCGCCACCAGGGAAGCCCTGCCCATTTCTTTTTTAATGTTTAAGTTAGAAGAGGACCATGATGCCTTGCCCTGAGGTGGCCATCTTGAGACCACAGTGTATGAGCTTGAAGATAACTGCTAACACATGAGGCAGAGTGGCAAGATGGAAGGGCCTGGGTTCTTTTTTTGTTTGTTTGTTTTTTCAGCCTCGCCTCAGACCCTTGACCTTGAGAGCACAGAGTGCTAACCACTGGACCACCAGGGAATTCCCAGGGCCTGGGTTCTTGATGATACTATTGAGCTGTCAAACCTACCACCCTCAGACTTCTGAAGAAGATAATAGGCCTCTTAACGCTTAGATTTGCACGGATAGTCAAGATTCTGGTTACTTGCTGCCAAACGCACTTAAAGAACACAAGAGAGAAGTTGGAAATAGATGGAAATCCAGAGGAATGCATATCATGCTCTTACAGAAGTGGGCTGTCAGAAAACAAACGCACAGAAGCAGACAACAGAGGAGCGGTTACCAGAGGGGAAGGGGCAGGAGGTGCAGAGGAGGGTGAGATGGGTAAAGGGGATCAACTGTGTGATGACAGATGGAAGCTAAATTTTTGGTGGTGAGTACACTGCAGGGTATCCAGAAGTAGAAATATAATGTTGCACACATGAAACTTGGATAGTGTTATAAACCAATGTCACTTCAGTAAAAAATAAATCTAAAATGGTTGAAACTTCACCATTAAGTGTTCAACTTGATGAATTTTGTATTAGGTATAAAACTGTGTAACCACCACCCCAATAAAGATATTGAACATTTGAATCACGCTTTTTTGTTTTGCCACACAAACTTGTGGGATCTTAGTTCCCCAACCAGGGATTGAACCCGGGCCACAGCAGTGAGAGCGCTGAGTCCTAACCAATGGACTGCCAGGGAATTCCCTGAATCACCCTTTAAAAACAAAAAAGTGGACTGTCAGGCCTACAGCTGCTGCCAAAGCTTCCAAAGTGAGTCCCCAAAGGGGACTAGAGGACACCCTGTGGGGGGCAGGAGACACCCAACACAACTTTGGCTGGTAGAACTGCATCTGTGCACTCTGCCCGCCTGAAACCCCTTTCCAAACCCTGGGTCCGGTTATCCAAGTGACAGACAAAGCATTATTTACTTAGGGCACCAGCACCAGAACCATGAGAAAAACATGCAATAGCAAAAATCATAGTCGTCGGGCTTCCCTGGTGGCGCAGTGGTTGAGAGCCCGCCTGCCGATGCAGGGGACGCGGGTTCAAGCCCCAGTCTGGGAAGATCCCACGTGCCGCGGAGCGGCTGGGCCTGTGAGCCATGGCCGCTGAGCCTGCGCGTCCGGAGCCTGTGCTCCGCAATGGGAGAGGCCACAACAGTGAGACGCCCGCCTACCGCAAAAAAAAAAAAAAAAAAAAAAAAAAAAAAAAAATCATAGTCGTCATAGGAAAAATTTTTTAAATTTCTTACCCTCCTTCAGAATATAGTGTGATTTGGATTTGGATTATATATGGCCAGAGGCACAATGCTTTTGGTGCTCAGAATCTCAAGCGATAGAATCACAGAGGGGCTCACTGCACCTAGGGCCAGGCTGCTTGGGTTTGAATCCTGTTCTGTCACTTACTAGTTACACAACCTTGGACGAGTTGCTTGATGTTTTCTTTTCTTTTTTTTGCCTTCGCTTTTCCCATCTCTAAAATAGGGTAATGATGCTAATACTAGCACCTACATCTTAGGGTTGTTGTGAGGCTCCAATGAGTGTATCTATACATAGTGTTTAGACAGTGCCTGGCACAGAGCAGGTGCTTTACGTTGAGAAGCTGTTGCTGTTAATATTATAGTGAGAACCTCTAACAATCTCAGTGTGGCCCCGGCTCTCTGCCCTCTGGTCATAGGGAAGTGACTTGACCCAAGGTCTACCAGACAGAGGCCACTCGAGGTTGTGTGACTGACAGCAGCGGGACTCCCCTTATCATTTGCTGAGAGCCTGTGAGCTGCTGCTCCTGTGACTTAGGTCAGAGGCATGAGAGGAGCATTAGGCTCCTGAGACACTAACCAATGGACCGCCAGGAAATTCCCTAAGTCCCCAGGGACACTTTACCTCTGTCTGCCCCCCACTCCCACTCGCATGGGATCACAAAAGCCAATTGCTTCCCACTTCACTTGGTAGCCGTGGGTTTCTGTACTTGTACCAGAAGCTACTCTTGACTGGTAAAGACCCGGCCTAGGTCTGTGCAGAATTGCTCTTACTTGCTCCTGAGATGATTAAAAATGCCACTGGACCACTATGAATCTTGAGCTAATTTCTTTATTATTTGTCCTGTAGTTGGGGTGAAATGAACAGTAATTCCTCTTATAAGGTGAGAGTCTTGAAAAAAATTTTAAGTAACATTTTTTTTTCTATTAGAAAGTAATACAAGATGAAGCAAGATTGATCATGGGTTAAAAATTACTGAAATTCAGTGATGGGTAGTTAGTGAAGAGGGGGGCTATCACAATTTTTTCTATTTTTTGTTTATGTTTTAATTTTTCCAAAACTAAAAGTTCAGAAAAAATATATTCAATAGATAAAATTAGTAAAAAACCAAATACAAAAAAGCAACACTGTCTTAAGCAAACCATTTATATTTTGGTAGATTTTGGTGGATACATTTAGCGGACTGGTTATATATTTGGTGGATTTGGTGGACTGTGGTGGACAGATACACATTGGTTTTTAACCACTCTGGGGTCACAGTATATATATTGTTTGAGAATGTGTTTTCCATTTAACAATGAATTATCAACATCTTCCCGTGTCAAAAAATTCCTTGTTAATCATTTTTACAACTGCATTTCATTCCATAGATGCACCATAATTTAACCAATCCTCTGTTTTGATTATCACTCTTTTTTCAGTTTTTCCTTATTATAAATAATCCTGTAATGAACATCCTTGTAGCTATCTTGCAACATCTCTAATTATTATTTATCTTTGTCCTAGGATAAACTCCTAGAAATGGAATTTGGGGGTATACATAATTTTAAGGCTTTGGATAAATATTGCCAGATTGACCTCCAGGAATGTTATACCAGGTTGCACTCTCATGAACCATGGGCTGTGATCTTCTGATAAGATAATAGAAAACTATTAGAATCAAAGGCTTGGTGGCCAGCCACCTCCTCAGCCTGATTGTTGCTAGGTTGCCATGTATCGGGAACAGGTACTACTAGGATGTATGATTCAGTATTTCCATTAGGAAAATGCAAAGAATGTAATTTGAGACCTTTAAGGTCAGTTCAGGCCTTATCTGATCCAGCTTCCGAATTTTACAGATGAGAAAATTCAGCCCCAAGGTCGTACAGTCAATCGAAAACTTTCTGGAATTTCTGTGCTACAGAAGGCTTATTACAATGATGTAGCCTAATAATAGTAGCTAATATCTGTTGAGCATTTACTCCATGTTTTTCATGATTCATTATTTGGTCCCTCCCCATTTTACATTTGAGAAGGCACTTGTCAGCCACAATAATCTAAAAACTGAATATAGATCAAACTAAAAATTATATACAGGAGGATGGGGGAGGGATGGATGGATGTGGTTTAAAGGAGCGAGTAAGAGGACAAAATCTTCATCCTTCACACAGGGTATTCAATCAGAAAAAAAAGATTTATTAAAAATAAATTATTTAGGGCTTCCCTGGTGACACAGTGGTTGAGAGTCTGCCTGGCGATGCAGGGGACACGGGTTCATGCCCCGGTCCGGGAGGATCCCACATGCCGCGGAGCGGCTGGGCCCGTGAGCCATGGCCGCTGAGCCTGCGCGTCCGGAGCCTGTGCTCCGCAACGGGAGAGGCCACAACAGTGAGAGGCCCGCGTACCGCAAAAAAAAAAAAATTATTTAGCAATATAGATACACTCAAAGAAGCAGCTAAAATAGATGAAATGGGTTATCTTTGGGAAGTAGGAATAGAGGGAGAAGGGGACCAGAGAGCTGTGTTTTTCACAATTGACCTTGTAGAACAATTTGACTTTTTAAAATAATGGATATGTACCACTTTACTAAAAATAAAAGCTACAGTGACAGAGAAGAAAAAAGAAAAGGCACTAAGAGGTGAAGTAACTAGACAAAGGACACACAGCAAATACTTTGAAGATCCCAGATTCAAATCCAGACAAATAACGTCCAAAACCCGAATTTAACCATGGATTACCAGCACATCATTTATTTTTAATCCTGGAAGGGAAACTGAATCAATAATTCCTTTCAGGGACTTCCCTTGTGGCTCAGTGGTTAAGAATCCGCCTGCCAATGCAGGGGACACGGGTTCAAGCCCTGGTCCAGGAAGATCCCACATGCCACGGAGGAATTAAGCCCATGCGCCACAACTACGGAGCCTGGGCTCTAGAGCCCGTGAGCGACAACTACTGACCCCGCATGCCACAACTACTGAAGCCAGCGCGCCTAGAGCCCGTGCTCCACCACAAGAGGGGCCACGGCAATGAGAAGCCCGCACACCACCACAAAGAGTAGCCCCCGCTCGCCGCAAATAGAGAAAGCCTGCGCGCAGCAGTGAAGACCCAATGCAGCCAATAAATAAATAACTTAATTAATTAATTAAATTCCTTTCAGGCCAGGCTGGTCCCCACCCAGTTTTCCAGGAGCACACATGTGACTGGAATCTTGTCACTGCCATTCTATACCTCCACCTCCCCTCACGCCTGTCACTGCTCACTTCCTCCTAATGGAAGGATTTTTATGGAACTTCATGTTCCTTAAACTTCTTTTCTGATCGATAACAGAAACTACTATTCCTTCTTTTTCTTAAGAGTTTTTTGATGTGGACCATTTTTAAAGTCTTTATTGAGCTTGTTACAATATTGCTTCCATTTTGTGTTTTGGTTTTTTGGCCGCGAGGCATGTGGGATCTTAGCTCCGCGACCAGGGATCAAACCCGCCCCTGCATTGGAAGGCGAAGTCCTAACCACTGGACTGCCAAGGAGGTCCCAGAAACTACTATTCTCAAAGCAAACCCTCTCCGGGTAGAATCTGAGGGGACAATGTTTGTGATTTCCCCCTCCTTAATCTAGTTAGAGCTGGACGTCCAAACTTTTAGCTCTTCCGCAGCACTGGAAACGACGATAGACACGCAGCAATTGTATGTTGTGAATGGTTACTAATGGACAGCTCTTCCTGGGGTCTTCCTGTCAAAAAGAAAAAGTCCTGGCCACTCCTGGACTATTATTTGCTTAAAACAATGAAAGCGCTCACAATAGCAGGGGAAAACATTACTGGACCGGGAAAGCAAGTAACCTGCAAATAATCCCCAGGTCTCTTTGGAGCAAACCAAGGCAGAATTTTAAAAGCTCTTTCCACCTTACGTCTTCCAAGGTGGCAAAACCTAATGAAATACATCACCTGGGCAGGGTTGCAAGGCTGGCAACAAGGTCATGGCCACAGCGCTCACAGAAAGGGAAGGTAGAGGTGAAGGACCCACTTATAACGAGTCCTTCCCTTCAACGTTTTTCCCCCTTCCAGACCTAACCTACACTTAGAATTCTGAAGGAGAACATAGTCATTAAAGAACAAGACAGCCACCAGAAGATTACAATCTTACAATAATAATATTTTTTTGCCGGAAAGGAGCACCCCACCTTATGAATCATCCAACCACTATTCTTTGTCTGGCCTTTTTTCAGCTCGTTTCCTTAGTTCTGTCAATTGCCAATTTTTTTTTCTGCTGGAGGAAAAACCCCACTTTGAGTTAATCCTCTGTCTCTGGTGTCAAAGCCTGCCTGCAGCACAGCTCAGGTAGGGTGCGTCTTAATCATCTGTGCAGAAAGGAGCCATGGTTGACAGGTTCTGTGATGTCTGGGACTTCGAGCTGGGGGACAGAGAGCCTGGACACCCTTCCCTTTCTCCAGGGCATCAGCAATCAGCCACACAGCCCACTTGCCAATTCACCCACTTCTGGCTGAAGCTCAGAAGGCAATTTAAAAAGGGATGTTAAGAAAGCAGGATAGAGAGTAACCTGGTCAAAAAAACTAAATTATCTTTACCTATCCATGTGTTTTGGTGGGCTGTGCTGGCATATCTTAATGGACATTAATTAAACATCATTATTTCTGTCAAAGTGCACCATGCTGTCTCCAACATCACACGTTACCGGGAATGGTGCCTGCTGATTACAGCTCAGATAAGCCCCATGGTTCTCAGGCTCTGCATCTTTCCCAGGCTCTCCCCTGTCTTCACTCTTTTTTCCGCTTCACCATCACCACAGACCCTCATTCAGTCCTACCTGTTTCCTTTATCGTCGGTGGTTTCATTAGGATTTCTCAAAGTTCTCGAACGTGGGTCAGCCATTTTTATGTTTTTTGAAACTCTCAAAGCTTTGAACAAGTACATAAACATTCAAAAACACTTCTCAGAGATACAGGTGACCCTCACCTGTATTCTACATGTGGCATTGAATTCAAAATTGGTGACGAAAGTTTGGCTTTAAGAAGTGTAGAGATTCTAGGCTGAATTTGAAAAAGGTAAAGTAAATAATTAGTCTCTTCTTGTAAACGGTCGCTGTCATTGATAAAATTAACCAGGCTGAAAGATAGTAGAGAGAAACGGATAAGCATGTGAACTCTAGGATCAGACCTGCCTGGGTTCAAATTCCACCTTGTACTAGCTATGTGACCTTGGTCAGGTTACCTAAGGTCTCCGCATCTGTAAAATGGAGGTGAGCAAAGCAGCATACCTCACAGAATTGTTGTGATGATGAACAATATTTTTATAATTATTAATTTAATAGTAAGAAATCATATAAAGTACTTATCAAAGTGTCTGACGCATGGTAAGCACAGAAGAAGTGTTAGCTATTAACACTTTCAGAGGAGCACAAGATGCCAGGAGAATGCGAATGATTTTGCTAATGAAACCAGTCCTTTGTTCATAGAGTTTTCCCAGAAGATGGGCTCATCCTTGCCCCCTGAAATTTGCTACCAGCAGATACTAGTCATCCTAGGGTTTGTGTTAACAATTCAATGCTTATTAACAATAAACTCTAACTACCAACGTTTGGCCTAACAGTATATACATATACTCTAGGCTTAATTGTTGTGCTAAGTAACTTCCAGGAATTTTCCTTTAGTCCCCGGTGCCCCAGGCTTGGGAGTGGTCTCTATAAGACAAAAGGAAAGGCCATGATTCCTTCTTTTACCCACAGACAGGAGCCAAGTATTAAATTTTCCCTGGGATACATGTGCATGCATGCACACACACGCACACACACACACACACACACACGCACACACACACGGTCTTACGTTTGTGTAATGCTGAACAATTTATAAAGAACTTTCAAATACACCTTCCTTCCATCCTTGGAATAACACTTTGAAAAAAGCAGGGCAGCTGTTCTTACTTTCAGCCCCATGCGTGCGGAACTTGATGCTTAGAGCAGTTCAGTGACTTAATCGTTCACCAACAATTCCCCTGTGATTCTACAAATTTTCACACCTCCTAGGCTGGTCTGTGCTCCCTCTCTCTTCTGCCTAACATATCCCTCATCTTCTTCAAGGATTAGCTCAAAAGTCACATCCTCTGTGACAAGCCTTCCCACCCAGCCATGTACCTGCTGCCTCCCCCGAGTTCCCAGAGGAAACTTCTATTACAACCCAGCTTGTGGGGAGGTGGTGCCCTGAGCTCCAAAAGGGAGATGCCCAGGCTTGACTCTCTAGTCCTCCCCTTGCTAGCTGGGTGACCTTGGGCAAGTCCCAGCCAGACCCGGGCTCTGTGTCTTCTTGAGTAAAATGAGGATACTATTTCTACCGTTTATTATCTACATGTTTCAGGCACTTTACCGATTAGCCTACTTATTCCTCTCCAAAGCCCTAGAGGAAGGGATTATTCTGCTCTGTTTTACAGATCTCTCAGGCTTGGACAAGTTTTGACTCCGGGCTATTTGACTCCATTTCTTTCTACTACATTATGCTCCACCTTTTAAGCAGGAATGATTCTTTTGTGATTCCCACTGCTCTAGTCTTTGAGAAGGTAAGATAGATAAGTATGTCAACAGCTTTGTGACTCAGTAGTTGGGTTGCTCTCCTTCTTTTTCTGCCCTGTCACACAGTCCTAGTTGTCCTTCACCAGGGTGGTCTGACATGTGTGGCCTCAGAGGGGTCCTCGAAATACATCACAGACATAGAACGTTTGCATCATAGAACGTTTGACTCTGGAAAATAGTGACTCTTAATCTTTCTAAACATACACAGACACAAAAACACACAGACACACTTTTCAAGTTGTGAAAAACAACAGACATACCTAAACATGGACAAAACATAGAAGGCAAGCTTGAAGAATTATGATAAAGTAAAAATCCATATGACTACCTCCCAGGTCAAGAAATAGCTCATTGGGCTTCCCTGGTGGCACAGTGGTTGAGAATCCGCCTGCCAATGCAGGGGACACGGGTTCGAGCCCTGGTCTGGGAAGATCCCACATTCCGGGGAGCAGCTAGGCCCGTGAGCCACAACTGCTGAGCCTGCGCGTCTGAAGCCTGTGCTCCACAACAAGAGAGGCCGCGGCAGCGAGAGGCCCGTGCACCGCGATGAAGAGTGGCCCCCGCTTGCCACAACTGGAGAAAGCCCTCGCACAGAAACGAAGACCCAACACAGCCATAAATCAATCAATCAATAAATAATTTTTTAAAAATAAGTAAATAAATAAAATAAAATAAAATTGCCTTAAAAAAAAAAGAAATAGCTCATCACCATAAATTAGCTATAAGGATATATTGTGCAACATGGAGAATATAGACAATATTTTATAATAACTATAAATGGAATATAACCTTTAAAAATTGTGAATCACGGGACTTCCCTGGTGGTCCAGTGGCTAAGACTCCACATTCCCAATGCAGGGGGCCCGGGTTTGATCCCTGGTCAGGGAACTAGATCCCACATGCCACAACTAAGAGTTTGCATGCCACAACTAAAGATCCTGCAGGCCACAACAAAGATCCTGCGTGCTGCAACTAAGACCTGGTGCAGCCAGATAAATAAATATTGTTTTTAAATATTGTGAATCACTACGTTGTATACCTGAAACTTATATAATGTTGTACATCAACTACACCTCAATTAAAAAAAAGAAAGAAATAGCTCATCACCAGCAGCCAGAAGCCCCATCATGCCCCCTCCCAATCACTGTCTCTTCTACCAGAGGTAACTACTACCTTGACTTTTATGGAAATCACTTGTTTCCTTTTCTTAATAGTGTATTACCCAATAGGCATTCCTAAACACTATACAGTAAGTCCTCCTCACACGAACCTTCAAGTTGCAATCTTTCAAAGATGCGAACGTGCGTTCCCATGTCCAATCACATAAGTTAGTTCACCTGTCTGGAGAACATTGTCACGTGCATGCATCCTCTACAAGTGGTTGTGCTTTTGTGTACTTTACTGTATAGTACTGTATAGAGTACAGTAGTACAATATCTTTATTTCAAGTTCAGGATGTCCAGAAGCAAGTGTAAAAGCGGTGGTGATGTAAGCTGGTACTGCTAAGAATCGCCAAGAGAGACAAGAGGAAGAAGTAACTGCAGAACTGAAGAGATTCACAAAGCAGGAAATGGCAGGGGATTTTCTTTATTTCAGGAGGCACTGTTAGTTTTTGAGGCACAGGACCCGAATGTAGAAAGGTACACAAAGGTTGCAGCACCCGTTCAGAATGCAATCCAGTGCTACTGTGTCATCTATGACGAAAAAAAAAGAGCTACTAGCCAGACATCACTGGATCGTTTTTTCAAGAGGGTAGATAGAATTGAATCCAGCGAGGAACCAGAACCTGTGCCATCAGCGTCAGGCGTGAGTGAAATTGCATCTTGCCCTCCGTCTCCAATCGCTGACCTTCCTTCAACACTACCATCTCCCTCCTCCAGTCAGTAACTCTTCTTGCCTGTTCACTCGATGCCAGCCCCTGTATGCCAGTTGTTGTACTGTACTAATGTACTTTTCACGCTACCATACTGTAAGATTAAAAATGTTTTCTTTATTTTTTGTGTTTGTTTTTTATGTATTATTTGCATGAAAAATATTATAAACCTGTTACAGTACACAGCCGATAGTGTTAGTTGGGTACCTCGGCTAACTTTGTCAGACTTACGAACAAACTGGACTTATGAATGTGTACTCAGAATGGAACTCATTTGTATGTAGGGGACTTACTGTAGTTACATCTTGCCTCTTATTGAACTTTGTATAAATGGGGTCATATGATACCCAGAGTCAGGCTGGGTCAGGCTTCTTTCATCCAACATTATGTTTGTGAGAGCCACCCATGTTCTGTATAAATGGAATATGTTCTTTTTCATGGCTGTATAGTATTCTGTTGCGTGACTATACCACAATTTACTTACCTGCTATGGACAGACGTGAGGATTGATTCTTCCACTTTGGGGCTATAATGAAGTACAGTGTGAAGACGCCTAGGATATTGAGTCCAGTGGTCTTTTTCACTAATCCACAGGTGTTTTCTATGTCTCTACTGTCCAGAATTGATGCTTTCTCCCCTACACACACCACCCCACCCCCTACCACACCATCTGCTGTTCAGCCTGGAAATGGCAAAACATTACAGTACAAGCTGGGAACCAAAAGCTATTGAAGAAATAAGAGGTCAAAGACTTTCCAGAGGCCTCCCTTCCTTTCTGCTTCAGATTTGACTCCGGATAACCATAGCAACAACAACAACAAATACTTGAAAGCATGAAAAGAATTGTTATTCATTTCCTCTAGGTCTTGGGGTGGTGGGGGGGAATAGGAGAGAAAGTGCTGACCTTGTCAGTTCTGCTGGTGAGACTGGGCCCACGTTCATTAAAAACCTCAAGCGGGGTTGGGGGTTGGGGGTGGTGTGGATCCACTTCTGCACAAGGGGAGGGGAAAGGGCTGGGCTTCTGCTCCTTTGCAGGACCTGATCCACAGCCAGTTTTCAGATAATTTGGGGGCGAAGGACAGCGAAGCCAGCAGCAAAGAGGCTCATTCTAGCTGCAGGCTATGCAGGAAGCTGGCCAGGCTGGCTGGGCTACCAGACCACTCTATCAGCTTGACTCCTAGAAGGTGGGCCTGGGGGAGCTAGAGGGAGTGTCTCCCACCCTGCTCACGCCAAGAGGTACCACAGTGGAGGGGGTGTATCTGACCCAGTGGGCTTCTTACTGGGGAAATGAAACATGGAAGCTTAAAGCAGTTTACAAATGACAAGGTTCTAGTAAAGTAAGATTTCCCTTCAGGGCCTGAACCAGCCCACGAATCTCCCACCTCAATTCAAAGTTTCCTGGGTCATCTGGCAGAGAAACCATCCAGCTGCCGTCATTTATTTTGCATTTTCATGGTTTCAGTACGTTGGACTTCAATTTTTTTCGACAATACACCGCTGGCAGAAACATAATTGGTACCATTTTTCTGGAGGGCTTTTTGGTAACAAGAATCAGAAGTGTAGAAAACAAGCTTTCCCTTTGACCCAGCAATTCTACTTCTAGGAAGCCACCCTAAGGGAATAATCAGAAATAGACACAAGAATATTCATCACAGTATTGTTTATAATATGGAAAAACTGGAGCCAACCCAGACAGCCACAATAAGGAACCAGTTAATTAAATCTCTGGGCATCGTTATAGGAATGTTATCAAAGAATGTGTAATAGCAGGGAATGATGTTAACTCATATTATAACCTGATGGTCAAAGGGAGAAAAAGACTGAAAGAATATACGTCTTCGTAGAAACATGCTTATGGGTTCATGTGTAATTACAGAATCACTATATACTATGTGTGATATTTTAAAATCTTTACTTTTTTTATTGCAAAGTTAATACAAGCTCATTGAAAAGGATTCAAAATTTTTATTCAAGGCCACTCCTTGGGAGTAACCACTGTCAACAGTTTGGTCTATTCCCTTCCAGACCTATTTATATTTTCAAGTGTTTTACAAAACAAACACCCCTAATTCTCACAATAACCCCTGTGGTATAGTATTTTTATTTTCCCAATTTTTAGAGCTAAAGAAACAGACTCAAAATGGTTAAATCTGGAACACCTTCACCATCTTCTGGAATACAAAATGGACATGAACGTGAAGAGTCATATCCTTGGCTAGTCCTAGACCACTTTGTATCGTCAGTTCTTGGGCCCTTGGGAGATGAGATTTGGAAAAGGTGCTGGCCTTCAACCCCATCACAGAGCAGGAGTTCCCTTTGCTCCATTCAGAGAGGTGACCCTCCAGTCACTTCTAGCATATGCCCAGTGACAGGGTGAAGGACAGCCTCCTTCACTTCCTGGAGCTGAAACCTACCCCCTGCAACTTGAATTCCTTGGTCCCAGTTTCTCTTCTGAGTCCAAGTCCTACTAGTGAGTCCTGGCAAACCCAGCAAGGTATTTACCCAGAGGCAGCTGGAGGCAGCCTTCTAGGGGGAAAACGCAGTCAGGATGAAGGAAGAAGTTGCTAGACCAAAGGTTGGACCAAGGGTTGGATTTGAGAGCCAGCTTCCAGGCCTCAAATAGAAAATGAGTCAAATGAACTGGGGGCTGAAGGAACTAAAAACAAAAAAGCAGTTCAGAAGTTGCCTGTGCATTAGAGCAAGCATGCTGGTGTTGGACTGCATCCAACATCTAGCCCTGCATAGAGTCGGGCTAGACACTCTGGAATGATGCAGAAACTCACTCGTTCTCCCACATAAGAGCACTCCAAATATTTGCACTGCGCCCCTCCCCGCATCATGACTCACCTTAACCTTCTCTTCTAAACACTCTTGCAAGGATCTCAATGTCCTTTCCCATGCAGTTACTGTTTCTGGATATATGGTGCATTGAATCTTGTCCTTGTTAATTTGGTTTTGTTTTGTTTTATAATTTTTTAAAAATTAATTATTTATTGTTGGTTGCATTGGGTCTTTGTTGCTGTGCGCTGGCTTTCTCTAGTTGCGGCGAGCAGGGACTACTCTTCGTTGAGGTGCACGGGCTTCTCATTGCAGTGCCTTCTCTTGTTGTAGAGCACGGGTTCTAAGCATGCGGGCTTCAGTAGTTGTGGCACACAGGCTCAGTAGTTGTGACTCGCAGGCTCTAGAGCACAGTCTCAGTAGTTGTGGCACCCGGGCTTAGTTGCTCTGCGGCATGTGGGATCTTCCCGGACCAGGGCTCGAACCCATGTCCCCTGCATAGGCAGGTGGGTTCTTAACCACTGCGCCACCAGGGAAGCCCTGTTAATTTGGTTTTAATTAGCCATGTAAACTAGTCAGTTTCTTCCACTCACCCACAATCTACCATGTTAGCTAAGAGGCAGCCTGGTAAGTTTGCATCTTCTTTGGTGCTACAAAGGAATACACTCTAAAGGCTGGATGGTCTTCACCTCTAAGGAAAGCAGACTTTTTAATGAAAAAGCTGGTTGACCCTTAGGTCTTATTCTTTCCTTGGGCTTCCTCCTGAATTAGTGGAACTATAAGGAGGTTAGTTGATGATGCCAAACCATAGAGTGAAATACTTGATGCTGAACCCCAAGTGGTCTTTTCACCTACACACACACACACACACACACACACACACACACACACACACACATCTGCCAAATAGGCAGTATCCAAATGAGATTCAATGTCTTAGGTTGATGATTTGGCAAGACTGGTAGAAAATTCCAGGTTACATTCCTTTTATAAATAAGAAGGCAGAGAGTGTGAGGTCTAATGATGTCTAATTTAAATTTTCTAGTCTTTTTATTTCTGATCCAGAACACCCCGCAGAGGAGAATGTCCATCACCTAGCTCTTTGGTGTCTTGAAGACGAAAACCCCCTGAATTGTTCCTTGACTGAAACCAGTCTTTTCATCTTTACATTCAAGATATAGGCTAACAATAAAAGATGCTAGTAACAATACTATTAAAGTTATAAAACATATCTTTCAAATAATTCACTCATTCATTTATTCACTCATTCAGTCCTGAAAGATAACGACCCAGCCATGCACAGATCTAGGAAAGAGCATTCCACGGAGCAGAAACAGCAAAACCAAAGGCTCTAAGTGCAATTGAGCTTGGGACTTCCCGAGAAAGCAAGAGACCAGTGAAGCTAGAGCATGGTAAGGTGAGGGGAAGAGAGGTAAGAGATGAAGTCATCGGATTGGGCAATTGATTATGGGTCAGGGAAGAGGTCCAGGCTGGAGGTATATATTTGAAAGTCAGCAGCAAATAGATGGTATTTAAAGCCTTGAGATTGGGTGTGGACATCTATTGAGTATGGCCAGTGCTCTGGGAGATGTCAACCTTTAGACATTTGGACTGATGAGACAAGGCTAAAGAGGAATGACTAGAAAAGTGAAAGGACAACCAAGAGTGGAGCCTAGATGTCAAACGAAGAAAGTGCTGCAATAAGGAGAGAGGGATCTTGTGTGTCCAGTGCTGTTGAAAAAGTCTAGTAAGAATAAGGACCAAGAAAGACCCAGTGGACTTGGGAGTATAAAGGCCCTTGGGACATCAACAAGAGCTATTTCTATGGAGTAGAGGAGATAAAAGCGGTGCTGGAGTGGATGCAAGGGAGGGGGAACAGTGAAGACAGGAAGAGTAGATAACTCAAGGAGTGTTGCTATGAAGGAAGCAAAGAAACGGGGCAGTAGCTGGGGTCCAGAACATTTTATTTTTTAACATGGGAGAAATTGCGGCATGCTTGCATATTGATGGGAATGATCCAGGCAAGAGGGAAACACTGGTGATGGTGCAATGCCCAAGAGTAACAGGGCTTACATTTACCAAAAGACACGTACAAGAGTGTTCATAGCCACTTTACGCCTAATAGCCAGAAATTGGAAACAACCGAAATATTTAACAGTAGTTGTCTGGTTCTTAATGGCTTAACAATTCCCAAATTTAGAGGCTTAACACAACAGTATATCAGTATTATTATATCTTATGGTTCTGTGGGTCAGGAAATCAGACGAGGCACACATGTTTGCTCTGTGATCTCTGGGGCCTCAGTGGGATGACTCGAAGGTGTGGGGATTGGCAAGGAAATTCTCTTTTTCTACCCTCAGCCTCTTCACATGGCTAGCTTGGGCTTCTGTGCGGCATGGCGCCTTCAGAGTAGTCAGTCTTCTTATATAGAGGTTCCGGGCTCCAAGAGGAAAGAAGCAGAAACTGCCCAACCTCTTAAAAGCTAGGTTTGGGACCAGCTTAGGCTCACCTCCACCATACTCTATTGGCCAAAGCAGTCACAGGCCAGCCAAGTTCAACGAGACAGGGACTCCACTGTCAATGGGAGGAGTGTCAAAGAATTTACAGCCATCTTAAATCTGCCACAATCAATAAAATAGGTAAACAAATTGTTGTGCACTCATACAATGGAATACTGCACAGCAATGAAAAAGATGAATTACTGCTACTTGTGGTGAGTGAACCTCACAGGCATAAAGTTAAATGAAATGTCAGGCACAAAAGAAATATATTCTGTCATATTCCATTTATATGAAGTTTTATTTGCATAATCAATCTAGGGTGATAGAGGTCAGAATAGTAGATACCCTTGAGGGGGTACTTACTTGGATGAAGCATGAGGGAGCCTTCAGGAGTGCTGGAAATGTTCTTTGTCTTGAATGGTAATAACAGAGCTATATATATATGCAAACATTAATCAAACCTTACACTTAAGATTGGTGTGTTTTGCTCTATTTAAAAGTATACATACGTTTTAAAAAATCTAAAAGAAAACAAAAATGATGCAGGAAAGAGGAGACAGTTGCTGGAAGGTTGTGTCACAGGTAAGAGTGGATGGGGTGAGTGCATAGTTTGGCTGGTGTGGTAGTAGAAGTGCATGGAATTGGTCTTTGGATGGTTGCTATTTTCTCATTGGAAACAGGTAGCCCGTCAGAAGCTGATACAGAGGAGAGGGAAAGAAGCGAAGAGTTGAAAAGAAGAAAAATTGGCAAGAGCAGTGTGGAATGGAAATGTAGGAGGAGTTCCTGGCAGTACTAAATGCCCTAGTAAAGTATTTGGTCACTCATTTAAAGTGAGGAAAATCAGCACGGTTCTGGGTGTCCACATTCACTGACTGCAGGCAGGGAGGTGGGCTCCACCGCAGTGGGGGTTTGCTAGGAAAGCACAGTGGAAGGAGGCAAGGACTAGGGAGCTGAGGGTGTATACAAGGCAGTAAGAGCCAGAGAATGAGGGTCCATGGGTGAGGAAGAAAGTGGGGATGGCAAATTATTAGAGTTTTGATATTAGAGGAAAGGAGCTGAAAATATAGCAAGTGAGAAAAGGAGGAAGATTGAAATGGAGGTTGGGGGGAGGCAGAGCTATTGGTAACAACGTGTAAATGTGGGTGTGGTTAAGGCTGTATATTGGGCAGACGAGCTGCGTAACAAACACGGAGTTTACTTCTCACTCATGCCACAGTCCCATGCTTACGGATGGGGTGGGGACAAAAGTCAGTTCCCTAAAGTCATTTCCAGTCCTAGGCTCTTTCCACAGCAGCTCAGATTCTAGGCTCACACTCTTCAACACTGAGCACCGGAAACGTGACTTGTGCAACTAAGAAACTGAATTTTAAATTTTATTTATACTTAATTCATTTAAAAATTTGAAAGAATATTTGAGGGGGGAGAGATAAATTAGGAGGTTGGGATTAACATATACACTATATATAAAATATAAATATATAATTATGTAAAATAGATAACCAACAAGGACCTACTGTATAGCACAAGGGACTACACTCAGTATTTTGTAATAACCTATAAGGGAAAAGAATCTGAAAAAGAATATATACATATATGTATGTATATACATATATATACGAAAAGAATATATATATATATATATGTCTGAATCACTGTGCTGTATACCTGAAACTAACATGATATTATAAATCCATTATACTTCAATTAAGTATATAAGATGCTATGGAAGTCTAAGTCCCCTCCCCCCCAAGAAAGAATGTTTGGAATGATTTTAGTGTGTGCATCTACTTTATGAAATTATATACAGATCAAGTGTTTTTTATGGGAACTTAGCATCTGAATTGATTTATGCTAAAAGTGCAAATTACCAGATTCCAAAGACTTAATATGAAAAAAGAATACAAAATACCTCTTTAATAATTTTTATATTGATCACAGGTTGAAATCATAATGTTTTTGGTATATTGGGTTAAATAAAATATATTATTAAAATCAATTTCCCCAGTTTCTTTTTGTGTTTTTTTTTTTAAAGCAACTAGTAGAAAATTTAAAATCACATGTGAGGGCTTCCCTGTTGGCGCATTGGTTAAGAACCTGCCTGCCAATGCAGGGGACATGGGTTCGAGCCCTGGTCCGGGAAGATCCCACATGCCGCGGAAGCCCACGAGCCACAACCACTGCGCCCACATGCCGCAACTACTGAAGCCTGCACGCCTAGAGCCAGTGCTCTGAAACAAGAGAGGCCACTGCAGTGAGAAGCCCTCACACCGCAACAAAGAGTAGCCCGGACTCGCCACAGCTAGAGAAAGCCCGTGTGCAGCAACAAAGACCCAATGCGGCCATAAATAAATAAATAAATAAATTTTTAAAAAATAAATAAAATAAAATCACGTGACATTTCTGTTGGACAGTGCTGTTCTAGGGCCTCAGAACCCTCCATTGGACGCTCTCCACCTGGCTGCAGATAATAGAGCAAACAGAGGGCAGTTTCCATATTCCTTTGTGCAAAACTCAGTCACGATGCCACAACTAACTACAAATGAGTCGGGGAAATGTCATCTGCCCAGGAAGGAGAGGAAACAGATTTGGGGAGTCACAGCTGGCCTCTGGCACAGGTAAGGTGAAAGAACGAGATCACTGAAAAAAGGAGGCCGAGGTGCTGGCAGACAGGGATTGGAAAGGTTGTGCATATGAGTTTTGAAATTACTGTGAATTTGGAAAAAGTGACAGAGAACAAAAATCTTTAAGACCCCTAGGGTCTACAGCTGATGCAGCAAAGAGGAATATTTAGCAAGTAGAGTTTAGTAAATATTTAGCAAATAGGGTTCAGCGTGTTACCATAAGCAAGTTATTTAACCATTCTGTTTGAGGTTTCCTTATCTTAAAATAGGGATAATAATAATAATACTTATCTTACAGGGTTGTTGTATTAAATGCTAAAATACCTGTAAAGTATTTAGCATGTAGAAATGACAATATAAAACAATTTCCTAATGTAGCACTAAAAGCACATAGGTTTCTCCTTTGTTTATATCTTCTTCTTTGTGTATTTACTTTCGTTGGTGTGTGCCTTCATCTGGCCTTGCCCTCAGATAAATGAAAACAATCTGTTAATTCTGTTCTAGGACATGATTCACTAGCAAAAATCACCAGTTCCATGAACATTTATGTTGCTATTCCGAAGAAAGGATTGGCTTTCACCTGATGTGAAATTGATTTAATTGTAGACTGTAATTGGAGAAAGGAGCACACGTTTCTTTTATAAATAGAATAAAAATCTCATTTTCAAAAGGAAAAAGCTTTGTGGGGGAAGAGGGAACTTCTGAGAGGAGGGTGTGGCTACTTTCCAGATCACAGTTGAGGAAATTGCTGTGACTCTTTCCCTGTTGCCTAATAAGGGCTTGTATATAAATGGTAAAATGAGGAGAGATGTTGGGCAGTCCTTCCGAAGTTCCATTTTTTTTCACACCATTTCCAAAGCAGTCCCCAGAGAAATCAGTGGCTTCCGTTAATGTTGTCTATAATAAAATATCAAAGCTGAACTTTCTGGGCATAAGAATTAAATTCGTGCTCTGTAGCACTGTTTGCTTTCCAGAGGGGACATTCCACAAATCACTCTTCAAATCTCAAACCAGAAACTAAGGAGTTCTTTAGACAGTCCTCTAGAATGTGATCGTGCCAGGGAACAGCTGCTGGTCCAAGTTCGGGTTAGGAAAATAGGTAAGTGATTCTTCGCTCCCGGTAGCTAGATGAGAATAGCAAAACCCAGCCTATCAATTAGAAAGCTCCAACCTGTGCATAATTTAAAAAAAAAATCTCTTATAAGTTACTTGTTCTAGGAGAGGGGGATTCTGACCCTTTGTGGTGGTTTTGTGAGTTTCCATCCTCCAAGTCTGGCATGCCAAGGTGCTACTCCAAGCAGTGGGTAGGTCTGTCAGACCTGCCCATCCACCCTCACTGTTCTGTACCAGGAAGTCACAGGCAAGTGCTGATTTTTAAAAATTAGAACTGAATCCGTGCATTTACAGAACCCGAAACATTTTTAACTTATTAATTTTTCACAGGTTTCATTTACACGGGGCTTCACAGCACTTTCCTGTAAATTCTCACCAAAGCCCTGTAAGGAAGGTGTTCGTGTCCTTACTTTACAGATGAGGGACTTGAATCTTGGAGAGGTTGTGTCTTTCCTAAGGTCACATGGTGATAAGACAGGAGCAGAGGCTGGATCAAAGCAGCCCTCTTGTGCTCTTGCACAATGCCCACCCTCGCTTGTGATTAAAAACTAAACTAAACCAAAATGAAATTAAGTACTGCTTCCTCATGTAGCTAATTTTATCACAGAATCACTGTGACCAGTGATTCAGAGTACATGTTACTCACTTTCTCAACTAGTTAGTAGCCACAGCCAGCAGTGGCTCCTGCGTACTCCAAGATATTCTCAGTGTCTGAAATCCCTTTTTTTCAATTGAAGTACAGTTGATTTCTAATGTGTTAGTTTCAGGTGTACAGCAAAGTGATTAAGCTATACATATATACATATCTTTTCTTTTCCAGATTCTTTTCCATGATAGGTTATTATAAGATATTGAATACAGTTCCTTGTGCTATACAGTAGGTCCTTGTTGTTTATCTATTTTATATATATATAGTACAGTATATCTGTTAATCCCAAACTCCTAATTTATCCCTCCTACCCTCCTTTCCCCTTTGGTAACCGTAAATTTGTTTTCTATGTCTGTAAGTCAATTTCTGTTTTGTAAATAAGTTCATTTGTATCATTTTTTTAGATTCCACATATAAGTGGTATCATATGATATTTGTCTTTCTCTGTCTGGCTTACTTCACTTAATATGATAATCTCTAGGTCCATCCATGTTGCTGCAAATGGCATTATTTCATTCACATTTATGGCTGAGTAATATTCTGTCGTGTATATATACCACATCTTCTTGATCCATTCATCTGTCAGTGGACGCTTAGGTTGTTTCCGTGTCTTGGCTATTATAAACGGTGCTACAGTGAATATTGGAACACATATTGGAACATTATCCTGCCTTTCTAGTAGCAACTTTATTGCAGAAACCAAATGTCTCCATTTAGAAGGAGAAGCTGTACTTTACAGAAGAGTCATTTTATAGTCCCTAATGAAATTATTGATTCAGGCAAGGATTATCAATTGTTGTTAAAACCTCTATGGAAGGATACTTGATTATTCATATCGTATTAAAGTGATAACATTTGGGTTACTTTCTGGTCACAAGAGATAAAAAACATAACGATGTAATGGAGGCATCAGGCTGCTCCCACTTTAACCTAGTGGTCCTCTATCCCATTAGCATGACTAATGGTGAGATAACCAACTGTATGTGTCTTCTGATGTGACACAATACAAAGCACACAATACCACATATACTGTATTCTAGCCAAAAATGTTTAACTTGAACCTAACCAAATGTTTAGATCTAACTTATTTACTGAAATAGGGGGGATACGGGAACAAGCTAAACAAAACTATGGGGAAACAAACAAATCTAAAAGATGGTACATTCTTTAGGACAGCTGGCCCGGACTCTTCAACAAAGCAGTGTAATAAGAAAAGGGACCCTTCTAGGTTAAAAGACAGTTTAAAAAATTAAAAGGAACATGTGGCTCTGGATTGGTTTCTGGTTTGTGCAAACCAGCTATGAAGGACGTTTTGGGCCAAATGAAGAAATTCAAATATGTGTTAAGTATTGGATAATATTAAGAAATCATCATTAATTTTTTTTAGATGTGAAACATCATTTTTGGCTACATAGGAAGAAGTTCTTATTCTTCAGAAATGCGTGCTGAAGCATTTAAGGCTGTTTCAGGAGTTTAGAACAACAATCATTTATTTCTCATTCACACTACATCACTATCCCAGGCCAGTGGCCACTCTCTTGTCACCTTCAGTCTGGTGTGCAGACCGAAGAAGCAGCCCTATCTAGGACTTTGCTTGTCTTTTTGCCAAAGGAAAAGAAAGATGATGGACCCACACTATGGCTCATGAAATGTAGGCTTCACCTCTACTCGTATTTTATTGACTAAAGTATAAGTTGCATGGCTAAGTCTAGCATCAATGGGTTAAAGAAGTATAATTCTCCCACAGGGTGGGGCAGTAGAATTATTTAGAAATCAGTGACAATGGGAACAAAGCATCTCAGCTCTGAGTCATAACAAAATATTTTCTCAGGGAGCAGATTATAATGTTAAATCCAGATGTTAGAAAGCAAGAAAGGTTGAAAATAAATGAACTTAGCATTCAGCTCCAGAAACCAGAGAAGAAATAAAAAATAAACCAAAGAAGGTAGGAGGAAAGAATTAATAAAGATATAATAGATAGTATGAAATAGAATGCCAAAAAACAATAGCTTTAAACTTCTATGTTCTGACAAGATCAAAACATAGAAAGCCTTTGGCAAGTCTGTTCCAGAAAAGAAAGAAGCAGAAAGACACTGTAACATTCATTAAGAATGAAAACAGGATGCAGATATTTAAAAACAAATTTTTTTTAATGTTAGGTACAGCTTCATTCCAGTGACTTTAAAAATCTAGACCATGGGGAATGACTTTCCAAACCTGACTAAATAAATAGAAAGCCTGAAATCACCAATAATAACATAAGGAATAGGTAGACAAAGGTCTACCTTTATAAAAGAAAGCAGGTCCACGTGGCCCGTAAGGTTGAGTACTCTCAAGACTTCAAAGGGGAGATGAACCTCATGTAATATGAAATGTTCCATGGGTTAGTAAAATGTGGAAAGCTTGTCCATAGCACACTATCACTTTTCAGCGAACAGTGCTGTAGGATCAAGTTCTGGTCGATGAAAGAAGGGGAAAGAGAGGTACATGCTTTGGGGAAAGGTTTTCTTCTCCAATAAAATGACAGGGATGTGTGAGGAGACCCAGCTCCCTCCTCCCTGCTTGGGGACATGTCCCTGTGGACCTGCTGCTGCCATCATGTGACCCGAGGGAACACTGGGCTGAGCCATTGAGAATGAGACAGGAAGAACTTGGATTCTCTGTGACGCTGTTGAGCCCTGAGCCAACTCTGGGCCCTCCTCCATGAGAAAAATATTCTTGTCATATAAACCACTTTTCTTTGATTTTTTGGTGAATGGCAGCTGAGAATACACCAAGTAAAACGTGTGAGGTCTATCAAATTTTACAGCATAAATACCCCAGGTAATATCAATGGTTTCAGAACCCAAAAAGGTTCAAGAGCTTTGCAGCTAATTTTGCCTGTGTTGGTCTTGCATAATTCTGTTAGTACAACTAGATGCTTTCATATACCATTTCTAAACGGAATTTTGTCTTTTAAATCCTATACTGCAAGTGGTCTATTGAACTATTTCAATGATGAAATAGAGACAGAAACCCCTGTCTTTTGTTGTTGTTCTTGAGGTATAGTTGATTTATAATGTTGTGTTAATTTCTGTTATACAGCAAAGTGACTTACCTACATATATATATATATATATATATATATATATATGACACATATATCGCAAGATATTGAGTATAGTTCCCTGTGCTATATAGTAGGACCTTGTTGTTTATCCATTCTACATATACTAGTTTGCATCTGCTAACCCCAAATTCCCAATCCATCCCTCCCCTATTCCCCCTCCCCCTTGGCCACCACAAGTTTGTTCTCTATATCTGTGAGTGTGCAGAAACCCCTATCTTTAAGAAAGTTGCTCCAAAAAAATTCTTATCTGCAAAACTGAATCACATTTCTTTTTTTTTCTGCCAAGAAAACTTAGAGAAAAAACAGAGTATACCAATGTTTTTTTCTTCCTGTTTTAAGCAGTGAGATGATTATGGAAATTGTTATGCCTATGATTCTTAATTCTTAAGCTTTTGATCTCTTGTAAAAACTAAAATAGGATTCTTGACCAGATGGCTGTTATAACTAGTTCAGATTTTATTGAAGTGTTTGCACTGCTTTTTGTCCATATCACACCGCTTATGTTATGAGGTGTTAAGTGATCATCCAGTTTTTTTTTTTATTTTTAGCCCACCTTGTTTGTGTTCCTGTCAGCTGATATAATTCAATGCTAGAAAGTTAATGAGTTGTTTTCAGTGAGATCCAGGGCATTCAAGAAATATACTAGCTCTGGGACTTCCCTGGTGGTCCAGTGGTTAAGACTCTGCACTTCCACTGAAGGGGGTGCAGGTTCGATCCCTGGTTGGGGAACTAAGATGAAAAAAAAGCTAAGTAGAATACAGGCCCCAATAAAAACACAACACTCTTACACCTGGGTTAAGTGAATGATTCCATGCCAAGGAGAGGAGAAATGTATGCAGATAACTCAGGTGTTACGAGTTTAGGAGTCAAGGTCAGACAAATGTAGTCACTGGAGAGAACAGAGGGCAATAACCTTCCTGTGAAACTGGGAGGGAAATGCAATTACCAGGGACTCAGGAACAGAGCAAGGGTCAGCCAAGAACAAGAAGATAGGCAGATCTTGGTTACCGGAAAAGTTCTTGGTTACTAGAAATCCAGAAACCAAGGTCGAGGCAGTCGCAGGAAAGAGCAAGACCAACTCTATCCTGAGCTAATGAATTTCCAACAAGGGCTTTGGAGACTCCTGCCCGTAAGCATCCTCCCTAGAGTGGGAGGGAGACTGAGCCTGGAGGTGGGAGGTGAGAGAGAGTAGTCAGGAGCCCGGAAGAGCTCTAAAACAAGATCACTACACTAGACAAATGAACTGCTTCCTCAGAACTTCAACTGCTGACTGATAAATTACTGCTACAAGAAGACTTATTTATCTCCTAGATCTAAAAGGAGCTGACTCTGGAAAAAATTATGAAGACAGTGTCTTGTGTTCAATGTATGTAAACCCTCTTCCAACCCCCAAGTTAACTTCAAAAATCAAAACACATTCACTTTAGGGACTTCCTTTGTGGTCCAGCGGTTAAAACTCTGCGCTCCCAATGGAGGGGGCCCAGGTTTGATCCCTGGTCAGGGAACTAGTGTGCATGCCACAATTAAAGATCCCGTGTGCCACAACTAAGACCCGGCATAGCCAAAATAAATAAATATTAAAAAAAAAAAAAAAGACCTCACATATGGGGAGCCCTGAAGAAATGTTAGTTGAATAAATCAATGAAGGCAAGAATGACTCTAGGTTGAAATGTTAGTTATTGTTTGAAGGGGGATTGGTTTCAAGGGGTTTTGTTTGTTTTTTGGCCAGGCTGTGCGGCTTGTGGGATCTTAGTTCCCTGACCAGGGGTCACACCCGGGCCCCCTGCAGTGGAAGTGCAGAGTCCTAACCACTGGACCGTGAGGGAAGTCCCTGAAATTTTAGTTTTTGAAGACAGTTATTTAAATAGAAGTCTGTAGGATTCATCTCCCCTCCCCTCTTCCTAACACTATTCCAAATTTTTGAACCATGCAATTGAGAGAGACTGACCCCACCCCCAGGTCAAGAGTGGACCCTCCTGGGCTTGATCCAATCAGCGTATACCATCTCCCTCTCTGGTCTTCGCAGTTGGTTTAGGACAAACACAGTACCCGAGTCAGGGCAGTGGGTGGGTCAACGAGGCTACATTTAGAAGTTTTATTTAAGCTACTGAGGATGCTGAGTCTCTCTTTTCTTCTGGATTTGAACATGGAAATAATTAGGCCCAGAAGCTTCTAGAAACTAATCCTAAAAACCAATAAATGGAAAGCAAGAATCCAGGATTTATAGACTTCATTTGGGCCCTGGGTTAAACCTTTCCCAAAGCTGGACTTTACGCTATGTTCACCTGTACATTTTGCTTATTGTTTAAGTCACTAGGAGTTTGCTTTCTGTTTCTTGCTATGGAAAGATCATTAGCTGATATAAGCTTACGTGATTTGCAGGAAGTTGAAACACAGTATTCATTTATGGGGATTTCCTAACTCCCAAACCATCATATAACCAAAAGACCATTCTCCTCATAATATATCCAGTAAGCAGAGTTATATACTTGTACACAATTCATGAGAGAGAATGAATTTGTGTAAAAGTAATTAAGCTATGGTAGCTGTGGTCATGTCAGGAGTTGGTTGCAACACAATAATTAGAGTCAAGGAACTTGAATTCCCATGGCCCTGGAGATATTATCAAGTCTCTTAGGAAACACTGTTGCGATACTACCTAAAGTGACATTTAAATCTTCCTTCATGTTCCTCGTAGTCAGGTTGTGACAGATAGTTCCTGCTTAAAAGAAAACAGTCACTTCTCTGACACAATTATTTTCCACTGAAAACAAAACATCAAACTGAAAGGAAAGGAGATTGTTTAAATAATAAGTCAGTTATTTATTAATGCTATCAGGTAATGCAATCCTGGCAGCTAGAAAATTGGATTCAAGTTTTGAATTGCTCCAATTTTGCCCTAGAAGTTGTCTGGCAAACATACCAGAAGCCTACAGCTTATTTGAATAGAGGGAAATGAGCCCTGATCACTATTTGTGAGACACCTTTGTTCAAATAAAGATGAAATATGGAAAGATAGGGCCTACTATTCTTTTAGCCCACATTTCCTTTTCCACTGAAGGATGCCCCCGACTTCAGGATATGGAAAGTATTTTGTTTACCGCCATTATTCCTGACCTCTGAGGGGCAACATATTTTTTAATTTATAGAATTTCTGGAGAATCATGATTTTCTGGGTTTACAAAAGTCCATTTTTGACTAGTTTCTTAAAAAAGAAAACCTGGATATTTTTGATGGTGAATTTCTGAGTTAAGGAAACAGCACAGTGTAACAGAAAAAAGGTCTCACCAGGAGCTGAACACTCTCTGGTCACTTTGTGTATCTCATTAACTTTCTGTATAGACTAAATTTCTCAGTCTCTTTAGACCTCAGTTTCCTCATTTGTGAACAGATCAGCTGATCTTGAGGGTCCCTTCTCTAGAGATCTAGGAGTCTATGAGCAATATGCTTATCCTACTATATAATATCAAGAACTATAGTTTGAAACTACGCATCCTCTACAGCTTTTAGTCCATAGTAACAATCAGGAATAAATTGTCAGGTATAGGGTGAAAATATTCGAGAAGGATTCTCAGTTAGGGAATCAAATACCTCAAATTTGGGAGGAGCATTGAGTTTTATGAAAAAAAAAAAAAAAAAGGCCTAGGGCTAACTTTTGAGATTCAGGTACTTTCAAGGTTTGCTGAAAAACAGTGATTAAGTAATAAGACATTGTTCTTAAGTCTGCCTCGCCCTTGTATTAGGAAATTCTTCCTGGCCCCTCTTTGGTTAGAGTTTGTCATGAAAGAAATAAATAGAAAAATTGCAGGGTATATTACTTCGGCATATTACATGTACAAGGGGCCTGGATATTAAATAGATGGCTTCATGTGACACCTTTTTAGTTTCAAATTTGAGTTAAATTAGCAGGTTGCTTTGTAAGAGACATATCAAACAAAAGTAAACCAAGCATCCGTACTCCAATAAAAATTAATTAAAAAAAAAGTAAACCAAAATTCTCTGGAGACTGATGGCTTAGCTCTTTCTATAATTGAAAATACTTTTGTGTTTTTGACAGAGCTCTGTGGGGTTTAAATTTTTTTTAATTAAATTAAGTAGAAAAATCAATATAAAAAAATGAAATGTATGGGGCTTCCCTGGTGGCACAGTGGTTGAGAGTCCGCCTGCCGATGCAGGGGACATGGGTTCGTGCCCCGGTCCGGGAAGATCCCACATGCCACGGAGCGGCTGGGCCCGTGAGCCATGGCCGCTGAGCCTGCGCGTCCGGAGCCTGTGCTCCACAACGGGAGAGGCCACAACAGTGAGAGGCCCGCGTACCGCAAAAAAAAAAAAAAAAAAAAAAAAAAAAATGAAATGTATGGTGCATAACAGGCTATAATTACAGTTCTGGCTTCACTTGTACTTTTTTAGTGAAAAAAGCATATATTAATTTGAATGATATGAAATTGCTATCTTCGTAGGTCAAAATTTCATTTGGTTTCACCTAATACCTTGTAACTCATTTATTAAGGTGTTAGTTCTTAGCCTGTTACTGAAGAACTTAAATCTTCCTTTAAGGAGGAAAAAAAAAGGGTTGCAGGTAGGAATTGTGGGTCTCAGGGTTTGTAATGGGAGGAGCCAGTTACACTAAAGTGCTTTTTTCCCAACCACTTAAACTATCAAAGTAGAACAACATGTACATGATTTTAAAAAAATCAAACTACAAGATGAAATGAACTACAAATGAAAAGTACATGTATCCTCTCTCCTATCCCATTGGAAAAACATACATGATTTTCACTGAACTCCCTAGAGGTAATCACTTTAAATACTTTCTCGCTTTATTTCATACCTACTGTACAGCACAGGAAATTCTACTCAATATTCTGTAATAACCTATATAGGAAAAGAATATGAAGAAGAATGAATATACATATATGTAGAACTGAACCACTTTGCTGTACACCTGAAACTGACACAACATTGTAAATCAACTATACCCCAATATAAAATAAAAAGTAAATTAAAAAAAAAAGAAAAAGTAAATCCATATCACTAGCCCTGTGCCAATAGAAAGGAGGCTCCAGGGCTTCCCTGGTGGCTCAGTGGTTAAGAATCTGCCTGCCAGTGCAGGGGACACGGGTTTGAGCCCTGGTCTGGGAAGATCCCATATGCCGCGGAGCAACTGGGTCCGAGGGCCACAGCTACTGAGCCTGCACTCTGGAGCCTGCGAGCCACAACTACTGAGCCCGTGTGACACTACTGAAGCCTGCACGCCTAGAGCCCATGCTCCACAACAAGAGAAGCCATCACAGTGAGAAGCCCGCGCACTGCAATGAAGAGTAGCCCCCGGGGCTTCCCTGGTGGCGCAGTGGTTGAGAGTCCACCTGCCGATGCAGGGGACACGGGTTCGTGCCCTGGTCCAGGAGGATCCCACATGCCGCGGAGCGGCTGGGCCCATGAGCCATGGCCGCTGAGCCAGCATATCCGGAGCCTGTGCTCCGCAACGAGAGAGGCCACGACAGTGAGAGGCCCACATAACGCAAAAAAAAAAAAAAAAAAAAAAAAAGAGTAGCCCCCGCTTGTTGCAACTAGAGAAAGCCCCTGCACGCAGCAACGAAGACCCAACACAGCCAAAAATTAAAATTAATTAATTAAAAAAAATAAAGGATGCTCCAAACATTGAGATTATATAACTACATTTTCAAACGCCCCATGAGTTGCCACATTTTAGTTTACTTTATATTTGGAACACAGTTTTCTGCTGGTTTTAATTGCCTTCCATTTAACAAAAGAAGCACATGCCTTCACCATATGATTAAATTTGTTCAGGATCTTAATTCCAGTCTCCATGGCCATGGAATCTACTTTCTGCTTGAAGATATTTTTCTCCCTTTAAAATCTGTTGTTCTCTTAGCCTGCTGTACAGTTGTTATTTTAGACCTTCTCTTCATAGCACTCCTGGGTTAGGATCAGTGTTTCTTGCATCCCAGGTTTTTCTCTTTCTTGGATTCCTTTTCCTTTTTACTGGTCCATCTTTAACTGATGTTTTCAGAAAGGATTTTTGAGAGGTGGACTTTCTGAGTTCTTACATGTCTGAACGTGTTTTCACTTTACCCTTATAGCTTAGCTGGGTATGGGATTCTGATGCTCAGAACTCTGCAGGCAGTCCACCACTGTCTCTAGCACTGTTGTTGATGAGAAGACTGGTGCCAATCAGGATTTTGTTCTGTTGTTCTGTTGTAGTTGACCTGTTGTTTGTTCTCCAGAAGCTTTTAGGAACTTCTCTTAGTATTTGATGTACTATAAAATCACAAGGTTAGGGTTAAGTATGGGTCTATTTTTATTTATTTTGCTTGGCACTCAGTAAGCGCTTTCAGTTTGAAGACTTCTATCTTTTCTCAACTCTAGGACATTTTTTTTTTCTGTATTTCTCTCACTATTTTCTCCCCCACATTTTCTTGCCTCCTTCTGGAACTATTAGTTCACTATTGTCCCTCCTGGATTGAACCTAGATAGTCTTTGGACTTTTAAAAATACAGTGTTTCTTTCGTCTTTTTGCTTTACACTCTGGGAGATTCCATTGACCTTTTCTTTCAGCCCTTATGTTGATTTTTTAAATTATGGGAATTAATTATATTTTAAATTTTCAATAAGTTTTTTGTCTCATATATACACATACATACATATATATATTTATATACATATACTTGTCTTTGTCTTATGGATACAATAGCTTCTCAACTTTACCTCTGGTTACTAATTAGAATACAAAAAAATTATCTTATGTTCCCAGAATTATCTGTTTCCCATTAGTTCAGCTTTTTTTTTTTTTTAAATCGTTCTTTTGAAAACATTACATCCATACCTTCTTCCGGTTATTTTTCAACTAAGTGAACTTTTCTTGTGCATCAAGAAAATTTCCTATCCTTTGCCCCCATTTTAAAAAAACATTCTATCCTGGAAAATTTCAAGGATATACAAAGTAAACAAAGTATAATGAACTTCATCCACCCATCACCCAGCTTCAATAAACATCAATATTCTGCCATTCTTGTTTCACTTACAACTTCACCTACTCCTGTAAATTTTTATAACCAAATTATTAATTACTCTTTCATATTGATTTGGTCTTTTGAATTTATTTTTCATTTAGTAAAAAATCCTGTTAGATCATATCATACACTTTTTCATAAAACACCTAACACAGTGGATGACAGTATTAGAAATTATACCCCAAAACCCCCTACCATTTACAGAGCGCTTTCTGTGCCAGACACTGTGCTCATGCTTTATGAAAGCACTGGTTCATTTTATTCAAGATAATCAACAATGCAACTGTCTGCCCTTTAACCTGCAAAGTATGTAGAGATGCTGTTTGTTAAAGGATTAGTAAAAGTATTCAATATTAAAATCAATGTGTGGAAAAGGACATTTTCTGTGGAGAATATATATATTCATGACTGTATTTCTCAGATACAATAAAATCCCAACACAATTATAGCTGTTGCTTGTGGGGAAGAAAGGACTATTTCTAAGGAAATCTTAATATCTATTCTCTGAGGGACAATGGTCTTTCAGTGATTTAGTATCACAGTCCTAGTTATAACACCAAGTTATAAATAAGATGCTGTTTTAAGAACTGAAATACTTTTTTCTGTATAAACAATTCTAAAATTCAGGAATAGGGACTTCCCTGGTGATCCAGTGGGTAAGACTCCATGCTCCCAATGCAGGGGGTCCGGGTTCAATCTCTGGTCGGGGAACTAGATCCCGCATGCATGCCATAACTAAAGATCCCACATGCCACAACAAAGATCCCACATGCTGCAAAGAAGACCTGGCGCAGCCTAACTAAATAATAAAATAAATAAATAATATTAAAAAAATAAAATTCGGGAATAAACAAAGAGTTTTAGAAAATTAAGAGCCAAAATACCTTGTTTATGCCCACAGAAAGTAGAAAATGGATTCTGCTGATTGGACAGCATACTCAGCCAGTGGCCTACAACCATTTCTCTCTCATTCTGCCTCATTCAGCTTTGTTAAGTTTTCCCAGAATTTTGTCGTCATTCACTGTGGAAGCAGTATTGGGTGGTGGAGGAGAGATGGGCATTGAATCACTGTGCTGCTGTTTGATACCTTTTTGACCATGGGTGAGTCACTTAATTTCTCTAAACCTCAGTTTCCTCATTTACAAAATTAGGGAACTAATACCTCCTTCTTAGGGTATTTGTGAAGATTAAGAAATAAATCACACGAAGCAAGTGGTCCGGGGCCTAGGACTTGGTATGTATAAATGATCATTGTTATTATTGCTGTGGGATTCGTAGCTATCCTCTACAGTAGGGAAGCCAGATTTAGCAAATGAAAAAACAAGGCATCCAGTTAAATTTGATTTTCAGATAGACAAGAATCATTTTTTTTAATGTAAGTATGTCTCAAATATTACATGGAATATACTTATACTTATATATACATTCACCTATCTGAAATTCAAATTTAAGTGGGCATCCTGTATTTTATCTGGCAAAATAACTTCTCTTTTAAAAGGGAGACTTGAGTATGGTAAAGTAAATCGACAGGGAATAAAGCTCTGTTTAAATTTGATATTTCATCTGCTCATACTTGGTAGGCCAATATCCCCCAAAACACTTAGTATTTTCTCTTGCAAGTAATGCTCCAGTATCATGTATCAGAGAAACAAATAGTTCCTGTATTTTGGATTAGGAATCAGACTCCCTGACTTCAGGCTATACTACAAAGCTACAGTAATCAAGACAATATGGTACTGGCACAAAAGCAGAAACATAGATCAATGGAACAAGATAGAAAGCCCAGAGATAAACCCACGAACCTATGGTCAACTAATCTATGACAAAGGAGGCAAGGATATACAATGGAGAAAAGACAGTCTCTTCAATAAGTGGTGCTGGGAAAACCGGACAGCTACATATAAAAGAATAAAATTAGAACACTCCCTAACACCATACACAAAAATAAACTCAAAATGGATTACAGACCTAAATGTAAGACCAGACACTATAAAACTCTCAGAGGAAAACATAGGAAGAACAGTCTTTGACATAAATCACAGCAAGATCTTTTGTGATCCACCTCTTAGAGTAATGGAAATAAAAACAAAAATAAACAAATGGGACCTAATGAAACTTCAAAGCTTTTGCACAGCAAAGAAAACCGTAAACAAGACGAAAAGACAACCCTCAGAATGGGGGAAAATATTTGCAAATGAATCAATGGACAAAGGATTTATCTCCAAAATATATAAACAGCTCATGTAGCTCAATATTAAAGAAACAAACAACCCAATCCAAAAATGGGCAGAAGACCTAAATAGACATTTCTCCATAGAAGACATACAGATGGGCAAGAAGCACATGAAAAGCTGCTCAACATCACTAATTATTAGAGAAATGGAAATCAAAACTACAATGAGGTATCACCTCACACCAGTTAGAATGGGCATCATCAGAAAATCTACAAACAACAAATGCTGGAGAGGGTGTGGAGAAAAGGGAACCATCTTGCACTGTTGGTAGGAATGTAAATTGATACAGCCACTGTGGAGAACAGTATGGAGGTTCCTTAAAAAACTAGAAATAGGGGCTTCCCTAGTGGCACAGTGGTTGAGAGTCCGCCTGCCGATGCAGGGGACACGGGTTCGTGACCCGGTCCGGGAGGATCCCACATGCCATGGAGCAGCTGGGCCCATGAGCCACGGCCGCTGAGCCTGTGCGTCTGGAGCCTGTGCTCTGCAACGGTAGAGGCCACGATAGTGAGAGGCCCGCCTACAGAAAAAAAAAAAAAGAACGAACTACCGTATGACCCAGCAATCCCACTACTGGGCATATACCCTGAGAAAACCATAACTCAAAAAGAGTCATGTACCACAGTGTTCATTGCAGCTCTATTTACAATAGTCAGGTCATGGAAGCAACCTAAATGCCCATCGACAGATGAATGGATAAAGAAGATGTGGTCCATATATACAATGGAATATTACTCAGCCATAAAAAGGAATGAAATTGGGTCATTTGTAGAGACGTGGATGGATCTAGAGACTGTCATACAGAGTGAAGTAAGCCAGAAAGAGAAAAACAAATATCGTATATTAACGCATATATGTAGAACGTAGAAAAATGGTACAGATGAACTGGTTTGCAGGGCAGAAATTGAGACACAGATGTAGAGAACAAACGTATGGACACCAAGGGGGGAAAGCGGCAGGGGGTGGAGGTGGTGGTGTGATGAATTGGGCAATTGGGATTGACATGTATACACTGATGTGTATAAAATTGATGACTAATAAGGACCTGCTGTATAAAAAAATAAATTAAATAAAATTCAAAAATTAAAAAAGAAATAAAATAAAAGGGAGACAGGTATGGTAAAGTAAATCTACAGGGAATAAAGCTCTGATTAAATTTGATATTTCATCTGTTCATACTTGGTAGGCCAATATCCCCCCAAACACTTAGTATTTTCTCTTGCAAGTAATGCTCAAGTATCATGTATCAGTGAAGCAAATAGTTCCTGTATTTTGGATTAGGATGTAAACTTTTCCCCAAACTGAAATCTGTTGGATCAGGTATTATACTAAACTAGGCATGAGTTTTGAAAATACTTACTGAATTATATTTGTATTTAAGTACTTAATTGGAAAACCACAAAGCACTACATATGAAAAGCATATTAATGGCCACAAATATCTGACAGCATTCAGTATCTTTGAAACACTATTTCATAAAGTTCTTGTTTACCATGTTTTCGTTGTATGCGCCAGGTAGTTATTTCTTGAAGTGTGCTTATTGTGTTATTGTGTGTTATTAACTCACACACAAAATAAATAAAGCAGAGGGCTTTTTTGTTTTGTTTTGTTTTTGTTTTTTTGCTGCGTTGGGTCTCCGTTGCTGCTCTAGTTGCGGCGAGCAGGGGCTACTCCTCGTTGCGGTACGTGGGCTTCTCATTGAGGTGGCTTTCCTTGTTGTGGCACGTGGGCTCAGTAGTTGTGGCATGCGGGCTTCAGAGCGCAGGCTCAGTAGCTGTGGCGCACAGGCCAGTTGCTCCGCGGCATGTGAGATCTTCCCAGACCAGGGCTCGAACCTATGTCCCCTGCTTTGGCAGGTGGATTCTTAACCACTGCACCACCAGGGAAGTCCAAGCAGTTTTATATTTTATTCCAAATAGACCCTGTATCTTCCCTCTTACCCAAACTAGAAAGCCTGTTATCAGCTCTACCAATATTTTAGCTGTCCTCTAATTTGTAGTTAGATTTTTAATGAGACAAAAATAGTTAACTACTTCCATTCCTCAGTTCCCTTTCGACCTTATTTATGAACTAAAGAAATGCATTCTAGTCTGCTAGCACGATGTTTTGCTATTTGTAGTACTATTTTCATGCCAAATTTTACAAAATGCTTCTACAAATCTTTTGCTGTCATTGGCTCAACAAAGTAACTGGATTTGGTTATCATTCCCAAGGTCATAATTTTAAATTTAGCTTTCGTAAGCGCAGGGGGAAAATCATTTTACAATAATATATTCTTCTATTCCTTTTCCATTTGTGAAAGACATAATTCATAATTCCTTGTTTTGATAAACAAAGTGAGGAAACAAAAGCAACGCCAGAATTTTGTTATCCATTTGCTGGCTGTTTAAACGTCGGATGGATCACGATGCATCATTCCAAACGGTAAGATGTGTGCTACATTTCTTCATTCATAATTTTTTATTTGCTAATAAAACATAGGCAGTGCTCCATTTCTTTTTTCCAAAAAAAGAAAAGAAAGAAAGCACCTCCTGCCCAAACTCCTATTTAAGTCTTTTCATGCTGTCCCAACAGTCTCAAAGCACTGTACTCTTCAGCTCCATCTCGTGTAGGAAAACATCGACTGCACCCTCAGCTCTGACCAAGGGGAGCAACCAATACAGTGGAAAAGATGAAAAGCCGCGAACAGTATTTAGGTATCAACACTAAACGAAGAATTGATTTCCTGTAGAGTCTAAGTGTTTGAGAAAAAGCAGGTCTTGCGGTTGACAGGAAACTTAGGAAAGCATGTGTATTGATTTCATTGATAAATTCAATTAAATCTGGGGAAAACTATACTGCATTTACTTAATACTGGCATGTTTAGGATGAAATTCCCATTGACCCAAGATTCCCAGTTGACTCCTTCAAAAGAGCGAAGTCAGGGCATTCTCTGAGCGAAGGTATGTAACACACCGTACACCCTCACGAGCTACTACAGCGGATTATCTTTTAGTCACGTCGTAGAGCCCAGAGGAGAACGCCTGGAAACGGTTTGGGGAGACGGTGGTGAAGTCCTGTCCTCGGTGGACTGGAGTCGTTTCCGCTCTCTGCTAGTCCCGCGCCGCCGCAGGCTAGGAAGCGAGGGGACTCCGGATCCCGGTTGCCCGCAGCATCTCCCCAGAGTTCTTCTGAAAAACCAGCGGGTTAGGGATGCTCATCTTTTGCTTGTCATTATAAATCTGCTTCTTATTAAGCTCTCATGATTTTTTAAGTTGCTATGCGTAGTTTTTGCTGCTTCTTGCCGGGAAGAGGGAGCGCCGAGCGTCCCGGAGCCAAGCCGGGTACCACCGAGCGGGGCCGTGGCCGTGGGCGGGGCGTCTTCACAGCTTCCAGCTGCGCCCCGCCGCCGGCTGGAGGCGGTAGCGGCGGCGGCGGCGGGGCCTGAACGGCGCGGGGATTGGTTGCGGAGGGCGGAGACGTCAGGCTCCCGCGGCCGGAGCGGCGGCCCGGCTCGGCGCGGCGCAGCACAGTCGGGTCGAGCGCTCACCACAGAGAGGAGGTTTCCTAGGCCGTCCCGCCTTCTGCCGCCGTCGCCGGGCTGCGCCGCTCGAGCCCGGACGCGCCTCTGCGGTCCTCGCCGCTTCCACCCCCGCGGCCGCCGCTCCCCTCGACGTCCGCACGCACACCATGACGAAGAAAGAGAAGAAGTCCTTCAACCAGAGCCTGGCCGAGTGGAAGCTCTTCATCTACAACCCGACCACCGGAGAGTTCCTGGGGCGCACCGCCAAGAGCTGGGGTGAGCGGGCGGCGGTTGGGCGCCGGGGCCGGCCGCGGTCCGGGGGGCGCCGGGCGGGGTCGGGTGGGAAGGGAAGGCGGGAGGCGGCTCCCCGCGCGGGGGCCGCGGGAGCCGCCGCTGCCTCCGCCCGCAGCGGTTTTCGCCGCGGCCGCCAGACTCGAACGCGGGCGGCGGCGCCGGAGGAGCAGCGCGGCCCCATTCATTTCTCGCGGGGTCGGCGGCGGGCTAGCGAGGCTGCGGGGCCCGCTGGCAGCCGCCGCCGGGCCGCGCCGGTTCCTTCCTCCCTGCCGGGAGTGGGCCGCACGTGCTGCCCGGGCCTGCGGCGCCGGAAGCCGGTAAACCCTGTCCCGAACCCCGAGCGCGTGGGGGCTGAGCGCCCGGCCTTCTTTGTACGGAGCGCGCCGGCCCGGAGAGGCCTGGCGGAGGCGGCCAGCGGCGCCGAGCGGTTTGGGGAAGCCCGACCTTGCCCCACGCCCGGGGAGAGGAAATTTCCACTCCCGCCGCTATCTTGTGACTCGTCCACGCTGCCACCCCAGCTGGTCGGAAGAGTGTGAGTGTTAAGTGTGTGGTCTGCACTCATGTTTTAAGCACAGAAGTACACGGTACACGAAAGTGCACTTGAGTTTGGACAGTGAAAAGACCTTTTAAAAGGTTGCTTTCTCCCTAATTCCTTTTTAATGACACAGGTTTTCTTACCAACGTGCTTCATTGGGGGAAAGTAAATCCGGTCTGAATGGCACAGGTTTTTTTCCTGTGCCTTCAAAACGTGTGATTGAATTTGCTAGCAGTTTTTCTCTGCATGGGTTCTTTGTTTTAAAAGAAATATTTAAACCATCCGCCAGTGTGGTGCTGCTTTAGAGTGACACTTTATTTTTTTGGAAAAATTATGTTTATATCTGAATAAGGACTAGTGCGCTTCCTCCTCCCCCCTTTACACTTAAGTAAACTAGTTTTTCTTTCCTTTTGAAAAATATTTTGTTAGTTGGTCATGACAGACCTTTTTTTTTGAGTGAGAATATTTCTAGAGTTGAGAACTATTCGGGCATGACATTGTCAAGAGAAGCACGAAGAGAGTAAATTTGCTCTGACTTAGAAAATAGACTGGCTGCTGCTTGAAATCGGCTCCTCCAGAGTGGAAAGGCGGCTTAAAGTCCTATCACAAGGTGAAAGGGGCCTTGGAGGTTTTTTAGCCCAAACAATGCTTTAGACACGAGAAAAAAGAGCCCCAGAGAGGTTGCGTTTTTACTTTGTGTAAAATTACATATTCCAAAGAGCCAAGAAAAGAACCAGTTGTCCTTTAATCCTAGTCCAGCGGTGGTATTATTTTACAGATGCCTTGCCTAACTGCATGGTAATCACTCACGATTTTTTTTCGAATGGCTGTCTGTGGGGAACCCACTAATGTGATGAGGAAATAGATCTTGCATCTGGAATTAAATGGGGGAAAAAACTGTAAACAGTTATTATTGTTTCTAGAGTGTACTAACTTTTTCTGCTGAAGGAATTTTTGAGTGGTGGAGAGTGGTTAATTTGTGTAGACTACCTTTCTCAGTGCCTTCTCATTTCCAGTAATAAGTATCTGCACTTTGTGTTAGAATGACATTTCTTGGTGCAGGTTGTGCTCCTTATCTAACCTTTGTATTATATGCTTTTGGGGTAGAGATTTTATTTGGTACGTGCATTTAAATAGATAACACGCACAAATTATCAGAGTATGCGGCATCATGTAAGGGCAGTGGGAGTAGTACAAGTAAAGTTGGGATTAGTTTGGAAGTATTAAGGCAAGACCTTTTTTTCAAAATCGAAAATATCAACAAATAGTAAATTTCTGGGTTTATTGTAATAGTAGTAAGCCAGCGGAGAATGGCGTAAATAGGAGAAAGCTATCCATAATCCTATCCCAATATAAGGGCGCTCACTCCAAGGAAATGCGGAGGAGTGGTGCCTGGAGGCTGAAATCCATACTCAGCTCACCGGGCTGTGTACCCTAGAGCATGGGGTGTGCCTGGAGAAAGCATATCTTCTTGTAGTTCTCAGAAAGGCAGTGTATGAGTGAGCTGCCTGATCTCATCACCCCAGAGACGTCCACTATTCATATTTTGGTATATGTCTGGGCAGACACTAAAAATGTGTATAATGTTATTATTAATTTTTTTTTAACAAAAAGAGATCATACCGTAAGTGTTGCTTTATAATCTTTTGAGTATATTGTGGGCATCTTCCCATGTTAATAAATAAAGACCTGTATCACCACTTTTAATAGCTGGCTAGTGTTCCATTGTATAGTTAGACGTACTGGGATTTTTTTTTTTTTAAAGTTTACTAATGTGTACCGTATGTATACATGGGAGATACCCAGGGTAATAGGAGTAACTCCTGATTTTTTTTTTAACCAGTACATATTGTATGTATTGGTCCCTCCTCCTCCCATTCCCTTCATCCTTGTACATTTTTGCAAATTTATTTCCTTGAGATATGTTTCTACTGGTGGAATTTCTGGGTTGTGGATAACATTATGTACGTTTTATATTCTGAAAACATGTTATAGGCTTTTTTTTTAAACCTCATTAGTGCAAATTTTTTCTTTTAGTCGCTTTTGAAATTAATGGCGGGGGGGGGAATTATTACATCTATTTTTCTTTTCTTTTTTTTTTTTTACATCTATTTTTGACCTAGGTAAATTTGCTGGGCTGCTGGCATATAAAGAAAACCTTTCTCTACCTCAAGGATTCTATAAAGACATTTAAGATGTTTCCTGATTTTATTTTTTACATTCAAGTCTTCAGTACATTTGTCCCATGTAATCTGAGGTTCCTCTCCAAGTGCATTATATATGTTAAAAACACATGTTTAAAAAGCAGTTTTGCAGTTTACCTTGGGAATAAAGTGAAAATACTACGTTTCATCTCATTGCCTGATTTAAAACAGCTGTGTGAAGAATTTGATTAGCTTCTTGTATATTTGGTTAATATGTAACACTTGGTTACAGCAGTTTCAAAATGCTTATATAAACGTACTTACCTCATTCCATCTTCACAACTTTCTACGCACACCATGTAGGTGATCAAAGTGTTCCTAAGAGCTGTTTTCTCAAGCTGGACAGTAAGGATGCATCAGGAATAAGTAGTTGCCTTTTACGAAAACACAGGACAAAGACAATTTAGCACCTTGTGGCTATGTTGCAGATATTAAACCTAAATGCATTACGTACAATTAGAGTAAAAGGCAGCTCAAAGATCATCTAGTGTTATTTAATTGTAGACAGTGGACCATGTGTTGCAGTTAACATTTTTAAAAATATTGAAATAGAATAGAAAAATTATCAAAGTTTATTCTGCCTAATAAGTTTATTCTAAGAGAAAATATCATTCTGTGAAACTTTTTGTATATTCAGATACCTTGATGTAAAATGTATTTCTCACTGTGGCTCACAATCAAGAAAAGGTTGAAAGCCACTAATCTAGCCCTGTGCCCTCATTTTCATATGTGAGAAAATTGAACCCACAGATCTGATCTGTCAGAATTCACTTACTCAGCTAGTGATAGAATCCTTGGCCTCAGACTCTCCAAGGACAGAGCTTTTTTTTTTTTTAAACATGATGTAATGTCATTTAATGACATCTGCTTGTTGGCTTCTTTGGAGTTCATTATCTTAAGGTTATCTGTCAATAAATGCTTTATTTTAACATGGACCTAAAACTCAAGTTACTGATTCCAAGCAGGGTCAGGATTCTGGACCCAAACTACTAATATCTACATTTTGTTCACATGCTTCTCTTTTATTATAGGTCTCTTTTATTATAGGTCGCATTATATATGAAGTGCTGTTTTTTCAGTCACCTGCTCCCATTCTGGGTTATGCCTCAGTAAATGCTCTGCTTTGGAGATCAGGCTCCATCCCATCTTGGGTGTCTGACTGTAGGGGAGAAGGCAAGTGTGTTTATTTTCCCAGTTTTGTAAGGTATTCTTTGTCCTGTGGAGTGACATATTGAACTTTACAGAAATTTGCACTGTTGGGAAAGTAACAGGACTTGCCTTACCCTGTGTGCAGGCTATAAATATGAAGGGCAGTGGTGGGTGTGGCAGCGGCAGCAGCTGAGGCTAACCGAGCTGTCCCCCAGCAGGAGGCAGCACTTCTGGACTGCTAGTGGAAGGGAGGGAGGGGGCAAGTGTGTGTGTGATGTTCCAGATACCTTTGTAATTACAGTAGTATGTGCTTTACTGTGTTAAAGAGCAGCTTCCCCTCACCCCCGAAGTAATTCCATTTCTTTGAAATTGACTTTTGAATTTATATTTTTAGAATTAATTTAGTTGTATTAAAAGAAGTTTAAAAACCCTCCTGTCCTTAGTAACAACTTTACTGTGATTTATCATTGTGTTTGATTAAGGACCGTTTAACGCTTTTATGTTCCAAACACTTTTATTGAAATATGCCAAGAGTACATGGGCAGCACACATGTATGAGCAGGAAAAAAAATCTCATGTACAATAATTTTTAAAAAGTGAAGGTTAATCTTAGGAGATATCAGTTCCCCTTCCCCTCCCCCTTTCGACTTCCGGCATTTCCATTATGGTTAAGCCTCTACTAACCTAGCATTTAAAAAAAAGGAATTGTGTAATAGGAAAAAAAAGTTAACTTTGGAAGATAAATATGTTCTAATTATGCATTCATTATATTGATTTTGAAGTAAAACCTGTCATCTTTAATCACATAGAGTAACCACTGTTAACATTTTCCTATGTATAAAGTTTTTTCAAATGTATAAATAAAATTTGAAAATACACAGATATACCTAGTTTGATCACTTAACGTTTAAGGGGAATGGTTTTTATTCCTCTGCCACTTTCTGTTGGGGTATCCCTGGCCCTCTCCATCACTTCTGTGGGGACTGTCCACACTTCCTGCTGGAACTTACATGTTCTGGTGGCTTTAGTTATTATCTCCATTTGAGACCCCCAAATCTGCATTTCTAGTCCCTAAGGCGTTTTTGTATTCTTATTACCAAATGCCTGTCAGAAATCTTCAGTTGGATGTTTCATGGGCACCTCTTCGAGTAACTCTGTTGCCCTCGGGGCTCCTTAGCATGACGTGCAGACTCTTTGCAGTCTGGTTGGCATATTTCTCCCCTGTCATCCCTGCTGTTCCATATAGTTCTCTCCCACTGCTTTTGGGCCTGTTTCCTAGCTTCCGAGCCCCTCCTTCCTTCAACTTGGCCTGGCTACTCAGATGTCAGCTGTGATGGCCTGATCTCTGGTAAACCTTTTCGAACCATTCTTTGCCTTGAGACTGGGTCAAGTGCTCCAGTGTATTCTATGATACCTTTTTCTAGTATAGTATTTATGACTTCAACAGTATTGTTGTTGCCCGCTTATTAGACATAAGCTTCTTATTCACATCTTACCCGTCTTGAATTCCCTAACACCTAGCCTGTTGCCCGGCACTTAGTGGGAATGTAATAAGAAGTGGTTGAATGAATGAACAGTATTATGAAATGTTTCCAGTCTAATTAAATGTAATTAGTCTTCTGCAACATTGTTTTTAATGTCTTTGATGGTTTTGGTGTATCATAGCATAATGGTTCACCCAGTGTTTGGGCATTTTCCTTTTTTTTTTTTTTCCTTTTTGCTTCAGCACTGATGGTTTTCATAGTTCAGTGTTCAGAAAAAGCTTCCACTTAACTTTCTCAGGGAGACTGAGAAAGAGACTCAGCTGAGTTTGACATGCCCCGGTCGTGCATCTGATTAGGATAATTATCCAGGGTAATTATCCAGGCCTCCTGTGTCCTGCTTTATTGCTCTATTCTGCTTCTTATATGGCTCTTATGAGAACTTCATAAAGATTTTTTTTTCTTTTTAAACTTACCTGCTCTCAGATTTAATGGGGGTTTATTTAATAGTATCATCCTCTCCCTACAGGGTGCTATTTAACTAATAATATTTTTAAGAAGAATTCCCTAACTTAACAACCTCCCCATATCTGTTTAAACTTTGTTACTGAGTCATTGGTGGAGCTGGCTCTCATTTATGACTTCCTCCTAGTATTCTGCTGATGCCATGGTAAGGAATTGACCCTTGTCCACAGCACGAGGTACTTTTCTTTTGATGGTTTCTGGCCAGTTGGCAGTATCTGGTCCATAAAAGCGGCCCTTACCCCTACTCTGTACTTCTCTAGCCATTCCTTTCCTGGTTCTCTTGTTTCCTAGATGTAGATTTCCCAGGTGCTGTCTTTGGCCTTGTTTTTTTTTCATCTTCTTCATCTCATAAAACAATTGTAAAGATTACAACAAATTTTACTTCTTGGTTAACATCTCTCTGAGATTCCAGTTGCTTCTTGCATATCCCATAAACCTGAGAGTGAGGCTTAGACAACTCCAGTACCTTGTTTATCAACTGATAAACAGAGCTCTTTCCCCTTCCTCCACTGAAGTTGTGAGTTGCTTCTGTATTTGCAAGTTTTGAAGACTGTCACTACCATTTCTGTCATCTGGGCTCTGAACCTGGCCAAACCATGCCAGTTGTACTTCCATAACATCTCTTGAATCTCTTGGTGACCCACACCCTCATTACCACTGCTACAGTTAATTCAGGAATTAATTTTCTCTGACCTACTCACCACTGCCCCACCTCACCCCACCCTCCAGTATCTTGTGAAAACAGGCATTCAGAGGGAGCCCAGGGTGCTTGTTTTTCCTAGCTTCATAATGCTAACCACCTGTTGCACATTGCAGAGCCCTCAATATTCCCACCAACCCTGCCCCACTTTTTCAGGATCTGGTAGTGCCTTTTCTTGTAAATTCTCTGATTAAAAAACTTAAAGCACTAGATGAAAATCTTTTGTAAATTTCTTTCAAAATTGGTCCTAGTTTAAAGAGACCACTGGCTTTCCAACTTTTATCTGCTGCTTATAAAAAGTGTAGTGTTGTTGACCGGGGAAGTTAGGCTCTTCTGGTGCAGCCCCAGAAAGATCCAAGGAATCAGTTAGAATCATTGTGACCTAAACCAGTGTAACTTCACTGCTATCAGATTATTTCTAAGGCTGCAGCTTTGGTCAAGCTACTGCCTATACCCCAAAGCTGTTGGGATCCCCACTGCTTTCAGAAGGTTTAAATCAGTTCCAGACAGCCTGGTATTCCGGATATATTACATATTGGCTTAGAACTACATTTCCAACCTTATATAATATGTCATTTTACACCCTGCTCCCTGTACACCACATGTCATAGCCAAATGGGTATGTCTAAGGCCTCTTGGTCTGGAATGCCCCGCTCATTCCCTCTCCCGTGCCCTTCATTCTCTGCATCATAAATTCTCCCCTGCTTCATAGATCTAGTGCCCTCTCTGCGATAAGCCTTCTCGGACTTGCCCAGGTGAAAATAATACATTTATCGTCTATAACACCTAAAAATTTTGTATCCTGGATTAGAGTTGTTTATATACGTTGCTCCCACTAGCTGGATGTTCTCCCAGAGCAGGAATCACAGGTGCATTTTATGTCCCTACAACGCCTAGCACATAGTAAGCACTTACTATTTTTTTGATGAATAAATTGTCATTTAGTCAGTTTCCACTTGTGATTCACCTGGTCGTTGGGCTAAAGTTGAGAGTATTTTGATTAATTGGTATAGCTCCACACTATAAAAGTCTTGTTTGTGGAGAAACTTGTTCATCATTCCCCTCAGCTCACCATGATTCTGTTCCACTAAATTTCTAATTCATTGAAGTTTCCAGATAGGGCATCGTAGTCAAAGTGAGCCTGTGGGCCTATGTATTTTTGCTTGATAAGTCTTAGAAATTTACCAGTATACTGAGAAGATGATCAGACTAGGATTCAGAATATAGACCTGAATTAGAATTCTACATCTCCATCTAAGCTTAGATAAGTCATTAAAAATCTCTTGGTCTTAGTTTCCTCTGTAAGGGAGAAGTTGCACGAGATAGTTTCAGATGTCACATTGGAATGAAAATCAAGGCCTATATAAATGCTTTTGAACAGGAGGCTGCAAACTTTTTCCTTAAAGGACCAGATAATATTTTAGGCTTTGCCAGGAATACAGTATGTGTTGCAGCTACTCAACTCTGCTGTTAGTAGCTTGAAAGCGGCCGTAAACAATATGTTTACTAGTGGCCTAGCTGCGTTTCAGTATTTTATTTACAAAAACAGGCAGCAGCCATGATTTGCTGACCTATGCTTTAGAAGTTAGTTAGTGGTCAGCGTAGGCTAATCCAAGAAACCTGAACGTGTCTTAAATGGAATGTGGACTCTTGGCTTTGTTTTTTTTCATATGACAAAAGTAACTTCATTATTTGAGTTTTTATAGTACAGATGTGAATAGTCAATAAGTCCACTGTCATCCTCAGCTTCTTCCCTGGGTAACCACTGTTACCTATCATACTTTTTAAAACATATGTGGTATATCCACTTTGGATAAAGGTCTAACAATTTACTGTACAAGTAAATATACACTTACCCCATGACCCCCAGCAGTTTACCCAAGAGAAATGAAAACATATGTCCACAAAAATACACAAAATATTCATAGTAGCTCCAAACTGGAAAGAGCCCAGGTGTCCGGCAGTAGAATGGATAAACAAACCAGTGTCCACACAGTGGAATACTACTCAACAGTAAAAAGGAGCAAACTACAGGTAACACAAAACATGGGTGAATCCCACAATTAGGCTGAGCAGAAAAGAAGCTTTACCAAAGAGAATATACTATATAATTTCATTTCTTTGAAATTCTAAATCAAGCAATACTTACCTATGCTGGGGAAAAGCCCAGAATGGTGTTTGCCTCTAGGATGGTGGTCATGGGGATTGACTGGGAAGGGGCATGAGAACTTTATAGGGTGTTGGCAATGTTCTGTATCTTGATAGCTGTTTGAATCATAGAGGTGAATGTATTTCTAAACAACCGTGTCATGGTACCTTGGAGATTTGTGTATTTTGCTGAATGCAATTTTCCCTCAATTTTAGTTAATATAATGTTGAAGTATTTAGGGGTTAAGTGTACTGACATCTGCAACTTGAAATTCTTAAAAAAAAAAATAGACGGTGAATAGATAAGAGGTAAATACAGTAGACTTTACTGTAGAATCTAGGTGGGGTTTATGCGTGTTCACTTACATTTCTTTTAACTTTTCTGTGTATTTGTAAGTATTCCTAATTGGATATTGGAGAAGAAAGAATACATGAATATATTGTTTCTCTTCACTGCCTTCTACCAGTCGCAGTCTTTCCCACAGATAATGATTGCTTATCAGTTTTCCTACCAGTCCTTTTTCAACACACTTACATATGTGTATATGTATGTATGTGTGTGTGTGTGTGTATGTATATGAGTATATATGGACTATGTAGGAATAATTAATTTTCCACTTTTACATGAGTAATAGGAAGAATGTATGTTCTAGAACTTGCTTTTTTTCACTTAATATGTCTTGACTGTTTCCATGTCTCTGTCTCTCTCTCCCCGCCATTTATTTATCTCATTCCTTTGAGTGATTGCATAATATTCCATAGTGTAGGGGTATATATCCAAGATATATATATATTTCTTTGTGATGAATATTTAGTTGTTTGCAATTTTTCTCTTGCAAATTGTGCAGTGCATGTGTGCAACTATTTATCCAGGGTAGTCACTGAGAAATGGAATCACCAGTTTATAGTATATGTTTATTTTTATATTAATTTATTGTCCTCCAGTAAAGCTGTACCAGTGTATACTCTCACCAGCAGGGATCAAATTACCTGTTTCCCTTCAACTTTCTGAGCATTGGTTATCATCACTCTTTAAAAATTTTTGCCAGTTTGTTGGGATGCTGGTGTCTTGGTTGGTTTAATTTGCAGTGTCTCTGATAATTGCAATTTATGTTTGCTCAGTTTTCGTTTCTTTACAGCGACCTGCTCGTCTTTTTGCTGTCTTTTGTCTCTTAATTCTTTTATTTTAAAAATTGTACTTGTTTAAATAAATATTATTACAAATTTAACAGTCTTTTATAGGCTGTTCCTGATCACTTATCTCAAAATATATTGAATAGTCCATCATTTTCTCACTGATTTGAAGTGCCCGCTTTGTTACGTGGATTTTATATGGATCCTTTCTTGATTATTGTTATGTTTTGTTATTAATCTGTATCTCTGTTCCTGTGTCATTATCACTCTATAGCGTGTAAGCTCTATGTAAGCATTTAAAATAAAATAAATTTGTGAAATCTGTGCGAGTACTGTCTGTTTAGTTTTGGTATCTGGAGAGTGCTAGCCTTATAAAGATTTAGGTAACTTACGGAGCAAACAAAAAGGACAGCTCGTGTGTAGAGAAAGAATCTACTTGAAAATTGGGAGAACTAAAGCCATTTGGACATTGTGTCTCTTTTAGGGATAGAGCTCTTTATTTCTTGTAACAACTTCTGATTTGAATATGTTTATTTTCTTTAAAAATCATATATTTCATCTATTTTCGAGCTTACTAGTTGGAAATTGGTTTTATTGGTAAAATTAATGATTTTTTTTTGCATTTGTTTCCATTAACTTGTGCTTGTATCTTAAATCTCCTACTTTCCTTGAATTTATTTTACTCTTGAATTTAAAACCTGGCTTTTTTGGTTAGTCTGGTTTTTTAGTGAATGCGTATAAGGCTCTGGATTTTCCTTTGTGTTCTGCTTTGGCTACATGATTGTTTTGAATTTTGAATGTTTTGGGTTTTGTTGTCATTTTAATCCAAAGGTTATTTAGCAGTCCATTTTCTAAATTTTTGTTATACTTCTCTAACATACTTTGATTTTGAAAAATGTGGCCTTGATTTTTTTTTTTTTAAGTTATTTTTTATTTTGTTTTGGTTTGGTTTTTTTGAAATTTAAGTCATGGTCAGTTTCGAGGCAATGTTCCAGGTTTATAAAGAGTATATTTTCTGGTGACTACAAAGTTTTACATATATTAAATAACTATTAGTTGTGTTTTTAAAATATTATCCTTTTTGTTATTGTTTACCTGATCTGTGGATTTCTGGAAGAGGTACGTTAAAATCTCTACAGATGATTGTGATAAATTTTGCTTTACATATCTAAAGCCACTTAGCATCACAAATGTTCATGGCTTTATGCTGTATCTTCTTGATGTGTTTTGTTTACTTTTTATTAATAGAGAATATCTTTGCTTTGTTAATACCTTTTGACTTGAATTCTAAATAGTTTGCTTTCAGGAATAATGCCACTTCTACATCTCTTTTTGTTAGCCAAGATCTACTTTATTTTCAACCAGTATGTGTTATAATTTTAGGTTTTTGTCTATAAATAGCATTTATTTATAGTGCTATAAGGTTTTCTTTAACCCACTTTGAGAATGTCTTTTATTAGACTACTATTAAATTATTCCTACCTTAATATTTTTGGGATTTTAACTTGTTATTAAATTAAAATCAAATTTGAGCTGTGTAAAATACAGACTAATGTAGTGGCAAAGGAGATCATTGGCTGGCTGAAGGATGTACAGATTGCACACGGGCACAAGGAACCTTTCAGAGGTGATAGAAATGTTCTGTATCATTAGTGTAGTGGTGGTTTCACAATACATGCAACTGTCTACTCATTGGGACTGTGCACTTGGAATCAATGAAAATTATTGTATGTAAGTTATTCCTCAGACATGAAAAGGAGAAGAAATTAAAATCAACACTTACTTAGATGTTACCAGCAAGTCTTACTGGTTTCTTTGCTCACCATTGCTTTATATATTTTTCTTGTCTTAGATTTTTAAAGAAAACTTTAAAAAATGAAAAATGTACAATTATATTAGCTTTTTCTAGAATTTAGTCTGTGAACTTTGTCCTTTTTTTTCAGATTAGATAATATATAAGTTTTTCTTCCAAAACGAAGGAAATGAAGACAGTGTAGCTAAAACTTAAAGCCTCCTCAGTTTGGAATATACTGTTTTATTTTTGGCTGATGAGATAGCTGTCAGTCATATTTCTCTGCTCTAGGTAAAACCCGTTTTATCTTTTTAGAAGCTTTAAGAAATTTTCACTTTATTTTTAGTATTCTGAAATTTTACCTTTTTCTATCTAGGTATAGGGTATTTTCTAATATTTTTCAATCTTTTCCAGTCTAGACACAAAATGTGTTATTTCTTTGGGCATTCCTCCCCATCCCCTTTTCTGTGGAATTCCTGTTAGATTTATTGATATTATGGTTCTGTCTCCCATGTGTCAACAAGCTCCATACACACTCCCTGTCTTTTTGCCCAGTATTGTAAAACACCTTGGTTTGATCTTTTAGCTCACTGAATTTTTCTTTGGCTTGGCTAGTTCTCTAGGTTAGGCCTTCTTCCAAATTTTTGTTTTTTAAATAGCTTTATTGAGGTATAATTGTGACATATGGTAAACTGCACGTATTTAAAATTAAAATGTATAACTTGAGTTTTGATGTGTATTCACCTATATGCATATACATCTATTGTACCCATGGAACTATCACTCTAATCAAGGTAATGAAAATATTCATCACTCCCCAGATTTCCTCTTTCCCATTTGTAATCCTTTTCTTTCCCTACCGCCCCAGTATCCAGGCAAAAATAGATCTGCTTTTTGACAGTTTAGATTAGTTTGTATTTTCTGAAACTTTAAATGCATGGAATCATGTAGCGTGTTCTCTTTGGGGTCAGGAGTGCTGAGTTGTTTCATTCAGCACAGTTACTTTGAGAAGTAGTTCATGAATAGTATTCCATTGTATTATATGCCAGAATTTATTTATTAATTCATCTGTTGATGTGCTTTTGGGTTGTTGGAGTTTTTAGTGATTACAAATAAAGCATTTACGAATATTCATATACTACTGCGAACGTGTGCTTTCATTTTTCTTGGTTAGATATCTAGGAATGGATTGGCTGGATCCTATCATAGGTATATGCTACTAACTTTTCAAAAAATTGTTTTCCGAAATCGGTTTTTGTTTTGGCACATTCCCACCAGCAGTGTATTAGAGTGTCAGCTGCTCCGCTCCTAGATCATCACTTGGTATGGTCAGTCTTTAGAATTTCTAGCATTCTGGTGAGCATGTAGTGGTTTTGATTTGCCCTTCCTGGATAGCTAGTGATGTTGAGTATGTTTTCATGAGCTTTATTGTTTTGCAATTCTCATTACATCTTTGATGAAGTTTCTGTTCAAAACTTTTGTCCATGTTTTAGAAATTTGTTTTGTTGTAAGAGTTCTTTATATATTCTAGATTGCAAATAAGTAATTTATTGGTTTCATATTATGCAAAATATTTTTCCCAGTCTTTGGTTTGCTTTTTTGTTAGGTGTCTGGATTTTTTTTTAATTATTATTTGACTCTTCTCCAGTTCAGCTATCTACTAAGTTTTAAAATTTTAACAATCAGAATATGAAATCAGATTTTGAAAAATTATCCTCTTACCTTATACTCTGTATTTTAATTATACTCATGCTACCCCCCCTGGTTCTGTACCCTGTTACAACCCAGTTTTTTCAGGCATTACTTTCTTTGTTGCATTTGATACTTTATTGGATTAGTTTTTCTTCTCAGTATTTTGTAATTATTGGTTCTCTGCACCTCCTCTTTGTATTTAGACTTCCCTGTCATAGCATTCAGGGATGAGGCATAGGTAGCCAAGAGCTGGTCAGGTATGGAGATTCTCTGTGGAGAGATTTAGATTTTTACCAACCCATCCAGGACCTTGCCCAGCTTTTATCCCAAACCCCAGTGTTCCCTTCTTCATAGCATGTACAAAAATTAACACACAGTGGATCAAAGACCCAAACTTAAAGAGCTAAAACTAAAAATTCTTAGAAGAAAATATAATTACAAGTCTTCATGACTTTGGATTAGGCAGTGGTGTTTTCGATATGATACCAAAAGTCAAGCAACCAAGGAGAAAAATAGATAAGTTGGACTTCCTTGAGATTAAGAACTTCTCTGCTTTAAAGGACACTGTCGGCGCCCAGCGGGGTGTGGCGTCCGAGCAAGGCGGGCATCAGCTGGCGGCCAGTGCTGGGTCCTGGGCTGGGGCCGAGAGCCAGGGCAGGCAGGGCCACTTTCTGCAGCTCGCTGGCCGCGACGACGGCGCGAGGCCCGTGGGGAGTGGCGGCGCAGCCAGGCGGGTGAGACCGTCGCCCGGGCCCTGGCCCGCGCTCTACCGGAGCGATGCTTTCCGCGCTCGGGGAGCTGGTGCAGTTGCTGGGCTTCGCGCCCTTCGAGGTCTTCGTGCACCTGATGGCCCTGTCGGTGTTCGTGCTGCTGGCCCTGCGTGTGGACGGCCTGGCTCCGGGCCTCTCCTGGTGGAACGTGTTCGTGCCCTTCTTCGCTGCTGACCGGCTCAGCACCAACTTCACTACTGTCGTCTCCGTGCACCTCTTCCAGGTCGGCGAGAAGCGGCTGGCCGTGCTCCACCTTTTCTGGGTCCTCACGGTTCTTAGCCTGAAGTTCGTCTTCGAGATGTTGTTGTGCCAGAAGCTGGTGGAGCAGACTCGGGAGCTCTGGTTCGGCCTGATCACGTCTCCGGTCTTCATTCTCCTGCAGCTTCTCATGATCCCTGCCCGCCGGTCAACTAGGCTCGCAGAAGAAAAGCTAGAATGCGGGGCCCCACGCTGAGGTCCCACCTCCGCCACACCAGAGGAGGAGGAGTCTTGGTCTGAAAGCCACCTTGTGCCCTGCTGAGTGCCCAGCTTCCTCTCTAAAAGTCATGTCTGAAATTGTTCCCTCAGCAGGGCTGAAAAGAGCAGCCTTGATTCTTAAAACGTATTCCCTCTTATTTCATGCTTTGAATAGCTAATCTTGAATTGAGATCCTGAGAAGGCCAGACAGTCCTGAACTCCTCTGACAGTTGGAAACCGCATATAAGTAAAATGTCCTGATGGGCTCTGAGTATTATCATGGATCCTGGGAAAGTACCCACTGTGCAAAGGCTGCAAAGCTGGACTCGGGATTTCCCCAGGCCAACAGTGCTGACCTGAGAGCTTACTGTCCCATCCCGCCAGACAAGACTTCCTTAGATGCTTGAGCTCTAAAAAGTGTCACCAGGCAGACAGGAGTATGTTGAATAAGCATGAGCAGGACCCTATCTGGGTATCTGTCACCTGAGAAAAGAACTTGCTTTCAGGGCACTGCTTGGTTTCCTATCCCAGCAGATTTCAGCGTCACAACTTTCCCACCACCTCGTGGCCAGCACTGTTAGCGCACCTGAGACCTTTAGGCCACCCTAAGGGACTAGAGAGAGAAATAGGTGCTCTGATGTGCATAGCCATTGAGACCTACACATGGGAAGTTTGCAGGTGGTCTCAGCCCGCACCTGTTGGCCTAAGGGCTTTGGTTTGGTGCCAGTCGGGTGCCAAATGAGAACATTTGCTGAGATAAAAATAAAATAAGAATGTTTTGCTGAAAAAAATAATAATAAAGGACACTGTCATGAAAGTGAAAAGACAACCCACAGAATGGGAGAAAATAATTGAACATCATGTATCTGATAAGAGGCTTGTGCTTATAATATATAAAGAACTCTTAGAACTCAATAAAAAGACAACCCAATTTAAAAATGGGCCAAGGATCTGAATAGACAGTTCTCTAAAGAAGGTACGAATGACCAATAAGCTCATGAAAAAATGCTCAACATCATTAGTCATTAGGGAAATGCAAATTAAACCCACTAGGAAGTATTAATGAGAATGTGGAGAAATTGGAATCCTGCTGGTGGGAATGTAGAATGTTGTAGATGCTTTGGAAAATAGTCTGGTACTTAACTCAAAATACTAAACAGAATTACCATATGATCAAGCAGTTCCACTCATAGGTGAATGAAATGTGAATTATACCTCAATAAATAGCTCCTTATAAAAATTTGAATATACAAAGGACTTTAAATTTGTACTTGTCCATATAATTGATTTTTTAAAAAATTATACCTGCCTCTGCTTTAATTTATTTTTAACTATAAACAGGTTATTAATTTATTTACCAAGGGGAAGTTGTTTCTCATCAGAATTCTCTGAGGATAAGGCATAGTCTTTCTATTGTCTGGGTACCCTCAGGTAACTAGGAAGTTTGCAGAAGTAGGGAGTCAGATCACACGGTCTCAGTGTGTTGAACGGGTGTGGATGTCCAGGCCTTGATGAAGCCTAATGACTTACCTGTTCCCTGCTTACATTAACTAGCGCTGAGGCAGACATGGCACACTGAACAGGTCCCATCTGCACTACCTATTACTCAGGTAGGGTAGCTCAATTTGTTTCATCCCTGTCATTGTCAGGAATGCATCTGAGTAAATAACTGCAAGATACTGATATATAAGAACAGCAGTTTACAACGTCTGTTTTTATTTTCAGGTATTTTTTTTCTTAGTGTAGGAGAAAGGCGGTTAAGTTGATAAAGTACTGCCACCCTTGTGAGTGGGCTTTCATATGTGGTTTTTACAAGTGAGATTAATTTTAGTTTTTAAATGTTAAGTTTGTTCTTGGCGAGAGGATCTTATCAAGCAGGGGAAATTGGCTTCAGTGCTGAAAATCACTTATCTACTTGGTACACTCCCTACATTCAAAATTGACTTAATGGCCACTAGTACATGGCATCAGGTTTGGGACATGGCTGTTAATCTGTGTATCTATTTTATAAACCTAACTTTTTTTTTTTTTGAGATTTTTTTGATGTGGACCATTTTTAAAGTCTTTATTGAATTTGCTACAATATTGCTTCTATTTTGGGTTTTTTTTTTTTTTGGCCCCGAGGCATGTGGGATCTTAGCTCCCCGACCAGGGATGGAACCCGCACCCTCTGCCTTGGAAGGTGAAGTCTTAACCGCTGGACCACCAGGGAAGTCCCAACCCAACTCTTTATAGGAAGTTTTTACACTTCTCTTCGTGTTTGCTATATGTTCATTTGCTTTGTAACCATTTTTATAAATCTGCTTTATATTATTTTTCCTGAAAATTTAAAATCAAATTTGAAAATGGTAAGCATATTTTCAGATGACTTTGAAACACCGCTAAATAATTAAACTCCTGGCACCTCTGTTTTAAACTTCTCCAGTTTAATATCTACTGCGTCAGTTGACAAACTACTGTGGCCTCAGTCTGCCTGCTCTGTAAGTGAGGCTTTATTGGATGGAACACATCCCCCACTCCTTATCACATTTATATATTTGTACCCTGGTCTGCTCTGTGGAGGAGTTTATCCATTAGTTCCTACAAATACCCAGATCTGAAAGAATGGTTTTTGTTCTGTATCTCATTAAACCATCCTTTGGGCTTTGCACGTATTTCATCTACCTCTGTAGTAAACTGATCACTTCTTTGAGATTGGTCTTCCTTTGTGTTTCTGCAACAGGATCACTCTGTGTGATAGGGAAGTGATGCTGTCTGGAGGCGACATCCTGTGCTCCTTTCTTCCTTCTGTCCTTTCGCTCCCTATTTTGGCCTCCTGGTAATTGGGGCAGGGGGAGGACGGGGAATGCTGGTCTAAATTAAAATGAAATTGCTTTAACTGTTTCCCCTTTGCTTAAAAAAAGGGGAGGCAGTTTCCTGGCCCGCAGGTAACAAATGAAAGTTATCTAGCTTTTGCCACAATCTGTTTCGGGGTCACAGGGTCTTTTGAGCATCACAAGAATGTTGTAGAGCCAGTCTGCAGAAGAAAAATGGGTATATTCAGAACTGTATTATTACAGAAGTCATAGAAGCTCTGAAGTTAATCCTTCTGGGGATGAGTGAGGGTGAAGGGTCCATAGATTCCAGGTTAGGAACCCCTGCTCTAGCCCTTCTGCTAGGACAAATATTAATAAGCAGGTTTATGTTAAGACTGGAAAATGAAGCTGATGTTAATTCAACTTTGGGGAATTAAGTGTTCTTTACTGTTGCTGTAACTGAGGATTTATTGAATATTCTTTGATCAGGTTTTTTTTTGGCTGTGCTGCGTGGCATGTGGGATCTTAGCTCCCCAACCGGGAATCCAACCCGTGCCCTCTGCATTGGAAGCACGGAGTCTTAACCATTGGACTGCCAGGGAAGTCCCTTTGATCAGTTTTTAAATGTTCAAATATAAATGTGTGACGTTAACAATATATTCTAGTATATAATCTTGATGGTGACCACTTACGATGTTAGATCTTTGAATACAGACATTTGAGAAAAATATAGATGTTCACAAAATAAATCACTGGCTTAGGATAGATCTTAGTGTTTCCAGATTGTGAAGAAAAAAAAGTTAAGCCCTTGATGTTGAAACTTGCGTCTGCCAGCTCTTGCTGCGTGCTTAGCAGGGAGTTGTCAAGTCCCACTGGTTGGGATGCTCCTCTCTTCACTTCTGCATGATGCTTCCACTCAACCAGTGTTTCCTAAACTTTATTCATTGATACCAGCTTCATGATTTACCTTCTCTGCATGTTTCCTGGCTATTCTCTAAATCAGCTCACTTTTTAAAACCCAAATTTATGCTAATAATTACTGTGAAATACAGGGTTGATGTGCTAATTCTTTTTTTTTTTTTTTTTTTTTTTGGCCGCCTGTGCGGCATGCAGAACTTCCCCTAGGATTGAACCCATGGCTCCTGTAGTGGAAGCACGGAGTCTTAACCACTGGGCCACTGGGGAAGTCCTATGTGTTAATTTTTTTGTTTGTCACATATACATACTGGGGTTTTTGTCCAACCTAAAATCATCTTTCTTCTTTCTAGAGAGCATTAACTCCATTTCGGGAAATACTCCCTTATGTGCTGGAATTTTAAAGCTCTGATCTTGAATCAGTGTGATCTGTGGAAGCTACTTGTAGTTGGAAGTATCAGAGGAGAGGAGGGGGTCACAGGATGTGGGTGGGTGCTGCCTGCTGAAATACCCCTTGCTTGGGCAAATTCATATCGCTCTGAATATGAAGATACTTGGCTGTGTGCATGGCAAAGCTTGGAGTTCTAGCCTTGCAATGATGGGTCTGTTTTTTTACCCTGGCCACATCACACACACACACACACACACACACACACACACAATGTGTATATCTTCAACTTTATGAGTTTTATTTTCTTTTACAGGTTTGATCTTGCTCTTCTACCTAGTCTTTTATGGGTTCCTGGCTGCACTCTTTACATTCACAATGTGGGCTATGCTTCAAACTCTGAACGATGAGGTTCCAAAATATCGTGACCAGATTCCTAGTCCAGGTAATTAATTATGTTGTGATTATCATGGCTTCTAACAAAATTGGGTTATACTTTTATCTTCTCCGTAAGTCTGTATTACATAGCCAGTAGAAGATGTTAAACTTTAGGGTTAGATAATGTGAAAGTTTTGATTTTGTTTGTTGTTTAATATTTACATAGTGATATAAAGACCTTTAATATTTACATACTGATATAAAAACCTTTAATATTTACACAGTGATACAAAACCCTGGCTGATAAATCTTGAGTCTTTTGCCAAGAGTAAGCGGAAATGAATATTGAGAGTTAAAGTGAAGCCAGATTGATGAATATAGTTATAGTTATGAATGGTGTTTATGAATATTGTGTAGTAATTTCACTTTGCTCTGAGTAATTTACTTATGAAGTATATATTTCAGCTCTGGTGTGGGTTAGAGCATTGGTCTTGTAAAATACATGCTTCATGTTTTTGTTTGTTTGTTTGTTTGTTTTTTTGCGGTACACGGGCCTCTCACTGTTGTGGCCTCTCCCATTGCGGAGCACAGGCTCCGGACGCGCAGGCTCAGTGGCCATGGCTCACGGGCCCAGCCGCTCCCCGGCATGTGGGATCTTCCCGGACCGGGGCACGAACCCGTGTCCCCTGCATTGGCAGGTGGACTCTCAACCACTGCGCCACCAAGGAAGCCCCATGCTTCGTGTTTTTAATTGCTTAGTGTGGAAATGGTAAGAAGTCAATAGAGAATAAAATGAGTATACTCTTAATATGTTGAATTATTCTCTATTGATTGTCTTAGGGAAAAAAATTTCCTCTAGGATACTGGAGAATGTACCTTCGTACGGAAGAAAATCTTAACCTGGAGCACTTGTTTAAGTCACATTTTCTCCTTCCTGATTTTATTCTTTTTAAACAGTTGGTCTTTGAATGTTAGCTGCGCTTTTGTTGGTGCACACGGCCCTTGTCCTCAAAGTGCTAGTAAATAACAATAATGTGCAGAACTCCAGCGTATCTAATTCCCAGAAATATAAACAACGTCCAGAGATGCCAGCAAAGGGACGGCTCTCCATGGAGGAGCGTGATTTGGGCAGCAGGCAGAGTGGGCATGCAGGCCAGGGAAGGTGGGAGTCTGCAGCAGGAGGTTTCTGTCTGCAGCAGTGGTTCTCTTCCAGCAGTGATTTGCCCCCCAAGGCCATTCAGCACTGTCTGGAGACATTTTTGGTTGTCACAACTGCAGATGTGCTACTGTGAGTAGAGGCCAGGGGTGCTGCTAAACATCCCTATAGTGCATGGGACAACCTCCCACAACAAAGAATCATCTAGTTCAGAATGTCATTAGGCCCACGGCTGAGGAACCCTAGCCTAGATCCTTGGCCACTGCATGGACTTCTCAGCTATATCAGCAGCGAGATTGAACCAGTTTCCCCAACCAGTTTTCTTAAAAAGTTTGTTCTAATGGCTTTTTCCTTTGTTTGCAGCTAATATTTATCTAAATATCATGAATAACTCTTTTGGTCTATTTGACCATGTATCTGAGACCAGCTCCATGCTAATTTTTTCCTCATCTTTCATTGTAGCCCTGTTTTCTTTCTACCTAGATGAATTCTAAGATAATTATTTCTCTTGCTGCCTTAAGTTATGTGACTATTACTGTTGAACATAAGCTGATCTATTTCAGAAATATTAAACCATTTATAATTTCATGAATAATAAAAGCAGTAAAATGTGTTCAATATACTTTTTTAAGTATATAATTTTAAACTGAGTTCCTTAAAATCATTCACCAAGTGTATTATAGTACTTAAAAACTTAATATTAGTTCAAATAAACAAATATATATGCACACGTATTCATATTATATATCAATATAATATTAGATGAATGTATACTAGTTTGTTAAATATGATTTTCTCTTCATAAAGGAATTATGGGTAATTAAATTTTATTTCTACTTCTTTTTTCTAAGGTTTTTTTTTTTTTTAACAATGACCATATTCAAGTGTTTTTTTTTTTTTTTTTTTTTGCGGTACGCGGGCCTCTCACTGTTGCGGCCTCTCCCGTTGCGGAGCACAGGCTCCAGACGCGCAGGCTCAGTGGCCATGGCTCACGGGCCCAGCCGCTCCGTGGCATGTGGGATCTTCCCGGACCGGGGCACAAACCCGCGTCCCCTGCATCAGCAGGTGGACTCTCAACCACTCCGCCACCAGGGAGGCCCTAAGTTTTATATTTTTAAATGGCATCATTTCAATAATGTATTTGCACCTGGTAAAATAAATGCTAGTTTGAAATTGGTATGTGTATTAACATATACATGCATATGATATAAACACGTACCATCCATGCACACCCCTATAGATGCACACACATGCATACACACATATTCATGCTCCAGTGGTTTAAATTATAAAGACGTAAGAGTTACTGTAGTTTTCACATTCTGTTGATGTTCATGGTTTGGGGTAAGCCAAGACTTTATTTGGAGGACGTAGGTGTACTGCGTCAAAAAATGCAGCCGTACGGCACATTCCTGCTGTGTTTTTTTTTTACTTAAGAGTTTCAAACAGGCTGTTAAATGAACTAAGGCTCCAAGAGCATTGCTCAGCAAGATCTAAGAAGTAACTTGTATCAGAAACTCAGTTTTAGACATTCTGGTCTACAGAGTTTTTGTAAATTGAGTCATTTAAAACTTCCCACAGAAATAAGTCATGTTAAAGGAATGTAATCTTTTTTTTATAAAGCACAGACATTTTCATATTTTTCTTTAAAATTTCTTTCAAACTGGATGTTTTATTAAAAGTTGGGTTTTTCTTAAAGTTGGGTGTTTTTATACAGTTATGTATAAGCTGCCTTGATTCTGTTACTTTTTCACTTACAGTATATTATTTCTTGTTCCTTCTGTAAAACCTTAAAAATGAAAACATACAATTTCAGACATACACAGATGGTCACTTCATATACTGGATGGTCAGGTTTTATTTCTACATTGAACATTTTTATTAAAAAGTCAGAAAGTTACTATTGATTTTGTAGTAGGTGGAGGGGTAAGGAAAAATAGGCATATGAGATCCTCCAAATCCAAGTGATCTGGTATGTTGAGATAGTAGGTGAATGGGGAATCTAATTGGGGCTCTTTTGTGCTGTATATGGAATAAGATTTGCTCTGCCATTTGGGAACATTGAGTGTTTCATCATAGTTGAGTAGCATCGGATCTATTGTAGTTTAACTCAAGAACCATGCAGATCAACAAAGGCAAGTATTTAGGATTTGAAAGAAACTGGGTTTGATCTAAAACGAATTAGATGTCTATGAGCAGCAATTTTTTTTTTTTTTTTGGCTGCATTGGGTCTTCATTGCTGTGCACAGGCTTTCTCTAGTTGCAAACAGCAAAAGCAATTTTAATGAAAACTAAAACAACCTTGTTATTTATTTTCAGATTCAATGCAAGGCTTATCTATAATAACTTTGATATATGGGGAATGTTTAGAAACTAGTGAGAATTTTAGGATTTTTTTGTTTAAGCCTTTGTGCAAGGCTGAATGTAGATCTAATGCTTTTAAATTAAACAATTTTTTTTATGAAGTAGAGTTGATTTACAATGCTGTGCCAATCTCTGCTGTACAGCACAGTGACTCAGTTATACATGTACAGACACACTTTTGATCTAATGCTTTTAAATCAAGGAAAGCTTAAAGTTGGAAGCCTGATTGTTAGAGATAAATAGGCTTACATTTTCTGTTAATAAACTCATGCAAACATATTCTATATACATGGGTGTTGATTGCTAATGTGAAATTGTTGGTGGTTATGCGTCAGTTCAGTATGAGAAAACCACATTTTAGTTATCGAGCAGTGTTTATTATTGAAGGAAGAATATTTAACTGTAGAGTTAAAATTGTATAGGCCTCTTTCACTGAATAAGGTAAGCTTTCTTTACGAATGTTTTCATACAGTTGTAATTTGAATGACAAAGTGCTTAGATTTTGATTTGCTAAAATTTTCTCTATATTAATGGCAAATTGGCAAAACCTAAAAATATTTAATAGAAAATGAATGTAGAAAGTACAAAGGAAAACTTGCATCTTTTAAATTAAGGAACAGAGCAATTCTAACTAAGATTTAGAGGAGGTTTCTAATTGGTAATGTCCGAGGTGATTGTGAAGATGTGGAATTTTTTCATTTTAGATGTCTCTTCGTAGTCAGATAGAAGTGGGAGGTTCTTGATAATTTCAACCTACCTGTGAAAACAATTTCCACAAAATTTACTGAGATCTTCCTTTTTAGAGATAAGAGTAAGGAGAAGGAAGGAGAGAAGGGAATTGCTATAATTAATTTCCCCCCTTTTCTTTTATCTCTATAGGGCTTATGGTTTTTCCAAAACCGGTGACAGCATTGGATTTTTCATTCAGCGTGTCTAATCCAGAGTCCTATAGAGGGTACATTAATGACCTTAAGAAATTTCTAAAGCGTAAGTATGTTTTTTTAGAGTAAGTTAAAAATTTTAGTTATTACAGAAACTAGTACCAAATTATGATTACTTTTAGAAACATTATTCTTAGAGTTTGTCTTGCCTTTTTCTTTCTTTCTGTTAAACACAGTCAATTGAGAGGACTTGGCAAGTGGAATTTACTGTTATTCATGATGAATTTATGATTAGTCCATATTCTGACTTACGGAAAGCACAGGGGCCTAACCCTAATGGGCAGTTTATTTGATTTTTTTTTTAATCTACCCTTTAATAAGTACATGAAGTAGGTTCATTGAAGCATAACATTTATATCTGCATCAAAACAAATAGCATGTGACTAATGGAGCAAAACTATATTATAAAATGATGCCTCTAAGGATTTGGATCTTCGGGTCCAGTGTAGTGCTTGCGGTGTGGGGACGAGGAATGGTGTTCCTCATTAAAAGAAAAAAAGTTTGTGTATCGGTTGTGAGTTTTTCAGAGCTACTGGTTGCAGTGCTTTCTAATAGCTGTCCTGGCCCAGTTTTCTCTTCCATTTTGTCTGCCCTGACTCCACGGTATCAACATTCACCCGAATAGCCATCAAGCACCATGGCCTCTTGGTTCACGGCTGCCGCAGCTCTTCCTCAGCCACGCTCTCCTGCAGTGCTTCTTAGAATGTGCAGGACTCCATTGCCATGGCCGCTGATGGGGCTCCCTATACAACCTTCTCGTTTGCTTAACTTGCCCTCGCTCTTTGTCTCCCTCACTGGGACTTCCAGTTCACCGACCCTTTTATTTTATCCCAGCCGCTCCCCGCTCAGCTGCCCTTCTGGTCAAGCTTGTCAATTCCATAGTTCTTCATTTCATTTTTACTTAAGCCAGTACTCTAAAATCCCTCGCCTCTTAGTCCGTTTGTCATAAAACTTGCAAGTAGATGAAGCCGTGCAATGCCCCTAGATGAAGCCCTGTAATTCCTGGATGGAGCTCTTCCTTTGAGCCTGCCCTCTGAAGACTAATTAGCACTGTGAATACTTGATCACCTCCCTCAAATGGATCGGATCTACTGCCTGGCAATCCTGCTGAATTTCCCTGGGTAATTCTCTGAAGGGATTATTTCCAGCCTCTACTCAAAACTCTAGCTCCTTACCTTTTCCCCTATAACTCACTTTCTTCATATAACCTGGTTTCCTACTTCAAGAGAAACTAGAAATACTCAGGTGGAAACTCCCCCAGTTTCCTTGTTACCAGTAAAACCAGCCTTCAGTTGCAGCCTTTTTGTCTGTGATTTTCCTCCTGCTCTGACAAGGGGAGCTGCCCTTCCTCTTATCTAAGTCCACCTGTCCGGGTCACGTTTTGCATCTCATCCCCTCTCACTGCCTCGAGCATTATGGTAATTACTAATCCTTCTCATATATGTTTAGCCTCTCTGTTGGATCCTTTCTTGTCAACATGTAGAAATCCTCAACCTCCCTCCTATCTTAAATCAAAAACCTTTTGATCCTGGTCTTCTTCTACCTACCGTCCTAAATCTCTTTCCCTTGGAAGTTAAATGTATATTTATTATTTAAATGGAGATGTTTTTGTGAGAGTATAATCCATGGTTTGAGAACCAAATAGTAAAGAAAGGCGTATAAGTAGAACAGTAATTCCCTGCCGTACTCTGTTCTAGCTGTAGTCCTGTTCCTTTATTCAACAAATACTTCTTTTTGAGGGTCTTTTTTGTGTCAAGCACTCTTCTAATTTCCATCAATGAACAAACAAAGTTTCTGTGTTCGTGGAGTTTTTATAATCTAGTGGTGTGTTAGAAGGTAATAAGTGCTGTGGAGGAAAATAAGGCAGAGAAAGGAAATAGGGAGAGTTGAGAGGGCTGTAATTTTAAGCAGAGTGGTCTGGGAAGGCCTCATTGAAAGGGAATGTTTGAGGAAAGATCTAAGGATGAGGGAAGTAGCCATGGAACTACCCAGCAGTAGGTGCAAAGGCCCTGAGGCTCACAATGTCCAGTGTGTTCAGCGTTCATCAAGGAAGTCAGAGGGGCTGGATGGAGTAAGTGGGGAGAGAGTAGTAGGAGATTGAGGTCAGGGAGTTAAAGGAGGACCAGATTGTGTAGGCCTTAGAGGCTGTTGTTCAGTTCTTTGACTTTCACAGTGACCAAGATGGAGGTTCTTAAGCAGAGAATAACATCATCTCAGATTTTTAAAGGATCACTCAGGCTGTTTTTTGAGACTAGACTGTAGAGGGGAATCAGGGAAGCTGGTTAGGAGGCCGTTGCAGTCACCTAGATGAGTGGAGATAGTGGCAAGGTCAGGAGCAGTGAGGCTGTGAGAAATCGTCTGATTCTGGATACATTTTCAACAGGAAATAACTTCATACTTTTGAACTTTTTCTTCTGTATCTTTAAATGCAATCTGCTGGCTCTTGATTTATCACTTTTATACATTGTCTTTACTTCCTGCCATGTTAAATGAGGATTTAGCTCACATGCCTCACACCTTCCCCTAATCTCAAACCAAAAGTAATTGAATTACTGTTTTATTTTCATTATTGGTTGCCTTCTTATACTTGTCTTTACGTCATATTCTACCATCTGTAGAGACTCTTGTCTAACTCCCTTATTTGTATACTATCGTTTGAGAGTTCTCTTACGTCCCTTTTCTCTGGAGAACTCCTCCCTAGAGTCCTTCCCCTCTGCTGCAGTCTGTACTGGTTTCTGTCTAGGGCTTCTACCACCCAGCTGTCATTTGGGGAGTTCGTTTGATCCCTTTCGGATTGGATTCACTGTTTCTTGCCTCCTGCATTCTTTTTCTTTATTTATTCCCTAGTTTTGATGGAGTATATTCTCAAATAACTTTGTAAGAAAAGATACATGAATACTCTTCCATTGTATATATACCACTATACTATTTAGCCATAAAAAAAGAATGAAATCTTACTATTTGCAGCAACATGGATGGACCTAAAGGGCATGATGCTAAGTGAAATAAACAGACAAATACCAAATGATCTCACTTATATGTGGAATCTAAGAAACAAATAAGAAAACCAAGCTCATAGATGCAGAGAACAGATAGATTGGTTGTTGCCAGAGGCAGCAGGGGGCTGGGCTGAAGTTGTGAAGGAAGGTCAAAAGGTACACACTTCCAGTTAGAAATAAATAAGCCCTGGGGATGTAATGTACAGCATGGTGACGCTAGTTAACACTACTGTATTGCCTATTGGGAAGTTCCTAAGAGAGTAGATCTTAAAAGTCCTCATCACAAGAAAAAAATTTGTAACTATACATAGCGACAAGATGTTAACTAGACTTATCGTGGTGATCATTTCACAATGTGTACAAATATTCAAGCATTCATTGTGTTGTACACATGAAACATGTTATATGTGAATTATATCTCAATTTGTATTTAAATTTAAAAAAATTTTTTAAGATACATGGAATGTAGGTTTTTAATCCTTTCATTTCTGAAAATGACTTCTGCTTTTATTGTTCTAGTTTAGCTGTGTATATAATTTTAGTTCCTTTGTATTTGCCTTTTTCTGCTCAACAGTGTTTTTTGTTTTTGTTTTTAAATGTATTTCCTTAGGGTTCTAAAATTTCCAAGTGTTGGTGTCAGTCTCTGAAATATCACTTTGTAGGAAACTTGATGGGGTCTTTCGAGATGAAGAGTTAGATTCTCCAGTTGAGGAAACTATTATTACTTGAAAATTTCCTCACCTCAGTTTTCTGGTTCTCTTTCTAGAGCTATTCTGTTAGTTGTTGGGTTTTGGATCTCTTGTTTTTCTCTCATTTTCTACTTTTGCTTTATTATACTGGGGATTTACTTTTAGATCTTCAATGTTCAGCACGCCCTCCCCCCTCCCTTTTTTTAAACTTTGAATTGTCATTGTTGCTCTTAGGAATGCCTTTCTGGTGTTTAAAAGATACCGTCTCTTGTTAAAAGATACATTATCTGCTCTGGGTTGGTTTTTTTTTCCCCCCTTGAATACTAATTAGAGTTTAAAATCTTATATTGTTCAAATTATCTTTCAGGTCCCCCCGCCGCCGTTTACCTGCACCTTTTTCTATCTTACTTTAGGCTTTCCTCAGGAATGTGGGGTTCTGTGCTCTCTCTGGGAATGGTCACCTTTCTCTGTTCCCATCATGTGCTGAGCAGGGGTCTTCATATTCTGACCATTCATCCAACTCCTTGACTTAGAGCGGTGTTTTGTAGAAGTGGAAGTTGGCATCATACAAAAATGGTCCCTGATGAACTGTACCAACAGAGTATATGCAGGAGAAGCCCTTGGAGGAAACTGATGTAGGCCTTGAATATTTTCTGCCAAATGACATTCATGATTGTGCCACAAAAGTCAAAAAGAAGTGACGAATGTCAGTGGTACTGTTTTGTTTTAAAAGTTTACTCCTATCCCCCCTCCCCAATACCTGAGTCATTCTTGGCTATTTAATGGGTACATAGTTCCCATGATATCCTAATTTTTGATAAATAAAAGTTGAAACCAAAATTTTTGACTTTTTTTTTTTTTTTAAGGGAAAGATCATACTTCCTTTTAAATGTGTTTACTTTGGGACTTCCCTGGTGGTCCAGTGGTTCAGCACTTTCCCTGCTGGGGCCTGGGTTCAGTCCCTGGCCTGGGAACTAAGATCCCACAAGCCTCGTGGCATGGCAAGCAAGCAAGCAAATGAACAAATTTAAATAAATTTAAATAAATAAATAAAGTTAAATAAGTATATGTGAGTACTTTGAAATTTTGGTTCCTGTTTTTGGTTGAATTCATTTTAGGCTGGCCTTTTTCTGGTACCATTTATACCCACACACCAACAGTTCTTATTGAGGCATTGTGGCACCGTGTTTATTAGTGAGTGCCTTGCAGTAGCCTAAGCTCATTGAGGGCAGGGTCCACAGCAGACTGGCTCCCCGTTGTGCCCCTTTTGTCTAACAGTGTGTCAAGTGCACAGCAAACATTCGAAAAATTGTTGAATTGTCTCCCTCTCCTTCCTTCCCTATCTCCAAGTTGTAACCATTTTACTCCTTCATCCCCTTTGGATCTATCTTGTTACCTCCATCTCTGCTGAAAACACCCTTTTGTAAGCTAACGTTAACTCACATGTACACCTTTCTTTAGGCCCTTCATTTATGATTTTATCCTCAACACCTGTCTTACCCACTACACTGTAAATTACCTCCATAAGGGCAGAGGTAATGCGTTTTTATGTCCTCACCATTGTATCTTTTGGGCCAAGAGCATCGCGGGCGTTCAGGTAATGCTGTAGCCGTGGCTAGTGCCACCTAATGGTGACAAAAGAAATCTGTCACCCAGTTTGTATTGAAATGAAATAAACTGCAAAGCGCTAGATAGCAATCGGACTTTAAAGGAACAGACTTAACATTCTTTCCCTAAAATTTTCCAGTAAATGGCATTGCTGTTTTTGTCTTTGAAGAATGTTGTCCAAAGGATGATATATTTCTAGTTGTGTTTAAGGTCCTTTTTGGCTGTTTCCTTTTTAGCGTATGGCTTAGAAGAACAGAAGAATCTCACAGATTGTCCCAGTGGAGCGCTTTCTGAGAAGAAGGGTCCAGAATATACTTCGTGTCAGTTTCCTCTTGTCTTACTTGAAGCGTGCAGTGGTGTGGATGATCCCGAGTTTGGCTACTCCACAGGACGCCCTTGTATTCTTGTGAAAATGAACAGAGTATGTACCTAATTTATTGCTGCGGCTGCTTTTTCCAAATCTCTTCTATTAAGAAGCTGGCAACTGTTTATTCAGTGCTCTCTCACTTGGTGGTAGCTTGTGTAAAAAGCTAACAGTGATATTGACCTTTGGAAAATTAATACAGAAAAAAACAATTGGTTTATAGATTAGTCATAAATTAGGGAGTAACGCAACTTCAGTTTTTCTCTTTTGGAACTAGCTGTATGCACTTAAGCGTAGATCAGAGCTTCAGGGATCAGGTATTCTGGGGATCATGCCCACAGCATGGTTGTGTTAATGTGCTGTGCTCATCTTTGCATCCTGTGTGGCAATGTAATTTAAAATCCCACGGCAAACTTACAAAGTTTTGGCTTATTTAACTTTTTCTGAATATTTAGTAGCAAAGCATAGCTTTATAGTATATGTCTATGTAATTAAATAGTAGAAATAGAGATAAATTTGCATTAAAATGAACCCAGCAGCATCTTGCCATGTTGTCCAGAGAAAGTGCCTGAATTGTATAGCCATTAGCAAACCAAGAAGCTAATGTGCTCTACATCTAAGTAACAATGTTGTGGAGTCATTGTGCAAAAGGAAGATGCCTTCCTTGCATAATGAAGTGATCTCCAGACCCTGTGCCTTCCTGCTCTATAAATGGTACTGCAGAGTTGTGTTCTGATAGAGTTAACCTGTTGAGGCCTGTATGGTCTCCCTTGAAGAATGAGGTAATTCCTGGTCATTTACACAGAGAAAAGGCCATTTCCTAAACAGGTGCAGACCTCTCAAGGGCTTGAGTTTACATATCACTAAAGTTACCATCCCTAATAAAACTAAAACTTGAATCTTCTGAAGTTGGCACTGCTAAATAAGGAGTTTCCCTGTAGGGAGAGCCAGCTAGACCCTTAAGCGCCCAGACTGGCTTCCCTCCAGCCTCTCTTTCCCCTGTCCCCATGGACAGCGACAGTTTCTGATTATCTCATAGCACTCCGGAAATCATTCTGAAACATTGCCTGGCACATAGTAGGCGCTCAATAAACATTTAATGGGATATTTTAGCAAAACTTAGGAACTAAGGTTAACAAAGTGGAGGTGAAACTGAAGGCAAGATGGGTAGGCCTGGAAGTGGGAGCAATCTGAACAACTATTTCAAGGGGACCCCTACTTTCCTCAGAAATGCTAGGGAGCTCATACATACCACATACTGTTAAATAAAGTAGAAATGGGTTTTCACAATCCACACAAGAAACCCAGATAGTTTATTCCTCGATATCTGTGGGGAATTGATTCTAGGACCCCTGAGGACACCAAAATCTGGAGGTGCTCAAGTCCCTTATATAAAATGGCGTAGAATTTGCATATAACCTGCGCACATCCTCCTGTGTACTCAAGCATCTCTAGAGTACTTATACCTAATTCAGTGTAAGTGCTGTGTAAAAAGTTGTCAGCACACAGCAAATTCGAATTTTGCTCTTTGGAACTTTCTGGAATTTTTTCCCCCAGATGTTTTTGATCTGCGATTGGTTGAATCCTGCAGATGTGGAACCCCCCCCCCAATAGGGAGGGCCAACTGTAATGTGAAGCCAGGTGATCTAGCTTGTAAGATGAAGTAAACCCATTCCCTCCCACAGGGATGCCTTTTGTAATCCCTGCCTCCTAGGAGTATCTTCACAACACCTAGATTGATGGAAAATCTGTTCCCAATATAAAGCCAAGAGAAGAAATTCCAGTTCCATCTGCCACAGGACCAACCTTCTGAGTTTGTTTTCTTTGTCAGTATGTCCTCTGAATGATGAGGATGTGAGATTATACTTGCCGATAGGGCAGAACTTCACAGGCATGCCAGGAAGGCATCATCAGGCACACAGGGATCGGCAGTGACATGTTGCATAAGGGTGTAGCAGGGCATTTCATCCCAGTATAGTTTGTTCCAAAATCATTGCAAGGGCACGGATAGTTACTGCTCTTGAAATTATTATTTCGGTTGCAACAATACCTGTCTTTCGGGAGGAGTACTTACATTTTACAGGCATTCACATTAAAATGTATATAAATTATAAAATTATAAAATATAAATTAAAATGCATATAATTCAAAAGGACAAAAAATCCTCTCATAAAATATATGGATAAATATCTGTTATCATTCATACAGAGTTAGTTATATCAACCACATAAATGAAAGCCTCATTACATAGAACTGAGTGGTGCTGTGAGAGTCCTCAAAATGGGATTCATTAAGCGTATGTGTTTTGTAGAACAGATAGATGTGAAATACAACAGGGCTCTGTGGAAGCCTTATGGAAACATGGTAGCGTTGTGACCTAATATATTTTCATGAAGAACAGTTATTATATTACGCCTTTGCCATTCTTATTTGCATTAATGATGTGTTCATATAAATAACGAAATGTAAAGGTTTCTGTTTATTTCTTGTTTTAGGGTAGCAAAGTGCAATGCTGTGTTTTGGTCAATTCGTTGATAACTGATTTATTTTCTAAATTGTCCTAGTACTATAATAAGATAGATAATTGGTAAGATTATTGTATTGAAAAGTCTGTTCTAATCCTCTAAAATAAAATTAAAGTAAAAGGCAGAGGTAACAGGGTTTTAATGCAGTGTTAGTGTTCATCTCAACCCTCCCACCCGTGTCCCCAGCAATGAAGGAAGACGTTCTGTTGTGTACAGTTGTGATGTTTCAGTTAATCAATGTTTCTTTACCTTAGATAATTGGATTAAAGCCTCAAGGAGAACCAAGGATAGAATGTATTTTGAAGGTTAGTATTCAGAAAATAACCCAACTTCTGTTAAAACCTTAGTGTATCTTAAAAATACTTTAAAAGTCTAATGAATTTAGTCATTTTTTTCTTCCCTGTCACATTTTTAAAGTCCATTGTAGTCCCATTCTTAGAAGAATGAAACTCCACCAACCTTTGGGGGTAGCCCTTCTCTGTTTGCTAATAATAATTCAAAAAGACTTATTTTCCATGTGCATTTGATTTCACATACTTTGCCTTTATATTTACATATACCATATTTCACTGATTTTAAGATTCATTTTCTTTTTTCTAGCTTGATAACACCAAAATTGGGGTTGGCCTTATAACTGATAGTGACTTAATAGTGTATAAGATTTTTTCTTTCTTAATAGTACATAAATTGGTGTACATCAGTGGCATCTGAGATTTAATGAAAAACATGGTACATTTTCCTTAAGGAGGCATTATTTTGCTCTCTCATCCCTACTTTATTTTTTCCAGAGCACTGTGCTGTTTTCCTTTCATAATTTCTTTTGTTTTCTCTCCATGCTGCAAAGTTCAACTAAGACAAATATGTAAATGATGGGTAAGAGTTCTCAGGAGAAACTGTTAAGTTCTAAATTTAATTTTATCATTGTGTAAAATATTAGCATTCCAGCTCCAGTTAATATGTCAGAAGTGTCTTACTTGAAATGTTACATTGAAATCACTTCTAAAGTTGTTTGCCAAAGAAAACTGTAATCCCTTTTAACGATGAATGGATTTCTTATTTGGGCAGAAACTTCTTGCTGGGTGGTTCTCAAATCTGATCATGCATCAGAATCACTTGGAGGGTTTCTTAGGTCCCAGTTCTGCAGTTTCTGACTCAGTAGGTCCGGGGTGAGGCTGCAGAATTTGCGTTTTTAACTAAAGTTTCCAAGTGATGGTGATGCTGCTAGTCTGGGACCCACACTCTGAGAACTCCTGCTTTAGAATATCCTTATTGATTTATTTTGAGTATTTATTCACGATTTAGAATAGAATGAAAAGCTGGGAAGTTTGTGTTTTTCTCATCTGGGTTGAAGTATGCATGTGTGACCATAGGCAGCTCACTTTATCTCCTTATGCCATAGTCAGCTCAGCAGGAAACTTGGATTAAAAAATCAGAACCTCACTTAAAACCAGATGCTGCATCTAAGCTGAGTTTTTCTTGGTATACAAATCCTTCTAAAAATCTAGTGAGCTTCTACTGTCATCTCAAAACAGGAGAAAACGTTACACCTACAAGACAGATTTAGGAAATGTATTGTGAACTCTGTGATCCCCCTTGCTTGCAATTCTTTCCAGTAGAAGGTTCCCGAGGCTGGCTGTGAGCCTTCAGCCAGGTGGAAGTGCTGATTTTATGAGCGTCCTGTGTGCAGGAACTTTTGCCTCTGCATGTGAGCAGACAATGTAGATATACTTGGAACAGTGGGTCTGTGGAGCCAACACCATCAAGAAAGGAAAACAGACACACACACACACACACACACACACACACACACACACACACACACACACACACACACACACACACACACACACACACACACACACACACACACACACACACACACACACACACACACACACACACACACACACACACACACACACACACACACACCCCACCCCCCCCAGAAGGACAAAAGCCTTCCACTCCCTTCCTAAGGTTTCAATTCTGTGAGCCTTTGGCCAGTATAAACTCCTCCGTGTTAACTCTTCGCTTAGGATTATAAATGGATTTTTCTCCTTGTTATCTGTTATGTATCTTTTGCTTCTAGAACAGTTGGGGGAACTATTCTAGAATAGTTGGGGGAACTTCTAGAATAGTTGGAGGAACATCTGGTCTAATGACTCAGATTTCAATTTGTTGCCCCTTTTGCTTTGAAGAGTTGTGTGGAAAGTACATAAAATAATCAAAATGATAGATGGGGTTTTTGTTTTGTTTATTTAGTTGTGGAATATTTTTGTTTTTAGAAAAAACACAAAATTGGAGGAAATCTTTGTAAAACTGCATTTTACTCGTAGGCTAGTCACAAAGGAGTAATCAGGTGGAATCCATAAATTTTCGAGGTGTGGCTCTGTGAACAGATGGCAACATTTACTGCATATCACCATATTGCTATTTTCCATTAGATTTGTCTATAATCAAGTGTTCTTAGTGTAAATTCTTTAGTTGACTTAATTTTAATATAATACATTTGTCTTTTATTTTGTCTTGTATTCTTAACTTTGATCTGCTTTTATTTATAAGGATTTTTTTTGTCTTGTTTTTGTTTATTTATTTATTTATTTGGTTGGGCCTGGTCTTACTTGCAGCAGGTGGGCTCCTTAGTTGCAGCTTGCCAGCCCCTTAGTTGCAGCACGTGGGCTCCTTAGTTGTGACATGCGAACTCAGTTGAGGCACGCATGTGGGATCTAGTTCCCTGACTAGGAATCAAACCCCCGCGCCCTGCATCGGGAGCGTGGAGTCTTATCCACTGTGCCACTGGGGCAGTCCTTTAATTGCTTTCATACAAGTTAAGAGTCCTGGAAACACTAAAACATTGATGACAGAACATGCTTTTAGAGGTGGCCTTTAATTTTAAAGGGTGGTTCCTGCAAAAGATGTAATATTCATATTTATGTCATTAGTGTTTTTTTTTTTTTTTTTTTTTTTTTTTTTCATTAGTGTTTTTTTTAAATTTTCTTACAAAAGTGAATCGTGTTCATTTAAGAAAATTTAGAAAAATGCAGAAGGAAAACATTTGGTAAATGCTACCCAGAGTTAAGCACTGCTTAGAACATTTGGTGTGTGTTCTTCAAGTTATTTACAGGTGATGACTCTACAGTAGAACCAAAATACATTAGTTTTAAACCTTTATTTTGTTTTCAGTGGAACGCAGTGACTGCTAATAGACTCTTGGACTTAGTTGCTCATGGTTTCCAATATGATGCCATTCGTATACTTAGAGAACCATGACATGTAGCTTCACCGTAAAGTACCTCATCATTGTTCAGATATGCATTTCATTATTTCACAATTTCTAAATGTTAATTTTAAGTAAAAGTCTGCCAACGTGATGGCTTAGGCACAAACCCATAGAACAATTAATTGAGCAGGTGACCATAACTCTGAGCCTCAGTTCCCCTCTCTATAACTGATCCTACACACTTAAGGGTTTTAGGCCTAAATGAGGTAAATATAAACTGAGTGTGGTATGTGGCTGAAAATGCACACTGAAGTGCTCAGTAAACTGTAACCCAGGACGTCCCTGGTGGCACAGTGGTTGAGAATCCACCTGCCAGCGCCAGGGACATGGGTTCAATCCCTGACCCAGGAAGATCCCACATGCCGCGGAGCAGCTAAGCCCGTGCGCCACAGCTACTGAAGCCCGCACGTACGTGCCGCAACTACTGAGCCCGAGTGCTGTCCGAGCTCTGCAACAAGAGAAGCCACCGCAATGACAAGCTAACGCACCGCAGTGAAGAGTAGCCCCGGCTCGCCACAACTAGAGAAAGCCCGTGAACAGCAACAGACCCAACACAGCCAAAAATAAATAAATAAATTAATTAATTAAAGAAAACCTTTTACATTTTGGGGAACATCTCTGTGTTTCTATGAATTATTAAGGAAAAATTGGTTAAAAGTAATTAATGGGGCTTCCCTGGTGGCGCAGTGGTTGGGAGTCCGCCTGCTGATGCCGGGGACGTGGGTTCGTGCCCCGCTCTAGGAGGATCCCACGTGCCGCAGAGCGGCTGGGCCCGTGAGCCATGGCCGCTGGGCCTGCGCGTCCGGAGCCTGTGCTCCTCAGTGGGAGAGGCCATGGCAGTGAGAGGCCCGCGTACCGCAAAAAAAAAAAAAAAAAAAAAAGTAATGTACAAAAGTACGTATGTCAAAGTGACTATTTTTTTCTCCTATATAAAATGTTACTTTAGACTCTTTTTAGCATGTATTCTGGTTTTTTTCAATTTGTTTTTCATTTTTATTGGAGTATAGTTGATTTACAATGTTGTGTTAGTTTCAGGTGTACAGCAAAGTGAATCAGTTATACATACACATATATCCACTCCTTTTTAGATTCTTTTTAGACTTTTTTTAAATTAAGGAGTACAAACGTAGGGTGATGTTTGAATAGTGAATGAAAAATGGCTTCTGCAGTTTCCCTTAGCCTTGTTATCTCCTGTTCTTTTTTTTTTTTTTTAATAAATTTATTGTTGGCTGCATTGGGTCTTCGTTTGAGCGGGCGCTGCTCTTCCTTGCAGTGCACGGGCTTCTCATTGCGGCGGCTTCTCTTGTTGTGGAGCACAGGCTCTAGGCGTGCCGTACTTGTGGCACGTGGGCTTAGTTGCTCCACGACATGTGGAATCTTCCCTGACCAGGGCTCGAACCCATGTCCCCTGTGTTGGCAGGCGGATTCTTAACCACTGTGCCACCATGGAAGCCCCTCTCCTGTTCTTTTTACGTGTTGTTGATCTGGATCGTTAGAACTTGCCCTTTTTGTGGGTTGTCATCGCTTTATGCTTTGCTGTCTTGCCTGTGTCGCTTGTCCATGTGTTTCTCTCACCCCATGCACATCTGCTGCTTCGTGGTGGTTAAGGGAAGTAAGCAGAGTACCGCTTCCCTTAGAGAAGATTCTTAGTTTTGCTATAGTGTTTCATGTATGCTTTCAAAAGTAGAAATTCGTTTATTCAAATCTAGAATGCAAACATTTAGTAACGTTTTATTTTAATTAGTGCTTTGTGAAGTTGCCACTGATTTTAATCATTGTTGTCTGTCATCTACTCAGTATGTGTAAAAGTGACAGTCATTAATATTGGGTCTACTCAGAATGTGTTACATGAGAATTTTCATATATTGCTTATTTTTCAAGAAGAGTACTAGATTTGTATCATTATCTTGTATATCAGTTTTTTTTGAGGTATGGTTGATTTATAATATTACATAAGTTTCAGGTGTGCAACACAGTGATTCACAATTGTTAAATATTATACTTCAAGTATAGTTATTATAAAATATATATTCCCTGTGCTGTGCAGTTTATCCTTGTAGCTTTTTTATTTTTATTTTTTTATAAATTTATTTTATTTATTTATTGTTTTTGGCTACGTTGGGTCTTCGTTGCTGCATGCGGTCTTTCTCTGGTTGCGGTGAGTGGGGCCTACTCTTTGTTGTGGTGAGCAGGTTTCTCATTGCGGTAGCTTCTCTTGTTGTGGAGCACAGGCTGTAGGCACGTGGGCTTCAGTAGTTGTGGCACGCGGGCTCAGTAGTTGTGGCTCACGGGCTCTAGAGCGCAGGCTCAGTAGTTGTGGCGCACGGACTTAGTTGTTCCGCGGCATGTGGGATCTTCCTGGACCAGGGCTCAAACCTGTGTCCCCTGCATTGACAGGCGGATTCCCAACCACTGTGCCACCAGGGAAGCCCAGCTTATTTATCTTATACATGGTAGTTTGTACCTCTTAATCCCCTACCCCTATATTGCCCCTCTCCCCTTCCCTCTCCCCAAAGGTAACTACTAATTTGTTTTCTATATCTGAGAGTCTGTTTCTTTTTTGTTTGCTTGTTTGTTTGTTTAAATTTATTTTTTGGCTGTGCCTAGCGGCATCCCAGATCTTAGTTCCCTGACCAGGGTTGGAATCCGTGCCCTCTGCAGTGGAAGCGCAGAGGCTTAACCACTGGACCGCCAGGGAAGTTCCTGTATCAGCTTTTTTAATACGTGGAATATAATTGCAGTAGACATATAATACCTCTAACTGATTTACATGTGCCCGTAAAAATTATTCAAGGGAAATGTGGTATTTAAATTAGTTAAGAAGGGTATTCCTTGGAGTACTTTAAATTTTCCCCAACAGTGTGTCAGCTGCATCATAGTTTCCACCTCTGGTTACAGTTATCATGGTTGTTAATCATGTGAAACTTTTGGACCTGCTGCCTCCCAGGCCTGAGTGGTACCTTCTAGGTGTGGCAGCTATTGCTTTCCAGTCTGGAAGCACAATATTTTATTCATTTTAGGATTCATTGGTCCCAGACCTACTTGTGCATTCCTGCTGTCAGTGGCTGGAGAACTGGCATTTGGTAGTTGGAAGGCAGATAAGATTTTACAGACATTGCATGAGTAGATCTGGCTGTAAGTTAAAGGGACTGTCATGGAAAAGTATATAAGATATATTAGGAAATCAGGATAGTTTGTGTCAAACGGTTTAAATCAACATGAGTAAGTCTCTTTTCAAAAATACACTTGTGGTGAATGCAGTTGGAGCAACATTGTAGTTTTTTCATACTGTCCATAACTGATACTGCTTTAATAAAAATACATTTTTAAAAGCTATTCTTTGTGACCTAAAAAGGGTTTGTTTTGTTTTCAACTTTAGGGTGAAAATACAGCATTGCTATCAACTTATCCTTCCAATGGAATGATAGATTTAAAATATTTTCCATATTATGGGAAAAAACTGCATGTAAGTATTTAGAAGTTCTTAAGTGGTAGTGACTCTTGGAAAATTGGTAGTCTGTATTAAAATGCCAGTTGTCTGGATTAGGTAGACGTATGCCGTATGTAACGTGTGCATCATCTATTCTGGTTTTTAAATACAAATGGTGATGGCAAATGGAGACTCCAGATCTTAACTACAAACACAAAACCGAAGCAGCTAAGTTAAAGGATGATTAGTTTCAAAATACAGTTTCCTCTTTCATTTCTTAGGCTGTGCTTATTTAAAGAATATAGAGAAGTAGTAGAGAAGTCATTATCCAGAGATAACTATTATTGTAGCGTAATTTCTTCCATAGTTTTTCTTTATATGTATATAAATAGCATTTTGTATGTATACTAGTAAACTTTTTATTTTGAAATGATTTTAAACATAAAGTGGCTAGAATAGTACAAAGGGTTCCTATAGACCCTTTACACAGATCTCCCATTTGTCTTATTAGTCTCCATATATATATATATACACACATATATGTATGTATATGTATGTAAAATATATATATATATAATTTTTCCCCTGAACCATCATTGGCACTCAGTGATAAACATGGTGCCTCTTTACACTAAATGCTCTTTACATTAAATTTCCTAAAAATAAGGGCATTATCATATATAACCATTAGCATTGATACTGTACTATTATCTAATCTACAGATCTTGTTGAAATGTCACCAGTTGTTCCAATAATGTCCTTTATTGTAAAAAAAAAAAAAAGTTTTTTCCTGGTCTAGGATGTTACACTGTTATTCACCTATAACCTGGAACAGTTCCTCCATCTGTCTGTTTCATGCCCTTGAGCTCTTCAGAAATGAGTACAGGCCTTTTTTGGCTTACTTTGTTGGTTTATGTTCCTCAGTTTGAGTTTATCTGATGTTTTTCATGATTAAATGTAGGTTGTACATTTTTGGCAGGAATGCCTCAGAAGAAATGTTATGTCCTTTTCAGAATAGCATATCAGGAGGGACGTGGTGTTGAGTCCCATTAATGGTGATGTAAACCTTGTTAGGGTGGTGTCAGCCAGGTTTCCCTAATGTAAAGTTATACTTTTTTTTTTCTTTGTAAGTATCATGTGGGGAGAATACTTGGAGAATTTATAAAATTATTTCTCCTATATCTTTAGCATTTGTCAATTCTTTCCACAATCAGTTACTAATAGAATTGTTCTCAAATGTTTTTTCTAATTTCATCTTTTCTTTTTCCATTTACTAGTTGGCATTCCACTGTAAGGAAGAGCTTTTCCTTCTCCACTGTTTATTTATTTATATCAGTATATTCTCATGGATTCTTATTTAATTCAGGGGTTATATGTTATAATCATTTATTTTGGTGCTAATGTTGTCCCAGATTTGGCTGGTGGGAGACCTTCGGGCTGGCTCTGGCTCCTGTGTCCTTTAGACATGTTCCCTTGATTCCTATAGCACTTCCTTACTTTCTGGCACCACAAGATGTTCCAGGTTCTTCTTGTACTTTCCCTGCCTCAGCCCTGGAATCAGCCCCTAGTTCCTTTTAGTGAAGAATTGTATTTAGAAACCACAGTGATGGCAAAACAATTTTGAGTATATTTTTGTACCAAGTCACACAGCAACCATAAGTAAGGATGTTAGAAACCTAAGTAACATAATCAGTGAGGTAGATCTTCTGCATGTTTATCAAACATACTAATATGTAGATAGATACAATACATATCCTTCTCAGACACCCAGAACAGTCACAAAACTTTATCATAAAAAATGCATGCTCAAGTTTCATAAAATAGAAATATATTACAACAATACTTTCTGATCACAATGCAGGAAAACTAGAAATTATTGAAATAAAAGGGCCTTCCAAAAGAGGGAGGAGGTGGGAACTCTCTAATCAACTCTTGGGGAAAGGGGGAAACTCAAACCAAGATTATAGAATATCTAAAAAACAATGAAGCACAACATAATCACAACCTATGGAATACACTTAAAGCAGTGCTTAGAGGAAAATTCATAGTCATAAACACTTTTATCAATAAAAATTAAAGTGAAAATAAATGAATATCCAGCTAAGGGGAAAAAAAGGTAGAGGATTAAAAAAATAATAGATCTAATTATTAAATTAAAATCTTGCTTTTTTAATTTTACAGAATAAACAAACTCCTGATAAAGTGTAAAGTTATTGCAGAATTTGAATTAATGTATTTTCCTTTATTTGCCAGGGGAGCTATCTACAGCCATTAGTTGCCGTCCAGCTCACCTTCGATAATAGAAATGACATAAACGAAGTCACAGTTGAGTGCAAGATTGATGGATCACCCAACCTAAAAAACCAGGATGATCGTGACAAGTTTTTAGGACGAGTTGTATTCAAAATCACCATGCGTCCATAGTAGGAGTTAAGATATCTCCACAGAGTAAACGTTGTGTTGTCTGTCTTCATTTTGTATCAGCTGGACCTGCCATTCCAGAATTATGAGACCGCCTTGGAGAAAGGTGGAGTGGTACATGACACTGGGGTAGCATCATAATGTGCTTCCAGACCATAGTGTTCGGTATCCTTCAAAGTAACTGCCTGTTGCCTCTGCTGCCTTTTGAACGATGTACAGTCACCAGATAGGGACTGTGAACAGCTGATTCTGAACATGTAGGATGGGGGTTTGTCCAATTTTTATGTGGTTTAATTGCCAAGTGTCTAAAGCTTAATGTGCTGTGCTATGTAAATATTTTATAGATTTAACACTGGTTAACTGTCATATTTTGATGCCAGCAAAGTTTTAGGGGATAAAATGGTACCTGACCAACGTCAAATGACTTTATAGCTGCAAGAAATGCAGTGTGTGGAGAAGTTCTGTATGTGAGCAGGAAAAAGGAAAATAAAAGTGGATTTGAAAGGTTGTCTTGGATGTTTTGTAAAATTATTTTTTACATGCTGAATTAGTCTGTGGATCTTTTTGACTAGGAGCACAACCTTTTTGTTGTAAAACATGTAAAAACAAACAAAAAGAGTGATGGGATTATTTTCAGTGCTGGAACTAAATCTTTTAAAGTATTAAGATTAAAGTATTTTAGACCATAGATAAAAACTGCATTTTTAGGTTAGCCAGTAAGAATATGTGCACCTAAATTTTTATGGAGTTAAATTCATAATATTTAAATTGTATAATAGTTCGTGAAATCTTACTACTGCTTTTATTTAGCAGACTGTGGACTCTACAAATTGTGAAATATAAAAACTTGGAACTTATTCAAAGCTTCCAACCAAACAGTTTTATTTCAGCATTGTCTGATTAGTGTCATGAAGTATTTCCTCTTTCAGTCTGGGGTGTTTGGTATGATTCTTTGTCATAATGTGAGCTACTTTCTCCTCTGCTGAGAAGGGTGTGCTTCCCACATGATCTGTGGTTTTTTTAAAGCCCATTTTTAAAAATTGTTACTTTTCTCCTTAAAAAAAGGCAGGGCTAATATTCTTGAGGTTTTCTTTGTGTTGGTGCAAGCCAGGACGAGTGGGACCCAACCCAGCTGGCTCCGGAATGGCTGTCTGGAGGAAACATGAGTGCTCTGGGTGGCCTTGACTGGCCAGATGGGCCTTGGTGGCCCAGGAGCAGCCTGAACGCTTGGGTAGTTGTCACTCAGCCCCATTGGGAGGTTTGCTCTGTCACTAAGATCTTAGTGATAACAGATTTTCATTTTAGAAGCCTCCTTTGCAACTGAAGAAAATGATTCTTGGAGTTGTTAATAAAGCAAACCTACCCTATCTCTTAAGAGTATAAAACAAGGAGAAAAGATGCTGTGATGGCAGAGCAGTGTCATGGGCTGCAACCAGGACACCATTTTAGTTGGCCAAGTGTGAACAGGTCCTCAGCAGCTGTCAACTTTGGTTCATGTGAAATCCATCTCATTAAATTAAGTATTCAATTAATTTTGTATTTTTGTATCTTTTGAAGTATAGTGTGGGTGGAATTTTTGTTTTAATGAGCTTAGGCAGAAGCAAAGTAGTTCTCAGAACATGTGACAAGAATTGAGATCTCCAAAATGGGTGAGTGGGTTTTGGAAAGAAAGAAGAAAGGGACATAGACATGAGTCCCATTTGTGCCTCCTTGGTTCGGAAGGTTGGTCGTGGCTTGGCCCCTGACTGCCTGTGACCTTAGTTGACCTACCCAACTCTCCCTGGCTCTCGTTTGTGTTGAAATTAGGGGAGTTTAGCAACTTTATCCCAAGCCTGCTGTGGGCCAGGTAATGAGTTGCCAGACTCTGAGGATAAAGAGATGAAGAGACGTGGTCTCTTGAAGATCTTAAACTAGGAGGGAACAGGCTCTGAGATGATGGCAGGTACATGTGAGGGAGGTGGGGGGCCTGGGATATTCCAAAGGTCCCCCGAGACAGTCAGTATGGGAAGGGGCTGGGTCTGTATGCAAAGGGTGACTAGGAATGAAGGGAGCCCTGGACGTGCTTTGAGTCTGCATTTCTGCTACATTTCAGGTTTTCCTCAGAGCTTCACTGGGCATCTTGTTAACAGGCAGATTCTGATTCCATAGGAGAGATTCTGTACACTCAGCAGCCTCCTAAGTGATGCCTAGCCTGCTATTCACAGACCACAGTTTGAATAGCAAGGGGACAAAGGACTAAAGACAATCAGCTTTGCATCCTCAAGCGGTTGAGTCTGGCACTAGTTTGATTACTGGATGGAGAAGATTCAACTGTCAGTTGACTTTAGCTGATACTTAAAATTCAACAGGTATGTTACATATCTAGCTCAAAGAAAATTATGTGTCAGTTTCCGTAGATCTCCAAGCTGTTTTATACTTGGAATTTTTTTATACAAATGAACTCTATTTCCCTTTGATCACTTCCGTGGGTGGGAGGGAACAAATTACAGTATAGTTCAATCCCAATTTGGACATACAGACTCAGCCTTAGACTGTATTATAGTGTCTTAGTAGGGTTTTCTGTACAAGATGAACTCTCCCTACCTCGAACGTGTGTAGTTCGTCCTATAACTTAAGCCCCGTTGTCCTTTCTTAGTGGTAGCTTCCCCGCCACGTGCAGCAGTGAGATAAGAAAGGCTGGTCTGTGCTCTTCACGAAATCCAGTAGGACTGCCTATCACTGAAGGTACAGTCTGTGAGGAGGACTTCCCAGATTCTGTGTAGAGTCTGTTGGAAGAGAGAAATTCACATGAAATCCCCGATCATTCATTGTGGAAGGAGAGGGAGGGAAAATTGGCATTAAATCCTGATTTGCATTTGATTGTTTGGAAATCTCAGGCAGGGTACTTACCCTTCTGAGCTGCGGTTCTCATTTTAACTGTACAATGAGGGTGTTGCCACCCTTCAGGGCTGTGAGGATTAAATGAGAGAATATATATGCCACGCCAACATGCAGTAGATGTTTATAAATGTGAGTTTCCAAAGGCTCCCCCTCCTTTCGAGGTTGCAGGTTTTTCGGGAGTGTTTCCTTCCTGGTAACTGGAAACGGTAAGTACAGTGTTGCTGCTGCGTTGGCGGGTTGTTTATCACTGGGAGGGGTGTGGTAGAGAAGGAGTTGAAAGTCCTTCCTGGCTGCCTGTGGCCTTGTGCAGCAGGTTTGTATGAGGGCGGGGGTCACAAATGGGTGAATTTGAAACTGTCATCCACGTGGGATTTTTAATTTCCCTTGGCTTTTCTTGCTTTAATAAATTTGTCAAGTTGGAGTTTAAAGAAGGCTCAACAGAATTTGCTACATTGGTTTCAGAGTTTTTTAGCTCCATTGGTTCCCGCACAGAAGGAGCTGTGTTTTGAGCCGTGCGTCTTCGTGTGCGCCTCCCCGAGACCGGCCTGCGGCTGACTGGTACTCCAGGGAGGGAGAATCTGTTCCCAGGAGGGCTTCCTTCATACTGGAGGTCACACAGAGATCAGTGTGTCTGCTTTTTGAACAAACCAGTTTCCTCACATTCCAGTGACTTGTCCTTCAAATAAGTCCTTCAGAACTTTTCGGGAATGGTTTCTGGATTTGCTCTCAGGAGCATGGAACAGCCTTTAGCCCTTGTCACGGATGGCAGGATTTGTCCATTGAGGATGGGCTTGCTTTTTAGAAACAGAATTCACTAGGGAGTCAACACTGGGAAGGGCTGATATTTAAGTATGAAAACCAAAGCGGAGAATGTCTCCTGACCCTCTCTTTCCAGATTATTTGTGCGGCCTTGGGATAACTCAAAAGGGCCTTCATGAGAATAAACTGGATTTGACTGGTGACCAACCAGCTAGTGACAGGCTAGCGCTAGTTCTGGATTTGCTTGAAGACAGGACCACTCTATCCACTCAAGTATGAGTCTGTCTGGAATTGGAGAGTATGCAGGGCTGCTGGCTCAGGTGACCTTGGGGTGGTGCTGAGCTCCCAGAGACCCTGCTGCTGACACTCACGTGTCCAGCGCCCCTTCTGTTCTGCAGGTCAGAGCCCCAGGTCTCTAATGCCAGAGCCGAGGGAGAGCGAGGGGTGATATGAAGTGGCAGGCGTGGGCGCCATCTTGTTTTGGCATTAGCCTTGTTCCTTGTGATCTTCCCTCTGGGTGGCTGAGAAGAGCTGAGATGGCGTGGAAAGGATGGACTTCCTGCAGAATTATGTGCACCCTCAGATAAGAGCTCTCTTGGGTGGGAGGGAGTTGAGATGTGTTGAGACTGTATGGCAGGGTAGGGGGCGGGCAGTGGTAACTGGAGTGAAACTAAGGGTCAGGCAGGAAGAACCAAATGAGGCGTGGCAGGGAGAGACGCCAACAGAGATGACCGAGCATTCAGAGCGCTTGGGGTGCCCTTCTGAGACCATTCATCCGGGTTTGGACCTACTGCTGATGAAATCACTGTGGTAAGCAGAATTGGGGCCCCCATGACCTCTGCCTTCTGGTGTCACACCTGTGCTTATGTTGCATCCCGTGGCAATAGGGACTTGGCAGATGAAATTAAGGTTACTAGTCAGTTGACCTTAAAATGGGGAGAATATCCTGGATCATCCAGAGCGCTCAGTGTAATCATGGGAGCCTGAAGCAGAAGTCGGGTCCGAAGCGTGAGAAGACACCCAGTTGCTCTTCTGATAATGAAGGGGGCCGTGTGGAAACAGGAGAAGCAACCGAATTCTGGAAGCCCAGTCTTCCCTGAGCCTCTGGAGGAGAGCCCAGCCCAGCCCACCAAGACGGCTGACCACAACCATGGAGAGAATAAATGAGTATCATCTGAAGCCACTACATTTGTGGTCATTTGTTTCAGCAGCAGATAGAAAGCTAAGGTGGTCGTTTTCTCAATGAAGATCATATGCTCCAACCCAGTCCTTCTCAAGTCTCGGGTGCATGGGATTCATTCAAGGAACCCTGTTTAAAATGCGTTTTCTGATGCAGCCACGTCTAGGGTGGGGCCTGAGAGTCTGCCTTCCTGACGAGCTCCTGTGTGCTGCTCCTCTGAGGATCACCTTTGCCCACGAGGCTGTCGTGCACCATCCTGGTCAGTGCAGCACCTGGGATTCAGAGCCAGGGCAGAGGAGGGAGGAGATGAGAACGGAGAGAAGAAAGGCCTAGGATACGTATTGCTCCGCTGTGAACTAGTCTTCACAGAGGTCGAGGGGGAGGGGTGCCCTGTGTCGTGAGCCCCTGGCTTCTGGATCGTGAGCCTCACGTCTGTGATCCGTGGCCTGCACAGCAGGCAGGACCTGGCTGCAGATGAGGCATTTCCATGTCCTGTGCTGCTTTTCTGAGGCCCTGGGGGAGGACAAGAGCCTGCAGCCATGGTTCCAGCTTCCTGAGGACAGCGTGGTCCCAGCCTGACCTTTAACAACGTCCTCGCCAGCATTACCCTTTCTCCCAGCTGAATAGAAGGTCAGATGCTGGGGGCCACCAGCTTGGAGATGAAGGGAACCCACCTCATCAACAAAGAAAACTCTGCAAAGTTGCTATCGCTTAGTGAGAAGGAATGGACTCATTCATTTAAAAAAAAATTTTTTTTTTAATTGAGCCCCCAGTGTATGCCAGGCTAGGAGCCTGGCATACACTGGGGATGAAAACAAGATCCCTGCCCTCGTGGAACTTAACAGCCCAGCAACTACAGCAAGGCTGGAACTGCTGCTGGTAGGCTGTGTGTGTGGTGACTGTCTTCGCTGCCCTTCCAGGAGGTGATGGCCTCTGGCCAGAGTAGGCTGGTCCACACGTTGCTCACACCTTCAGTCCACAGCCCTCAGCCAGCGCTCAGCAGGTCTGGGGAGCCTCTTCTGAGGAGACATGTTGGAACTGGCTTTAAATGGCTTTAAGTCTGGAGCCACCCAGAAGGATGGCAATAATCACACCTGCAGACACAGTCTTCAGGATACTTGCCTTTGATTTTATTTTTTATTATTATGGCTGAGCCGCGCGTCTTGTGAGGTCTTAGTTCCCCAACCAGGGATCAAACCCGCGCCCTCAGCAGTGAAAATGTGGAGTCTTAACCTGGACCGCCAGGGGATTCCCCCCCCTTTTTTAAAATTTGATATTTGCATTTTATAAATGCTCTGAGAGAAAGGATTGTAGCAGATTCTATCAGATCCTTAAATAACTCCAATGGACAAGAAGTTTATCTGGTGTAGCGAGCAGAATTTAAAATCCGTATTAGTTGGAAAAGAATAGTGTGACGTTTATATGTGCGTAGCAAGTAAATACAAGAAACACACATTAGGGTTTAAAAGTAGCACAAGGGAAAAAAAAAAAAAAAGTAGCACAAGGGCTCCTTGAAAATCTCATGTGGTAATTTGACTATCATCTGGATCCCTCAGAAGCAGCTGTTTTAAAGACAGACTGTCCCCAAATCCATCCAAGGAAGTTTGTTCACGAGGCCTCCTAAGGAAGGTGGTTCCCTAGCAGACCCCAAGCATCAGCCAGATTCGGGGAGCCCCAGACCTCTGTGGCAGCTTTACAAGAGGAACCCCAACTAGTGGTTACCTTCCGTGTTGAAACTGCAGATGCGAACAGCAGCCACTGGTGCATTTCCTCCTTACGGTCTGAATGGGTGTCTTGGATGTCTTTTCCATGAAGAGCCTTCTGATTAGGGTTGGCCTGGGCAGGTAAGCACAGCCTGTTCTCTGAACTGTTGCGGAGACCGAGAGCAGACATGCCCAGTTGGGTCTTTTATTTGTTTTTATTTTTTTTCAAAGTCTTTTGTTTTTATTGAAGTATAGTTGATTTACAATATCATGTAAGTTTCAGTATACAGCACAAGATATATATATATCCTTTTTCAGATTCTTTTCCTGTATAGATTATTACAAAATACTGAGTATAGTTCCCTGTGCTATACAGTAGGTCCTTGTTGGTTATCTATTTTATACATAGTAGCAGTCGGGTCTTTTCACCCTTTTCAGCTCTCTCCATGTACTATGTCGCCATCTTTTGTGTGTCTCCTAATTACAGGGCCTCTGAAATGGGTGGTCCCCTGAGGTAGCACTCAATCTCTTGCCGGCCCGACTGTCCCCTGCCTGCTGGGAATATGCCTCTGTCCACAGCTGTCCTGCCCCGGGGATGTGCGGCTCCACGCCCGCCCGCTGTGCTCGCAGGCCTCTCTGCTGGTCAGTGCTTCTCTGTTCTATTTAGACCTGATCATTCGTGCCGTTTCCTGATGCAGAAGTATCAAGTCTATGAAGTATGTGTTTTCTCAGCTGTGATTGTCAGTCCCCCGAGCCCAGGAGCCTGCCCTCTGTGGCCCTCTGGTCTCCCCTCCCACCCGGCGCTGCCTGTGACACCCCGTCCTCCAAGGCCCCAGAGGCCCCTGCACTTGTCGTCTGTCGTACTGACTTCTGGCCATACTCACTTTGCCCCAGTTCCTGAGGGATTTTGCTCAGGATTGAACATTCCTGCAACAGCGCTAAGCACTTTCACATTCATATTTCTCCTGAGATGCCTGTGAGGCATGGAGGGTGGAGGTGAGGCTCCCCTTCTGTGAGGATGGAAACAAGTCCAGCCCAGGGACTTACTTTTAGTGGAGCCGCAGTGGAAATCCAGGTCTTTGCTCCAGACCTGCCATCCCATGAATTCCAGCGTTTCAATGCACTATTGAAAAGCATGGCTGTTTTTGTAAGTGCCCAGACCACCCCCACTGTGTTTAACTTCACAGCAGCACATAAAACAGTGTTGCTGTAGAATGCAAATGCTTTCACTTTTAAGAGGGTCTCCTCCAGCAAGGCTGCTCAGGGTAAATGCGGGTGTCCGTGTCTCTTCCTGCCCTAACCCGTCTCTGCCAGGCCCATCACAGCGCCTTGATGTTCCCCACCTCAGGCCACGCGGTCCAGGCAGGGCTGCCACACCGACCTGTTTCCAAGGGCGAGGGGTTGCCCGGGCCGAGCTCATCTGCATGCTCTTTGCAGCCACACTGGTTGTTGTCGGGGTGGCATGTGGCCCAGGCTGGTCCAAGAAGAGTAAACCCCAAGACACTGGTCAGGAGAAGCGCTGACCTCTGGGCTAGAGGGCTGGAGGGCAGTGAGGAATCCAGCAGCTGCTGGGGACCATCTGGCCACCATTTGGGGAGAGCTTGCCTGAGAAAGAAACTCACAGGGTCAAGAGGTGGGCAGGGAGGCAAACACAGGAGACTTGTGGGCACAGCCATGCCACCTTCAGACACCGCCTGCTGGGGACCCCACTTCCAAGAGACACTTCCCTCCCTGGGAGAGGCTGGCACAGGAGAGGGGCTTTGCTCTCGGCCTTAGTCATTCTTCCCTGGGCCACTGTCCCAACTAACTGCACAGATCTCAACACCAGACTCTCGTTCCCCTCAAAACCCAGAGAACTGACCACCCTCACCCCGCCCCCAACTAACTCTGGGTCAAGTGACAGCCTGTTTGACCTGGATTTCTTTGTATAAAACTTAAGACAATACACTTACCAGAATTGAAAAGACTGCCTTGGAGGGACTAGGGGCAGCTCTAATTTATCCTTAAGGGCACAGCCTGGGCTCGCTTTCAGTCCTCGCTCTGCCCCCTGCTCAGAGCTGTGTGACCTCGGACAGTAACCTCTCTGTTTCCTTAGTTTTGTCTGTAAAGTAGGGCGAGTGCTTAGAAGAGTGCCTGGCAATTAGCGCTAGATGCCTTAGCTGCTTTTTATTACTGGTGTGTCTTTTTTTTTGGCCAAGTTTCATGGTTTTATTAACACAAACACAATGTGCACATGAGCTGTCTATTCATTTTCTTCACTGTGCAGCCTGGCGTTGGGATTGGTGACTGGTGGCCAGCTGGGCTGCTCTCTCCAAAACGGCTTTGCAGTTCTCGGAGGAGAGGCTGTGAGCAGTCTCAGCACAGAAAGATTTGTTGCACGTCAGCAGCACTTCAAGCTCCTTGACACTGTGGACCAGGAGCTTCCGGAAGCCACTGGCAGCATGTGCTTTGTTTCCTTGTTGCTTCCGTAACTGATGTTGGGCATCAACCTTTGGCCCTTGAATCTCCTGCGCACCCTGTTGTCAATGCCTCTGGGCTTCCACCAGTTCCGCTTCATTCTGACGTATCAGTCTGACTGGTGCCGGATGAACTTCTTGGTTCATCAGGTTTTGACCATCTTGGGCTTCACGAGTGGTCTGAGGGTAGCCATGATCCCGGGTGGGAGATGCTGCCCGCTCTGTAGGCAGCGCCGAAGAAGAGAGCTATTACTGTTAAAGAAGATTCATTATTTAGGAACAAAGGATTTCTGTCTCCCCTCAGAGTCTCCCTGGTCCAGGCCCACTCTGACCACCGTGGGCATCTGGAGCCAGTGCCCACCGTTCAGCTTGGGAGACTTGCTAGGGGTTGGCGGCAGTTCCCTGGGGTAGTAGAAAAGAATCTTGCCCCATCAAGACTAGAAGAGAGATGCAAGAGAGGTGCATCCCTGGCCTGTGATACACCTATGGGTGCAGAGACTAAGAAAACAGCTCTGTGCCTGGCCCAGGAAGCCTTTTGATTTATTTTTTTTAATTTATTTTTTATAAATTTATTTTATGTTTGGCTGCGTTGGGTCCTCGTTGCTGCGCACGGGCTTTCCCTAGTTGCGGCGAGCGGGGGCTACTCTTGGTTGTGGTGCGTGGGTGTTGCAGTGCGTGGGCTTCTCATTGCAGTGGCTTCTCTTGCGGCAGGGCACGGGCTCTAGGTGCGCAGGCTTCAGTAGTTGTGGCACATGGGCTCAGTAGTTGTGGCACGCGGGCTCAGTAATTGTGGCGCATGGGCTTAGTCGCTCCATGGCATGTGGGCTGTTCCCGGTCTGGGGCTCGAACCCGTGTCCCCTGCGTTGGCAGGCAGATTCCTAACCACTGTGCCACGAGGGAAGTCCCAGGAGGCCTTTTAAAATGGACTTCTGAGGAGAGGGCTTGTGGGGAGCCTCGTGTCGGCCCCTCCAGCATTTAAGGCTTTTCCCTCCCTGGATACAAAGGTTGGCTGGAACTCTCTTTTGCAAGTGATTTGGTCTCTTCATGACCTTAGGACAGTCCCTCACCTTCTCTCCCACTCAAGCTTCTCCTGTGGAGTTGTTACTGATAAATTCACATGGAAAGCAGCTGGAAGTGCTACGGACTTCATGTAGTTCCTAGTCATCTGTTTTTGCCTGTGTAACAAGCTCATTCCTTCCCATGCTTGCTGGCTTCTCTGGGCAAGTGTTCTCTTGTTAACAGCTGCCCACACTCAAGTATGGAAAAATCCAGTGGCTGCTGGTTAGAACAAGTGTGTTAATGGCAGCAGTGGAAAGACAGAACTAGCTGGTACTGGACTGGCGTCGGGGGCGGGGGGGCATGAAGCAGCTGTTTCTGTATTGGAAACACAAACCATATTGGCTTGAGACTTATCAGAGTGGAGCCCTCATCTTTCCATGGTCTCTTACTGGCTCATAGAAAATAAACTACTAACGTCCTGGTGGGGAGAGAAGCGTATAGTACGCAGGGGCCTGGGCTGGTTGGAAAAGCACAGTCGGGCCTGTGGGCGAGTCGCTAGAAAGGATTTGTCAGGTAGGACCCAGAGGCGGGTGACAGTGAGGCCTGCTACCCCCGACCTTCTCCCCAAGAGGCGGAGTTTTTCTCCTTGCATCAGCTTATTTGCTCCTATCACCCAGTTACTTCCGAAGCCAGGCAAATGTCTCTTTTCACCGTCTTGTCCTCTCTTGACTCAATCCAGCAGAACATAGGATGGTTAAGAGGTCAGTCTTTCCAGGTTAGCCAGGCTTTGGCCAGATCCTTCATGCTGAAGGTGAGAGTGCTATTTGGTCATTTGGGCGAACCAAAGGGTCAGCATAAAGAGTGTGCAGTTCACCTGTTCATGCGTTCGTTCGTTCATTCACTCGTTCAATAAAGACTAAGAACCTATCATTACATACCAGTTACTGTGCCAGGCCCTGAATTTACAAAGATGAAAGAAAGTCCATGTATAAGAAACAAGTTCCTATTGTAGGTTATTTTCAGAGAACTTCTAATTTCTGAGAGACAAAGATTTTCCCTGGGTTCCCTCCCACTGACAGTGAAGCCTGAGAATGCCCGAGTGAGGTGGGTGCCGGTTTGTGATGCTGGAGCCTGTGAGCTGCAGGGGCTTCCCTCCCTCCTCTTGCACGGAGGTCCCTCAAACAGCCCCAGCCAGCCCACCCCCACGTGCGCACACGCTGTGATCAGAGGAAGACAGGTCAAGGTGTGCAAACGAGTGAATGAACGAATGAACAGGTGAACTACACACTCTTTATGTTGACCCTTTGGTTTGCCTGAATAACCAAGGAGCACTCTCACCTTCAGCATGAATGATCTGGCCAAAGCCTGGCTACACTCCCTACTTTCCTGACTGTCTCTCTTCACTTAAAAATTTGCCAAGAACGTCAACAGACTGTCAACTGCAGAGTGTGTTCTAATACTGCTTATTGAACATGACAAAATCCTACAGAAAAATTAGAATTTTGTTATCAGACGATGCCTAGGAATTACGGAATTTGTGTACACACACGCAAATGTAAATAAACGTCAACTGGGCTTCCCTGGTGGCGCAGTGGTTGAGAGTCCGCCTGTCGATGCAGGGGACACGGGTTCGTGCCCCGGTCCGGGAAGATCCCACATGCCGCGGAGCGGCTGGGCCCGTGAGCCATGGCCGCTGAGCCTGCGCGTCCGGAGCCTGTGCTCCACAACGGGAGAGGCCGCAGCAGTGAAAGGCCCACATGCCGCAAAAAAAAAAAATGTCAACTAAAATTTCTCAAATGCCAGCTCATCAAATGAGTAGACTGTGTTACCGACTTGTCTCGTCAATCCATTACCGTATACCCAGCAGGACTTTAACTCCATCAGGGACTCCCAGTGCAGCAGCTGGTATTTGTTGAGTCTTACAAACAAAAACTTAAGCAAAGCACACGGCCACCTCACAGGAGATTGTGCTGCTTTCCAGCCGCTACTGGCTGACGGGCGAGGCCCTCCAGCGCCTGCCATGAGCCCCCATGGCTCATGCTACGTGGGCGTCGCAGTTTTTCATTTCTGTGTTTGTTCTGCCCGTGGTGTTTCTCCTGGACTTTTTTCCCCATCTGCTGTCCTTTATCATGATGACTGGGAGTGGCCCCAGCAAGCACCTACCTCCCCGGCCTAACTCCAGCCAACCCTGCAACTTGCTCATGCTTTTGCCCTCCAGGCTCTGAGAAGACTTTCAAAAGGGATTCAGGGTGGGGAAGCCACGGGGGAAACTCTCTCCCCTCAGCAAGCGGATTTCTTTGGCCAGGCCTGTCCTTAACCTGCCCAGTCACGTACAGGCCAGGTTCCTGGCACAGAGGCCCAACAGGGAGGAAACAGCTGCCCTGATACCGACCCTCATTCCAGAGGTTTTAGAAATGTCTTTTGAGGAATTTGGCCCTGGAAGCCCTGGAGAAGGTGTTGCCCGTTAACAAACACTGTCTTTGAAGACAGACGCCTCCTCCAAAGGTCTGCATCCAGGAGTGCAGGTGAGGAAGCCAGAGCCTGTGGCTTTTGAAGCTGCCTGTCTTCTCTGCGGTGCTGCCAGGGTCGGAGCCAACACCTAGGAAGAAGCAGGCAGCCCCACGGCCTGCCCCGGCCCGCCTGCCTGTCTGACGAGGCCCGCGGGACACTAACCGCCCCCAGTAGGAACTGCAGTTTGATGGTCTCTGTCTCCTTACATGCCTTTAGTCTGACTTTCAGGAGTGTCCACTGGGCTTACGTTTTGGTTTGTGTTTTTTTTGTTGTTTTTTGCTTTGCCATGCTGCATGGCATACGGGATCTTAGTTCCCCAACCAGGTATCGAAGCCGTGCCCCTGCGGGGGAAGCGCGGAATCTTAACTACTGGACCGCCAGGGAAGTCCCTGGTTTTTGTTCTTAAAAAATAATTTCCACAAGTATTTTTAAAGTAAAAAATCTATCATTCTTACAAGTGTTAATAGTGATTTATAAACTGAATTTTGATAAACTTTGAGGAAACTGTTCATCTTTTAGATGATCGCAGGACGGGCAGGAGTGGAAGAGCCCAGCACTGCTCCAACGGCCCATCGCACGAAGCAGGCCGCACCTAGATGTTCTACAGACACCTTCTGTGAGAGCACTTCTTGTTGTATTCAGATTAAAGATGCAATACAAGGGACTTCCTTGGTGGTCCAATGGTTAAGAATACGCACTTCCAATGCAGGGGGCGTGGGTTCGATCCCTGGTCAGGGAACTAAGATTCCACGTGCTGTGGGGCAACTAAGCCCATGCACTGCAACTACTGAGCACGCAAGACACAATTAGAGAGCCTGCATGCCGCAACTACAGAGCCCATGCGCTCTGTAGTCTGCATGCCACGACTAGAGAGCCCACGCACTGCAACTACCGAGCCCACACGCCAGAACTAGAGAGAAGCCCACGTGCCTCAACGAAGATCTCATGTGTCACAACTAAGACCCAATGCAGCCAAAAATAAATATTTTTTTTAAAGATGCAATACAAGACTTTGTTCACTGGAGGTTCAAAAACAAATCTATTTATTAGCAGAATCTGAAAATAATTCCTGTGGAGATGGTACCTTTTTAAGGACCATTATTTTGGGGCTTTAGTGCATACTTTTTTGGGGATTTCTAATCAAATTCTGGCTTTTGGGGGCCATGGCCAAGTGCTAGGGCATGAAAACAAATCTGACCTCAGTATGACAGGCATCATAGTACTCGAGGCCCTTGAGTAAGGCAGGAGACAAGCAAGCGAGAAGGAAGTGGTTGGCGATGGGAGCTGTGCCCCAGTGGCAGAAATGGCAAAGTGATTTGCATGAAAGTGAAAGAGGGGTCATGACAAATTGTACTTTGCATTCAGTGGGATTGGTTTCACCCACCCTGATACAGGCCTGCCTTTACTACAGAGCATTTTATACGCTCAGATTTCCTGAAAGCAAGTTTCAGCAAGAAGCTGGAAAGGCCTCTCGGGAAGAAGGCTGAGCTGGCAGTGAGCAGGGAGCTCCCGGGCATTTGGGCGGGGTTCACGGTATGAACACGCGGAGCCCTCTTCCCAGGCAAGAAACGGGGGAAGTTTCGAGGTGTTCTCAGGCGCAAGCAGCAGTTAGAGGAGCCAGCGCTCAAATAAATAAGACACAGAAATGGAAGGAGGATGGAACTACTGTAGCAGTTCGTCTGTCCGATGGAATGGGGAAAAACTAGCTCTGGGAGTAGGAACCGAAAAAGGCAACAGTCGATTGTCAGATGAGTTCTGGCTTCTGGGGAGGACCCTTGGCTGAGGCCATCCTCTCGCTGATGCCGTGTCGCCTCAGCAGAGCCCAGCTCAAGGAACTGGGTATTGACGTAAACAACTGCTGGGGCTCTGTGGACATCTCCCCGGCCAATCCCGTGGCCACTGGTTGTGTTGACAGCTACCAACAACACTCCGAGCAGTCTCGCACGACATCCCCCATGCGGCCACAAGAGCAAAGCACGTCCTCATGGCCAAATAAGTGATCCAGTGTTACTCGCATGGGTCCTTGGACACGTTCGCCAAATAGCCCTAGGGAGGAGCTGCTACCAGCTTGGGCTCACCACTCCAGGAAGTCCCTGGGAAAGGGGGCGGGCACTGGCTCCCCACTTCAACACTGGACAGTCCACACCACCATCACTGACTTGGTCTGCTCAACTCAAGTGAGAGTCTTTAAGGGAGGATGCCTTTCTTCCTGGACATTAACATTCTTTTTTTTTTTTCGCCATGCAGCATGGCTTGCAGGATCTCAGTTCCCGGACCAGGGATCGAACCTGTGCCCCCTGCAGTGGAAGCACAGAGTCCTAACCACTGGACCCCCAGGGAAGTCCCACTGGACATTAACATTCAAGTGAGTGCTTCCTTCACCATTTCCTAGTGTCTCTTTAAGACGCGGCCCCATCCTGCCATCCCCCAACTGCGCCAAACCCTTCCGACTGCCCACGTGCCCACCACATACCCAGCTCAGACTGCATATAAGACAGCGTTATCAAGGGCTCCCACCCCTCCCAAGGCAGGCAGAGATTGCTTGAGCAGGAGGTTCTGGGGGCCACGGTGGCTCCTGGGGCCTCACTCTGTACTCATCACTGTAGCTCGTCTCTCTGATGCCGGCTTGGTTAAAGGGAAGATGAGCATTCTCCCTAAAAAACTGTATTACAGTCGGTTGTTTCTGAGACTGTAAAGACATTATTCTTTAGGCGATTATCTTCTAAAGTGATCTTATAAAGATGTAAAGTCACAGGTCTCCAATGCAGAAAACCTTTTAAATGTCTGACATTTCCATCCTAGGTGGGACAGGTGGTAGATGTGCATTGAAGTGCTCTGGGGACGTGACCTGTAAGTAGTGAGGGGGGCAGGGTGGGCTAGAGGGTAGCTGAGCCATGACACAGTCGTCAGAGGAACCAGCCAATTCCCCGAGGCACTCTGACGTGGAGACGGCCCTTCAGATACCCCAACTGGGGCAAGGCGGCTGGGCCTCTTGTACCCCTCACTGGCTGCGTGTGGTATATTACCTTGGGTGAGGCAGCTCCCTTTTAAGGGCAATTCCTGGGGAGAGGAACTCAGATGGGGCCGGGGTCTGGGCACTGCACAGTATTCACTAACCACCATCGCCATCAGCCTGCTAATAATGAGACCACAATTATTTTAAATTATTTATTTTTTCTATAGTACATCTCATTCAAATCATGGAACAGTCTGATACATTTTTTTCCTCAAGCACAACTTAAACTCATTTCAAATGCTTATTCTTTCTTTCCTTCTTTTAATCTTTCAGGATGGACAGACACACTGTAATGGACAAAAAAACCCACTCAAGAGTTTATTAAAAATACAGCTTCCCAGGCTCCCCCCTCCCCCCTGCCACCAGAGCTTTTGAGTGAGCATCTGGGGTGGGTCCCAGGGAGGCAAAATTTTAAAACTCCCCCCATCAATTCTGCTGTGGGTGGTCCTTAAACCATCCTTTACAGGAACACAGATTAGCACTTGTCCATGACCTATTGGAAGCAATTTCAGAAAACCCAGGAATAATTAAGTATACAGAAATAGCTCTTCTATAAAATTTCCATATAAAAATAATGGTATTTATTTACAAAGTTTGAGAATGCTACAAAATAATAATCAGGTTAGATACTTCAATCTAATAAAGTCTACATTAGGCAGGTCAGATGTGGTGTTTGCATTTTCCCCTTATTTCTCGTTTAAACTGCTTAAAGCATGTGGCACCATGATGTTTCCTTCATGCAGAAAAAAGCAGAACTGTATTTTCTGGAAATAAAACCTATCAGCACATGATCAGAGTACGACATCTACAAATGAACAGGTGAACCAGCTGGGGATTTGGGCTCATGGCCTTTCTTTTTTGTCTAACCGTCAGGGTGGTGATGGCAAAGCAGCCGCCTCGAGACCTCACAGTACTGAACTGTGGGCCTCCGAGCTCCGGCGCGGCCGGTGGGTCCGCCTTTCGGGACACCGAACGGTTGAAGCCGCCACGGTTCTACTGGGGAAAACAGAACTGCAACACGCTCAGAGAAGTCTCTTAGCAGAAGAGAATCTCGGTCCCCAGAGACTTTGGGTTTGCGAGAAATCTTTGACCCCAGTCGTGAACACACAGAACCATCAGGCCATTTGCTATTAGTGCCCGACATGCTGAAGACAGCGCATGGGAAGTGACAACATGGTGAGTTTGAAGCGACAAAGCGACGGGTTTTAAAACCCAAACGTGATCTGGGGACGTCTCCTGGTTGAGACGGGTACGGACAGAAAAAAGCTAACATTGCTACAGAAGGGCCAGTTGACCTCCAACGTGCGTGAAGGGCTCTGCCCAGGGAGGAACGGGTTTCTTCTAAGCCTGGGTCTTCCGGGCCGGGACAGGCCCGAGGCTGACACCACAGCCTCTCGCCGGGACCCACGGGCGGAGTCCACTCCTGCTGCTCAGCTGTTCAGCACTTGGTGTGACAGAGCGCTGATGCTAGCCCAGAAGCCCTCTGGGAGGACCCGGGTGAGGGCTGGGTTTGTAGGAGGCAGTGGGGCCCGGGAGGAGGGAGATTCGGGATGCAGGGCAGGCTCTGCCAGACAGGCTGAGGGCATCGGGCCGGTCACTCCCCCGGCCGGTTTCACATGCCTGAGTGAGTGGGGAGGGTTTGACCCTATTCTGAGGCCCTTGGTGGAGAAGGGGCGAGTCCTGCCCCCACGTGTCCACTACGCTGGCTTCTAAGGCAGCTACAGGCAGAGGACCAAAGTCCGATCTGCTGGAGTAGCAAGGGGTCACGACAGCATGGAATTCACAGGCCTTCGTGTAAAGCGAAGGCCCTGTAAGAATACAGGATTTTATCTGAAAGTACAGCTGCACAGAAGTAAGCGAATATACTTTCTTCTGTCACAAGAGCGTGGTCAGTGCACACCTGCGGCCACTGAAACTTCTGTACTTGTCAGGGACTCCCAGGTCAGAACTGGAGGGGCAGAGTTTATGCCCTCACCTTTTCTTCCTTAGCACAGTGTGAGTGTAGAAGTAGGTGGGAAAACGGGGTCCCGAAGGTTATCTACGCACAGCTTTCCAGAGAGATCTTGGCTAATTCCTGAGAAATGTAATTTACGTGGGCATTAGCTTGAACTTTTTAGAAAACGGTAAAGTCTGCGTCAGACACTATTTTCCTTTTGGGTAATAGTCTTCGGCTTGAATGGAAGTTAAGCAAATGAACTGAACGTTGTATGACTGTGAATCAGAGGGCAGGGAGGCACGTTTCTGAGGGCCGCTCAAGCGGCGTCCTGCAGGGGCCCTGGCACACCCCGTGGGTCTGGATAAATGTGGGAGTGATCGTCAGTGCTGGGGGACCACTGCTTCGGGTGCCTGAAAATGGGGAACCTATTTGGGAAAATGATCCTCAGGTAGTCTTCAGCTCTGCTAAAACTAGTCCATATGCAGGATAAAAGATTCTCTTTTATACATCTAATATGAAAGGTAGATCTTTATGTATCTAACAACTTGTAAAACTAGAAGAAAACACCTAGAAAAGTTCTCCATTTCTACTCACTTTCCTATTGTGTAGGTTCAGTTGGAAGGTAACAGAGCCAACAAGGAGACCTCCATGGGTTAGAATGTTCTCTTAGTTTATGGCTACTGCTGGTAGCTAAGTTTGGTTTTCTTTTATTAATCTTAGAAATTCCCTGACAGACTCCAAAATGTACACTGAAAGCTGGAAGAGTGGGGCCTTTGGAATTTAGCAGAGATTCCCAAGTGCACGTTATGGGGTAGGGTGGCCTGGTAGGGAGGTCTTTCAATTGTCTGATTCAGAACAGAAGTCACTTTCTCAGGGGGCCTTCCCCGGATACCGCCAGCCAAAGTAGCCTTTCCCCCACTGCCCCATGACCCTGTCATTGTTTCCATAGCACGAATCAACCTGAACATCTTCTGTTCTGTATTCACTCACACACTTACTGAAGGATTAAATCTTCCCATTCACTGTCCAGCCCCCACCCTGCAGGGACCACTGTGGCAGTGCAGCCCTGAAGGCCACCTCACAGATGTGCCCGAGGCGAGGGGCCTGGTGAGGTATCAGAGGCCACGTGAAGTGACTCACGCATGAAGCTAACCAGGCTTCGCCCCCCTGTGTGTGGTTCTTGTAGGAAGAGCTGAGGCAGTTTCCTTCCTTTGCTAACCCTGCCCCACCCATGCCCACTAAGCTCTGACGGTCCCAGGGCCCAGGTTACACCCAAACTTTGCTGTCTCTACAACCTGAGCAGCCCAGAAAGGGCTGTGTTTTACCAAACAGCCGAGTTTCTGATGTCTGCACGGCTAAAGTGAGCCACGCCTTTGTGGAATTCTCTCTGCTTGAATTACCTGCAGGGGCTCATGTGTACCTGGGGGCTGCCCCTGGCATCATTTTTCAGGTAGGGCAGAGTATGGGGACAACTGTAAATTCTGCTAACGAAGAGAGTTACCCTCTTTATCCTGGTAAAGTGGCAGCCAACTGCAGACAGTTTTCTCCCCACCATTTCTAGAAGACAGGGGTCATTTGTAAAGTTTTGCAGGGGGGCGGGCAGCGCTGAGAGGTGAGGAATCACCGTCTCAGCACCTCCTTTCCTGGCCCCTCCCCAAGGTCCTCCGTGATCATAAGGCACAGTTTATGCCAACACTTCCTGAAGCTGCTCCCATCACCTTGTCATCACAGGAGAAAATGAAGCGGGTCAGACAGACGCGCAGCGGGGAAGGGCAGGAAGTGTGGGCGGCTGCCTGGGCGCCGTGGGCACTGCCTGGACCCTCCCACATCAGGGCCAAAGACGCCAGGCTTGGTGCCACCTGCGCGGGTGCTAAACGGATCACGACTTCACTGACTGGGCGACACCGTGCACCGGAAAGGTTACCGAATACACTGGCGCTTGAGGGAAAAGGGGACTCTTGAACTTCCCCCAAGCAGAGTGTAACCAGCACCCTCCGGGAGGGGTGTCCGCGTGTGTGTGTACATGTGCGTGTGCAAATAACCCCAAGTGCTACTCCTATAGAGAAGCCTGGATGTTGTAACCACAATTTCCTTTTTTTTTTTTTCTGTTTGATTTCTATATGAAATTGTGACTGAGTAATGAACTTCAGAACCACATAAATCTGTTTAGGGGAGAAGCAGAAGAATGACAGAATTTCTCTTTCTAAACATCTGAGTCTAGCTTTCTGCTCAGGCAAAGCCTTACACCCGTGACAACACATCCTGTGACCACAGTGTGACTCTGCTGGGCGTCCTCAGCAGTAACCCAAGGGTGTCACTGAGGAACGGAGGCCACTTCCTGCCAAACAAACACCACACGCTGCTCGCTGGCTGTGGAGGCCACTGATGGGGCACCAGTAACGAATGGTAAGAGGAGTCTTTGGTTGCTTTTTCTTTTAAACCCATATTTTATCAGCAGCAGAGAGAGAACAGATGAGGGAGGGGATCGGTGCCCCACGAACTCTGGCAAGGAGCCTGCTACCTGGTAGAGGAGTGCTCACGATTGGTGTACCTGTCATGAACGCTGATGTGTGGCCCTGGGACCTGCGGCATGGTATTCTGAAGTCTGAAAAGCCCGCTGTGGCCCTGGGCCTCTCCAGGTCCCCGCTGGGCCCCTTTCAAGTCCAGGGGCAAGAAAAGTTGGGCTCGGGAGAGGGAGAGGCAGCCTGAAGGAGACCCGGTTTTTCCCTGATGGTGCAGCTGACACCTTCCAGGCAGAACGTGCCCTGGAGGCCCTTGGGCCCTCCCTCCCGCGCCCACCCCGGCCTCAGGGTGGCCCGGAACTCAGGCTGCTACGGGGCCCTCCTGCACCTGCCTCCACCTCTCCGGCCCCTCCGCACTCTGAGTCTGCGCTATGGCTTATTCCTGATGGAATGCGTTTTGTCTCAAAGGAACTTAGAGTTGTACATCCTTGTGTACTGGTTGTTTGGGTCAGCCAGGCCCTTCCCCGCCGGCTCACTGTGGGCACCGGCTCCCGCGCTCCCCTGCGGGGCTTAGGGAAGAGCCGGTTTGGGCTGAGCTCAGCGCTGAGCCCACAGACGCTGGATGCATAATCTCGGGGCAAATCCAAATGATTCAAGTCAGAGATTTAGAGTTAATCTTCCATTATCGTTTGCTCCTTTCCAAGACCTTAACTAATGTGTGCTTAGGTCGGGGTTTGGCTGTGGTGGCAGTGTCTCCACACTCATATTCAGAGGGGCGGGAAGTGAACCCAGCAGTGTGCGGTTCCTAGCGGCATCTTTGGCTCTGACCTGACAGTCTATGTCCTGATCTACCGCACACCCAGTCACCTGGAGTGCTCAACGTTTTTTGGTGTTTCTGTGAAACACTGAATATCGGGTGAGTTTGAAATGCGTTTGACCCAGGAATCAACCCAATATGGTCATTTTGATGAATGAGAATGTACCAAAGGTGACATGGACAGGAAAACATTGCTGTTCGTATTCTGGAAATACTTTTCAGACAAAAGTAATGACAGTTCATTTTCACAAATTGCACACGGGGTGAAATCATACAATTACGGCAGGGAACTTGTAAGCAAGCAACTCGGTCATAGGGACTTGTTCCTTTGTTTTGTTCTAGGTGAAAAAGCGGTATGAAATGCATAGCTCTGATTAAAACGATAGAGACAATTTTCTTCTCTTGTAAAACTCCAGATTTAGGTTGCTGGCGAAAGGCAGTGCTGGCAAAGTATTTAATGCACGTGGAAATGCTATTCTATTTTGGCTTCCAGAAGTAGCCCTAGAAAATTCTATGCACCAATGCATTGGCTAATAGTGATCATTTCAGTTTGACTATAAATTATTCTAAATGTCACTTAAGTACTCAAGAATTAGCGTTCGCTCCTTTCTAGAAGCCGTCTAAGGCAGCTGATGCGTAAAGCACCTCGACTAGACTTTCAACTAGTTCAGCGGTTCAATCTGTGCTCCTTGGGCCACGAGGGTCTCCATCCCTCGCTGTACAGCTCCTCCCACCGGGAACCTCTCGCGTTCAGCTCCGCCTCGTGAAAGGCAGCCCAGAGCAGGGAGCGGGGCGTGGGGCACACGGCCGTCGGGGACTGTTCATGGAGCCACCTCGGCAATAAGGAGGGCTGCGTGGGTTTGGGGGCCACGGCGCCCCGCCTCACGGAAGATAAATGCGCTGCGTTCGTGCTGCCAAGTCAGGGACTATCCCCTCTGCCACCTCCGAGTACGTGCTTTGTTTGCCATGTGATCTACTGCTCTGTCGTTCAGGGTTTTCATTCACACTACGTTAACTTTCACCTCAATCCTCTCAGCCTTCAGGTAATTTGCTTATTGTGTTTCCCTAGTTTTCACTGAACACACAGTGCAAACAAAGGCAAAGACCGAAGCAATCGTTTCAAACACAAGAGCTCACACTAAAAACACACATGAGCATCAAAGAGCAGAACGTGGGTCTGCGCCTGTCTTTATTCTGGGGAGGAGGAGTCCTCCTCGTCCTCGTCCTCGTCCTCGTCGTTGAGGGAACAGGGGGTCTCGCCTCGGGACTCAGAGCAGTGGGAGGCCGCACTGCCGGACCGGTGAGTGTCTGCGGCCAGGAGCCGCCCCGTTGCTAAGGCCACTTCAGCATCCAAGCACAACCCTTGGTTTGCACTAGCAAACAATTGAAAACACACAGGCTCATTAACGTGGTGGATGTCTCAAGCTTTGGAGAACACAGGGAAAAGAACCCGGGGAAGGGGGGAGCCGCAGGCCAGCCCTGCCGGAGCCGCCTGGGACCCGGCCGGCCGGCGCAGCACACTGGCTCTCCCCCTCCAGGGAGGGTCAGGGCTTCGCGGCTCGCCCTTCTCACCCTGAAAAAATACGTACCTTGATTGGGACAAGGTGGCACCAGCGGTCAGGTCTAAGTTTGAAACTGACTGGGTAGAGTTCAAAAGCAGTCCCTGATTTAACCACGACGGTCCTGTGGAGATATCTACAGGGAAAAACAAAAACAGATGGCAGCTCTGTAAGTTCCGTGGCTGCTTTTGTTATGGCGTGAAGAAAACACAGACAAGTAAGGCCATCGGCCTGTTCTGAATTACAGCCGGACGAGTCTCCTGCCCTGGGAAGAACCCAGGTTTCTTCAGCTTGGAAAATAGAACTTAAGAGCGGTGGGTGGGTGGGTGGGTGGGGGGAATACAGACTACGGCAGGAAAGAATTCAAATTAAACCAATCACAGACTCTTCATTCTTTCTTCTTACAGAAGACCTCGAGAGGGCAGCTCACTCAGTACAGTGAGAGCCGTACTACTCCTGAACACCCGCCGAACTCAGCACAAAAGCCTCTGGCCGGGGCGTTAACAAGCTGAGCACGAGTGGGTGCAGACAAAGTCAAGTCGCAATGCCTTAGGCCAGAAGGACAGACACATTTTTGCCCAAGGCCCCCAGCACGCCATCCTTTCGTGCCCCCTGGTGAACTCAGTGCTATTAGGCACCAGAGGCCTAGTCTTCTTCCTGGTACCCTCTGCTTTACAACTTGAACTAGACCTTATTTTAAAAGGCCACGCACAGTCGCGTTTTTCATGAGGGCGAGAGAGGCGTTGCTGTTTTAGTCTGTATGAAACATTTTGGCTACGTCCTTGCAATCTCATTTTCTATGCATTTACCATAGTTTTCCTATCACGACCTTGACCAATTCTTATTGTACTTCGACTTGTTTAAACGCTTGTCTCCTTATCTAGAATGTTAGCTCAGAGAAGGCAGTGACTGGAACATCTGAGATCTGTTACCGCACGAAGGAGTACCATCTCTTTCAACGGTGAGTTTACAACACAGGTGGTAGGTACAGCAGAAATGCATTCCTAAAAAAAGAAACTTATTTGACTTACGTTGTGAGATAAGACCAAGTGTATGCTGAGAAAGTGTAATTTGCCAAATAAGCTTTTATTATACTTTATAAAACTATTTTGATTATCACTGTGCAAAAAGGAAAAGAAACTGTGTACTGGGATTGGGAACTCCACTATCCTGGCACTACCTGACCAAGTGAGAAGCTTCCCACGTAGGAAAAAAGTAAACTAAATGACTACATTCATCTTAAAATGGCCTTGTGGATCTTTTCTTCCCAGGCGAACTAAGGCAGCTGTGGGGAAAAAAACAACAACAAAAACCCTTCAATTCTAAGAAGAAGAGTAGACTTTAAACACATACAATAAGAACAAGTCCGTACATAATGAAATTAAGGCCAGAATCCTGTGCTAAGTGTTATCAATTAGTATATATGGAAACCTTCTGCCAGAACACAGCTCTTGACACATTTTCTTTTCACAGTGGCTCTGAGAAGCCAACATTTCTTTCTTTCCTAGGACCCACACAACGGTTCTCACAACCCTCCTCAAGAGCCACCCTGTCCCTCCACATACTGAAGGCACACACGCTTCTGCTTCTGAACTAACCTGAAAGTCTGTATCCCGGTCTGCAAACAAGGTCACAAAGAGATCAAAGCCACAGAGCCCGCCTAATCGCCCTGAGTCTTTTCACTGAGAATGAGCTAAAATAAAGTCCTGGTGATTTATGGAGTAAGAGCTTTATGCAGACCCTGCTGGACGGCTAGGATGCCTGAGCTGCTAATAAAACAGGAGGTCCTTCTCTGGGGGGAGCGAGGGGAGCACGGAGCGGGTCGGGGTGAGGACGGGGAACTGGGTCGCTGAGGGGCAAGAAGAGGGGGTCCCATTTGCAGGAGGCGGGTGGTGCGAATTTAAAAACTAAATCCAACAGAAACCAAATCTCAATCAACAGACTCTTGTGTTGTGACTAAAGGGCCAAAACCATAAAACAAAATAAAAACAACCTCTTTGCTTATATTTGACTTAATATACTTTAGAATTTCTCATCATGTTTTAAAGGCATTTTAATATTAGTTCTAGGTAGTAATGCTTATAAATGAAGGAAACTGGCAAAAGCAAAGGCCAAAGAATGCTTTTGTCTATACATCCAAATTCTATGTGCAGAATATACCACAGTCTTAGGAACTAGGACAGTCATAAAGAAAATTTCTGAATTAGTGAAAATCTGAATTTTAGAACATGCAAAACATAGTGTTTCCATTTTCAAGTACACTCACTATACTCTTAAAACACCCCAATTTAAAAATGGGCAAAGGATCTGAATAGACATTTCTACAAGGAAGATAAACAAATCGCCAGTAAACACATGAAAAGATGCTCACCATCATCCGTCATGAGGAAAATGCAAACTGAAACCACCGTGAAACACCACTTCACATCCACCAGGATGGTTGCGATAAAAAAGACGAACAAGCGTGGAGAAGGATATGGAGAAATCAGAACCCTGGTACATTGCTGGTAGGATTGTAAAACAGTACAACTGCTTTGGAAAATAGTTTGGCAGTTCCTCCGAATGTTAAATACAGTTTATCATATGACCCAGCAATTCCACTGCTTGGCATACACCCAACAGAACCAAAAGCTTATGTTCATAAAAAAACATGTACAAGAATGTTTATAGCAACATCATTCATAATAGCTAAAAACTGAAAACAATCCCAATGTCCTCCAACTAACAAATGGATTAAAAAAATGTGGTATGTCCACAAAACGGCAATAAAAAGGGATGAAGCAGGATGGATGAATCTTGAAAACATTACATTAAGTAAAAGAAGTCAGTCACCAAGGCTACATATTATATGATTCCATTTATATGAGAGGTCCAGAATGGACAAATTCACAGTGACAGGAAGTAGATCAGTGGTTGCCAGGAGCCGGGAGGAAAGGAGGAATAAAGGGTGACTGCTAGTGTATGTGGGGTTTCTTTTTGGGGTGATAAGATGTTTTAGAATGAGATAATGGTTGGTGATGACTGCATAATAACCCTGTAAATATACTTAAAACCACTGAATTGTACACTTTAAAATGTATTTTGGGCTTCCCTGGTAGCGCAGTGGTTAAGAATCCACCTGCCAATGCAGGGTACACGGGTTCAAGCCCTGGTCTGGGAAGAACCCGCATGCCGTGGAGCAACTAAGCCTGCACATCACAACTGTTGAGCCTGTGAGCCACGACTACTGAGCCCGCGCGCCTTGAGCCCATGCTCCGCAACAAGAGAAGCCACCGCAATGAGAAGTCCACACACAGCAACAAAGAGTAGCCCTGCTAGCCGCAACTAGAGAAAGCCCGCGCGCAGCACCAGAGACCCAACGCAGCCAAAAATAAATAACTTTTTTTAAAAAATGGTGTATTAATGGTACATGAATTAAATCTCAATTTTAAAAAATTACCATACCATTTCACATCCACCTGCCTGGGAAGATAAAACTCTTTCACTCTGCAGGTGAGAATGTAACCTGGCAAAATCAGATTGGAAAGCTGCGGCATCATCTAGTAACGATGAAGATGCACCCGACTCTGACCCAGCAATCTCACTCTATACACTTGCACACAGCCACCGCGATACAGTTACGGGGATGTTCAAAGCAGCACCGTTTAAATATCAAGAGACTGGAAACACACTAAAGGTTTATGATCAGTAAAATGAACAAATAAATTGTGCTTTACCCACATACTAGAATTCTATGCATACAAGAATTCTATGTAAAAATGCATCAATTACAGCTATATGAAACCACGTGGACAAATCTAAAGAACATGATGTTGAGTGAAAAAAAGTCAAATCACAAAAGAATATATCACTATGATTCTATTTACGTAAAGGTGAGAATTAGGCAAAACTAATAAATTGTTTCCAGCTTACTATATTTGTTTGTGTTTGTGTCTCTAAAGAAAAGCAAGTAGTGATAAACAAGAAATTCAAGAGAGAGGTTACATTTTAGGGTAGGGAAGGGCACAGAATTGAGGAAGGGCATACAGTGTGGGCTTTAATTTTCTATGAGAAAGGTTTTAGCAAGTTAGGGTCTGACATTTAATCAAGGACAACACTGAAAAAGCATGAGTTAACATACCTGTGATATAACCTTCTAAAGCCTTTGGCACCAGTGATTTAGCAAGTTTCAGATCCTCCAAGGAGCACTTGCCTGACTCCAGGCCAAAGGACATTCCCATCCGCTTCAGCACTTCTATGTCATCATGAATCTCAAAGGTATTGTCAAAATTAAAAAGATATTCAAACCTGCATCAGGAAACAAAGTTAGTGTGGGGTTTTCTGCGGTATTGGGGAGGTCTGAATAGTTTTGTACTCTGCATATTCAATAAAAGAATGAGGACCTAAGCTCAGCTACAGTACTAGAAATTGTTACCGTTTAGGGCAATGAGTCATTCTGCTGGGTTCAGAAGAATGACATCTCAAATAAACCACTTGCCAATTAAAACACCTTTCCTGTGACAGACAACAGGAGTCCATAAATTTCAGCCCTCATTAAGCTGTGGCAAACTGGAGACAGAAATTTTGGTCTAAATCTAATACTTTTCAAAGCTGTCTATAACTTTGTCACAAAAGATAAAATATTAAGGAAGCCTTCCCACGTAGGCATTTTTCCAAAGTAGATTATACAGGTGGCCAAAAGACACATGAAAAGATGCTCAACATCGCTAATCGTCAGGGAAATGCAAATCAAAACCACAATAAGATATCACCTCACACCTGTCAGAATGGCTATCATCAAAAAGACAACAAATAAATGCTGGAGAGGGTGTGGAGAAAAGGGAACCCTTGTGCACTGCTGCTGGGAGTGTAAACTGGTGTAGCCACTATGGAAAGCAGTATGGAGGTTTCCTCAAAAAATTAAAAAAAGAACTACCATACTATCTAGCAATTCCACTTCTAGGTATTTACCTGAAGAAAACAAAAACACTAATTCAGAAACATAAAGTGCACACCCAATGTTCACTGAAGCATTATTTACAATAACCATGATATGGAAGCAACTGAAGTGTCCATCAATAGATGAATGAATAAAGATGTGGGATGTACACACACACACACACACACAAACACAGAGGAATATTCCTAGTCAGGCATTAAAAAAAACAAACAAAAACCTTGCTGTTTGCGACAACATGGATAGATCTAGAGGGTATTACGCTAAATGAAATAAGCCAGGCAGAGACAGACAAATATCATATGATCTCACTTATATGTGGAATCTAAAAGATGAAACAAATAAAAATACATTCATAGAGAACAAATGGGTGGTCGGTTGCCAGATGGGAGGGGCTGAAGGTGGTGGGTGAAATAAGTGAAGGGGATTAAAAGGTACAGACCTCCAATTATAAAATAAGCCATGGGGATATAATATATAGCATAAAGAATATGGTCAATAATATTGTAATAAGTTTGTACGGGGAAAGATGGTTACTAGACTTATCACGGTGATCATTTTGTAATGGATGCAAGTGTCAAATCCCTATGTTGTACACCTGAAACTAACATAACATTGTATGTCAACTATACTTCAATAAAAACAAATAAAGCAAGCAGTCATTAACAAAAAAATAACGCAAAGAAAGCCTTTCCAATTTAACATCTAACTTTCCTACTATGAGTTGGCCTAACTAGGGTTGAGGAAAAAGCATGTTGGATGCTTACTTCATTTTCATGAGTCAAGTGTTAGCTACATGATACCTTAGATGAGCAGAAAATGGAAGACTTTTCACAAACTAACCAACCCCCAAATCCTGTCTTGAGGGCCTAAGGAGTAAAAACGCTGCAAGAAAAAAGTGTCGTATATAACACACAGCACGTTTCCGAACGTTTCTGTAAAATACCAAATCAGGATGCCCAGCTACCTAGCACAGGCTTTCAATAAAGAGGAGACTGTAAGAAGAAACAGTCCATCTGACTCCCAGGCTATGCCCTGGGGCACCATCACCCAGAGCCTCAGCCCCTCAGGGACAGAGTGCAGGCGAAGTTCTGGGACAGTGGTGGGCTTACGTTGTCACGAAATTCTATTAAAGTCACGCAAGGGTAAAACTTTTTATGCTAGATCTTAAGGGCAAAATTTATAACTTAAAGCAAAATGCCACATTTAAGTAATTTGAAGTATATGAATTTAAATAAGGACATTAATAGAAATTCAGAAAAAAAAGAAACCACACAAAATCTGGAGTGGATGCCTGCCCCAGGGGTGACTTCAGGCATACGTTAAAAGCTGAAGGTTTCATAAATGTAATCATCACTGTGGGAAAGCCTCCTGGCTAAGGGGAAAGGATTGCATCACCAAAGTAACTGAAAGACCAGGCTTTTGCACCCCACCCTGAATAACAAGCTCCTACAAGCAGCTCAGAGCCTCCTTCCCTCCACTCAGGGGAGGGCGAGGAAAGGGCACGAGTCAGTAACCACCCAAGAAGGACAAGAATCCTTAATTCCCTTAGGTCTCTGGTCCCCACACTTTCCTGCTACTCTTTTAGACCTCAAAGATTAACCAAAGAAGAGAATTTTAATGATTTCCCACAAAACAAGAGACTAACTAGAGAGAATAACTAGAATTCTAACAGTTTTTCCCAAAAATATGTTAACCATTCTCTAGAATTCTCAGATTTATGAGAATATGTCACAAGTCCTTGTAGACACATGTTTCTGTAAAGAATTTTAAGTGTGTGAATAATAATACATCTACCATTTGGGCTGGTCCTTTATGAATTTAACATCTGTAAACCAGCAAGTTAAATACTATAATTCTTGTTTTTACAGAGGAAGAAATGAGATCTCAGAGAAGTTAAGAAACTATACAACTAGAGGAAAGATTGAAAAATGCATCTTCTGACATCACAGCCTGCACGGTCCCTACTATTTCTACTTGTGTCTATAGGCTTAATTACCAAATACTCTAGAAATCCCTGTTGTTTCTCTTACTCTTCTTTTTTTTGGTTCCTTCTTATTTAAGTGACCCATAATCTCTGTATGCAATCAAGACAGGGAAGCAACACCGCCAGAGAAAAGAGTGGGAGAAACCAGGAGTGGTAAAGCCCCACGGTGATGCAGTAGCTCTAAGAGGCTCGAAGTTCCAGTCCCCAGGACAGTTCTAGGCTACGCCTCTGGCACCGATGTGGTTACTGAGCCCTCTTTTGCTCTCAAACGTGTCCCAAATTTGGATGGTAAGTTATATGCTGACTCCTTGGAAAAGTAGCTAACATTTACAAAGCACTTTCCATGAGTCAGACCTCTTAGAGGCATAATCTTATTTAATCCTCACAGCAAGGCTAAGGAAGTGACAGAGGCCCCGGCATCATCCCCATTTGTTCTTTGGACACAGAGCTTTTGAAGCAGTTAAATGCGGGAGCCACAACCCACACTTGTGTCTGCCTCACTCTGCACCCTATGCCCTTAACGACCTCGATACTGGTCATGGCCTGAAGACCACTACTGTTTTCATGAAGGGTAAAATAAGTTACAAATAAATTCTGTATTTTGAAAACTGCTATTTCTCACTTACTGTGATAAATATTGCCATCAATCTTAGTTAAAGTGAAAAACATGCTGGTGGGAATGTAAACTGGTGCAGCCACTGGAAAACAGTATGGAGGTTTCTCAAAAAATTAAAAATAGAACTATCACATGATCCAGCAATCCCACTTCTGGGTATACGTCTAAAGGAAATGAAATAACTATCCTGAAAAGATATCTGTACTCCCATGTTCACTGACTGCAGCATGATTTATAATAGCCGAGGCATGGAAACAACCTGTGTCCATCATCGGATGGGTGGATAAAGAAAATGTGGTGTATTTAGAAAATGGACTATTCAGACATAAAAAAAAGGAAATTCTGCCATTTGCAATGACACGGATGATGGACCTTATATGTGGATCTTAAAAACCAAACTTATAGGTGCAGAGAACAGACTGGTGGTTGCCAGAGGTTGGGGGTGAGTAAAATGAATGAAGGTCATAAATAGTACAAACTTCAAGTTATAAGATAATAGGAAAGCAAGCAAGCAGAGAAGGCATCTAGCACTTTCATGTCTATTCATTCATTATAAACAGAAGCACACTCAAATAGGATATAGCAAAACAAACAACTGCTTTAGTGCCGCGTGTTGATCTCAACTATTTCCACCATAAATGACAGTCATCACTAGTGAACCTACCTTGTCCCAGACCCCAGTGACGCTCTACTTTACCGCAGTGACTTGCCCAGACTTATACCATATACGTGCACATCCTGACTTGGGCACCAGTATGCCTGTAGCACTGGCAGCACAGTGCCAGGCTCAAGAGAGGGGCCTGCGGAGGGTGAATGTGGAAGCAAGCGCTAGTAGATGACAGCACTCCACGTTTGAAAAGCTTGTTTCATGAGCCCCAAGGAAGTTAGCCTTGGTGCGCTCGGATAATGGGTACAACCTTCTTTATTTTGCAAATGATAGGAATCAGGTTAACAGAAGGTCAGCCCCGCCCTCTGCCGCTGGCTCTCCACTTACTTGTCACTTGAGATGCTGCAGTCTATGACTGTTTTTCTGCTTGTATTGATGATTATAAATGGCAGCTGAATGGTGGAGTTCAGAGCTGGAGGGCCCTGGTTCTGCTGTTCGTTTTGCCGATTTCTCTGTACCAGGTTTTTGAAAGCGATTTGCTGTAATGATCAACAAAATTACCCGTATAGTTATTTAACGTGGATAAGTGAGTTGGAAGTAAATGAATTAAATACATTTAAAATATAGTTTAAAATTAGAGCATTTAAAGAGGCCCTTCACCTATGAGTTAATTAAACATTTAAGAAAAAAGATGAGAATGATCCAACTCAATAAATATATTTCGAGGGAAAGAAAATATACATTTAAATGGTGTCTAACATATCCTATCACAGAAAATGGGACCCATGGTTTCCATCAAGCATAGAAACAGGATCTTACAAATCTGGGAGAGCCAGTGGCACCTACAACTCTTCTTAGAGTGATACAGCAACAGATACAGTGTTTATCTAACACAGACTCCTGAGAGTTTAGGGTTAAAAATATGCCCCTTAGATTGTCTAGCCCAGAAATATGCAAACTTTATAAAGCCACAGAATGCTTTCTTCAAATGAAATCTTCTGGGACACCCACTGTTTATAAAACAGATCAAAGCATCCTTGCTCTGGTTGGCTGCACTGGGGCTGAGTCCTGAGTCCTGCCAGCTCTGCCCTCATTCACCGCTTAGTTCCTTCACAGAACTTCTAAGCATCTTTAGGGCACAGTTTGGAATCTAGTCCAAGCCCCTCCCCACCTGATATCTTCCAGATGAGGGAACTGAGGCTTCGCATTGATTATAAGGTATATAAGGCCTGAATCTTTACAATGAATTTTGCTGCTACTTTTAAGTTATAACCATTAATCAAAAGTCAAAGAAAGAGACCCTGCCACCCCCTTTTATTTTATTTAAAAATTTTATTTTATTTATTTAATTTTGGCTGTGTTGGGTCTTCATTGCAGTGCGTGGGCTTCTCATTGTGGTGGCTTCTCTTGTTGCAGAGCATGGGCTTTAGGCGCACGGGCTTCAGTAGTTGCGGCACGTGGGCTCAGTAGTTGTGGCTCGCGGACTCTAGAGCACAGGCTCAGTAGTTGTGGCGCACGGGCTTAGTTGCTCCGCGGCACGTGGGATCTTCCCGGACCAGGGCTCGAACCCGTGTCCCCTGCATTGGCAGGTGGATTCTCAACCACTGTGCCACCAGGGAAGCCCCTCACCCCCCTTTAAATAAGGCAAACGTATCTCAGAATTCCACAGCTAGAAAGACCTTACGCAGCCAAAGTCTTTCATCTGCTTGTGGAACAGATACTGGCTTAAAAAGCTCCTAAAGTCACAGCCTTTCAACCCTTCCATCAGCGTGTTCCCTCTTCTCACCCAGTAGTGACGCATTTAAATTATTTTCTATGTTTTAGCAACCTTATCCTACGAGTGTTTATTTTAGGTGCTGGGCCTTAACTGAAGCTTGATTAAGATTACTGTCATCTTAAAATGGCTGGGTGCTATCTCCCTAGAAAGTAAACATTTACTCTTTTAAAATGCACAAAACAGAAGGGAAACCAATTTATTCTAGCCCTGACAGTGTGTCCAGAACCATCACTGTCAACACCATTCATTACCAAACATTACTTAAGTCATACTTATTAATTTGTTCTTTTCTGCTGCTAACGAACTAAGGCTATTTTATATTCAATGCTTAGTTCACTTAATAGAGGAAAAATATGCTGAAACTGTAAAACTGGGAAAAAGAATTATACGTTTGAATACTTCTGCCTAGCTTCCTTACTCTTCTAGAAAAAGCATCTTGGAGACACCCCCATACTTTTCCTAGCTTTGTGGTCCTAGTGCCATGGGAGGGCCTCGGTAGAGGGTGGCATATAAACAGCGGTAAGTAAAAGTTCTTATATATGTATGATTCATTGTTAAATACTGTGTACATTTAATAGCATCGAAGATTTTTCTTGAGCTTCCCTGGTGGCGCAGTGGTTGAGAGTCCGCCTGCCGTTGCAGGGGACACGGGTTCGTGCCCCGGTCCGGGAGGATCCCACATGCTGCGGAGCGGCTGGGCCCGTGAGCCATGGCCGCTGAGCCTGCGCATCCGGAGCCTGTGCTCCGCAACAGGAGAGGCCACAACAGTAAGAGGACCACGTACCGCAAAAAAAAAAAACAAAAAAAAGATTTTTCTTGTGCAAAGCACTGTGAATACAGATATAAAGTTATTTGGATAGTAAAAAACAAAAATCATTTCCCAGTTGTTTTGGACTGAGTTCCTTATTTTTTGCCCTTTGATTTCCTTCAGCCTTTCGTTCTTTTCCGGGCTCATTAACATCTATTTCAGAGGCTAAGCAGCTTCAGGTGTATTCATTCATTTTGCCCTGCATTAGTAGCTCTGGAAGAGATTTACTGGCTGGAAGGGACAATGATACAGACAAAAGCAGGGCATCTAGATTATGTGTAGGCAGAAGCTACTCACACCATTCCTCTCCCACATCACCAAGGACGAAAGGGTGCCATGTAAGTAAAAGTGACCTGGGTCACGTGACGTCAGCAGCTGTGACCTTGTTAAAAAAAATTAAGCTAGCTTAGCCGCAGCGAGGCAAATTTTTCCTGTTTAGGGACAACTTGCTTAATTTTACGAGGAAGAAATAAGCTATATGTCTACCAGGAGATTAGAAGTTATACTTGGGGTTTCACTTTAATGTTTAGAGAGACTTGCTTTTATAAATGTTGACAGCTAGGTTGTGCCTGGGTTGAAATCTTCCATAAACATTTACTTTGAGAGACAGTAGAGGAAAAGAAACTCAGGACTTTTTTAAAAAAAAAAAAAGCAATGTTCATTGTATAAAGATAAACAGGGGAAAACATATTCCAGTTCATCCTCTGTGCTGGCCATCTAGGGATGGGAAAGCACCACATACATGAGGGCGATTTTGCCCAGCGCAAGTCTTTCTGATAAACAGATAATTACAGGCATACTGATAAACAGGTTTTTATAATAACAGATGCCAAAAATCAAGCACCAAAATGTTCCATGAGGGTTTTGAGGAAATGTGAGGAAGGCCTAGCACAGGGTTTCAGGGTCTGTGAGTGGGGAGGGAAATACTGCAGATGCTGCAGGGACAGGGACGACAGAGAGGCAGCCGGGGAAGGTGGCGGCGAGGCAGGCTAGGTCTCTCAGCAGGCAGAGCTGTACGGGGAGCAGCACAGGAATAAACTGTCAGCTTTCAAGTTTTGTTTTTCTTTTAAGCTGCAGAATGCTCTCTTCCAACAAAGACTACTTTGGAAATCCAGTATGAAAAATACGTAAGACGCCTGCTCCAGAGGTAGTTCCCATAGGGGCCAGTGTGAGCTGCAGACACAGGGTAGCGAGAAGGCGGTGCCTAATGAGGAGGGAACATCTTGGCAGGGCTGCCTGCGTCGCGGGAGCCTCTGTCCCGTCTCCCCTGCCCCGCTTCCTCCCCTCCTTCCTTCCCAGACCACGCACAGCTGTGGAAGGGCTAGCGGTTTTCTCCTTCCTCTCTGATGTGTATGTAAAATGTGAAAAACGAACAAAGAAATACACGTCTAGAAAGTGAAAAACAAAAATCTGGAACATGTAGGAATACTTAACCTATTCTGTCCATGAGACAAAGTGAGTATTTTAGGGGGGAAAAAAAATGTTACAATTATTTGGTAATTTATTGCTTCCTTTATTTCTGAAAAGTAGATTACACCAAAAGTGAAATAGGACCTATGGTTGTTCAAATCCACATCGATTTCATGATTGGTTGAAAGCTTTTCATATAAAGATAATTTGCTGATTAAAAACAAAAGTATAAAGACTCGCTGGCTCATTTTACAAAGTTTTTCTGATTGGACTGAAAATGACTCGCTGTACTGCTCAAAGTGAATTTTTACACCAACTGACAATTACCAAAAATAGAAAAAAAAAAAAGGTCCATCTACCCTGTGATTTGACCTCACATGATTTTATACAAGGCCTCTACGATATTTTTTTAAATTACCCAGATTCTAGACAGTTATCAAAAAAAAGCATAAATACAGGGATCCTCATTACACTATAAAGTTTAATTTTCCTAAACAGAAATGCATCTTCAGTTTTGGTATTTCACAAAGCTTTTTATGTTATAATGTCACTTACAGATAATAAGTATTACAGGTGGATTAGATTGTTTTACTCAAGGCGCCTAAAATTTAACTAGCCTTATTCCTTGATGTTCCAAATAAGGGCTAAAATAATTTCTGTTCAGAGTAAGGGTAAGAGTCAAAAGTAAACTGTTGCATAATATGTTCCACGTTAGAGCTGCTGTGAGGCCCCCTGATGTCGGTGGGGTGGGCAGGTCGTGAGCACGGTGATGAGCTCGGGCGTGGCAGCGGCTGCCCTAGCAGGGCCCCACCAGATTCTCAAAGGCACCCAAAGCAGAAAACGCTGACCCAAAGCAAGTAAGGGGAGAGGCAGAGTACAGGCAGGGAAGGTAACGAAACACACCCCCGCTTCTTTACCTGCAGGAGAAGTTCCTGAAGCTGGGCCCGCTTCTGCTTTATCCGTTCTATCCGCCTCTGCTTCTCGATCTTTAAAACACAGGTAACAAAATAGCATGAACATATGCAGAGTAGAAAGTACTGCCCGCTTTTCAGGTCCCAGTTCTGAGATATCGAGAATTTTCCTTAGAGACACTCAACCCGTTTTAACGAACATAAGTAAAGGCAAATCGCACCTTCTGGGTTTGGGTGAGCACGCAGGCAAGACAGCAGAACTGTGGCAACTGCCATGATGACAACCATCCCCTGAGTGAACACTCGCTTTGCAGTACCTGTTGCTATTTATTACAGAAGCGCTTATCAGAGTAACAGCTAACACGTGGTGAATACCTACTCTACTTGCCAGCACTCAGCTGAGCCCTGGACACATGTTCTCTTAATTCGTCTTCACAAAACCCTAGAGGTAAGTACTGCTGTTACCCCTTCTGCAGTAAGGAAATGGAGGCACAGAGAGGGTTAAGTAACTGCCCAAGGTCACACAGCTGGTGAGTGGCAACAGCCAGGATTTGAACCTAAGCCACCTGGTTTCAGAGACCCTATTATTAATTCCTTTGCTCTATGAACTGCCAAGAATGAGGTAAGATCTCATTTAAGATCTCCGTTTAACTGCCTTTTAAACAGGCACAGCTGCTAATACAGAGAGGCTACATATTCAATACGAAATCCCTACTTGTTGTAAGAAACATGCTTATGGGACATATTTCCCAGCTTCAAATAACTATTATTTTCCTCACTCTCACAGCTACCTAGAAAACATATATTGGGGTCTGAATTTCCCGTAGATGAATTCCTCACTGTGTCTTTGGGCAAAAGCCAACGTCATCTAATAAGACATTTTTCTTATCTACTCCAGCAGCGTATTTCTTTTTCTTTTTTTGTGGGCTGCGCCTTGCGGCATGCAGGATCTTAGTTCCCCAACCAGAAGCGCGGAGTCTTAACCACTGGACCACCAGGGAAGTCCCATAAATATGTTTTGTTTGTTTGTTTGTTTGGGTTGCACCGCGTGGCTTGCAGGATCTTAGTTCCCCAACCAGGGATGAAAGCCGGGACCACAGCAGTGAGAGCGCTGAGTCCTGACCACTGAACTGCCAGGGAACTAAGCAGCGTCTTTCTTGTTTGCTCCCCATCTAGTCTGCAGCGAGAGTCTCTCTCATGGTGCCTTCTAACCACTACCACACTTGAGTCCTAAAACACTGAAGACCCACTGTAGAATCTGTGCTCTCCCCCATTTGAAAAGATGCTGCAGGGGGTTCCCCCTGTGTCTGAGGCTGTGACAGGGCAGCCCCCACCTGCCCCTCATGCTCTGCACCCAGCCAGGCCAAGCTGTACTGACGCTGCCTCTAAAACACTTCTGCAGCCTCACCGCCACAGCCAGAACTCAGCCCCTCTCCAACCCACCCGCCCTCACCTTCCCTCCTCACCTTCCTGTCAGTTCAATTCCAACCCACTAGTAGAGTGACCCTTTAGAACACATGCCCTCAGCTCTCGTCCTTATCATTCTCCAGCAGCTTCGGTTGTTTATAGGATCAGGTCCCTACTGCTTTAGCACTCAGAAACCTATGCCCTCTCTCCTCGCCTGTACCCTGGCCACACCCACTGCGGGCACGCCCTCTTCAGCCTGCCTCAGCCCAGGCGGTGCCTCTGCCTGGAGAGCCCTCCCTGCCCTAAACCACTTGGCAAACTCCTACCCCTCCCTCAGGACTGAGCACAGGGATTTCTTTTTCTTGGTAAAGCCCTCCCTTAGCTACCTTTCCAGAGAATCTGTACATACTTCTTTCACAGGTGTCATCACATTTCTGGTTAACTCCTTTTACATTTCTGCTCTCCTCAATTAGTATGAAAGCTCCTTGGGGTCAGAGATTTTGTCTCGTATAATCTTTGTTTAAGCACATGGTAGATGCTAATAGATTACTGCTTACTGAGTCTTTGCTATCGGCTTAATCTTACTGGTAATTAATATAACCCTCAAATTTCACTCTATCAGGAGGAGAAAAAAGGACATATCCACCGTAGCACATGAAGAACATTATTCTAGAACTTCTGATGACTGCCTGGTTTCTCCCTCCATCCACAAGTCTAATAATACCAAAATTTTTTGATTTGCTGGAGGGAAAAAGGGACGGAAAAAACCCACAAAATCAACCATATTCACCTCTAAAGCTGTACTCAGCCTTGGTCTATTACCTTTCATGGCCACGACAGTAAAATTATGTCAAATCAATTTAGAAATAGTATGTCAGGACACATGCTCACTTAGGAAAGATTTTGTCTAATGATTAAACCTAACAGAATAAACAATGTTTTGGCATACATCATCCAAAAATTCGTGTAAGCTGAACATTCCAATAAGGATTTAAATGAAATACCATACCATTCTGTTGCAGATTCTAGAGTCAAAGGTTAAATACAAGAAATAAACAGCCAACTTGATCCATTTTTTTGGATGGATACAGCATTTCATCAAATAAGATAGCACTTCTGTCACACGAGTCACCAAACATTTATTAGTAGACTGCTCAGAATGAAATTAGAATAAAATAAAGATCTCCAAGAAACAGTAAAAATCAAGTCATTTAATTTCTCTGTCCCTCGGTTTCATCAGGACATGAGTCAGACTAGACCTCTCTAAATCTCCTTCCAGTTCTAAAGTTCTACATAGAAGAATCTGCTAAAAAAAGGCACAATATACATGAACGAACAATTAGGAATATTTTAATACTATGTGATTACATCTCTAAATTAAAATGTCTCTGATGTAAAAGAAAGCAAACTACTATCTGTAAACAGATTTTCCTCACTTACCTCCAGGTTCTGACATTCCTGAGCAGAATTGGTAGGCAAGCCGATCCACTTGATTTCTTTTTTCTCCTTTGAAATTATGTTCATTGCCATTAGCACATTTAAAGCATCATAAACTCTTCGCCTAATGTTCTTCTGGTCATAAGCCTGCTAAAAAATATTTTTATTGAGTGATAAATTTTAAAGGTTAAGATACAGTCACAGGATATTAGAATATTTAATTAATATTATTATAGTATCTTCAAAGACCTGAAAGAACTGCACACCCAGTGAAAGTATCCTTCAAAAGTAAAGATGAACTAGATACTTTCAAGCAATCTAAAACATAAAACAATCTTAAAAATAAAGATTATGTTACCAACAGATCTAAATTAAACAATACTAAATAAAGGGCCTTCTTTAGGTAAAAGAAAGATAATCTAAGATGGGAGCTTGGAGATGTAGGATGGAATGAAGACCAACTCTAAAGGTAAATCTCAATACTCACTGTATAAAACATAATATCTTGTAGAGTCTAGAATATATATAGAACTAATATACATGACAATAGTATATATATGAGAAAGGCATAATGAAGTTAAAGTGGCTAAGGCCTTGCAGTGCCTAGGAGGATATCAGACTTTGAAAAGTCAAGGATCCATGTTTTTTTGCGTTTTTGTTTTTGCCGTACGCGAGCCTCTCACTGTTGTGGCCTCTCCCGTTGCGGAGCACAGGCTCCGGACGCGCAGGCTCAGTGGCCATGGCTCACGGGCCCAGCCACTCCGCGGCATGTGGGATCTTCCCGGACCGGGGCACGAACCCGTGTCCCCTGCATCGGCAGGCGGGCTCTCAACCACTGCACCACCAGGGAAGCCCAAGGATCCATGTTTTAAGCTCTAGTAAACGTGCTTCTCAAAATGTGGTCCATGCACTAGTGCTGATCTGTGAACCATTACTAATATACAATGAAAATAGTGAACTTGCACCAAAATATAATCACACAGATCACTATACACACTGTTTAGTTCAGCTGACCTTTTTTCGGGGGGGAGGGGCGGTTAGCAAGACTTTCTTAATGAAGGAAACTGTGTTAACTTACATTGTGGAAAAGCCCCTTATCTCACTGTGCACAGGTGGGTCATATGAACCAAATCCAATCAATCCATGAAAATAAAGGATGGTGGAGCACTGAATCAAGTTAAATATAGAACTAAACTTAAATAAATGGGAGATTTAAGTTATAGAACTGAATGTAAATATTAGAAATCCTGACACTGTAGAAATAATAATAATAAAACCACAAATATCAGAAGGAGGCAGCAAAGGAAGTCTGCTGATCTCCTCCTCCTTGATACTGGAAGGGGCATGAATTCAAAGCAGAGGAACTAAGTAACAATTTTGGCACAATATATTCATTTAAAGTCATAAAAACAACAACAATAATAATAGTCTTTTAACAACTGCCACTAATCAATCCGAATCCTGTGGCAGAGGGGAAAACTGGGAGACGGGAGTAAATAATAGGCATATTGATCTATTTTTCCCTCCATAATCAACAGATACTGGTCTGTAGGTGATAACTTAAGAAATAAAATACTGAAGTTACTTAAAGTTGTAAAAAAAAAAACCCGAACTACAGACTACAAACCTTCCAAATTATCAGAAAAAAAAAAAAGCAGTGAATAAACAGAAAAAAAAACCCAACCCTTGCTTATATTCGGGAGTGAGGTGGGTAGTTAGTAAAAATGTATGTATGTTAGATGTTGAGAAGTGCTGGGAAGAAATGCCTCATCGTAGTGACAGCTGAGTGAAGATTCGGTGGAGAGGAGAGGGAAACCATATGTACCCCTAGCAAAGAGTATTCCAGGCAAAGGAAACAGCAGGTGCAATGGCTTGATTAGGAGCATATCCACGAAATGTGTGGCTGGAGTGTAGTAACTGAGGGAGTGGATAGTAGGAGATGAGAGGTAATGCTGGGCCGGGTCACACGGGGGCTGGGAGACCATTTAGAGAACTCTGAAGCTCACTGAAAATCAGAATGTCATATACTTTTTTTTTCAAGTGCCCAGGGAAATTAAACGAAAAAGAAATCACCACATAATGGCTCACAAGAAAAATCTCAAAGCAATCCCCCCAAAAAGGAAAAAGTTCAAATCACAACTTCTGATCATAGGTAATAAAGGTAAAAATTCATGACAATGAACAAAAATTCCTACCATCTGGAACTACAAGAAACTTTTCTAATGCAATTCTTAGGTCAAAGAGGAAACTAAAACCAAAGTTATAGAATATCTAAAGAATAACATATCGGAATCAATGGGATATGGCTAAAGCCATGCACAAGAGGAAAAGTCGGGACTTCCCTGGTGGTCCAGTGGTTAAGAATCGGCCTCCCAATGCAGAGGATGCAGGGTTCGATCTCTGGTCAGGGAACGAAGAGCCCACATGCCGCAGGGCAACTAAGCCCACACACCGCAACTACTGAGCCCACGCACTCTGGAGCCTGCGTGCCACAACTAGAGAGAAGCCAGCATGCCACAATGAAGAGCCTGCACACCGCAACGAAAGACCCCACATGCCACAACGAAGATCCCACGTGCCACAACTAAGACCCAATGCAGCCACATACATACATACATACATACATACATACATAAATGGAAAAGTCACAGCCACAAAGACTTTCATTACTAAACAAAGATAATAAAAGTAAATAAAGTATATATCATAGTCTGCAGGGTAGAGAAATAACAAAAGTAACTTCAGGAAAGAGAACAGACTATTAAATACAGATAAAAACAGAAATCAACTGCAAAACAGGAGGTCGATACAAACAAATCTAAGAGATGTTTGGGTTTTTTTAATTTTGGAAATATAATTGCAAATAATTTTGAGAGCATGGATGAAATGGAGGATATTCTAAGAAAACATAAAATACCAAACTGACTCTTAATGGAGAAAGCAATTGTAAACAGACTAATCACCAAAAAAGAAATGGAAAAAGCTATCTAAACTCTACCCCCCACCAAGTCACCAGGCCTAGATGGCATCTCAGGTGATTTCTATAAAATTTCAGGGAACAGAACTAGACATCCAATGCCATTAAATCTGTGATAAAGTAAAGAGAAAGAGAAAACCTCTAAATTCATTTTATAAAGCCAGCATAACACTACTAATCAAAATTGCGAAGATGGTACCGAACTGCAGACGGGCGCCATGGAGGCCTGCGAGCAGGTCCAAAAGGGGCCCTTGAAGCTGAAAGGTGTGGCAGAGCTCAGCATGACCAAGCAGAAGAAAAAGGACAAAGACAAGGCAAAACGCCTGGAAGCGATGGGAATGAGCACAAAGAACAAGGAGAAGAGGTGTGGCCTGGAAATGTGGACCTCGGCCCAGGTGGCCTTGGAGGAGATGCAGCAAATGGAGAGGACCCTGAAGAAAGCATCCCAAACCCACAAACCGAGAGCAGAGGACTCAACACAGACCTGGACACGCTCACGGAGCACTGTGACATGCCCAGCGTCAGCTGGGAAAAGTAGCTTCCCTGCCCCAGGGTATGGGGTGGCACGGAAGGGAAGCAGAAGGCAAAGCTGGGGGTATGTTTGGTGCCTTTGGTATTTTCCAGAAACATTCTTTTACACACACCCTTGTGTCTTCTGCTGAGACAGTGCTTTTCAAAGCAGTGTGCCCTCATTCCGGACTTGATTAAAGTAAGACTGTCCTTTTATTCTATTTTGATTTCTTGGTAGCACACAGGAGGTAAACCATTTTAGTTTGGAATGGGAATTTTTGCAAGTTTATCCAGAGATTAAGGTTGTTTCTGGGTAAGTGCCATGGAAGAGTGTTTTCACCCCTGAGCTGCATCTGCCTCTTTGACAGCCATCCAGCTGCCTTTGCCTGCGTGAGGCTGACTCCAGAGGACAAGGAGCTGATGCCAGGGCAGCCTGCAGCATGTACACCCCCTTCGGGCCCTGCATGGGCTGCCCTGCCAAGCTCCCTCTAGCTTGGGGCTTCTGCTCTTCCACCAAGAGCCTGGGGAGCCTTCAGTCACCCTCCCCAGCCACCTGGCCCATGAGACAACGCAGCCTGGGCGGCAGAACAACTACCTAAGGTGACGATGGAATATACCCCTTGTCCCTTTCTGAATCTGGGCCAGCTCGTAGCCTCTCCTCCCAATACTCCATTCCCGACATGTCTAGTGAGTGTTGCCAAGGCAGACGCTGCTAATCGCGTACAGCATTCTTTGTAACAGAACTCAGACACAGTCTGCTTCCCTACTCTCAACGCTAAGATCGAAGTAGTTCCCGTATTTATTCAGACTTGGCACGTTAATGTGTTTGGCGTTCCTGGCCTAAGGATACCTCAAGGGTGATGGGACCAAGGCGGCAGAGTCCCAGCACAGACAGACATGGGTGCAGTCAAAAAGGAGGACCCAGGTTCTGATGCTGGAGAACCAGGAACTTTGAAGGCCTATACGTGTACTCACTAGATAGGGATCAAACTGCATATGCTACTGGGAGAAATGTCTGTATTGACAAAGACACTGAAAGAATAACAAAGCCAGAAGAGAAACCAGTCTGGGACTCATGTGAACTGCAGAATAAAGGGAAAAAAGTTATTAAAAAAACAGCAAAGATGGTAAAAACAAAAGTAAAAACAACCCTCACCAATCTCATTCATTAATACCAGTGTAAAAATCCTAAAATTCCAGGAAACTATCCAGAGTTTGATTAAACTCGGCATCCATTCCTAATTGTTTTAATTAAGAAAAAAGAAATAAACATTCATTAAAAAATTAAGTTATGGTTACTATCATCTCAAAATAAAACCTTTATCATAATTAAGGTTGCAAAACTACAAATATTTCTACTGTCAAGAATTAAAGACTCAATATGACTACAGTTACTACTATTACTTAATACTGTTGTGGAATACCTATAGTATGACTACATTTAAATAAAATGCAAACTGATTTATAATGATAAAAAGCATATCAGCAGTTGCCTGGAGATAGAGGGAGAGGGAGGGATGGATGACAAAGGCAGGAAGAACCTTTTGGGAGTGATGTAAATGTTTTGTGCCTTGATTATGGTGGTGATGACACAGGTGCATACAAGTGTCAAAACTCACTGAATTTTACACTTGAAATGAATACATCTTATTGTATGTAAATTATTCCCCCAACAGATAAGGAAAAAATAATTTAATTGCACACTTAAGACATGTGTATTTCCCTCCCTGCATGTAATTTTATCTCCATTTTTAAAAAGTGAGAATGATTTATACGTGCTAAAAAAAGAGGCTCTAAGATAAATATTGCTAAGAAAATAAAATTAAAACTGAAGCATGCAGGCTTTCCTGGCGGCACAGTGCTTAAGAATCCGCCTGTCAATGCAGGGGACACAGGTTCGAGCCCTGGGCTGGGAAGATCCCACATGCCGTGGAGCAACTAAGCCTGTGCGCCACAACTACTTAGCCCGTGTGCTACAACTACTGAAGCCCACACGCCTAGAGCCCATGCTCCACAACAAGAGAAGCCACCACAATGAGAAGCCCGCGCACTGCAACGAAGAGTAGCTCCCACTCACAACTAGAGAAAGCCCACGCACAGCAACGAAGACCCAACGCAACCAAAAATAAATAAATAAATTTTAAAAATAAATGACTAAAATAAAATGAAGCATACAAAAGCATAATCACATTTGGGTTTACAATAATAAAAGAAATAAATTTTATTATATATATATGCATATAGAATGTCTGGAATGATACTCAGGAATCTGGTAATAGTGAAGAGTGCCTTTGGGGAGGCAGATTAGGGTCTGTGGTAGAGGAGAGATATTTTTTATTACATACTCTTCGGTACAAGTGAATTTTTATAAACATGTTCATGTAGTATTTTTTCAATTAAAAACGAGATACAATTTTCTTATTGACTTAGACATGGAAGAAACACTAAAAGGCTCAGCAATGTATTTGAAGTCATTCAAATATAAAAAGCATATTTTTACAAAGTATGTTTCTTCAATAACCCCCAAAGACATTTAAAAAATACTTGTCCATCTTTATGTTTAAATAAATAGTAAAAGAATTCCTTCTAAGACAAAACAACAAAAAATCAAAACAACAAAATTCCCCAAGACAATTATGAAACCCTCAAGTAAAGGAGGAGTTGGGGATTCCCTAGCTTGTCCGAATCCCCGAATTGACACAGACAACCCAGAGAGGGACACCGCTGCATCACTCATCACAGTCAATGTCAAGTGCATGATCTACCTACCGAATCGGCTGCCAGATGGTTATTGGAATTGGTGAACTCGGACACCAGCTCATCAGCTACTTCATTATATGATGTTGTGCCTTTCCGCTGAACTTTCTCACACACTTTCATTGAAAAATGTCTCAAGCCTTTTCCATTTTTATCTCCTTTTTTGCTTCGTTTGCTAAAAGAGAAAAAAAAATTATACTCCATTATACTTTAGAGATTTCCTTTACAAAACGTAAAATAATGTGAGAAGACAGGAATTTGATCGATTTTTCATTGAATTAGAGATAAGGAAATGTTTTAAACTTAATTTTTGCCTTAAAAGCCTAATAAAGTGTAAAGCTAGAGTGCTTTTCTATGCCCATTCATTTATTCAATAAATATTTACTGACCAGTTACTTATTATTATGTGCCAGGGACTGTTTTACACATTGGGAGAAGATCCGTGAAAACAACAGACAAAAACTCTGCACTTGCAGTTTATATTCTCAATACTTATCATTTTTTATTCTATATATGGTGCAGCTTTTTTTTTTCCACCTAAAATTAAAAATACCACTGTTTTCAGGTTCAGTTATCTACTCAATTTTCAATCAGAGGTCATTGGTATTAATAACGAATCTACATCTTCGGTTATCTTAAGTTAGGTTAATGCCTAGGTCTAACCTTTGATAACTTAATCATTAAAATTTCAGGGGCACAGTTTAGTTCTACTAATATCTGAGTACCAATTATATAATAGGAACTGTATTAGGGACTAGAAGTACAAAAATGATAACCGAGGCAAAATCCTTTCCCTCAATGAGTCTTGAGGCCGGAAGAGAGACAAAGCCGACATATAATGACAGATAATTCTAATATAATGACGTAAGTGCCAAGTCAGAGTTATTCACAATGTTCTATGGGAACTGGGAAGAGGGATATCTAGTCTAACTGGAGGAAGTCTTCCTGGAGTAAGAATCAGTGAAAAGAATCAACAAAATGAAAAGGAAATCCATGGAATGGGAGAAAATATTTGCAAACCCTTTATGTGGTAAGTGGTTAATATCTAAAATATCTAAGAAACATCTACGACTCAATAGCAAAACAAATAACACAATTAAAAAATAGGCAAAGGACATGAATAGACATTTCTCCAAAGAAAACATACAAATGGCCAACAGCTATATGAAAAGGTGTTCAACATCACTAATCGTAAGAGAAACACAAATCAAAACCACAATGACATATGATCTCACACCTGTCAGGACGACTATTATTTAAAAAAAAAAGATAACAAGTGTTGGTGAGAGTGTAGAGAAATTACAATAGAACCCTTGCACATTGTTGGTGGGAATGTAAAAATGGTACAGCTGCTATGGAAAAAAAATATGGAGGTTCCTCAAAAAATTAAAAATGGAACTACCATATAATCCAGCAATCCCATTTCTGGGTATATACCCAAAAGAATTGAAATCAGGATCTCAAAGAGATATATCGGTCATGTTCATTGCAGCTTTATTCACAATAGTCAAGATATGGAAAACTCATAGATGGATGAATGGATAAAGAAAATATGGGGGGGGTGTATGTATATATATATACACACATACACACTGGAATATTATTCAGTCTTGAAAAAGAATAAAACCCTGCCATATGTGACAACATGGATGAACCTGGAGGACATCATGCTAAGTGAAATGAGCCAGTCACAGAAGGACAAACATTGCATGATTCCACTCACATGAGGGATCTGAAATAGTCAAACTCACAGAAGCGGAGAGTAGAATGGTGCCTGCCAGAGGCTGGAGGGAAAGGGGAAATGGGGAGTTTGCTATGCAAAGGAACCTAGACTTTATCATATTCCATCAGTATAATTATATTTGTTTATAAGTTATTTACATGTTCTACTGTGTTATGTCCATTAAGAAATATATGCTAAATGTACTTTTCAAAAGAATAAGGACAGATGTCTACTTTCTTTTTCCCACACTCCCAATCATCTGTGTAGTACTCACTGTGGTCACAGACTACTATTGAAATACTGGGATGCCACTAAATGGTATTGAGTGGGGGAGTGGCCTGGTGAAATTATCAGTGAGGCAGAGATTCTGGCAGCAGAGTAACTTACGAAGGGCAGAAACAGAAACAGGAAGACCTGTTGAGAGGCTACTGTAATAGCCCAGGCAAGCAGTGCTGAATTTCAGGAAACTGGTAGGACCGGATAAGAAGAGATGGATTTGCAAAAATGTTAAAGATAAAAACCAGTGGAGGACTTCCCTGGTGGCGCAGTGGTTAACAATCTGCCTGCCAATGCAGGAGACACAGGTTCAATCCCTGGTCCAGCAAGATCCCACATACTGCGGAGCAACTAAGCCCATGAGCCACAACTACTGAGCCTGCACGCCAAACTACTGAAGCCCGCATGCCCTAGAGCCCACACTCTGCAACTACTGAGCCCGGGAGGCACAACTACTAAAGCCCACGTGCCTAGAGCCCGTGCTCCACAACAAGAGAAGCCACCGCAATGAGAAGCCCGTGCACCGCAACAAAGAGTAGTGCCCCGCTCACCGCAACTAGAGAAAGCCCGCGCACAGAAACGAAGACCCAACGCAGCCAAAAAAAAAAAAAAAAAAAAAATCAATGGAACTAAATGATTGATCGATGTGGATTGTAAGGAAGAAGAAATAGGACAATGATCCTTAAAAGGAGGGGTCATTTACTGAGATCAAGGAGACAGGAATGAATTCATGAATTCCATTTTAAACCTTCTCATTTGCACTGTCCAGTACTCTAGGTGTAACCCACATGTGTCTGTTGAACACCTGGAATGTGCCAAGTCTGAATTGGGTATGCTGTCAGTGTGAAATACACACTGCATTTCAAAGACCTTCATGAGAAATGAAGGTAAAAGAGCTCATGTATAATTTTTATAACTACATGCGGAAATATATTATTTTAGATATACTAGATTAAATAAAAGATATATAATCAATTTCACATACTTCCATCTACTTTTTTTTTTTTTTTTTGCGGTACGCGGGCCTCTCACCGTTGTGGCCTCTCCCGTTGCGGAGCACAGGCTCCGGACGCGCAGGCTCAGCGGCCATGGCTCACGGGCCCAGCCGCTCCGTGGCATGTGGGATCTTCCCGGACCGGGGCACGAACCCGTGTCCCCTGCATCGGCAGGCGGACTCTCAACCACTGCGCCACCAGGGAAGCCCTCCATCTACTTTTTAAATTGGCTGCTGGAAAATTAAAACTTACATGTGTCTTGTATTACATGCTATCGGGCAGCAATGATGTTGAGTTTGACATGCCTATAGAACATCCAAATGGGTGTATTCAATAGATAGTTGAATATATTAGTCTACAGCTAGTGGGAGAGGTCACTTACAAACTTATCAGCACGTGTACCCATGCCAACTCTCCTTCCTACCAGTCTCAGAGAATTAGGTAACCCTCTTCCTTTTCAAATCTAACTTCCTTTTACAAGATGACAGCTTTACTGAAATACCATTTACGTACCATGAACTTCGTCTTTTTAAAGTATACAATTCAGTGGTTTTCAGAAGTTGTGCAACCATCACCACAACCTAATTTCTTCATCCTAAAAGGAAACTCTGTACCCATGAGCAGTCACTCCTCAGCCTCCCTGCCCCCTGTACCTGGCAACCACTATTCTATTTTCTGTTTCTATGGAACTGCCTATTCTTCAATGTCAACTTTGCAAATGGAGTGCTTCTGTTTCTGTATTGTTTGCTTTCCTTGAGTTGGCCCATCCAGTGTTTTGTTTGTTTTTTGAATGTACAACCTATGATGGAAGCTGAATCTGTTCAAGACTCCAGCTCCACCTACCAGTTTGAAGGAAATACCGAGGACAGAAGAACACGTTAAACTATACAAGAGAGATGCGATACGCAAAATCTTTAGGATTCCTCTTCAGGACATATAATGGAGTTTCTTCAACTAATAATTTGTAAGGGAAAAGAGGAGCGAAAGAGTGAGAGACATACAGAGGGGGAATCTACAGATTATAAAAGACATCAATTTATTTAAATTCTGATTCATACAGACTGTAAACACACACACACACCCCAGTTATGGGGGAGTCTGGGAACACAGCAATAGCAGCGTAGTTCTCAAACTCTCCAAATCCCCACATAAAAACAGATGGAACGACTAGGCAGCAAAACCTAAACCCCTCGACAACATTTACAACAAAACTAGATGACAAAGTACCTTCAACAAATGCCAGAATACAAACTACCAATAGCCAAAAGGCCTACACGGTAGTGTCTGCGTGGGCAGAAAAAGAGAGATTCAATGAGGCTGCATTTAATGGAACTCAGAACAGAATAAGCCCAAAATAGGCAACAAGAATTTGCTAGAAAGCACAACAGGCCAATTTGAGAGCAGCAGTTGAAATGAGAAGGAGTTTTGACCTCTCAGTACCAGCTGAGTGCAAGAGGCTGCCAACAAAGACTGAAGAGGTTGCAACAATCTAGCCCGTATGACTCCCACGAGTGATATTCAAGAGAAAATTAGAAATATTGGAGGGAGGCGAAGAATATATAGACAATAAGAGGATCTGAAGAAGAAAATCAAGGCAAGGGAACAGAATAAATACTAAATGCTAAGTAAGTCAAGAAAGTGTTCATGAAATAAAAGGAAAAAGAGACTATCAGCCTAGAATGACAAACACCAAAACATTCTAGTAAAACTGCTGTATTTCAAAGAACTTTTTAGGTATCTAGAAAAAGAGAGTATCCTATTTTTCAACAGCAAATTGTTACATTAGAAGAATATTAATATATTTAAGAATTTGAAAGAAAGTATGAGACAAGGATTTTTGTATCCAGCATAACTGACTTAGACAATCAGAATGACTAAAGAAACATTGACATAAAGGCCTTGTGAGTGTTTATGTATAGTTACCTGTAGACGTGAGACAAAATGAGGGCTAAGAGGCAGAGAGTATAGTATTTAAATAGGCAAATGCTCAAATACTGTGGGACTATTATGTATGACCATTAGAAGAATGGGAAGAGAATGGAGAGAGCATATGTAAAAAATTTTTTTAATGTTTTCAATAATCATGTTAATGATTATATTAGTATTATTATTTGGGACTATTGAGCATGTACTATGGGATAAAGTCAACGAGTAATTACCATATACATTAATTCTAACATCTCATCCCCAACATCCTTAAAGATCAAGATTCTTGGAATGGAAAAAAGAGGATTGGGATGTAATGGAGAAGAGGTTTAATAAGATTTGAATTGGAAATATCAATATGAACTCATGAAGTACTGTATCTTTGTGGGTGTGTATCTTAGCTCTCTCCATTTAAAAGGACTAGAAAATATGACCAACCTGGTAGCAGAGAGCATCCTTAGCCCCTAACTGGAGCTTGACATATAATTCACCCTAAAGGAAACCAGAGCTTCTTAGAGAAATGGCTGATTCCATGTACAGGGCAGGAAATGGACAAGATGAACTTGGAACATCTTGCCACACCAGATAACAAACAAGCTATCAAAGTCATCTAGGGTCATATCAAAAGGACTTATGAGTCAAGTATTATAGAAGAGGCTCCCACAGACCTAAGACGGGACAATTTAAGTTTTAATAGTGACAATTGCATTGTATGAAACCCATCAAATACGTTTACATTCATGAGTTTATAATGATTTTTTTTTTTTTTTTTTGCGGTACACGGGCCTCTCACTGTTGTGGCCTCTCCCGTTGCGGAGCACAGGCTCCGGACGCGCAGGCTCAGCGGCCATGGCTCACGGGCCCAGCCGCTCCGCGGCATGTGGGATCTTCCCGGACCGGGGCACCAACCCGCGTCCCCTGCATCGGCAGGCAGACTCTCAACCACTGCGCCACCAGGGAAGCCTTATAATGATATTTTTAGGCCACATTGTGTGGCATGCGGGATCTTAGTTCCCCAGTCAGGGATCGAACCTGTGCCCCCTGCATTGGGAGCACAGAGTCTTAACCACTGGACCACCAGGGAAGTCCCTATAATGATATTTTTTAAAGGGAAGACTTGTTCACCTTTGGAGGAAGACAGAAACAAACTCATCATCTTGAAAACTGGTCAGTAAAGGGAAGGGATCACGCTTTATTCTGCTTTCCTATATAAACTGTCCCTTCAGGTAAACAAACTGTAGAAGAGGAAAAGAGTCTTTATATAAAAGTAGTGCCTGTAGTAAATGAAGTAGAAGTGACAGAATAACACTAACAGCCACACACCATGAATGAACAGATACAAGCATTAAGCATCAGTGGTGTTCACATCATAAAAAGAGAGATAATCAAATGTTATGTGCCTTTTAACGGAAGAACACACTACTACCTATATTCCAGCCAAAGGATCAAACGTCAGTCTAATAAAGCCTCTGAATCTTACTGCCAAACTACAGAAATACAGGGAACAGAGAAACATACTGAGATGCACGTGAGTGTGCAACCAGCGAAATCTAGACTGTGGGAAATTTGATAGGTCAAATGGCCTAGTTCCTTCCACAACTAAAGTATAGGAAAATAATGGGACAGAGGAAAATTCTATATATAAAACACAATCAACTTTTGTTTTTAGTGAGCAAGACTAAAATGTTCCAAAGGATGCACATTTAGGTGATAAAACTAATTAAACATGCAAGAAAGTGATAACTATAAAAATCAGGGTAATGGTTATTTATAGGGGAGAGAGGGGATGGGGGCATATGGAGGGGCTTCTGGGGTTCTACTTCCTCATCTGGTGATGGTTACAAGAGTGTTTGCCTTAGAGTAACTCATTAGTTATACATTTGCTTTTTGGTGATTTTCTGTATCTGTATTTTATTTGACAAAATTTTAAGAAAAGCAAACAAACAAAACATGACATTTGAAACAACTCGAAATCTGAATGCTTACTAGATATTTGATATTAAGGAATTACTGCTAATTTTCTTAGGTATAATAATGATATGTTTAAAAATGAGTCTTTTTAGAAATAAATACTGAGATACGATGAAGATGATAGGATGTCCTGGATTTGCTTTAAAATAATATAGAAGGGATAGGGACTTCCCTGGTGGTCCAGTGGTTAAGAATCCATCTTCCAATGCAGGCGACGTGGGCTCGATCCCTGGTCAGGGAACTAAGATCCCACATGCTGTGGGGCAACTAAGCCCATACACCACAACTAGAGAGCCTGCGTGCCACAACTACAGAGCCCATGTGCTCTGGAGGCTGCACACCACAACTAGAGAGCTGTGCACCGCAACCACTGAGCCCGTGTGCTCTGGAGCCCATGCACCACAACTAGAGAGAAACCCACGCACTGCTACGAAGAGCCCGCACACGGCAACAAAAGTTCCTGTGTGCCGCAACTAAGACCTGACACAGCCAAAAATAAAAAATAAATAAAATAATGTAGAAGGGGTATATACAAAACAAGATACACCATTATTGCTTAAGTTCAGAGACGGGTACATAGGAGGCTCATAATATGAATCATGTACTTCTATATTTAAATTTCTCCAAAATAAAGAGTTTTTTAAAAAAGAAGAGAAAAATAATGGTTCTAGCATATCCTCGGTTATTTACATAGATTTAGTCCTTAGGCTCAGTTTCCTCCACTCAGCCCAGCCTTCTCAGGAAGGGGTCCTTATACATCACAATACCGTATTAATACAAAGGAGAACTCAACATGTCCAATCCATAACTCCTGAACCTACTCCAGTTCTCATCTAGGTGAGTGACGGCACCATCCACCCAATCACCCGAGCCAGAAACAACAGATTCATCCTAATCTCCCTTTCTATCTAATCAGTCTAATTCTGTCAAATCTAATCTAAGTCTTGTCCTAAAGAGTTCTTAAATTCAACCTCTTCTCTCTGTTCCCACTGCCGTAAGTTCAGGCCCTCATAATCTCTCTCAGAATATAACTAGACATAAAAAAGAACGAAATAATGCCACTTACAACAACATGGATGGACCAAGAGATTATCATACTAAGTGAAGTCAGAAAGAGAAAGACAAATATCATATGATATTGCTTATATGCAGAATATTTTTAAAAATGATACAAATTAACTTATTTTTACAAAACAGAAATATACTCACAGACATAGAAAACAAACTTATGGTTCCTGAAGGGGAAAGCGTGAGGGAAGGAGGATAAACTAGGAGTTTGGGGTTAGAATATACACACTACTATATATAAAATAGATAACCAACAAGAACCTACTGTATAGCACAGGGAACCATACTCAATATCTTATAATAACCTATAAGGGAAAAGAATCTGAAAAAAATATATATATATATATACAGACACAAACAATATATAATTGAATCACTCTGCTGTACACCTGAAACTAATACTGTAAATCAACTATATTTCAATAAGTTTTTTTTTTTAAAAAGGAAAAAAAAAGAATATAACTGGAGCCATATAACTCTTTTCCTTTGTGCTGCGTAGAGGCGAGGGCTTTCAATCCCTCCTCCACATGGCCATCCTGGTGACCTTTCTACATAACCCTAATAACCTGGTGCTAATGGTAGTAAAGAGCATACACTCCCTGAATTTAAGTGTGTACCAGTCATTGGACTAAGTAATTTCATTTCTCAAAAGAATTCATCAATTCCTGTCTGCTACATACATTTCCCCACACAACCCACTCTACGCTGATCTGTCCTTAGAGTTTAGTGTATTCAGACATAAATGGCTAGTCACACCTAAATTTACGTAATTAGTGCAAGTTAGGTAACAAAATACTTAAGAATTGCTAGAGACAGGAGTTATTTTGAAAGAAATACGTTGTGTGTGGGATTTTACATTTATGTTAAGAATTGGACAATGGCTTAAAGTAAATAAAATCCTTAACTCAGTGTTTACATACTTTTTAAAAGCCAGGGATGAAGCAGGGTTGTTGTTTTTCATATAATTGTAGGTCTTTTTTAAAAAGAGTAATAAGACAATCATACAGTAGTTTTGGGGGGATCACTTGACTAATTTGCCCTCTACAGTCATACCTGGATAATATTTAAAGGAAGAAACTAGATAGGAATAACTAGATTTTTAACAACTATTAAATGCTTATGAACATATTCTCGAAACACAGATATAAGACTACAGTATGAGTTTTATACGGTTAGTTCAGTGTACGAATTGATAGACTTGAAGAAAGCTGTGGCTAAGTATCAACACTGGTAAACTATTTATTAACTATATATTTTCAGCAGTTTACTTCATTTAACTCTGATCCCACAGTTTTCGTTGATCTGAAAAATACAGACATAAATACCCATCTTGCTGTGAGGATTAAATCATACATCACATATAAAACTGGTCCAGGAAGATCCCACATGCCGTAGAGCAACTAAGCCCGTGCGCCACAACTACTGAGCCTGCGCTCTAGAGCCCGCGAGCCACAACTACTGAGCCCACGTGCCACAACTACTGAAGCCCGCGCACCTAGAGCCTGTGCTCCGCAACGAGAGAAGCTACCGCAATGAGAAGCCTGCGCACCGCAACGAAGAGTAGACCCCACTCGCCGCAACCAGAGAAAGCCCACACGCAGCAACGAAGACCCAACGCAGCCAAAAATAAATAAATTAGTTAATTAACTTTTTTAAAAAAAGAAATTAAGCCTGACCTTTGGAAGGCTGGTGGAGCAGCATGCCGAAACCCAATCAATGTCTACATTAAAATTCAACAGAATTTAGAATAGCTAATACCTGCAGTACACAGATAGGAGATTTGGTTCTGCGACCAATTCTATAAACCACTTCTTTAAAAGTTAAGTGAACAACACCTCTAGTAAAAGAACATTAAAAGGTAAAAGGCTATATAAAGAACTCAACAACAACAAAAACAACTCAACTCAAAAATGGACAAAGGACTTGAAAAGATGTTTCTTCCAAGAAGATATACAAATGGCCAGTAAGTACATAAAAAGACGATCAACATCGCTAATCACTAGGGAAATGCAAATCAAACCCACAATGAGACACCACTCACACACATTAGGATGGCTATTATTAAAAACAACAACAAAAAACAGTTAAGTGTTGGGAGGATGTGGAAAAATTGGAGCCTTCATGCACTGCTGGTGGGAATGTAAAACGGTGCAGCCATTGTAGAAAATACTATGGTAGTTCCACAAAAAACTGAGCATATAATTACCATATGATCCAGCAATTCCACGTTAGGGTATATACCCAAAGAAATTTAAAGTAGGGTCTCCAACAGATGTTTGTATACCCACTTTCATACCAGCAGTATTCACAATAGCCAAAAGGTGAAAACAACCCAAATATCTATCAATAGATGAATGAATAAACAGAATGTGGTAAATGCACATAACAGATTCCTCAGCTTTTAAAAAAATGAAATTCTGATAGAACATGAATGAACCTTGAAGACATGATAAGTGAAATAAGCCAGACACAAAAGGGTAAACATTGTATGATTCCTCTTATATGAGGCACCTAAAATAGTCAAATTTATAGAGACAGAAAGTAAAACTATGGTTACCGCAGACTGGAAGAGGAGAAAGTGGGGAGTTATTGCTTAATCAGTAAGGAGTGGCAGTATGGGATGGTGAAAAAGTTCTGCAGATGGCTAGTGGCAACAGATGCACAATAATTTCTTATTTATTTTCTCAGTGGTTTTTTTGCTTTTGAACTTATTTATGTTTTGTTGTCTTTTGTGCTTAAGTGTTGATGGCTTCACGAGCCTGAATATCTATAAAATAAGATGTTGTGGTTTTAGCATTTCATCATTATTTCGAAAAAAGCCAAACTCAGTATACAAGGGAACATGCTTCTGAGCAAAACAAACTTTATTGTTCTTCATTCTTTAAACTATTTCCATTGTCACATCTGGCTTACTACTACTGTCACCACATTCAGAAAAGATGTGCCTTTTCTTGACAAAAATAGTTCAGGAATGCTTGTTTCCCCACCACAAAATGAGGGTTAAAACCAAAATAACTCAGGACTTCCCTATCGGTCTAGTGGTTAAGATTCCGTGCTTCCACTGCAGGGGACGCAGGTTCAATCCCTGGTGGGGGAAGTTGCATGTGCTGCGCAGTGCGGCCAAAAAAACCCAAAGTTAATTTAGCTTTGTTAAACTTAAAAAAACTTAAAGTTAAACTTTTCTAATTTAGCTAATAATTTAAAATGATAAATTTAAAACAGGCTTATTTTATAAATTTAAATGGTTGAAAAATGTTATAAAAATAAATGTCTACATTTTCACGTATCTTCTATACGCTTTTGGGTTACATTAGACAAATTAACCTTATAATGTCACATGCGACAAAAATTAACTCAAGATGGATCAAAGATCTAAATGTAAGAGCAAAGCCATAAAACTCTTAGAAGAAAATATAAGCGTTAAGTCTTTGTGATCTTGGATTTGACAATTTTTTTTTTAAATAAGATAGGACACCAAAAGCATAAGTAACACAAGAAGAAAAAAAAACCCAACAGATAAACATAATCAAAATTTAAAACTTCTGTGCTTCAAGTAGGTGAAAAAACAATCCATAGAATAGGAGAATATTTTTGCAAATCATGTATCAGATAAGGGTCTTGTATCTATAATCCATAAAGAATTCTTACAACTCAATAGAAAAAACAACAACAACAACCCAAAAGATCGGAATAGAGTTTTTCAAGGAACATATTTAGACTTCCTTTCAGCAAGAATGCCATCTTCTAGTAATTCACCAAAATGATCAACACAAAAGGGATGGAGGAGTACCCGCTATATGTTCTCTAGGCCTTTTAGAAAACATGGAGTTGTTCCTTTGGCTACAAATATGCCAATCTACAAGAAAGATGATATTGTAGACATCAAGGGAATGGGCACTGTTCAAAAGGGAACACCCCACAAATGCTACCAGAAGAGTCTACAATGTCACCCAGCTGCTGTTGGCACTGTTGTAAACAAACAAGTTAAAGGCAAGACTCCTGCAAAGAGATTATGAAGCAAATTAGGCACTCTAAGAGCTAAGATGGCTTCCTGAAATGTGTGAAGGAAAATGATCAGAAAAAGAAAAAAGCCAAAGAGAAAGGGACTTGGGTTCAATTGAAGCACCAGCCTGCTCCACCTAGAGATGCACACTTTGTGAGAACCAATGGAAAGGAGTCTGAGCTGCCAGAACCCAGTCCCTATGAATTCATGGCATGATAAAAAAAAAAAAAAAAAAAAAAAAAAAACAAAAGACCTCCGAACTGTAAAAATGTTTCTCTTAATTGAGTAGAAGTGTGTATCCCCTTCCCCAAAGAAATATTTAAAGCAAATTTCAATTGTGTCCTAATTCAGTGGGTGATGTCATTACTATTGAAATTTAGTGTTTTTTTCTTCCTGGAAGATGTGAGGTGGTTTATTATGCAATATATTTCATTGGTTAGAAACTGCCAGAAATTATTTATAAGATATTTATACTAGTAAAATAAAAAAAAAGACTTGGGACAGCTGCATGTAAATCAATAAAGTTAGAACACACCTTCACATCATGCACAAAAGAAATTCAAAATGGTTTAAAGACTTAAACATAAGACATGACACCATAAAACTCCTAGAAGAGAGCATAGGCAAAACATGCTCTGACATAAATCATACCAATGTTTCCTTAGGTCAGTCTCCCAAGGCAATAGAAATATAAACAAAATAAACAAATGGGATCAAACTTAGAAGGTTTTGCACAGCAAAGGAAACCACACACACACACAAAAAAACAAAAAGACAACCTACAGACTGGGAGAAAATATTTGCAAATGATGCAACAGACAAGGGATTAACTTCCAAAATAATACAAACAGCTCATACAACTCAACAACAAAAAAACAAACAACCCAATCAAAAAATGGGCATAAGATCTTAATAGACATTTCTCCAAAGAAGACATACAGATGGCCAGTAGCCCCAAGAAAAGATGTTCAACATCACTAATTATTAGAGAAATGCAAATCAAAACAATAATAAGGTACCCACCTCACACCAGTCAGAATGGCCATCACTGGGACTTCCCTGGTGGTCCAGTAGTAAAGAATCTGCCTTATAATGCAGGGCAAGCAGGTCCGATCCCTGGTCAGGGAACTAAGATCGCACATGCCACGGAGCAACTAAGCCCGTGTGCCACAACTACAGAGCCCACGCACCCTGGAACCTGCATGCCACAACTAGAGAAGAGAAAACTACAACTAGAGAGAAGTCTGCGCGCCAAAACGAAGAGCCCGCGCACCACAAGGAATGATCCCGCATGCCTCAGTGAAGATCCCATGTGCCACAACTAAGACCCAACACAGCCAAAAATAAATAAATTAAATAATAAATAAATAAATAAATCTTTAAAAAAGTTGGGCCATCATTAAAAAGTCTACAAATAGCAAATGCCAGAGAGGGTGTGGAGAAAAGAAAACCCTCATGCACTGTTGGTGGGAATGTAAGCTGGCGCAGCCACTATGGAGAACAGTATGGAGGTTCCTCAGAAAACTAAAAATAGAATTACCATATGATCCAGCAATCCCACTCCTGGGCATATACCCAGACAAAACTATAATTCAAAAAGATACATGCACCCCTATGTTCACAGCAGCACTATTCACAATAGCCAAAACATGGAAACAACCTAAATGTCCAGCAACAGATGAATGGATAAAGATGTGGTACATATATACAATGGAATACTACTCAGCCACAAAAAAGAATGAAATAATGCCACTTAGAGCAACATGGATGTAACTAGAGATTATCATACTAAGTGAAGCAAATCAGAAAGAGAAAAACAGATACCACATGGTATCACTTGTATGTGGAATCTGAAATATGGCACAAATGAATCTATGTACAAAACAGAAACAGACTCACAGATATAGAGAACAGAGTTGCCAAGGGGGAGGGGGTGGGAGAGGGACGGAGTGGGAGTTTGGGATTAGCAGATGTAAACTATTATATACAGGATGGATAAACAACAAGGTCCTACTGTATAGCACAGGGAACTATATTCAATATTCTGTGATAAACCATAATGGAAAAGAATGTAAAAAAGAGAATGTCTATACGTGTATAACTGAGTCACTCTGCTGTACAGCAGAGATCAGCACAACATTATAAATCAGCTATACTTCAATAAAAAGAAAACAAGATATGAAAAGGTGCTCAACATCACTAACCATTAGGGAAATGCAAATCAAAACCAAAATGAGGGGCTTCCCTGGTGGCACAGTAGTTGAGAGTCCGCCTGCTGATGCAGGGGTCCCGGGTTCGTGCCCGGTCTGGGAAGATCCCACATGCCGCGGAGAGGCTGGGCCCGTGAGCCATGGCCGCTGAGACTGCGCGTCCGGAGCCTGTGCTCCACAACGGGAGAGGCCACAACAGTGAGAGGCTCGCGTACCGCAAAAAAAAAAAAAAAAAAAGATACAATTTCACATCTACAAGTATGGCTATAATAAAAAAAGATGGAGAATAAGTATTGGCAAGGATGTGGAGAAACTGCAACCTATTGCTGGTGGGAATGTAAAATGGTACAGCCACTCTAGAAACTGTCTGTTAGCACCTCCACTCCTAAGTATATAATCCAAGAGAAATGAGAACTTATATCCACGTAAAAACTTGTTCACAAATGTTCATAGCAGTAGTTATAATAGCCAAGAAGTAAAAACAACTCAAATGTCCATCATCAATGAACAAATATAGACAAAATGTGGTATATCCATACAATGTTATATAATTGGGCAATAAAAAGGAATGAAGTACTAATATATGCCACAACACGTAATTTTTATGTGTGTGGAGACAGTATGGTAGGGACAGTGGATCTGGAGGGTTGAGAAGGTTCCACTGGCCCAGGTGTTCCTTGGATAGTTTTCATTTCATTGCCCTCAGCACCTCCCCTGCCAATTCCTTCTTGTTTTTTAATACCTGTCAACTCTGACCCTGGGGCCTCTCCATGTCAGTGCAGGCGAGAGCAGCTTCCAAATCTGACTTCTCCCATGCATATTTTGGGATGTGGATTTCTCTACTTTCACTTGTCATCATTATAATCACACCAGCTTTCACCTTCAAGTCCTTGGAAAATCTACACCTCTATCATGTTTTACGGCAATTTAAGAGATTTATTTTTTATTATTTTTTTACACAAAAAATTTTATTACGATCTTAGGGGCTGGGGATTAAAAATGGGTGTTCAGCCCATCATCTCAAACTGGAAGCTCCCTATCTAAATCTTTTTTTTTTTTTTTTTTTGCGGTACGCGGGCCTCTCACTGTTGTGGCCTCTCCCGTTGCTGAGCACAGGCTCCGGACGCGCAGGCTCAGCGGCCATGGCTCACGGGCCCAGCCGCTCCGCGGCATGTGGGATCCTCCCGGACCGGGGCACGAACCCGTGTCCCCTGCATCGGCAGGCGGACTCTGAACCCCTGCGCCACCAGGGAAGCCCTCTAAACCTTAAATAAGTAGAGTTTACACATTTTCCTAAAACCTGAGCTCTCCGAAACACCAAGACCCTCTTTCCAAATAACACCAAAATTTGGCCACAGGATGTACACACTATCATCTCTATTAGTCCCTAAATCAAAAAAAAAAAAAGAACCAGTAGGAAGCATCCCTTGCCAAATAAAACCAAATTGAAAATTTTTTTGATATTTAAGAAAATAAAACTATTAATACAGCACAGTTTGAAAAGCATGCTGTATTTTATTTCATTTGAAGTATTCATAATTTCATATTCATATGAAGTATTTAAAAGAATTACTCCCAAGGAATAAAAAGTATTTATTTTTCCAGGCACTTAACTAGAATCCACAATCTGTCTTTTTATATTTTCCCATAATAATTTATATTTATTTACAAAAGTAATATAAAACTCAAATTTGTAGTATAACAGTATACTCCAGGTATAAGTTATAATAAATGTATTCCATTTACATAAGAAATTATATAAAATATACAATAAAAACCTCATTTCCCATTCAAATAAGTTAACTAGAATGTTTAAATCAGCAAAATAATTTAGTAATTTAGTAAAATAATTTAGGAAAAAAACCCCAAACCCCACTTTCCTGTACATATGTGTTCACTGTGTGTGTGTTGGGGGGGTTGTTGAATGGGAAATAATTGTTGATCACTTACAGATCTTCACTCTCTCCCCACCCTGGGTTATGTCATCCAGGCCTGTGACGAATTACAAGCTGATGATACTACTTATACACTAATGATATGATCACTTAGATAACTAATAAACTTATCAAACTTCATATGTCCAAAACAAAACTCAATTCCTCCCCAAACCTACTCCTAAGTACAGTAAGTCTAAATGGCATCAACATTCACCCAGCTCTCACTGCAAAAAAACAGAAGCCATCTTTTATTTCTCTCTTCCCTTCATCTAATCTATCAATAAATCCTGTTGATTCTATTTCCAAAATTTATCCATTTTTTTCTTCCATCTCCACTGACAGGCCAGTGCGCCCTGCAACAGCCTTCTAACTGATTTTCCTGCTTCTGTTCTTGTCTTCTCAGAGTCCATTTCCCCCTCAGCAGTCAGTGTAAATTAGATCATGTCACTTCCCTACTTAAAACCCTGTTTAGAATAAAAACCAGATTCTCTACCATGACCTACAAGGCTTTTCATGTTCTGACTCTTGCCTACCTCTCCATCCCCATCCCGATCCCGCATCACTCTTTGACTTTCTCACTCTCTCCAAGCCACTGTGCTTCCCCAAATACAACAACCTCGTTCCTCACTTAGAATCTCTGCATTTGCCATTCCTTCTGCCTAGAACCCCTGGCTCCCTGAGGGTATTTACATGCCTGTCTTCCTTGCATTCAAATGTCACCCCCTTAGAAAGGCCTTTCTAAGGTAGCCACCATCCTTCCAATACTCTACAAATCGTCCTTCTTAGTTTTCTACATACCACCTATCACAATCTAAAATTATCTTATTTTGTTTATTGCTCCCCCATCCCAAATATAAGCTCTTTAACTGGCAGAGACTTATCTATCTTGTTTATTATTCTTGCCAATGCCTAGAATATACCAACATTTATCACATCAAAATATTTGTTGGCGCAGTGGTTAAGAATCTGCCTGCCAATGCCGGGGACACAGGTTCGAGCCCTGGTCCGGGAAAATTCCACATGCCGCGGAGCAAGTAAGCCTGTGCGCCACAACTACTCAGCCTGTGCTCTAGAGCCTGTGAGCCACTACTACTGAGCCTGTGTGCCACAACTACTGAAGCCTGCGTGCCTAGAGCCCGTGCTCCGCAACAAGAGAAGCCACCGCAATGAGAAGCCTGCACACTGCAACGAAGAGTAGCCCCCGCTAGCCACAACTAGAGAAAGCCTGCACGTGGCAACAAAGACCCAACACAGCCAAAACTAAATAAATAAATAAAGTAATTTAAAAACAATTGTTGAACAAACAACTTCATAAACATCACTGAAGCAGTACAGATATTATATTGATTTTTATTAGCTTATTATAGTTTAAATTATATTATTATAAATTATTAGTTTATTCTAAATAAAAGGGTTTTAACTGTATTCCAACAGAATTTTTAAAAAAAGGTCTTAAGATTACATGAGCACAAAGGAACAGTGAAACACCACTGTGCTAAATCTTAGTCATTTAAGACAGGAATACAGTAAAACATATGCCAGCTATTGCCATTGCCCATCACACATCCAGGACCTTCTTTCCACCCAAGAGATCCCAAATAGGTCCCCCTTCCCTATTTGGAAGAGATGCATTTAGAAGACACCACCATATTCTGTCCAAAGGGAGAAAAAGAAAGCTAGCAAACATCTTTCAGGATCAAAACCTCCGGCAAGACCAGAAACGGGGCTTTCGCAGCTCCTTCCACAAGCTCTTTGCAAACAAGTCCAGTGGATCAGAACACAGGGGAAAAAACCAATGAGAATACTTCAATGGATCTTTAACCAACAAAAAATTTCTTCAGAAACTGACTTGCTCTCGCAAATGAACCTGACGAAGGAATAGCTGTGTAAAACATACTTAAGGTTGTACTGTCAAGTGTAAGATGAGGATAAAAAGGTGGTATTTATCTATGTGGGACTATGTGTGTGTGTGTTTTCTCTCTCTCTCTCTCTCTTTCACTCTCTCTCACTCCATATCCCTGAGGAACAGTAATACAAATAATTACATATGATACTAAATCAACATATAAGACATTAAAGAGATGAAGAAGATTACTTTGGGTTGAGAGCTGGCTTTTTGAAGCTCAGCACTTGGGGAAAGGGAACCGAAGACTTTTCGCAGCATTACAGAAAAACACATAAATTTGGAGGAAAATAACATTTGTAAGGTCAACAACAACAAAAGAAAACCACACGTAGTAATTTTTGTGGCTTGATTAGGGAGAGGGAACAGGATTCATTATAGAAAAATTATATTAAAGAATAGAAAGAGAATAATAAAAAGCACTAGGAAAAAAGGCCACTGAACCAAATGTAGAAGGGGAAAGTCGAATCAGTGGCTATACCAAAGAATTTAATCTGGTACTTTTATATGTGCTCTTTAGAGTTTTCTCTCTTATAAAGAATAAAAAGAACCTTGTTTTTTATATTATTTGCAATACATAGGTGCCACCAATCATAACTAATGAATAGTTCCATTTTAAGGCCTTAAATAGTGCTAAATATATGGTTAAAAAAACTTGTGCTGGGCTTCCCTGGTGGCACAGTGGTTGAGAGTCCGCCTGCCAATGCAGGGGACACGGGTTCGTGCCCCGGTCCGGGAAGATCCCACATGCCGCAGAGCGGCTGGACCCGTGAGCCATGGCCGCTGAGCCTGCGCGTCCGGAGCCTGTGCTCCGCAATGGGAGAAGCCACAGCAGTGAGAGGCCCGCGTACCTCAAAAAAAAAAAAAAAAAAAAAAATGTGTGCTGCTGCCCTTTCCAAGGATATACATGAAGAAAAACCAGTATGAGCCATAATTTCCATTAGAGAGAAAAGACCATCTCGCCATGTATGTCTATATGATATAGCAGTTCCTCAGACATGATCTTATCTGTTCAAAACAGTTAAGATGTGAGAAGTAAACTACAAAGGCCACCAAGGAACTAAAGCAGAGCTAGTGTCAATGCAAGAAAACACACATTCTTTTATACAGCCCCAAGGTCCTCACTCAGAACCTATTCACTTTTATTTTAGACTGAATTCTAACACATCTGGCCAAGTAGTTTCTCAGTGCACAGCAAATCAGAGAAAGCAACTAGGAACTGGAGAAACAGAAAACTGTTGTATTGAAAGCAGACGACCTAACAGGAGAAAAGAGATGAAAACACAATTGACAAAAGCAATTCCAAAATCTCAGAATCAAAAGTAAATTTTAAAAAGCACTGATGACAAGGTTTTATCTAAAATAGTAACTATCTTACAGAACTCAACAGCCTCTGAGATTACGTGTCTTGTTTTAACATAGTGTGACACTAATACGATATTCAGTAGAGTGGCTTTTGTGGAACACTGAACTTAAGTTCAAATAACGACCCTAAAGTGACAGTTTTCAATCTTGGAGTTTCTGACTTAGTAGGCAATTACAGTTTATTCAACAGACCACAGGTGATTCTGATGCACACCAAGAACTGAGAACCACTGTCCTAATAGTCTAAGGAAAGGTTATATTACATTGGATGTCTTATTTAAGAAAAAGGTGAGATGTAATGTAGAACATGATAGAGTAACGCTGATGTATGTTATATATGAAAGTTATTAAGAGTAAATCCTAAGAGTTCTCATCACAGGAAAAACATTTTTATTTTTTATTTCTTTAATTTTATACCTATATGAGATGGCAGATGTTCACTAAACTTACTGTGATAGTCGCTTCATGATGTATGTAAATCATGCTGTATACCTTAAACTTACACAGTGCTGTGTGTCAATTATATCTCAATAAGGCTGGAAGGAAAAAAACGAAGTGAGAATTTACTATGACCTTTAAATGTGTTCAACGAAACTTGTTTTTAAAATGTTTGTGTATTTGGGGGTAATAGGGAGTATTCACTTTGGCAAAACACTTCAACTCCCAAAAGGAGGGAGGGGGCTAAATGGCATACTGCCAACAGACAGTCTACTCACAGAATAGTATCTTTTGAAACCACACAAATACAATAAATTTATGTAATGACGAATGAAGCAGAATACTCCATGTGGAATGAAATAACGGTAGAAACTCAACAAAGTTAAAGTTATACGAAGAAAAACATCTCATTAGAGTCTGGGCACCAAACCCCTCTCTATGCAGTAGCACCTCCTAAACAAGATAGTTAAACTTATACTCACCTTTCTGAAAAATCAGAGTCTATAAATTCTCTAGCCCGTTTTCTATCACTGAAAAGAAAAAAAGATACCATAAAAAGAACATGCATAAAGAACTTTACTTCATGAATAATTTATTGTAACTTGTCTAATTCCACATTGAAAATATCCAAACACAAAAGTAACAAATATAAAAGATACGTACATGAAATAAAAACTTAAATTTTATCACTGGACAAAGACATCGCAACATGATAGCCACAGTTTGAAATGAACTCAATGAATCTTTAGGGAGGAAAATGCTGCAGGTTTATAGAGGAGAAGGCATAGAAAAGTTTTATTTGCTCTGGGAGAAATGACTATAAAAACATTAGATAATCAGACTGCCCCCAGCATACAGCACAGCTGGTGCTGAAAAGAGCCAAACTCTGGTCACCTCCAAAGTCGGCCAACGCTACTGGCACAGGCTTGGCTTTCATTAAATTCTCTCTCAAGGCTATGAAAAAATCCAAGATTTTTAGATCTTAGATCTACATGAGAAATGTTGTTAACGACTGAATAAAGGCAAAGGAATTACAGGTGACTCTGTCACTTCATCTTATTCGATAATGGAAAAGACATTATGTATACACATGAGACTCTTCTGTCTCTGTCTGTGTGTATGGCTTACAGCACTTTGCCAGGATTGTTATTTCGTTCATTTCTTTAATATCCTTGAAGCAAGGAGATTCTTACTCAACCAAGATTTACTGTTTGCTAGAACTCACAACTGTAAGTCAATGATAGAACCACCAGTGTGGCATGCCACCTTGGAAATAACTTCTAAAGTGACAAACTAAAACGGAATCATTTATTTTACTACTTCTTTTCTTTTATGGAAGGATGAGATGGTGAAATGATAAGGAGTGGAGAAAGGTTGAATAAAGGTATTTTACAGGTAAAGAAACATAGAGATTTGATACTAAAAGTGGCAAATGAGTAACAAAGAAGGGATACTGATTTAATTGCCCAGTGTTTAAAGGAACGAAGATAAAACTCAATGAAAGTTTTAATATATTTGGGTTCTTTTTCCTAGTTCCTTTTCTGGTTTTAAAGGAAATAAACATGCTGGTTTTAAGGGGAAATTCTGAGTACACACACATGTATATATAAAACTCCTTTCTAATGTTTGTTAAAACAATATAAAATGCAGTTTTTACATCTCCAAAGTGGCTAAATGTCACAATCATAAAAAGTAGTCTTCTTTCAGAGTTGAAGAAAGAAGATTCAGTTACAAGTTATTGTTCTATTTTTCTGTTTAAAAATGGTTGCTCCAGGGATTTCCCTGGTGGTCCAGTGGTTAGGTCTCCACGCTTCCACTGCAGGGGGCACAGGTTCAATCCCTGGTTGGGGAAGTAAGATCCTGCATGCTGTGGTGGTGCAGCCTAATTAATTAATTAATAAAATAAAATAAAATTTAAAATGGTTGCTCCAGAGCTGATTTATATCTAGGATATAAAGTGAAATAAAATAGGTGATCTTAAAGGAAACATATTAGTTTTTAAGAACATAAAACAAGAACAGAAGACAAGATAGTGAGAAAAAAAGATCAGAACTTAAAAAAAAAAGTTTTTAAGAATGGTAATTTGCAGTACCACTCTTACCCAGGGACCCAGCCAGTAGCTTCTGCTATGTGTGTCTGAGTAACCATTGCTGGTGCAGGGGTATATGGACTCCCAATCAGAACACTTCCTGAACTGGTTAGTCTCTGTGGTGTACTTATAATCTGTAAAGTCAGGACAAAGAAAAAAATATTCTTAGTTATTAAGGAAAACCTACAGGCAGAAAATAATGCTGAATGCTAACCTATACACAAGGAGTAAACCTTACTGTCTAAAATGTACTTAATATCAATCATCTAAATATAAGCAATACCTCTGATACATTTATATTCTAAGATCTTAAAGCACAAGTATCCTGAATACTGATATGAAGTCACAATGTAGATTTCAGCAAGTGAACAGCAATTGGGAGGGATTAAGTTGGCAACTGACAACATTTTAAAAACAGAAAAATGAAAAGCTTTCTTTGAAATTATGGAAACTAATTTCAGTTGAACTCTATTTACTAGAACTGGGGTAACAGCAAATTAATTCTTCACAGTCCACAACATATACAAAGACATAATACAATTTGGATTCTTATACAGATATAATTTTACCTGTTTTTTTCAAGAGCATTTCCTCATGTCATTAAATATTCTTCGAAGACATTTTAAAGACCATCAAACACTCTGTCATGTGGATTAATTATCCCCTATTATTAGATTTTTATGAATATTCAAATATTAAATATTATAAATAATGCTGTGATAAACATTTCTGTAAAATGATATTGGCTTTAATTTCTATTTCCTATGGATAGACTCCAGAAAGAGAATTAATGGAACTAAGGATATGGACTTTTTCAAAAAAATTTTTTTATTTTGGGGATTTCCCTGGTGGCGCAGTGGTTAAGAATCTGCCTGCCAATGCAGGGGACATGGGTTCGAGCCCTAGTCCAGGAAGATCCCACACACCACGGAGCAACTAAGCCCGTGTGCCACAGCTACTGACCCTGCGCTCTAGAGCCCGTGCTCTGCAACAAGAGAAGCCACGGCAATGAGAAGCACGCACACTGCAACGGAGAGTAGCCCCAGCTTGCCGCAAGTAGAGAAAGCCCGTGCATAGCAATGAAGACCCAACACAGCCAAAAATAAATATTTATTTTATTGTTTTTATATATTTTTTGTTTTCTATTTTATTGATTTTCACTTTTTTATTATTTGTTTATTTGGGGTTTAATTTGCTCTTTTTTAAAAAATTAATTTATTTTTGGCTGCGTTGGGTCTTCACTGCTGCGCATGGGCTTTCTCTAGTCGCGGTGAGTGGGGGCTACTCTTCCTTGTTGTGCACAGGCTTCTCTTGTTGTGGAACACGGGCTCTAGGCACACGGGCTTCAATAGTTGTGGTGCGCGGGCTCTGGAGCGCAGGCTCAGTAGTTGTGGTGCATGGGCTTAGCTGCTCCATGGCATGTGGGATCGTCCCGGACCAGGGATGGAACCTGTGTCCCCTGCATTGGCAGGCAGATTCTTGACCACTGCACCACCAGGGAAGTCCAAAGATATGGACTTGTAAAAAATGTTTCTTGATCTGTGTTGCCAAATTGCTTTCCAGGTCTTATAGTTTTCATTGGTGAAAATAATTTGGCACCCTAGTAATATCTTTAAGTATTTTCATAAATAAATAAGTAAATAAATAAATAAATAGAATAAAGGCATGCTCCAGGGAATGGGGGTATTAATGGGGCTAGGGAGATGTTACTACATACAAATGCTTAGGAAATGCTTTTAATATGTTAATTCTATAGTTCAAAAAAAACAAAACACAACAAATACTGACAGATGTCTGGAGAATTCTGATTCTCCTAATATGCCAAGGATTATTAAAGAGGGCATTCAGAAGTCTGCCTCATGAGAAAATATGAACACTAGACAAGGTGTTTGTACCTCCTAGCCCTGCACATATTCCACACCACCTCCTCACTTCCATTTCAATGCACGATCTTTAAAGGTAGAGAGTGTCTGCGGGGCCTACCATAGTGCTAGGGGACTCTCATAGGAAAGAATCAATAAATATTTATTGAACTGAGACAGAAGACCCAGCTTTTAAAGTGATGGAAAAGAGTAGCTTCTTTGTTCATTGATATGCTAGAAAGGATTATATAAAATCCTGTAAGAGGGCTTCCCTGGTGGCGCAGTGGTTGAGAGTCCACCTGCCGATGCAGGGGACACGGGTTCGTGCCCTGGTCCAGGAAGATCCCACATGCCGCAGAGCGGCTAGGCCCATAAGCCATGGCCGCTGAGCCAGCATGTCCGGAGCCTGTGCTCCGCAACGAGAGAGGCCACGACAGTGAGAGGCCCACATAACGCAAAAAAAAAAAAAAAAAAAAAAAAAAAAAAAAAAAAATCCTGTAAGAAAAGGGCATAGTTCTCACCAATCACAGCACCACACACTCAGATGTTCTCTTTCATGCTGACCCTGAGTGTGAGAGCTTGAGAGGGAAATTTTGAGCGTTTGATCAGTCTCTGGTCTACTCTATTCCTAGAACAGGAGTCTCCAGAAAGCAACTTATCTAAGCATTCTGATTTACCCATGAAACAGACTGCATTACTTGTGCAGTATTATTACTAAGGAGTTTTTTATTCATCTGTTATTAGGACCCTACAGGCTTGGTTTTACCTGATTTAAAGGGCTTTGTAGGAAAAAAAGAAGACGAAGAAAGGAGGAAGGGAAATAGGACATAGAGAAAAGCTGGTTATCTTTATTGAGAATGACTTTGGAAATAAATTGTTATGTTCTACTCTATTTTTCTTCCTTAATGTCAGATTGTCAGCTGCTATTCTTTCCTGATCTGAGAGGGATGAGCAATACTCTGTTCCTTTCTCTTAGCACAGGGCCTGGGAAGTCCTCAACAAACGTTTCATGAACGAACGAACTGGTGGGATGCTCGACTTGAATTGGAACCACAAGTTAGAAATCCTTATGAGACGCAATGAGTTCTTAAACTAGGACAGTGACAGTGACTGAGCCTTAAGAAACAAAATCAAAGGGAAGTCAACGAACACAGGAAAATTAGTTCACATAGGTGATAAGTCACATATGCGCTATAAAACCGAACCTTAATTTTGAAATCCCAAACTAAAATAGTATTCAGTTAATCTGATAAGGAAAATGAACATTTATTTTAAATTTAAGTCTTCCTCACCGCCCCACAAAAAAACCAGACATCCTTAACTTAAATGTAATCATGTGGTTTCTCTGACAATAGATTACAGTTAGCCATAAATCAAATAGCAACTGAACCTCATTCTGAAGATTTTCTTATGTACTACTGCCATCTACAGTAAGAGAAGCCAAGAGAGAATCTATACTCTGAAGAGAAAGACTCTATATAACTATAAAGTGTTATATTAAAGGATTTCATTATTTGACAAAATTTTCATTTTCACTGTAAGAAACAAGCAATTTTTAACCATGTTAAAATAATCATGAGATTATCTTATATAAAAAACCAGATACCTTTTTTTTTTCTTTTTAAACTTTTTATTTTGTATTGGAATAAAGCTGATTAACAATGTTGTGATAGTTTCAGGTGCACAGCAAAGGGACTCAGGCATGCATATACATGTACCCATTCTCCCCTCCCATAAAACCAGATACCTTTAAGAAAAGAGCACGTATCCCAAAGTGAAACAGTTACTGCTAAACTAGCTTCTAGAAACACAGAAAACAACTTTTTCTTGAGGCCTTTTGAAATTTCTATCTACCATGAAGATTTGGCTTCCAAAGGGACATGTAAAATTTAAAGGGCAAGTAGAGAAAGACAACTGTAAGAAGGAAACAGGTGAGGTTTCATTTAAGAATTTTCTAACAAAAAATTTTTTTAAATCACGGATGAGAGATTGAATGTGAGGGAACAACATTCAAAAGAGACAAGCAAGAGGAGAGAGCGGCTCTCGCTGGGGTTCCACGATATATTAGGAAATCAAAAAGAAAACTCTGATTCCTGCCTAGGGACTAAAAACTACAAAAAGCACCTCAGAATTCGGAAGACAAATGAAGGTCTTGGGCTGGCCTGTTTCAAAGGAGAGGCCGAAATCTCTCTGTCTGACCTTTGCTTTGCTGATTCTGAGGTTTGCAGTAATTGGGTACGTCCTATACAGGACTACTTATCACTGTCAGAACTGAAGTGTGTAAAGGCTTACATGTACATTAGTTTAAACTGACAATGGGAAGAACAATTATGTTTCTAAAAGAGGAATTCAAATTTGAGCCATAGCAGCATCACTGAAATACCAAGAGGAAACAGTCTTTCAAAATAGAAGAGTGCTGTATGAGTCAAAGTCAAGAAAGTTCACATCTGTTTGTTTAATTTTGATGTTTATATAATCACATCTCAAAATACCGACTTTCAAGTCAGGTGTATAATCTCATTTGCACCTCCTGTAGTGGCTGGTGAGGGGCAAATGCTTAGCAAACGTTTGAAAATATACCCTGAACTACCTTGAAATGCAGATATTCACCTGAGCTTAAGTTTCTAAGAGGCTTGGAGCTAGATTACATTCTTCTCATAGTTACAGTATTGTGCAACATCTTTAGCTCGGATTCTGCAGATGATTAACAGTCCTCAAGGGATCAAGAAAAATGTTGTGTCTAGAATGGCTTAAGATCTCAAAGACTTTCTGAAGCCATTCAGAATGTTAAAAGAGATTTCTGTCTAAATAATTGTGCATTTAACATAGTCCACAGTACCGTACATTACAAACAAAATTTATGCTTATTGCTTTATAGATAAGAAGATGTAAACACTGACAATGAAGAGTTACTGTTCAAATGTTTACATACTTTTGCTAATGGTGGGTGAGGCCATTTAAATTAGGTATAGTTTTTAGATCAGCTGCATGCAACTCTGTTTATAAATAAGGCTTTCTTAAAAGTGCTATATACTTTAAGCTCTAGCATAATTAATGGAATACCTTCAGAGAAGCAGTTAAATACTTTCCATTTTAATTCATTATTTCTACTGCTAAAGATTAAAATGAACTGGTGAGTTGTTTCTTCCTAAACGTCCTTTCATCAAAGAGTTTCAAATTAGTAGCTCCAAATATAGATTAACTGTTGGGTCATACTCAATTTATATGATATTCAATTTATACGAGATTACACGGTTTAGTGCAGTAAAGGCTATTTTACAAGAAAAAGGAGAACATAAAACATAACAGATTTCAAATCAATTTAGTCGAACAACTGAAAACAAGAGAAGTCTCATATAGGGAGCAAAAACCTTAATATTAACACATTCAGAATCCACAGATTCAAGTACGTGAAAATTGAACATTGAAGAGTATAACGACTTTCTTTTTCGTAAGACTAATCAGTTACATTCAGGTAAAAACAAAACTTTAAAAAATAAGTGACTGAGATAAGAAATTAACTGGAATATCTGACCAAGCATCTTTGGTACAACTCTCCTTTAAATAAGTCTTGCCTAAGCAAAGTTTCAAGTCCTAAGATATGATGATTTTCTTACCATTTGGGGTCCAACATTCACATTTATTGGTCCTAAGGTTTTTGGTAAAATCTTTGTTGGTGAGTTGGTGCTGGAAACTGGAAATGCAACAAATGAAACGTTACCTGAAATTATATCAAAACACTCGGTTAATGTTCTGCAATATCAAGGCCACCTTCTACCTATCTATGCATCCATGGTCCTAACCAGCTGTGCTTAAGTAATCTATAATTATCTTAATAAGGAAGTTAAGACCAAAGAGCCATACTGAAAAGCCAACCAACTATTGCTTTGTTGTAGTGAGAACAATTAATTCTGCAGAACAGCACACCTGTAAAATAAATAGTTCAGTCCGTCTGACAACTACCGGACATTGGTTTTTAGAGGAAAAGTTGGCTTTTTAGAGGAAAGTTGGTTTATCTGACAATTACTGGACATTAAGTTGGTTTTCTAGAGGAAAAAACATTTTGAGAGTTCATAATGCACATCATAGTTTATATCAGAGTTGAGAATTCCAGTTAGATCTTTATTAGAAATCACAGAACAAAAATAAATGCATGAAGTATAACATGAAATAAAATAAGTATCTTTAGAATTTCTTTACAGTATAACATTTTATACTAAAAGCTAACATGTTTTCAAAATGTTCAGTTGGCAGTGTTCTGAGATTTTTATCACAGTGGAGAAATAAATGATGCCACCTAGTTTCTGATGGTGGAAACTATGAGATCTGTATAGTGTTTTCAAGTGATTTCAACAATTTAAATTTCAAATTAAGGTAGCAAAATGCCTTCCCCCCAAATGAAAAGCCAACCAATAATTTTCTGAACTACCATGTCAACTACTTAACTTCTCTGGACAAACTTCAGTTTACCAATGTTCCTCTTAGAAGATAAGAGTGTAATCCAATATAACAAAGGAGATCACACAGGAAGTGCGTGAAAGAGGGTCAATATTGAAACTCTGGGGGAAAAACAACATTTAAGAGCAGGACCAGAAAGGCACCTCCTTCTCACTCTCCCTCCCCCTTCCTGAGCTCCCCCAAAGCTTGCCCAACTCCTGAATGCCCTTCTCTTATCTCCTAACTCTCAGTAGGTCTCCTGCAGTTAAGGAACTCGGGCCACCAGGCTCTTCTTCCTCAACCTGGGAACTTACCGGCACCCTCACATATTTTTACTTCTCTCTGAGTGGAAGATTCTCATATAAATTACTTCTTTCATGTCTGCTCTGCACTTCCTGTCTTCTCAGGGAACTCACGCATCAATTATTTACTCTGTCTTCTGAGTTTTCAACTGTACCACTGGCTCCTTCCCTCAGCTTCTCTCTCTGACCCTCTGCCTTGTATTATTTCCCCTCAAATTCTACATTTCAAAATCAAATTCTTTATCTTTCTCATGCCCACTCAGCAAGGCCCAGTAACCCAAATCTGCTTCTCCTTCTTGGTATAGATCATCTTGCACCCAGTGACCCGAACCAGAAACCATCAACCCCTCCTTATTCAACCAACTACCACATCCTACTTGTTACCTTCTTACCCTGGTTCCTTTATATTGCCGGTGCTTGTTTAATTTGGAACTTTATCAAATCCGCTTTGAAAACAGTTACTCTCTAATCCAGAGGTTCACAACCCTGGCTGCGCAATGGAATTATCTAGGAAGCCATAAAAAATGCCAGTGCCTGGGTCTTACCCCCAGAGCTTCTGATATAATTGAACTGGAGTCAACCTGGGCACCAGACTGTTAAAGTTCTCCAGATAGTTCCAAGGTGCAGCCAGAGCTGAGCCCCACTTCCCCGACTGGGTATCCAAACAGCTCTCCTACCCCTCTGCACATCTGTGACAAACCAGTCTTTCCACGGATGAAACTGTGCTGGACACTCCCCTATTGAAGGCCTTCAGAGATTCCATGACACTTCCTAAATGCCTCTCAGACTCCTCACATGACACACAAGCTCCTGTTTGGAGATCTCACCCCGCCTCCCTTCCCAGTTTCATCTTCAGCTACTCTGTCCACATGCACCCTAGGCTCCCATCAGATTAAATACTTTGCAGTTCCAGGAAGGCCCCAGATCAACCACTCCAGCTTTGATGCACACTCTTCCTTCTGCTGGGAAGTCTCTCTCTACTGGGACAAGGCCTACCTTCCGGCACTTCAAAATGGTACTCCTTACCATTTTCTGAGAAATCACCATGTTCCAGGGTCTGCTCTAGAGGCTTCCCACATATACATCATCTCATTAATGCTTAGGAGAACAGTGAGACATATATTATTGATGACTCCATTTTACACATGAAATTAACACGGAGCGAGGTTAAACAGTCTGTACAAGGTCCCACAGGCAGTAAGAGGCCATAGCTCCACCTCCGAAGCTTCTGCTGTCTGTGTCACCTCCCCCTTATTAGGCGTCTCCAGTCTCTAGGGTCTAGGTCTTGGATGCCCTTCTTCTGGCTTTTCATAAAACCTATTATTATCTACTTGTAATTCTACTATAAGTAGGCTATGTTGTCAGCTTCGTATCCCAGCACCTGGTTTAGTCCCTGGCCCCAAAGAGGTACAGGAAACAATAAAAACTGTTCGATTTGCACAGATTGGAGCTATTACCTTTCCTAATCTGGATGCCATGCTTCCTGTAATGTAGCCTAAATCGTATCTTTTGTTACTTTTTAACAGGTGAAATAAATTTAAACACCAGGTCCTTTGTTTATTGTTTTTAAACATGACTGACCAACTGGTATTAGCAAATAGCTTCCTTTCTCTGTAACTGTGCAACTGATCTTTTATACAACATGCCTCTACGTTATCAAATACGGTTTGATATTTATAACCCAAATACGGTTATTCACCTGTTTAAGAATTCACTTAACTGGAGAATACTAATTTATAATTCCAGAGGGAGGAACAGGTCTGTAATTGATAGACATGTGCCATAAACTCAGTCCTAGACAGGAGGGGAAACACCACCGATCCATGTGAGGAAGAACCCAGCCATGATAAAGTCTGGCTCTCAGATGGTTTTTTTTTTTGCAGTACGCGGGCCTCTCACTGTTGTGGCCTCTCCCGTTGCGGAGCACAGGCTCCGGACGCACAGGCTCAGTGGCCATGGCTCACGGGCCCAGCCGCTCTGCGGCATGTGGGATCTTCCCGGACCGGGGCACGAACCCGCGTCCCCTGCATCGGCAGGCGGACTCTCAACCACTGCGCCACCAGGGAAGCCCTCAAATGGTTTTTTAAAATGACCTTAAGGCTGCTGAATGTTTAAGATGAGATCATCTGTGATACACCATATTAGAAACAAAAGCCAAAAACTTACAAAAAACAGTGAAGCAAGAAACATACAAAAAAAAAAAAAGATAATTAAGGTTAGGGAATAACCCTAAATTGAAACTTAACAGTAAAGACAAACTAAGAATATAAAACTTAGGTCAAAAACAGAAACAAGAGGGACTTCCCTGGGTGGAACAGGGGTTAAGAATCCGCCTGCCAATGCAGGGGACACGGGTTCGAGCCCTGGTCTGGGGAGATCCCAAATGCCGCAGAGCAACTAAGTCCGTGTGCCACAGCTACTGAGCCTGCACTCTAGAGTGCTTCTCTCACAACAAGAGAAGCCACCGCAATGAGAAGCCCGCGCACTGCAACCGAAGAGTAGCCCCTGCTCGCCACAACTAGAGAAAGCCTGCACATAGCAACGAAGACCCAACGCAGCCATAAATCAATCAATAAATTAATTAATTATTTTTTAAAAAATTAAATAAAAAAAAAGAAAGGGCTTCCCTGGTGGTGCAGTAGTTAAGAATCCGCCTGCCAATGCAGGGGACACGGGTTCAAGCCCTGGTCCGGGAAGATCCCACATGCCACAGAGCAACTCAGCCCGTGCACCACAACTACTGAAGCCTGTGTGCTCTAGAGCCCGCGTGCTGCAACTGCTGAGCACGAGTATTGCCCGTGCTCTGCAACAAGAGAAGCCACCACGATGACAAGCCTGCGCACTGCAACGAAGAGTAGCCCCCGCTCGCCACAACTAGAGAAAGCCTGTGTGCAGCAACGAAGACCCAACGCAACCAAAAATAAATAAATAAATAAATTTAAATCTTAAAAAAAAATAGAAAAACCTCGTTAAAGCCAGATCTGTCATGGCAGTTAATATCAAAGAATTTAGATGGAACTTAATAAACCTAAAAAATTGATTCTAAAGTGTTTCTGGAAGAGTAAAGACAGAGAACAGCCAAGAAAATTTTGAAAAAAGGAATAATGGGGAAGAGAGGAACTGTAGCCTCGCAGATTTCAGAATTATTACATAGCTAAAGGGACTGAAATCATGTGACACTGGCTAAGATGCAGACAAAGAAATTGACAAAACAGAAGTTAAAGTCCAAAATTTACTTCATTTATACATGAAAATTTTATATATGGTAAATAGATTTTCAAATGAATGGAGAAAGGGTAGATTACTTAAGAAATGTTGTTGAGACAAGAAACTGTCCATTTGGATAAAAAAAATCTTAGATTTCTCATCTTTCACAAAAATAAATCCCAGAAAGACCAAATGCTTAAATATAAAAATTAAACATTCCAAGCATGTTACAGAATTCAGAAATCTTAAGTGAAAACAGACTGACAGATTTGACTACCTAAAAATAAATATTTTCTAAACAGCAAGAGACCCAATACACTTAAGACAAATCTCAGACTTGGTAAACAAATTTGCACAGGAAAAGACGCTTAATTTTAAAAATAAAAAATTCACACACACAAAAAGAAACTTTTTAATGTACCAGATTGGTAAAGATTAAGAAGTCTGATAATGTCCTGAGTTGGTAAAGATGTGGCAAAATGGGTGCATTTAAAAAATATTTAGGGAATTCCCTGGTGGTCCAGTGGTTAGGACTCCCTGCTTCCACTGCAGGGGGGGCACGGGTTCGATCCCTGGTCGGGGAACTAAGATCCCGCATGCCGTGCAGTGCGGCCAAAAATTTTAAAAATAAAAAAATAAAAGATAAAAAAAATATTTACTTGGCACCTACTGTATGCCAAGTACTAATGCTAAGTGCTACAGATACTCAGGGCAAGTGAACTGTCCACTGCAGTCAAGGGGCTAACACTATTGGAGAGCCTTTCTGGATGGCAGTCCGACAGTGTAATTAGAGAGGAGTTTGAGGATTGTGTGTTAGAGTATAAATTTTTAAGTAAGGGCTTTATAAGCAATTATACACATTTTAAAGGCTCTTTCTACCTCAACAAATAATCTTTCAACTGCCCTCTGCTGCCTAAGTGGCAAGGTGATCCCTGGCCTCTGCAACAACATCTCAGTTAATAATGGGTATACCCTCTGACCAGCAATTCCTCTGCGGGATGTGTATCCTAATAATCTGAGCAGATGAGAAGAGTTACACATGTCCTAGGATTGCAGCACTGTGGATAAAAGCAAAACCCTGGAAACAATTTAAATGTTTAAACATCTTTGGTACATGCGTATGATGGGATATTATAAAGTCCCTAAAAAAATTACAAGTATGTATTGCCATGGAAGAATGTTCCCATTATAAGACAGGATGATTAAATGGTATGATTCCATTTACCTTAAAAACTACATATACACATACGTTTACATACGCATAAAGAGTCTGGCAAGATAACAATAATAGAGGTTAGCTCTGGGTGAGTAGTATGGAGAAGTGTTTTACTTTGTTTTATACTTTATTACTAATAAAGTTTTATGAACATGCATGCACCTGTTTTATAATGGGAAAAGCTATTGCCATTCTGAAGGAAAAAAAAGACAGTGACAGAGAATCAGCCACAGCTGCTGAAACAAGGTGACGATCTATAAATGAAGTACCTGTGTTTTAGAATTAGCAAAAATGAAATCTGTTTTAGAAGCGGTTAAAGGGGCTCTGCTGGGATTTCAGTAATTGTAATATCCAGAAATAATAGCCACGTATTTAGACACAGTTTGCTTTCATCGAATCAACTAGGTTCAGCAGCAGAAATATAATTTTTTGGACTCAAAAGGACATTTAAATAGGTTATAAACATCCAGTCTCCTGAAATTTCAGCCACATTAGGAGTAAACCAAACCAAGTCTAAACAATTTTTCTTAAGTACCTGGCCTTAATTCATAGCTCCGTGGCAACAGGGTCCTGACTCTGTCCAAAAGCCAATGCCTGACACTGGATATATTTATTAAAAACAAAACTTTAAAGACCTGCCTGGATTTTGGTGCTGGCAGCTCCCTGAATTAACTAAAATGAGATCGATCACCTAGGAAAGGGGCTAAGAAAAGCTAACACTTACGCCAAACCCTGCGCAGGCACAAAATTTCGGCTCAAATTTTATTTCGATCTCTTGAGTAACTGGAATCCTTCTGTTTTCCATTAGAATTGTCCAGACACCAAAGACTTCTTTCACTCATAATCCTTTGGGGGGTTTCAGTTATAGTTAATCACCTTCAATATGTCCAATTAAAATGAAAAATTCAGTCAAATAATTGTGGTTTGTCTACATGAAGCCAACATAAATTATTTTTCACAGTACTGACCTGCTGGGGGAAAAATTATTTTTGGCCTGAATAAGCTTTGGGGAAGATCTTCACCCAAGCCTATATCACATTCTCCCAGAAGAACCTAATTAGTAACTTATTATAGGAAAGAATATGCTTATTTTATGGGTTTCTAAATACCTCAAATCAGAAGTAGTGTATATCCCATATATACAGGGTCCAAACTTCACAGGACAAGGTAAACTTACAGCCCTAAAGATAAGTTTAAAAAGTTTAAAAATGACCTACATTGGGCTTCCCTGGTGGTGCAGTGGTTAGGAATCCGCCCGTCAATGCAGGGGACACGGGTTCGAGCCCTGATCTGGGAAGATCCCACATGCTGCAGAGCAGCTAAGCCCGTGTGCCACAACTACTGAGCCTGCGCTCTAGAGCCCGCGAGCCACAACTACTGAGCCCGTGTGCCGCAACTACTGAGCCCACGTGCCACAACTACTGAGGCCCACGTGCCTAGAGCCTGTGCTGCACGGCAGGAGAAGCCACTGCATTAAGAAGCCTGCACACCACAACAAAGAGTGGCCCCCACTCACTGCAACTAGAGAAAGCCTGCGCACAGCAACAAAGACCCAACACAGCCAAAAATAAATAAATAAAATAAATTTATTTGAAAAAAAAATGACCTACATTGTGGTGGTGTATGTATGTATTTGTCAAACTGAGAACTCTAGGCTAAAAAGGGTTAATTCTACTATATACATGTAAAATATACATACCTTAATTTAAAAAATGGGAAAAAGTGACCTAGGCAATTTCATTATTTATTAGTAAGAAGCTAATTACAGATTATACAATCCTCTTGCTTTTCCTCTTCTGTTACCTTCTGCTATCTACTTTTAAAATTTATTTTATAAACAGGTAGTTCATGGATTTGTCTAAATTACATCCCTCCAGCTACCTTCTCTTTTGAAAACTTCCTGCATCATCACAATCTTTCCCCTTCTGCTGGGTCATTCTTACCAGCACATAAACATGCATTTTTTCTTTCATCTTAAAAACAAAACACAAAACAACTTTTATTAACCATACACAGCTCTCCAGCTACCAACTCTTTTCTGTTGCGCTCTACAGCAAAACTCATAAAATCTGTCAACATCTGCTGTGTCCACTTCTCCACTCTGTTTTCTTTAACCCACTCCCATTCCCGCCCCTCGGCTTCACTGAAACAGCTCTTGCCAAGATCACCTCCACGTTGCTAAATCCAATGGTCAATTCTCAGTTTTCAACTTAACCTTAACCTACCAGCCATATCTGATACTTTTTAAAAACACACCTTCTGGGTTTTTCTGGTGGCGCAGTCGTTGAGAGTCCGCCTGCCGATGCGAGGGACGCGGGTTCGTGCCCTGGTCCAGGAGGATCCCATGTGCCGCGGAGCGGCTGGGCCCGTGAGCCATGGCCGCTGAGCCTGCGTGTCCGGAGCCTGTGCTCCGCAGCAGGAGAGGCCACAGCGGTGAGAGGCCCGCGTACCGCAAAAAAAAAACAAACAAAAAAATAAACAAAAACACACCTTCTTTTCAAACACTCTCCACTTGGCATCCAAACCTCCGTTCTCTCTTGGTTCTCCTCCAAACCCACTGGTTTCTCCTTCTCAGTCTTGGTGGCTGGATCCTCCTCTCTAAAACCATTCGGGAGCCCCTTACATCGGTCCTCCGACTATTCTCTGTCAACTCTTCCTCACTAGGTGGTCTGACAGCTCCCATGTATATTTCTCCAGATTAAACCTCTCGCCCAAACTTCAGATTCATGTATCCAACTGTCATTTCAAATATCTCCATTTTGATGTTTAACAGGCATCTCAAACTTAACATTCTCAAAATATAATTCCTGACTGTTCCCCATCCCACCCAGAAACCTCCTTCTCCCATCTCTCTCTTCATCTCATTAAATGTCAACTCCATTCTTCAACTGTTTAGACCAAAAGAGATCACTGTTGACCTTCTCTTATAGCCTACATACAATCCATTAATAAATCCTATTGGTCCTATCTTTAAAAATGTATCCTGAATATAAAACAAACTAGTGGTTGCCAGTGGGGAGGAAGGAGAGGGACAATATAGGGGTGGGGGAGTGCGAGGCACAAATTATTGGGTGTAAGATAGGCTCAAGGGTGTATTGTACAACACAGGGAACATAGCTAATGTCTTGTAGTATCTGTTCATGGAAAGTAACCTTTAAAAATTGCATATTGGGGCTTCCCTGGTGGCGCAGTGGTTGAGAAGCTGCCTGCCAATGCAGGGGACACGGGTTCGAGCCCTGGTCTGGGAAGATCCCACATGCCACGGAGCAACTAGGCCCGTGAGCCACAACTACTGAGCCTGCACGTCTGGAGCTTGTGCTCCGCAACAAGAGAGGCCGCGACAGTGAGAGGTCCGCGCACTGCGATGAAGAGTAGCCCCCGCTCGCCGCAACTGGAGAAAGCCCTCGCACAGAAACGAAGACCCAACACAGTCAAAAATAAATAAATAAATTTATTTTTTTTTTTAAATTGTATATACTAAAAAAAAAAGGTAGATGGCCAATGTAAAAACAAAAACAAAAAACCAACCCCAAACAATCTATGTAGCAAGAGGTGGCTGTGTCAGAACATTGCTGGTTTACATTTATGATGGTGGTCCTTATTTTAAATTTTTACTTAGTTCTTTGCTATATGTCTGTATCCATATCCACAATAAAAATGATTTAATGTTTACAAAAAATAAAATAAAATGTTATCTGGAATATAACCACTTCTCATCCACTCCACTGCTACCACTATGATCCAAGTCACCATTTCTAGACTGAATTATTGCAATATCTTCCTGATTCATCCACCTGTCCTGCATTAGGCCCACCTCACCCCACAAAACTACTCCCAAGCCTTCCGATACAGTAGTCACTAGGTCAGAGGCTATAAAGCACGACTTTAGTAGTTAGTACAACTGAGGACCTAATTTCTAAACGTATTTAATTTTAACGAATTTAAATTTAAAAATTGAAGCAGTATAAAATATTTTCCCATTAAAAACAGCATTATTGTTTTGGTGGTACTACATTTCACCTCAATTGTTGAAAATTTAACATCTAAACAGAAGTGTGCTCTAAGTGTAAAATACAGATTTTCAAGGCTAAGTAATCAAAACCTAACTCTCTAAAAATTTGATTATACTGATTACATGTTCAATGATAATGTTTCGGATATTGGATTAAATAAAATCTATCATTCAAATTAATTTTACCTGTTTCTTTCTACCTTTTTAAATGTGGCTACTAGAAAATTATAAATTATGCGACTTCCATTATCCTACTGAACAGCACTGCTGTTCACAGCGGTCAGCGTGATCCTGCTTTGTGGAGTAATTCTCTTTCAGCTCTCCAGTGGGCTTTGCATCTCAGTCTGTGTGATGGTTTACAGAGCCCTGTGTCACCTGACCCCTCCTTTCTGACCTCATCAACTGTCAAATCTCTCCCTTCAATCCACTACATTCACCCAGGCCTCTTTGCGGTTCCTCAAACCATGACAAGCAAATTTCTACCTCGTGGCCTTTGTCCTTAAAAGTTTCCTCTGCCAGTAACTTTCTTCCCGCAGATAGCTACATGCCTTATTCCCCAGCTTCCTTGAAGACTGTGCTCAGCTGTCAGTGTATCAGAGATGCCTGATCACCCTACATCAGCACTTCTTCACTTACTATGACTTTCCGCCAGAGTACTTATCTGTATATGATGTACTGCAAATTTATATTTACTTGCTTACAATCATATAAGCACCCACTCTCAGAATGTTAAGTTCTATAAGAACAGGGGATTCGTTATCTTATTCACCGCTGTATCTCCAGCACCTAGCACAGTGCCTGGGACATAGCATAGTTCGACAAATATTTGTTGGATGGATGAATGAATGAATGAATGCACAAATACATGAATGTCTGCATGGAAGCATGTGATACAAATTCCGGAGACAGGAGTATACAGTTAAACTAAGTCTCCTCTCGTCCCCGACCACCACCTAACCATTCCCTTCCCTAGTGACAGCTACTGGTGCCAGTTCATATATAACCTTTCAGAAATACACTAGGCATATACAAACATATATGCAATACATATCCTTTTCTCCTTACACATATGGTTTGCATATCAGTTTGCATGTTGCTTTTTTACCACTTAACAATACTATACCTATTTTAGATGTCTTTCCATACTACGTACATACATATGTAATTTTGCTTCAATATTTACTTCATTAGCTATGTAATACTTCTTTTTATGGCTCTAGCAGCTTATCTGAGTCCCTTAATAATGGAAAGCTTTTAGTGTTACAAACATGATTAACAGTAAAATCTTTTATTACTACAAGTAATATTGCAATGACTACACATATGTCTTTACACACATTGGTTGTACCAACTGGCTGTAACAATTCACCCTGTTCAGAAATGTATGAAATGTATTCATTTCCACATATCCTTACCAACTCAGTGTGTTATCAAACTTTATTGTTGTCAATCTTTAGGTTAAAAATAGTATCTCACATTGATTTTATTTTGGTTTTATTATTATGAATAAGACTGACGTGTTTCGTTTAAAAGTCATCTAAATTTTCCTTCCTGAGAATTATGACCAACTTTCTATTGGCTATTGATGATTTGTTTTATTGGTTGACCCTCTTTAAATATCGAAGGAATAAGAGTATTCTTTGTTATACCTGCTGAAAGTATTTTTCCCAATTTGACATTTGTCTTTGGCTTTTATATATGATTTTCTTTCCACATTTTAAAAGAATGCTGTCCATCTCATAGTTCTTTCCTTTTATGACTTTAGTGCCATTAAAAAGGTCTGTGAGTCTGTTTAAATATAAAAATAAAGGAGGTTGGAGTAACTGCAAAGTTTATTTATTTATCTTCGCTTCCCACCCTGGAGCTGCACGTTATACATGGGTGTGCTATGTTTTACTCATCTTACAGGTTTGGTATTTCCAGTTGGATATGCTGTTCTTTGAATTTAATTATCATTCGTTACATATTAAAGTCTGTATTAAACATCCCCCATGTTTTCTTATAATCCTTCGATGCCTTCATTTTAAATTTTACATCCTTGACCATCTGGAATTTATTTGATGTGAGAAGCGAATGATCCAATTTATTTTTCCTAAATGGCTACTTTTAATGAGTAATCTACTCCCCCTCCCCCATGCTAACATGAAAGTCTACCTTATTGACTTTCTATTTGCTCCACTGATCTGCCTACTTATGTGACAGTATCATGTGCTTCACTTCATCCACAACTAACATTTCAAACAGAGAATAAGGAGACTGAGAAGAAGAAAAGTGTCAAGCATCTCTTTCCTTCCCACACTACCTTTTAATTATTTGTTAATAACTGTTTTAAAGGACTATCGATCAGTTTCAAATACAGTACTAATGAGGTCAAGTCCCAGGCCGGTTCTGGAATAGGCCCATTCATTTTGCAAAGAGCAAAGATTCCACAACCTTCAGACTATATTTCTAATTTCAGCCTGCCATCTAGAAAGCAACATATGTCACTGAAGAGAGAGTAAAGTAGGGGGAACAATATGATGGCTCAGGGGATATCTATCACCTTTATTTGAAAAATAACTCAGGCCCAATAGATCAACAGCACTATCTTCATAAATGAAACACATATTAATTGCTCATAATTAATTTGAAAAGACAACATATCCAACTGGAAACAGCAAATCTGTAAGATAGTAAAATACAGCACATCCATGCATAAGGTGCATGTCAGGAATGGGAACTGAAGGTAAATAAACCTTGCAGTCACTCTGACTTCATTCGGTTTTGTTTAAATATACTCAGATTTTTTTTTTTTAGTTTTCATCCTATTTATAGGTTAGCTACTATAATGTGCATTACCTATATGCACCCTATAACACTGTTATGTTCTATTTTGTTGCATCTGTACTCAATCATGTTCACCAAAGTTGCCAAGATTAAATCCAAAGGCCACCATCCATTACTAAACTCTTTAACGTGGGTGACCACAATATCACTGCAAATGGTCAGGGTGAGAAATAGAAGATAAAAGTTCATAATATCTCCAAAGTATAATGGTTAAAGTGACCTCTAGAACCTCCCTCTCTGTATGTGGTTCCAAAATGGAAATCAAGTATCCTTAACGCATAGATAAAGACAGAAGATCTGAAATGCACATTCCTACATATCACAGGCATGGAAGCCAAAGGCGGGATGTTTTTGCAGCTGTCAGAGCACAGGACTTCTGTGATTTCCCCCCAGTGGACCACCTCACCAGAATCTTCCCAAAGAACCACAGAAAGGATCCTTGAAATGACCATAACAAAAAACAGTTCTACAGCCCTCAGGGTATACTCCTAATGGGTCAATAAATCTTTTACGTCAGTCTTTCCTACATACTTTCCCTAGAGGATCAAGTCTTTTCTCTTGGCTTCCATAAGCATTTTTACTTGGAGGACACCTTTTAAAACAATTAGCTAGCTCCCTCTTTCTCTGGTATCCAGAACCATAAATGCCCTGGATTCTTCAACTTGAAAGGAGAAAAACATTTCTTTTTCCATCTTCCTACATGTCAGGATTTAAACAGGGCCTCTTCATTGCTTAGATGAACTCCTTAATTCAAGCTCTAGTATCTGGAATATTATAACTGTTTTCATTTAGTTCATCAAACCTCAAAGCTAAAAGATCTTAGAAATCATTTAGTCCATTCTCACTGGGTTTCTCTTGTAGGACCCTTCCCTTTCAATACTTTCTCGATGTCCATCCAAAAACACGCATCTCATCTAGAGGCTGGATCCTACTGCTTCTTCACTGGCTTCTTTATCTTTATTTAAAACATGTCCTTTTGTCCTTTTTCTATTTACCCTGCTCAGACAAGGACCATCTTTTAATTCTTGATTTTCTCATTTCTCTTCCACCTCCTTAATTAGAATTTCCCAGTTTTGGACACTCTATCTTCTGATTAATAATTGAATTAGTTCACCATATGGCCTCAAACAACTTGGTTCTTCCACGCCTTCCCAGTAATTCTTACCAAATGTGCTTGGACATAGGATACAAAGGGGGTGAACAAAAGTGGGAGAGAGCAGTGTCCCTCTTATTCAAAATATGTATTTCTGGGTTCCACTAAACACCTAAAGAAAGCAGGTGGGAATGCGTATTTTAAACAAGTGCCTCAGAGGATGATCAGGATCAAGCAGGACTGGGACAAACTGCTGCAAGTGCCCCTTTCCTCTCTGTTCACATTAAGGAAGTAATGGAGTCTAAGTAGACTCTTTCTACTACACTTACCTCTATTTTCATTTTAAAAAGAGAAGGGGCCAAGTGACCCTTATATTATCATCATCATCATCATTTTTCTCTCTTGTTCTTAAATGCTATATCTTTTCAATGTTTAGCCTATTTTCAACCACTACTTTTAGCACCATCACCACAGCCAACACACTTGCCAGATGGCACACAGACGCTGTCCGCATGCCTAGAAAAGAGTGTGAACAGAAAGCAGCACATTTTATCTGGTACCAAGAGCCACTGAATGGCTAGAGGAGATCAACGCAGCTGGGCGCAACCACAAGGGTCAGAACTGATGAGCATTACAACACCCAAAGGCACTGAATTGGAAATCACTCTCAAGAAGCAGCCCACTACCCTCTGAGACGGTAACCTGCCCCACACAGTGTTAACAATACAGTCAAGAGAAGCTATTTTTCTAGTATTTACAAAAGGTGGCAATGACTACAGACAGATCCAGAGTTTAAAAGGTGCGTTCTTAAAATAAATTTAAAACTTTAGGACACAAATTCAAAAAGACCAAAGACCACCTATGAATCAGAATTTCAAAGGCAGTTCTTTTCCTTAGCAAATAAGAAAAGGGATCATTATATTCCATAGGTCATGGTAAGTAGCTCATTCAAAATTGCATTGTTACCAACTTCGTATTTCAATAATATGTTCCACTGAGAGCTATTACTGAAGCTACATTTAAACCATACTGTCAAGAGCAGGAAATCTTAGACACCAGTATCAACAAACGCTTTTGTACTAGAATCTTGCCCATTAAAAGATTCTGCTAAGGCTTCCCTGGTGGCGCAGTGGTTGAGAGTTCGCCTGCTGATGCAGGGGACGCGGGTTCGTGCCCCGGTCCGGGAGGATCCCACATGCCACGGAGCGGCTGGGCCCGTGAGCCATGGCCGCTGAGCCTGTGCGTCCGGAGCCTGTGCTCCGCAACGGGAGAGGCCACAACAGTGAGAGGCCCGCGTACCGCAGAAAAAAAAAAAAAAGATTCTGCTAAATTTTATAAATAAGTTCTACTGGGTCTACTTGGCAAACAGTAAGTGCTCAGTTAGAAGTCTCTTCATCTTTCTGTCAGAGAAATTGCCAAGAGAGCTGCCAAACTTTGCAAGAGAGAGCCAAATGCCGAAAACAAAGCCCCCTGCTGATATCTCCAGCTTTAGAGTCAAGACCCAAAAGTTCACTTGAAAACTGGTTGCTTAAAACTTGGTAGAAAGGAAGAATGCTATTACACCATCGGTTCCTGGAGCCACTTGCAAAACAGAGTTAGCTCATAATACACTTAAGGCACAACACTCATACCTGCTCCTAAACAACGGCGTAAAAGGTTTTCTTTTCAGAAAAATGTAGGTGTCCGGCAAATCTTCCCTCTGACTTCCACACCAGAAATGAGAGATTTCTAGGTCACCGTCAACAGTTTCTAATTGCATTAAAATATGTAAGGCAGAGAGAACATCTACATCGGTCACTCTCTGGGTATTCTGAATTGGAGAAAAATGAATAGGGAAGGCTCAGATTGCCCCAGACATCAATTTTTGCTAAAGAGTTCACATATAAGGCAGGAACCACAGGTACTTCACTCCAGAAGTCTTTTTTCAGCCAATATATTGCTCTTAAATTGAAGGGTTAACAGTCTCAATTACTTCTGCACTGTTGTTAATGATGCTGTAACGTACTGTCATGCCTACATTTATGATCATAAGTGACACAGTTTTTTTAATATAAATTTATTTATTTTTACTTTTGGCTGTGTTGGGTCTTTGTTGCGGTGCCCAGGCTTCTCACTGCGGTGGCTTCTCTTGTTGTGGAGCACGGGCTCTAGGCACGCGGGCTTCAGTAGTTGTGGCACGTGGGCTCAGTAGTTGTGGCTCGCGGGCTCTAGAACACAAGCTCAGTAGTTGTGGCCCAGGGGCTTAGTTGCTCCGTGGCATGTGGGATCCTCCCAGACCAGGGCTCGAACCCATGTCCCCCTGCATTGGCAGGCGGATTCTTAACCACCGCGCCACCGGGGAAGCCGCTGACCCACATTTTTGATAACTGCAATCTATGATGCTGTCAAAGTTATGTTTCACATGTGAGGTCACCAACTTTTTTTTAGGACTGTCTATTCCATCAAAACTATACATTCTTTGGTCAAAATTATAAAAGTTCTTACTCTAATCAAACCTATAACTTGGTAAATCCATTTTAAACTCCATGTAAGTTGGTTATCTTAGAAAAAAATTCAAATGCTCCATATTGCTATTCCTTAAAAAAGCAAAATGTACACAGATCGATTTTAAACTCAATCTTAATTCAAACAATGATCTGAAAAGTTTTGAAATCTCTAAATTCTATTGTCATTATTTGAAGCAAAGAAAATCTTCAGGGAAGCCCACAGATCCTAGCTCAGAGCAAGAGACATTTTTAACAACCTCCTTGAATCTTGGTATCTTTCTCAGTCCTTTCCTTAGACCAACTAAACATTTAGAAAATCGTTTAACATTTGCTCAATATGCAAATTTTGAACTACGGTTCAAAGAAGTTTTTGGCTATTATATGTTATTACTAACTTTACAGTGTAGGGTAGGGCAAAATTTAATAAGTGCCTAATATGTGAAAGATTCAGCGCTCAGCACTGGTTTTCTAAGAGCTAACTTTAAGAAATACATAAAGTTGTAATGTATATAAACACACAGTATACGGGAGCACAGAACTTCTCTACATGTTACTTGTAAAAGGATAGATTTTTACTTTACTCATTATGAACTCCACGAATTAAAAAACTATTTTTTGACTGCTTTCATTACATGCATATCACGTCCAAGCTCTTCTTATTCTTTTCAGCAGATAAACATTCCCCTCCTTCCATTAGCTTACTTACTATCTTTTTTTTAAAGAGGGAAACTGCAACACTTCAATTAAACTCAAAATATTTCTCCCACATTTCTTATTCAAAGCTCTTTAGAAGTAAGTCTCATGGCTTCACACTGAAGATAAAATAGTCTCTCACTAAATGCAAATGATGTTTCATACTGCAATTTCATTTTGAGCCTTAATACCTATTGTGTAATTACAAACTTTTGCCACCTAAGTATTCCTTATATATTTTATAGTGGCTTCGTTTTTTTCCTAATATTCTTTATGACTTAATAATCATTTTCTCCATCACTTAAAGGCACTAAAATTAGCTTTCTCACATTTCCACTAATTACACATAAAAATTTTTAAGATTAAGAAAAGCCTCTTCAAAAAGTATGTTACTCAGAATATGTTACTCTATACTGTTTCTCAAATCCTGAATGTAAAAGAATAAATTTGAAATGACTACGTTTTCTTTATTCACTGATTAAGTCAGATTTATGGCCACCCCTCCCGTTTCCAGCTACTGTGAATTTTGAATGAAACAACCTCAATTGTAACAGAAGAAACATCTGTTGCTTTTTCTCTTCAGGGCTTTCCCAACTGAAAGAAAGCCTCTCTGCCTGACCTCCTCTCCCACTCCCACTCCCCCTCCCCCCGACACTAAGTTCCTTCAAACTTTTTTTTAAAGTACATGTATGATTGAAAATTGTACCGTGTCCATTTAAAATGTCATAGTTTACCTAGAGACATTCACTTTACTACAGTTCAAATAATGAGTAAATGTTATTTACATACATCACAAAACCAGAGATGTTACTGGGAGACTATTAATTATAACTAAAATACAGGCTTCAAGAGTATACTTGAAGTGATCAGCTCAAGTTGTCACACATTCCAGGCTCACGTAGCTATTGTTTATGGTAAAGATTTTCTTCACAGGATCCAGATTCATATAGGATCTTGCACTCTATATTTTCTCTGCCAATCCGACGCGAACATAATGGCAGTCACTACCCCAAGAGGCAGACACCAAATGGTGCCACCCAAACTCTCACACTGTGCCTCATAATACACCATAAAGCAGTGGAATGCACCGGCCCCTTTATGAGCAAACAATGCCTGAGCTTCATTAGAATACAGCTGACATTTTCAAAGCACAAATACTTTTAAGAAAAATGTACTAGGAAAAAGAGAGAATGAAACAGCTATAAAAGCTGAAATGTTTTTGTAAGTGTCAGGTTTATTTCAAAGATCCTGAGGAAGCATATTTTGCTGTTGACAATTTCAAAGTTTTCGTAAATGGAAAAAAAAAATGTAGAGTTAGAGGCAAAGCTTATTTTATTAACTACTGGAAAGAAATGAAAGTAAAAACTCACATCTGAATTGCACTCACAAGTAAGAACCACGAAGTACCTTTAATATTATTCATTTCTTTAACTGCTTCTTTAGTTCTTGCACGGAGAAAATGGAGCTCCAGAATTATCTTTATATTTAAATTGATTTATATAAGTAACAGTGATAAACTAAGCTTACTCTACCCCTCCCCCCCACCCCAACCCCCATACCCTGTAGCTTTCCTGTCTGCAACAAGCAAGGACGTCTTGAATTCAGCGTGCTCCTGGCTATTTATCAATTTAACACTGCTGCTGTTGAAAGAATATAAAATAAACCCTGTAAAAACGCACCCAGCAGTAAGAAACAAAATGATCTCTCTTACCTGGTCTAATGAAGCATGCCTCTCACTGCAGTACCAACAACACTCTACAGTCTTTGTTACCATTCAGTGGAAACTTGAGACTGTGTCAGACATGAGCAATCGAGCTCAGAAACACTCAATTTAAAATACTTCTCAGTAAAACTAAAAAGATGCTCAAGAAAATAGTTTCATTACTAGCTTTTAAAAGACATATGAATACTGTCTAATGCAACAAAGACACTTAAAAACGAACCAAGTACAGGTCTTACTGTTTTAGAAACAGGCTTAAAATAAAAGTGGTGAAACAATACGCTGCCTAACTCCACCCTAACATTTTTCTAAAAATAACTTGAATTTTAACTGGCTAAACACCAAGATGGAACTTACTTATGAAACCTGCATATTTCGAATTATACATGTCAGGGTATTTGCGGGCTCCAAAGCAGTCACAAAGCAGGAGGCCTCAGTGCATCTTCAAAGCAGAGCAAAAGCACCATGAGTTTCAGGGGGAAAAAAAAAAAGGAGGAGAAACTCTTGAAAAACTAGTCAGGCTTTTCAACCTGTAATAACTGTCCAGCTCCTCTGGGAGGGAAAAAAAAAAAGTCCTGGTTCTGCCCCCTGAGATAGGAGGCTATGCTTCAATGCCAAAATGAATGACAGGCCCATTTCTGATATCAACAAAGAGCAGCTTAGTGGTGCTCGAATTTTTTTCACTTTCCCACACAGTTAGAAGTTCTAACTTTTTCAGGTTAGTACCTTTGTATCTAGGGTTAAGTACCTTTCTCCATTTTCTCGAGAGAACCCAATTATGTTGTCCTAGTTTTTTAAATGATTAATTAAAAATACATACCTAATTATCTTACTCGGTTTTTCCTAGGCAGGAAGCTGAACAAAAGATGACCTATTAAATTCCTTTCCAAATCTAACCTTTGCAATATCAGATTACCATATGACTAATTATTAATATTAATAAGCTGTGCCTGCGTCCTGACAATGGACCCCAAGAGGAAGAGAAAGTAGGTAACAAACATAAAAATAAGGTAAAGGAGACTATAAAATTTTCAACCAGCTCGGTGTAAAGATCATTTATCAAAGTACATGTCTCTGATTATACAAATTCAAAACAATAAACGCTTCAGTCAACGGACGTATGAGCCAAGCACTATTTTGGGCTCCGTGGATACAGCAGTGAACAAAAGCCAAATGAAAATCCCTGCCTTCAGTGGTTTATATCTCAGTTTCCTGAAAGTGTAACTCTCCTGGATGAATAAGGTACCTTTCCTTCTTTGATTAGGTACCACCTAATCTGAAATATTCCTCTCTGAAAGTATGTCTTGACAACAGCTCCAGCAGGGCAAGGATCTTGCGCTTGGTTTAGTGCTATATCCCCAGTGGCTAAAACAGAGCCTGTTAGACACCCCAATAAACATATACTGAATGAAACAGATCAAACAGAGCTTTTTCTTAGTCAAGTTTTTCTTTGTAAACAGACTATGTACAACATATTACACTTATATACACACAGAGATATGTCAAAAATAATATAGCATAGGGTATAAACTAAATTGAGCTGCAAGTACATATTAGCTTAAAACTGAAAATACAACCTCTATGGCTCTGTATCTTTTCAGATTCTAAAATCTGTTTTCAATATCAAATGAGGTCACTATAATATTTGAGTAAAGGCATCAGTTAAAATTCTATACACTAAGGTTTTGTGGACTATCAGTTTTCAGAGGAGTTTTGAATAAAAAAAGAAGAAACTTGAAAATTACCCAGCATCCAATCAGTTTTGTGTATTAAAATCTAACATGGTTACATCTGTTTATATACCCACATTTGGAAATAATTTTAATCTCCCTATGCTGCTTCTCACCATTCTTGATCACCTTACCAGAAACCACACAGAGTAAATATGCACATACCTCTAACCTGTGAGGTTAGCCAGAAGTGATCGCCCATGTCACCCAAGGCCAGGATATTCAGGGTCTAGATATTGTCATACCTACTCTGCTACAGTCTTAAAAGGAAATTAAACTTTCTAATACTCAGGCACTGCGATCCTACTACTTCTAGTAGTAGGAAGTAGGCAGAGCATCCCCTCCCCCGCCCCCAGGGCTGGACAGTGATTTACATGTTCAAATATTCTACCTGGAATAGTTAGTATGTATTCTAACAATAAATTAACAGTAACCCAAGGTCAGGAAGACATTGTGATGACTGAGGTCAAGTAATGAATAAAATAACATTGGGCCAAAGGAGGATTCCATTGGTCCTGCAGGAGCAATGTTTTTTCTCCGTAACCATCATTCATCTTTCCTTCAACAAATACTTATTGAGCACTTACTATGCATCAGGCACTGAGCTAGGCAGCAAATTGACCTGCTCCTTATTGTCTGCTCCAGAGATCTGACCTTAAGCCCTTCTCTACCATGTTTACTTGTCTCTGTTTCCCTTCCTTGCCAGTGCCCCCTTTCAACTCCCAAATTCTTCATTCACACTGCTCTTCAATCTACTCCCAAGCTTTTCTCAGCAGGCAGCTTGACCACTACCTTCTGTACGCCTTCATGAGTGTATGACACATGGTGGGGAAGTTCATGAGTCTTCCCACTGGCATAATAAAATGCATCTTATGTAGGTTCTCCCAAACAATTTCTCCTTAATCTTAGATAGAAAATCTACTTAAGGGAATTCCCTGGCAGTCTGGTGGTTAAGATCCTGCACTTCCACTGAAGGGGGCCTGGGTTCGATCCCCAGTCAGGGAACTAAGATCTTGCAAGCCGTCCAGAGTTGCCAAAAAAGAAAGAAAGAAAATCTACTTAAGCATTATATTATTTACAACTACTGATTATCTAGCAAACACCAAAGGGGACAAGCCATTCTCTTCCCCAAGTTTATAAGCTAACTTATTTGGACTAGGGTTTGCTATGTCTATTGGCCATCTGACCAGAGATTAACCATATTTTACAGATACATTTGTGATTCTATAGGCAGAAATTACACTATGATAGCACAATAATAGTTTTTACTTGCACCATGCCTGCTAAATATAACTATCTACCAGATCCATATCATGAGGGACATATTTATTCACATTTTCAAGTAAAATGTCTAATCTCCCTGATGAGGGCTATGCCTAAAGCAAAGAGTTCCTGCTACCACTCACATGGGTAAGTGTCGGTTTCTTAAAAATATCATATAGTATTTTTCTATGCACTCTCATGTTTATTGCAGCATTATTCACAATAGCTAAGACATGGAAGTAATCTAAATCTAAACTTCCAGCTATAAAATGAATAAGTTCTGGGAATCTAATGTATAGCATAGTGACCATAGTTAACTTCACCTTTGCACCTCCTCTTCCTCTACCTTTAAAATGTAGACATCTTTCAAGGTTCTGCCCTTGATGCTCGTTTCTCCAAGATTTATATTTCCTCTTTGGAGGACATTACCCATTTCTATGGCTTTGTCACCTCTATGTAGACGACTACAAAAATGTATACTTCTAGTCTTGGGCTTCTCTGCTCTATACTCTCATTGCAATGGCCTATTGGACATCTGTCTACAAGTCCCACGACATCAACGCAACTTCTGCAGGATTGAGCTCCACGTCTACTGTCCCCAAGCAGCTCACCCTCCTACATTCCCCATCCTTGTTACAGGCATCATCATCCTGAAAAGAAAGTGATTTTCTATTCTTGCCTCTTCCTCACCATCCAAATGACCACATTGTTTCCAGTTGGTTTTTTTTTTCTAAAACACACATCATTTCCCTGATTTAAAAAACAAAACAAAAGAAATAAGAAATACAACTTTTGATGACCTCCTGATGGCTAGAGCTGCACTATCAACATTGGTAGCCTTAGCCATACACGGCTATTTAAACTTAAACTGATTAAATTTAAATAAAATTAAAAATTCAATTCCCAGTTGCACTAGACACATGTTAAGTCCTCAACATGTGGCTAACAGCTTGCAGATACAGAACATTTCCATCATCACAGAAAGTTCTATTAAACATCTTTGGTCTAGACAATAACAGCAAACGACCTAAAACTGCTGTCTAAATTTTCCTCAATCTGGCCCCTTTCTAAACTTATCTTCTACCAAAATCCCTTTGCGTGCTTTAGTCACAGCTGAATTAGCGGAGCCGAATGAATCAAGGCGAAGGCTTTCCAGGATGAGGGAGGCATTTGCCAGTACCTCAGAGAAGGATCTATGGAAAGGGAAGAGACCAAAGGCGCTAGAGAGGACAGACATAGTTCACTAAAGCCCTCACAAGTTAGGAAGGGACAGAACTTTAGACCAAAGATTTTCAGCCCTAGAGAAAGAATATGTTACAGTGGAGAAAGCATGAGCATTGGAGTCACAACACTTCACCCAAATTCAGGTATTAGTTGAGTTATAAGGTAAAGAAACTCAACTCATACTAGTCTGACTTGAAAAGAAATTAGTTGGCTCAACTGGCTAGCTCACCGAATGCAAGAAAAGGTTAGAGAAACAAACTAGGAGGGTCAGGGGTCAGCAGGGTCTCAGGAACTCTCAGGCTGCCAGGACTGGGTATGTCTGACTCCTTTCTTTTACCTCTGATTTTTCTCTCACGCCAGCATCATTCTCTTTCACTACAGATCAGTATTCTTCAGCTGGTGGGAAACATGGTCATTGACGAGTCACTAGTTTTATATCTTACAGATTCCACTAACCCTCTCTTAACATACCAGGAAGACATTCATTGGCGGAATTTGGGTCAGGCGCTCGTCCTGGCCAGTGAAATGCTGTCAAAGCGATGATGTGCTGGGGAACAATCAACTGTGGCCAGAAGGACATAATCACGAAAATGTAGTAGCTAGGTAGATGAGGAAGAGATCTGTGGAGGGGTTTCCAGGCATCTCACAGATGCCACTAAAATCTCTAGCTGAATCATTTAAATATAAGAGAGTAAATGATTTGCCACTAATCTAGTAAAATGTAAAGTCAAGATTTAGCTCTAGGTTTTCTGACTCTGATGTCTGTACTCTTTTCATTAGAATATTCCTAAATCATCAAAGGGTTGGGGGCGGGGTTGGAGGGTAGGTGAGGGTATGTTATCCACTTATCTCTTTAAGGCCACACTGTTCACTTTGTAATAGACTCTTCCCTAAGCGGCAAGAACTTTAGCTTTCAAACTTCCTTCCCTTTTCAGAAATTTTAATTTTTCCCTCTTCACTGAGTTCATCTTAACGTTTAAGATGCAGAGCTCTTTCCTTTCTAACTGCTGTCCAACTAAAAACATCCTCCTTTCCGTCTGACGGAATTTTTTTAAAGTGTGATATCCATAGCTGCTCTTTCACCTTTTTACAAACGATTAATTATATTTCAATTCTTAAAAAAAGCACCAAGTACCTCCTACATGATACCTACTGTGCTAGGCACTAGGGATATAAAAATAAAGGGCAGAGTCCTTAGCCTCAAAGAAACGACCCAATTTGGCTTCTCTCCAAGTGCCCAAATGAAACTGTACTGTCTAGAGAAGACAAGGAGCTCTACTTGGAAAATCAATGTACACTTATGCTCCATAACCTTGCGAATGTGACCTTGCTGACCTCACAAATCTCACGTTCTTCATACCACTAAAATTATCCTCTCTTGGCTTTTGTAAAGATTTTTGTAAAGACTCTTCTCTGTTTCACTCCAACCTTCTAGGGGGGTTCCTTTTATTTTTTTCTCATTACTTGTATTCTAAATGGCTCAACCACAGCTCTCTGTTCTTACTATATTTTTGTTTTAGAAGGTGACTGGCCACAAAATTTATTATCCACACTGGGTTAACCATTGAGAGTTAAAGGGGGCACACTATTAATAATTATACTGGGATACAACTGAAGCAGTTTGGAAAAACTGGATCATACGGATTCCTGCTTAAAAACCTTCAGTGGTTCCCTTGTCCAAATCCTTAAGCCCAGCATACAAAAACCTATTTAGAACTAATTGTCTCTTATAGATTAAATGCACACCTTTTTTATGGCCTTCCACCAGTCCGTAGAGTACACTCAAGACTACATTACATCCAGTGGAGAGTCTCACTTGATTTCTTCCCCATTCAACAGAAATCTCATTACTTCCCCCCTGTCAATAGTGCCCAGAAACTTAAGAAGCCCAATAATTCAGATGAGAAAATGGAGGTTTACCACATCAAATAACTTGTATAAATGCTACAAAATGGTAGAACTATGATTCTAATCCAGTTCTTAAAGTCCACACATTTAAAGTCTATGGATATTAATTAGAGATATAAATTCAATGAGTAGATGTAATCAAAGGGCTTACTAAGGGCTTCCCTGGTGGCGCAGGGGTTGGGAGTCTGCCTGCCGATGCAGGGGACGCGGGTTCGTGCCCCGGTCCGGGAAGATCCCACATGCCGCGGAGCGGCTGGGCCCGTGAGCCATGGCCGCTGAGCCTGCGCGTCCGGAGCCTGTGCTCCGCAACGGGAGAGGCCACAGCAGTGAGAAGCCCACATATCACAAAAAAAAAAAAAAAAAAAAAAGTCTTACTAAAATCTAGTATTGTTCTTTATGTCAAATATTAGTTCATTAATGCCAATTAAACTATTCCAGATGAGAAAAAAATAAAGAAAATCATTTCAGTTCCCCTGCCTAAAAATCTCTGATGTTTCCCTCATCAAATAAATCACACTACACCCTTAATGATCAGATCCCAAATTGCTTTTCAAGGTCTATTTCCCACAACTCCAGAGGCATGAATTATTTACCATTCCCTGAGCAGCCCATGACCTTACTGTTAAGCTCTCAATATTCTTCACCTGGTAAACTAGTATTCCTCCAAAACCATAAAATGTTATCTCCTCAATTAAGATATTCCCAATTCCCTAAAGGAGACCTGGTCTTATTTTAAGTTCCCATATTCCTATTCCCACATCATATTCCTTTGTAAGTTACATGTCTGTGAATTCCTCCACAACGGGTTTTTGGCTCTCCAGCCCTCCCATTCCATCCCTCCACCCTTCCTGTCTAAAAAACCATCTCGTACACAGTATATATTCAAACAATACCTATTAAACAAATAAATGAATGAATAAGTGTCCTTTACTGATCAAATACCTTCAGTTGCTTCCCATCTGTTAAAAGAACTCCACTGACAGCAGAAGAAATTTTATCTGCTTTTGCCCGATTTCCAGGCTCTTAATGATTAGACCCAGATGAATTTTTATAACTAATAACTTTCCATTACTAATTACCATCAACTAGCTGTCCTCTCCGTTAGTAATCCACAATTTTCTGTAATAGTTTTCCAAATATGCCAGAGATATTGCTGCAGTTCTGTCCTAAAAATTCATGTTGGAAAGAGGATTCTGAGAAGATGCCAGAATAGGAAGCATCAGGAATCCATCTATTCACCTGGGCAACAATTGCACTGGCAGAATCTGTCTCATACAACTCTTCTGAAACTCTGGAGTCTAAGGAAGTCTTGCAACTTCCAGAGGAAGGCCTGGATGGTAAATTTCAGCTAATTTTGGTCAATTTATAGCTGATGGTGCAGTAGTAGCTACCCCTCCCCCAACCCCAGCCATGTGGCTGGCAGCTGTACACTGTTCCTGGAGCAGTTTGCACACAGCATGTGGGAGCCAGGGTGGGCAAAAAGGGCCCGGTCTCCAAATATCAGGCATCCGTGTCCTGGTTGGGGACTGTTGCTTCTGCTCACAGAGGTGCAGACAAAGAAGTGGGCAGCACTGCTGTTGTAACTCCTCACATCCTTCCACCCAGCCCCCGCCAGCCCCCCTCCAGCTGAAGTGACTTCCAGGGGATTGAAAGGACTCCTGGCCTTCCCTCCCTCCTTCATTTTTCTCTTTTTACCCTTTCCACAGCCAGACATTAAAGACTAGGACATTGCATATCTGGGAAAATTAGAAAGTGACCACACACGCCCAGGGAAAGGCTCAGAAAAGACCTGAGCAGACCTTAAGTTTACACCTCAGGCTGATCCTTGGCACAGTGACAGCCCACAACAATTTTTTTTTTTTCTTTTAAATGAACAAAGCCAGTTAACAAACAACAGCAAACCTTGGGGACGAGGGAAATTCTGATTTCCAGAGCTACTACGTTATTAGATCTACACACCCAGTTTTCAACGAAAAATCACAACAGGAAATTATGGCCAACGCAAGGGGAAAAAAGAAATCAGAAACTGTCCCTGAAAAAGTCCTGATGGCAGACAAAGACTTTAAAACGACTGTCTTAAAGATGGCTGTACAACATTATGAATATATTCAGTGCCCCTGAACTGCATACTTAAAAATGACTAAGGCTGTGAATTTTGTTACGTGTATTTTACAGCAATTTTAAGAACTGAAAGAAAAAGAAACTCACATAGGAGTGGGGACAGAGGGTATATGGGAAACAGCTGTATCTTTTGCTCAATTTTGCTGTGAACCTAAAACTATATACACTGTGTATTTAAAAAGTATACAACAGGACTTCCCTGGTGGCGCAGTGGTTAAGAGTCCACCTGCCAATGAAGGGGACATGGGTTCGAGCCCTGGTCCAGGAAGATCCCACATGCCGCGGAGCAACTAAGCCCGTGCGCCACAACTACTGAGCCTGCGCTCTAGAGCCCATGAGCCACAACTCCTGAGCCCACGTGCCAAAACTACTGAAGCCCATGCACCTAGAGCCCGTGCTCCACAACAAGAGAAGCCACTGCAATAAGAAGTCCACGCGCCACAACAAAGAGCAGACCTCGCTCGCCGCAACTAGAGAAAGCCCAGGCTCAGCAATGAAGACCCAATGCAGCCAATAAATAAATAAAAATCTTACTTCAGCCACTTACAAGCCACATGACTTGGGCACCTCATTTAACATTTTCAAGCCCCCATTTCCTCATCTATAAAATGATACATTACAACTATCAATAAATGTTTTTTACTCTAATATAGATGTAAAAAAAAAAAAAATCTGGATCATGAATGCCATTCTGACCAGAAGACTAAAAAGGAAGAGGATTCTCAAACCTCAATAAATATTCTCTAAAACACAATCATGACTGCATAATATTCCACTGTGTGGATGTATCATATTTTATTTCCTTATAAATGGATATTTCCACAGTTTCCATATTTTTGCATTAATAAACTATTATGTAATAAGCACTTCTACACTCAAATCTTTTTCTTTTCTAATGACAAAATCCTGGAACGGTTTCCACTGGGTGAAAGACTGTAAATTACTTTAAGGGGTTTGATAAGTATTACCAATTTTCCCACAGAGTGCTTGTACTGACTCACACTCCTAATAGAAGTAGATAAGAAGAAATGAATAAACAGGATAACAAGAAGTGGCTATGAAATGAAGATAACCAACTTTTCTTACCTTTGCCAACACAGGTCATAATCTTAAGAAAGTCTGTTAATTTGATAGAGGCATAAGATTTTGTTTTTAAATAGCTTTTTACATGATGTCCAAAATACTACACATGTACAATGCAGACAAATTATAAAATATATGAAAGCACATAGGAGAAAGTTAAAATCATCTATAATTCAAACACCCAGAAATAATTATAATTAATATCTTATATACATATATCAATTCCTTTTCTATGCTACATATTTTTCTTTTTCTAAAAAAGGAAGGGAGGAAATCATACTGTATATGCTGGCTTAACTTTCTGAACTTAATAAACTGCTTAGTTTATAATATCTATAGAATACCACCATACAACAGTGTCACAATATACTCATTTATCACACTGCTTCCAATGTTTCATTCTTATCAACAATGCCATGGTAAACATTCTCTGTTAAAATCTTCCCACAGATCTTTCTTTAATTAGGATAAATCCACAGAAGAAAAAATGTTGAGTCAGAGGTTGCATATTTTTAAGATTTTTGATAGGTACTGAGCAAATTAGCCTCCAAAGAGGTTGTATCACTCTATGAGTTCCCATAATTTCCTCTACCTCCCCAAAGTGAGTATTAACAAAAAACTCACTTTGCTAATATGACTGGCAAACATCGGCTTTGTCAGTTAAATCTGCATTTTGATTACTGGTTAATTGAATATATATTCATATTTTTATTATCCATTTGCATTTCTTCTGTGAATTTCCCACTCTGCTGCCCCGTTTTTTCTTGTAATGCCAATATTTAATTTATATAGTTGTATGACATTTAGCTGTGGTGTTTACTAAGCCTCCTTTGGTCTCTGATCTGCCTTGTTTTTGAAGATCTTGACAGTTTTGAGGAGTACTGATCAGGCATTTTGTAGAAAGCCACTCAATCTGGGTTTTTTGGATTTTTTTTTTTCCTCATTGTTAGGCTAGGGGTATGGGTTATCGGGAGGAAGATCTCTTCACATCATACGGAGGACACATGCTATCAGAATGACTTATGACTATTAACATTAACTTTGAGGATCACCTGGACAAGCTGGTGTTTCTAGGCTTCCCCACTGTAAAGTTACTTCTCCCCCCTCCCCATACAGACACAAGTCACTCTTTGGAAGCATTGCAATAAATGTAGCCCACACTCAAGGAGAGGTTGGAGGGTTAAAGCTCTACCTCCTTGAGTAGGGAGTACCTACATAAATTTTTTGGAATTCTGTACGGGAGACTTGTCTCTTCTCTCCCACTTAATTATTCAGTCACTTATTCATATGACTATGTACTTGTTTATTTTTATTTTATACTTTAGGTTAAAATCCAACATTACGTTATTTATTTTGTTGCTCAAACTGCTCCAGTTTTGGCCCCTGGGATCTTTTTCAGGTTGGCTCCTGTGTTGCTTTGGCATGTTCCACTTTTTTTTTTTTTTTAATATTTCCTTACTTTCTGATACCATGTTCATTTTGTATATTTCCTGTGCAAACATAGATTAGCTATTTTTCCAAGGAGTCCTGGATGCTTTTATTGGAGAACGGTATTAAGCACCAAGATCTGGGCAGTGAGTGACATTACTGGCTTTTAAAAACTCTAAAAATATTTGATTGAAATGGCATTACATAACTGTTATTTGCTTTGGAAGGAATTGTCAACTTTAAAATACTTATTTTTCTCTGCTAGGAATATGGAATAACTTTTATCTATTGAGTTGTTAAAAGACAAGACTTGCCTTGTGCTAAGTTGTTTCTCAGCATAATAAAACAATTGCTTTTCTGTATATCACAGCAATGATAGTAATTTATATATCACTAGTATTTCCTCCATCTGCTAATGCAAATCTTCCAGATCCTACAAAGTCTCCAACAGCCCACGGGCTTTCTGCGAGCCTTTAGAGGAATGAGCCTCAGCCTTGGCGGCACATTAGAATCACCTGGGAAACTTAAACATCTCATGTCTAGTCACATCTCAAACCAATTCCACTGGAACCTCTGAGGGTGGGAAGTACTGTTCTAAAGGTCTCTGGCGATTACAATGTGTATCTTAGCTAGAGAAACACCACCTCAGTCTGTTTCATGGCCTCAATGAAAGCTCATTTCCAGTAAGTGCTGCTGAGCAATGCAGCAGGCACAGATCACCTCCCCCTTCCTCTGCAGAAACACTGGGCATCCATAAAATGCCAAGCTTCAAGTTTTGCCTTTTTTGAAATAAGGAAGAATATTTTGCTCCCTTACTAGACTGCCGTATAAGAGATACACATAAGCAGCACTGCCTGTGTCTTAACAAGATGATTCTTGTTCAATTATGTTTTAAAAGATAACTGTTTTGTTGTCTTCATAAAAACCATACCCACTCTATTCTCATAGGATTCACACATGAGTTGAATAGGTCTGGCCATAAGACAAAACTTAGTAATTACCACCATGCACTATTCAGAATCATTTCCCCTTTCCAAAGACCAAGATTTTTCTTAAAGGTTCAACCTCTTTTTCCCTCTGAGATACGATGAACATAATCATGGCAACATCAAAACCCACACCCAGCTCAACTCCTGACTGACTGACTCAATCCCACAGACAATTGCCCTATGAGAAGTAGAAGTGTGCCCATTTCCATGTATAAATACTACTTATTTCAAGCTCTACTATGCTTCTGTACAAGGTGTCTGGCATTAAATTAAAATTGTAAAACACACACAAAAGGGAAAAAAAACCCACTGCCAAGAAATATAGCAGCCAATAGAAACAGACTCATATGTGACCTGGATGTTGAAAATATCAGACAGGGGCTTTAAAATAACTATTTAAACTTTCTCATTATTAGACTGGAAGAAAAATTTTTTCCTATCTTTCATCTTTAATCACTTGAAAAGATAATTGAGAGTCTAAACCAGAACACTAATAACGTATTACAGGGCTTATAACTATGTAAAAATAAAACGTATGCTAACAATAGCATAAAAGAGGAGAGAGGAAATGGAAGTATACAAGGTATGGTATAAATTCTTTGAAAGCAGACTGTAATAACTTAAAAGATGTACACTCTAGGGCAAACCACATTAACAAACTGAAGAACAAAAATCATATGATCATCTCAATAGATGCAGAAAAAGCTTCTGACAAAACTCAACATCCATTCATGATAAAAACTCTCATCAAAGTGGGAGGGAACATATCTCAACATAATAAAGGCCATTTCTGACAAACCCACAGCTAAAATCATACCCAAAGGTGAAAAGCTGAAAGCCTTTCCTCTAAGATCAAGAACAAGACAAGGATGCCCACTCTCACCACTTTTATTTAACATAGTATTGGAAGTCCTAGTCAGAGCAATCAGACAAGAAAAAATAAAATAAATAAAAGGAAGCTAAATTAGAAAGGAAGAGGTAAAACTGTCAGTTTGCAGATGTCATGACACCATACATAGAAAACTCTAAAGTTGCCACTAAACAACTTTGAACTCATCAATGAATTTGGTAAAGTGGCAGGATACAAAATTAATATACAGAAATCTGCTGCATTTATATACACTAACAAGGAACCATCAGAAGAGGAGAAATTAAGCAAAAAAAATCCCATTTACCATTGCATCAAAGAGAATGAAATACCTAGGAATAAATTTAACTAAGAAGGTAAAAGAACTGTACTCGGAAAACTACAAGACACTGATGAAAGAAACTGAAGACAACACAAACAGATGGAGAGATCACTTTGTTCACTGATTGGAAGAATTAATATTGTCAAAATGAACATATTACCCAAGGCAATCTACAGATTCAATGCAATCCCTATTAAAATACCCGTGGCATTTTACACAAACTAGAATATTCCTAAAAGACCCCAAATAACCAAAGCAATTTGAAAAAGAACAGAGCTGAGGTTATCATACTCCTTGACTTCAGACTATACTACAAAGCTACAGTAAACAAAACAGTATGGTACTGACACAAAAACAGACTCATAGATCAATGGACCAGAATAGAGAGCCCAGAAATAAACTCACATACTTATGGTCAATTAATCTATAACAAAGGAGGCAAGAATGTACAATGGGGAAAAAAAGACAATCTCTTCAGTAAGTGGTGCTGGGTAAACTGGACAGCTACATGTAAAAGAATGAAATTAGAACATTTTCTTACACTGTATACAAATATAAGACCTGAAACCATGAAACTCCTAGGAGAAAACATAGGCAGAACACTCTCTGTCATAAATTGTAGTAATATTTTTTGGATCTGTCTCCTAAGCAAATGAAACAAAGTAAAAATAAACAAATGGGACCTAATTAAATTTAAAAGCTTTTGCACAGAGAAGGAAACCATCAACAAAACAAAAAGACAATCTACTGAATGGAAAAAAATATTTGCAAATGATACAACCAATAGGGGTTAATATCTAAAATATATAAGCAGGTCATACAACTCAATATCAAAAAAGCAAAAAACCCAATCAAAAAATGTGCAGAAGACCTGAATAGATATTCTCCCAAAGACATACAGATGGCCAACAGGCACATGAAAAGATGCTCAACAATGCTAATCATCAGAGAAATGCAATCTAAATCACAATGAGGTATCACCTCACACCTGTCAGAATGGCTATTGTCAAAAAGACCACAAATAAGAAATATTGATGAGGATGTGGAGAAAAGGGAACCCTCATGCACTGTTGGTGGGAATGTAAATTGATACAGCCACAACAGAAAATAGTATGAAGGTTCCTCAAAACACTAAAAATAGAACTACCATTTGATCCAGCAATTCCACTCCTGGGTATATATCCAAAGAAAATGAAGACCACAATTTGAAAAAATACATGCACCCCAATGTTCACAGTAGCATTATTTACAATAGGCAAGATAATGGAAGCAATCTAAGTATCCATCAACAGATGAATGGATAAAGAAGATGTAACACACACACACACATACACACACACAAATACTACTCAGCCATAAAAAAGAATAACATTTTGCTATTTGCAACAACATGGATGGACCTAGAGGGTATTATGCTCAGTGAAATAAATCAGACAAAGACAAATACTGTATGCACTTATATGTGGAATCTAAAAAATAAAACAAATAAATGATTATATCAAAACAGAATAAAACAAAAACTTAAAAACAGGTATAACAAATAAGCAAAAATAGAATGTAAATTAAATGGAATCACAAAAAAAATTCAATTTATCCAAAACAGATCAAGAAAAAGAAAGAAACAGAACAGGAAACAGATGGGATATAGAGAAAAAAACTAACAATATGGCAGATTTAAATTCAATCATACCAATTATTATATTAAATATAAATTATCTAGAGACCCTAAGTAAATTCAGAGATTCCCAGAACAAAGAATGTTACCAGGGATAAAGACAGGTATTACATAATGATAAAAGAAAACAGCACAAACAAATGAACAAAATAACACATAACAATCCTAAATGTGCATGTGCCCAAAACCAGAGTTTCAAAATATATGCAGGAAAAACTGACAGAACTCACAGAATAGAAAAATCAACATCATGATTGGAGACCAACATTTCTCTCTTAGTAATTAACAGAATAAGCAGACAGATAGAAAGGATACAGAAAGTCTGATCAACACTAGCAATCAACTTGACATCACTGATATTTATAGAACACTCCACTCAGCATCAGCAAAATCCACATTCTTTTCAGTGCATTTGCAACATTTACTAAGCTAGACCATGGGAGAGATTGTGAAGCAAACTTCAAAACTGCAAAACAATTCAAATAATCTCCAAAGGATGTTCTCTGATAGCAACAGAATTGAACTAGAAATCAGTAACAGAAAAGGTCTCTGGAAAAAAATCTCCAAACATTTAGAAACTGAACAACACATTTTCAAATCCATTGACAGATACAAACTACCAGAGGTCCCTCAAGGAAAAACAACCTGAATAGCCCTATACCTATTATAGAAATTGAATTTCCAGTTTAAAACCTCTTCGCAAAGAAAACTTCAGGCCTACATGGCTACATACAAACTCTTCCAGAAAACAGAACAGTAGAAAACACTTCCCACATCATTTAATAAGGCCAACACAAGGCTGATACCAAAACTAAACAAAGAAATAATAAGAAAATTCCAAGCCAATATCCTTCATGAACCTTAACAAGTCTTAGAAAGGAATGAAATTCTGAGACATGCTACAACATTGATGAACGTTGAAAACAATATGCTAAGTGCAATAAGCCAGATACAAAAGGACAAATAATGTATGTTTCCACTTATATAAGGTACCAAGAATCATCAAATTCAGAGACAGAAATTAGAACAATGGTTACCAGTGGCTAGAGGAAGGGGAATAGGGAATTATTATTTAATGTGTAGAGTTTTATTTTGAGATGATGAAAAAGTTCTAGAGATGACGGTGGTGATGGCTGCACAACACTATGACTGTACTTAAAGCCACCAAAGTATACCTTGAAATTGGTTAAAACAGTAAATTTTATGTTATGTATATTTTACCACCTTAACAGAACTTCCCTGGCAGTCCAGTGGTTAAGACTCTGCACTTCCACTGCAGGGGGCACGGGTTCGATCCCTGGTCAAGGAACTAAGATCCCACATGCCATGTGGCACGGCCAAAAAGTTGAAAAAAAGTACCAAAAAAAAATCCTTAACAAAATGTTAGCAAACTTAATCCAGCAATAAATAAAAAAGGATAATACATTACAAACAAGTGGTATCTATCCAAAGAATGCTGGTAGACATAAATAATGCAAAAGAATCTACAAAAAAGCTATCAAAAGTAATAAATTTTAATAAACTAATGAGTTTATAGCAAGGTAGCAGGCCCCAAATATATAAAAAACACCAAAAAATAGTAAACTTTACTGCACATAGATCATACCTCAATAAATCTGACTTTAAAAAACAAAACAACAGGAAACCAAATAAGTAATAGTGGTACCAGTGAATCTCCTTATCTTGTTCCTATCTTAAATGAGAATGTCTGTTTCTAATGGAAATGTATTAAATATAGTATGTTTCTAATGGAAATGTATTAAATATAGTATTGACTAATAACTTAATGATAGACATTTAAAAAATATATTTTAAAATACCTTTACCCCTAGTTCATAAGGATATTTTTTTAAAAAGTGACCAAATCTTTTAAAATGTAGCCTGAAAAGTATTTCAGACAAAAATATGGTTCCTCTTTAATCTACCTATGTAAATATATTAATGGTAATTTCTTAATATTAAACCAACCATCCTTAGTTTCTTGAAGCAAATTCTGGTTCATGGCATATAGTTCTCTTAATATAATGTTAATTTTATTTGCTAATACTTAGGTTTTTTGCTACTATAGTTGTGCAATTGGTTTATAACCTTCTGTACTGTTAAGTTTTATTTATGAATTAAATCAGTTTTGTTCCATGTACTGGAAGTCTTTGGTTTTATACTTTGCATGTTTTATTGGCTGGATTATCTGTTCTTAGAAACAGGGAAAAGCTTGCCCATAGAACTGTCAGGAATAGAGTCTTCTTTAAAGTAAATTCTTTGGACAACATTTGCTATTTCTACCAACATAATTAGAATTTTCAAGTTTTCTACTTAAAAAAATATCAATCTGGTAATTGATATTTTCCTCCAAATAATTTTTTATCAGTATTTTCAAATTCTTCAACATAATTATTATATGATACTGTTAATTTTAAAAATCCTCTAATATTTCTAATATTTCTCTAATATTCCTAATATTCCAATATTTTGCTAAGTGACTTCCTAGAGTTTATTATGGCCAATCTACCTGGATCTTTCAATTCTACACTTTTCTATCTTCTGATTTTGCTCAATTTTGTTTTTATTTTTATTACATGCCTCCTGTTGCTAACCTTTGGCTAAATTTGGGAGGTGAATACATTTTTTCTTTCATTGAAAAATAATAAATGCAGGGCTTCCCTGGTGGCGCAGTGGTTAAGAATCTGCCTGCCAATGCAGGAGACATGGGTTTGAGCCCTGGTCCCACATGCTGTGTGGAGCAACTAAGCTTGTGCGCCACAACTACTGAGCCTGCACTCTAGAACCCGCCAGCCACAACTACTGAGCCCTAGCACCACAACTACTGAAGTCTGTGCGCCCTAGAACCCATGCTCCGCAACAAGAGAAGCCATGACAATGAGAAGCCCGCGCACTGCAACGAAGAGTAGCCCCCGCTCACCGCAACTAGAAAGCCCACGCGCAGCAACGAAGACCCAGCGCAGCCAAAAATAAATAAATAAGTGAATAAATTTTTTTTAATTAAAAAAAATGCACATATACAACTTTGGCTGTATCCTATAAATATATGTATATGTGTGTATTTATATAAAATTACAATTTGTTATTTTTAATAGTCATTGCAGTTGAGGTTTCTGCCTTGATTTAGTAGCTATTTAGGAAAAGAAATGACAAGTGGACTTCTTTCATTAATTCCGAATTTTATTGCACTGTCGCCAAATACAATGGTCTATCAAATTTCTGCTTTATAGACTATATTGAGATTTTTCTGTTTTTTAGCATGGTTACCTTCTATAAATGTTCCATGAATGCTTGAGGAGAAGGGGTATTCTTTGTCAGGTACCCAGTGATAGAGCTGAAGTAATGTGAGGAAGGTGTCCATTTAGTGGGGTGGCAGAGATGAGAAATTAGTTATAAATAGGAGATTAAGCACATAAGTAGACATATAAAGGATAATGGGATCCGGAAGAACAACTTCTAGAAGAGTGTTTAGCTTTGTAAGGAACTACCAAACTGTCTTCCAAAGTGCCTGCACCATTTTGCATTCCCACTAACCATGAATGAGTCCCTGTTGCTCTGCATCCTTGTCAACAATTTGGTATCGTCAGCTTTTTGGATTTTGCTCATTCTAAAAGGTATGTAGCACTGTTTCACTATTGTTTTAATTTGCAATCCTTTAATTATAAAAGATATTGAGTGTGTTTTTATATGCTTATATGCTGTCTGTACACATTCTTTGGTGATGTGTCTGTTTGGATCTTTTGCTCACTTTATAATTGGGTGGTTTGTTTTCTTGTTGTTAAGTTCTTTTTATATTTTGGATACAAGTCTAGGTAGTAAAGAATTTAATCTTACCCAAAGACAGGTCTGCCTTTTGCCCTTAGCTCCTGGGGGGTAATCTCTAAACCCTTGGAGTTTATTTATTTATTTATTTATTTTTACTGTGTTGGGTCTTCCTTTCTGTGCGAGGGCCTTCTCTAGTTGTGGCAAGCGGGGGCCACTCTTCATCACAGTGCGTGGGCCTCTCACTATCGCGGCCTCTCTTGTTGCGGAGCACAGGCTCCAGACGCGCAGGCTCAGTAGTTGTGGCTCACGGGCCTAGTTGCTCCCTTGGAAGGTCTCGTCTGATAAAAGTGTCTTTGCTTAACTGGAGGCATTGGGCCAGCCACATAGTCACAATATAATTTAGGGTGGAGGCTTTGAGTAACATCAACAATGAGATTTAGGTTGGGGGCATTTGGGCCATGTGGTATCAGCTTGACCTCCTGAGGAAATGGTGACTTAAATCTGCCACATGAGTAGCTGGTCAGGTTTACATGATCAAATCCCAATAAAGCTCCTGTGAGCTTCTCTGGTTGGTAATACTCCACATGAGCTGTCAAACATAATACCAGGAAAGTAATGTTGTCCATGACTCCATGGGGAGGACAACTTGGAAACTCCACATATGGAACTTTCTGGACTCTGCTCTATGTGTCTTTTTTTTTTTTTTTTTTTTTGCGGTACACAGGCCTCTCACTGTTGTGGCCTCTCCTGTTGCGGAGCACAGGCTCCGGACGCGCAGGCTCAGCAGCCATGGCTCACGGGCCAAGCCGCTCCACGGCATGTGGGATCTTCCCGGACCGGGGCACGAACCCGTGTCCTCTGCATCGGCAGGCGGACTCTCAACCACTGCGCCACCAGGGAAGCCCCTCTATGTGCCTTTTTACTTGATTGATTTTAATCTGTATCCTTCAGTTGTACTAAATCATAACCGTGAGTATAACAGCTTTCAGTGAATTCTGTGAGTCCTTCCGGAGTATTAGCAAACCTAAAAGGTGACTTTGGAGAACCGTGAATTCACAACTGGTGTCAGAAGTTAAGGGCAGTCTTTTGTGCACTATTCCCAAACTTTGCAATTGGCTAATTTCACTAAGTCCTTTTTAAGATATGTTTTGCTGTTGTATCTAAAAAATCACTGCCACACCCAAGGTCACCTAGATTTTCTTCTATTTTTCTTCTACTAGGTTTATCTTTTTTTTTAATTAAAAATTATTTATTTATTTAAATTTGCCTGTGTTCAGTCTTCGGCGCTGCGCGCGGGCTTTCTCTAGTTGCAGCAAGCAGAGGCTACTCTTTGTTGCAGTGCATGGGCTTCTCATTGCGGTGGCTTCTCTTGTTGTGAAGCACGGGCTCTAGTCATGTGGGCTTCAGTAACTGTGGCACGTTGGCTCAGTAGTTGTGGCTCATGGGCTTAGTTGCTCCACGGCATGTGGGATCTTCCCAGACCAGGGCCCGAACCCGTGTCCCCTGCTTTGGCAGGCAGATCCTTAAGCACTGCGCCACCAGGGAAGTCCCTAGAAGTTTTATCTTTTTATGTTTACGTTTAGGACTATGATCCATTTTGAGTTAATTTTTGTGACAGGTGTGAGGTCTGCATCTAGTTTTTTTTGCACATGGACTTCAATTATTCCAGCCTCATTTGTTGACAAGATTCTCCTTTCTCCACTGAACTGCCTTTCCTCCTTTGTCAAAGATCAGTTGACTGTATTTGTATATATAAACAGGTCTGTTTCTGGGCTCTCTATTCTGCTCCATTGATGTATGTTTCTACTCTTTCCCTAATACTATACTGTCTTGATCACTTTAGCTTTATAGTAAGCCTCAAAATCAGGTAGTATAAGTCTTAGATATTGTTTTTTGACCCAATCTGAGTCTCTGTTCTTTAAACTTATATATTAATGTATTCACTTTTATTCTGATTACCAATTAGGTGGTCTTACATTATGTCACTGTTATTCTTGATGATTTTTAATATTATCTCCTGTATTTTCTGTCCTTGTCTAATCACACTGTAGACATTTTCTTTTTCATAATAACACTATAAATATTCTTCCATTGTCTTCCGCTATTTAATAGTGAACAGATTGCTTTTTGTAGCAGTACCCTTTTCACCCCTTGCCTGGATGTTTACAGTACATCTTTTAATCTTCCTCAAAATCTGCAGTGATACATTGAGTACTTTCCCTATATCAGTGAAATCCTTTAAACTGTAAACTTTGGTCCTTGTTGAGCTCAAGGAAGATAACAGTCTTCCATTTTACCTTTGATTATTGCTTCTCTTCTATCTATATGCTCCTTTATTCGGGAATACTACTTATCTACATACTGAGTCTTTATCCTCTGTACCTATCATTTTCATTTTTGACCCTTTTCCATTGCTGTATTTTGGAAGACCTTCTCCAGGTTCTCTTCCACATCACTTACTTGATTTTCACCATTCACCATCTTCTGACTCCTTCATTGTGGATTTTAATAGTACATTGAATTTCACTATCATAATTTATGAGTTTTGAGTAGTCATGAGGAAAACTTAACATGCAGAAAAGTACAAAATGATTCAAGATCCTTTGCAATCATGTTTATTTCCTCTAGTTCCAGGGCCCTGCAGTCAGTCTATCTGGATTCAAATGTGAAACCTAACTCTGGCTAGTTGTATAATCTCAGGGGAAGTAATTTAACCTATTTACTTCAATTTTCTTGGGAATAATCATTTAATTAGCTAATTCATGCAGGGTTTTAATACAGTATCTCGTACTCAATAAACATTTAGCTATTATTACTATAATCTTCACTAATATCTCAGCTGGTTCCCTTTTATGTCAATCTGTTATCTTTTACATACTATTTCAGATTCATTAGATAATTCTGAGAAGAAAGCAACTCCCATCTAATATTTTCTTGTTTCCTTTATCAATTTTTTCCAAGTATGATTTTCCTCTGTGTCTTAAATAGAAAATTTCCTTCTTTTATTTTGCAGAATTTCTTAAGAAGCCCATGATGCCTTTTTAAAAAATGCTGTCAATTATTTGAAAGTTGAGAAAACGATCTAGGTTTGGTGTTTGCTAAGAAAAAGTTAGACAAACTCTAGTTTGTCTCTCCCCTTTACTGTCCATTGGGGCATTATTTGACTTTTAACTCTTAGTTCTTAAGTTGGAGAAAAGATTGATTCACACAACGCTTAGCCGTATTTCCAGTGTTAGGCAGTCACATCATTACTATGACTATCATATGTTTTGGAGATTAAGGATCTCTTTGAGGATCCCATTAAAATTATATACTCTCTCTCCAAAACATGGAATTTTAATTACCAATTCAGTCCGTCATGCCTTGAAGTCAATTCATGGATTCTAGGTTAAGGATCCCCTCCCTTACTATGGTTCTGATTAGCTAATGAAGGCTCTCCTGATCCTGTTACCTTGTTATGTGATGCACATGACTGATAATTTAATCCTGGTTACTTTGGAATAGAATATAGTTCTTCCCTAGTCCAAAGTAGGGCTTAACCAAGAGTTGTTTAAGCTGGTGACTGGTGCAAGGGCATTCATCAAATTGTTCTTCTCTTTGTAAATATTTGAAAATTTCAAAATAAAAAGCTTCATTTGTGAGTTTATTTGTGTATAGGGCCTAAAGAAAATGCATACCACCCCATGGGTTTTCCTCTCCCTGCCTCTTCCTACTTCACATCTGAAAATACACCATAACCAGTCCACCTCTGCCCCCGCCTTTACAGAACTGTGGTCACCAAGGGAAGTATAGAGGTAACGATAAGAAAGATGGGAGGGAGAAAAAGAGCCCTGGAGGCTGTAGATAGCAGTTGCAACACCGCAGGAGATAGTTGGCAATTCTCTCGTTGGCAAAGCACTTACTTCCTTAAATGTAGGTATGCAGTAGAGATGGGTAGGAAATTACCTTTTTCCTGCCTGTCCCTGCTATTCTGTCTTGGGGATCTGTCTTTACTTCTACTGGTAGAAAATCCTCCTGATGCCTGGCATATTTTAATTTGTATTTCTAGTTTCTCATTCTATTTGTAATCCTGCTTCTCTGTGTATCTTCACCTATTTGACCATGGGAGAACAGAGGAAATTAAGTTGGGTTCCACTAGCTGGCTGCCAGCTAAACCCAGGCTTCCCACAGTTGAAATCTTGAGGCTAAAATGCCCTACAATAACCTGGCACGTGTTCAGCCTGGGACCAGCAGATAAGCGGAAGAAATAGCTTCTTATCTACTCTTGCCTCCCTTAACTTTCAACCACACTACGAATTTACATAAACAGAAATGTTCATGGATATTACTGAGCATATAGAATAGAGCACATTAAAAAGGAAAGTGTTATTTTTCTCTCAAGGAAGCTCTACTCCAGACCAAAATGTCAAGAAACTGCCAATAGATCTAAGGTTTAAATCTAAGCATTGTATGGGCTTCCCTGGTAGCGCAGTGGTTAAGAATCCGTCTGCTAGTGCAGGGCACACGGGTTCGAGCCCTGGTCCCGGAAGATCCCACATGCTGTGGAGCAACTAAGCCCGTGCGCCACAACTAATGAGCCTGCGCTCTAGGGTCTGTGAGCCACAACTACTGAGCCTGCGCACCACACCTACTGAAGCCCGTGCACCTACAGCCCATGCTCCGCAATAAGAGAAGCCACCGCAATGAGAAGCCCACGCACCACAACGAAGAGTAGCCCCCGCGCGCCTCACCTAGAGAAAAGCCCACGTGCAGCAACAAAGACCCAGTGCAGCCAAAAATAAAATAAATAAATTAAAACCAAAACAAAAGCCTAAGCAATTGTAGCAACCAACTAGAAATACTCAAGTTCCTCCACAATAGAGTGTACATGATAAAACCTATAAACTGGTGAGATAATAGGCCAATTATCAGAGACAGTCTCCAAATAAACTGAAAAATAAGTTAGCACACAAATAATACTAAAACCAGTTAGCATAACAAGGGGCATTGAGATTACTCAGTGGTATAGTTCTTTAAATTACTTCTGGTCTTGTCAATAATGTTCCATGTTAATCAAAAATTTCCTGAGAGGGCTTCCCTGGTGGCGCAGTGGTTGAGAGTCCGCCTGCAGATGCAGGGGACACGGGTTTGTGCCCCAGTCCAGGAAGATCCCACATGCCGCGGAGTGGCTGGGCCCGTGAGCCATGGCCGCTGAGCCTGCGCGTCCGGAGCCTGTGCTCCGCAACGGGAGAGGCCACAACAGTGAGAGGCCCGCGTACCGCAAAAAAAAAAAAAGATATAATTTATAATAATACCAAATATGAACATGAAATACTTAGGGATAAATTTAACAAAATATGTGCAAGGCCTATACAATGAAAACTATAATATTTTGCTGAGACAAATTATAGAAGATTTAAATTAATGGGCAGATCAAACATGTTTATAAATTAGAAGATTCAATATTAAGTTGTCAAAGCTTTCCAAATTCATCTATAGATTCAGTGCAATCCCAATCAAAATCTCAACAGGCAGTTCAGTAGAAATTTACAAGCTGATTCTAAAATTTATATAAAAATGCCAGACTTAATATAGCCAAAACACCTCTGAAAAAGAACAAAGTTGGGGGTCTTACACTACCTGATTTTAAGACTTAATATACAGCTACAGCAGAGTTTCTCAACCTTGGTACCAGTGACATTTTGGACTGGCTAATTCTTTGTGATGGGGAACTGTCCTGTGTACTGTAGGATTTTTAGCAGCATCCTGGCCTCTACCAGAGCAAATCCTCCACACCCCAAGTGTGACAATTAAAAATGTCTCCAGACACTGCCAAATAACTCATAGAGGGCAAAACTGCCCTTCATTGAGAACCACTAAGCTATGTAAGTATAGTGTGTTACTGTCATAAAGACAAATATTTAAATCAATGGAACAAAATAGGATCTAGAAATAGACCCTCAACTATGTATCAGCTGATATTTGACAAAGGCACAAAGCAATTCTATGGGGAAGGATAATCTTTTCAATAAATGATGCTATAATGATTGGTTATTTGTATGTAAGAAAGATATACCTCACCCCTCACCTCAATCCATGTGTAAAAATTTAATTCAAAACTTACCCCAAGCTTAAATTTAAGAGCCAAAACTATATAAAACTCCAAGAAAAAAATATAAGCAAAAACCTTAGTAATCTTGGCTTAGACAAAGATTTCTTAAATAGGACATAAAGAAGAACAAACTATTTTTTAAATTGACAAACTGCACATGAAAATAGGAAAGATGGGGAATTCCCTGGCAGTCCAGTGGTTAGGACCCGGCACTGTCACTGCAGGGGGCCTCGGTTCAATCCATGGTTGGGGAACTAAGATCCTAAGAGCTGCACGGTGCAACCGAAAAAAAAATTTTTTTTAATAAAATAAAGAAAATAGAATAGGTATTTACTCTTCAAAATTTAATGTTAAGAAAATTAAAAGGCAAGCTACAGGTTGGGAGAAAATACTTGCAATATATATATCTGATAAAGGACTTGTATCCAGAATAAGACAAACAGACCAATTTAAACATGGGCAAAAAAATTTGAACTGTTATTTCAAAGAAGATATGCCGATGGCAAATAAGCATGTGAAAAGATGCACAACATCATTACTCACTGGGGAAATACAAATTAAAACCACACTGAGATATCATATAAACCCACTAGAACAGCTAACATGAAAAAAGACTGACTATATCAAGTGCTAGCAAGGATGCAAGGCAACTAGAACTCTCATACATCGCTGATGGGATGACTGATTTGTACAGACACTCTGGGAAACATTTTGGTGATTTCTTATAAAGTTAAATATACACATACCATTGACCCAGCAATTCCACTCATAACGAAAACTTATGTCAACATGTAAGTCTGCATTTGAATGTTAATCACAGCAGCCTTATTCATAATAGTCGACAACTGGAAACAACACGAATGTTCATCAACTCATGGACGGATAAACAAGTTGTGGTACATCCATACAATGGAACAAAAAAGAACTGACACACAACACAAATAAATCTCAAAAGCATTATCCTAAGTATTGATACAAGAATCTAGACACAAATGATATTAATAAAATATATTAAAATATTCTATATGGCTAAAAATAATTCTGATTTTCAGTAGTCGTTTTTTTGGTTACATGAATCATTGGCACTTACCATCTTCTGTTATTTAACTTATGTCCCCTTAAATCAACTATAAACCCTTCTGCCATAGGGGTTACTGCGTATCTCTGTACAGCACTTCACAATATTAAAAATAATACCACATATTTGTCCACCAATCTACTGGCTGCATAATTCTCATTTAATAAAACAAGTGGAATGTACTATGCATACCACAATGCAGTCAGGATACCTGGATTCAAATCTCAGTTGACTACGTGGGTGACCTGTGGTAAGTCATTTAATCTATATGAAACTAAGTTTCCTTATTCATTAAACTGAACAGCATTGGGATAAAGTGGGGAAAGACAGAGTTGGGGATTTGGGGTGGGTACAACCAGCAATCCTAATGTATGTGAGGCCAATAAGGACGGTTAAACCTCTTGAGAAGCAAAGGGCCAAAAGTTACACTTGAACTTGAGTTTTCAGAAGAACCACAGTCTGAGAAAGTGGGATCTCATGAGCCTTCTTATATATTGGCTTTTAAGCAGGAGATATCACAAAAGTCACCACGGGGCAGAAAAATAATCATAGTAAACATCCATTTTCAATCCTTCAATGTAGTTTCCTTCCGTCACTGGGAACAGGATTCAACAAGCACTACATATAGGGAAAATTAGCTATTTTAGACTGATATAAAACAAGTTAGCTTCACTCTACTGATATGTTGTTGCCATAGTAAACCATCTCAATAAGAGAAATCACAGGATCAAATATTTTGTATATGTGTTTGGCTGAGAATTTACAGTTGGTAGAATTATGAATGTCTATAAATCAAAAGCCAAAGTCACTCAAAGAATTACAACATGGCGAGGCTGAGAGGCTTCATTAGGGTTTTGCTGTGTACCCACCATATGCCAAAAACATGTGCAAGGTCACATGTGTACCATTTAATCTTCACAATTGCCCTTATCAGGTATCAGCTAGCTGTTTCAGAGATGAGAAAATTGACATTCCGGAACACAATTTAGTAATTTGCCCATTTGTATGTGACATTAGTGTGGCAAGGCTAGGATTCAAACTCAGAGCTTTTGATTCCATGTCCTTACCACTACTTAAGCCTATTACCACTATATAAAAGCCCAGCTTCCAATTATTGAAACTAGCACATTTCCTAGAAGATAGTAGGCTTAGTAATTTTTAGTTTTTTTCTAAGGGAGACAGGAGGCAGCTATGATCCAAGAGAGTCAGGAAACAGGTTATTACCTCCAGCTATCAGAAGGGGAAACTAAAGTTTATATATAAAGTGATAAAGCAAGTTTTTGAATCTTGGAATTCCCTGCCTTTTCTCTACACTAGTATTACTTTGACATTCATCATAATGATGATGGTGAAGAGGAGAAAAAGACAGAGGAGGAGAAAAAGTACACTGAATTACAAGGCCAAGTATTTTCCTTCTTTGAATAGCCTACGCATATTTACTGAGTACCTATAAAGGTCAAACACAGCACTTGGCACTGGGGAAATATCGGTGAATAAATAAACAAGACATAGTTCCTACCCAAGGGAACGTTCACCCTAGTAGGAAGATACAGACAACTAAATATATAATTAAAATATAGTGTGGGGGAAAAAAAAAAAAAATATATAGTGTGGGGCTTCCCTGGTGGCGCAGTGGTTGAGAGTCCGCCTGCCGATGCGGGGGACACGGGTTTGTGCCCCAGTCCGGGAAGATCCCACATGCCGCGAAGCAGCTGGGCCCGTGAGCCATGGCCGCTGAGCCTGCGCGTCTGGAGCCTGTGCTCCGCAACGGGAGAGGCCACAGCAGTGAGAGGCCCGTGTACTGCAAAAAAAAATATATAGTGTGGATGCAAAGACAGGTCAGCACAGGGTGCCACAGGAGCACAGATGAGACAAATTAAACCCAGAGAGGCCAGAAGTAGGGCTCCAAGACATCCAGTTAAATGTGAATTTCAAATAAACAATGAATACGTTTCTAGAGTATGCCCCTAATACTGTCCTGTATTTTTATTTGCTATACCCGGCAACACTAGGTGGGGATGATGTTTAGAAAAGTGTCTTAGAGAAAATGATACCCAAGATGGAAACTGAATTATCAGTATTACTTATCCCCAACAAATTTGGGGACCCCCATGTGGCGAGGATCTGAAAGCCCCTGACAACAGCCAGGGAAGAACTGAGGGCCCATGCCAAAAGTCACATAAGTGAGCCATCTTAGAAGCAGATGTTCCAGACATAGTCCAGCTCTCAGATGACGACAGCCCTGGCCCAGGGCTTGATTACAATACACAAGAGACCCTGAGGCAGAATCACCCAGCTAAGCCACTCCTGGCCCTCAGAAACTGTGTGGGATAATAAATGCTTGTTGTTAGCTGTTAGGTTTCAGGGTAATTTGTTATGCAGCAACAGAAATGCTCTGCCCATCACAGGAGTTCGGCATCCTGTAAGAATGGGACCATGCTAGTACTCCATTGTGCTCCATCGTGGCTGAGAGCAGCCACAGTCAGTGTGGGTGGCCTCAGCAAGAATGAGGCAGTGGATCCAGAGGGGCCACAGCTGCCACTGTCAGTCAGTTACGCCTCCGTTCAAGCAGGAGATCTGAATGGCGTATCTCCACAGCCTCCACGGGATAACAAAGTTTGTTAACGACAGCCTATCCTTTCTGAAACAAAATACTTTTAAAAGATCTTTCTAAAATTACAAAATAAAAAATATTTCTCTGAGATCAGCTTAATCACTTCAGGGAATTGTGTGAAAATAGAAACACAAGCAGAATAAGAGAAAAAATTAGCAGAGCTAAGAATGGCAAAGCTATTTCATGTACGTTAAGAATGGAAACGGCTCTGCAACCAAGAAAAGAGTTTGCTCCTGGGTGGCTTGTTTTGACTCTCCCATCCAGAAGGGAATTTCTGAAACTTAAGCATAATGTGCAACTGAAGAGCTGTGAACTGTGGTTAATCAACTAATCCAGAATTTCTAAGAGTATCTGTTGAAACAATTTGAGTATTATGAATTCCATAAATTATTGTATTCCAATAGATTAAGTTTAAGTGATTGCATTCTAACTATCTAATATGAATAGAAAAATCTCAGAGAAAGACATTTCCCTCCTTTTCCAAAAATACAGGATGAGTTGGAAGGGAGTAGGTAATAACAGTAAAACTAAATGTGGCTGCAGGGAGATGCTAGAAGCTTTCTTTGATCACAGGCCCCAGACTCAGCCCCCTTGGCTTTATATAATAAGGTTTTCTATCCAAACCATCTCAGGGGTCATATGCTATTATGACACATTATTCCCCAGGCCAGTTCAACACCAACTGAGCTTAGTATGAGTTAATGCTGGAATCCTTTAAAGTCTGTGTTCCAGATATACCAGATGTTACTTTTCTCCTCATGGTTTGCAAAACAGTCACAATTATCTTAACAAGATCCCCAAATCAAATTTCATAGAAACTGAGATAAGGATACTGCCTTAAAAAGCTTACCTCTCCAGGATAGTACAATTCACTGATTTAAATAAAGCCTGATCTAACCTATGTTTTCTAGAAATTGCTATGTGAATTAATATTTTTAAGTAAACTTTTAAATTTTATTTATTTTATTGAAGTTAGTTGATTTACAATATTATATTAGTTTCATGTATAAGCTGACAAGTTTTAAAATATCCAGTTCATTTAACAATTACCTTGGGATACTAATCCAAGAGAGAACACAGCGACGTAAACAAATAAAATCTAGACTATCTTTGAATTTGAGTATCTGATGTTACAGAATAAAGCAACAGTTACTTAGATATTTTTATACAAAATTAAGTAGCAGTTTTATATATTTGCTTTGATCAATTACATAAAATTGAAACACACATTAAACAAAGCACTGAAGTTTCAGGCCTAAGCCCTGTGCATTTTCTTTGTAGCCGCTCTAACACATATGGTTAAGATTTTCCAATGACTGTATCCAATGTTTCTCAACAACTGGGTTGGTTCATAGTGAGGTTTAAAGATCTGGAACCAAAAACCAAGGAAAGCTTTAAAAACTGGCAGCAAATAACAATTTCTAGAGGATTAGCTGTCTTTTCTAACTAAATAATACACTATAAAATTTTGTGATCCAAAGTAGAAGAGAGTTGAGGAAAACAACATTCAACACAAAGCTCTTTAATATCATCTAGGATAACAGATGCTGGTCAGACAGTTTCACTGTTCCTGATCTCTCTGCCTCTAGCTTTCTTTCCTTGTATTTGGAACTTCTTTTATTTTCCTTCTCTTAAAGCATTATTTCCCCTAGTTCTCTTTGTTCATAAGTAGCCAATATATATTGTAGAATTTACTTCACCGATACACCTTAACTAATATTATGATAACACTAACCTTGCTTTTTATTTTAATGGGAATTTGAATAGATTCTCCCAAAATTTGAACTATAAGAAAAAAATCACTAAAATGTGTAATATCTCCAGTGATTTCACGATTTTACCTTTCTCTCCTCTGACTTGTCTATGGGGTTATTTTGAGAAAAAGTTCCACTTTAAAAAATTCCACTAATAACAATTTTCTCTTACTCATTTCAAATACTTGTTTTTAAACTAAACATACAAAATTTGAGGGGAGTGGACAAGTGGAAACGCCAACAAAACCTGAGAAGAGAAAAACTTGATAGTGGAATTTTGTCTTTGTTTCATCCACTCAACAGATAGATGTTAAACACCTGTGAGTCACTTACCTAGCACTGTGCTAGGTACAAGTCCTACTTTGTCTCAAGAGCCTGCCACTACAATATAATTTTAAAATACCAACGAGGCTAATAAGATTATACATGTATAACTTACATATTATATATACAAACTGGATTTTTTTTTTTTTACTGGAGAATTTGAATTATTTTGTGCTTTCCACCTTGTTCTAAAGACTCAGACAATAGGAAGAAGGGAATAAATTCTGAGAACTATACTTTTAGAGTTCGGAATAAGGGTACCAGTGGATGAAACAGAAAGAAAATCGAGATGATAAGAACATTTCAAACTTATCAAAGCTCTAAAAGTAATACAAAAATCTGTGTAGTCTGCAGAAATACAAAGCATCCTAAGAGACCACTACAAGCAACTCTATGCCAATAAAATGGACAACCTGGAAAAAATGGACAAATTCTTAGAAAGGTATAACCCTCCCAGATGGAACCAGGAAGAAATAGAAAATATGAACAGACCAATCACAAGTAATGAAATTGAAACTGTGATAAAAATCTTCCCAAAACCAAAAGTCCAGGACCAGATGGCTTCACAGGTGAATTTTATCAAACATTTAGAGAAGAGTTAACACCCATCCTTCTCAAATGCTTCCAAAAAACTGCAGACGAAGGAACACTCCCAAACTCATTCTATGAGGCCACTATCACCCTGATACTAAAACCAGACAAAGATACTACAAAAAAAGAAAATTACAGACCAATATCACTCATGACTATAGATGCAAAAATCCTCAACAAAATACTAGCAAACAGAATCCAAGAACACATTAAAAGGATCATACACCATGATCAACTGGGATTTATCCCAGGGATGCAGGATTCTTCATTATGCGCAAACCAATCAATGTGATACACCATATTAACAAACTGAAGAATAAAAACCATATGATCATCTCAATAGATGCAGAAACAGCTTTTGACAAAATTCAACACCCATTTATGATAAAAACTCTCCCAAAAGTGGGTATAGAGGGAACCTACCTCAACATAATAAACGCCATATATGACAAACCCACAGCAAACAACATTCTCAATGGTGAAAAACTGAAAGCATTTCCTCTAAGGTCAGGAACAAGACAAGGATGTCCACTCTCACCACTACTATTCAACATAGTTCTGGAAGTCCTAGCCACAGCAATCAGAGAAGAAAAAGAAATAAAAGGAATACAAATCGGAAAAGAAGAAGTAAAACTGTCACTCTTTGCAGATGACATGATACTATATATAGAGAATCCTAAAGATGCCACCAGAAAACTACTAGAGCTACTCAATGAATTTGGTAAAGTAGCAGGATACAAAATTAATGCACAGGGGCTTCCCTGGTGGCGCAGTGGTTGAGAGTCCGCCTGCTGATGCAGGGGACACAGGTTCGTGCCCCGGTCCGGGAAGATCCCACATGCCGCGGAGCGCCTAGGCCCGTGAGCCATGGTCTCTGAGCCTGTGCGTCCGGAGCCTCTGCTCCGCAATGGGAGAGGCCACAACAGTGAAAGGCCCGCGTACCGCAAAAAAAAAGAAAAAAAAATTAATGCACAGAAATCTCTTGCATTCCTATACACTAATGATGAAATAATCTGAAAGAGAAATTAAGGAAACACTCCCATTTACCACTGCAACAAAAAGAATAAAATACCTAGGAATAAACCTACCCAGGGAGACAAAAGACCTGTATGCAGAAAACTGTAAGACACTGATGAAAGAAATTAAAGATGATACAAACAGATGGAGAGATATACCATGTTCTTGCATTGGAAGAATCAATATTGTGAAAATGACTATACTACCCAAAGCAATCTACAGATTCAATGCAATCCCTATCAAATTACCAATGGCATTTTTTACAGAACTAGAACAAAAAAATCTTAAAGTTTGTATGGAGACACAAAAGTCCCCGAATAGCCAAACCAGTCTTGAGGGAAAAAAACAACAGCTGGAAGAATCAGACTCCCTGACTTCAGGCTATACTACAAAGCTACAGTAATCAAGACAATATGGTACTGGCACAAAAACAGAAATATAGATCAATGGAACAGGATAGAAAGCTCAGAGATAAACCCACACACCTATGGTCAACTAATCTATGACAAAGAGGCAAGGATATACAATGGAGAAAAGACAGTCTCTTCAATAAGTGGTGCTGGGAAAACTGGACAGCTGCATCATGTAAAAGAATGAAATTAGAACACTCCCTAACACCATACACAGAAATAGACTCAAAATGGATTCGAGTCCCAAATGTAAGACCGGACACTATAAAACTCTTAGAGGAAAACATAGGAAGAACACTCTTTGACATAAATCACAGCAAGATCTTTTTTGATCCACCTCCTAGAGTAACGGAAATTAAAACAAAAACAAACAAATGGGACCTAATGAAACTTAAAAGCTTTTGCAAAGCAAAGGAAACTACAAACAAGACGAAAAGACAACCCTCAGAATGGGAGAAAATATTTGCCAAGGAATCAACGGACAAAGGATTAATCTCCAAAATATATAAACAGCTCATGCAGCTCAATATTAAAAGAACGACCCAATCCAAAAATGGGCAGATGACCTAAACAGACATTTCTCCAAAGACATACAGATGGCCAAGAAGCACATGAAAAGCTGCTCAACATCACTAACTATTAGAGAAATGCCAATCAAAACTACAATGAGGTATCACCTCACACCAGTTAGAATGGGCATCATCAGAAAATCTACAAACAACAAATGCTGGAGAAGGTGTGGAGAAAAGGGAACCCTCTTGCATTGCTGGGGGGAATGTAAATTGATACAGCCACTATGGAGAACAGTATGGAGGTTCCTGAAAAAACTAAAAATAGAATTACCATATGACCCAGCAATCCCACTACTGGGCATATACCCTGAGAAAACCATAATTCAGAAAGACACATACACCCCAATGTTCACTGCGGCACTATTTACAATAGCTGGGTCATGGAAGCAACATAAATACTCATCAACAGACAAATGGATAAAGAAGATGAGGTACATATATGCAATGGAATATTACTCGGCCATAAAAAGGAATGAAATTGGGTCATTTGTAGAGACGTGGATGAATCTAGAGACTGTCATACAGAGTGAAGTAAGTCAGAAAGAGAAAAACAAATATCGTACATTAACGCATATATGTGGAACCTAGAAAAATTGTACAGATGAACTGGTTTGCAGGGCAGAAATTGAGACACAGATGTAGAGAACAAACATATGGACACCAAGGGCAGAAAGCAGCTGGAGGGGTGATGAATTGGGAGACTGAGATTGACATTTATATACTAATATGTATAAAATGGATAACTAATATGAACCTGCTGTATAAGAAAATAAATTAAATTAAATTAAAAAATTTTTTTTATATCTGTGTAGTGCTTTAAAAGTATTGAGTCTAGTAATGTTCCTGATTACAACTGCCAACAGCCTATCAACTTATCTGTCTTTGACAAAAAATTTAAACTCATTCTACTGAAGAATTTGCATATGAGAACATAACTTCAATTATAATATAAGGTAATAGGAAAATAAAATTGAATTACGAAAATACACTTGACAGACTCGGTATTTTAAAATTATATTGTCAGATCACTAGTTGTAATATCCCCAAACTGAAAACTACCCAAATGCCCAATTGCATTAGAATGAATAAATAAATTATGGTTTAGTTACACAGCGGAATATTATATAGCAATGAGAAAAGATCAAGTACAACTACATACAATATGGATGAATCTCACAAACATGTTGAGCAAGAAAAGCAAGTCACAAAGAATAAATGCTGTATGATTCCATATGTAAAGCCCCAAAACAGACAAAAATAGTCTATCCTGTTAGAGGTCAAGACAGCACTTAGCCTTCAAGGGGAGCACAAAGCATGCTTCTGGGATGCTGGTATTTTGCTTCTAGTTTCGAGTGCTGGTTTGTGAAATTTCACTGAACTGTACACCTATATTTGTACTTTTCTCTATGTATTTCAACTAAAACTTGATAACTTTATATATATATACATACACACATATATATATGTAAATATATGACATGAATATTTTCATTGTAAAAGTAAATACTCCATTCTGGATACATTACAAAATGCAGAAAATATATAGTACCAATCAATCATAATCTCATATTCGAAAAGATACCTGTAATTTGATAGATTTCCTCATTTTTCTATAAATGTCACATAGTTAAGAACATAGAATACATACAATTTTACTTAAATGTGAGGTTAAATTGTATCAAAACATACCTACGTAAAATAATTATGTGTATTAAGCATTTTCTATTTTCAAAATGTGTTCCTTCATAAGCAAAATACGACTACAAATTTAGCTATCATATACAAACACAATTTACTTTAAAATCACCTAGTAATATACTTCTGTGTGTGAGCTACTTTTTTGCTATTTACAAACAATGCTATGATAAATACCTGTCTTTGTCTATATTAATTATAAGTCAAAATTTACCTCCTTAGGAGAGATACCTCGAGATAGAATTACAAGAGCCAATGTTCTTGCATTAAAATTAGCAAAAGATAAAATATTGCTATAACATGAGGACAGAGGTTTGAAAAAGCAACAAAATGGAGAGCCTATCCTCCTTTCTTCACTTGTCTTTTCTTTTAGAAGTGCTCCTTAGGCAGTAGAGTCCTTTCGTAAAGCAAAATCTGTGGTTTGAAAGTCTAAGACGTGAGGCTTGATGATACCGCAGTAGTAGACACATAGAAGGTACTGGAAGAAGTTTTCTGAATTGAGTGAAAAATCTTAGGCAGAAAAGTCAGTCTGATTCTACCTTGTGCTTGATCCCCACTTCTTCTACATACCCTTAGAGTAGTAATTCTCCAAGTGTGGTCCAGGGCTAGCAGTATCAGCTTCACCTAGGAACTTGTTAGAAATATAAATTCTCAGACCCCACCCCAGACCTACTGAATCAGAAACTCTGGAGTCAATCTTTATGAGATGCCCTCCAGGTGATTCTGTTGCTAAAATTTAAGAACTACTGGACTAAAGCACTCTAAACCTCCAGGCGTACTAAGAAAACATCACCTTTATTAATCAGGGAATGGAAAAAAGATAAATAATTTTTAGAAACTATTATTCTAATTGCTACTTTGCTCATCTGAGAGACTGAGGGCCTTCATGTCAGATAAATGTTTTCATCTTCTGTTCCACTTCTTTTAGATTTGTAATTTACATGTCTGCAGTGTCAGTCATGCTACTCGTCACACTTTAATGGGTCCCAAATGGACTCACTAAAGGGGATGTAAAGGATGTCACTGAAGAAAGGGATGACAAAACAGGTCCTGGCTTATTCTGAGATATGCAAAAAATTGGATTTAATTAGTTTCACAGGCAGAAAATGAAAGAAGTAATTTGTATTACCAGTAAATCCTGATAGCAATTTCCTTTTACTTCAAAATACAGCTTGTAATTAAATGTATTCAGGCTGGTCTTTTTCAATAATTTAACCAGCAACTTGCAGACATTTTCTACATAATTGATACAATGATAAGGAAAGGCTCAAATATCAAAGGAACAATGAAGGAAGTAAAGGAGAAGAGAATTAATATTTTATTGGGCACCCACTACATGCTAAGCATTATGCATAAAGCTTTACACATGAGAGTTAAATAAGAAAATACCTCCAAGGTAGGTATTACAATCACCAAAGCACAAATGTGAAAATCAGAAGAGAGATTTAGTATATTTCCGATGTTATCAATTGTAGATCTAGTAAATAGCAAAGCTGAAATTTGAAGCTCTGCTTCACCGATTCCAAAACCTGACCCTTTTCAAATATATCAAACTTACTTTACAACATGAAGCAAAATACAATGTGTTTTCATTAGAATGAATAAAAAACTCCTAAAGAAATATAGTTAGTAAAATTTTACCAACTTTTAATAGTTTTCCTATTTAGTATTTTTTAAAGACACAGCTACCATTTTTATTTACTAGGTAATTTATAAAGCAGAGGAGAAACCAGGTTAAATTCAGAAGAGGCAATTTAATCTTTCCTAAATAACATTTGCAATTTAAATTGCCAAAACACTGTGTTGGCAACAAAGCTGTTAAACAACTTTAAGGCATGATTTTTGATATTTTGCTTTTAGATTTGGCAACTCATGCAAATTTTATGTTGGTCATAAACAAGATAAATTTAAATGAGGAAATTCAAAAAAAGAAAACATTTAAGAAGTTGATTTTAGAACTAAATTCCAATTGACAATCAAAATTATCATCTTCCCTTAGTGCTGTGGGTTTGAAATTAACCAGTACCAATAGTTGTTACCAATAGTAAGCAAGATGGCTAGCTAAGTTAAAGGTGTGGAAAAGTTTTCTTCTAGAAGACAGTGAGCCATATAGGAATAGGAAATAAAAACAGGCAATTAGATCAACTCCATTTTCCAACTACCTAGCAAATAAGAAATCACATAAAGAAGGACCTTTTAACATCAACAGTATTCTACTCTGCCAACTAAGTTACAAGCTGATTCACTGAAAATGAATTTTGAAATACTACAGAAACAAGACTGCAGATATCCTTTCCTCCAAAAAGAATAATATCCATTTATCATCCTTTCATAAGAAATAGTGACTCGTTATTTCAAGATATTAAAAATAGGTATCATCATGTCACGCTCTATAATAAAGCAATTTATATTAACTATCAGAATAGAGAATAAAAATGTATATTAAAAAATGGGGAGGGCTTCCCTGGTGGCGCAGTGGTTGGGAGTCCGCCTGCCGATGCAGGGGACACAGGTTCGTGCCCCGGATCGGGAAGATCCCACATGCCGCGGAGTGGCTGGGTCCGTGAGCCATGGCCGTTGAGCCTGTGCGTCCGGAGCCTGTGCTCCGCGACGGGGGAGGCCACAACGGTGAGAGGCCCATATACCACAAAAAAAAAAAAAGGGGGGGGGGAACCCATTTTATTCGGTCTCAGGTACAACATACTGTGTTATCAAAATTATTTATAAATCTAGAACATGCAATCAAAACACAGAACAAAGTTATGTAATTCTACCTAACCACAATATACATTGCGAAAGCAGTTAACAGGAAGATAAAAGATGTAGTAAGCACAGTCTATTTAAAAACATTTTAATTTTTCCTTTATTTTTTGTTTTAAATCAGGAACTTAACGTTTATTTCTAAAAGATCATTCTTATTTTAGTATTTAATTATGTAGTATGGTAAACTAAACATGATTATTTAAATAAAACTTATCTTGTAGATAAACACAAGAGAAAAAAAGATCAGAAAAATACAAAAGAGAAAAAGATCAGATGGCACCGGTCCTACAGGAAAAGCAAGCTACTGGATTGAACAGGTCGATAAAACTACTTGTAGAATGTGTTACTCTATTATCAGATCATTAAGATATTTTTAAATATCCTGAAAACAAATTCAGATTCAAAAGGCAAAGCCAGAACCATTCACTGTGTTTATTAAAATACAATCTCTCAGTAAGCCTCACACAGCAAGAGAGGCCCAACTTACCCTACCATGACCTCAGATTTAGAAGCCTGCCAAAGAATTTTCATAGAAATAGCAACCAAATGTCGCTTATACCTACTGTTCAAAGAAATATAAAATAAAACAAAGCTTACTAGATATTTGAGGACTTAAATTTGTTAAGTAAAATTAAAAAAAAAATGGGGCAAACGTTAGCAGCCTTTTTAATAAAACATATAACTCCAAAATATACAAGCTACTCTCTTTTTAAGATTTTGAGGACTGAAATAATCTCTAATACCAGTTCCTTACCCTTTCACCTTTCCAGCTCCTTTTAAACTTCTTCTCATCGAGGAAGGTAAGTTCTCACATTCCCTTCTTAGCAGACATGCATTCATATGGCCCCTATAAGGAGCCATTCCAGCAACACTTTTGGGAAAACTCTGAATTCCTTCTCTTCCTACTGCCTTACCCACAAAATGCTTTCTTTTATTTCTGTTTCCAGGCTGTGAAGATCTTTTAAAAAAACGTTACAAAACCTGAACAATTGGTTCCACTATAAACGTATGTACTGTCTAACCTCAACTGGTTCCCTGCTGTTACACAGAGATTCCAGAATCATCTCTAGATTATAAGGGATTAAAAATAGTACAAAACAGGCTCTAATCAACAATACTCTCCAAATGGAGAACTCATAAGCTCCTCTCAAAATTAAGTGGTGTTAGGCTTCCCTGGTGGTGCAGTGGTTAAGAACCTGCCTGCCAATGCAGGGGACACAGGTTCAAGCCCTGGTCTGGGAAGATCGTACATGCCACAGAGCAACTAAGCCCGTGTGCCACAACTACTGAGCCTGTGTGCCACAACTACTGAGCTCACATGCCACAACTACTGAAGCTTGCACGCCTAGAGTCCATGCTCTGCAACAAGCGAAGCCTCCACAATAAGAAGCCCGCGCACCGCAAAGAAGAGTAGCCCCGCTTGCCGCAACTAGATAAAGCCCACGCACGGCAACGAAGACCCAACGCAGCCAAAAAAATAATTCATTTTTTTAAAAATTAAGTGCTGTTTATGCAAGGAATCCAAAGTTTTTGTGACATGTAAAAATCAATGTAGCTCACCATATTCATGGGCTAAAATTACTCCCACCATATATAATCACTGCAATAGGTGCAGAAAAAAAACATTTAACCAAAATCCACCATTCATTATCAAAACACTCAGAAAACTTAGAAGGGAAACTTACTCAACCAGTTGCAGGGTGGCTATGAAAATTCTACCAGCTAACATCATACCTAATAATAAAAGACAATACTTTCCTCCTAAGATCAAGAACAAGGCAAGGATTTCTGCTCTCTCCATTTCTACTTAACCTTGAACTGGAAGTCCTAATCAGTGATGTTAGGAAAGAAAAAGAAATACAAATTGGAAAGGAAAAGTTAAACTTTTTATTTACAGATGACGTGAGAGTATATAAGGGAAATCCTAAAAAATCCACAAAAGAATTACTAGAAATAAGTTTCACAAGGGAGCAGGCTACAAAAGATACAAAAACCAACTGTGTGTCTACATACTCGCAAAGAACAACTAGATACTGAAATTAAAAATACCATTTACAGGGACTTCCCTGGCAGTCCAGTGGTTAAGACTCCACACTTCCACTGCAGGGGGCACATGTTTGCTCCCTGGTCAGGGAACTAAGACCTTACATCCCACATGCCACGCAGCGTGGCCAAAAAAAGAAAAAAGAAAAGAAGAAAAAAGACACCACCAATAACAAAAATATCATTTACAAAAAAAAAAAAAATCCTGGAACTAATACATGATTATAGCAAGGTTGCAGGATACAAGGTTAATAAATAAAAGTCAACTGCTTTCTTATATACCAACAATGAATAACTGGAGTTTGAAACTACGAACACAAGGCCATCTACATTAGCACCAAAAAATGAAATACTTAAGGATATATCCAATAATATGTATAACATCTATATGTGGAAAACTACCAAATTGTGATGAAAGAAATCAGAGATCTAATTAATGGAGAGAGAAGTCCATGTTTATGCATAGAAGAATTAATATTGTTAAGATGTCAGTTATTCCCACTGATGTACAGAGTCAATGCAATCTCAATCAAAATCCCAGCAAGTTATTTTGTAGATATCAACAAACTGACTCTAAAGTTTACACAGAGAGGCAAAAGACCCAGAATAGCCAACACAATATTGAAGAAGAAAAGTTGGAGGACTGATACCACCCAACCTCAAGACTCACAGTCATCAAGGCAGTGTGGTATCAGCAAAAAAATAAGAAAATAGATCAGTGGAATAGAATAGAGAGCCCAGAAAAAGACCTACACAAATACTTTCAACTAGACTTTGACAAAGGAGCAAAGGCAATTCAATGGATAAAGGACAGTCTTTTCAACAAATGAGGATGAAACAACCAGACATCCACATGCAGAAAAAAAAAAAGAATTAGACACATACTTTACACCTGTCACAAAATTAACTCAAAATGAATCACAGACCTAAATGTAAACTGTAAAACTCCTAGAAGAAAAATAAGAGAAAAATCTAACTGACCTTCAGTGTGGTAATGACTTTATAGATACAACACCAAAAAGTGTGATCCATGAAAAAAAAAAAAATGAGGCTTTAATGTTGGACTTCATTAAGATGAAAACTTCTCTGTGAAAGATACTGTTTCTCTAACTACCAGATAAGGAATGTCAAGCCTTTGTGTATCCTTACAAGAAACATGATACGTGTGCTTGTTACGTCACTTCTTTTTAAACAAATGGTTATTCGGCACATTGTTCTGCACTTTGCTTTTGTTAATAATGTGTCTTTGTAGATCAGTCCATACTTGTACATAGCTTTCTCACTCCCAATTTTACATCTGCACAGAACCCCATTACATGTATTGAACATAATCTATTTAGCCAGATCTTACTGATGGATTTACACTGTTGCCAATATTTTGCTATTACATACAATACTACAAAGATTAAATGTTATTTCCCAAATTTATAAACATATCAGTAGAATACATTCCTAAAACTGGAACCACTTGGTCAAAGGAAATGTGAATGTTAAATTAATAAATACTGTGAAATTGCTTCCCATAAAGGTTATGCTCCCACCAGCAGTATAAGAGAGCACATTATCCTACACCCTTGACAACAGTGTTTTACCAAACTTCTTAATACTCGCCAGCCTTATAGAGTGAAAAATGGTACTCAAGTGTAATTTTAAATTACGTATGGTTTGTGAATGAGGTAGAGTGCCTTTTTATCTGTGTTAAGAACCATTAATATTTTTCGGTGAACTGTTTATTCATAAGTTTTGCCCATTTCCTAAAAATTGGATTGTTGGGTAGATTGTTCCTTTCATCACAATACAATATTTCTCTTTGTCCCTTTAATAGCTTGAGGCTGTTAGTATATTTATTTAGTATCAATATTGTTTTGCTCATGGTACATCTTTGGCCATTTTTTTGTTTTTAATCTTCCTTAGATTCAAGACTTGTGAATATATTTTTAGTTCCAAAACAACTTTCTTGGTGTTCCAACTGTATCCTCTTGAGAGTTCCATTCTTCTTTCTTCCTGTCATGCTCTCTCTTACCTTTCCATTAGTTCTGCCTCCATAGGAGGAATCTGATTATCCAGGGATATTCCCTCTTTTGAGTTGCTGCATTCCTTTTAGTAGGTTGTCATTTCCATAGCTGTAGGCTACTGCAATCTCTTGGACAGTGCAGAACTGGCAGTGAGTAAAAGATACACATATTTTCAATCTGATGTGCAAGCAATGAAGGAGCTGGCAAGGTGGCACTGCTAGCTCTGCTGAGGACATAAAGGAGCAAGAGGAGGATACACGGCAGGGCTCATCTACCTGCAGAGACACAAGCAATTCAGCCCACAGCAGCTGCCTGAGAAACGCATACAGCTTACAGGCAAATATGGCCTCTTTCACATGCCAGAACCACCCAAAGATATAGCCCAAGAAATAGCATGTACCTCTCAGATAATGAAGGAATCCCTGACTTCAACAAAGGTTCCGCTGGGCTTTCAACACTAGAGATAATGAAGCCCTGAGTTACACTATCTTTTTCTTTCATTTAAAAAAATAATACAGGGCTTCCCTGGTGGTGCAGTGGTTAAGAATCTGTTTGCCAATGCAGGGGACATGGTTTCGATCCCTGGTCTGGGAAGATCCCACATGCCGTGGAGCAACTAAGCCCATGTGCCACAACTACTGAGCCTGCGCTCTAGAGCCCGTGAGCCACAACTACTGAGCCCATGAGCCACAACTACTGAACCTGAGAGCCACAACTACTGAAGCCCACACATCTAGAGCCCATGTTCTGCAATAAGAGAAGTCACCACGATGAGAGGCCCACACACTGCCATGAAGAGTAGACCCCGCTCGCCTCAACTAAAGAAAGCCCATGCGCAGCAACGAAGACCCAACACAGCCGGAAATAAATTTATAATAAAGTAAAATAAAATAAAAAATAATACACAATTACATGATTTATGACAAGGATATATGAATACTCAACTGCTTTCGAATCCTCTGCTACTCGCCTGGTTATGGCAGAATAAAATCATCTTCAGGCTTGTTCTTATTTTAATTAATTATGTAACTTTTAGACCTCCAACTCTTAGATAGATGCCCTAAGACAAAAAGCTCAGAAACCTTCCTCACTGAATACCTTAACACTTTGTTTCAAAAGGCATTCAAGGCAAGTTCCTTCTTTATACATTTCTCAAAGGTTAGATAAGTAAATATTTGCATTAAAAGTCTGGAAATGCTATGGCAAAACAAGCTCTTGCAGTTCAATATGTACTTAGTATGCAAAAGGGAAGGGAGGGGAGGGATAAATTAGGAGTTTGGGGTTAGCAGATACAAACTACTATATATAAAATAGATAAACAACAAGGTCCTACTGTATAGCACAGGGAACTATATTCAATAACTTGTAATAACCTATAATGGAAAATAATATGAAAAGAATATATTTATATGTATAACTGAATCACTTTGATGTACACCAGAAACTAACACAATGTTGTAAATTAACTATATTTCAATAAAAAATAAACTTTTAAAAATTTACTGAATATATATAACTGCGCTAGATGCCAAGCTAGACTCTAAAGACAAAAATATGAAAAAAGACCCTGGGCTTCCCTGGTGGTGCAATGGTTAAGAATCCGTCTGCCAGTGCAGGGGACACAGGTTCGAGCCCTGGTCCAAGAAGATCCCACATGCCGCGGAGCAACTAAGCCCGCAAGCCACAACTACTGAGCCCACGTGCTGCAAGTACTGAAGCATGTGCTCCTAGAGCCCGTGCTCAGCAACAAGAGCCCGTGCTCACCACAACGAAGAGAAGCCCCCACTCGCCACAACTGGAGAAAGCCTGCACGTGGCAACTGAAGATCCAATGCAGCCAAAAATAAAGTAAATAAAATATAAATAAATTTATATATATAAAAAAAAAGACGCTGTCCTTAAAGAGCTCAGAGTCTAGTAAAAAAAGAAAGGACAATCTTATAAAGAAACACAATATAATGTGATAAGGACAATCACAAAGTATCTACAGGGTCCAAAGGTTAACACAAAGGAGGCTCAGTAACAAGGAGGTACAGAGGAATTTGTGCTCAGCTAGATTTTAAAGCATAAACAGGAATTTGCCCAGTGGCCAAGGGAATTATAGGTAGAAGGAAAGACACGCATTCTTTCAACAAATTTCCAGTTTGGGACAGCTACTATGGAATAGTTACTTTGAAGTATCTATTCTACAGAAACAGTGATGAATAAGATAAAAAAGTCTCTGACTTCATGGAGTCAGGTGGGGACCAATAAGTAAATCAGTAAAATTAAAGTCTAGTGTGATAAATACTGCAATCAGGATAAGTAGAGAGTATTAGAGGCTTGTGGGCCAAGTGGGTGTAAGACCTAAACTTAGATGCTAGGAATGAACAGAAATTAGCCAGGTGAAATGTATATCTATCAGGAGTGAAGTGAGGATGCTGTCAGAGAGGTATGGCATTATAGGTACAGAGAAGAGAATACAGAAAGACAGACAGAGAGAGAGAGAGAGAGAGAGAGAGAGAAGGGGGGGAGGGGAGGGAGAAGAGGGACAGACAGACAAGAGAGAATGTAGTTCAGTGTAGCAGAAGCATAAATGTCTGAGATAAGGCTAAAGATGAAAGCAAGAACCATATCATGAAGGATCTTTTAAACTGGAGTTTGGACTTTATCTTGAGGGCAATAAGGAACAAAAAATGTTTTTTTAACTTGGGAAGACTTGTTCAGATCTGTGTTTGAGAAAAAGTATGTAGCTATAGTACAGTGAATGAAACAGAAAGACATAAAATCTCAAAGCAAGTAAAATAGCTACAGTAATCCAGGAAATAGTTTATCGTAGTCTGAACTAAGATAATAGCAGTGGAATAGAGAAAGCGGGTGGGGAGAACTGAGATATGTAGCTGGAATCAACAAGTCTTGTAAGTGATTTGACTGGGAGCAGAGAGGTCAAAAAAGGAGTCAAAGATGATGCTTCAGTTTCTGGTTTGGGCAAAGGGTGAAAGGTACTACTGTACTATCCAGTAAGATAAAGAAAAGGGAAAGTAGGTTTTGAGAGGGTGAAATAATCACTTTAATTATGGACAGACTGAGTCTGAGATGCATATAAGTTATTCAAATGAAGGTGTCCCATAAGCAGTTAAATATACAAAAACTCAATACAAAGGTTTGGGCCAGAGGTACAGATTTGAGAATCAACCATACACAAAGTAAAAGCAGTGAGAATAGATGAAATTGCCTAGGGAAAATGTACAAGGTGAGGAAAAAAAACTAAGACAAAAACCCCATGGAGGGCTTCCCTGGTGGCGCAGTGGTTGAGAGTCCGCCTGCCGATGCGGGGGACACGGATTCGTGCCCCGGTCTGGGAAGATCCCACATGCCGCAGAGCGGCTGCGCCCGTGAGCCATGGCCGCTGAGCCTGCGCGTCCGGAGCCTGTGCTCTGCAACGGGAGAGGCCACGACAGTGAGAGGCCCACGTACCACAAAAAACAACAACAACAACCACAAAAAAAAAAAAACCATGGAACACTAACATTTAGAAGACAAACAAAAGAAGAGCGAGGAGAGTAGACTGAAGGGAATGGCCAAAAAGGAAGATGAAAATATTAACAAGAGGAAAAGGAGTAAGCACTTAATGAATGCTTACTATGTGCTAGGGTTGTACTAAGTGATTTACGTGCACTACCTCATTTAATCCTTACATACCCTATGAGCAATTTACCGTTATTATCTGCATCGTTACAGATGTGACATTTTGGCTTAGAGATCACCTTGCTCAGATTTACACATTTGGTGGAGTATAAGAAGTGCAACCAAGATTACACCCTCATCCTCCAGAGCCCTTGTTCTTAACCACTACACTGTACTGCTTCCTGTAAGACTTAAAAAGTGTGGTATCACAGACACAAAGAAAAACAGTGATTCAAAAAGAAAGACACCACCCTAGTAACGATGAGCTCGCTTAGCACCAAGACCTTGATTTCTAACAACGTTCTCTATAAAAAGGAATCAGGACTCTTTCGGAAAATGGCTGATCTGAGGAATGGGCTGGAAATATGTCAAAGGGACACAGAAAAGCAACTGCACGCTCCCAAAGGCCATAGTCCTAACAATTTGAGCAAAAAAACTGAAGTAGTATTAGACTATGACCCAGACTGTACATCAAATATCCATGAGTCCATACTGGTATAAAGAAAGAATTAACTAAATAAATAAATAAATGGGGGAGAAGAGACAAATCTAGGGTGGAAGAATTCCAAACAAATCACGTAGATATTCACAACTCAAAGAAGTGGAGCAAACTCTCCACTCCTCAAGTGTGGGCTCCACATAATGAATTCCTTCCAAAGACTATGGTATGGAAAGGGGGAAGGGGTAGAGAGTGCCTTTACAGTAGAGAAACATGACAAACACTACATCAGCCAAGTGACCAAGGCTCACACCAATAATGATAAGTCATGTTGATACCCTTAATACGTTGTGATGAAAATGGCCCTTTATCTCTGTGGTCTTTCTCTCAAAAACCTATAACCCCAATCTAAGTATGAGAAAAACAATTAGAAAAATCCCAATTCAGGGACATTCTACAAAATACCTAACCAGTACACCTCAAAACTGTCAAGTTATTAAAAACATGGCAAGTCTGAGATACTGTCACAGCCAAAAGAAGCAAAGGATGCATGATCATGAAATGTAACATGGTACCCTGAATGCTCTCCTGGAAGAGAAAAAGGACATTAGCTACAGACTAAGGAAGTCTGAATAAAGTATGAACTTGTATTCATTATAATGTATCGATACTGGCTCATTCATTATAAAATCTGTACTAGAATAATGTAGGATGTCAACAGTAGGGAAACTGAGTGAGGGGTTTATGAGACCTCTCTGTACTATTTCTGTGATTTCTCTATAAACCTAAAACTGTTCTAAAATTAAAAGGTTATTTTTAAAGGGTGGGGGGCACATTAACTGTGCCAAAAGCTGATAAACCGAAAACAAAAAAAGACAAAATCAAGGGCAGTTTCAATGGATTAATGGAGTCAAAAGCCAGATTACATTGGGCAGAGAAGTGAATGAAAGCTGAGAATGGGACTGTAAGTGTATAGCTTCTTTCAAGAAGTCTGATAATGATGGGGAAAACAAATGAGGGCTGGAAGGACAGATTAAGTTGAAGAAAATGTTTTTTGTTTAAATCAAGGTATAATTCACATACCCAAAAATTCACTGATTTCCAGTATATACACAAGGTTATATAGCTACAACCACTATTTCCAGAACCTTTTCATGACTTCAAAAAGAAATGGTAAAATTAAAGAAGGCTTAGACAAATTGAATATGTTCATAAATAAGAAGACATAGCATTGTTAAGATGTCAATAAAACCAAAGTGAGTTAGAGATTCAATGCAATCTCTATCAAAAATCTAACAGCCTGGGCTTCCCTGGTGGCGCAGTGGTTAAGAATCCGCCTGCCAATGCAGGGGATACGGGTTTGAGCCCTGGTCCGGGAAGATCCCACATGCCGCTGAGCAACTAAGCCCGTGAGCCACAACTACTGAGCCTGTGCTCTAGAGCTCGCGAGGCACAACTACTGAAGCCCGTGTGCCACAACTACTGAAGCCCACACGCCTAGAGCCTGTGCTCTGCAACAAGAGAAGCCACCACAATGAGAAGCCTGTGCCCCGCAACAAAGAGTAGCCCCCACTCACTGCAACTAGAGAAAGCCCGCGTGCAGCAGCGAAGACCCAATGCAGCCAAAAGTTAATGAATAAATAAATAAATTTTTTAAAAAAATCTAACAGCCTTTTCCACAGAAATGGGAAATGTAATCTTCAAATTCATGCGGAATTGCAAGAGATCCTAAATAGCCAAAACAATCTCAAAGAAGAATAAAGTAGGAGGACTCACACTTTTTGACTTTGAAACATACTACAAAACTACAGTAATTAAAACATTATGGTATTGATATATGGACAGACATATAGACCAATGGAATAGAATAAAAAGTCCAGAAGTAAATCCTCACATATATGGCCAACTGATTTTTGACAGGGGTGCTAAGACCATTCGATGGTCAAAGGACAGTCTTTTTGACAAATGGTACTGGGAAAACTGGATATCCTTATGTCAGTTTGACCCTGACTTTGTATCATATACAAAAATTAACTCAAAATGGATCAAAGACCTAAACCAAAGAGCTGAAACTTTAAAATTCATGGAAGAAAACATTGGGGAAAATTTTCGTGACACTGGATTTGGCAACCACTAAATGGAAATGACACCAAAATCACAGGCAATAGTAGAAAAAATAGATTAACTGGACTTCATCAAAACAAAGAAGTTTTGCACATCAAAGGATACTATCAAGGAAGCAAAAAGACAACCTGATGAATGGGAGAAAATTTTTGCAAATCATTTATCTCATAAGGAATTAATATCCAGAACATAAAAACTTCTAGAACTCAACAACAAAGAACAAAAAATCCAATTCAAAAACGGGCAAAAGACTTGAGTAGACATTTCTTCAAAGAAGATATATGAATAGCAAATAAGCACATGAAAATACGTTCAATATTACTAGTCATTAGGGAAATGCAAATCAAAACCACAATAAGATATCACTTCACACCTATAACGATGGCTATAATAAGTTAAGTGTTGGCAAGAATGTGAAGAAACTGGAACCCTTGTGCACTGTTGATGGGAATGTAAAATGGTACAGCTGCTGTAAAAATCGAAATGGCAATTCCTCAAAAAATTAAAAATAATTCTGTTATTTGACCCATATGACATATGACCCAGCAATTCCACTTTTGGACTATATCCGAAAGAACTAAATCAGGGTCTCAAAAAGATATCTGTACTCCCAGTTCACAGCAGCATCACTCACAATAGCTAAAATATGGAAGCAACCCATGTGTCCACTGATGGATGAATGGATAAGCAAAATGTGGTACATACTTAAAATGGAATGGTATCCAGCCTTAAAAAGGAAGGGAATTCGGCCATATGCTACCCCATGGGTGAAACTTGAGGACACTAAGCAAAATAAGCCAGTCACAAAAAGACAAATACTGTATAATTCTACTTATATGAGGTACGTAGAGTAGTGAAAATCATAGATACAGAAAGTAGAATGGTTCTTGCCAGAGGTTTAAAGGAGGAGGAGAAAATAGGAAATTGTTTAATGGGTGTAGAATTTTAGTTTTGCAAGATGAAGAGTTACGGATATGAATGGTGTTGATGGTTGCACAATATGAATGTACTTAAATGCCACCAAACTGTACACTTAAAAATGGCTGAAGTGGTAAATTTTATGTTATGTGTGTTTTACCACAATTTTAAAAAACTGGGGAAAAAATGACAAGCATCAAGGCTTCAAGTATCTCTTTCATTCCTTCATAATACATTTGAATTCTTAGAATACTTCTACAGACCATTTCTACTCTTAAACTAGCAATTTTTATACTGAAATACAGATTTCTCTAGCCTTCTCTCCACCTTAGACATACATAGCCCACCTTAGACATAAAGCCTTTGAGGAAGCTGATGTTTCTCTCATAGCTATCTGTATTGTAACAGTAGACACTTTTGTTTTTACCTTTATATATGTATAATGGAAAAATTTAAACATATACAAAGGAAGAGAGACAAGAATAATGAAACCCCGTATAACTATCACCCAGCTTAAACCATTAACCAACTCACAGAGAATTCTGTTTTATCTATAATTCCACTCACTTTACTCTTCTTCCCTCACTGGATTATTCTGAAGCCAATCCCAAACACCATATCATTTCAACCATAAAGATTTCAGATGTTATTTCTACATACTAAAAGATACTGTTGAAAGATATATGGTGAAAGATACTGACAAGTGTCCTGCACAAATTCTTGTATGGATGGATCAGATTTCTGATATAAGCATTCCCCCAGTAAACCATCTACTTTACACAAAGGAATTACATATATATTCATTCATTCTACTGTATTCCTTAAAAGTTAAACCACTAGCAAATAGGGTCTCTCAAAACTCTCTCCCTCTCTCTCCCTCTCTCTCCCCCTCTCTCCACCTCTCAGAGGTAACTGACTTTTATATGATAAAAGTTCTTTGGAATATGACAGTTCTTTGGAATATAACACAGTAATATTATATAATTATTATACATAAAGTAATTCTTCATTTAACTGTTTATTTTATATAGCAAATGCAATAAAACTAGCTCAATGCAGAAAATTTTTATTCAACTGTCCTTACCTTTTGTTGGACTGAGATTCTGATCTATAAATCCTCTTAATTCTGCATTTGTAGAAGTCAAACCAACCTGAATAAAACAGTTTAAAAAATTATACATAGGATCTTAAATAATATGTGATCACTTAATAAGCTATTATTAATAACCTTCCACCAGAGGTCCATATCAAATATTATACATTGTCACATAAAGATGAGTTAATGATATCAACTATAGGAGCTGGATTAAAACATTGTCATTTTGCTTGAAATGGGAAAAATAATGCACTGTCCAGATCAAGATAAAAATTAATGAAATAATGTTACTTATGAGCAGATGTGAGATCTACAGATTTCACTGATGGTTTTTTTTTGAAAGCAAGTAATCTGGCAACCATGAAGTTTGCAAAAGATATACCAAAATTCCACCCTCATTGCTGCCCTTAATTTTTACTGTTCACGATCACTGTATATAATGCTTTTAAACATTATGACCTGTAATGGACCAAATAAAGACCATTAATACCATAACGCAGACATGAGGTCCACTGGCCTTGGGTTCATCCTGCAGTTCATCAAGCCCACTATGTGTATGGCCGTGGTCAAGTCACACAAGCTCTCTATATCTCGGTCTCCTCGTCCATAAATTAGAGGCCGCTAAAGGTGCTTACCAATTCAGGTTGTTAGAAAGATTAAGAAAAAGAATTCATGTAAAGCACAGGGCTTGGCACAAAGTGCTCCATCCATTTTAATGTTCATTACTGTTTGTAAGATACTTGAGGGACTACCTAAAGCAAGTGTGTTCATAAATTCTCCTTTAGACAATATATTTCTTTTAATGTGATGTCTACTGGACTACTTGGGATCATAAGCTGAATATGGTAGTATCAGCAAGCGGAGTTTTAAAATTTCATTATAGATAGAGCCAGCAGGAAAAAACCCTCTATTTTTAAAAACTTGTCACAAAGCAAGTATCCAATAAATGGTTCTACTGTTACTACTGTATTATTGTTTTAATCCTTGTAGATTTGTAACCTTGAAACATCCACGCTAATTTGGTACCCCAAACATCCCCTCAAAGTACTAACACACCGAAAGGATTTTAAGGCACACGTAGTTCTGCAAGTTTGTATCTGTGTACTTGCTTTATGTTTTTAAACTATCCACTGCTTTAACACTGTATATTCTTCAAAACCACTCATTTGATACTTTATAATTTCATAATATAAGAGCTAATTATTTCATTATTTAGGAATTCAGATGTTCTACTAACAGCTATTTCTTTTTTTCAAGAGATGCTACCAGAAATATTTCTACATATCGCTCACATCATAGAAAAGTAATTCTGATGCAAACCTATGTCTGGCATCTCATATTAAATTTTTATGGAAGCGGCTGAAGACAGAGGCATCTAAAACATAGCCTCTTAATTCTATGTAGATAATGGTGCAGATCCTTAATCCTGTCTAGCTTCTCGTAAGTATTCTATGAGAAGTAAACCTTTTGCAACACAATTTCCAACAAAATACCACTGCATGGATTTCCAGAGCTGCTCACAAATACTAACGTTAAGCTTTCAATTTGTAAATGCCAAGAGTTTACTGTGATCACTAACATGCCTCTCCTTTTTAAGCTCTTCTACTACAAAAAAAGAGAAAGGCGAAATGTTTGTTGGTGCTCTACTGTACACAGAAAGCAAAGAAGGCAAAGACAGCCTTTAATATATTCCATGCTTCATACAATGTGATTATTTAATACATTACAATAACTTCAAAAGTATCCGTTTATACCTTTTTGTTATTGTACAAAGAAAACGGCAAAAACCTCAACCAAAACCACATATTCACAGACGAGAGTTCAGTTACTGGATTACTGTTACATTTAAACACCTGCTCTTACTGTTTAACTTTTGCTGCTTCTAAGTGAAGTAGCAAACGAATTAGGAAATGTTTTAAGCAGCTGTACACCTGCACCTTAGTGAACAACAGGTTATACCCCAAAAAGATAAAAGTCAATTGTAAATCAATAGTGTGTGTACTTTTGGTCTAATGGATGGAGGGGAGGTGTTTGTATTCAGAGCTTAAATAAATACTACTAAAATTTATTTAATTAAAACTTCAAAAATGTATTAATTTCTGCTTTCATAAACACTGTATAGTTTAAAGATTCAAAGAAAAAGTAGATATGCAAGTAGAAAAAGTTGGGTAGGAAAGGCATTTAAAAATATTAGCTATTCTTTCTTTATTCTGTCCATTTAAAAAGGATCTTTCTATATAATGTTTCTCAGATCAAGAGAAAAAAGTAAACTGATTTTATATAAAATTTTTCATCTAATAAGATCCTGAGAAAAGTTTTCTATCAGGATATTCAAACACTGTGTTGCATACTGTAAGCAGTCACTAAATGTCTATTGAATAAAAAATATCCAAAGCCCAAATGTTAAAGAGTCAAACGATATTCCCCAATAACAGCATTATAATTTCACTGATCTTTAACATTTCAGACTGATATAACTGAAAGATTCAAAGCAAGATTGTCTGTGGTCAAAGTTCAGCTCTACCATTCATTCACAAGCAAGGTATTCTTAGAACAGTCACTGCAAAATGAGAATGACAATACACATGTGTACAACTCAGACAGCTCTTTAAACCAAATTAAATAATTATGTGAACATGTTTGTTAATGGCAAAGCAATATTCAAGTTTGGGTAGTTAATTCAAAGGGCAATGGCCTTACTACTTCAACACTGACCTAGACAATTCATAAGAGAGACACAAATGACCAATAAACACAGAGAATACCAATTTGACCTAACTAACAATTAGAGAAATGTAGTAAATTACATACCATTTTTTTGCTGATTAGATTGACCAAGATTAGAAAGAAAATAAAGGGAAATGGCACTCTCATACACCACCGGTGAATATGTAAATTGGTGCAACCTTTCTGAAATGCAATTTAGCAATATGAATCAAGAGTCCAAAAAGTACATACTCTTTGGGCCAGTAATTTCATAAGACTTTTGTTTCATGGAAATAATCCAATGAGTAAACAAAAATAAACAAAAAGTTAAAAAAAAGAGAAAAAATGGAAATAACGGCCAATATTAGGAAACTAGTGTAATGTCCATAGAATAGATAACATAAAAGAGCAATTTAACATGATGTTACAGAGTTATCAAGACAATAAAAGGTTTTCATCATAGAGACTAAGCTAAATAGTAGGTTACAAAACAGTCTGGCCTCATTTTTATTAAAAAAATATAGTATACATAGATTTTGGTGTATATATATATATATATATATATATATATATATATATTTGTGTATATACCAGATGTGTTCTTAGGCAGAATTTTGCTGATAATCTCTAGGCTAGTTTCTTTTCTTTATCTGTACTTTCTAATTTTTCTGTAATGAGTATTATGGCTTACATATTGTTAAAAGATTCTTTGACAAGGCAAAAAATTACACCTCAAAGCATCTTTCAAATTCTTTATTGTATACTAAGTGAACTTAAGTGAGAACACATCTCCATTTTTGGAGATACTAGAAGAGTATCACTGGATACTAGATACTACCTGATAACAATTTTGTCCCAGATACAATGAATCAGCTCTGCAGAACTTCCTTTTGCAAGATGAAACATCCCACACTCCCTGCAGTTCTGGTAGGGCTGTTCTTCTTGGAGTCTCAAATGTGCTATGACAATAGGAGTGGACCCATGACCCACAGTGAAGCAGCAAACCACTTATGGTACCCTACTTCCTTCTCTACTTGTCTAAGCGTGTGGGCCAAGCAGAGTTAACCAGAGCTCCTCCATGGAATTTGAAATATAAATACTAAAAAAGAAAAGTTCCCTCTCTTCTTCTGAGAGAAGCATTATAAGGCCAATGTAGGCTATTATGCCACAATATAGAGCCAAGAGTTGGAAAAAGGGAGGCAGAGCCCTGATGCCTATCATTTCCCTGAACCCGGTTGTATTTGAAGCCAGAGTACTCCAGACTTTTCAGTTATGCCAATCAACACATTCCACGTTTTGCCTTAAGTGATTCTGAATAGGGTTTCTAACACCTGCAACCATAAGAGACCTAGGATGGCATGGCTGAGGCAAAACTAACGTTTCACCAAAAACTGTTCTCATAAGAGAAATGCAAAATGAGAAACAGGAACTGAAGATGCAAATATTTGAACATATGTTTAATAATGCTTCCACAGGGCTTCCCTGGTGGCGCAGTGGTTGAGAGTCCGCCTGCCGATGCAGGGGACACGGGTTCGTGCCACGGTCCGGGAGGATGCTACGTGCCGCGGAGTGGCTGGGCCCGTGAGCCCAGCACGTCCAGAGCCTGTGCTCCGCAACGGGAGAGGCCACAACAGTGAGAGGCCCGCATACCGCAAAAATAACAATAATAATAATAATTCTTCCATAAAACCTGCGCAATCTCTTCTATATCTAAGAGTCACTTTTCAGCGGCATGTGACACAATTATCACTCCACCCCCACTTCCTGAAACACCGTCTTCACTTGGCTTCCACATCATCAGGGTAACGTTCTTTCCTTCCTTTCTGTCCATTCCTTCAGTGTCCTTTGCTGCCTCTCCTCCTCCCCAGTTGTTGGATATTCCCTGCATTCAGACCTTGGTCCTTATGTATTCTCTAGCCACGCATGAACTATATAATCTCATGGAATCATACTGCTTTAAAATAATCAATCTAATATGAAATGACTCCAAAATTTTTATATGCAGCCCCAAGCTTTCCCCTGAGCTCCAGAGTCATTATTAATCATTATATTAACTGCCTGGTCAATATCTCCACCTGGATGTTTTCATGGTCCCTCAACTTTAATATATTCAAAACAATTTTTGAGTTTGCCACAAAATCCTGCACTTCCCCAAGGGTTCCTCTTCTCATTAAACCGCAAAGGCACTTACCCAGTTACACAAGCCAAATGCTGAGAAATCTTTAACCTCTTCCCTGTCCCCATATCCTAATTACTCAATAAGTCCTGGTGGCTGTCCCTTCAAATACATCTTAGATTCAACTACTTTTCCCCATCTCTAATATCATTACCCCAGCTCAAGTCACCATACTCTGATGTCTGAACTACTGGGACAAGTACCAAATGAGTTCCCCACTTCTACTATGCCCCTCTGCAGTCTATTCACTCAGCAGCCAGACAAGCTTTTGAAAATGCTAAGTCAGGACATGAAACCATCCTCAAAACCTCCAATAGCTCCCCACTGACATTTAAAACACACGCTGCTCACCCCAGTGTTTGAGGCTCCCCATGACCTGGAGCCTCGCACTCTCCCCGGCTTAATTACTCTGTTCCGTCTTATCAACTGGTCCTTTGCTGCTCTTTGAACAGCCTCACTTTCTCCGGCCTCTACCTGGAATGCTCTTTCCCCAGATATTCACATGGCTGGCTCCTTCTTCTTGCACTGAGACTGAAGAGCATTCTTCTGTCTAAACATCATTTCCTTAAAGAGGACTCTTCTGAACACCTCGTTGAAAGAGATCTCCCTCATCGCTGTCACTTTCTCTCCTCTTACCCTGTTTTATTTTTCTTCATAACTGTTATCGTTACCTGACATTATATATTTACCATCTTCTCTCACTACACTATAAACCCCAAGAAGGTAGGAGCCCGGAACAGCGTCAGACACATCTATTTGTTGGAGAGAGATAGGGAGGGGGGAGATGAGAACGAGTTGTTCATGGTATTGTAAACTGGTATGAGCCTTCCCGTAAGTACCTCGACAAAATATATTAAAAGTCACAAAAACGTTCTTATCTACTGCAGAATGGCTAGAGAACTTGATTAGATGTTTAGCCTATTTCAATTCTTTCCCACATGCTTCAGCCCAGTCTGAGGCCTGACCTCTCCATGTCCCCAACTCCAAGGAATCCGAAGAGGGTGAGCTCATGACGTAGCCCTTTCCCCCTAGGTTGCTGTAGCGGAAAGAGAAACTGTTTGCATACTCTTTGATTACTTCCAAATATACAAATGAAATAATGGGAGAATAGTTACCACTGGTTCAAATGCTTTGTTACTTTAGGGAAACAACTTTTAATATAGCAAACTGTACATATGGCTAGGAAGATTTAAGGTACATTTTTAAGCCAAAATATACTTGCTACTTGAATGTTAACCATCTTGTTGCTCAGGATAACTTTTATATTCTCTTTTTTCTAGAGGAGGGAAAATCAAGGAAATATCCTGGAAGAAAATTCCCAATACACAGACTAAAAATTTGCTTCTTCTTTTCCCCAGACAGCACTTAAACGAATATATACAAGAGCCATAGATTAAAACAGACTACTCTTAATGGATAAAGAAGATGTGGTACATATACCACACGAACGAAATGAAATTGGGTCATTTGTAGAGACGTGGGTGGACCTAGAGACTGTCATACAGAGTAAGTCAGAAAGCGAAAAACAAATATCATATATTAACCCATATGTGTGGAATCTAGAAAAATGGTACAGATGAACCGGTTTGCAAGGCAGAAATAGAGACACAGATGTAGAGAACAAACGTATGGACACCAAGGGGGGAAAGCTGGAACTGTGAGATTGGGATTGACAATATATACACTAATATGTATAAAACAGATAAATAATGAGAACCCGCTGTATAGCACAGGGAACTCAACACCACTTCGCTGTACAGTAGAAACTAACGCAACACTGTAAAACAAATGTACCCCAATGAAAAAAAATTTTTAAAAAGCAGACTACTCCTGATAATTTATGCTAAAATAATTAATTAGGTGATAATGAACCAAAGTCTATATCTGCTTATAGCTACTCCTGTGCGTTAAAAGCAAGGTCAATAATGGGAAAATAGAGATAAGTAATCAGGGTGTTTTTTTGGGTTTTGGCTGTTTTTTGTTTGTTTGTTTGTTTTTGATGCTCTTCTTTAAATGTATAATGGGTAGTATCTGGAACTATCTGTCTGGCTCACAAGATCTTTTTATACAATGTAACACTTGCCTCTGGTCACAACTAGCCAAACTACTAGCAGATATCAGGCTGGAGTAGTGCCAGAGGTCCTTCCCAAGGAGTCTGAAATTAGAGCTGACAGAGGCAGACAGGATTTGTCAGGCTGCCTGCCCCCATTTCCCTCACCCCTCTCTCTCTCTCTCTCTCTCTCTCTCTCTCTCTGAATAGGCTGGTACTGTAACAAGCAGATCAAGATGCTGACTGAGAACTGAGGAAGATGCTTTGCAGAGAGACAGAGAGTAATGAAGCCAATGCACAGAAACAAATAGAGATGACAAATGGAAACCAAATACTGCTTCGATTCCTGGTAGATTTCAAGTTTCTGGACCCAGATCTTTCTGAGGACCCACTAAATTCCTTCTCTTGAATTCCCTGAGACATCCGGTATCTTTATAATAAATTCCCTTTTTGTTTAAGGTAGCCCAAGCTGGTTTCTGTTACCTGTAATCAAATATTCCAACAAAATCTGGGAACAGTAATTATAATAAATTATTTCCCTATATGTTGTAGTATTTCTTTTCTGGCATAATCCTTCACCATGACTGGAAATAAATCCATTGATACAGGGTGATAATAAGAATGTAACTTGAAAGGAAGTAGATTCAGAAGTGAGAGCCTTAAGCAAAAGAAAAACAGAAATAACTTCTCCAAAAAAGCTAAGTCTCATGTTCCCTCAGAAATCATCTCATGGAGGACAGCAAGCTTCTTCTGAATAACATCTGACTGTACACACTTCCAAGAGTAAACCCAAAAGAAAAAATGTGAGCCAAAGAAAACAGTGATTTTTCTCAATAATGCCAAGTAAGTCTCCAGCAAGCACCAAAACAAATTTATCACAGCACACAAAACAGGAGGGGTGGGGGAGTGGGAAACCTTCTGGAGATAGCAATTTTGCAGCTGTTGAGATGGAGCAACCTGGCACGATATTCAACAGTGTTAAAGTTTACTATCTCATTCTTTGCAGGAACAAAAACAGTGATCAACTAATGCCGGTAAACTGAATTTCATTAATCAGAATGACAAAGCAAATATGCATACGAAAAAGTACAACTCATTTTTTAAATACTTACATTTAAAAATTTACAGATACTTACATTTTTTGCCGTCATGTCAAATTGTATTCAATTTAAAATTCTGTAAAGCCATTAAAAAACAAAAAACCAAAAGAAAACAAAAAACTTCGTCTTCAATATTCTTTAAAAGAACATCCTGTTAAAGGGAAAAAAGGGAATAATAATGTAATAATAATAATAAGCAACATTTATGTCATATTTACTATGTGGCATGCATTCTTCTTTAAATTATCTAAATTAACCCTCACAACAACACTGTGAGATAGGTACCATTCTAACTGTCATTTTCCAGATAAAAATTGAGATTTAGAGATGTTAAATAATTTGACCAAATCAACTCAGCTAAGAAGTGACAAAGACTGGGCTTTGAAATATTATACCGTGCTGTTTTAGATAATCCACTGAAAGCAACACCAGGGCTTCTTGGAGAAACAGCCACTCCCAGCACTGGGCAGGTAATGTATAAGATAAACCTAGAACATTGTGTTGTACCTAAAGTAAGTATGGGCTCGCAAACATGATGGAGACCTATGAAAAGTATACAGGAGCCAGCTTAAAGGGTCTACAACTTAAAGGGACAACTTAAGCCAGTTTAAAGGGGCAATTAAGCACCTAAGTATATACTGATAGCAACAGACTAGAACAGATTCTAAACCCATTAAATAATAATCCAGGAGTCCATACTGATAGAAACAGATAACGAGGAGGAAGGGAAAGCTCCTCTCTGCAATACAATGCCAACTAATATGTATAAAGAAATGAAGCAGTTAGAAAACTACCGATTTGTAAACACTGTGATATTAATGGATTGGGCAAGAATCACCAAAAGATGCTAAAACTAGTAGATGAAAGTTGGTGAGCAAAAGGATATTTACATAGTCTTGAAATATTTCCCTACAAAATACCTCTTAATTCCAATTTTACAGTGCAGAAACCTGGCACATACCACTTCATCCAAGGTGATCAAAGCTACCAAATGACAACCAACAATGAGACAAACCAACATCATGCATCTCCTCAAGTGCACTGCAATGGATACAGTATCCCTTCTGAGGTATTTCCCAAAACGTATAATCTAAATCTAATCATGAGGCAGCAACTGAGAAATTCAAATTGAGAGACATTCTATGAAATAATGGCCCGAGCTCTTAAAAAAAATTAGAATCATGAAAGACAAAGGAGGCTTAAAGAAACAGTCCAGATTTTAAAAGACTAAAGTCATATGAAAATTAAATTTAATGCATGATCCCGGACTGGATTCTGAACCACAAAAAATAATTGCTATGAAGACCAAGGGCAATTGGAGAAATCAAAACATGGTCCACAGGCTAGATAACTGTATTGTTTCATTTCTTGCTTTTGATCAGAGGATTGTGCTCTTTTTTTTAAGTAAATGTCCTCATTCTTAGAAAAAATATACCAAAATATTTAGTAGTGAAAGGGTATGATAGGAGCTACTTACTTTCAAATGATGAAAAAAAAATATAATCTCTATATATGGAGAAAGTGGGAGTGATAAAGCATATGTGGCAAAATGTTGACAATTGGTGAATCTGGGTGAAGGGTACTCAGGAGGTCTCTGCCCTATTTCTGCCACTTTTATTTTAAAATTATTTCAAAATTGGGCTTCCGTGGTGGCGCACTGGTAGCGAGTCCGCCTGCCGATGCAGGGGACGCGGGTTCGTGCCCCGGTCCGGGAAGATCCCACATGCCGCGTAGCGGCTGGGCCCGTGAGCCATGGCCGCTGAGCCTGCATGTCCGGAGCCTGTGCTCTGCAACGGGAGAGGCCACAACAGTGAGAGGCCCGCGTACCGCAAAAAAAAAAAAAAAAAAAAAAAAAAAAATTTCCAAATTAAAACTTTTATAAGACATTCAAGGGGAAGGATAAAATAAAATTTCACTTCAAAAAGGCCATAAATAATAGGGGCTTAAAGAAATGGAGGCTCCATATGTCCGCCTTCTCTGCTAGAATTTGAATCTACAAGTCAAACTGTTGGGGGTTGGGGGGGTGGGGAGATGGTTTTACTTTTCAGTAAAGCAATGTAATTTTTCAATGATAAAGAAAACATATATTTAAAAACCCAAGCAAGACCTGAACTACGACTGTGATTTTTGCTTTCCCACTGTAGCTGCAGATCTGTTCACGTCTGTCATGACCTAATATGAAAATCAAGTTCCCACAATGGAACTGCTTCACATTTATCAGTTATTTGTTATGTCTTCTTCAGTGTTACAAATATGACGTAAATAATAAAGCACAAGTTCATGACATCCCATTCACCAAACTACCTGACATATTCACACTAAGGAATTTAAGGCTAAAATGTAAGTATTGCATTTTGAAGATTAATATTTTAAGCAAGTTTAATATATCTACATAAAACTCTGTAGCTAACAGATATGAAACATCTCTTTAAGCACAGACTTACAAAATTTGTCCACATACAAAATCACCAACGGAGTAGCAACAAATTTCAGAGACAATATTATACAGATTATGGTCTCTGACCACAATGAAATTAAATTAGGAGTCATTTTTTTCTAAAGTTGTATATTTAGAAAATAAAACTATAGCATGGCTAAAACAATCCATGAATTAGAGAAGGAAATGTAAAATGTTTAGAACTGAATGACAATGAAAACAATAATAAAAAAAGGTAAAGTGCAGCTGAAATAGTACTTAGAAGTAAATTTACACTTCTCTTCATTCATTAAGTAATCAACTTAAAAGCTTTTTAAAAGATCAGTGGGAACTCAAAGAAAGAAGAAAAGAAACAGAAGAGTAAGAATTAATGAAATAGGGGGCTTCCCTGATGGTGCAGTGGTTAAGAATCTGCCTGCCAATGCAGGGGACACGGGTTCGATTCCTGGTCCGGGAAGATCCCACATGCCGAGGAGCAACTATGCCTGTGCACCCCAACTACTGAGCCTGCGCTCCAGAGCCCGCGAGCCACAACTACTGAGCCACGTGCCACAACTACTGAAGCCCACGTGCCTAGAGCCATGCTCCGCAACAAGAGAAGCCACCGCAATTAGAAGCCCGCGCACCGCAAAGAAGAGTAGCCCCCGCTCACCGCAACTAGAGAAAGCCTGTGCACAGCAATGAAGACCCAACACAGCCATAAATAAATTAATTTTTAAAAAAAAGAATTAATGAAATAGGAAAAAAAATTAAAAGAACAACTGGTTCTAAGTGTCCTGCTTGAAGTAGACATATAATAAGCAGCAGTGTAGCAGAGTGAAAAGAGCATGATTTTTCTTTTTTTAACTTAGGCTCAGTCTGAGCTCTGACACTTATTAGCTGTGTGACCTTGAACAAGTGACTTAACCTCTTTGAGCTTCAGTGTCCTCATTTGAAAAATAGGTATACAGAGTTTTTCAGGGTTATATTAGTGAAACAGGAGAGAAGGGGGCAGGGCACAACCTTTGAAAGAATGACATAGCCCTTGAGGTTACGACATAAAACAGGTTAGAACCAATTAGGTCCAAGAGGGCAGAAGATCGACTTCCAGGAGACCTTGAGCCTCATTACAGGCCCACTGTAATACATTAGCATATGCTAAGCGACACACCCACAGGCGCCATGACAGTTCCGAGGCCAACCATAAAAGGCCAAGAAGTGGACAGTAGTGGCCCAATTCCTGGAAATCTCCATCCCTTCTCCTAGAGAGGTGGAATAATCCTCCCACTCGTTAGGCTATGAAATTACTCAGCCCATAAAACCTAACCACTCCATATTTTGGGGCCTCTTGCCTTCTGAGATGGCCCACACTCTGTCTGTGGAGTGTGTTTTCCCCAGGACCATTCTCACCTTTTCAGACGGACCACATTCAGTTTTCGGAATGTGTATCTCTCTAAATAAATCCACTTCTTACCTATCACTTTGCCTCTCACTAAATTCTTTCTGTGACGAGACATAAAGAACCTGCGCTTCATTACATCCTGAGACAAGATGTGTGATCTCAATTAAAAGACAGTGGGTTCAAGTCCCAGTCTGGGTTTTGGCTGGGTTTGAGTCTCAACTTGTGGGTTCAAGTCCCAATCTGGGACTCAAGTCCCATCTGAGTTGTGCTGTTTCATTAGGAGTAAGTTAGATACATTGTGTCAAAGTGAAAAGCAACTGTATCACCCAAGGCAATGTAACAAATGTCCTCCAATTTATAAATACATAAAAACTGAACACTCCAAACAGCCAAAAAAAATCAGTTTTAAATATTTTTTAGATGGTCTTATGACCTATTGAAATATAGTTATAACAACAACAAAATAGACTCTTTTCTACCCAAAGTACTTGCTAAATTTTAGAAACCTGCTGTATCTACCTAAGGCAGATCCTGTTGCCTACCCAGTATCATTTTCCTCCTCTTCCTTAGGAGAAGCTGAAGGTAGTAATATGCCCAACTGAAACTACTACATTCTGTCTCCCCCTCAGATGGGCTGACCATGACATAATTCTAGCCAATGAAATATAAGCAGACCATCACCGGGCTGGGCTACTAGATTCAGCTAGTAAATGCCGTTTTCCCCCCTCCCCATTTCTTCGTTTCCAGAGTATGCTTGTAATGGCTAGTGCTCCTTGTTTCCATGCATCTGCTTCCTTATTATACTCAGTGTTCAGTATGGGATTATATTTCCTAAGGGCCAGGTTGTTGAGTGACACTGTTACTCATGCAAACAAGAAGAAATTAACAGGGTGTTACTATTTCAACACACTGTAACAGGAGGCAACCAATAAAAATACTTTGTAGCCACATTAACTGAGCTTAATAAGACAAAACACAATTTTGTTTAGTATTCCCTTTGCATCTTCTCACCAAAGATAAGCATAAACTGCAACCTCTAAATGTTACCTAAATGATAAAAGTTCGAAATAGAGCCAAAGTACATGAATATTTTGAGCACATTTACATTAATATCTCTGTGCCTCAATCTCTTCATCTACAAAATAGTATTAGTACATCTACTTAATTAAATGAGTCAAGACTTGGAAAATAATTAGGACACTGCCTAGCAAAAGGTAATCAATGTTAAAGAAAAAAGTGGTTCACTGACTCATGACAAATTAAGGTTTCTTCCTCCAAAATAAGTAATACTTAATTCACATGTAGTTGAAGTGATAAATACATTTAAATGTGGTAAAATGCTATTACATTTAAATCCAAGTTTACAATGCTATTACATTTAAATCCAAGTTTAAAGGAGAAAAAACAAGTGTTTAACTGTGGTTAAGAAAAACTCATCTAAAATTAACAAGAGTCGGCAATAACTTCCTTCATTAATTTATCTATCTATCCAGCATTTACTGAATACCCACTATGGGCAAAACACGAATCCAGGTACTGGAGACGTCCTAGTAGATGACAGAAACAGGAAGCATAAACCTTCAAGTGTAATTTAAATGATATAAAATTACATTAAGATAAATGTTATAAAAAGAAATGGGATTGCAACAGACATCTTCATTCAATTAAAAATGAAGAAGTATGCTGTACAGGCTTTGAGTGATAGCCTATAACCTTTTAATTAAAAATATACATTTCTAAGTATTTTTAAAGCTTTTATCTTTCTTTTACACTGTCTTCATTTGCAGTATATGACTTAAATCAAGGGCCTAGAAAGTAAATAAATGCAGCACTGAATGTTTCAAGAAACTACCATCTTTGGCAGTATTGGTGATTCTCAAAGATAAACCAGTCATGTGCACTGATGCCTTATGTTTCATCCAGACTCAACAATTGTACTCTTCCTGTCACCATGCTCTGCTGTTGGGTAAAAAATTAAGTCAGATTTCTTCTTCCAGCTTCATGAACACATTATGTCAAGCTCAAAAAGTCAATCTTAGTGACCTCACCATCTGCCATGATCTCTTGTCAGACTCAGACAATTCAACTCCCACAGATGGTCTCAAAATGCAAGCCCCTTTCCTTTCCAATCACAACTTAGCAGCTGTGGGCACAAAGCCTTTTAAATTGGTACAACGTTAATCAAAATATAAGGATGAAAGCAAAAATAATTATGAATACATTTACAGAACTAACATCACTTGAATCGGGGTTTGTAGACTTTCTCACACTGCTGAAAAAGATGTTACTAAAAATTAAATTTCAGCAAAGCCAGCATATTTCAATGGAAGGCAATAGTAATTTTAAATACATGCTCACGTTTCAAAGTTTGGAAAATATACACAACAATAAAACAGATAACAAATAGCAGCCATAATCCCGCCTCTGAGAGGCAACTACCATAAATTTTTTTTTTTTTCTTGCGGTACGTGGGCCTCTCACTGCTGTGGCCTCTCCCGTTGCGGAGCACAGGCTCCAGACACGCAGGCCCAGCGGCCATGGCTCACGGGCCCAGCTGCTCTGAGGCATGCGGGATCCTCCCGGACCGGGGCACGAACCCGCGTCCCCTGCATCGGCAGGCGGACTCCCAGCCACTGCGCCATCAGGGAAGCCCTACCATAAATTTTTGATATAACTTTCTTCAGTATTCTCTTTCTGCACTCTAACTTTTGATAAATGGTATTAATGAGAAGATATTTTCATAAAAAGTGACAGTATGTAACTTTTTCCTAGGTGATGAGCACATCTAAGTGCTTCACCTATATAATCTCATTCAATTCATATCACAACTCTATCAGGTAAATGTTATTACTGTTCGCATCTTACACATGGCAAAACTGAGCTTTAGAGAGTTGAAGTAATTTGCCCAGTTAATCAACTGCGTAAATGGCAATGCCAGAATATGAAGTCAGGATCTTAGACCAGCAGACATGTTCTTAACTACTATGCTAATTTGTAAAATATATTTGCCTTGAAATACAATAAATATATCCTCAAAATAAAACAAAATACATAATTACTATTACAATAAATCCATATATAAAAGGATAACTTACTATACCAAAAGAATTATTTTCATATAGTACAAATCATATATCATTGGGTCAGGTTTTTCCCCTTTTTAAAGGTTCTTTATTTAAATTTCAGTATTAAATTTACGTTTATTTTTCTGGGTAGGTAGTAAACTTCCTCATTTTTTTACAGCAATATAGTATATTCCTTTACATTGTTACACCATAACTTATGTCACTAGTCACCTACTGATGGACATTTAGATTTCCTACATTTCTACACTGGCGACAGTAATCACATTTTAGTGACTCAATCCTCAGTGTTTGATCTGCTCTCTGACCACCCTGCCAGCTCTGTGTTGAAACACTTTCCCATATCCTTCTCTCATCTAGGTCCACTGGCCTTCCCCTCCGTTCTTCAAAGACAGGCTCTCCTGCCTCAGGGCCTCTGCACATTCTGTTCTCTCTGCCTGGAACTTTCCCCAGCAGTTAACGCTCCTTCCTTCAGATCTCTTCTCAAATGTCACTTTCTCAGGGAAAACTGTCCTTCTCCCACTACCCAGACTAGGTCAGGAGTCTCCAGTTAATGCTCTCCTACCTTCTCCTTTCATAGTACACATCTGGTTGTCATTATTTATTTGTGTGATTATCAGATTGTGGCCCATCTCTACAACTGAAGAGTAAATCCCACGAGGGCAGGGACCCTATCTATTTTGTTTGTTTGTTTTTTGGCTGCACTGCACGCCTTGCAGGATCTTAGCTCCCTGACCTGGGATAGAGCCCAGGTCCTCGGAGTGAAAGCACTCCTAATTCCCTGGAGGTCCTAACCACTGGACCTCCAAGAAATTCCCAACCCTATCCATTTTGTTCACTTATTATATACCCAGTGTCTGGCACATGGTTGGAACTCAAGAAATATTTGTTTTTTGTTTGCTTTTTAAGAAATATTCATTAAATTAATTATGTACTCAATATTTTATTTATTTTCATGCTTTAATAATATATGATAATCTCATTTAATATGACTTGGTAGCAGAAAATGAGAAAACATATAAACATTGAACACATTCACACATCCGAAATGCCACTAAGCTACATAGCAGAATGTGTGTGTCACTTTCCTGTCATGAACAAAAAGTGTTTTGGAGCCAGCATTGTATCTGTGTTCATTAATTTCAAAAAATGGGAAAAATTTTCTAATAGGGTATATTTAATTTCACTGATGTTTAAGGTGAAAAGAACAGTAGGCAAAAGTTAACTTTTCTTTTTTTTTTGGCTGCCCCAGGTCTTAGTTGCAGCACACGGGATCTTCGTTGTGGCACCTGAGTCTTTAATTGCAGCATGCGGACTTCTTAGTTGCGCCATGCAGACTTCTTAGTTGCAGCACGCACTCTTAGTTGAGGCATGCGGACTTCTTAGTTGCAACATGAGAACTCTTTATTGTGGCAGGCATGCGGGATCTAATTCCCTGACCAGGGACTGAAGCCGGGCCCCCTGCATTGGGAGCGTAGAGTCTTACCCACTGGACCACCAGGGAAGTCCCAAGAGTTAAAATTTACAAGCTGCCCCTTCTAAGAAACCATCAACATCTTACACTTAAAAAAGAAAAAGATAATTGCTTTTACGTTCATTGTTCACCTATTTTAATTGAAAAAAAATGTGTCCAGGTTTACATAAGCTTTCACCTAGGATGCTACACAATGATAAAAACTGGTTAATACTACAAGCAATCTGTAACAACTTTTAACAGAGTCTTCTACATATGTGCAGGGAAATTACGAATAATGTTGTCTGAGCACTACTTATTGGTTCACTTATTCAGTAAATACTGATTGACTGCCTGCTGCTTGTCAAACAGTAGGCTGAGCATTAAAGATACTTCGAGAAACAACGAGACGGTCCCTGCTTTCATGGAGCCTACATTTTAACTCTGAAGGTAGGCATTCAACAATGTTTCCCAATTAGCTATGTAATTACAATTACTATAAGTGCTACTACAGAGGCAAAAAAAAAGATGCAAAGGAAGCACGTACAACAAGGGTCTGGAACTCTGGTGGTTTTAAAGAAGATTCCTCTGAGGAAGTGAAGTTTGAGCTGAGCTCAACAGACAAACAGAGTAAACCACTGGCAAAGAGAGAGGGGGACCTCACAGCCAGAGGGTGCAAACATGACAGGGGAATGCTCAGAGGAAGAAAAACATATGGCAAGTTCCAGTAGCTGAAGGAAGATCTATGTACCTGAAAACAAAGGGCAAGACGAGGAAAGACTGAGAGAGAAGGTTGGAGGCCCAATCATGCAGGACATTGCTTTTTTCTTGTCTTTTTAATTAAATTAGGGGGAAGCCTTGGAAAGATTTTTAAGAGCCGAACATCTGAACCAGAGATACTAAATTACATTCACCAAAGATTAAGTACAAATTACGTGCATTCTAATTCTTGAAAAACTGGTAATATCACCTATAATATTCTGTAATTCTTTGGTAACTGAAATATTCACTCACTTCCTGACTATACTAGGTTAAGTGTATATTCATCATCTACAATTCATTTATCTAACAAACACCTTATCCCATTAGAACAAAACTCAAAGCTCAGAAATAAGCCAAAAAAAAAAAAAAGTCCCCAGCTCTCAAATTAGCTTTCATAAAACCTATGCACTTGTCAGTAACGCAAGTACACAGGCCTTTTTTCACTTGATTTTATTTAACATAAAATTCTTGGTAAATTTGCTTATCTTGATTTTCAGGGAGCAAATGGGTTAGGCACTGCTATAGGTGAGTACATTGACAAAGTAATTGACAACTGGCAGCTTAATACTAAGGAAAACTAGACATATTATATTTTACCAAGTAAATTCACTGAAACAGAATTTCCCCCGGGAGTTCCCTGGTGGTCCAGTGATTAGGACTCTGCACTTTCACTGCCGTGGCCCGGGTTCAATCCCTGGTTGGGGAACTAAGATCCCGCAGACCATGTGGCACCGCAGGAAAAAAAAAAACAAAAAAAATCCTCCCTCATTCCCTGGCAAAACCACATTAATGACATGGTCTTATACAAGCTTTCACAATAAAACCTAAGGAATATTATTGTTTAAAACATTTTCATAGATCAAAACATTTATTATTTGTTCTTAATTACAGAAAACAAAAGTTAAGAGAGAAAACTTATTTCTGCCCTGACCAAACAAGCAACATCAGAAGAAGTTACCCAAATTTAGAAAAAAATCACATTTCAAGATCCTGCCAAGAACCTAATAGAAAGCTTCTTTTATCAAGTGGTACAAGCCAAAATTTAAACCATTAATCAATTTATGCACAATGCATGGATTAGATCACCTGTTGTCCATATGCTCTTTAGCAAAGTCTTGTTTCCAGATAAATGTAGCTCTAGATAAGTAATACAAATGTTAAGATTTATCCCTACTTGATACATCACAACAGACTAGATGAGTTTTTAAAACATCATTTGGGTATTAATATAATTTACAGACAAAGTATTGTACAAAAAACTATGCAAGTGTAAAATGTTCAATTCACCTAAGGGTCCAAGAAGAAAAGAAAAATGGAGGCAATCAAAAGGAAGCAACTGATTATATAAAATAGGTAAGTAATGAGAACCTACTGTACAGCACAGGGAACTCTACTCAATGCTCTGTAGTGACCTAAATGGGAAGGAAATCTAAAAGATTGGGCATACGTATATGTATAACTGATTCACTTTGCTGTACAGTAAAAACTAACACAACATTGTAAAGCAACTATACTCCAATAAAATTAATTTTTAAAAAAGCTTAAAAAAAAAGGAAGCAATCAGTGAAGAAAACAGTAGAGTTTCTAATCCTCATTTAAAACAGCACTGTTCGGGCTTCCCTGGTGGCGCAGTGGTTGAGAGTCCGCCTGCCGATGCAGGGGACATGGGTTCGTGCCCCGGTCCGGGAAGATCCCACATGCCGCAGAGCGGCTGGGCCCGTGAGCCATGGCTGCTGAGCCTGCACGTCCAGAGCCTGTGCTCCACAACGGAAGAGGCCACAACAGTGAGAGGCCCACGTACTGCAAAAACAAAACAACAACAACAAAAAAAACAGCACTGTTCTTATATAAATACTTCATCTATATCCAAATGGAAACAATTTTATATCCAGCATCATCACAAGAGCTACTTACTATATAATTACCCAAAATAACCTACAGAATAGTTATTACCTCCATTTTACAGGAGGGAAAACTGAGTCAGCTTAAATAACTTGCACAAGGTCATATACAACCAAAATTTGCAATAAAGTTACTACATACATGTTCCATGATATCATAAAAAGATGAGTTCCAAGCAGTTTTAATTTTAAAGTAATTTAAGAAAGTTTGTATTGTATATAAATGGCGAAGAATATAAACTATTATATAGTTTAAAATGATCTAAAATCAACTTCTGTATACTTCAATAAAAGTTAATTAAAAAAACTAACACAACATTGTGAATCAACTCTACTCCAATAAAAATTAATAAAAAATTAATTAATTAATTAATTGAAAGAGACTTCTAGAAAAATGGCAGAGGGTAAGAACATTTGTCTTGGGACTTCCCTGGAGGTCCAGCGGTTAAGACTCCACACTCCCAATGCAGGGGGCCCAGCTTCAACCCCTGGTCAGGGAACTAGATCTCGCACACCACAACTAAGAGCCTACATCCCGCAACTAGAGAGCCTGCATGCGACAACAAAGATCCCGCATGACGCCACTAAGACCCAGCACAGCCAAAGAAATAAATAAATAAATTTTTTTAGAAAAAGAACATTTGTCTTATTTATATGAGCCCTCTATCAACTTAGAGCTATCACATATTTTTAATTTGATTTATTTAACACTGGTTTAAAAATAAATTAATTTTTTAAAAGAAGATAGCCAGAAAGTACAAAAAGGTGTACAGCGAAATGTTATTCTCCTGATGCTGTTGGCCCATCTGCCTATTTCCCATCTGCCCCATTTATACCCCTGCATGGACAGTCAAAGTACTTTGTTTCTACTGTATCTGCCCCAGATTTCTTTTAAGCACATACAAGTAATACAAAACACTCTCGTTTTCCCATTTTTAAAAAAGCTGAGGGGCTTCCCTGGTGGCGCAGTGGTTGAGAGTCCGCCTGCCGATGCAGGGGACATGGGTTCGTGCCCCGGTCCGGGAAGATCCCACATGCCGCAGAGCGGCTGTGCCCGTGAGCCATGGCCACTGAGCCTGTGCTCCGCAACGGGAGAGGCCACAACAGTGAGAGGCCCGCGTACCACAAAAAAAAAAAAAAAGAAAGCTGTGAATTTCTGAGTATGCATTTTGTAATCTGCCATATCACTTGTTTGAAAGAGCTTTCCAGTTGATTCTCTTGGGGCTTCTCTGTAAACAGTCAGATCATCTGTAAGTAATGATTACTTTACCTCTTCAGCCACTTTATATACTTCTATCATTCTTTTCTCTGATTGCACTAGCTGATTTCTGCAGTACAATGTTAAATAATAGTGGTGAGTGGTAATAACAGACATTCTTTCTTATTATTCTTTAATCAGACTGTTCCTTTAATGATACTTAATGAAAAATATATCCATAAGTGCTGAAAGGGCATTTGATAAGATTCCATATGCATTCTTCATAAAATATAATCTTACTAAATATTAATCATTTTCTCTTATTAAATATTTATAATGAGAATTTAACAAGACTGTATAGTGAATGCATGTTAAACCTTATCAAATCTTCTAAAAGCATATTTTAGCATTTGCTTAAAAGGCATTAGTAGTCAAAATTAAAAATAATTACTAATAAATACTTAAAGTGTTTTCTTATTGATAGAACTTATTTGTAAGAGTACAGCCCCAGTTGCTCTTTAGATGGGCAACCCTTTGACAACTTTATTTTTCCTATAGTAACCTGACAGCTTAGACTTTTCACCTCTTCTGGAGGTAGTTTTTGGTAGTTTATATTTTCCTGGATAATCATCCGTTTTGTTCAGGTTCTCAATTTATCTGCTCCCAGGCTGATATTATTCAGCCTTAGAAAGGAAGGGAATTCTGACACATGCTACAACATGAATGAACCGTGAGGACATTCTGCTAAGCAAACTAAGCCAGTCACAAAAAGACAAATACTGTAATTCTACTTACACGAAGTACTCAGAGTAGAGGCAAAATCAGAGAGTCAGAATGTATACCGAATGGTGGTTGCCAGGGGCTGGGGGACAGGGGATGGAAATGGGGGACTGCTGTTTAATGTGTATAGAGTTTCAGTTTTACAAGATGAAGAATTATAGATATGATGAACTACATAGTAAAAAAGCTTAAAGTGGTAAATTTTATGTTATGTGTATTTTACCCACAATAAAAAAAATTTATTTAATGGATAGACAATAAAGTAGGGGATGAGCAAAAACAAAAAACTTTACACGGAAAAGTAAGCAAAACAGCCACACAAATTCTGGAAAATACAGAGTAAGGATTAGCCCCATCTAATTATTAAAACCAGTTATAAAGTTACAACAATTAAAATGTTATATACTGTAAATGCAAAAGCGTATAGATGGATGGACCCAAAAAACAAGTGCAAGAATAGGTTTAAATCTACAAAGAAATTTAGTATATATCAAAGTTGACACTTCATATTAGTTAGGTATAAATGGTTTAGGTAGATTACTCAATAAATAGCAATAGGATACAAGACAATTGAGTAATCATCTTAAAAAAATTAATTGGAGGGCTTCCCTGGTGGCACAGTGGTTAAGAATCCGCCTGCCAATGCAGGGGACGTGGGTTTGAGCCCTGATCCGGGAAGATCGCACATGCCGTGGAGCAACTAAGCCTGTGCGCCACAACTATTGAGCCTGCGCTCTAGAGCCCACGAGCCACAACTACTGAGCCCACATGCTGCAACTACTGAAATCCGCACATCTAGAGCCTGTGCTCCACAACAAGAGAAGCCACCGCAATGAGAAGCCCACGCAGCTCAATGAAGAGTAGCCCCCACTCGCCGCAACTAGAGAAAGCCCCCCACACAGCAACAAAGACCCAACGCAGCCCAAAACAAATAAATAAAATAAAATAAATTTATATTAAAAAATTAATTGGAGCCATAATTTGTACCTTGTTTGAAACAAATTCCAGACGGATCAAAAAATCCAATGCAATTTTTTAGGTGTTAGAAGAAAACATGGGAGCTTGATTTTTTAATCTGTGTGGAAACCTCTTCTAAAATATGAACCCAAACCCAGGAGTCATCAAAGGAAGAAAACTGATATGACTACATTTTTTTATATTTAAAGAAAACACCACAATGCAAGTCATAAGAAAAATAAACTGGAAAGTAATATTTGCAATTCACATTCCAAAAACAGAGTTAATTTCTAACCTATGAAAGCTCCTATAAATAAACAGAACATAAATAGAGTCTAAAGAAAAATGGGCAAAAGATACATAACAGAAAACACAAATGGCTTTTAAACATAAAATATATTCAACCTCTCTCATAAGAGAAATACAAAATAAAGCTGTAATACACAAGATCAAAAATACTGACACTGGTATACTGTACTGAGAAAAAGGAGGGAAAACAGACTTTATCATACTTGCTGGTGGTAGAATAAATAGGTACAGTCTTTATGCAGGGTAACTTCACCATATCTATGAAAATTATACATGTATATATCCCATGAGGTTTTTTTCTAGGGTCATGTGAAACCATAGATATAAAAGATACTCACTATGGTGTCACTTTTATAGCAAAAGTTAAGACAAACCCTGTTTACCAATATTAGACTAGTTAAACAAATCATGGCCTAAAACAAGAAGTAAGGGAGCACATTGTGAACTAATAAAGAATGACCTCCAATGTAAACCTTTCAGTGAAAGGAAGCAAGTTAAAGAGAAGTACGTGAAGCATACTAGCATTTGTATAAAAAGACTACCTCCTAGGCAAGGAACTGGCTGGACATATGGCAAAGAGTGGGAAGAACACATTTTTCTTTTCTTTGATCAATTTTAATGAAATAATAAGATGAGCTACTTACATCCTTTATACATTCTGTATTTTTCCTACAAACACAAAGTACCTATGTAACACACCAATTTAATTTTTAATTCTGTATTTTCCTTCATACAGAAACAATACTTCTGGACTTCCCTGGTGGCGCAGTGGTTAAGAATCCACCTGCGAATGCAAGGGACACAGGTTCGATCCCTGGTCCGGGAAGATCCCACATGCTGTGGAGCAACTAAGTCCGTGGGCCACAACTACTGAGCCTGTGCTCTAGAGCCTGCAAGCCACAACTACTGAGCCTGTGCACCACAACTACTAAAGCCCACGTGCCCTAGAGCCCACACGCCACAACTACTGAGCCCACGTGCCTCAACTACTGAAGCCCACATGCCTAGAGCCCGTGCTCTGCAACAAGAGAAGTCACCACAATGAGAAGCCCATGCACCGCAATGAACAGTAGCCCCTGCTCACCGCAACTACAGAAAAGCCCGTGGGCAGCAATGAAGACCCAATGTAGCCAAAAAAAAAAAAAGAGAGAGAGAGAGAAACGATACTGCTTTCAAAAAATAAGTAGAAATAATATCTGAAGTACAGAGTCAGGGTATGGTTTTTGTAACATTTTAGATAGAATCCTCGCTTAAGGAGCTTGAAAAACCAGAATTATTGTATTCTAATCAAATCCTATGTAAAGAAAAGCCTTTTTCTACAATAAGGTAGAGAACTAAACAAGACCAAATTCACCATATCTGACACACAGTGCAATGTAGCGACATGTGGGATTCCAAGATAAAATTACAGGAACACAGGTTTTAAAAAGCCAGAAGATGGCACTATTACTTCATTAAAGTCTCACTGGTACCTACATCTAAGTCTCTCAAGGTCTTATTAAGAGACCTGTTTTTCCTTTTCTCTATGTCTCTGTCCTGTTGCCCTTCTGCATTCGTGCCTGTATTTACCTATCCTTCTACTCTTCACCCAAGATATGAAACTGAAATAAACATTAGTGGAAAAGGAAGATAGAAGAAATTCCTGAATTTATAACAATACTATTTTAAGTGAATACAACATATTTAAAACGTATTATAAGGTTCCTTTTGCTTTAAAATCGTAGTTGATTTACAATTTTATATAAGTTTAGGTATACAATATAGTGATACACAATTTTTAAAGATTATACTCCATTTATAATTATTATAAAATATTGGCTATATTCCCTGTGATGTATAATATATCCTTGTAGCATATTTATTTTTATACACATTAGTTTGTACCTCTTAATCCTCTAACACTATTTTGCCCCTTCTCCCTTTCCTCTCCCCACTGGTAACCACTAGTTTGTTCTCTATATCTGAGTCTGGTTCATTTTTGTTATATTCACTACTTCATCTTTTAGATTCCACATATAAATAATGTCATACAGTATTTGTTTTTCTCTGTCTGACTTATTTCACTAAGCATAACACCCTCCAAGTCCATCCATGTTGTTGCAAATGGAAAATTTTTATTCTTTTTAACGACTGAGTAGTATTCCATTGACGTGTACCACATCTTCTTTACCTACTCATCTGTTGATGGACACTTAGACTGCTTCCATATCTTGGCTACTGTAAATAACGCTCCTATGAACACTGGGGTTCATGCATCTTTTTGAATTAGTGTTTTCCATTTTCTTCAGATACATACACATGAGCGGAATTGCTGGATCATATGGTAGTTCTATTTTTATTTTTTTGAGGAACCTCCACACTGCTTTCCACAGTGGCTTCACCAATTTACACTCACAGTGTACAAGGGTTCCCTTTGCTCCACATCCTGGCCGACATTTGTTATTCGTGGTCTTTGTGATGATAGCATTTCCGACAGGTGTGAGGTGGTATCTCATTGTGGTTTTGATTTGCACTTCTCTGATGATTAGCAATGCTGAACATCCTGTGATGTGCCTGGTGGCCATCTGTATGTCTTCTTTGGAAAAAATGTCTGTTTGGGTCTTCTGCCTATTTTTTGATTGGGTTGTTTGTTCTTAAGATTGACATGTATGAGCTGTTTATATATTTGGGTATTAATCCCTTACCAGTCATATCATTTGCAAATATTTTCTCCCATACAGTAGGTTCTCTTTTTGTTTTGTTGATGGTTTCGTTTGCTGTGCAAAAGCTTCTAAGTTTAATTAGGTCCATTTGTTTATTTTTACTGTTGTTTCCTTTGCCTTAGGAGACAGATCCAAAAATATGTTACTACAATTTATGTCAAAGAATGTTCTGCCTATGTTTTCTTCTAGGATTTTTATGGTTTCCAGGCTTGCATTTAGGTCTTTAATCTATTTTGAGTTTATTTCTGTATATGGTGTGAAAAAATGTTCTAATATCTTTCTTTTACATGTAGTTGTCCATAAGGTTCTTTTGTTAAATATGAAAACACAGGTTTATATCCATTCTCTTTTGAAACTACACTAAAATGAAGACTAAAGGACTAAAAAAGGATAAAACCATCAAAAAAATATACATATTGGTACTACCCTGGTGGTCCAGCAGTTAAGACTCCACGCTCCCAATGCAAGGGGCCCGGGTTCCATCCCTGGTCAGGGAACTAGATCCCGCATGCCACAAGTAAGAGCCCGCATGCCACAACTAAGACCCAGCAGAGCCAAACAAATAAATAAATATTTTTTAAAAAACATATACATATGTAGCATGAAAGGAAACATCAGGGACATAAATACAGCTTATTGAAGCTAGATAGAGGGTAGCTGAACTTGGCTTGGTAAAACAGAACAAGCCAAACCCTATATGCACGTGAGGGCAGGTGAGGGTATGAAACCAATAAGCTGCAAACACAACAGAAAGGCTTAAGAATGGAGACATCTGGGTCAGGGCTGAAAATAGGAAAATTGGTTGAAAGGCTGTATAAGGAACAGGTTTCACCCAGAAGCCTTATCATGTAGCCAAGAAACTGCTTCTCCTGCACCCTAGCAAGAGACAAGTGATTTGTCTTAAGACACTGAACTAGACAGGATGTAGAAACCAGGTACACACAGGGGTTGTGTGTCACAGCATACCACAAAGAGATTAAATTAAGATTCACATGCTGAACAGTGGACCCCAGCCCTCTTCCCCAAATCAGCTTCTAGAACACAAGCCAATCAAGCAGGAGACTAGGAGATTCCTCCATAGGGAATCTGACCCAAGAGAAGAGACCCTCAATCACTCCATCACCCTGTATTAAGACTTGCAGTTAACAACTCCCCACGGACAGAGTTTTTACTGTCTCACTCTTTAAACAGATGGCCAAAGTTTACTGAACAAATGAGGAAAGTCTCTTAACATGAAATAGAGACTGAATTAACAAAACAGAAGGAAAAGAAAGGAAGGAAGGAAGAGGAAAGAAAGAAAAGAAGGGGAGAAAGAGAAAGAAAGCAAAGGAAGAGTGGGAAATCTACAAACTAGAACAAAAAGCTTTTTAAAATTAGAAAAAAATAAGAATCACAAATCTAGAATGTCCAACTAAAAGGGAATTTTAGAAAAAGAAAAGAGAAAAGAAGGAAAGAAATTATACCCCCAAAAGGACATATTTGTTTCTGGTAACACAGTGAACTAAAGGGTCTGTAAACTTCACCTTAACAAATATCTAGAAATGTTGGATAAATTAAAATACATATTCTCTCAAATGCTAAGCTCACAAGAAAGCAAAGTTTTCAGCTGCCATGGAGGAATTTGTCAACACAAATAACCAAAACTTTTAACTTTTAATGGCCTTAAAGTGACAAGAGACGAGGCTTTGGGAATCACATGAAGTGAAGAGTTGGAATTAAGGCCCCACTCCCTTTTTTTTTTTTTTTCCCACCCCGTTTCAAACATTCTCAGTGAAAGGATGGACTAAGGGAGGAGAAGGAAATCAACCACCAGCAAAGACAAGAAAATGTCTCTATCTAGCTCTGGAAACTAGGGGAAAAAGAGGTCTCCTAAAAATCCTTAGATTCAGGTATCATAATGATCTCCAATTAAAAAAAAAATTCATCCAGACACAGCAAAACACTAAAAATAAAGAGATCTTAAGAACAAGGAGAGAATGACACCAAAGGCACAGGCAGCAGAAGACAAAACAGACAAACAGAACTTCATGAAAAATTTAAAATTCTGCGCATCAAAAGACACTATCCACAAAGTAACAAAGCAACCCACAGAACAGGAGAAAATATGTGTAAATCATACATCCAACAAGGGATCAACATCCAGAATATGCAGAGAACTCTTAAAACTCAACAACCAAAAAAAGAAAAAAAAAAAACAGCCAAACAACCCGATTCCAAAATGGGCGAAGGACTTGAATAGACTTTCTTCCAAAGAATATGTACAAAAGGCCAACAAGTACATGAAAAGATACTCAACATCACTAATCATTAGAAAAAGGCAAAATAAAATCACAGTGAGGTTCTATCTCACACCCATTAGAATGGCTACCCTCAAAACAAGAAGCGTTGACAAGGATGTACAGAAGTCGAGACTTTTGTACACTGCCAGTGGAGATATAAAATGGTACAGCTAGTGTGGAGTTTAAACAGTATGGAAGTCCTGAAAAAATTCAAACTAGAATTACCAGGTGATCCAGAAATTCCACTTCTGGATATATACTCGAAAAAACTGAAAGCAGGGTCTCAAAGAGATATTTGTACACCCATGTTCACAGCAGCATTATTTACAACACCTAAAATTTGGAAGTAACCCAAGTATCCATAGAGAGATGAACGGATGAGTAAAATATGCTACCTATACACATACAATGGAATATTATTCGACCTTAAAAAAGAAGAAAATAATGACACGTACTCTAACATGGATGAACTCTGAGGACACTGTGCTTAGTGAAATAAGCCCATCACATAAAGACAAATACTGTATGATTCTATGATTTATATGACTACTTAGAGTAATCAAAATCATAGAGACAGAAAGTAGAATGGTGGCTGTCAGGGACTGGAGAAGGGGAAAATGGGTGCAGAGTTTCAGATTTCAAGATGAAGAGTTCTGGAGATGGTGGTGATGATTGCAGAACAATATGAATGTACTTAATGACACTGAACTGTATCCTTTAAAATGGTTAACACAGTAAACTTTATGTTATGTGTATTTTACTACAATTTTTTAAAACTGGGGAAAAGAACACAGAGAGAAAAACAGATTATCTACAAGCAAATGACAATTAGACTGCAGAAGACTTCTCAGCAGCAGTAAAAGCAAAAACACGGTGAAGTGATATCCTCAAGGTGTTAAGGGAAAATAATAGCAAACTAGAATTCTAAACTATTTTAGAATAGTTTTCACCTAAAAATAAGCGTGAAATAAAAGACACTTTCAGTGAGTTTACCTTCAACAGACATTCAATAAAGAGGCATCCAAAGGATATACTTCAGGAAAATGGAAAACTAAACTGAAAATGCAAAAGAAATTCAAGGAAGAGAAATAAAAAAGGTACGAGTATATACAAACATACATCATCTGTATGATAGTTATACTGAATAATTTTAGAAGATGAAGAAAGTGGGGGGAAGAACAGGAGGAAATATGCCTGGACAACAATAATATAAGAAGGGAGGCATTTGATCAGAATTAAAGGGCCTTGTGCTGTTTAGAAAATACTGTGTTAAATTAAATATGCTCACTAAAAATGTAAAGGCAACCACTTAAAGTATAAAGGAATTATCAAAAGCTGGTAGGATAGAAAAACAGAAGCAGCACAGAAAAAGCAATATAAATGGATGGTAGAAAGAAATGCAAATACATAAATAAACTCGTTAGTCAAAAAGATTGTCACATTGGGTTTAAAATAAACACTAAAATGGAAAACAAAATCCAACTGCTCTTTGCAGTATCTAACACATACCTCCACAGAAAGTAACAGAATGAAAAAAGACAATGTGACTCTATAAACACACAAAGGGTCTTCACAGTAAGAGCATTATAGAGGATAAAGAGGATATAACGATTAAAGGTTCTTTTCAGCAGGAAGACACAAATATTCTAAATTTGAATGTATTTTATAACAGTTCACAAATGTATAAAGAGAAAAAAGACAAATTTACAAGGAGAAACTGAGAAATCTACAACTATAAAAGAGATTTTAACATACACCTCTCAGTAATGATGAGTCGAACAGACAAAATAAGAAAGTCAGTAAGGGTATACACAAAATTTCATCAACACAATTAGTAAGTGTGGTCTAAGAGACATATGTACCAACCTGCCCCCAAAATGGGAGAATACACATTGTTTTCCAAAGAATTCTCTTCAAAACAATGCCTCATTTGATGAGCTCAGTATAACCCTTACACCAAAGCCAGATAATAGGAACAATATGTTAAACTACAGTCGAGTTTAACTTACGTACAGCAACAAAATCAATACAGAAAAACACAAAAATCAATAAACACTAGGAGGATTACAAGGGTGAAGAAAGTCCAATAGTAGGAAAGATTAAATAATAATAAATTACAAGAAATGTATAAAAACTTGTATGAGGGAATTGAAAACATATGTCTACACAAAAGCCTGCGCACAAATGTTCATAGCAACATTATTATAATAGCCAAAAAGCGTAAACAAACTCAGTGTCTACCAACGGATGAATGGATGAATAAAAAGGACTATATCTATACAACGGAATGCATATTATTTGGCAATAAAAAGGAGATGAAGTATTGTTACGTTACACTATGTATAAACCTAGAAAATATTACACTAAGTGAAAGAAGGCAGTCACAAAATGCCACATGTTGTATGATTTAATTTAAATATGATTTAGATATTATACATGAATAGTTCATTTATATGAACTATTCAGAGGAGGCAAATCCAAAGAAACATAAAGTAAATTAGTAGTTGCCCAGGGCTGGAGGGAGAAGGGAATGAGGAGTGACTGCTAAAGGGCACAGGTTTCTCTTCGGGTTACTGGGAATGTTCTGGAATTAGGTGGTGGTGATGGCTGCACATCTCTGTGAATATATCAAAAACCACCAAATCATATACTTTAAAAGGTGAATTTTATGACAATTATAATGCAATAAAGCTTTTTTAAAAAAAAAAACAAGGAAATTTTTCAATACTAAAGAAGATTTGAACAACAGAAAGACATACCCTGTTCTTGGATAAGACAATTGAACATTATAAGGATATAAATTCTCCCTAAGTTAATTTATAAATTCAATGTAATCCCAATAAAAATACTAACAACCCATTTTATAGAGTTAGACAAGTTGATATTAAAGTTGACATAGAGGGACTTCCCTGGTGGCGCAGTGGATAAGAATCCACCTGCCAATGCAGGAGACACAGGTTTGAGCCCTGGTCCGGGAAGATCCCACATGCCATGGAGCAACTAAGCCCATGCACCACAACTATTGAGCCTGTGTGCCACAACTACTGAAGCCCACGCGCCTAGAACCCATGCTCCGCAACAAGAGAAGCCACCGCAATGAGAAGCCCACGCACCGCAACGAAGAGTAGCCCCCGCTAGCCACAACTAGAGAAAGCCCACGCGCAGCAACGAAGACCCAACACAGCCAAATAAATAAATAAATAATTTTTAAAAAATTTTTTAAAATAAAGTTGACATAGAAAACAAACATGCAAGAATAACTAGGAAAGTACTGGAAAAGAAAAACTATGAATGGAAAATAACCTTACCAGATATTAAAATATGCTATACAGCCTCTATAATTAAAACACTGTGGTACAGATGCACGAATAGGCCAGTAGACCAGTGGACAGAATAGAAAGTACAGAATTAGACCTAAATACAAATGGAAATTTAGTATATGACAAAGTTGGCATCCCCAATCATTGGGTAAAGATGGACTCTTTTCAGATTTTTTAAAAATTGTGGTAAAATACACGTAACATAAAGTTTACTATCTTAACCATTTTTCAGTTTAGAGTTCACCAGCATCAAGTACATTGACACTGCAGTATAACCAACCTCCAGATCTCTCTTCATCGTGAAAGACTGCAACTACATAATCATTAAACAATAGCTCCACATTCACCCCTCCCCCTAGCCCTTGACAACCACCATTCTGCTTTGTCTCTGAGTTTGACTGCTCTAAGTACTTCATATAAATGGAATCATACAGTATTTGTCTTTTTGTCACTGGCTTATTTCACTTAACAAGTTCCCAGGGTTCATCCATGTTATAGCATGTGTAAGAATTTTCTTCCTTTTTAAGGTTAAACAATATTCCACTGTATGTATATACTACATTTTGCTAATCCATTCCTCTATTGATGGACACGTGGGTTGCTTCTATCTTCTATAAACATGGGTGTAAACATGAGTGTACAAATATCTCTTTGAGGCTCTGCTTTCAATTCTTTTGAGTATTATATCCAGAAGTGGAATTGCTGGATCACATAGTAATTCTACTTTGAATTTTTTGAGGAACGTCTATACTGTTTTCAACACTGGCTGTACCATTTTATAAATTTTACCACCGACAGGGTAAGGGTTTCAATTTCTCCAACCAAGGTTCCAATCCTCACCAACACTTGTTATTTTGTTTTATTGGGTTTTTTTTTTATAGGCGTCATCCTAATAGGTATGAGGTGGTATCTCACTGCGTTGTTTTTTTTGTTTGTTTGTTTTTTGGGGGGTACGCAGGCCACTGTTGTGGCCTCTCCTGTTGCGGAGCACAGGCTCCGGACGCACAGGCTCAGCGGCCATGGCTCATGGGCCCAGTCGCTCCGCGGCATGTGGGATCTTCCCGGACCGGGGCACAAACCCTTGTCCCCTGCATCGGCAGGCGGACTCTCAACCACTGCGCCACCAGGGAAGCCCTCTCACTGCGGTTTTGACTTGCATTTCCCTAATGATTAGTGGATGTTAAACATCTTTTCATGTGCTTTTTGGCCATTTGTATATCTTCTTTGGAGAAATGTCTATTCAAGTCTTTTACCAATTTTTTTTTTTTTGGCTGTGCTGGGTCTTCATTGCTGCACACAGGCTTTCTCTAGTTGCAGCGAGCGGCGGGGGCTACTCCTCGTCGTAGTGCATGGGCTTCTCACTGCTGTCGCTTCTCTTGTTGCAGAGCACGGGCTCTAGGCATGCGGCCTTCAGTAGCTGTGGCACTCGGGCCCTGGGGGGTGCGGGCTTCAGTAGTTGTGGCACAGGCTCAGTAGTTGTGGCTCTCGGGCTCTAGAGCGCAGGCTCAGAAGTTGTGGTGCACGGGCTTAGTTGCTCCACAGCATCTGGGATCTTCCCGGACCAGGGATCGAACCCATGTCCCCTGCACTGGCAGGCGGATTCTTAAGCACTGCACCACCAGGGAAGTCCTTTTGCCAATTTTTGAATCAAGTTGTTTGGGTTCTGGTAGAAGTTCTTTATATATTCTAGATATTAACGCCTTATGAGACACATGATTTGCAAATATTTTCTCCCATACCATAGGCTGCCTTTCACCCTTAATGGTGTCTTTTGATGCAGACATTTTTAATTCTGATGTAGTCCAATTTATCTATTTTTACTTTTCTTACCTGTGCTTTTGGTATCATGTCCAAGAAATGACTGCCAAATCCAACATCATAAAGATTCTTACCTATGTTTTCTTCTAAGAATTTAATACTTTTAGCTCTTAAGTTTAGGTCTTTGATTCATTTTGAGTTAATTGTCATATATGGTATAAAGGCCCAATTTTTTTTTTTTTCACATGGATATCCAGTTTCCCCAACATCGTTTGTTGAAAATACCACCCTTTCCCCATTGAATGGTCTTGGCACCCTTGTCAAAAATAACTTGCCCATATATGCAAGGGTTTATTCTGGGCTATTATATTCTGCTGATTTTTATGTCTGTCTTTATGCTAGTACCACATTGCTTGATTACTGTAGCTTTGTAATAAGTAGTGAAATTGGGAAGTCTGAGTCCGCCAGCTTTGTTCCCTTTCAGGATTATTTTGGCTATGTGAGGTCCCTTGAAATTCTATATGAATTTTAGAATGGATTTTTGTTTCTGTTAAAAAAAAGAAATTGGGATTTTGATAAAGATTGCACTGAATTGGTACATCACTTTGTGTGGTATTGACATTTTAGCAATATTAAGTCTGCCAGTCTAGGAACACAAGTTGTCTATTTATTTGTGTCTTCTTTAATTTCAGCAATGTTTTGTAATTTTCCATGTACCAGTGTTTTGCCTCCTTGATTAAGTTTATTCCTAAAGTATTTTCTTCTTTTTTCTTTTTCATGCTATCCTGAACAGAATTGTTTTCTTAATTTCCCCTTTGGATTGTTCACTACGTTAGTGTGTAAAAATGCAACTGATTCTTTTGTGTTGATTTTTTTATCCTGCAACTTTGCTGAATTTGTTCATTAATTCTAATAGGTTTGGGTATGTAGAATCTTTAGGGTTTTCTACATATAAAGATCATATTGTCTGCCAGTGGAGAAAATTTTGCTTCTTCCTTTCCAATTCAGATGTCTTTTACTTCTTTTTCCTGACTAATTGCTCCAGTTAGGACTTCCAGTACTATGTTAAATAGAGTGGTGACTGCAGACATCCTTGTCTTGTTCCTGAACTTGAAGAAAAGCTTTCAGTCTTTCACAACTCAGTGTGATGTTAGCTGTGGGCTTCTCCTATAGGGCCTTTTTACATGTTGAGAGAGTTCCTTCTATTCCTAGTTTGTTGAGTGTTTTTATCATAAAGGGTGTTGAATTTAGTCAAATACTTTTCGGTATCAACTGAAAAGATGAACTTTTTAATAAATGGTGCTGGGCAGTCATTCTGAAAAAGATAAAATTAGATCCATATCTCACACCATACACACAAATAAACTCCAAAAGGATTAGAGATCAAGATTTAAAAAATGAAAGTGGGCATCCATCAACTTAACCAAGGTAAACAAGGTTAAACAAGGTAAATATCACCAATGATAAAACATATTGACATGACGAAGCCCTTGATGAGCTCTGTGAAAGACAGACACATCATTTTTTGTGGTATTTTTAGTAAAAAGGCATAACCATACTCCAATCATGAGACAACACTGGACAAAGTCAAATAAAGGATATTCTGGAAAATATATGATCGGTACTCTTCAAAAGTGTCAAGGTCATGTAACAAAGAAAAACTGAAGGCTGTTAGAGAATAGAAAATACTAAGGAGAAACAACTAAATGCAATGTGGGAGCCTAGACAGGATCCTGGAACAGAAAAATGTCATTACAGAAAAAAATGATGAAATTCAAATTAAGGTCTGTAGTTTAGTTAATAATATTGTCCTGATGTTAGTTTCTTGCTCCTGATAATTATGCAATGGTTATGAAAAGGTTAACATCAGGAAGTTGTATCTTTCCTGTAAGTCTAAAATTAGTTTAAAGTAAAAAAGTTTAAAAAAAAGAAATACAGCAATAATTATACCACTAAGAGTGATAACCATCAAAAGAACTAAAAGCAGATATGGTTAAAGGTAGTTTTACTAATTCATGCTGTTAGAAATCAAGATAGTTCCCCTTGGGGAAGAGGTGTTCGTGACTGGAAAGGGCAGTAGGGTGCTGTTGATCGTCTGTTTCTGGATCTAGGGTGCTAGTTACACTGATGTGTTATTTAGTTAGTGAAAATTTGTCCAATTTTAGGTATCTATCATCTTTCAGTAAAAAAGCAGTTTTTAAAAACATAGTTTTACCTCTGGATAGTGAGATGAAAAATATGAAGAAGATTCTTTTCCAGAAAATTTTAAATCGGTAACTGCCAAATATTAATACAAGAAGTCAGAAAGGCAAGCATGAGACCCTAAGCCCAGAAGAATATAGAAAGCACAACTGGTCTATTTTATTTCCCCGTCGTCAGCAACTGATCTCCTATATTCCTCTTGAGAAAAAGTGGGACTTGTGCAAGATAACCAAGAGCTAAGACTAAGAGTAGATATAACAGGGGGTATCAGGCCTCCCTGGTGGGGCAGTGGTTGAGAATCTGCCTGCTAATGCAGGGGACACGGGTTCGAGCCCTGGTCTGGGAGGATCCCACATGCCGCAGAGCAACTAGGCCCGTGAGCCACAACTACTGAGCCTGCGCGTCTGGAGCCTGTGCTCCGCAGCAAGAGAGGCCGCGACGGTGAGAGGCCCGCGCACCGCAATGAAGAGTGGCCCCCGCTTGCCACAACTAGAGGAAGCCCTCGCACAGAAACAAAGACCCAACACAGCAAAAATAAATTAATTAATTAACAGGGAGTATCTTCAAGGGAACTATCAGACACAACAAGATTCACACAGTAAGCACTAGATAATGTAAACTGTGAGAGAGCTTCTGATATCGGACATAAAAATTTTACCAAACACACACTGGTTACTTAAGATAGATGTAGATGCAATGTGAAAAATCCATCTAAGTTGCTAGTAGTCACAACATGAAAAAATGCTTCATATTGTTACAGAAAGTCTAAAATATAACTAGATGGTGATCTGAGAATTACTCTACCCTTGATATAATTAGGATAATAAAAAACAGTCAGAAAAAGGTTTACACAAATTACTAAGTCAAACGAGTGTCATAGTTCCCTGTTTCCACTCAAGGTCAATCTGAGTCAAAGTGTTTCTTTCCGGGGTGAGTACTGGAGTGAATTTTACACAAACAGGAAGAGGTATTAAATAAGTCAGAGGCTTTTGACCCTAAGATAATACCTAACTAGACAGTCTGAGCTCTATGCTACAGTTGATCAGAATGCTTCAATATATACCTAGAGTTAAACGTGAAGAGGAAAAAAAAAAAATCCTTCTGTACAATATTTTCTACTTTGGTGAAAAGATATGTACTATCATTCTTATTTTCAAGATCAGCTTGGTGCTTTGTGACCACCTAGAGGGGTGGGATAGGGAGGGTGGGAGGGAGATGCAAGAGGGAGGAGATATGGGAATATATGTATATGTAGCGCTGATTCACTTTGTTACACAGCAGAAACTAACACACCATTGTAAAGCAATTATACGCCAATAAAGATGTTTAAAAACACCAACAAAACACATTCCTTGTTGCATAGTCAATTCACCAGGCATATCCACAGCCCTGTTGATAACAGCATCATTACCCACTGCTTTTTTTGACTATGAAATACATGCACTCCTGCTCTGTGACGAACAATAAACACTGCCCCTATTATTTGCTATTATATTTTTATTTTTCTTACTTTTCAGAACACTTTTAGCCTTTTTCTCTTCTTTCGTCACAACTTTAAGATTTTACATCATTTCATAATACCCAACTTTTTTTCTTTTAGCCCATACATATTTAATTTTTAAACAAGTCAAAAGGACATGTAGCATATAACATAGGCATTAAGATAAATTAAAAATTTATGTTACAAAGGAGTTAGGTTAACGTCTTATCTAAGCATGTCCTTGTTTCTATTCACAGTAAACCAGTCACTATAACATATTCACAGTCATAATCAGGATTTAACCAATTAACTGAAATACAGCTGAAATGAAGATATCACAACATTATACAGAAATGGTCTATTTTTAAATTATAGTAAACAGTGATGCTAGAGAAAGGATGATCAATCAAAAACGGTGGCTAATTTTCAAATCACTTACTTATATTAGGATCAATTCACAATGCTCTAGGAAAAACAGAAACTATACTGGAAAGACTCAACTAAGAAGACCCTATAAAGATGTCTGGGTTCTTGCATTAATGTTGAAGGTCTATTTTATTTTATTATTATTTTTGCAAAACTTTTATTTATTTATTTATTTATTTATTTATTTAGCTGGGTGATCAGAGTGACTTTTTTTTTTTTGCGGTACGCGGGCCTCTCACTGCTGCGGCCTCTCCCGTTGAGGAGCACACGCTCCGGACGCGCAGGCTCAGCGGCCATGGCTCACGGGCGCAGCCGCTCCGCGGCATGTGGGATCTTCCCGGACCAGGGCACGAACCTGTCTCCCCTGCATCGGCAGGCGGACCCTCAACCACTGCGCCACAAGGGAAGCCCAACTTTTTTTTTTTAACATAAGTATAGGTAATTTACAAGATTGTGCTAATATCTGCTGTACAGCCAAATACGGAAGAAAAGGCCTAAACATTTCAGTGACGTAATATAGTGGAGTGGCTAGCACTACAGTCAGACAGATTCATGTTCGAGCCCCAGCTCTGCCATCACTCTTTCTAATCCCAGTAAAACAATTTATGTCCTCACCTATAAAATGAAAAACAATTAAACCTATCTCACACACTGCTGGGCAGGACTACATGAGGTCCTCATCACATTGTCAGTGTTCGCAAAGTAAGCCATTAAAATTCATAATGAATACAAAGCTTTCAGATTTTGGATCTTTATTTTCTCACTTAATCCTAGAAAATATGTTGTGGTCTTTTACATTTTGTAGGTTATGAAAGAACAGCCTTGTAAACAGGATTTCACTTTTTTCAATGAGCTGCTTATATTAGAATCTCTTATTTTCTTTACTTACTATGATCTTTCTCATTTCACTTGAAATTACTTTCTTTTATTGGGAAGAAGGGTTTTGTAGGTAGTGACCCCTTTCTAAAAAGTCTTTTCCTTAGCATTAGTTTCACATGCTTTTGCTTAGTATTTCAGTTTCTTCAAATTTATTCCTATTTTATGTCGCTTATATCAAGAGAAGAAATTCAATTGTCTTGAACATTTCCCCCAGAGTGTAACTTCAATTAGCCTATGAAATTAATAACTCGGAACAGATCTTAGAGTTATAGTATCTAATAGTCCAGATTACCCCAAGAATACTGCTGGATCTGATATAATAACAATAAAAGAAAATAATTTGACTTGGGAAGAAGGAATATTTTAAGTTCTTTCAGAAAGAGCTCATTTATAAGAAATATTTAGCTGCTTTTACACTGTAATTAACTAGTTTACTAATTAATTAAGTTAGCAAGTATTTGCTCAAATGTTAAGGTCAATGGAAGAAGTTACGGCGTTTTTCACAAAGATTTTCAGTGTATGTTTCTCAGAATGTCTCCACAGGTAATATATTCTGTTACCTTTGAACACTGATGTGTTCAACTCAAAAATACATAATCACGGGGCTTTCCTGGTGGCGCAGTGGTTAAGAATCTGCCTGCCAATACAGGGGACATGGGTTCGAGCCCAGGAAGATCCCACATGCCGCGGAGCAACTAAGCCCGTGCACCACAACTACTGAGCCTGTGCTCTAGAGCCCACGAGCTACAACTACTGAAGTCTGCGCACCTAGAGCCCGTGCTCCACAACAAGAGAAGCCACCGCAATAAGCAGCCCGTGCACCGCAATGCAGGGGACACAGGTTCGAGCCCTGGTCCGGGAGGATCCCACATGCCGCGGAGCAACTAAGCCTGTGCGCCACAACTACTGAGCCCGTGCACCACAACTACTGAAGCCCGCGCGCCTAGAGCCTGTGCTCCTCAACAAGAGAAGCCACTGCAATGAGAAGCATGTACAGAAGTTGTTAAGAGAGGAAATCCTAAGAGCTGTCATCACAAGGAGAACAATATTTTTCTGGTTCTTTAGTTTTGTATCTGTATGAGATGATGGATATTCACTAGGCTTATTGTGATAATCCCTTCACGATGTATGTAGAAAAATCATCATGCTGTCCACCGAAACTTCTGCAGTGCTTTTGACAGCTATATCTCAATAAAACTGGAAGAAAAAGAACATATGCAACTAACAAATAGCAGTCAATAAAATCATTTCTAGGCTAAAGAAAGTTTGGAAAAACTGTTAGATAAATGATTCTGCACTAATTGATACATTTTAAGCTACAAAGTCTTTACAAGTAGGAATATTTTGTGAGCATAGTGATTATGTATTTTTTTTTTAATTTATTTATTTTTGCCTGCGTTGGGTCTTTGTTGCTGCGCGTGGGCTTTCTCTAGTTGTGGTGAGCAGGGGCTACTCTTCGTTGTGGTGTGCAGGCTTCTCACTGCGGTGGCTTCTCTTGTTGCGGAGCACGGGCTCTAGGTGCACAGTCTTCAGTAGTTGTGGCACACGGGCTCAGGAGTTGTGGCTCGCTGGCTCTAGAGAGCAGGCTTCAGTAGCTGTGGCACACGGGCTTAGCTGCTCAGTGGCATGTGGGATCTTCCCAGCCCAGGGATCGAACCCGTGTCCCCTGCATTGGCAGGCGGACTCTTAACCACTGTGCCACCAGGGAAGTCCCAGAACGGAGTCGTAACCACTGGATCGCCAGGCAGGTCCCACAAACTCATTCTTTAACAACAACATACTTGGTTCTTTTCAAAATAAAACGGAATCTGTTACATAAACTTATTATGCTTTTGAGTATTAAAGAAAAAAAAAAGAAAGATTTCTCTTTTCCAAATACTTTCCCCTATTCTATCTTTCCCTGCACTTAGAATTCTTCAAGGGCTGAGGCCATGTCATGCTCTTCTGTCAGTTCAGTGGCTCACACATTGCCTGTAAGATAGTAAGCGCTCCGTATCTGTCAGCTGAGTGACTCACACACAGACCAGCTGCTGAGGAATCACCACTGCTCCATGCCTACTATCTGGCTGATGGTTCATATCATCTCTAAGAATAAGTAAGGTAAAAAATAAAGAGGGCGGGGGAGGCTTGAATTTAAAAGGCTAGTAAACAGAATAAGGGAGTTGGAAAGTAGTCAAAAATTAAAATCTTATTAGATCATTAAACATTTTTCCAGTGGGGAAGAAAATACTTTAAAGAAATACATGCATTTTAAAAACAGGGACTTCCCTGGTGGAGCAGTGGTTAAGAATCCGCCTGCCGATCCAGGGGACTCGGGTTTGAGCCCTGGTCCGGGAAGATCCCGCATGCGGAGCAACTAAGCCAGTGCGCCACAACTACTGAGCCTGTGTTCTAGAGCCCGCGAGCCACAACTACTGAGCCCACGTGCCACAACAACTGCAGCCCGCGTGCCTAGAGCCCGTGCTCCACAACAAGAGGAGCCACAGCAATGAGAAGCCCGCGCACTGCAACGAAAAGTGACCCCCCACTCGCCACAACTAGAGAAAGCCCACGCACGGCAACAAAGACCCACGCAGCCAAAAGCTAATTAATTAATTTAAGGAAAAAACATGAAGGACGTCTCTAGTGGTCCAGTGGTTAAGACTCCACTTTTCCACTGCAGAGGGCACGGGTCTGGGAGCTAAGATCCTGCATGCTGAGCAGTCCAGCAAAAAAACAAAACAAAACAAAACAGATGATTCTGGCTGCAATGCTTAAGGACTGGAGACAGAAAAAGATCAAAGAAGGAAGGTCAAAAGGAAGCTATTATTGTAGAGAAAAGGAATGGAGGCCCAGACTATGGTAACAACAGTAGGAATGGCAAGAAATGGACATGGATTACCTTTTTGCTTCAGGTATCTCTGTCAAGAAAAATTCTCTTCCGATTGGATGGGGTTAAACGAGCATCGGTATCTTGCACAAAATGTGCATTTAATAAATTTAATCAATGAATTAATGGAAACCAAAGCTCAATATAGATGAGAAGATTCTAAAGAGAGTTCCTAACTGCTCTAAGGAAACCTTCAACAAGGTGTATCACTCCCGATGAAATGTCCATGCAGCTGCTAGGGAAAGGGGATCCTGCCAACTACTGATCACCGAAGTTAAATGTAACTCTAGACAAGATTTTAGAGCCATTACTGAGAGAAGTCTATGAACACAGAAAAAGCAATAACCAACCTATGCTCCTGGAAATCAGTGTAGTTTCATTAAGGATGAGTAATGACAGATTAATGCTCTTTTTTTTTTTTGACAGTTATTAAACAGATAGGATTTTTTTAATGAAGTATATATAAAGTTACCTGGGTTTTAGGAAGGCAATTGTTAAAGTTCCTTATATTTTCCTTGTGAAAACCTAAAACTATTTGAGGTAGATAATGATAAATTAGCTGGATTTCTAATTAGCTGAACAACTTGAATCAAAGAATTAACAGGTTTTTAAAAATCAGCATTATGAGGTCTCTAGCAGGGTAAGAGCTCTGCTCCTAGGCCCATCTAGTCAACATTTTAATAATATTTGCATGAAGGCTATGTCAGCATTATCAAAACTACAGTTTATCAAATCTATGGATAAACAAATAAACTTTTTTATTGAATGACCAAATCAAGACTTTTTCTTTTTTTAGAGTCAACATACTGGAACCAATCTGACAAGATAAAATTTAATCGGGATAAATATGAAGTCCTACCAAAAAATATTCTATTAAAGAACTGGGAGAGCATGGACAAAACAACTCAAGAATGTTAGGTGACTACAAAATCAATAATGGGTAATGCACATAGCACTTAAATGCCAGGGACTGTTCTAAATGCTTTACATATATGCATTCATTTATTCCTTAGAAGAACCCTATCAGATAGGTACTATGATAAACCCCATTTTACAGATGAGAAAACTGAGGCCCCAAAATGTTTACATAATTTACTCAAGGTCACCCAGCTGATAAACTGTAGAACCAGGATTTAAACCCAGGCAGGCTAGCCCCAGAGTTCGCCTTCTTGACAGGACATGATTGTAAATTAACAGTGCCACATGATTGCCAAAGAAGCAAGTCTACCCTTCATCTTAAATCAGAGAGGTAACTTACGGTCTTCTCTACTGGTTAATATCTAATTATGGGTACTACACTTTTAAGAAGAATATGGACGAACTGACACAAACCCACAAATGAGCCATAAGTAATTTGAGGAGGTGCAAATCAAAACAACAAAATCATCAGAGGAGGTTAAAGACTGAGAATATTTTGTCTAGAAAAGAAACGAATCAGGAGAGTATAGGAAGTATCTTCAAATATTTGAAAACCCACTACAGAGGGGACAGAACTAAAACCAGTGAAGATATAACTTCTAGTTCAGTAAAAGAAATAATTTTATAAAAATTAGAGTTGTCCAAATATCTTTGCCTCAGAAACTATGAATCCTCTCTCCAGAAAAATATACAAATGCACATAAAATTTCCAAGGGTTCACAAATCTACTTTTAATGTATTCATGCCCCATCCTTAGAATCATTTATCCTAAATTAAAACAGAAAAGATTCAAGTATGAAGAGGCAAATATATTTAATAATCTTTAAAACTGATTACAGCTTAAAACTTTATGATCTAAAAAGCACTGAACTTCATGCTTTCTAGTTTCCTCTAAGACACATTAAGATACATGTTACAATAAGAGCTTAAAATATGATGACAGGTTCAGAAAAAGAGTGAAATCAAGTTTGCCAAGCGACAATGTAAACTGACTATAAGTAAGTTCTGACTGTAAGAAATAATGGCTTACTATTTCATCTTTAAAAGAAACATACCTAATTTTAAAGATTAAAAGATGAGGTGCTAATATACTACTCAATAACTAATATTTAATGCCCAAATTAGAAAGTTTCCCCCTCTGCCTTTAAGACTTCATCTTAAACTCTCCCTTCTCATCTTTTAGTCCCGATTAATTGTTAAGGTTGACAAACTAAGAAACAATGGACTAGAAGTCAGAATACTAGGTTCTACTTCACTATTTTTGTCATGAATTTAATTTTGGCTTAGTCTGTTTCCTCACCACATTCTACGAACTTTCATATACCTAAATAGCCTTTAAAAATGGTGAAGTCCATATTAACAAATTGAAGGAGAAAAACCATATGATCATCTCAATAGATGCAGAGAAAGCTTTGGACAAAATTCAACATCCATTTATGATAAAAACCCTGCAGAAAGTAGGCATAGAGGGAACTTTCCTCAACATAATAAAGGCCATATATGACAAACCCACAGCCAACATCATCCTCAATGGTGAAAAACTGAAACCATTTCCACTAAGATCAGGAACAAGACAAGGTTGTCCACTCCCACCACTATTATTCAACATAGTTTTGGAAGTTTTAGCCACAGCAATCAGAGAAGAAAAAGAAATAAAAGGAATCCAAATTGGAAAAGAAGAAGTAAAGCTGTCACTGTTTGCAGATGACATGATACTATACATAGAGAATCCTAAAGATGCCACCAGAAAACTACTAGAGCTAATCAATGAATTTGGTAAAGTAGCAGGATACAAAATTAATGCACAGAAATCTCCGGCATTCCTATACACTAATGATGAAAAATCTGAAAGTGAAATTAAGAAAACACTCCCATTTACCACTGCACCAAAAAGAATAAAATATCTAGGAATAAACCTACCTAAGGAGACAAAGATCTGTATGCAGAAAATTATAAGACACTGATGAAAGAAATTAAAGATGATACAAATCGATGGAGAGATATACCATGTTCTTGGATTGGAAGAATCAACATTGTGAAAATGACTCTACTACCCAAAGCAATCTACAGATTTAATGCAATCCCTATCAAACTACCACTGGCATTTTTCACAGAACTAAAATAAAAATTTTCAGAATTTATATGGAAACACAAAAGACCCCGAATAGCCAAAGCAGTCTTGAGAACGAAAAATGGAGTTGGAGGAATCAGGCTCCCTGACTTCAGACTATACTACAAAGCTACAGTAATCAAGACAGTATGGTACTGGCACAAAAAAGTTGGGATTTCGCCAACGCGGCTCCCCAGCCGCCTCCGGGGCAGGCTACATAGATCAATGGAACAGGATAGAAAGCCCAGAGATAAACCCACGCACATACGGTCACCTTACCTTTGATAAAGGGGGCAAGAACATACAGTGGAGAAAAGACAGCCTCTTCAATAAGTAGTGCTGGGAAAACTGGACAGGTACATGTAAAAGTATGAAATTAGAACACTCCCTAACACCATACACAAAAATAAACTCAAAATGGATTAAAGACCTAAATGTAAGGCCAGACACTATCAAACTCTTAGAGGAAAACATAGGCAGAACACTCTATGACATAAATCACAGCAAGATCCTTTTTGACCCACCTCCTAGAGAAATGGAAATAAAACCAAAAATAAACAAATGGGATCTAATGAAACTTAAAAGCTTTTGCACAGCAAAGGAAACCATAAACAAGACCAAAAGACAACCCTCAGAATGGGAGAAAATATTTGCAAACAAAGCAACTGACAAAGGATTAATCTCCAAAATTTACAAGCAGCTCATGCAGCTCAATATCAAAAAAACGAACAAACCAATCCAAAAATGGGCAGAGACCTAAATAGACATTTCTCCAAAGAAGATATACAGATTGCCAACAAACACACGAAAGAATGCTCAACATCATTAATCATTAGAGAAATGCAAATCAAAACTACAATGAGAAATCATCTCACACCAGTCAGAATGGCCAACATCAAAAAATCTAGAAACAATAAATGCTGGAGAGGGTGTGGAGAAAAGGGAACCCTCTTGCACTGTTGGTGGGAATGTAAATTGATACAGTCACTGTGGAGAACAGTATGGAGGTTCCTTAAAAAACTACAAATAGAACTACCATATGACCCAGCAATCCCACTACTGGGCATATACCCTGAGAAAATCAGAATTCAAAAAGAGTCATGTACCAAAATGTTCACTGCAGCTCTATTTACAATAGCCAGGACATGGAAGCAACCTAAGTGTCCATCATCAGATGAATGGATAAAGATGATGTGGCACATATATACAATGGAATATTACTCAGCCATAAAAAGAAACAAAATTGAGTTATTTGTAGTGAGGTGGATGGACCTAGAGTCTGTCATACAGAGTGAAGTCAGAATGAGAAAAAGAAATACCGTATGCTAACACATATATATGGAATCCAAGAAAAAAAAAAGATCATAAAGAACCTAGGGGCAAGACAGGAATAAAGACACAGACCTACTAGAGAATGGACTTGAGGATATGGGGAGAGGGAAGGGTAAGCTGTGACAAAGTGAAAGAGTGGCATGGACATATATATACTACCAAACGTAAAATAGATGGCTAGTGGGAAGCAGCCACATAGCACAGGGAGATCAGCTCTTTGTGACCACCTAGAGGGGTGAGAGGGAGGGAGACACAAGAGGGAAGAGATATGGGAACATATGTATATGTATAACTGATTCACTTTGTTATAAAGCAGAAACTAACACACCATTGTAAAGCAATTATACTCCAATAAAGATGTTAAAAATAAATAAATAAAAATGGTGAAGTGCAACGTAAATATATGACTCATGCATTATGCATAAAACATAAAATATCAATAGCAAGAAAACAAAGCCTGTCTTTCTACAATGCTAAAAAAAAAGCAAATGTATATTCACATTTCAATTCCTAATTACAAAAAGGAATCTTTGAATCCTTCAGGTTGTTTTAATGTATAATTTCCATCCACAAATGCTTTCCACATTAAGGATAAACATATCTGTGCACCCAATTTCAAGTTGTATTGAGGGGACATAGCTCACAGTTAAGAATTTGGGGTGCAAGGGAAAAACCTGAAGGTGCCAGTCGGAGGACACATTTCCAAGAGTTGGGGGAAAAAGTACATGATCACAAAATGGTAACGTGAAGTATTAAACGCTTGAAACTTCTGTTTTCCCTCTTAATTAACAACTAGACATAAACAGAACTCCAAAATAAGAGTTTAATGAGTCTCGGGCCTTTATTAAATATAAGCACCACATTGCTGAAACTGCAACTGTACTGCCAGAACAGGGCTACAGACACCATGTCTGCCATGAGACTAGACTCTAGTTCCAGGCACAAGATGTTCTAATAAATAACAAATGCATCAAGAGCCAGCACAGAAGTGTGACAGAATCCGGGGTCTAGGCATTTGATTTTTCTCCGGGTGCTACTTGAGAATGGACACTGCCATTAAAGATTTATTACAGTAACAGGATAGTGATAAAGCTTTAGCTAAATTATAGGCCAACCAATGAAATGGAAAAGCAACATGCAATATCAGATCAACTAAATTATTTTCTGTATAATTTTGTACAGAGTTAGGGTCATGATTACACCGTACAGAGGACAGATGAATAACCTCGACTATACCTATTAGGTGAAGATGATTTCAAGCCATTAAGAGAAAAGAAAAGTGGCCCAGAAAAAAATTAGGCTATAGAAATCAAATGAAAAAACACAACACTAAGATTTGGGGGAGAAAGGGGAAGGAAGGGAATGAGCTACTGACTTACTAAAAAGAGAGCAAAGAAGTGGGACAGGGAGTCTGAGCCCTCAGAGCCAGAATGAGGAAAAGTATTCAAAGCCTCAAAGGGAGCTTCAGCAGTGAATACGGAAAGGGATGAGCCTGTTAACCATTTCAACGGAAAAAGAGAAACAATACGGGGAAGTTTTCTAAACCATCATTCACGGGGGTCAGTTAAATGCCTAACTCAAGCAGGGCAGGGCAATTAATAGGAGGTGAGCTTTGTTCCAAATGGTGACACCGATTAGTCCATTTCCTTCTGGCAACACCCTCAATAGGTGGATACTATTTTACAGATGAAGAAACTGAGACCACACAACGCCAGGTAACAGAGACTGGTACCAGAGACGGAGCACTCATCCCCTTAGTTGCACTGTCTCCCTGCAAGAGCCTATAAAAATCTTTACCCTTTTCTGTGGAGAGAGACCTTGGCTCTCCGGAATTTCTCAAAGGAGTCTGGGCCCCAAAAGTGACCCTCTACTTGAGAGAAAAGTTCCCTTATAGAGGCTACGAGGTTCTTCCAAGCGCACGAGGCTTTAGAACTCTGAAATACACCTGGTAGAGATGGAAAACCAGACACAGAAGCCATGCTTCTCCCCTGAAGATACCGAGAAAGTAGAAAGCAGCCCTTCCTCTCTTCCACGAGGCGTGACTCAGGGACGGTGCCTCCCCCAATTTGCTCTGTATGTCTGTGTGTGGCTGGGGGGCGGGGGGGGACCGGGGGGGGAGGGGCGGTCTCCGGTTTCCGACTCTCTTCCCCAGACATTCAAGGGTTACTCGGCCAGGCCTGGAAGAATGCGTGGGAATAAACAGATGGGACTCGGGGTGACGAGGGGACCCGGAGGCGCAGGGAGGGGAACTGGCCAGGAACACGCCGGGCCGGGTCCAGAGGCCCTCGGCACGGAGCCCGCGCCCGCACCCTGAACCTTACCGCCGCTTGGCTGCAGAAAACGAGGCGACCGCCCAGGGCTGTTCTTCGAGCCTGGGGCACGTCTTCGGGCGCCGCCGCTCCAGTGGCGCCCGCGGCTGGCGGCGGCCGGGTCCCGGCCGACTCGCACGCCGGGCAGGCTGGCGATCCGCGGCCTGCCCAGTCGAGGCCCTGGAGTTCGAGGCCCCGGGACGCCGACCGCGCGCGCGCCCCTGAGCCTGCCCAAAGAGAAAGGGTCAGGGCGCGCCCGCGTACCGAGCAGCGGCGGCGGCTGCAGCCGAGACCGCTGGCAGCTTCGTCCGCCCTCGCCCGGCCAAGCCACTGCCCCGCTTCCCCCGCGCGAGCTTTGGCGGCGGAGCAGCACGGTGAGCGCCGATTGGCCCTCGGGATGAATGTCGTACGGCACCTCTTCCCACGGATTGGCCAGGCCTGCGGTGCGTGCGAGGAGTAAACAAACCCCGCCCCGAGGCTTCCCAAAGAGAGGAGGGGGCCGCGAGGTGTAGCAGCGGGGCGTCAGGCACTGTGCCGGGTCCCTGGGTTGTCCACTGGAGGTTCTCAGTGGGTCCCCCGCAGGGATCTCGCCAACGCGGCTCCCCAGCCGCCTCCGGGGCAGGCTACAGGCCTGAGGCCTAAAATTTATAGACACACCCTTCCCCGCCCCTTCCCCCGGCTTGGGTGGGAATCTTGACTTTTCCATCCACCCCCATCCCCCCGGGCCCAAGCAGGAAAACCCCCATCTCTCTTAGAAAAGGAGGAACTAGGTCATCCCTAGTTCCCAAGCACAACTCCGTCCCCAGTCACTTGATGGGTCACCTCCGGGGCAGCAGCATGGAGGGGCATGGGGACGAGTGATTGAGGCCACGTGTGGGGACGAGTGTGCGGTAAATTATTCAGACAGGGGTTAGAGACCGCTGGGCATGTGGCTTCTTCAGTACACAGGCAAGTAAGATCCAAACCGGGCCAGGTCACCATGTCACGTGGAAGCTGAAGAGAAAATCGCAGCTCCCACCCCCCACATACCTGTCCATTTAGTTCAATATTAATACATTTTGTGCCTATCTGAAAACCATGTGTGAGCTTACATTTTAGTGGGGTGGGAAGGACAATATGCAAAAGAAATAAGCAAAATATAAGCTATGTTATAAGCTGGGACATGCTTTGGGGAAAATATGTAGCAGAGAAGGTGTTTGAGGGATGGCTTGACTTAAAAAGAGTGCTCAGTGAAGGCAGCAGGAAAGGCGCCATTTAAATAAATGCCTAAAGGAACTGGGGGAGGTGAGAAAGCACCTTTGGACCTTTCTCTGGGGTGGAGTGGAGAGATAATTTCTGCATAATTGTACGTAGATAAAGTCCTAGGTGGTCAAGAATGCTGAATGCAGTCTCCTTGGACTCATTCTAAAATGCAAAAGCCCCAATGGAGTCACTACCTTGCATTTTGCAATAACAAATCAATAAGATTTATTTAGTTTCCACAGAAATTGTGTGGTTTCAACTTAAATACTTTTCAAACATCGTAAGCACAAAGATACAAAAATGAGGAAAACAGACGGAAACCTCCATCCTCAAGGAGCTCAGTCTATCAGGAGAGATGGATTGTTAATCACCTCAGGTCAAAGTGTAAACTGTCCAAGTAGAAGTAGATGCAGAGCTGTGCTTGGGCTAATGGGGGAGGGAGAAGCAGTGGATGTTATTAAGGAACTGTACCTCGGAATCTCTTTATCTATGAAGACAACTCAGTGCTAAATTTTGGAGTAAGGCTATGGCAATCAGGGATTCTCTAACCTCTTTGTAAATTTTTAAGGTGAGAGTCGGAAGATAATATTAAGTTAAACCACATGAAATTGTTAATATTTGGCAATTTTCATATGACTCGTAGAGTTAATATGAGGATTTTGCTATGCAATACATATAGTAAGTGTTCAATAAATAATGGTGATTATTATGATCATTTGATAATAATGCTTTTGAAAAGAATGATTTAAAAGTCAATGTTTCATAACACCTTCCAACGCCTTGAAGTAAAATGGGCAGTGCAAGTTTCAAATTTTCCATATACTGGTTTGCTCTAGCTGTGAATTTCCATGACCTAATCAGGGTATGCTGTAAAAGACACAAAATGCTAGTTTCACGGCAGGCCAAGAAATTCAGAATAAGGAACAGCTTGGTTTTCAAGCCAAAAACTGAAAATTCCCCAGAACAGAATAAATTGTCAAGTTGCTTCAGGGAGGAAAATTCATGTAAATCAATTTTTCATTCCCACTCACAGTTCCAATTTAGCAATTTGCACAACAGTCAGCTTTCTCTCTTCCTTCTCATTTCCCCATTAAAAGATCTGATTTCCTTTGAAAAGGAAAATAAAGCTTCCACTATCTCCAAAGCAAGAGAGTAGATGTTTGAAACACGACAGAACACTTACTGATTTGGCGAACACTTACTGATTTGGCAAACACTTACTAAGCGCTTATTGTATGCCACCAACAGTGCTAGGCATTGGAAATACACACATAAATGTCCAAAGAGCTTTGTTCATGGGTGTTCCTTGTGCTTTGAACAATCCCCCAGTTCATCCACACCTCATCTACACATGCCTTCTCATCTAAGCTGAAACAACACTCTCTCCAGAAAAGCTTCCTCTGACTCCCCGTCTCCAGCTCTTGGCCCATAAAATTGTTTGTCTTTCTAACGTTCATCAAACTTCTGATTACTCATTTAGTACCTGTGTCCTGTTAGACTGTAAGCTCCCTGCGATTCGGATCTATGCCATTCTATTCACTACATTATCGTCGGTGCTTGAGGGAAGCTCAGTAAGTTTTTATTGAATGGATGAGTGTGCCACAGCCTAGCACGTTGGAAAGAGGAGACGAGCATAAATAAAGTCTCTACTTGTATATGCGGGGCAACAAACAGACGGCCATGAAAGAGACAGATCTGCTAAAATTAAACCTGAGGAATTTCCCTGTGCTGCCCCTCTCCTGAAGCTGGATGCTGTTTCTAGAGGCGTAGCTATAGTGCTCCTGGACCGATGTCTCTCAAATTTTAACATACCCAGGAATCACTTAGAGATCTTATTAAAATGCAGACTCTAGATCAGCAGGTCTGAGGTACCCCACCTCAGAGTGGGGGTAGAGTCTGCATTTCCAACGAACTCCCAACTGGTGATGCTGCTGCTTCAGCAAACACCACAGTTTGAGTGACAAGGACCTTAGTGACACCTTTTTACCATTCCCCAAAATCCATAGTTGTCTACACTTTTGTAGTTGCAGATGACTTTTTTAAAAATAAATTTATTATTTATTTATTTTATTTATTTATTTTTGGCTGCATTGGGTCTTCGTTGCTGCACGCGGGCTTTCTCTAGTTGTGAGGAGCAGGGGCTACTCTTCGCTGTGGTGCGCGGGCTTCTCATTGCAGTGGCTTCTCTTGTTGTGGAGCACGGGCTCTAGGCATGCAGGCTTCAGTAGCTGTGGCACGCGGGCTTAGCTGCTCCGCGGAATGTGGGACCAGGGCTCGAACCTGTGTCCCCTGCATTGGCAGGCGAATTCTTAACCACTGCACCACCAGGGAAATCCTGCAGATGACTTTCTAAAAAGCATCCTGATTTCACACCCAATCCATCCAGTGACGGACAAAAGAAATAACACTTAAGTGAAAAATGTGTTACAGCAAGGCCTTGTCTTCCAGAGACAGTTGTATTATGTGCAGTTTAGTCACATTAAACTGCAGAGTGGAATCAAAGCCTTGGAATTTCCTCAGTGAGGGACACAGCTTTCTCCTGAGTTCATTTCTGGAATGACTTTGTTCAGGCAGTGGAAAGATTACACAGCTACCATTAATAGAAGTAAACTTTTCTTAATATCAAACCTAAAATTATTTTAAGATAAATATCTTATTTATCCTAAAAATATAAATTATATGTGAGGTATAAGAAATAATGATAATATGATCTAGCAGTCCCACTCTTGGGCATATATCCAGACAAAACTATAATTCAAGAAGATACATGCACCCCTATGTTCATAGCAGCACTTATTTACAATAGCCAAGACATGGAAACAACCTAAATGTCCGTTGACAGAAGAATGGATAAAGAAGATGTGGTACATATATAACATAATGGAATATCACTCAGCCATAAAAAAGAATGAAATAATGCCATTTGGAGCAACATGGATGGACCTAGAGATTATCGTACTAAGTGAAGGAAGTCAGAGAGAAAGACAAATATCATATGACATCAATTATATGTGGAATCTAAAATATGACACAAAGGAACTTATCTACGAAACAGAAACAGATTCACAGACATAGAGAACAGACTTGCTTTTGCCAAGGGGAAGGGGGATGGGGGAGGGATGGAGTGGGAGGTTGGGATTAGCAGACGCAAACTATTACATCTGCTAACTAATACAGAGGAGCACATTTACACACTGGCTCCTGTCCCCATTGTTTAAACATTACCCATATGGTGTCAACTCTCTAGCATTCCAGGCTTGACCATGGGTGAAAAATGACAGAATGAGTTCAAATGAGTATTCCAAGCTGGGAGGCAGAGAAATCCCAGCTCATAAAACCAGAGATATGGTAAAGTAAGATGCTGTCAGGTTACACCTGGGCAGCTGGTTGCTACAACTGGAATCAAAAAATGGGCTAAGAGGATGTGAAGTGGGGCAAGAGATGACCAATACTGATATAAATAATTGGATAATAAATGGAGGACAGGCAACAACTCTTCCTTACAGTAGAATTCCATGCATAAATGTAAAGACATAATGGAAATAGAAAATCACCATTATTAGGCAAATATTACAGAAATGATTGTTGCAGACAGGAAGCATCCGGGGATACTAAAAACTAGTGAGTGAAAGTGTGATGGGAAACAGGATATTTACATGGTCTAAAAGTATCTCTTGTGTGGGATGAATTGGAAGATTGGGACTGATACATATACACCACTACATATAAAATAGATAACTAATGAGAACCTACTGTATAGCACAGGGAACTCTATTCAGTACTCTGCAATGACCTATATGGGAATAGAATCTAAAAAAGAGTGGATATATTTAAATGTATAAATGATTCACTTTGCTGTACAGCATAAACTAACACAACATTGTAAAGCAACTATACTCCAACAAAAATTTTAAAAAAAAAGTATTTCCTCACAAGATACTTAACTACAAAGGGGAAAATAGTACTTTTATGATGGAAAAACCTGGCAGACACCCCTTTAATCAAAGGGTCAAGGTTAACAACAATAATAAGACATATTGATGTCTTCCTGATAGACTGCACTAAGGCCACGGACATCACTTCTGCAGGATTCTAACAAAAATTCAGAACTTTAACCTAATCACAAGAAAATATCAGGCCAACCCAAATTGAGGGACATTCTATAAAATAACTGCCAATCTTCTTAAAAAATGTTAAGGTCATGAAAGAAAGACAGACTAGAGAACTATCACAGATTGGAGGAGAGTAAGAAGACATGAAAATTAAATGCAACGTGGGATCCTGGATTGAATTCTGGACCAGAAAAAGGACAAGAGTTGGAAAACTGACAAAATTCAAGTAAGGCCTGTGGATTAGTTTATACTACTGTATTAATGTGAATTTCCCATGTTGAGTAGTTATAGTATGGTTATGTAAGTGACGTGTTAATTAGGAGAAGCTGGGGGAAAGGAGAACTCTATGTACTACTTTTACAACTTCTCTTTAAGTCTAAAATTATTTCAAAATAGAAAGCCAAAAAGCTAAATATTGGAAATCAACTATATTTCAATTAAAAAAAAACTAAATCCTGGTGGATCTTATTAAAACACAGATTCTGTTTCAGTACACCTGGAATGAAGCCTGAAGTTCTGCTCTTCTGAAAAGCACTCTGGTGACACGGAGGCTACTGGTCCCAACAACATATCTGAGTAGCAAGATTTGTTCCCTCCTGTTGTATTAAGGTGAAACTGACACTCAATAAACTATGCATAAAGTGAGTAACTTGATGAGTTTTGACATATGTATATACCATGAAACTATTCCCACAATCAAGATAATGAATTTATGGTTGGCAGGCAATTCTACACGGCTTTCTTGTTTCTGCTTGTCTGGTAAGCAGAGGTACTGAGATAGTGTCTCCCTCCAGAGTAGAGGGCAGTTTTGTTTCCTGTCCAATATAATAAAAATTATTTCCTCCGGAGCAAGCATCGGGCACACTTGCTTGCAGCCCATTACAAAAGACTCAAGTTTCCTAAGCTCGAGATCGCTCAGCTGTACTGCAAACCCACTGTGTGCACAGCATCAACCCAGACAGTCCACACAGGAGTTAAGAGGCAAAGGAAACCAATGCAAATATGAAGATTATGATGTTTGCTATGTCATGAGTAATAAAGTCTTTAATCTCTGACCCAGGAGTCTCATATCTGCTGCCAGTATCCATGGAGCTGTGGGAGGCTAACTCGTTAGCTTCCAAGTACAGAAAAACTTCAAACTCTTCTCAGTTCTTGACAGAGTTTGGTGATGAAACTGGGATGCTGACAGAGACAGGACCTTCTGGGAGAGACAGGACAACCCTGTGGGCTGGGTTAAAGAATATGAGAATTCCCTGGGATCTGGTGGCTAATAACCTTGCCCAAGTGGTGGGGAAGAGGGAGAGGTAATTTAGTAAATCTAAGGTATTTGCCTTACAATCTCCACATCCTAGTGGGTTGTTTCTAAATAGCAAAGAATCCACTATTAGTCCCTATCACCCTCATTTATTTTTTTCCTACAATTTCTTTTACATAGCCAGATTCTTTACATATATATATATATATATATATATATATATATATATATAAAACACATATATATACACACAGATATATATATGTATATTTTTGGCCACACTGCACGGCTTGCGGGATCTTAGTTCCCCAATCAGGGATCGAACCTGGGCCCTTGGCAGTGAAAGCACGGAGTCCTAACCACTGGCCCGCCAGTGAATTCCCTAAAAATAATTTTATAATATTTAATAAATTTATAGTCACATACATTTCAGAAAAGTCAGCTCCACATACCTGCTCCTTCCTGTCCTCCTCATTAGACTAATATGACTTTGAACAACAATAAAATCAAAACCATACCCCTTTCTTTCTTCAAATAATTGAATGTTTAGTATCCTTCAAAATCCCTACTACAGAATGAACCATGGGCTCCCCTTCGGTCAGGGAATGGAATCCAGATTGTCCGACTGAATCCTCTGCCATCATCATCGGGATGTCGCTATTTATGTGCGCGGATGTGAAGCAACGAAGAGAGAAACACTAAAAAAAAATGGCTTTAATACACAATATGTACAGATCACTCACTGTTTCGTTATAATTTCCCAAATAATTTTAATGATAATTTTCATAATGGATTTTAACAGCTGCTAGGTTAATTCCGTCACATTAGCATTTGAAAGTATGTTTCTTCCAGTTATTTAAAATTTTTCTAAACATTTAAATATACAGTATATTTTCACAATAGATTGTACCATCCTTTTTCCACTACAAAGAATTAACTCTCATCTCTAGTAATTTCCTCTGTGCAAGAATGCAGAATATAGAATAAGCCTAAACAGGATCTGAAGAGGCAGGGTTACAGAAAACCTTCCTTCTCTAACCATATTAAGCCTCATTTTTTTCTTCTTCCAGTTAAAAGGGAAACACAAGCCCAAATTTATCTTGAGTCACAACCGAAGTTAACATATGCTTATTTCTCTGTGACGTTCTTAATGCGCAGAAACCAAAACAAGAAATGGTATTAAATAAGAACTTCCAGGTAAAATTTAAAAATAAATCCAAAAGTTAAAGTAGACAAAAGGTAACGGGAAAATTCCCATACACATGAAAAAGATTCCTTCTATTCTGCATCCTTGATTTTATCTATAGATTTTAACAATGATTTATGATGTTCTCAATGACCATTTAATAAAACTATGAAATTCATAAAGAACATGAGAGAAATAAAATTATAAATTTACTGATGCATACAAATTGGAATCTATATTAACTGTCTTGCACAAATAGGAAAATTTTGAATTAATTTTCCACAAAATCATTCTGAAATATTTACACAAATCAGCTTATTTTAAATAAAAAATATTTTTAGGATTATGATACCTATGTACAAAACATGTACTTGTACCCTTTACTTAACATTCTAAGTAAAGGTGTCTTTGAAACTTTTTTGCTATTATACAGTGTTAGTACCACACTACATAATAAGTATGTAAGAAATACAAGAGCTCTTCTGCTCAGTACATTACAAAGTCATGTTCAAATGCTATATACATTTTGCCCAGAAGGATTTGAAAATGCTACTTAATGACTTCTTAAGTCACTGGACTGATTTTTTTTTTTAAGTTTTTAAAAAGGATATTCCTTTAAGGATATGGCTCCTTTAGCAAACAACCCAATTAGCAAATGGACAAAAGATATGGACAGACATTTCACTAGAGGATAAACAGATCACAAAAGAGCACATGAAAAGATGTTCAACATCATTATTAATTAGGGAAATGCAAATTCAATCCACAATGAGAAAACCACACACTTATCACAGTGGACGAACGTGAAAAACGGTGACAACATCAAATGCTGGTGACAACGTGGAGAAAGTGGATCCCTCATACATTGCTGGTGGGAATGTAAAATGGTGCAGCTATTCTGCAAAACAGTTTGGCGGTTTCTTGTAAAGATACGGCTCATTTAAATTGGAAACCTTATCATTTATTTTCTACACAACATAGGTATCTATACAGACACATCCATTTTATTTTAATAAACCAAATGTAATGTAAAGTGGGGGGAAAGACAATGGAAATAGAATAACAGAGAATTTCCGAAACATCCGATTCTGCAGGTTCCTGCCTCTATCATTCCCATTCCCATGATCATTCCTGCATCCTTCTAGGGGCAAAGGTCCCATGGGAATATGGTGACAAAATAACCAGTGACTCACAGTAGATGCTGGTGCCAAAATACTTACAGCTATGAGGATCCCAAACTTTAAAAAACAATGTGATTCTCGACGGCCTATTTGACTTCTCTGGAGTTACCCCTTTAGGCTGGTTTGAACCAGATGACCTGGATTTGAGTATGCAAGATGAGGACTCTGGGACCAGATAGATCCAGGGTGTGTTTTGGGCTTTTAATTTTAATTGAGAAACATGATATAAATTTCTCTATCAAGAAACACATGTAACATCAAGGACAAAATGTATACGCAAAAAAAGTTGCACTTACAAACACAAAGTACAAATTCATCCCACAAATATGAAGGCACAGAGTTAAGTTCTGTGGAAGCAGACATGTTTTCTGCTTTCAGGGAACTTCTAGTTTGGTGGAGGCTTGCCCAGAGGCAGATAAAAGAGTAATCATCTCCTTCGTTCAGAGATGAAAAGGAAACAAAAAGGCAGATCAAATCAAAGATGATCTGGAGACTACATTAATCCCATACTGAAGTCATAAATTCACTCATTAAGACCACAGAGAATGCAGACATGGGGGTGAGGGTAGGTGGATAAAAACAGCAGAAGACAATTACAGCATGACATTTTTTCCCCACCTCATTAACCAGCAAAGCAGAAACGCTATTTATTTTAAGATACTACTACTTCTTTTTGCTTACAACTATTTCCTAAGGTAAAAATGAAGCAGAGAGAAAAGGAGTACGATAGACACTCTACATTCACTGAGTCTTCAATTTTCTTCCAACAGTCTACATCACTGGTTCTCAACTGCGGGGGTGATTTTGTCTCCCAGGGGACATTTAGCAATGTTTGGAGACATTTTGCCATCATTAAGTAGATGGATGCTAGTGGGTAAAGGTCAGGGATCTGGTAAACATCCTATAATACATAGCACCCAAAAACAAAGAATTATCTGTCCTCAAATGTCAATGATGCTGAGGTTGAGAAACCATGTCATGGTTGGATATAAAAAAATTTAAAAATCAGTAAGTCTATAGTATAAAAGCATTTAGTACCACTTTAGGAAGGATTGTACAGGAAGATTCTCCTTGATAAGATAGCTACAGATCTCCTAAAATTATCTGATAGACCCACAGTGAGGAAATAAAACATGCTGAGAAATATTAGCATAGAAATTTTTTTAACTTCAATTATTAGCATACGTATGAAAAATAAACTTGAAAGGACAATTTTTTGCTCAATTGATTCTGATAATCAGCGCTTTCTACAACCACAAAAGCAAATGTGGTCATGTTTCTGATTTAGGTCAAATCTGACAAAAGATCTAGTAAACTGTGTTACTAAAAAAAAGGCCAGACATATTAAAAATAGAAGATTAACTTCTAAACTAATGGAAGAAAAAATTAGCCACTGATTTTTGAGGAGATGCTCAATTCCAGTAGAAAGATATTCAAAGTTATTTTTCCACATTATCTAAAAGATATTTCTCCTTTATTTTGTGGTTTCATGATGAGAAAGAACAATGTGGAAAATGAATGAAATAACAAATGTTTAGGTATTAATAATATCACAATTCAGTACACCCTAATACAAAAAGACAATTATTTCCTATGGACATCATACCCACTGAGGAGCAGACTCTATAAGAAATAGTAAAACAGAGTGGCTTTCATATGACTTTGATAAGAAAGCTTTTAATTGGCCACTAAGCTTTGTAAAAAAGGATGTGAATAACAGAAAGAATGAAACGAGTAAGATGTTATCTACATAAGGGGATCTGACTTATTACAGTAAACAAAACACCTTGACTTAACAAAAATATTTCCAAGTCTAGTATCTATTACCTGTCTCTGAAATGGACATACATGATAGTAACAGCAAACTTCCCTATAACAGTCACTTCTTTAATTACATTATTATTTAACAGTGAGTTCTACAACAGTAGGACTTTATGTGATATGATAAAGCCTGACCAAGAGGGAAATAAATACATTATTGCTGCAAATCTAAAAGGAACCTAGCCCCAAAACAGGGAGGGGCAAATAACATGAGAACATGTTGGAAGGTGGTCAACTTGCCTTAGGACAAGTTTACATCTGGCCTGAAGCTACTCACAACTCTTAGCTCTTACCTTTCTCTACCTTGTTTCTATCAAGTGAGTTTGAAAATGTAGGACTCATGCTGTTCCTCTCTGCGGATCTCTGGCTCAGTGGCTGAGGGGCAGTCACTAGCTTGACTACACTCCCATCCCCTCTGTCAGCTACCTCACTGCACAAATCTCAGAGAGATGAGTAGATTGGACAAAAACAAGAAAGATACCCAAACAAGCAAAATACCCCAATGAAGGCAATTCTTAAGTCAGCAATAAATTAGGGCACTTTCTTCAAATTAAGCTCTGTCGACTAGGCACTTAATAAAAATAAAAGACGTTTACACCAGCATCTCAACAAGTAAGAAGGATAGAGAAGAGGAGAAGAAAGGCAAGATTTATATTTACTACGTGTATTTTGTAAAAAATGAGATTTTATATTTTACCCAGAAATTTTTGAAAGAATGCTATCTGAGAAGGAAAGTATTCTCCTATTCCTTATGAATCAATACCCAATGAATCAATACCCTTTTTGGTTTTACTAACTAAAATGATTTTTTTCAGTGTTTTTCAATATATAAAGAAAGCTCAGATTTTGGTTAAACAAGGAAAAATTAAGGCAGTGTCTTTAAACCCAATAAGGGAAAGAATTGACTACCAAATGAGCCTATCTAAGAGAGACATATTGAGCTAACATTTGGATACAACACTGAACAATTATGGCTTTAAATAGAAAATATTAAAATTCAAATATCAAAATTCCACATTTTCTTGGTTATTCTTTCTTTTTAACTATATGGACTTCAAAGAGCCCACTTCATTTTAAAGAATTAAGGAAACACTTTTCACATCATTTTGGAACAAAACACGAACAGTGCTTGACCCGGAACTATTAACTCAGATAGTAAACAATTATGTTCATATTGGCCCAGTACAAACAGGAGGAGGACCCGTGACTGTCAAAACATGGCTGGAAATAGCTAGCGTCCTTTGGAATTTGCTACAAAACAGAAGATTTAAAAGTTCTGAGGTATTGTTGCCTTACAATCTTAGCAAGGTTTAGAATTTTTTCAATGAGGAGTTTTGTTTTGTTTTCAAAAAAGCAGTGCTTTTTCTCTCCGGTTGCAGAGCTCAGCTCCAGTCTTCTCCTCTCATTCATGGTCGTATTGTTGTCCCTGAGCTTTGTCTCATCTGCACATCACAGCAACCAGCCATGCGTGGTTTCAGTCATTCCGTTAGTGCTATGTCTTGTTATACCAATTCATGGAGCGTTTCACTGCTTTGACCCAGTTTCCCATATTCTTTTCATATTCTTGCCATTTCTTCTGTGGCTTGAAAACTATTTCACTTTGCCTCAGTTTCTTTAGTTCCTCCTTGTCAGTCCAAAACCCTAGAGATGAAAAAATTTACTCTCAAGTTTTAAGGCACATAATGAGTCCGTAAAGTTTATCCACAAACCTATGTGAACTGGTGCACAGGTGAACAGTTATTACTTTAAAACACAGTTCAAACTATTTTGTTGCTTTGAGCTTGGTTAGATTGACTATCCCTGGGAATAAATACATCAGGGTTTAAAAGTCTTTTGGTATCTAACTAGCAGCTTTATTTCTGTGTGGAAGGGCACCAAATCATTTCTAGAGCAACCACATCCTGCCATCATTTAATTTCATGACTAGCTCTTAAGAAAGAAAGAAAGAAAAAAAACCCAAGTAAGAAACAGTAGGGGCTTCTCTGGTGGCGCAGTGGTTGAGAATCTGCCTGCTAATGCAGGGGACACGGGTTCGAGCCCTGGTCTGGGAGGATCCCACATGCCGCGGAGCAGCTAGGCCCGTGAGCCACAACTACTGAGCCTGCGCGTCTGGAGCCTGTGCTCCGCAACAAGAGAGGCCACGACAGTGAGAGGCCCGCGTACCGCGATGATGAGTGGCCCCCGCTTGCCACAACTAGAGAAAGCCCTCGCACAGAAACGAAGATGCGACACAGCAAAAATAAATTAATAAATTAATAAACTCCTACCCCCAACATCTAAAAAAAAAAAAAAGAAATGATATACTTTCTTTTTATACAATTTAAAAAAAAACAATGATAGGGCTTCCCTGGTGGTGCAGTGGTTAAGAATCCGCCTGCCAATGCAGGGGACACGGGTTCGAGCCCTGGTCCAGGAAGATCGCACATGTCGTGGAGCAACTAAGCCTGTGAGCCACAGCTACTGAGCCCACATGCCACAACTAGTGAAGCCCGTGTGCCTAGAGCCCACGCGCCACAACAAGAGAAGCCATCGCAATGAGAAGCACGCACACTGCAATGAAGAGTAGTCCCAGCTCACCACAACTAGAGAAAACCAGTGTGCAGCAACGAAGCCCCAACGCAGCCAATAAATAAATAAATAAATTTATTTATTAAAAAAACCAAAGCAAAACAATGATAAATTAAGGTTTTTCTTTTTTTTTGGCGACACTCTGCAACTTGTGCAGTATATTAGTTACCCGACCAGGGAACAAACCCGGTCCCACAGCAGTGAAAGCACAGAGTCCTAACCACTGGACCGCCAGGGAATCCCCCAAGTTAAGATTTTTGTCATATATCTTGAGGTAAGAGGCAACTCCTCAGGATATGCATAAAATTCAAAGTTGGGGATTAATATAAAAAATAGTTTCTTTTTCATACTATTGCATTTCATACAAGGCTTTTAAATTCCAGTTCAAGATAATCTTGTAGTTCTGGCATATATTGTTCTTTACAAAGAGGATCATTTATAATAAAAAGCAGCAAGAAAACATATTATAACTACGATCATACGTAGTCTGAAATGGTAGCGATCCCTTGTTAATAAACTTGGTACATCTCACTTACTCTGAAGTATTAACATGGTTGACAAGTCTTCAAGAAGTACATTTTTCTCTTACCAATAAAGCTGACACATAAAATTCTTTCTTCTAAAAGTTTCCATCAGGCCACATTCTATTTACAAAGTCAGTGTTTTAGACTGTCTATATTTAAAGATATTAATTATTTTATGGAAGTTATTAAAAGGCTAAAAATAATCTTTATTAGTGTACTACAAGTAGATATATCTAGTCATGAAAATAAGTATGTTCTTAAAATTCTTATTTCCAGAATTTATTATTTACACTTAATGGCATACATACTCTTAAAAGTCACTTTATTAAATGTGTATTGAACAGACCCAGTTTCTGGGTGAATTTTGAAAATACAGAGAATTTGCGTAGCCTTCATGTCTCATATTTCTTTTTTTTTTTTTTTTTTTTTTTTTTTTTTGCGGTACGCGGGCCTCTCACTGTTGTGGCCTCTCCCGTTGCGGAGCACAGGCTCCGGACGTGCAGGCTCAGCGGCCATGGCTTACGGACCCAGCTGCTCCACGGTATGTGGGATCTTCCTGGACTAGGGCACGAACCCGTGTCCCCTGCATCGGCAGGTGGACTCAACCACTGCACCACCAGGGAAGCCCCATGCCTCATATTTCTGAGAGAGAAGTAATCCAACCAGAAATTTCAGATTCTCTGAGGAGGTAAAACTGTTCCCTGTAGTTAGTGAAGTATCTTTGTATTGAAAAGTTTTGAAATTAAATACAGATAAAATGAAGTAGATACAACTCAAGCCACTATATTATATGTAAGAATAACTTGCATGTGTCTGTTATTTAAAGTGTATTAAATGTTCAAGAGAATTTGACATATTTAGCTTTATAAGGTGATAAGTGTAGATCAATTTGATTAACTTTATAAACAATATTGGAATGCTTATGAGCATTTGGCTTACTGTAATGATAAGCTTAATTTATTCATTTTTCAAGAGTTGTTTAAGTACTGGAGAAATTTCCTTGTTATAGTTCTAAGTTTGCTCAATTAGTCATGTGAAATTATTAAAAATAACATCAGCTATATTGTACTTAAGAGTTGAAATACACAAAGTAACAAATTTGTAAACGGGAATGACTATTTAAGGGGAAGTTATTTTCTTCAACTTGAATTAATCAAACACCAATCAATGAACAAATGAAAGTGATTGTTTCAATTTTATTCAAAGTTAACAGATTTTTAGTAGAATAAAGTATAAGGTGAACTTACCAAGATTTGATGCTTTTTGGGTCCATAACTTTAATTGCTAAATAACAGCCTAAACTTTTAAGTGTAAGATATCCTGTTTTGTACAAACACTCCTCCCTTCCATACAGGAACACAGGAAAACACTCCCAGTGTCCCAAGCGACATCCTGCTCCTAAAGAGCCCTCTAATTGGCCTCCCCATGTCTGTTCTTTACTCCTCCCAACTAATTAGTGAAAACATTAATTGCCAAAGTGATTTGTTCAAATATAGATCTAACCATGTCCTTCTGCTTAAAATTGTTCAGTGGCTCTCCAATGCATTCAAGATCAAGTCCAATCTCCTCTATATGAAGAGGCCACCATGACTGGACCTCTATGTACCTCTCCAGCCTCCCCTCTTGCTCTCATCCTATCAGCACCATAATGGGCCAGTACCTTTGCACGAGCTGCCTTCTCTACTGGACCACTCACCTCTATTCTCTCACCTGGTTGTCTGCTAACCCCTTCAAAATTGAACTATACGTTGTCGCCTCTGGGAAAGCCTACACCAATTGCTTGATACTGTGGCTGTTTGCTGGGCTTATCACAGAAGAATAATAATGGGTTGACTTGCTTGACTGCTCCCACTGGAGACTCCCATAGCAGGGACTATATCATTTAAACTCTATTATTCCCAGCAGCGACTCTCATGAAGCAGGTGCTCAACAAACGTTCACTAAATGAAAGAGTGGAGTGGTTTCTAATGCCAAAGACAAGCTTATCTAATCAGAAAGTTTACCCAGAGACATTCCCTTGCTAAAGACCAGAGCAGTTGAGAATTAGCTTTCCTGGTCTCATTCTTCTGACTGAAGGAGAGCACCAAGGAGGGAGGAGGTGCAACCAGGCCCACCCACAGAAGAGATCACTGGAACATTTTGCGAGTGATGTGCATATGTGTATGGGGTCTAATGGACACCAAGCCTTTCCAGACCCTCTCTATCTATAATTTTGTGATTTGGGAGGAGAAATGCTATCTGTAAGAAATGGTTTTGCAAGACAGCTCTCGTTTTAATAAAACCCACACGTACCAACAGCAAGGCCAGCTAGAGAAGCTGCACCTACGCAGGACATATCAACGTGGACGGGTCTGTCTATCGTCTCATTAATCAGGTCTGAAGTCATCTGCATGACAAAACTGTTCTTACAAACTCCTCCATCTGCTCTGTGGGGAGAAAGATATTGGAGATAAACTACTGTAACAAAAGCATAAATACATTATTAATTCTTTTTTAAAAAGCCACACTTTTTTTTTAGATCCTTGATTTTATTTTTAAAGTTTAAAGATTCTTATAATACACATATGGGTGCTAAGATCCTCTCAGATTCCATATTGGGTTTTATTCTCCTTAAATCCAAAATTAGCTTTCCTTCCTCTCCAAATTCCTATGACCAAGAATTTTGTTGCAAAGAAGGTAAGCATAAGTTCTTTTTGAAATCCTGAATAATCATAATCATGAAAATGCCAACAGCAGCTACCACTTAACTTCCAATTTCTAATTAAATCTATTAGAAACAAAGTTTACCTACCGGATTTTTCTTACAGGAATGTGGATCTCTTTCTGCATCACCTCATATAACTGTTTGTTTCTAGTTAAAAAAACAAGGAAACTATTTAGAGGCAGTTCATATCATAATAATTCTCTATTTTTTTCCAATCTAGAATAATAACTGTGGTTTTATTTACATGACATTTATAAAATATGCAAAAGAAAACACTAAAGAAATATATTAGGCTAACTGGATGTCAATAACAGATGGTCAAGTAAACAAGAGGTTCAGGCCCTTCTGTTTTTCACTTTGATGCAAAAGAACATAATTTTTATTTCAGAACTAAATTTAATCTATTACCATTCCTGCAAATAAAAATTTAAAGCAAGCATCCATTTAATAGGTATGGATGACACACCATAAATAGCATCTAATAGAAATCAAATATAAAAATAATGATTTTGTAATCAGAGAAAATGTTATTTTAAACATTACAAATGTTCCATTTGTTCCATTCATGACAGCTGCGTTTTTAATTTTAATGAGCTACACCTGCCCCGTAACAAAAAGACCAAAAGAAATATACATAAAGAATAATTCTGATGAGTCAATCTTTGAGTATAAAAGAAGCATTATTAGTTAGAATTCTCCTTCATGAATAAGGAAATAAAAGACTTTGAAAGTCCAAATTTTGAATCCTTTATGCTTAATAAATTGGATATTTTAAAAATCATTCAGTTTTCAGATATCAAATCTAAGTGGTACTGGTACTATTAAATGTGAAAAAAAAGAGAGGCAAAAAAATTAGTAATAAGAATAGATTATATCATATACAGTATGAATTAAACTAATGGTATAAACAGTTAAAATTAAGAAATTTAAAAATTTAGTTTAGTAGAAATTAATAAAAGGAAATAGCGATACTGTATGGGGAGGGGGGAGTTTCGGGCAGGTTCTGGTACCTGAAAGCTATGGACTCCAATATTGCTCGTACAAGGTGGTATTTATTGGTGGAAGACTTCAAACCCATAAAAGAGGCACACGCACAGGGGTCATTTAATGGAGCCTGAAGTAAAAGACAGTAATATATTATTACTGCTCTAAATTATATCTATAGACTTGAAGGTATATTACACAATAAAAACATAGCCATGTTAGAAAAAAAAAGAATGCTCATTTAGAGATAAATAGTTTTAACATAAATGATAGCCCCAAAATGATGTTAACTATTCAAATAACCTTTTGATAGGACTTAAGCAAGGATGAGTCACAGATATCAGACATATGGGCTGGATCTTCTGTTTGCACCTGTACCAAGAAAAGGGACTGAAGCCCAGAGTAATAGATTATGAAATGCTTAGCTTGATATATGAGGAAAATGGAAAGCAATGCCAGTATTTCCCCTTTTCTCCAACTGTAAAGTGTTTACACTGAAACTGTTTACTATGTAGAGTGGTTTTTTGAGGATATTAAGTTAGACTTAAGATAAAAAAACTTCAAAGCAAAAAAAGTGTTTTCCAGTATCATAACTTACACCCAATATGTTGTCAGACTTTCAAAGTAAACTCTATTTCTTAGCTTAAATAGTGTTTTTTCTTTTATTTTATATATTTTATTTATTTATTTTTGGCTGCATTGGGTCTTCTTTGCTGGGCACGGGCTTTCTCCTAGTTGCGGTGAGCGGGGGCTACTCTTCCTCGTGGTGCACGGTCTTCTCATTGCAGTGGCTTCTCTTGTTGCAGAGCACGGGCTCTAGGTGTGCGGGCTTCAGTAGTTGTGGCTCGCGGGCTCTAGAGCACAGGCTCAGTAGTTGTGGCGCACGGGCTTAGTTGCTCCGCGGCATGTGGGATCTTCCCGGACCAGGGCTCAAACCCGTGTCCCCCGCATTGGCAGGCGGATTCTTAACCACTGTGCCACCAGGGAAGTCCCAGGCTGGGTCATTTATGATATTAGGCAATAACACTAAAGAATCTGCCTGCCAATGCGGGGGACATGGGCTCAAGCCCTGGTCCAGGAAGATCCCACATGCCGCGGAGCAACTAAGCCCGTGCGCCACAACTACTGAGCCTGTGCTCTAGAGCCCGCGAGCCACAACTACTGAAGCCCGCGTGCCACAACTACTGAAGCCCGCACACCTAGAGCCCGTGCTCTGCAACAAGAGAAGCCCCCGCTCGCCACAACTAGAGAAAGTCCATGCGAAGCAACGAAGACCCAATGCAGCCATAAATAAATAAATAAATAAATAAATATTTATATTAAAAAAGAGAACATAGAGCTGTAGATTTAAACGAAAAGAAAAGAAAAGAAATGACCCTGCCTAACATCTGCGTTTAAAAGGCATAATCTTGAGCTGGAATTATGTATTCATCAGATGAAGTTTGTATTCATCTTTGTGTAGCCAGAAATGCAAGACGATTCTGGGACACAAAGATGAAACACAAAGATCCCTGTCAGGCCTTGCCATCTCACAAGGAAACAGACAGAAGAGTCCCAACACACCTACGCAAAGTCATGACAGAGGGACAGGCTAGTGTTGTCAGGAAATGATGGTCCCCGGAAGCTCCTTCTAGCTTCAGAGCTTGACATACCATCTTTCCCTGGAAAACTTTCTACCACACCTCCTCCTAGTTAATCCTACTCCCCTTCCAAATTTTGGCTCCGCTTCCTCTGGGAAAACTTCGAATCCCAGAAACTAGGTCAGGTTCCCCACTATCCATTTTTATGGAACCTTGTAACTTCCCATCATATCATGTGCCAGTTTATAATCACAGATGTTTGTGTGATTGTTGAAACTCCATCTTCTGTGCTACACTGTTAGCATCACAGGCAGAAACGCATCTGATGTGCTCACGGTGTGTCTCCAGGGCCTAGCACTGCACCTAGCCCCACACAGGGGATCAATACGCATTTGTTGAATCCATGAACAAATAATACTTTTCCTAATGCCTTAAATGAAGAAATTCTATATTACATCTTATCTTTATCATAGCCATGATTTTCCTCCTTGCGATCTTATCTTTCAACTTTACTTTGAAAGAATTTTTCAAACTTATTAAAACATCTTTTGGTGATTCACTCAGCAAAAGCTAAGTTATATAGTAAAGCTGGTCTATATACCAAGTGATATAATACTGTATGACAAAGATGGGTCAGACTCAGCCAGTTCAATTAGTCCCTAGTAGTATGTGATGGGTTTTTTGTGTTTTTTATGGCTGTGCCGCGTGCCTTGCAGGATCTCAGGTCCCGACCAGGGATGGAACCTGGGCCCCGGCAGTGAAAGAGCTGAGTCCTAACCATTGGACAGCCAGGGAATTCCCTTGCTATGGTTTTTTTCTGCGTAAAAATTACTTCTTCCAATATACCACATAAAATCCTGGCCTGAAATCACTTTTGTACAAATAGCTATGAACATAATTTACCGTTAGTAATAGGCCAACTTGAGGAGTTATAAATTCCATAGAAACCTAAAAATTTCTTAATAGGTTACAATGTCCCTGCATTTGTTAGTCCAACTGAGTCTCTCTTTGGGATGATAAAGTAGGAAAAACACTGGCAAGGTACTTTTAAGGGCCTGGTCACATCTTGCCAGGGCAGACAGCCTCCAGCCACACCTCCAATCTATCACTGCCAGGCCCATCAAGTGAGCTTTCCAGAACAGCAGGACTCAGCAAAGTTGTGTGTGGCTCTCTAAGCAAAACCAGCAGACTCCTGCCCAGGCCACAGGTCCTTGTCCCCACTGGAACCTCAGCCTAATCCGCTGGGGACTTGCACAATGGTTAAGGCCACCATGCCTCTTGTCCTTGTCAACCTAGACCCTAAAAGTAAGTTCTTCTGGCTCCAGTTATGTATTCCTGTTGTCAGAGTATTTTATGCTCTCCCAGGAAACAGCAGAGCGGTTAAGAATCTGGACTCCGGAGTCCTAAAGCCAGCTCTGTCACTCACTAGCTGTGTGGCACTGCCCAAGTGATAGAACTGCTCCAAACCTCAGCTTCAGAATGGGATGATAAGAGTATCTTCTACCTTGTTGAGTGACTGAGGATTAAATGAGACCGACGCGTGTAATGAATTTAGGACAGTGCCTGAGACACAGCGAGTATTCACAGGTTAGCTGTCACTATAATTTATATTTTAATTGTCATTTCTTACTCAAAGCCTTCCCACTATTACTCACTTTCTTCATAACTCTTTTATTATGCCTTTTCAACTTTTCCTTCTGTTGTCAATAAACTCCTCTAACTCTTAAACAACTCTGAGACGTGCCTTCCACTGATTTTGTGGTTGGTTGCTATAACGAGCCTGGCTCTGTGCTGGGCAAATGGCTTCAGCTGCAGCTATGGAGGGGAAGGTCCACAGGCTTCCATACACAAGGACCAGAAGGACTGTTCTAGCCGCCCATGACCACCGTCAGCCACCATGCATCTGCTGTCAGCAGACACGTCGCCTCCCCTGTGTTTGCTTAGGCCCGCATCAATATCGTGCTTTATATCCCTTTACCTTTCCATGGCTCAGATGCCCCAGTCACGCACAGAACTAGGGGGGGAATTACAGGGGGAGGGGTTCTCAGCAAACTGCTTGATTCCTTGTCTAAAGCAGCCATGTTTCATGCCCTAGTCCTACTGCTGCCACCACAACTGCAGGGGGTGAGCACAAGTCTGTCCAAGGCTTGAAAAGACAAGGTGGCCCAATCAGATTCCCTCCCCTGGAATCTGAAAGAGGAAGCGCTTCAGAGGGAACAGACGCGAAAAGGATGCGCAAGATGGAAAAAGGTTGTTGTGTTTATATCCAAACTGTGAAAAGGCAGAAAGTATAAGGAAAAGAATGACAGTTAAACAGAAGCTATGAGGAAGAAAGGGTACAGAGCAAAGCTGGTAAGGAGAAGGGAAAAGCAGAGCCACAGAGAGGCAGAAACCACAGAGAAGAACACTGAGAACTGCTACGTCAGTTGCCAACTCCTTTCCAATCCTGGTGCTCAGGAGTGTGTGAACAGCCAGCTCCTCTTGGGCGGGCAGGGGAAGAGAGGGAGGTGCTCAAGCAAGCCTGTTCCTTGCAAACCCAAGAACCTTCACTGGAGCATGACTCCTCATCCGCTGAAGACTGGCACTTGGCTCACGGTCCTGCCATCCTACTATGTATGGCCAACATCAGAGTAACTTTAACGTCAGGTAGATGACCACTGATTCTTGCCTCCGATACCTGTGAGGGATGCTCTGCTCTAGCATGCCCCTCCCCAAACCTAGACAAAGCCACAATGGCTGCACCAATTGATGCCACTCTGTGTACAGCCCTATGCTCCAGCCCATTCCCTAAAGTGGCTGCCCCACAAGTTCCCCCTGTCCTCAAAGTTCCTCCAATGCCCCTTTCTCAGATGACGCCCCTGAGGCTATTAGGAGCCTTCAATATCCTGCCTCCCATTACCTGCAACTGTAACAATATTCTAAAATTAAAGGCAGTATCATAGATACTTGACCCTTCCTTCCTTCCATTCTCCTAGCCCACATTTTCTCTAGTTGTTGACGTTGGCAACTTACAGGTGATCTCCCCACTATTTTCTGAACAGCTTAGTATCAACACACTATTGTTGTTTGAATTAACTTTTGGTTTCCAATTAAGAGTTTCATTTTACTTCAGGAAATAATGAGCCTGCGGTCCTACCCCGCCCCACCCACTTCAACATACTGCCAGGCTGCAATCATGGCAGCATAGGGACATTTTGTTAGCAACGTGAAATTAAAATCACATCTGTGATAGTGTTGTCTAATCTTTTAGACTTTAGCTATACTTTGGTTTTTCTAATCACATAGTTTACATTATTTTTACAGGCATATGAACTGGTGGAGAAGTTAGAGTTGCCAAGACAGAGTCACAACTAGGTCCCCCAGCACATTTTTCAAAAAGGGAAGAATCCACAGTAACCTAGTTAAACCCTCCCTTTGCTGATGACAACTATTCATCCAACCTTCCTCCTTAAACCTCAATCAGACAAATATTCTTCATTACCTGTCCTATCATGGATGCCATTTAGGTGCCTCACATCACTCTGAAGAGGATGCAATGCAACCTCTTTATGTAGTTAATAAACTTTTAGTCCTTTGTGATAAAGCATATAGAAGGAAATTATTACAGATATTAAAATAATGCTCATTTAAAAATCTAGTTTGAAAATATGGTATTTTTAGGCCTTTAAAACCATCCTGATCTAACTCCTTTCACCAGGTTCTACATTGTATTATCCAAACTTTTAAATTTTGGATTTTTTGTAACTGATTGCTTGAGTATAGATGGACTAGAAGAAAGGGAAATTTTTATTTTTTGAAAGAAAAAAATATTTAGAGGAGTATTAAAGGACTAATTATCCCCCCAAAAAGGAATTTTGTTTATAATAATATACTTGAAAACAGTTTGTAAAAGTCTTTGTAACACTATGCTAAAATTAAAGGTAGTATCAACAGATCTTTCAATTAAATACAAAGTTAAATATTACAAAATCAAGTATTATACTGAGTTCACTTCTTAGTTAGGCAAGGTAACCAACATCCCACATCATAACGGTTAACGAAAAGAAATTCTGATGTTTTTTTAAAATGTTAGGGACTTGCCTGGTGGCACAGTGGTTAAGAATCTGCCTGCCAATGCAGGGGACACGGGTTTGATCCCTGGTCTGGGAAGATCCCACATGCTGCAGAGCAACTAAGCCCGTGCGCCACAACTACTGAGCCCATGCGCCACAACTACTGAAGCCCGCACACCACAACTACTGAGCCCATGTGCTGCAACTACTGAGCCTGCGTGCTGCAACTACTGAAGCCTGCGCGCCTAGAGCCCATGCTCCGCAACAAGAGAAGCCATGGCAATGCGAAGCTCATGCACCACAACAAAGCGTAGTCCCAGCTCGCTGCAACTAGAGAAAGCCTGCACGTAGCAACGAAGACCTGATGCAGCCAAAAAAAAAAAGAAAAAAAATTAATGAAACTTATAAACAACTGAAAAAAATAAGGTATAATATATACCTTAACATTATTTTTCTAATTCTCAGTGGTACACCTCCTCTAACTAAAGAATGCTGATCTATTTTCCCCCACTGGTAAATGGCTATTTTTGGTCATGATAAAGTAAACATGGGTCTTATGTAAAAGTTCTATAATAAACCTGCCAACTTTTAGTTTTCACAGAGATGGAGTTCTGAGCAGAAGCCAGCAGAATTTGCCCTGCCCTCTCGTGGAATTCATGCTAGGTCAAAACACAACTTCTCAGCCCTAGAAAGTACCTTTCACCTCAGTTCTGTTCAGTGCCCACATTTTCAGATACATAATATTAGGTGTGAGTATGAAGAGGGAAATGTTTGTAATTGCCATTAACTTAAAAAAAATACCTGCAATCCACTAAAAGATGGAACAAAATAAACTCCTTCAGAATCTTCCAAACTTCTGGCCATTTTTTCAGTTTCAGCAGCATCTGTGAACAGATCTGCAAAAACAAAAACAAACAAACAACAACAACAAAACCCTAAAACAAAACGAAGGGGTTGGGGAGGGACAAACAGAATTATGTTATACGACTAGTATTCACCTGCATCAGCATTTATTACGAATATAATGTGAGAGGTCGCTCACTTAAAAGGGTCAACACAAAGGCAATCTGCTCTAGTGCTATCTGGGTTCTCCCACTGCAGAGGTTTATGGCCCATGGAAAGGACAAGGGCGACAGAAGACCCTCTTAGATGGGCTCTGGATGTAACAGGCCTTACTTTTTTCCTTTAAAAATAATTGGGCTGTTTAAGAATTAATTCTATGTGTTTTTTGGCATTAAAAACTTTATTCTCCTAAAGGTTACACCCATTCTAGTTTTCTGATGAAAAGATCATCTACCTATAACAAACAAGAGAGTCAACTGAAAAACTATTCCATCTAAGGAGTTCAGTAAAGGGCCAGTAACACAGAGATACACTAAGAGTCAATCTTTATAAAACAAACAAAAAATCAAGATCTAACTTATTTAGTATACTTTTTTATTGAAGTATACATATAGGAAGATGCACAAGTGCTAAATGTACAGCTGGATGAATTTTCACAGTGTGAATACACCCAGGAAACCAACACCTAGGTCAAGGTACCAACTTCTTTTGCTCAACATCATGTTTGTGAGATTCTTTTGTTACAAGTAGTTGTACTTCATTCATTCTCATGCCTGTATAGTATTCCATTCTCGCCATACACAGTTCATTCAATTATTCTACAGCTGATATGCATATGGGTAGTTTCCAGTTTTGGGCTAATATAAATAGGCCACTTTGAACACTCATGTACCTTCTTTTTGGTAAGCATATGTATATATTTCTGTTTGTTATATACCAAGGGATGGAATTGCTGGTCCTAGGATCTTCACATTTAGGACTAGCTTTAGCAGATATTGCTGAATCGTTTTCCAAAGTGGTTTTGCCAATTTAAGGCTCTTGCCAGGCATATGAGAGTTCCAGTTATCCCATATTCTTGTTAACAATTGATACTGTCTATGGTTTTCATTTTCACTGTTTGGTGATATTGCACAATAGCTTGATTTTGTATTTCTCTGTTGACTAATGAAGTTGAAATCCTTTTCACTGGCCATTTGGATACCCTTGTTTGTAATGTGACTCCTGAATAAGCATGTGAGACTGACAGCATAGATCAGATGCAAAAGATCAGGAATTGGTCATAATAAATATTGCTGGCCTTATACAGTAATACTTAAGCTGGTTTTATTTTCTTGTATGTTTTGTTATTCTTATAATGAAGAATTGATTAAAGACAAGACGTTTAAGGAACACCTATGATAAAACTATGGTTAATGAGGATCGCTCAATAATTATTACAAATTTTACTCAAAATGACAGTTATCAGATCCATAAGTTACATTCATTTGTTCAAAATGTCCAATAACACATCAAAATAGACAGCACTTCAAAAACTAATATATTAAGAAGAAAACACTGCTCTTAAAATCTATACTTTGAAGAAATCATGTCTAAATGTCTACATTTTTCAACCAAGATGTGGAAAACATACTAGATGGCTGGTTTGAGGAAAGTTTTTGGTAACAGACAAAGAAACAGGGGGAAGAAAATCTAGTTTGTCCACATTCTTTACTGGTTGTTCTGTCCTTGCTTGAAGAATTTCTCTAAACAATCTTCTACCTAAAATGCTCACCAATGAGCTGATTAATGGAAAGTCCTGTGGAGTAGGCAGACTTCACTCTGTCTCTGCCAGTGAATGCAACTAAGAATCCTGGATACAATACACAGAAAAGCTATCTGAAGACTCAAAAGAATAAGCTAGCAGTCCAACCAAGGAACTCTGAGTACCACCAAACCAGCAGTGAGTTTCCTGTTTTTTATTTTCTCTGATATCTCCTGTCCTAGAATCAGGGACAGCCTGAAACCTGAAACTTGGGTCTGTACACCAGGTACAAATATGAAGAGCTTCTGAAGAAGCCCCTCTTTTTGGTCTGAGGGGTGAGAGTCAGGGGTCTCCACAGGACAGAGAGTGGGGAAATGATCCTGTTTTTTTGTTTTTTGAATGTTTTTTCATTCTACCTGAATGAGAGAGAAAAAACATTGTATCTTCATGTTTTTGCAAAAACAAATAGGAAGGATAAACCAAAAACAAACGTAGTGATTATCTACAAGAGGTAGGAAGACAGGGTGAAGGGAGAGGAGAGGGAGTCAACTGCTCCTTCTTTTATGAATTTGACTTGGAAATCATGTTAAAATTCCACATTAAAAAATGTTTTTAAAAAGGATGCAGAGAAAAAAAAAAAAGAGAAAAAAAAAGAGAAAAAAAAAAAAAAAAAAAGGATGCAGAGGGAAAAAAACTAAAAATGAATGGTAACAGAAACAAATGAACACAGTTCTTTTCAAATTAATAAACTCACCGAAGGGAGAAGAAAAAGAATTAATCCAGGTAATTTGAATAGCATGCTTGGACCATATACCCTTAATATAAAGAAAAAAAAAAACCTTTGAACATTGTTTGTTGGAGTGGTATGGGTCTAGTAACTCAAACTCTTTGGTGTATATTTTAAGATTGAGCAAATAAGTACATAATATTAATGTTGTTGGGAGCCAGGTTCTTGACGTGGTTTTTTCCACGTCGAGAAAAAACAAGTGGGAGACAAAAATATAGAACAGGGACCCTTCTCTCTCACACACACACACATTTCCAGCTCTGCTACAAAGGCATTCCAGTCATTGTTCTTATATGTTTTTTAATTTTTAATTTTTTTAAATTTATCAAATTGTACATTTACTTATTGGCTGCACTGCATAGCTTGTGGGATCTTAGCTCCTCAACCAGGGATTGAACCCGAGCCCTCAGCAGTAAAAGTACGGAGTCCTAACCTCTGGACCAGCAGGGAATTCCCCCAGTCATTGTTTTTATTTTTTTAATAAATGTATTTATTTTTGGCTGCATTGGGTCTTTGTTGTTGGGTCTTAGTTGCTGAGCACGGGCTTTCTCTAGTTGCAGCGAGCGGGGGCTACTCTTCACTGCGGTTCGTGGGCTTCTCATTGCAGTGGCTTCTCTTGTTGCAGAGTTTGGGCTCTAGGCGTGCGGGCTTCAGTAGTTGTGGCACGCGGGCTCAGTAGTTGTGGCTCGCAGGTTCTAGAGCACAGGCTCAATAGTTGCGGCCCATGGGCTTAGTTGCTCCGCAGCATGTGGGATCTTCCTGGACCAGGGCTTAAACCCATGTCCTCTGCATCAGCAGGCAGATTCTCAACCACTGCACACCAGGGAAGTCCCTCATTGCTTTTAAATACCAATTTCCCACTAAAAGGAGGCAGGGCTCATTGGAAAAGTGGCTAATTCCAGGGCAGGGATACAAAAAACACAAGATGAGGTTAAAACCACCTTGTGCCAGAAATTAAGAAAGTGCTCAAAAATAATACAGATAGACACTTCAAAGACATAGAAGCCAGTCTGAGGAAGTTTTCACTGGCCAAATCTGGGGCTATTTGAGCATGAAAAAAAATAAACAAATAAGAACGGTAAAAATTATAACCTGCTGAATAAAATAAGAAACCATGAGTTTATACCAATAATAAATTAACAGAGGAGAAGGGAAAGCTCTTCCTTATATAACAGAATGCTAACTAATAAACAGAGGGAAAAATGGAGTTAGAAAGCACCATTTTGCAACTATCAGAGTGAAGACTGATCCGGGTAGGAATCATCAATGAAAGCTAAATTTAGGGGATGGGGGAAGTTTGGTGAGAAAAGGGGTATCTAGCTAATCTCAAAGTATCTCGCCACATATTATTTATTACAAAAAAATGGTAATTATACAATGGAGAAATCAGAAAATATCTTATGCACTTGAACAAAACTGACAGAAGCAAAACAGGAGTAAGAGGCACTTTGCATCTCCAGGTATGTATTCTGAGAAAGACACATTATCACTTATGTATAATTTCAGTCCAAACTATATAACCTGGATCTAGACATGAAACACCCAAATTGAGGGACATTCTATAAAATAACTGACTTATATTATTCAAAAATGTCAATAGAAACAGAAAAGTTGATGAAACTGTTCTAGATTAAAGGAAATTATACAATAAGCAATCCTGAACTGGACCCTGTATTGGAAAAAAATTGCCATGAAGGACAGGATTGGGACATCTGACAAAAGTATTGTACCCACCGTTAAATTTTCTGAAGTTAATAACCATACTTTAGCTATGTGAGAGAATATTCTTATTCTTAGGAAATACATAGTGAAATACTACAGGGAAAGAAGTAAGATGCACGCAAGCTATTATCAAAGAGCTCAGAAAATTATATAGATATTTATCTATCCTATAGTATATTGGATGGATAGATGGATGGGTGGGTAATAGATAGATAGGCAAAGCAATTATGGCAAAATGTTGAAACATAGGGATAATCTGGGATAAAGGGTATACAAGAATTTTTGTATTAATTTTACAAGTTTGAAATTATTTCAAAACAAAAAGTTAAAACAGTTCTCATTTTCTCTTTCTCCACCCCCCCACATATACGTATATAAACTCACTGAAACGTATATAGGGTAACTTAGATATGTTTAAAAGAGATTTAGTTTATCAGTCTACCTTTTATGATTTGCATACCTTTATCATTTTTGGCTTGGAAATTTAAAATGCTTCTCTTTATTTGCATACTAATAAGCATTCATCATTTTCATCTAATTACTAATTTTTACAGAATTATAGTCATTTTCTTTATTTTCTGGACACTATTAAATTGTGTTTCAAATGTTTTCCTTGGCCCTATGCTACTTAAGAAAAGACATTTCAAATTTCCATGTGGCTAAGTACCATTTAAATACTGTTTTTACTATTCATTTCTAACTGTATTACATAACAGGCTGAAATGTTCCACTCTTGTTTTTTTGGGGGTTTTTTGCGGTACGCAGGCCTCTCACTGTTGTGGCCTCTCCCGTTGCGTAGCACAGGCTCCAGACGCGCAGGCTCAGCGGCCATGGCTCACGGGCCCAGCTGCTCCGCGGCATGTGGGATCTTCCCGGACCGGGGCACGAACCCGTGTCCCCTGCATCGGCAGGTGGACTCTCAACCACTGCGCCTCCAGGGAAGCCCTGAGATGTTCCACTCTTGCTTGTCTAAGTATGGCACTGAGAAAAGGATTTGGTTCTGTGCGTGTGTCTGTGTGTGTGTGTGTGTGTGTGTGTGTGTGTGTGTGTGAAAAGGGATTTACACAGACTTGAAATAAAAACATAGATGAACAGGAAGAAGAATGAACAACAGAAAAGATGTATACTCCGTTGTCTATTCTTGACCAACAATTTGCCCCATAAATTACACATCACAGAATTAAAAGCATTTATGGGAAAGAAAAAAAAAATACCATTTTGAAACATTGGACAGGAACATTACTTTCTTTTGTAGAGCAAGCATGCACACACATAAAATCTTTAAGCCCAGCTTAATTAGGGGCTCTTTTTAGTGTTAAGATCATTTCAATCTCTTAAAAGGATATCCAAAACTATGTTCTTTTTTTTTTTTTTTTGCGGTACGCGGGCCTCTCACTGTTGTGGCCTCTCCCATTGCGGAGCACAGGCTCCGGACGCGCAGGCTCAGCGGCCATGGCTCACAAGCCCAGCTGCTCCGCGGCATGTGGGATCTTCCCGGACCGGGGCACGAACCCGTGTCCCCTGCATCGGCAGGCGGACTCTCAACCACTGCGCCACCAGGGAAGCCCCAAAACTATGTTCTTAATGTATGGAAATAAAGTGTCTACATTACAGTAAGAAAACTTAAATCAGTTTGGTATAAGAACAGCTCAAATAAAATAGAACAAAGAGAAGTCTGGCCTACTACCAGGAAAAAAACATATTTTTATTTGGAAAACACTTTATTTGTATCCTTTGCTTTCTCCATTTTGAGATCTTTGTTCTAGATCATTTTGGGTAATTTCTTCAGAAAGTATATACTGCATGGCCAAGAAATGTGCCTTTTGCACTTAATCTGAATGACATCTTAGCCAGACCCTGGAATATTGGCTCCCTGTTCTTTTTTCTCTGTAATGGGTAGATGTTGTTCCACTTTCAAAATTTTACAACTAACTTCCAGGCCAGTCTGATTCTTTTCTCTTTATAAATCAACTATTCTTCCTGTCTCAACTCTTTTCTTTATTCTTGGGATTCAGACAATTCATCTACATATGACTGTCTTAGTGTGCGACTTTTTTAAACTTGGTAAAGCCATTTCACGCTGAAAACTTAGGTCTTTCTTCAGTTCAGGGACATTTATTTTCAATTCTCTCTTCAATTTTTACATTTTCATAATTCCATTTTCATATTCTAGAAAAGAGACAATTAGTCACATATTTCTTTCCTCTGATCTTTCTTCTATATATCTTACCTTTCAGCTTTATTTTCTATTTTTTCCTTTTTGTTGTTAAATTCTTCCTGATCCCTACTTGGGTTTTCAGTACTGTCCATTTTACATTTTATTAATTTCTTTACATATTATATATCACGGTTTTTGTCCTTTGAAATTCTTTATTTGTTCCCAACATTTCTTTGCAATATTTTCTTTTATCCATTTACTGTTTTATTTTTGTTGTTGTTATATATATATATATATATATATATATATATATTTGTGTGTGTGTGTGTGTGTGTGTGTGTGTGTGTGCATGTGTGTGTGTGTGGTATGCGGGCCTTTTACTACCGTGGCCTCTCCCGTTGCGGAGCACAGGCTCCGGACGCGCAGGATCAGTGGCCATGGCTCACGGTCCTAACCGCTCCGCGGCATGTGGGATCTTCCCGGACCGGGGCACGAACCCGTGTCCCCTGCATTGGCAGGCGGATTCTTAACCACTGCGCCACCAGGGAAGCCCACTGTTGTTGTTATTTTAATCTTCTGTTTCCTCCATGACATCTGCCTCTGTGGGAGCCACCTGTTGTGCTTTATCGAACTTGGTCACCCTCCTTCAAGGTACTGGATGTTCTTGAATGCTTTGTGCTCTCCTTCAGGTCAGGCTTATGGGGTTGGCAGGAAGTGAGAGGTAAGGGAATGAATACCCTTGGCTCTCGGGTTTCTCAGAGTATGAGAAAGATTAGGCCTCTCCACTTATCCTGGAAGAGGAGCAATTCAGACCAATCAGTACTGACGTCCACTGTTATCAGGTTCTCCCAGGAGTGGGGAGGCCCAGCTTTTCCTTCTCCACATCTGAGGGGATTTTCTCTTGACTCAGCCGGCTCGATCCATAGAGAACATCTACAGGGTCCTCACCAGCCTCTGGTATTTTCACCAATAACACTCAGTTGGTGCCCTCTACAGACCCTGGGTCTGCACAGTCTCCTTGACAACTCAAAGTTTCATTCATGGCTGGGTTCCACTCCAGCTGCAGCCATATTTATCTTACTGTGTGTCATCCCAGCAGGAAGCAAGGGGGATGCAAGACCATGAACAAAAACCCTACTCACTAGCAATAGCATGTAACCATTCACCACCACCTAATTAGTTCCTAGATGAGAGAATGTTTATCTCATCTCCTCTAATGAGAGAGGCTGTTATCTCTCTTCGGAAGAGACCCAGAGAGAAGAAATCAGTTTCCTTTATTTCTAGTAAACAAGAGTCCTGGGTAATTTACAATGTATACTGGGAGTCTGATGGGGCTTGCCTGGAGCAGGCAGATGTGACATGTAGCAATTAAAAGTGGAACTGCTAGGGAAACGATGTCCCCTGACCCAAGTTACCGGAGGACAACAGAGACGGGAACTGTCTCAGTTGTAGAAAAGAAATAGGGCATTCTTTCAGTTCCTTAAATAGGCCATGCTTCTCCCTGCTCAGGGCCTTCTTCACTGGTCCTCTCTGCTTGGGCTGCTCCTTGACCAAGTGCTTCTCCCGTCTGTTCAGCCACTCTTGTTCTAACTTCAGTCCTAGCTGAAACACGACTTCTTTTTCTATTTTTTATTTTTTTTAGTTGCAGATGACTTTTTAAAAAATAAATTATTTATTTATTTATTGGTTTTGGCTGCGTTGGGTCTTCGTTGGTGCACAGGGGCTTTCTCTGATGGCGGCGAGCGGGGGCTACTCTTTGTTGCCGTGCGCAGGCTTCTCATTGCAGGGGCTTCTCTTGTTACGGAGCACGGGCTCTAGGCACGTGGGCTTCAGTAGCTGTGGCACACGGGCTCAGTAGTTGTGGCACACGAGCTTTAGAGTGCAGGCTCAGTAGTTGTGGAGCATGGGCTTAGTTGCTCCGCGGCACGTGGGATCTTCCCAGGCCAGGGCTCGAACCCGTGTCCCCTGCATTGGCAGGTGGATTCTTAACCACTGCACCACCAGGGAAGCCTGAAACATGACTTCTTTAAAGAAGCCCTCTGATTCCCCAGACCAAACAAAGCCCTCCCTTTAGAAAGAGATCACTGATTCTACCTCTACTTCTCTTTCCTGGTACTTAACACTAATTTCTTTTGTTTTTTTCCATTATTCATTTAATATACTTCTTTCCTGCTAGACTATAACCTCCGTGAGGGCAGGGAGTGACTGTCTCATCCACTGGTGTCTCCTAGCATGTACAGGTCCAGGTTCGTACTTAGCACTTAACTACTTGTTAACTGAATAAAAGCTGGAAGACATAGAAATATTTCTAAGATTGAGATAGCAAAATAGAGAACAAAGAGTGAAGGGGAGCCGAGATGGACCAGATGAAAAGGAAAATGAGATGATCCCATAGGGACTCAAGGGGGAAAAAAGTGAGAGAATTGGCCTGTGTGAAAAAGATTAAGAAAATAAATCTGAAAGCCAAGATGAAAGGGGCTTAAAAGAGCTTTCGTGCCTGAGCTCGACTGAGGCATTCAACCCAGTAAAGGGGTAGGAGGAAGCCACCATTCAGAGTGGAACAAACCCAGCATGTCACACAGACATAAATTCTCAGAATACACATCTTCAAGGAAATGACAGGGTCACTCAGGCTCTTATGCACTGTGTTTCTCCTGAACATAATTCAGTTATTTTCTCACTATACTCATTAAAGTGAATTCTCAGAACAGAAAGAGATATATTCAAATAAAGGTCAACTTTTTTTTACATTTCAGACAGATGTATACCAGTGATGTTTAGCTCTGCCAATGATTGAAATTTTTAAGTAAATAATTCAACTCTGAATTCTCTCTCTCTCCAGTCAGACAAATGGTCCTGCTTCCTGCCAGAGATGGGACTGGTCTTTAGGAGGGCCTTATGTGTCCACTGGAAATCACACCTCTTTTCTAGGCCAGGGCCATTTAGCTCCAACCCCCAGAAAAGAGTTTTCATCATTTGAGAATCACAGTGAATGAGCCCCAACTCAGCAAAGCAGTGGAAATGATTCCCCCTGATAATGTGTACATGATATCAAAGGAACTTGGGAAAGATTTTTTTTTAATGAGGAATGTGAAATTATTCTGCTTTTTCTTTGCACTTTTTTTTTGGCGGGGGGAAGGAGTAAAATTAATAAAAGGTATAACTAAAAGAGAAGAAATAGGTAACCTATATTTTCTATTTCTGATAATTCTGAGTTGACTAAAGATACATGTCCAAAAAATTAAAAGAAGTATATTTAAGGAAGAAGAGACTTTTAAGTGATAAAAAGCTTCCAAATAAACAATTTGTTGTTGTTGTTAATAAGTAATCTTATGGTGATAATGCAGGTGCAGGCTTATAGAGAAAGAGAGAGAAAGGAAGAAATGGATTGGCATTTTCCTCCTGAAGTGTATGTTTTCTGCCAACAGAATTATCTTTGTCTTTAAACAAATCAGTTTAGTTCAAATCAGCAAAGTAGATAGCAGAGCCCCTCATAATTTAATCATCAGACATAACTATTGTTAATACTTTGGTATATAACACTACATACTGTATGCATTAAATATGGTTATATAATATATAGGCTCTTCATTATTCACAACAGTCAAAAAGTGGAAACAGGGCTTCCCTGGTGGCGCAGTGGTTGAGAGTCTGCCTGCTGATGCAGGGGACACGGGTTCGTGCCCCGGTCCAGGAAGATCCCACATGCCGCAGAGCGGCTGGGCCTGTGAGCCATGGCCGCTGAGCCTGTGCGTCTGGAGCCTGTGCTCCACAATGAGAGAGGCTACAACAGTGAGAGGCCCGTGTAATGCAAAAAAAAAAAAAAAAAAAAAAAAGTGGAAACACCCCAGATGGCCATCAACTGTTGAATGGATAAATGCTGGTTCATCCATATGGTGGAAAATTATTCAGCAATGAAAAGAAATGAAGTAATGACACATGCTACAACATGGGTGAACCTTGAAAACATTACATGCTGAGTGAAAGAAGCCAGTCACAAAAGACCACATATTGTTTGATTCCATCCATATGAAATGTCCAGAATAGGCAAATCCATAGAGACAGAAAGTCGATTAATGGTAGCTTAGGGCTGGGGGGTAGCACAGGGAGTCACCGCCAAGGGGTAGGGGGGTTTCTTTTATGGAGAACAAACATATGCTAAAATTAGATTGTGGTGATGGCTACACAACGCTGTGAAAATACTAAAAAATACTGAATTGTACACCTTAAGTAAGTGAATTATTTGGCATGTGAATTATATCTCAAAAAGCTGTTTTTAAAAAAAAGCAAAAAATATTCATACAGGCTGTTCTGCGACTGCTTCATCCCTTCCTTAATGTATCACAGACAATGTTGCATGTCAATAAGATGTGCAACTACACGGTTATTTGTGACTACAGTATTTGTGTTATTTGTACAGTGTTCCACTATATGGATGTACTGACATTTACTTACTTAACGCTTTATTATTAGACAGGAACTTATTTCCAATTGCCATGTTAAACACCCATGTATGTACACATGTCCTTGCACACCTGTATGATTATTTTCTTAGGAAACAAAGAATAGACCTGAGGGCCAAGGGTCTGTACTCTATAAAATGATACATGTTGCCTAATTGCCCTCCAGAAAGGCCATACTAATTAACATTCATCGCAATGGAAAACAAGAATACTTTTCTCTCTACGTTTCCATCAATGCTGAGCATCGTAGAAGTAATTAACTTCTGACAATCATAGGAGACATCAATTTTTAAATGTGTATTTCTTTGATTATTGAATTTAAACAGCATATTTTAACAGTCACTTGATTTAAAAAATACCTATTCCTCTGCCTTTTGTCCAATTTTTTGTTCATCTTTTTAAATTTTTCTAACATATGCTACAAATTGTCCTTACCAGTTTGTCTTTCAACTTTGCTACAGCATCTCTCCCTACACGTTCTAATGTTTTCTATACTTACATCTATTATTCTTTTTCTTTATGGTATCTGGCTTTAATGCCTAGCCTTTTACCATCCCAGTGTCATAAAAATAACATCCTGTATTTTCTTCTAGCACGTCATTTTATTTCGTTTCATTTGAATCATCCATTCGTGCTGATCTGTGATCCTGTGGCTTTCCTGAGTTATGTCTGGCCTATGAAATCTGTTGAAACAGACAACTCACCTAACTGTTGAGCCCACTGTATGGCAGTACCGGTGTCTGCTGCATTGCCTTCAGCTAAGCACACCACTTCTTGCCCAATCTTCCACCCAATTAATGGATAAAAGCCTTAAAAACAAATAAACAATATAAGTTACACAATAAATAGTGAATTAATTACAGAGAAGTCTACAGTGGAACAATTTGTTTATCTCAAAAACTAGCAACATGCCTGTGGAGTCAGACTGCCTGAGTTCAAATCCCAGCCCTCTCTCATTTTCTAGCTGTGGTCTTACAAGTTTCTAGTTTCTTAGTCTCAGTTTCCTCGACTGTAAAGTGGTCTACCTCGGAGAGCTTCTGTGAAAATAAACTGAAAAAGGACTTAGGGCAGTGCCTGGCATAGAAAAAGAACAATAAATATTAGCTTTTAGTAGCTACAAGCATATCTGTGTCTCTAGAAACACAGAAACAATATTTTAATTGAGAAATTAAAGGTTATTATGAGATTGGTTTGTCAGACAACTAACCATGCTATTGGATTTATCTGTAGTTACTAATTTTTTTTAACTCTTTATTGAATTTGTTGCGTTAGAAGGCAAAATCTTAACCACTGGACTGCCAGGGAAGTCCCCTATCTGTAGTTTCTAAACAACGTTCCTAAATAGAAACAATAATCATTCTTCTGTTTTTTTTTTTCATTTAATTTAATTTTTATAATGATCATTTTTCCAGCTTTCATTTTCCCAGTTAGGGAAAAAGGAAGAACTTTAGGGGGGATGAAAGGCAAGAAAAACATTTTTAAATCCACCTCTTAGTAACCATGTTAGGAGACCAGAGCTCAGACTAAGAGCCCCAAGCTCTCCTGGGTGTAGTTACACAATCTAAATTTCTTGGTTTGTGCATTCCAGGATTTCCTCCATTAGAGAGAGCAAATGCTTAGCAATTGTCATTAAAACCCTAAATATGCATGGATCACTAGTTGAGAAGTACCACCGCCAAAAAGTATCGCAAAAAGAAGAAATTCTAACACATAAAACAAATTTTAGAGGCCTAGAAAGATGTTTTCAACAAATATAACATGTATTATAGGTAAATATTTGGAAAGCTGACCAAAATACCCCAGTCTTTCTGAACTTTTCCCTAAAATCTTTCTCATTTTTTAGTGCTTTTAATTTAAGAAAAAAGGGAAATGGGGATTAACTGTCTCTAAGAAGAATAATGAAAAATATTAGACAATATCCTTAATATAAAATAAGAAAATAGTGTCACAAAAGTTAAACAAGTAAAAAGAAGGGATATTTTATTAATAAATAGGATATATTCTAACTACCTACCTCCAACACTCTGTTGAGGGTTATTTCCAGTATTAATATCCAAAAATGTCCCAGTTCCCATGGTTAACTTCACGTCTCCTGTCTGGAAGCAGCATTCTCCAAACATGGCTGATTGCTGGTCAGCAACCTGCCAAAAACTTTCAAAATAAGACCTTGGGCCCTTAGCAGTGTTCCATTTCACTGTATCCCACTGTCTTACTTATTGTATTCTCATGGTTCACCATTTTATTTCCTTTTCCTTAAAAAAAGGAAACAGAGAGCAACAACTATATGATAGGAGTCTCTCTAGGACTAACGTTATGGGGATAACTAACGTGTCTCAGGAATTTTCAGCAGTCTACCTACTTTACCACTTTTAAGTATCATAAGAATAATCTTAGAAATAAAAGTCAGAATAAAATTTGCCCAGAAAAAAAAAATTTGTCCAGAAAAAAACAACTAAGATCGTTCATTTGCAACTTGCAAGCATTTTCATTCATTAGTCAAAATAACTGGCCACACAAATTTCTCTTTTAATAAGAGAGATAGGTGTATAAGTAGATGTAGGTTAAAACTATACATTTCCCAAACATACATTTTTGTTAAAAATAATTATAACTTTTTTTTTTTTTTTCCACATCTCACGGCTTGCAGGATCTCAGCTCCCCAGCCAGGAATTGAACCCAGGCCATGACAGTGAAAGTGCCAAATCCTAACCACTAGACCACCAGGGACTTCCCTATCACATTTGGTTAATGTAACTACATGTAGATATATATATACAGCAATATTTTAAGGACCAAAACTCATCTGAAGAATGCTTTCTCACTAATCTATGTCTTCTAGCCATGCCTTAATCTAAACCTGAGCCTACTAAGACTGATCCTCTCCAGGAATTTGTAACTTGAGAATTTAATTCCCCTCCCCTCACTTGATTTCTCCACCTACCATAGTGACTGTCCATCTAGGGACAGATGCTCTATACCTCCTGTTTAAGCTGTTACAGGAAATTAAAGGCAAGATCTGAGTTTCTATAATCAAGAAAGAAACCTCAAAAATCAGAAACAGCTAATTTTTCACTCATCCACAAATTCTTTACCAGCTAAGTAGATGCTGATGAAGGATTTTATAAAATGTAAATATATTTCTTCTTTACTTTAATTGCCCTATCACGGTTTATCATTATACTATGTCATATATAAACTAAGCATTGGCCCCATCACGGTTTTTTATCTCAGAGTATTAAATACAAGCCACACATTACTCAAAATACAACATTTTAAAAAACTTTAACACAGTTTTCTGAAAAACTATATATAGAGAAGTCAGAAAAGGTTATAAAATATTTCCATGATAGAACACTGGCCCACGGGTCCCTTTTCCAGAAAGTGGAGAACACTTCTGATTATATTGAGAACCCTTTAAGTTAAAAAGAAAAAAGATACTTTAACTTTATTCTGCAAGGACCTTTTTTGTTTCTAAAATCTAATCCTAACTATTCATATACATTCATTTAGTTTATACTATACAAGGAGAAGCCCTCAAGTTTTCTACTCACCAAGGCCACTACTGGTATAGGCACGCCAAATATCTCTTCATCCACTGATCCAAAATTGTGGCTTCAAATAAAATTGGTTAAAAAGTAAGTTATAGCTCTAGAAATATTAATTCTAAAATTCAGCAAATTGTTTTTAGCGTAGGCCAAAAAGTTACATAATGAACATACAAGCACCTCAAACGTATAATAAGATGCTTTTCCCCACACAGGCCAGGTGAATTCAGGGACAATTTTGCTGGTTTCTATGTCTGATTTTCATTATTACCTTGTATCCTTCACGGGAGGCAGCAGAAAGAGCGGGATTGAAAGCAGGGAGGTGATGAGCTTACTCCAACACATCTGAGCACAGAAACATGTCATCAGAATCCAAGCTAAATTACAGAAAAATTGGTGACTCAAAAAGAAGGGAAGGGGCTTTCCTGGTGGCTCAGTGGTTAAGAATCTACCTGCCAATGCAGGGGACACGGGTTTGAGCCCTGGTCTGGGAAGATCCCACATGCCAGGAGCATCTAAGCCAACGCACCACAACTACTGAGCTTGCGCTCTAGAGCCTGCGAGCCACAACTACTGAGCCCACGTGCACAACTCCTGAAGCCCGCGTGCGCCTAGAGTCCACGCGCCTAGAGCCCAGGCTTCACAACAAGAGAAGCCACCGCAATGAGAAGCCTGCACACCGCAACGAAGAGTAGCCCCCGCTCGACACAACTAGAGAAAGCCCGTGAGCAGCAATGAAGACCCAATGCAGCCAAAAGTAAAATAAATAAATTCAAAAAGAAAAAAGAAGGGAAAAAAACTTTACCTCATATGGGTCAAAAAGTCCAGTTGTACTGGCATTTGAAAAATCTGTGGCAAATTCAGAACCTAAATTTATATTGGAAACAATTTATTTATGATCAGGTAGTATAAATCAACACCTATCCCTAGTTTATAGTCTCAACCTTTGTCTGCCCTCAAATTCATTCCAAAATGTGTATTTCCAGTGCAAAGTCTCCAAAGCAATTTCCCACTAAACCTTTTTGAAATTTTATACTTTACAAAAGCACTTTCAGGCACATTTCCATATCATGATTCCCAGTTTAAAGATGTGGAAAGGGGCTCAGAGAAGCAACGTGATTACCTATAGCTATACTATAGGTATAGTTGCAAAGTGGTAGATTAGGAATTGAACTCAAGTCTTACCACTCTCGAAATTACGACTGTTCCTCGGTCTTATGTTTGAGGTTTCATCACAATTTTAAAATCACCCTCCTCTTAGAATAAATCTGAAATTAATCTAGCTTTAGTATAATATGAAGTAACCACGGTACCAAAGAAACAGTATGTCTGGGATATGGGGGAAAAAGTTTCAAACTTCCACTTTTTTCAGATAAGTCATTTCTGTCAGTCAAATTCCACTTACTTGAGATACAGATCTATCAAATCATCTTTACCTTTTGTGAGCTTATGTAACAACCAGGTATCAATAGTCCCAAAGCAGCAATTTTCTTCTTCAATTGCCTTTCGCACCTTGAAAACACAACAGCACAAAATCAATTCAAAAGGCTAAATTATTAAGTGCATGACTAAGTGCCAACCACTAAATACAATATAATCCCATTTTTTATAAAAATTAATATATACACAGAGAAATAATTTCTAGAATTTACCCCCAATGGTTCTAAGCAATTACTATAGGGTATGAAAGGCTTTAGTTTTACACCAAGAATGTTTACTTTTGTGATGAAAAAAACAAAGTGTATCTCTTTTTCAGTTTAGATATACAAATATGTCTAAATATAGAAAGTCTAAAATGGGATGGCACAGTATGGCTCATAGGTCAAATCCAACCTGTTGTCTGTACCTCAAGTTAAGAACATTTTTGTAATTTTATAGTGGTTAAAAGAACAGAAAGAATACCTTGTGACAGATGAGAAGTATATGAAACTCAAATTTCCATGTCCTTAAATAAAGTTTTACTGGAACACAGCCATGCTCATTTATTTATGTATTATTTATGGCTACTTTCATGCTACGATGGCAGACTGTTTGTGAAAGAATCCTCATGGCCTTTAAAGCCTAAAATATTACTTACCTGGAATGTCACAGAAAAAATCTACCAAAAGAAACAAAAGAATCAAAACCTCTTTAAACTAGCCAATAGAGAAATTGGCATGCTTGTAAAGATATCATTAACTCACTGGAAAACAATTCCACAAATCCTACTTGATCACCTCTTCAACTCCTATTTGTCCTTCAAGACTAGCATTTCTTGGGTGTGCCTAACCCAGTACCACACGGGCAACTTCCATATAGCCATTATCTCATAGCATCATTACTTCCCTAAGCTCCTTAAGAGCAGGAACTAGATTGCGTTTATAACCCCAGCACTAGGAGGGTTCCTTTCATATAGCACATGTTAAAAAAAAAACTGGAGAAAATATTTGCAAACAAAGCAACTGACAAAGGATTAATTGCCAAAATATATAAGCAGCTCAATATCAAAAAAACAACCCAATCCAAAAATGGGCAGAAGACCTAAATAGACATTTCTCCAAAGAAGATATACAGACTGCCAAAAAACACATGAAAAGATGCTCAACATCACTAATCATTAGAGAAATGCAAATCAAAACTACAATGAGGTATCACCTCACACCAGTCAGAATGGCCATCATCAAAAAATCTACAAGCAATAAATGCTGGAGAGGGTGTGGAGAAAACGGAACCCTCTTGCACTGTTGGTGGGAATGTAAATTGATACAGCCACTATGGAGAACAGTATCGAGGATCCTTAAAAAACTAAAAATAGAATTACCATATGACTCAGCAATCCCACTACTGGGCATATACCCTGAGAAAACCATAACTCAAAAAGAGTCATGTACCAAAATGTTCATTGCAGCTCTATTTACAATAGCCAGGACATGGAAGCAACTTAAGTGTCCATCGACAGATGAGTGGATAAAGAAGATGTGGCACATATATACAATGGAATATGACATATATATATACTACCAAATGTAAAATAGACAGCTAGTGGGAAGCAGCTGCATGGCACAGGGAGATCAACTCAGTGCTTTGCGACCACCTAGAGGGGTGGGATAAGGAGAGTGGGAGGGAGAGGCAAGAGGGAGGGGATATGGGGATATACGTATGCATATAGTTGATTCACTGTGTTATACAGTAGAAACTAACACAACACTGTAAAGCAATTATATTCCAATAAAGATGTTAAAAAAATAAAGCTTGCTAAATAAATGAGATTTAAAAAAACAGCAAATGGAGACATTTAAGAATGAATCATATTTTAACAGTAGAAAGGATCAATAAAATGAAGACATGGGCTTCCCTGGTGGCGCAGTGGTTGAGAGTCCGCCTGCAGATGCAGGGGACGCGGGTTCGTGCCCCGGTCCGGGAAGATCCCACATGCCGCGGAGCGGCTGGGCCCGTGAGCCATGGCCGTTGAGCCTGCGCTCCGCAATGGGAGAGGCCACAACAGTGAGAGGCCCGCGTATCGCAAAAAAAAAAAAAAAAAAAGAAGACAGATGACATGAGTTCCAAAAAAAGAAGTCATTTGTAGATTACTTATAACTAGTATTTTGAAGAGTCAAGTACTATACCACTTAAATATGGAGTACTTAAAGTAATATTATTAGATTTCAAACTCTTCTTAAATTTAGAAATTGTGATTCTAAAATTTGTTTCAGATTAGACAAAGGTTAATCTGTATTTCAGCAAGTAGCAATAATGTGTGCCAGGTAGTAAGTTCATTTGCTCATTCAAAAAATACTTGAGGGCTTCCCTGGTGGCGCAGTGGTTAAGAATCTGCCTGCCAATTCAGGGGACACAGGCTCAAGCCCTGGTCCGGGAAGATTCCACATACCGCGGAGCAACTAAGCCCGTGCGCCACAACTACTGAGCCTGGGTGCCACAACTACTGAAGCCTGCATGCCTAGAGACCATGCTCCGCAACAAGAAGCCACCACAATGAGAAGCCCGCGCACTACAACGAAGAGTAGTCCCTGCTCGCTGCAACCAGAGAAAGCCCGCGCACAGCAACAAAGACCCAATGCAACCAAAAATAAATAAATAAAATAAATAAATTTATTAAAATAAATATTTGAGAGCCAGGCCCTCTGATTGATAGGTAGTAGGCCCTTGTGAGGCTAGATGGACACAGAGTAGGTATCAGGGCTTCCTAAGGTAGGAGGACCAAGGGCAATCCTCTGCACATTGGGTTAAGACTCCAAACGGCTCTACCCTCGGAGAAAGGGTAAACTAGAAGGATGGGCTCTTATAGGAACTCCAACTCAGCTTTGAACCATCTCAATCATTAAATTGAATTGAGATAATGCTGGTGCATAGAAGAATGGAAGAAGCATACATAGATCCTATCCAGAGCAACATATGTTAAGGCTCTCGTAATTTCTACACACAAGCTCACAAATACAATGTCTAGTTCATATATATATACACACACATATACACACACACACACACATATATATGTATATATATACACACACATACATACAAACAAGTAGCCGGGTTCACCAAACTCATTAAGTTGTATGCATTAAATATGCATAGCTATTTGTATGCCAATAATCATACCTCAATAAAGTGGCTTAAAATTTTTTAAAAAACCAATTAAGTAACCAGGCATACAAGGAAACAAGAGAACATTGCAGGGGGTGGGGGGAGGAGAAAGAGACAGTCCATAGGAGCTATAGATACTGGAATTAATAGCCATGGACTTTTAAAATACGATGCTAATTATGTGGGGAAAACAAGTGAAATTCTAGAACTAAAAAAATTAAGAACTTAATGGACGGGTTTTCATAATAGCACATTAGAAACAAAGAGATAAGAGATTTGGAAGAAAGGTTAGAAGAAAATATCCTGAATAAAGTTCATAGAGACCAAAGAATAGAAAATACGTAAGACAGAGTGAGAGACAAAAAGGATTTAGTCAAAAGGTCTAACATACATGTAATCAGATTTTCAGAAGGAAAGAAGATAAGCAGAATGCAGCAGAAATTTATATTTGAAGATAATGGCTGAGAAATTTTCCAAATCAACAACAGATATCAAACAATGAATTTAAGATGCCCTACAAACGCCAAGCAGGTTGTCACATCTAGATAATAAGCACAGAAAATGTGTTTGATAAAGTCAACATCCAGTCATAACAAAATGTCTTGGCAAACTAGGAAAAGTAGAGAATTTCCTTAATTTGATAAAGGATAGCTAAAGAAATTTATACTAAATGTGAAATGTTGAAAGCTTTTGTTCCAAGATCAGGAATGAGAAAAGGATGTTTGTAGTCATCCCTTCTCGTCAATATATCCTGGAGGTCCTTGTCAATGCAAAGGAAAAGAAATGAGAGAAGAGTCACATTTCTACATCATATGCTATTAGAGCAGCGGGTCCCCAACCTTTCTGGCACCAGACACCGGTTTCATGGAAGACAATTTTTCCATGGACGGCGGCTGGGGGGATTCAGGCGGTCATGCGAGCGATGGGGAGCAGCAGATGAGGCTTCGCTCGCTTGCCCACCACTCACCTCCTGCTGTGCAACCCCGTTCCTAACAGACCGCCGACCAGTACCAGTGGTTAGGGACCCCTGTATTAGGGAATTGCAAACTAAACCAATGAGATACTATGTCACACCTATCAGAATGGCTAAAATCCAAAACTGACATCAAATGTTAGCAAGGATGTGAAGCAACTCCCATTCACTGTTGGTAGAAATGCAAAATGGTACAACCACTTTGGAAGACAATTTAGCAGTTTCTTACAAAGCTAAACATAGTCTTACCATATGATCCAGCAATCACATACCTAGGTATTTACCCAAACGAGGTGAAAATTTGTTCATACAAAAACCTCCACACAAATGTTGACAGCAGCTTTATTCATAATTGCCAAAAACTGGAAGCAATAAGATATCCTTCAATAGCTGACTGGATAAACACACTGTGATACATCTACACAATGAAATACTAATTAGTGGTAAAAAGAAATAAGCTATCAAACCACAAAAAGACATGGAGAAACCTTTAATGCATATTGTTAAGTGAAAGAAGCCAGTCTGAAAAGGCTACATTCTGTATGATTCCAACTATACAACATTCTGGAAAAGGCAAAACTATATAAAGACAGTTAAAAAAAAAAATCGGTGGTTGCCAGGATTTCAGGGGTAAGAGGAGAGGGATGAATAAATGAAGTGCAGGGGATTTTTAGTCAATGAAACTATTTTGTATGACACTGTAATCATAGATACATTACATTAATAATATTTTATAATAATGTGTTACTGCTGATTCATCAATTGCAACAAATGTAGCATATTAATGCAAGATGTTAATAACAGGAAAACCGTGTTGGGGGGAATATGGGAACTCTGTAATTTCTGCTCAATGTTTCTGTAAACCTAAAACTCCTCTAAAATTAACATGTACTAATTTTTTTAAAGGACAAAAGATTTATTCCGCTTGTATGTGTCTTCTTGAGTCAGTTTGGGTAGTCTGTGCATTTCTGGGAAGTTTTCCATTTTATCTAAGTTATCTAATTTGGCATACACTTGTTCATAGTATTGCTTAATAGAGCTTTGTACTTCTGTGAAGTTGGAATTAATGTTCCCTCTTTCATTCATAATTTCAGTTATTTGGATCTTTCTCTCTTTTTTTTTTCTCGTTGTCAGTCTAGCTAATCTTTTCAAACCAACTTTTGGTTTTGTTGATTTTTTCAACTGTTTTTCTATTCTCTGTTTCATCAATTTTCACTCTAGCCTTTATATTACTTTCCTTCTGCCTGCTTTGGGTTTAGTTTGCTCACCTTTTTCCAGTGTCTTAAGAGAGAATATTAGATTTGTTTTCATGTAGTCTCTCTATGTAATATAGTCTTGTTCTAAAATTCCCTGTAAAGACTACTCTTGCTACATCATATCTTAGTATACTGTGTTTTCATTTTCATTCATCTCAAAATTTTTCTAATTTCTCTTGATACTTCTTCTTTTACCCATTGATTATTTTAAAGTGCTTTGTTTAATTTCCACATATTTTTGAACTTCCCAAATTTCTTTCTGCTACTTACTTCTAATTTCATTCCTTTGTAGTCATAGGAATACTTTGTATAATTTCAGTCCTTTTAAATTTATTGAGACTTGTATTATGGTGTGGCATATGTTCTATCCTGGAGCAGGTTCCATGTGCACTTAAGAAGGATGTATATTCTGCTGTTATTAGTTTTCCATAAATGTCTATTAGGTCTAGTTGGTTTATGCTGTTCAAGTTTTCTATTTCCTTGTCGATCTTCTCTCTAGTTGTTCTAACTACCACTGGTGAACTGTTTATTTACACCTTCAGTTCTGTCAGTTTTTGCTTCCTGTATTTCGGAGCACTGTTATTATGTGCATTACTGTCATATATATACTTTTTGGTTGCGCAGCTCAGCATGCTGGATCTTCCCTGACCAGGGATGGAATCTGTGCCCCCTGCAGTGGAAGTGTGGAGTCTTAACCACTGGAATGCCAGGGAAGTCCCAATTGTTATATATTTCTGATGAATGGACTTCTTCTTATAAAATGCCCTTACTTTCTCTAGCAACATTTTTTTTGTTTGTTTTTAAAGTTTGTTTCGTCTGACATTAGTCACTTAGCTTGTGGTTGCTGTTTGCATGGAAATCTTTTCCACTCATTTGCTTTTTAAAAAAATATTTTATTGAAGTATAGTTGATTTACAATGTTGTGTTAATTTCTGCCTTACAGCCACGTGATTCTATATACATATACATACATTCTCTTTCATATTCTTTTCCATTATGGTTTATTACAGGATATTGAATATAGTTCCCTGCACCATACAGTAGGACCTTGTTGCTTATCCATCCTATACATAATAGTTTGCATGTGCTAATCCCAACCACTCAATCCTTCCCTCCCCACTCCCCCTTCCCCTTGGCAACCACAAGCCTGTCTTCTCTATGTCTGTGAGTCTGTTTCCGTTGCATAGATTCCATCCATTTACTTTTAACTGATTTGTATGTTTGAATCTAAAGTATGTCTCCCATAAGGCAGCATATAGTTTGATTTTGCTTTTTTATCCAGTCTAAAACCACAATGAAATATCACTACCTACCCACCAAAATGACTAAAATTAAAAAGACTTATAGGACTTCCCTGGTGGTGCAGTGGTTGAGAGTCCGCCTGCCGATGCAGGGGACACGGGTTCGTGCCGCGGTCCGGGAAGATCCCACATGCCGCGGAGCGTCTGGGCCCGTGAGCCATGGCCGCTGAGCCTGCGCGTCCGGACCCTGTGCTCCGCAACGGGAGAGGCCACAACAGTGAAGGCCCGCGTACCGCAAAAAAAAAAAAAAAAAAAAAAAGACTGATAATATCAATTATGATGGTAAATGAAATTATAAATTCCCTCCTTCGCTGATGAGGGGTGTGTAAATTGTCAAAAACTGTGGGAAAATGTTTGATATTATCCACTAAAGGTGAAAATATATATACACATTCATGCCCTAAAAATTCCATTCCCATGTATAGATACAGCAGAAATGCATTTACATAGCATTATTCATAATGGCCCAAAATGTACATTTGGAAATAACTCAAATGTACATGAACAAAATGGATAAATGGATAAACTATGCAAAATCATATACTGAACACTAAATAGCAATGAAAATATAAGGAAATTAATTTACATAAAATTTGGTCATATTTCACAAATATGTTAAGCAAAAGGAGTCAGACACAAAAGAATAAGCACTGTATGATTCCATTTACAAATTTCAAAAATATTCAGGCAAAGAAAGCTAGAGTGTAGTGTTGAGGAATAAACATGTAAATTGTAAAAGTGGAAAGAAAATGTAATACATAGTGCCACAGTGTTCTAGTTCTTGATTCGAGTAGTGTTACACAGATATTTGCTCCACAAAATATCACTGAGTGGTACATTTTTGTTTTGTTCACTTTTCTATATGTGCCATGACTCACAATAAAAAGGTTTTAAAAAAACAAACTGAGTAAGGATTCCTTGTCTTCCACCCCAATGTGGTGGACACTTAATTTTCCCTCAAATAAGCAAATTATTATCTTTATTCCTTGCAGTTTTTTCATCCCTGTAATCTAGACACACACACACACACACACACGCGTGCGCGCACGCACACACACACACACACACACACACACACACTCTTTCCTTACCTCAGCCAGGTTCTGCAAAATCCAGGCCAATCTCAAAGAAACATGTTGGGTTGTGAAAGTGAACAAACTGGCTGCTAAAAATCGTTTACTTCTAGTGAAAAAGTGCAGCACTCGGCAGGAGCTGTGTATGAGCTATTTTAAAAAAAAAGATATTTTAGGAAAATGCATTTAATGGTGTTTGATGTTTCTATATTAAGTTTCATACACATGCAAACAAACCCAATAGCAAACAATTTATTTAACTACTTATAAAGTGTTCTCAGCACTTAAGGAGATCGAGCAAAGCACCCTAAGAGGACAATTTGCATTCTAAATTATGAAATGTGACACATCTACTATGAACTTCTTTAGCAAACACTAGAGGCTCAAGTACTTATAAAAGTCTTTTAAAAATAACTATTTTCTACCTCTTTACCTATTTTTAACTATGGAAGTAAAGGTAGAGAGTCAAGGGAGAAGGCTATTTTTCTATTAGAAATATATTTTTAATCAAGTTAGTATTAACTCAGAAGGGAAGCTCCCCCTACACATTAAGTGCTTAAAATTTGGGATAAGAGATTTTATTTAATACTATTTATATTTATCTAATGATTGAAGATGAAACATACAGTTTTCAATTTACTTTTTCGTATGCAAAACCTTTAGCTGAAAAAAAAAAAAGCCTTATACAGAAAACTAGCATTGAGTTTTAAGGTTTGTAAGACATACTAAAGAAACCCAAAAAAACCACAACAAAATGAACCCTTATCCTGCTACCTAACTAGAAGGACGCAGATGGACAATTCAACTTCTGAAACTGATGTTGGACAAAACATTCATTTATAGAGAACTTACCTACTTTATGCATTTTTTCCTATTATTCCCACCCCTCCCCAAAATAAATGGAAAGATTTTGGTTTATTTATTTAAAATAGAAATAAATTTATTTTTCTTTCATTTTTAGCATAATGCATCAATCAAGAAATGTGTAGACTCAGTTCTCTCTACATTTCAGTTTTGTCTTTTTTTTTTTTGAACAATGAGGCTCATTTTAATTTTTTTCACCTTTTTTTCTTTTTGGTGAAAACATTTATGCTCTACTCCCTTAGCAAATTTCAGTTATACGATACAGTATTATGAACTAGTCACCATATTATGCATTAGATCCCCAGACCTTATTCATCGTTATACCTGAAAGTCTGTACCGTCCTTTTCACCCTGTTCAGTACTCAAACCTTCTGCACTTCCTTATATTTTACATTACTTATTAAATATAAGACTTTTTTAAAGTATTTAAGGTGAACACCCAGAATCCTTCTTCTGATGTGTTATATGTTAAGAAACATTTCGAACTGAAATGAGTTCTTCTTCCATAAGAAGAACTTCTTTTATACTTCTTTTATACTTTTATACTTTTATACTTTTCCGTATAAAAACCTAGATTTAGGATCCTTCAGGGATCTTCTGTTAAAATGCAGATACTTTGGCAGGGGCACACAAAAAGTACTAAGAGTTCTAATACCTGCACTTTTAGTCAACATATGAACGAGGAACACTTTTGTTCATATATTTAACAAATATTTATTGAGTACCTTCCATGTACCAAGAAGTGTGCTAGGTCCTGAGAAAACAGAGTGAACAAGAGGCAGAATCCCTGCCTTCTTGAAATTTACATTCTAGTGGGAAGAGACAGACAAATACGTAATCAAATCAATAAATGAGATAATCTAAGAAGACACTGGTTGTAAGATGAACCACTATTTAATGTACTAGCAAAAAAGTAAAAAATCCTGCTAGTTAAATTATGACATAATTGTAAGATATAAATTATGGTTAAAATGACCAAAAAACCCCTGATGATTAAAAAATGTATCCTAGTTAAAAATCATCCTTTTCAAAATTGGAAAAAAAAAATGTATGTCTTATAACTCATACATTGCTGGTGGGAATGCAAATGGTACAGCCACTTGGGGAAAAAGTATGGCAGTTTCTTACAAAATAAAACATGCAGTTACCCTATAACCTAGCAATCATCCTCTTGGGGTATTTATCTCAGAGAAATGAAAACTTATGTTCACATAAAATTCCATAAACAAATGTTCATAACAGCTTTATTTGTCATAGCCCCAAACTGGAATTAGCACAGATGTCCCTCAACAGGTGGTACATCTGTACCACTGAATACAACTCAGTAATACAGAGGAAACAAGCTATTGATACATGTAACAACCTGCATTCTCCAGAGAATCATACTAAGTGAAAAAAGCAAATCAAAAACATGTTTTATGCTGCATGATTCCACATATATAACATTTTTGAAATGAGAAAAATGTGTAATGGAGGACAGATTAGTGGTTGCAAGGAGCTAGGGATGGGAGAGGGTGGGGAGGTACACAGGAGAGCAGTGGATGTGGTTATGAAAAGCAACATGAGGGAGGGATCCTTGTAGTGATGGAACAGTTCCGCGTCTGTTCATCATCCGTGCGGTGACAGATACGTGAACATATGGAAAAAACTGTACAGAAACTAAAACACATACACATACCTACAGATGGAACTGAGTACAAGTAAAACTGGGGAAATCTGAATAAGATCTATGGATTATATTAATGTCAATATCCTGGTTGTAACATTATGCTATAGTTTTGTAAAATGTTACCCCTGGGAGAAACTGCAAAGCCTGTAAGGGATCTCTATTATTTCTTACAACTGCATGTGAATCTGCAATGACCTCAATTAAAACTTCAATTAAGAAATGTACATCTCAGAGTCTCTGAAATTTGATGAGTGCTGTGAAAGAAATAAAGGACAGTAATAGAGATCGGATTGGGGGGGTGAGGAGTGCTACTATGAATAGGATGGCAGAGAAGGGCTCCCACAGAGGAGGTGGTGGTGAGGCTGGGCCCTGAAGGATGAGAAGGATCCAGCCATGGTGGCAGAGAGAGCCCCTTGCAGATACGAGGGCCTTCAGGTAAGAAAGGGCTTGAGGGCTGACAAAGCTGGAGCCTAATCCTTAGCAACTTCAGGGAGAGAGGGGTCTGGGAAGGGGTCAGAGCTGGAGACAGGGTCAAACTCTGGTAAGGAGTTGGGACTTTTATGCTGAAAGCAAAGAGAAGCCTTAGCAACCAACAGGCAAGAATCGGAACAGTGAGAGGAAGCATGGGCGTGACTGGAGGACACTGTGGTGCCAGGAGATTGCCACCACGCCCCAATTACTTCACCACTTTGCCTGTGGGTAGCCTTGGCTAAACGCATGACCTTGGTGCCTGCTTTGGCACATCCTCCCTAAACATTTCCAAGAACCTGAGTCAACAGACCATAAGCATCTGGAAAAGGATGATTATAGGGTAGGGTTCCTTCACTGGCAGGACCAGCTCTGCAATTTTGTGTGCTAAACTCCATGAGTCTGTTTGCGTGCATTTCTCTGCTAAGAGAGGCCAAAACTTATATCATATACCTGTTCAATATCAAGTAGACAAGTGCTTTAAATGCTCAGTTTTGTGCTTGATGTCAGTTTTTCATCACGATTTGAGATCTGGGGCTTATACTACAGAAATAAATGTTTTCACAATTTATTTTAAAAGGAATAAAAGTTTTATTAAACACCTCACTGACTAACTTAAGGAACATCTAATGACTTGACCTATTAAAAACTAAAATTATATATTAAAGTATAACACTGCACATTATAAATAGTATAATTTTAAATTATATCATTCAAAGTTCACAATATTTCCTTAAAACCACTTTCAACTCTCTTACTCTATCTTTCCCATGAACAGCACCTCTCAGTATTCAGCCTCACAAGTTATTAAAGCAAGGTGCATTTTTATATATTTAACTAACAAAAAAAATCATTGTGGGTGGGCCTATGGCAGATTTGTTTCACTCGTGCATTGCTGTCATATTCTATAATGTATTCAAGTTTGTTTTCATATAAAATTAATGTCTCCGAACACTTATCAAGGAAAACTGATGCTGCAGACACTCCCCATGCACCACCTGGTAGGGGCAGCCTAACTGAGAAGGCATTTAACTGTGCGGCATTAGAAGCATTAAAACAATCAATATGCAATATTGATTGTAAGACCAAATATTGCAGGTTTCAACATATTTGAGGAGCTGGAAAATTGTCTCGCTCTTTAACTCGGTAGTCTCACACTTCAGAGTGAGATGCTACTACGGCTGTCACTGTAGTCATCAGCATCATCATTTGCCAGGCATCATGGTGAAAGCTTGTGGCAGTCAGCCAGTTATCTATCTCAACATCCATTAACCATTTTTATAGCAAAAGATGATAAAACCTGGACATAGTCTGTACCTTTTCTGGACATAGTCCGTATTTTTTCAATTTCTCCAGGAATGGAAATGAATTCTCACTAACTTGTGAACCTCTGGTCCACCTCAAACCTCCTCATCAGTTCCTGATGTACAGCTGTTAAGGACTTCGGTCCACCAGCACGCTCTTGGGTGACTACTATTAAATTTCACTGGGGTGGGGAGTGTGCAAGTGTGTATTTTCTGCTTAATGTCCTAAGACATCATCAGTCGATGGTACAATTCTGCCTACGGCTAAAGGACATTTACAGGAAAAAACAGCAACAACCAAATCACCGAACATAAGAAAAATATTACCTTCATTAAAAGAGAACTATTCCAAGATTTTACAAGTTCAATAGCTCTTAGGTCTTGCCAACTAATGAAGTTGTGGAAATGCTTTCCCGTTTTCCTAAGAAAAATGGAAACAGTATTTTGAGACTCAATATAAATCAGCGACTATATTATATAAAAGATCTGTCACAAGAGAAAACAAAATTAGAAGCCAAACTGTAATTTCAACATATGATTTAATTAATTGGGGCTTTCTGAATGCCTTCTTCTCTTTGATTTGATAAATTGAACACACTTTGTAACAATTATGTGATGTACAGTATAAAATTTTAGATCAGATTCTATCCAAAAAATCTTCTTTTTGAAGCATTACAATGTATACACTTCCAAAAACAAAACTGATGAAAAGCCTTCAAAGACTTGCTCATACAATTTTAAAAGCAAGACAAAGAAGCCAATATTTTCTCTTTTCATTTTACTTATCTTAATATACACAATCAGATAAAAACTTCTGTACCTACAGAACAGCTAAAATGTAGCCTGAGCCTGTTTTTTTTTTCTTTATAAGTTTATTTATTTTTGGCTGCGTTGGGTCTTTGTTGCTACACATGGGCTTTCTCTAGTTGCAGCAAGCGGGGGCTATTCTTCGTTGCGGTGCACGGGCTTCTTATTGTGATGGCTTCTCTTTTTGCAGAGCACGGGCTCTAGGTGCGTGGGCTTCAATAGTTGTGGCATGTGGGCTTCAGTAGTTGTGGGATGCGGGCTCAGTAGTTGTGGCTCGCGGGGTCTAGAGCACAGGCTCAGTAGTTGTGGCGCATGGGCTTAGTTGCTCCGTGGCATGTGGGATCTTCCCGGACCAGGGCTCAAAGCTGTGTCTCCTGCATTGGCAGGTTGATTTTTAACCACTGCACCACCAGGGAAACCCCTGAGCCTGTTTTAAACCTCTCAACTTTAGGACTGGTTCAGCCCCTGACTGGCGACCTTCCCAGGCTTCCCAAAATTTGTCCAAGAAAAAGAAATTCAACAAACTCTGGGTCAATACTACAATAAAAGCACAGCACTAAGAAATAGAGTTGAAATAAACGTTTTTCCTCTGAGGCTCCTACAAATCAACCACTGCCATCCACTCAGCTTCAACATCCAGCTCAGGCTGGCCTTCTGTGCTCCCTCCAGGCCTCCTCCTATGTGACTGACCACGTTCAATTCCCAAGACTGTCATTTCCCACTCTTTTTAAGCAGTCCTCACCCATGGTCACATCCTCAACTCATCACCTGGAAACATTCTACCACGAAATTCTATCACTTTGCTATACACCTTTGCTATACAACAATAGGTTAATGACGGGGAAATGCCCACAGTATAATATTAAAGGGAAAAAAATCAGGATAAAAACTTTACATATATTGCAATCCCAATTTGCTAATAAATAAATAAGGCAAATTAACCAAAAAGAAAAAGAAATCCTAACATTCTAATATATCAGTCAATACTTCTTGCTATTATTTCAGTTCTCTCAATCTTACTCCCTAAATACCTTCCCTTCAGACTTACTGCATCCTTTAATCCCTCAAACATTCCCTTTCCTTCTTACCGACCCCTCCTAGGCTTACTTTCCTACTAGGCTTACTTACATGGTCTATTACTTTTAATAACTTGCCTTCACACACTGTCTATCCCTCGACTCTCTCTTTTTTAAATTGTGGTAAAATATACATAACATAAAATTTACCATTTCAACCATTTTTAAGTACACAGTACAGTGGCATTAATGTTGTGTAACCATCAGCACTATTTCCAAACACTTGGGCTGTTTCCACCTTCTTCCTACTGTAAATAATGCTGCTACAAACACTGCTGTACAAATATCTGAGTCCCCGTTTTCAATTCTTTTGGGTATATACCTAGGATTAGAATTGCTTGGTCATATGATAATTCTGTGTTTAGTTTCTTATTTATATATTTATTTTTGGCTGCGTTGGGTCTTCATTGCTGCACGTGGGCTTTCTCTAGTTGTGGAGAGCAGGGTCTACGCTTTGCTGTGGTGCGAGGGCTTCTCATTGCAGTGTCTTCTCTTGTTGCGGAGCACGGGCTCTAGGCTCATGGGCTTCAGTAGTTGCAGCACGTGGGCTCAGCAGTTGTGGCGCATGGGCTTAGTTGCTCCGCGGCATGTAGGATCTTCCCGGACCAGGGTTCAAACCCGTGTCCCCTGCATTGGCAGGCGGACTCTCAACCACTGCGCCACCAGGGAAGTCCCCTAGGTTTAGTTTCTGAGGAACTGCCAAATGGTTTTCCACAGCAGCTGCACCATTTGACATTCCAGCAACCAGTATGTAAGAGTTCCAATTTTTCCATATCCTCACCAACACTTGTTAGTTTACATTTAAAAAATTATAGCCATCCTGGGAGATGTGAAGTGGTATCTCATTGTGGTTTTGATTTGCATTTCCCCAATGACTAATGATATTGAGCACCTTTTCATGTGCTAGTTGACCACTTGAATATTATTTAAACCCTTTGTCCATTTATGAATTAGGTTTAGGCTTTGGTGATGTTGCTGAGCTGTCAGAGTTATTTATATTCTCTGGATATTAATTCTTTATCAAATATATGATTTGCAAATATTTTCTCCCATTTTATGAGTTTTCACTTACTTTAAAGTGTCCTTTTTTTTCTTTCTGTTTTTCACCTTTATTAATGGGATCACAGCATTCACATACGTCATGAATATGGTACGTCTTTTTCCTTTAGTGATCCAAACGATCACGATTATCGTTACTGCAAATCAGAGAAGTGATTCTCCTATTGTTATTTTTTAATAAATTTATTTATTTATTTATTATTATTATTTAATTATTTTTGGCTGCGTTGGGTCTTCGTTGCTGTGCGCAGGCTTTCTCTAGTTGCAACAAGCGGGGTCTACTCTTCGTTGCGGTGCGCGGGCTTCTCACTGCGGTGGCTTCTCTTGTTGTGGAGCACGGGCTTTAGGCACATGGGCTCAGTAGTTGTGGCTTGCAGGCTCTAGAGCGCAGGCTCAGCAGTTGTGGCGCACTGGCTTAGCTTCTCCGCAGCATGTGGGATCTTCCCGAACTGGGTCTCGAACCTGTGTCCCCTGCACTGGTAGGTGGATTCTTAACCACTGTGCCACAGGGAAGTTCCTCTCCTATTGTTTTAGTCCTCCATCTTAAATTACAAACCAAACATACCAAGACACATACCTTCCATATTACATGCTTCAGTCAGTTTTCAGACATCTAACTGTAGATTTAAGATATCAATGGCTATAAAATTTTTCAGACTTTTTTTTTTTTTTTTTTGCGGTACACGGGCCTCTCACTGTCGTGGCCTCTCCTGTTGCGGAGCACAGGCTCCGGACGCGCAGGCTCAGCGGCCATGGCTCACGGGCCCAGCCGCTCCATGGCATGCGGGATCCTCCCGGACCGGGGCACGAACCCGTGTCCCCTGCATTGGCAGGCGGACTCTCTACCACTGCGCCACCAGGGAAGCCCTCAGACATTTTTAAAATGCAAATTATTCGTTATGTCAAAATAATTTCAGCATGACTTTATTTCTTATTATTCTGTACTAAATTTAGGGCTCTTCTCAGTTTCTACTTTGGACAGTTCCAATAGTTAAGAAAATTAAAGAAAAATTACTCATCATAAATAGAAGAAAATATCTTGATAGTATTCTTTGATGCACAAAAGTTTTTAATTTTGATAAAATTCAACTTACCTATTTTTTTCATTTGTTAGCTGCACTTTTTCTTTTTTTTTAAAAAAATCTTATTTTGGCCATGCAGCATGCGGAATCTTAGTTCCCTGACCAGGGATCGAACCTGCAAAATCTCAACCACTGGACTGCCAGGGAAGTCCCTGTTAGCTGTATTTTTGATATCATTTAAGAAGTCATTGCTGGGGCTTCCCTGGTGGCGCAGTGGTTGGGAATCTGCCTGCCAATGTGGGAGACGCAGGTTCGAGCCCTGGTCTGGGAGGATGCCACATGCCGCTGAGCAGCTGGGCCCATGAGCCACAACTATTGAGCCTGCGCTCTGAAGCCGGCAAGCCACAACTACTGAGCCTGCACTCTTTGAGCCCGTGAGCCACAACTACTGAAGCCTGTGCTCCTAGAGCCCATGCTCCACAATGAGAAGCCACGGCAATGAGAAGCCCATACACTGCAACGAAGAGTAGCCCCCGCTCGCCGCAACTAGAGAAAGCCCACGGGGCAGCAATGAAGACCCGACGCAGCCAAAAATAAAATAAATTTTAAAAAAAGTCATCGCTAAATCCACAGTAATGAAGATTTCCTCTGTTTTCTTCTAAGAGTTTTATAGTTTTCTGTTTTAAAGTTAGTGTTTTATCCATTTTTTTAAGTTAATTTTTGTATGTGGTATATGGTAACAGTCCAACTTCTTCCTTTTGCAAGTGGATGTCCAGTTTTCTCAGCATTATTTGTTGAAGAGACTGTTCTTTCCCTATTGTCTGGTCATGGCTCCCTGGTATAAAACCAAGTGACCACCGTATTAGTTTCCTTGGATTGCCATAACAAAGGTCACAAATTGGGTGACTAAAACAATAGCAATGTATTGTCTCACGGTTCTGGAGGCCAGAAGTCCAAAATCATGGTGTTAGCAGGGCCGTCCTCCCTCTGGAACCTGTAAGGGGATCCTCCCTTGCCTGGGAGGATCTGGTAGTTTGCAGCAATCTTTCCTTCTTCACATGGTGTTCTCCCTGTGTCTGTCTTCACATGGCAGTCTTCATATGAGGAAACCAGTCATATTTGATGAGGAGTCCACCTCATCCTGCATTATGATCTCATCCTAATTTAAATAATTACATCTGCAATGACCCTATTTCCAAAGGTTACGTTTTGAGGCACTGCTGTTGAGTTATTTCCCCCAAATCTCCTTCGCTCCTAAGTGTGAGATTACTAAGTCAAAGAGTAAGACAATTTTCCAGCTCCTCAAATGTGATGAAACCTGCAATATTTGCTCTTATAATCAATATTGCATATTGACTGTTTTAACACTTTTAATGCCACACAGTTAAATGCCTTCTCAGCTAGGCTGCCCCTTCCAGACGGTGCATGGGCAGTGTTTGGAACTACAGGTTTCCTTAATAAGTATTTGGAGACATTAATTTTAGATGAAAGCAAACTTGAATATATTATAGAATATGAGAGTAATGCATGAGTGAAACAAATCTGTCATAATCTCACACACATTGATTTTTCTTTTTGTTAGATTAAGGTATAAAAATGCACCTTGCTTTAATAACTTGTGAGGTTGAATACTGGGAGGTGCCGTTTACAGGAAAGACCGAGTAATTAAGGGAGTTGAAAAGGTTTTAAGGAAAGGCATGAATCCTGAACTGTATGGTTTTATACAGTTTTTGTAATGTGTAGTATTATACCTTAATGTATAATTTCAGTTTTTAACAGATAAATTCAAACATTCCTTAAGTTGACTAATTACTTAACTCAGGTGAGTGAGATTTTTTCAAGTTTTATTCCTTTGAAAATAAGTGTAATAACTCTAGAAATCTGCTTTTCCCACTCCTCAGGGATTGTCATTTCTTCCTGGCTGAGGGCTGTCAATTTGCGACTTTTCCAAACTACTTTGGCAAAGTATGTATTCCTTGTTGGTGTGTGGTCGCTGAAGTTTCTGAAACGTCTGTTATGTTTTCTCTGTGATCGGCTAGTGATCTGACGAACATTTTCTAAAATGTGTGGCCTCGCGAACCCCCAAAAGATACTGGCCCTTTAAATCTTCCAACAGACGCTGCCAAAGGAAGCAACTGCAGCTGAGAGGGCCAGAACCTAGGTAAGCATCTGTGCCAGTTCTGCAGGGCATTGCAAAATCTACCAAAGTACATGGGCCCACATTTTGGTAGGACAAAGTTCTCAGCCCTCATTCCTGGAATGTGGGCCGCTTTCCCCACATGTGCAGTAGGGCTGAAGAATGGAGGCTGGTGGCTGGTTTGCACATGTCCTCTCTTACCCAAGGATAGCAGCCTCTACCTTTATCCAGCAGTCCCCTAGCTGTTATAAGGTCGGATCAGGTTCCAGAGTTCTGAAAGAGCTTATTCCAATCTCTCCAAATCAACAATTGCTTTGGTGGAGGGACCAACCCCTATAGCTTCCCACTCCACTATTTTGGTGATGTCACTCTCTACCCCTTGACTTACAAGTTAACTATGTACCTTTTCAATACCTAATCTGGGATTAATCTAACTTTCTTCTGGGTTCACTTTCAATGTCAGAACCATTGAGAGGAGTTGGAGGAAAGTCCCATAACCTTGTGAATTGGTACCATACCTATGAGATACAAGCTCGTCTGCTCTCTCAAAGTCACTTAAAATGATGAAAGTCTCTCTCTTGTCCCTAATTAGTTTCCTCTCCACTCCCCACCAATGGCACATCTAACTTTTCATTAGATTTCTCAAGCCCTAGGCCACCACTTGCCTCCTGTTTCTCAAGGGAAGTAAGGACACAGGAAATGACTTTCCTCAACTCTCTACTCCTCCAGCTACACCTACAGCGATGGTGCATCTCACTCTTGGGTCAGAGGAGAAGCTTTCCCTCTCCAAGTCTAAGGCTGGCACCTCCACCTGTACTCTCTTTATCCATGCCTTCCTGTCTCTTCTATCACTTCATTTCGCAAACATTCCTGCAACTGTCTTCTCTAAACTTGCTTAAATCTCCCCATCTTTGACCCATGATACCTCCCCACCCAACTAAGCCCTCTCAGTTTCCATATCACTTCCTACTACCTCAACTACATACAATTCAAATGCAATTTAGATTCCTAATCATTCATGAAAATTACATTCACTACGTTCATCAATGTAGTTATTTATTTATTTAGTATTGCTTTCTTTTTTTTTTTTTTTTGGCCGAGTGGCTTGCAGGATCTTAGTTCCCTGACCAGGGATTGAACCCTCACCCTCAGCAGTGAAAGTGCCAAGTCCACTGGATCTCCGAGGACTTTCTTCGTTGTGGTGCGCAGGCTCCTCGTTGTGGTGGCTTCTCTTGTTGCGGAGCATGGGCTCTAGGCGCGCGGGCTTCAGTAGTTGCAGCACGCAGACTCAGTAGTTGTGGCTCGCAAGCTCTAGAGCGCAGGCTCAGTAGTTGTGGTGCATGGGCTTAGTTGCTCCACGGCATGTGGGATCTTCCTGGACCAGGGTCTCGAACCCGTGTCCCCTGCATTGGCAGGTGGATTCTTAACCACTGTGCCACCAGGGAAGTCCTGAGGTGTCTTTTTGATATGAGATCAGAGACCTGAATAAGCAACAGCTTTCAAAGAGACTTCCAGTTTCAGCCTCATTCCCCTCAAACCCACTGTCCATGCTGCTTTAAGAATACTCTTTCTAAAATATAAATTTGGTCACACTGCTCTCCTGCTTAACAGCTTTTGAGTTTCCCACTGCTTATAAGGGGTAAACTCTTTACCACAACCAATGGCCTTCTCTGGTCTGGGTCCCTGCGTTCCTCTCCAGGTTCATCGCAATCAAAGCCTTGAGTGCCTACTATGTGCCAGGTACTGCACTCGGTGTGAAGGACCCTGTGAGGACAGGGCAGATGAAAGTCCCAACACTCATGGAACTTCTTACTTCTATGGGAGAGGTGTAATTTTTAAAATGTGTAAACAAGTAAATAAAAATTTTAGACATGAAGTGATTTTAGATATGAAAAATTTTAGTGATGAGTGACAGGAAGATAATAAAATGGTAAAGTCACAGGTAAATAAAATGGTCAGGGAAGGTCCCTTAGAAGAAGTGATCTTTGAGGTGAGCTCCAAATGATGAGAAAGGGAAGATCTTGGGTAACAGAGCTCCAGGCAGGGGGAGCAGCAGGCACAAAGCTCGAAGGCAGGAATCAGTGGAGAGCATTCAAGAAGCAGGCCGCGGGGCGGTTGCAGCACAGAGCATAGCAGGAGGGTTGGTCAGAGATGAGGTTAGAGTCAGGAAGGAGTGAGAACACTTGGGTGTGGTGCCTTCCCGATGTCACTGCTTGAATTCCAGAGCCCTTTATCTTGTTTATTTTTAGTTTCTTTGGCTGCACTGCACGGCTTGCAGGATCTTAGTTTCCCAACAAGAGGCTGGACCGCGTCCTCAGCAGTGAAAGCACGGAGTCTTAACCACTGGGCCGCCAGGGAACTCCTTCCAGAGTCCTTTAGATGCTTCAGACGCACCATGCTCTTGCATCTCCCGCCTCTGCCAGTGGTTTGCTCTCTCCACTAAGGGAACTCCTACTCATCCTTCGAGACTTGGCTCTGTGAAACGTTCCCTAACTCCCACTTCTAGGCTATTCAGTCACCCCCTCCAGCTCCCTCATTAAGGTATAAAGCAGTCCTGCAGAGCAGACGTCTGTCAGCTGCACCCTCACTATGTACACGTCTGTATCTAACACTAGACTGTGAGCCTCCTGAGGGAACAGTGAATTCACTTTCAGATTCTCACCACCTAGCCCAGATACAAAAGAGGTATTTGATTGATAAATGAATAAACGCTGCTCTGCTAATGAGAACTATCAGACTGGGTTTGTCAGAAATGAAATCTATTGATATATGATTCTTTGGAGCCATTCTACAACAGCATCTACTTACACACTTAAATCTGATTTTTTCACTGGTTCATCAAATATTTATACAGCAATTTCTGCCAGAAGCTGGGGATACAGCTGTGAACAGAGACATGGCATCGTTGCCCTTATGAATATATTTTCTACCAGGGAAGTCAAACAAATAATCAATTACTCAGTTGCTTACTTACAAAAGGAACAAGTCCATGAAGGGTACCATGGGTGTCTTAATGGGGAGACTCTACTGTGTCTGGGAGGTCAGGAAAGCCTTCTTTGAAAAGTGACAACAGAACTGAGCTCCAAAGGATAAGTAGGAAAAAACAAGGAGGGTGAACATTCCCAACAAAATGTATTATATGTCCAAAGGTGCTAAGGCAGGATGGGGCATGATGTGTTAAAGGCTGGTATAGCTGAAGAACAAAGAGGGGAGAAGATCACAAAGTGAATGTGGCATCATTAACTCAACAGGATAGAAGATGATATATAATGCTGATCTCAAGTAATAGCCCATGTTTTAACATTCACTTGTGGTGACTTACGTTTGTTTTAGCTCTATCAACAGTAAAAGGAAAAAGAGAGGGAAAACAAGAATGCAGTATTGTAAATGAACTGTCTTAAACCTCTCTAACACAGTGTACCATTCTTGGCTCTGAATCTATTTTGTGTCATAAATAATTGCTAAGAACCATTAACACAAGTAGCAGGTGCCACAATAAAAGATAGATTTGGTGCTGAGTGAATGCAGATTAATTTAGATACTTGCATTATGAGACTGTAAATTCCTGGAGGGCTGTTGTTCTGATGCATCTTTATATTCAAATCAGCAACTAGCACAATGCCTTGCTTGCGATGAGCCCTCAAACAGTTACCAAGTGTATCCCGGTGCAGGGACTCATGGCTTATACTACTAATTGGCACGCACCCTGATCTGAGGTTAGTTGGCAGAAGCCTCCCTGAGAGACACAGTGTCAGAAGAAAGAAAACAACTCAAGATTTTTTTTTTAGAACAAAGTGAATTTAAAACAACCAAAATGGAGGAGTTATCATTTACAGTTGTTTTAGAAAACAAGCTAAACACAACCACTGATCAAATATGTTGAAAAAAAAGAAGAAAACTCAAGGACTGAAAAGAGTTAAAAAAAAAAAAGAGTTTCGGTGAATAGGCAGAAGATGGCAGAGTAGGACATGTGCTCACTCCCTCTTGTGAGAGCACCAGAATCACAACTAACTGCTGAACAATCATCGAAAGGAAGACACTGGAACTCACTAAAAAAGATACCCCACATCCAAAGAAAAAGGAGAGGCCACAATGAAATGGTACAAGGGGCGCAATCCCCATAAAATCAAATCCCATAACCGCTGGGTGGGTGACTCACAAACTGGAGAACACTTATACCACAGAAGTTCACCCACCGGAGTAAAGGTTCTGAGCCCCACGTCAGGCTTCCCAACCTGGTGGTCCGGCAATGGGAGGAGGAATTCCCAGAGAATCAGACTTTGAAGGCTAGCGGGATTTGATTGCAGGACTTTGACAGGACTGGGGGAAACAGAGACTCCACTCTTGGAGGGCACACACAAAGTAGTGTGCCCAGCGGGACCCAGGGGAAAGAGCAGTGACCCCAAGGGAGACTGAACCAGACCTATCTGCTGGTGGTAGAGGGTCTCCTGCAGAGGCGGGGTGTGGCTGTGGCTCACCGCGGGGACAAGGACACTGGCAGCAGAAGTTCTGGGAAGTACTCCTTGGCGTGAGCCCTCCTGGAGTCCGCCATGAGCCCCTCCAAAGAGCCTGTAGGCTCCAGTGCTGGGTCACCTCAGGCCAAACAACCAACAGCGAGGGAACTCAGCCCCATCCATCATCAGACAGAAGATTAAAGTTTTACTGAGCTCTGCCCACCAGAGCAACACCCAGCTCTACCCACCAATAGTCCCTCCCATCAGGAAGCTTGCACAAGGCTCTTAGATAGCCTTTTTCACCAGACTACAATTCTGCAGCCTGTGGAACGAAAACGACATTCACAGAAAGGCAGACAAATGAAAAGGCAGAGGACTATGTACCAGAACAAGATAAAACCCCAGAAAAACAACTAAATGAAGTGGAGATAGGCAACATTCCAGAAAAAGAATTCAGAATAATGATAGTGAAGATGATCCAGGACCTTGGAAAAAGAATGGAGGTAAAGGTCGAGAAGATGCAAAAAATGTTTAACAAAGACCTAGAAGAATTAAAGAACAAACAGAGATGAACAATACAATAACTCAAATGAAAAATACACTAGAAGGAATCAATAGCAGAATAACTGGGGTAGAAGAACAGATAAGTGACCTGGAAGACAGAATGGTGGAATTCACTGCCATGGAACAGAATAAAGAAAAAAGAATGAAAAGAAATGAAGACAGCCTAAGAGACCTCTGGGACAATATTAAATGCACCAACGTTCCCATTATAGGGGTCCCAGAAGGAGAAGAGAGAGAGAAAGGACCCAAGAAAATATATGAAGAGATTATAGTCGAAAACTTTCCTAACATGGGAAAGGAAACAGCCACCCAAGTCCAGAAAGCGCAGAGAGTCCCAGGCAGGATAAACCCAAGGAGAAACAAACCAAGACACAGAGTAATCAAATTGACAAAAATTAAAGACAAAGAAAATTATTAAAAGCAACAAGGGAAAAATGACAATATACAAGGGAACTCCCATAAGGTTAACAGCTGATTTCTCAGCAGAAACTCTACAAGCCATAAGGTAGTGGCACAATATATTTAAAGTGATGAAAGGGAAGAACCTACAACCAAGATTACTCTACCTGGCAAAGATCTCATTCAGATTTGACGGAGAAGTCAAAAGCTTTAGAGACAAGCAAAAGCTAACAGAATTCAGCACCACGAAACCAACCCTACAACAAATGCTAAAGGAACTTCTCTAAGTGGGAAACACAAGAGAAGAAAAGGACCTACAAAAACAAACCCAGGGCTTCCCTGGTGGTGCAGTGATTGAGAGTCCACCTGCCGTTGCAGGGGACACGGCTTTGTGCCCCCGTCTGGGAAGATCCCACATGCCGTGGAGCGGTTAGGCCCGTGAGCCATGGCCGCTAAGCCTGTGCGTCTGGAGCCTGTGCTCCGCAATGGGAGAGGCCACAACAGTGAGGGACCCGTGTACTGCAAAAAAAAAAAAAAAAAACAAACCCAGAAAAACCCAAAACAATTAAGAAAATGGTCCTAGGAACATACATATCGATAATTACCTTAAATGTGAATGGATTAAATGCTCCAACCAAAAGACACAGGCTAGCTGAATGGATACAAAAATAAGACCCATATATATGCTGTCTACAAGAGACCACTTCAGACCTAGGGACACATACAGACTGAGAGTGAGGGGATGGAAAAAGATATTCCATGCAAATGGAAATCAAAAGAAAGCTGGAGCAGCAATACTCATATCAGATAAAATAGACTTTAAAATAAAGAATATTATGGGATAGAAGGAAGGGCACTACATAATGATCAAGGGATTAATCCAAGAAGAAGATATAACAATTATAAATATATATGGACCCAACATAGGAGCACCCTAATACATAAGGCAAATGCTAACAGCTATAAAAGAGGGAATCGACAGCAACACAATAATAGTGGGGGATTTTACCACCTCACTTACACCAATGGACAGATCACCCAGATAGAAAATTTAAAAGGAAACATAAGCTTTAAATGACACAATAGACCAGATAGATTTAATCGATATTTCTAGAACATTCCATCCAAAAACAGCAGATTACATTTTCTTCTCAAGTGCACACGGAACATTCTCCAGGATAGATCACATCTTGGATCACAAATCAAGCCTTGGTAAATTTAAGAAAACTGAAATCATATCAAGCATCTTTTCCGAGCACAACACTATAAGATTGGAAATCAACTACAGGTGGAAAAAACGTAAAAAACACAAACACATGGAGGTTAAACAATACATTACTAAATAACCAAGAAATCACTGAAGAAATCAAGGAGGAAATAAAAAAATACCCAGAGACAAATGACAACAAAAACACAATGATCCAAAACCTATGGGGTGCAGCAAAAGCAGTTCTAAGAGGGAAGTTTATAGCAATACAATCCTACCTCAAGAAACAAGAAAAATCTCAAATAAAGAATCTAACCTTACACCTAAAGCAATTAGAGAAAGAAGAACAAACAAAACCCAAAGTTAGTAGAAGGAAAGAAATCATAAAGATCAGAGCAGAAATAAATGAAATAGAAACAAAGAAAACAATAGCAAAGATCAATAAAACTAAAAGCTGATTCTTTGAGAAGATAAACAAAATTGGTAAACCTTTAGCCAGACTCATCAAGAAAAAGAGGGAGAGGACTAAAATCAATAAAATTAGAAATGAAAAAGAAGTAACAACAGACACCACAGAAATACAAAGCATCCTAAGAGACTACTACAAGCAACTCTGTGCCAATAAAATGGACAACCTGGAAGAAACAGATAAATTCTTAGAAAGGTATAACCTTCCAAGACTGAACCAGGAAGAAATAGAAAATATGAACAGACCAATCACAAGTAATGAAATTGAAACTGTGATTAAAAATCTTCCAACAAACAAAAGTCCAGGACCAGATGGCTTCACAGGTGAATTCTATCAAACATTTAGAAAAGAGCTAACACATATCCTTCTCAAACTCTTCCAAAAAACTGCAGAGGAAGGAACACTCCCAAACTCATTCTATGAGGTCACCATCACCCTGATACCAAAACCAGACAAAGATACTACAAAAAAAGAAAATTGCAGACCAATATCACTGATGAATATAGATGCAAAAATCCTCAACAAAATACTAGCAAACAGAATCCAACAATACATTAAAAGGATCATACACCATAATCAACTGGGATTTACCCCAGGGATGCAAGGATTCTTCAATATATGCAAATCAATCAATGTGATACACCACATTAACAAATTGAAGAATAAAAAGCATATGATCATCTCAATACATGCAGACAAGCTTCTGACAAAATTCAACATCCATTTATGATAAAAACTCTCCAGAAAGTGGGCATAGAGTGAACCTACCTGAACATAATAAAGGTCATATATGACAAACCCACAGCAAACATCATTCTCAATGGTGAAAAACTGAAAGCATTTCCTCTAAGATCAGGAAGAAGACAAGGATGTCCACTCTTGTCACTATTATTCAACATAGTTTTGGAAGTCCTAGCCATGGCAATCAGAGAAGAAAAAGAAATAAAAGGAACACAAATTGAAAGAGAAGTAAAACTGCCACTGTTTGCAGATGACATGATACTATATATAGAAAATCCTAAAGATGCCAACAGAAAACTATTAGCGCTAATCAATGAATTTGGTAAAGTTGCAGGATACAAAATTAAGGCACACAAATCTCTTGCATTCCTATACACCAAGAATGTAAGATCAGAAAGAGAAATTAAGGAAACAATCCCATTCACCATTGCAACAAAAAGAATAAAATACGTACAAATAAACCTACCTAAGGAGATAAAGGTCTGTACTCAGAAAATCATAAGACACTGATGAAAGAAATCAAAGATGACACAAACAGATGGAGAGATATACCATGTTCTTGGATTGGAAGAATCAGTATTGTGAAAATGACTATACTACCCAAAGCAATCTACAGAATCAATGCAATCCCTATCAAATTACCAATGGCATTTTTTACAGAACTAGAACAAAAAAATCTTAAAATTTGTATGAAGACACAAAAGACCCTGAAGAGCCTAAGCAATCTTGAGGGAAAAAAACGGACTTGGAGGAGTCAGACTCGCTGACTTCAGACCATACTACAAAGTTATAGTAATCAAGACAATATGGTACTGGCACAAAACCAGAAATATAGATCAAAGGAACAGGATAAAAAGTCCAGAGATAAACCCATGCATCTATGATCAACTAATCTATGACAAAGGAGGCAGGGATATACAATGGAGAAAAGAGTCTCTTCAATAAGTGGTGCTGGGAAAACTGGACAGGTACACGTAAAAGAATGAAATTAGAACACTCCCTAACACCATACACAAAAGTAAACTGAAAATGGATTAAAGACCTAAATGTAAGACCGGACACTATAAAACTCTTAGAGGAAAACATAGGAAGAACACTCTTTGACATAAATCACAGCAAGATCTTTTTGACCCACCCCCTAGAGTAATAGAAATAAAAACAAACAAACAAAAAGAGTTTTCTGGCATCTGAGGGGTGGGGGGGAATGAGGAGAAAAATAAAAAGGAAGTTCAGGGCTTCCCTGGTAGCGCAGTGGTTGAGAGTCCGCCTGTTGATGCAGGGGACACGGGTTTGTGCCCCGGTCCGGGAGGATTCCACGTGCCGCGGAGCGGCTGGGCCCGTGAGCCATGGCCGCTGAGCCTGCGCGTCTGGAGCCTGTGCTCCGCAACGGTAGAGGCCACAACAGTGAGAGGCCCGTGTACCACAAAAAAAAGAAAAAAGAAAGTTCAAAGTTTTAGACATCCTAACAGCATTCTAAGGAAAACAAAGTTTCTATGGCCATGATGACAGAATGCACCATGGACGCTGGAGGAAAAAACAATGATCTGGGAAGAGCAGGCGCTGGCTGGGGCTGGATGAACAATAGGTTGTTCCACAGGGTCAAATCTGTCTCTCTTTTTCTCTCAACAATGAGCAAGAGGACTTCCCTTGTGGTGCAGTGGTTAAGAATCCACCTGCCTATGCAGGGGACACGGGTTAGATCTCTGGTCCGGGAAGATCCCACACCAACTGAGCCTATGCACCACAACTACTGAGCCCAAGTGCCACAACTACTGAGCCTGCATGCTACAACTACTGAAGCCCACATGCCCAGAGCCTGAGCTCCACAACAAGAAAAGCCACTGCAATGAGAAGCTCACGCACCGCAACAAAGAGCAGCCCCCACTCGCCACAACTAGAGAAAGCCTGTGCACAGCAACAAAGGCCCAATGCAGCTGAAAAAAAAAAAAAGAGTACCTAGGGAATTCCCTGGTGGTCCAGTTGTTAAGACTCTGTGCTTCCAATGCACGGGGTGTGGGTTCCATTCCTGGTTGGGGCACTAAGATCCCATATGTCCCACGGTGCAGCCAAAAAAACAAAAAAACAACACAACAACAAAACAAAACAAGAAAAAGGAAGAGTACCTCTCTGGAGGAAATGAGCCATGCCTGCCTAAACCTGTGGGATATCTCCATATTCACATGTCCCAAACCAAACACTTCATCATGTTTCCTTCTACCCACCCTCATCACCACCTAACTCATTCCTCCTCTTATGTTCTCTATAATTTCTTTCACGTCGTCCCAAACATCAAGACCAGAAATAGTGGTAAGTTAATTTTTTAAATTGAACTAATTTTTTTTAACTGAAGTATAGTTGACTTACAATATTATATTAGTTTTGGGTGTACAACATAGTAATTCAATATTTTTATAAAATATATGCCATAGAAAGATATAAAATATTGTCTATATCCCCTGTGCTGTACATAACATCCTTGTAACCTATTTATTTTACACCTGGTATTTTGTAGCTCTTCATCTCCTTCACCTATCTTGGCCCAACCCTGACACCTCTTCCCTCTGGTAACCACTAGTTTGTTCTCAGTATCTGTTCTATTTGTTCATTTGTTTGTATATGTTTCATTTGTTCTGCATATTAAGTGAAACGCAGTATTTGTCTTTCTCTGTCTGACTTATTTCACCAAGCATAATACCCTCCAAGTCCATCCATGTTGTTTCCAATGGCAAAATGTCATCCTTTTTTATGGCTGAGTAATAGTCCTATATATATATATATATATATATATATATAAAATATACACACACACACACATATATATAGTCTTATGTTTCTATATATATAACACATCTTCTTTATCCTTCTATCTATTGATGGACACTTAGGTTGCTTCCATGTCATGGCCATTGTAAATAATGCTGCTATAAACACTGAGGTAAATATATCTTTTCAAATTAGTGTTTTCATCAGATAAATACCCAGGAGTAGAATGGCTAAATCATATGGTAGTTCTATTTTTAATTTCTTGAAGAACTTCCATACTGATTTCCATAGTGGCTGCACCAATTTACATTCCCACCAACAGAGCACAAGGGTTCCCTTTTCTCCACATCCTTGCCAACATTTGCTATTTTTTTTCTTTTTGATAATAGCCATTCTAATAGGTATGAGGTGATATCTCATTTTGGTTCTGAAATGTATTTCCCTGATGATAAGTGATGTTGAGCATCTTTTCATGTGCCTTTTGGCCATCGGTATGTCTTCTTTGGAAAAATGTCTGTTCAGATTCTCTGCCCTTTTTAAATTGGGTTGGCTATTTTTTTTTCATATTGGGTTGTATGAGTTCTTTATATGTTTTGCATAGGAAACCATTACCAGATGTATCATTTGCAAATATCTTCTCTCATTTGGTAGGTTCCCTTTTTGTTTTGTTGATGGTTTCCTTTGTACAAGAGCTTTTGAGTTTGATTATGTCCCATTTGTTTATTTTTGCTTTTATTCCCCTTGCCTAAGGAGATAAAGCCAAAGAAATATAGCTATGACCAATGTCAAAAAGTGTAGTACCTATGTTTTCTTCTAGTTTTATGATTTCAGGTCTTACATTTAGGTCTTTAATTCATCTTGAGTTTATTTTTGTAAATAGTGTGAGAAAATGTTCTAATTTCATTCTTTTATGTGTAGCTGGTCCAGTTTTCCCAATACCACTTATTGAACAGTCTTTTTTTTAAATTATATATTCTTGCCTCCTTTGCCATAGATTAATTGACCATGTGTGCGTGGGTTTATTTCTGGGCTCTCTATTCTGTTCCACTGATCTATGTATCTGTTTTTGTACTGATACCACAGTTTTGATTACTTTAGCTCTGTAGTATAGTCTGAAGTCAGAGAGCAGAGATACCTCCAACCTTGTGCTTTTTTCTCAAGACTGCTTTACTATTCAGGGTCTTTTGTGGTTCCATACAAATTTTAGGATTATTTGTTCTAGTTCTGTGAAAATGTCATGGGTATTTTGATAGGTATTGCATTAGATCTGTAGATTGCTTTGGGTAGTATGGATATTTTAATAATGCTAATTCTCCTAACCCATGAACATGGGATATATTTCCATTTATTTCTATCCTCTTCAATTTCCTTCATCTATGTCTTATAGGTTTCAGAGTACATGTCTTTCACCTCCTTCATTAAATTTATTCCTAGATATTTTATTCTTTTTGATTTATAAATGGGATTCATTTTTTTTGTTATTAGTGTACAGAAATGCAACAAATTTCTTTATATTAATCTTGTATCCTGCAACTTTACTGAATTCATTTATTCTAGTAGGTTTTTTTGGTGGAGTCAAAGGTTTTCCTTATATAGTATCACGTCATCTGCAAACAGTGGTAGTTTTACTTCTTCCCTTTCAATTTGAATGTCTTTTATTTCTTTTTCTTGTCTGATTGCCGTGGCTAGGACTTCCAATACTATATTAAGTAGAAGTGGGAAGAGTGGGCATCCTCATCTTGTTCCTGATCTTAAAGGAAATACTTCCAGCTTTTCACCACTGAGTATGATGCCAGCTGTGGGTTTGTCAGATGGCCTTTATTATGTTGAGGTTTGTTCCTTCTATGCCAACTTTGTTGACAGTTTTTATCACGAATGGATATTGAATTTTGCCAAATGTTTTTGTCTGCATCTATTGAGATGATCATGTGATTTTTATCCTTGGTTATGTTAATGTGGTGTATCTGTGGTGTATCATGTTAATTGACTTGCAGATATTGAACCATCCTCACATCCCGGGAATAAATCCCACTTGATCATGATGTATGATCCTTTTTACATATTGTTGAATTTGGTTTGCTAATATTTTGTTGAGGATTCTTGCATCTATTTCATCAGCTATATGGGCCTGTACATTTTTTTGTAGTATCTTTATCTGATTTTGGTAACACGGTAGTGCTGGCCTCATAGAATGAGGTGGGAAGTGTTCTCTCCTCTTTTATTTATTTATTTGTTTGTTTGTTTATTCATTTATTTATGGCTGCATTGGTCTTCATTGCTGCACATAGGCTTTCTCTAGTTGCAGTGAGCAGGGGCTACTCTTCATTGCGGTGCATGGGCTTTTCATTGTGGTGGCTTCTCTTGTTGCAGAGCACAGGCTCTAGGCACGTGGGCTTCAGTAGTTGTGGCACACAGGCTCAGTAGTTGTGGCTCACAGGCTCTGGACGCAGGCTCAGTAGTTGTGGTGCACAGGCTTAGTTGCTCTGTGGCATGTGGGATCTTCCTGGACCAGGGCTAAAACCATGTCCCCTGCATTGGCAGGCAGATTCTTTTTTTTTTTTTTTTTTTTTTTTGCGGTATGCGGGCCTCTCACTGTTGTGGCCTCTCCCGTTGCGGAGCCCAGGCTCCGGACGCGCAGGCTCAGCGGCCACGGCTCACGGGGCCCAGCTGCTCCGCGGCATGTGGGATCTTCCCGGACCGGGGCATGAACCCGTGTCCCCTGCATTGGCAGGCGGACTCTCAACCACTGCGCCACCAGGGAAGCCCGGCAGGCAGATTCTTAACCACTGTGCCACCAGGGAAGTCCACCTCTTTAATTTTTTGAAACATTTTGAGAAGTATACATATTAACTCTTCTTTAAATATTTGGTAGAATTCCCCTGTGAAGTCATCTAGTCCCAGACGTTTGTGTGTTGGGAGTCTTTTGATTACTGATTCAATTTCAATACTAATAATCAATCTATTCAGATTTTCTGTTTCTTCCTGATTCAGTCTTGGAAAACTGTATGTTTCTCAGAATTTATCCACTTATTCTAGGTTGTCCAATTTGTTAGCATATCACTGTTTGCATTATTCTCTTATGATTGTATTTCTGTGATATCAGTTGTAACTTCTATCAGTTGTAACTTCTCTTTCATTACTTATGTTTTAAATTTGAGCACTCTCCCTTTTTCTTAATGAGTCTGGCTAAAGTTTATCAATTTTGTTTATCGTTTCAAAAAAACAGCTCTTAGTTTCATTTATCCTTTCTATGTTTTTTGGTCTCTATTTTATTTATTTCCACTCTGATCTTTATTGTTTTTTTCCTTCTACTGACTTTGGACTTTGTTTGTTCTTCTTTTCTAATTCCTTTAGAGGGAAAGTTAGGTTGTTTATTTGAGATTTTTCTTTTTTCTTGAGGTAGGCTTCTATTACTATAAACTGCCCTCTTAGAAATGTTTTTGTTGTGTCCCATAGATTTTGGACGTTGTGTTCCTATTTTCATTCATCCCAAGGTATTTTTTGACTTCTTCTTTAATTTCTTTGTTGACCCAATGGCTTTTTTATAGTAGGTTTTCAGTCTCTGCTTGTTTGTGTTTTTACCAGTTTTCTTCTTGCTGTTGATTTCTAGTTTCACACTGCTGTGGTCAGAAAAGATGCTGGATTTAATTTCAATCTTCGTAAATTTACTGAGACTTCTTTTGTGGCCTAGCATGTAATCTATCCTGGAGAATGTTCCATGTGCACTTGAGAAGAATGTGTATTCTGCTGGTTTAGAATGTAATATTCTACAGATATCTATTAAGTCCATCTGGTCTAAAATGTCATTTAAAGCCAATGTTTCCTTATTGATTTTCTGTCTGGATGAGCTATTCATTAATGTGATTGGGGTAATTAAAATCCCCTATTATTATTGTATTACTATCAATTTTTTCCTTTATGTCTGTTAATATTTGCTTTATATATTGGGTGCATAAATGTATTGGGTGCATATATGTTAACAAGTCTAATATCTTCTTCTTAGATTGACCCCTTTATCATTATTTAATGTCCTAAATTGTCTTTTGTTATAGATTTTGTTTTAAAGTCTATTTTATCTGATATGAGTACCGCTACCCCAGCTTTTCATTTCCATTTGCATGAAATATCTTTTTTAATCCCTTCACTATCAATGGGTGTGTCTTTAGCTCTGAAGTGAGTGTCTTGTAGGCAGCATATACATGGATCTTGGTTTTTTAATCTAATCAGCTACCCTATGTCTTTTGATTGGAGCATTTAGTCTATTTTACATTAGAAGTGATGATCAATAGGTATGTATCTATTGCCATTTTGTTACTTGTTTTCTGGTTGTTTTTGTATTTCTTTGTTCTTTTCTTCTTTTAACCTCTTCTCTTTGGGTTTGATAACTTTTTTTTTTTTTTTTGCGGTACACGGTACGCAGGCCTCTCACTGTTGTGGCCTCTCCCGTTGTGGAGCACAGGCTCACAAATGGCTCACAGGCCTAGCCGCTCTGCTGCATGTGGGATCTTCCCGGACTGGGGCACGAACCTGTGTCCCCTGCATCGGCAGGCGGACTCTCAACCACTGCACCACCAGGGAAGCCCCTGGGTTTGATAACTTTTTAAGTATTATGTTTGGGTTCCTTTCTCTTTGCTTTTTGTGTATCTACTGTAGGTTTTTGATTTGCAGTTACCATGAGGTTCATATCTATAAATATATCTACTTGTTTTAGAATGACAGTCATTTAAGTTCAAACACATTCTAAAAGCCCTACTTTTTTTTTACTAAGCCCCCCCACCAACATTTTATGTTTTGGTGTCATAGTTTACATTTTTATGAATATCCCTTAACTGTTTATTGTAGTTATAGTTGATTAATGGTTGATTTTACAATTTTGTCTTTTAACCTTCATAGTAGCTTACTTAAGTGGTTGATCAACTGCCTTTACAATATATTTACATACATCAGTGAGATATTTTTCCTTCAAATAAATATTTTCTTATTTCTTAGCACTAGGGATGTGGGTCCCGATTAGATCACTTCTCCTTCCTTCCTACCAGACTCCACTTTCCTTAATAACCTTGGTTGTAGAAGAGCCATTCTGCTAGTCTTCAGGCTGTTCTCAGAGAGAGCTGTTCTATATGTCATCGTAGTCTTGATGTGTTTGTGGGGGAAGGTGAGCTCAGGGTCTACCTACTCCACCATCTTGATCCCATCCAGTCAAATACTGGAAAATTTAAACTTCTTCCTCTTTCCTAACACTGAATTAAAGGCCAAGTCCACACGAATTCACCCTTATCTCCACATCCACCACTTTTCTTCCCCACTGCCCCAAGCTCAAGGTGCCCTTTGGAATCTAGGGTTTTGTAACAGAGAAACATTTTACAGCATTTCTGTTGTTATTGTTTTTAAGACAAGAAACACCTGTTGAACGCGATATGGGGAGAGTGGAAAGAGCATATTCTTTGGGATCAAAAAGATAATTTGGAATCTTGGCTTGATTAATTAACTGAGTGACCTTGAATAACTTACTTATTTCTCTGATCCTCAGTTTCTTTCTCTGTAAAAATACACTTAACAACTAAATAACAGGTTTGTTTTAAGGATACTGGAACCTGAAGGAAGTATCACAGGTAATCACTATATGGTAGCCATTATGGTATTATTACTGTGTTTAATCCATACATACCTCATATGCTGTAGGTACTTCAGTATTAAATTTGGAGTAGACTGAAAATATAACTCATATTATATAGTCTTGTGTCTTAGAAATTTTTCAGGTTCTCCTGAATCTCTTTAGGTATAAACTAATTTTTCAGATCTTCAATCCATGCTTATTTGAATTTTAATGAAAGCAACAGTCTTTTTATTACTATTACTTTATATAAGTTAGGCCCAGCTGACATGCAGCAAGCATTTTTTTTTTAACATCTTCATTGGAATTGTTTTACAATGGTGTCTTAGTTTCTGCTTTATAACAAAGTGAATCAGCTATACATCTACATATATACCCATATATCCTTCCTCTTGCATCTCCCTCCCACCCTCCCTATCCCACTGTTCTGGGTGGTCACAAAGTACTGAGCTGATCTCCCTGTGCTATGGGGCTGCTTCCCACTAGTTATCTATTTTACATTTGGTAGTGTATATAAGTCCATGCCACTCCCCCACTTGGTCCCAGCTTACCCTTCCCCCTCCCCATGTCCATTCTCTATGTCTGCATCTTTATTCCTGTCCTGCCCCTAGGTTCTTCAGAACATATATTTTTTTAGATTCCATATATATGCGGTAGCATATGGTGTTTGTTTTTCCCTTTTTGACTTACTTCACTCTGTATGACAGACTCTAGGTCCATCCACACCACTACAAATAACTCAATTTGTTTCTTTTCATGGCTGAGTAATATTCCATTGTATATATGTGCCACATCTTCTTTATCCATTCATCTGTCGATGGACACTTAGGTGGCTTCCATGTCCTGGCTATTGTAAGTAGAGCTGCAATGAACATTGTGATACATGACTCTTTTTGAATTATAGTTTTCTCAGGGTATATGCCCAGTAGTGGGATTGCTGGGTGATACGGTAGTTCTATTTTAAGTTTTTGAAGGAACCTTCATACTGTTCTCCATAGTGGCTGTATCGATTTACATTCCCACCAACAGTGCAAGAGGGCTCTGTTTTCTCCACACCGTCTCCAGTATTTATTGTTTGTAGGTTTTTTGATGATAGCCATTCTGACTGGTGTGAGGTGATACCTCATTGTAGTTTTGATTTGCATTTCTCTAACGATTAGTGATGTTGAGCATTCTTTCATGACTTTGTTGGCAATCTGTATATCTTCTTTTTTTTTTTTTTTGGATGTCCTAAACTGTTTATTAGGTAAGAATTTTACAAACATTACTTATATTAGCGGTAGCGGTGGAGCTGGAGAGTATTGCGCCTTCTCCAGGCTGCACGGCGAGAACCACCGATCATGTGGTGGAACTTGTGGCCCTTGCCGAGGCCACGGCTCTTCCTGCCTGCAGGCGTCAGTCTCCGCATCTCCCTGTGCTTGTGGACTGGTTTGGTGATCCACTGGGTGTCAGGGTTTCTTCTGATAGCACGGCAACAGACTGAAGGCTCCAGGCAAACTTGAGCTGGTTGACACCATGGTGGATGGGCTTGCCGTAGGTGGCGCCCTTTGGGACCAGGCGTTTGCAGCCACCGCAGTGCACGATATATCACATAACCTTGCTTGGCCTTGTAGCCCAGCCTGCGCGCCTTGTCGGGCCAGGTGGGGCGCGGGGCCTGGTGCAGCACCGAGAGCTGGCGGTACTGCCAGCAGCGCACCCTGAGCAGAAAGCGCATCACGTCCGACTGCTTCTTCCTCCACAGCTCCTGGAAGTACTTGTAAGCGCCCATCTTGGCTCACAGGAGACAGGAGGAGCTCCGAGGCTGCAGGGTTCCTGAGCCTGAATGGTGGAGATGAAAAGAGATCTGCGGCAGATAGAATACTGTATATCTTCTTTGGAGAAATGTCTATTTAGGTCTTCTGCCCATTTTTGGATTGGGTTGTTTGTTTTTTTTTTGATATTTACCTGCATGAGCTGCTTGTAAATTTTGGAGATTAATCCTTTGTCAGTTGCTTCGTTTGCAAATATTTTCTCCCATTCTGAAGGTTGTCTTTTCGCCTTGTTTATAGTTTCCTTTGCTGTACAAAAGCTTTTAAGTTACATTAGATCCCATTTGTTTATTTTTGTTTTTATTTCCATTTCTCTAGGAGGTGGGTCAAAAAGGATCTTGCTGTGATTTATGTCACAGAGTGTTCCGCCTTACATTTATAGTGTCTGGCCTTATATTTAGGTCTTTAATCCATTTTGAGTTCATTTTTGCCACCACCAGGGAAGACCTAATTTCATTCTTTTACATATAGCTGTCCAGTTTTCCCAGCACCACTTTTTGAAGAGGCTGTCTTTTCTCCACTGTATATTCTTGCCTCTTTTATTAAAAATAAGGTGACCAGGGCTTCCCTGGCAGCGCAGTTGTTGAGAGTCCACCTGCCGATGCAGGGGACATGGGTTCGTGCCCCCATCTGGGAAGATCCCACATGCCGCGGAGCGGCTAGGCCCATGAGCCATGGCCACTGAGCCTGCATGTCCGGAGCCTGTGCTCCGCAACAGGAGAGGCCACAACAGTGAGAGGCCCGCGTACTGCAAAAAAATAAATAAATAAAAAATAAGGTGACCATATGTGCGTGGGTCTATCTGTGGGCTTTCTATCCTGTTCCATTGATCTATAATTCTGTTTCTGTGCCAGTACCATACTGTCTTGATTACTATAGCTTTGTAGTATAATCTGTAGTCAGGGAGCCTGATTCCTCCAGCTCCGTTTTTCTTTCTCAAGATTGCTTTGGCTTCAGGGTCTTTTGTGTTTCCATATAAATTGTGAAATTTTTTGTTCTAGTTCTGTGAAAAATGCCATTGGTAGTTTGATAGGGATTGCATTGAATCTGTAGATTGCTTTGGGTAGTAGAGTCATTTTCACAATGTTGATTCTTCCAATCCAAGAACATGGTATATCTCTCCATCTGTTTGTATCATCTTTAATTTCTTTCATCAGTGTCTTATAGTTTTCTGCATACAGGTCTTTTTTTTCCTTAGGTAGGTTTATTCCTCGGTATTTTATTATTTTTGTTGCAATGGTAAATGCGAGTGTTTCCTTAATTTCTCTTTCAGGTTTTTCATCATTAGTGTACAGGAATGCAAGAGATTTCTGTGCATTAATTTTGTATCCTGCAACTTTACCAAATTCATTGATTAGCTCTAGTAGTTTTCTGGTAGCGTCTTTAGGATTCTCTGTGTATAGTATCATGTCATCTGCAAACATTGACAGCTTTACTTCTTCTTTTCCAATTTGGATTCCTTTTATTTCTTTTTCTTCTCTGATTGCTGTGGCTAAAACTTTCAAAACTATGTTGAATAACAGTGGTGAGAGTGGGCAACATTGTCTTGTTCCTGATCTTAGTGGAAATGGTTGCAGTTTTTCACCGTTGAGAACAATGTTGGCAGCGAGCATATTTAATTAAGCCAGAAAGTAGGTCCACCTTCATCCCTCTTAATCAAGCAAAACTGTTCTTACTTCAAAAATTTAAAACTACCCAAACAGGTTTCTCAGCAATGTGTTCACCATGGTATGAACCCAGCATTAGAGTTCTTATTGCACAATGCACTTACTTGTCCCACGTAATAAAAGTTGCTCTCTGTGTTGAGATGCCAAGACCGACAATTTGATTCATCTCTAGTCCTGCAGCTAAAAATAAAGATAGAAAAGATACATTTAAAAGCCCAGGAAGTTTTTCTTTATAATATTATCATATGGAAAAGAAATCATTTAATATAATCTTTAAGAAAAACAACTGGGCTTAGCATTTTAATAACACAATTGGAGCTAATAAATAAAGCATTACCAGGATGATTTTCTAGTATTTTTTTACTTAAAGGGAAAAAAGGTTATAATCTAATAATAATAAAATGGCATTTTTACTTTAAAGATTAGAAAAAAACAAACACTACTTAAAGTAAGTCAGATTGTATTTTCTTCTTGATAATACTGATACTAAAAAATTGGATCTTAATTTAAGCAAAGATCAGCCACAATGGAAGCTGGTTGATGGCAACAAGAGAAAGTCCTCAGGGAAAGTAGTATAAATATTGAAGCACAGATCTTATTTTCCACACAAACAGATGCTAGAATGCAAATAAAAATTTGGATTTTTGGAAGGCTTAAAATATAGCAGCTCAAGTGTTTTCGTGATATTCTTTTTAAAAAGCAATTTATCCCACTGAACAACATAGGGACAAATTCAGTTTGAGCACTGAGGAAGACACATCCCCCCCTTTTTCAGTACTCCTTCCAAAAATATTTAACCTAACCTGATCATAAGTAAATAATCTGACAACCTCCAAATGCAGGACAGTCTATTTAACTCTTCCGTACTTTTAAAAACTCTTAGTGTCATGAAGAACATGGTCTAGATTAAAGGAGACTAAACAGACTGACTGCTAAAGGCAATGCCTTATCTCTGGTTGGATTTTGGATTGAAAAAAAAAGTTATTCAAGACTAAGATTAAAAACAAAAAAAGACTGAGATAAGTGGGGAATATTGAGGACCAAGTATTAGAAAATATCACTGGGTTAATGTTAAATTTCCTGTGTGATAACTGCATTATGTTTCCATTTGAGAATACTCCTTATCTGTGGAGGTAATGATGAAGTATTTAGGGATGATAGGTTATTACATCACAACCAACTCTCACATTGGTCAGCCAAAAAGAAAAATAGTTTGTAGAGGATGGTAATGTAAACACTGTAAAACACATTTGAATCTAGGAGAAAGTACACAGCTGTCCAATGTAGTATTCTCTGAACTCTTTTTTATAGGTTTTGAAATACTTCAAGCCAGAAAGGTGAGAAGGAGAAGCAATTCAGTCAGAAAAATGAAGTAAAAGACCTTTTCGAATTGACAAGTACTGTTTCGCCATATTCTTAAAGAAGGTAGCACTGCAAATGTTCTTAAAGAGCTAAGATCTCTTACCCTGGCTGTGGCCAGGAGAGCACTTTGCATTAAGAGGCTGCTCAGGAAAAAACAAAACAAAAACTTATTTTACAATAAAGGTAATTCAGTTGTAAACTCCTAAGAGCAGGAACTGTGTGTTGTAACTTTGTTTATAACCCTCTGGTATTTTAAACACAACAGGAAATCAAATCGGCACTAGCTACAACAGGGAACCAAGAGGGAAGGTGAGACTTTAATACTGCAGCTCAAAAAGAGTTAAAGCAGAGGACAGAGCTGCTGTTACCTTTTCTTGACAAAGTGGTTCAGTGTAAACCACAAATGTTCCCCTCCCCAAACTACTGGGAAACTGTGACCCCAATAAAATATTGTATGTATAACTTAGGAAACCCACAAAATTCTACAGACGCCTGAGGAAAACTCTTTATTACACACAAAACATATTTACTGCCTATCTTTACTTCTATAAATCCAAATACCTTTGACAGATTCTTTTATTACAGCAACAAACTGAAGCCAGAGAATATCAGGATCAATTTCAACCCAGCCAGCTTGAGGATAAAGACTTTTCACCTATTTAGGAAAAGAGAAGATTTAGTATAAACAACACTAGATCAAGTCAATAGCATGCTGGGTCTTAAGGTTACTGGTTAAAATAATTTAAAACAAGATTTTATTAATTACCTAATTCATTTTTATTGTTAACATGGAAAAAATACATATACAGGGACTTCCCTGGTAACTCGGTGGTTAAGAATCCGCCTGCCAATGCAGGGGACATGGGTGCGAGCCCTGGTCCGGGAAGATCCCATATGCTGCAGAGCAACTAAGCCCTTGTGCCACAACTACTGAGCCTGAGCTTTAGAACCCGCGAGCCACAACTACTGAGCCTGCGAGCCGCAACTACTGAGCCTGCGTGCCACAACTACTGAAGCCCGCGCACCTAGAGCCCATGCTCTGCAACAAGAGAAGCCACCACAATGAGAAGCCCGTGCACTGCAGCGAAGAGTAGCCCCTGCTCGCCACAACTAGAGAAAGCCCGTGCGCAGCAACAAAGACCCAATGCAGCCAAAAATAAATAAATAAATTTTTAAAAATACATATGTGAAATAAAAAAGGATACACCAAAATAACAGTTTTCTTCAGTTCATAAGTTTACAGAAGATTTTAGCTTTATTTTATTTTCTAAGTTTACCTTTATTTTTCAGGTTTTCTACAATGAAGATGTGTTGTTTTTGTAATGTAAAAAAAAGTCAAACTTAAAAAAAAACCTTAAATTAGCAAATAAAGTACTGAGTTCTGGTTCAAGCTATGATGGAGTAAGCACACTCCACCCCCTCTTTCCCACTGAATACAGATGTAAAACCTGGACAGAATGCATGGAGCAGCTATCTGTGGACTGCAAAAAGCATGTGGTGGCAGGCAGATTGGGGAAGAAGATAAGAATTAGAATACCACTGAACTGGTGGTGAGTTTCCCACTTTTCTTCTGGTACCCCCTGGCCTGGACTCAAGGCAGCCTGAAAACCAGAAGTGGGTATCAGGGTGCAGTGAAAACGCCTGCAGAGTTTTTGCTAACACTCAGAGGGAATGCGAGAAATCCCTCACTTTTGTTTTTTATCCCCCCACACCCGCCTCCATACTTTTATATCCTGGCTAGCCCATCGTGGTGGCTGCAGCAGTAACCACAAGCACCCAAAATACTGAGGGAGGTAAAACTTCCTCTCTAATCAGAGGAGCTGGGGGCCCAAGAGGGTAAGGTGAACCCCCGATGGCTTTTTTCTCTCTGTGTGCTCCTGATGCCTAGCCTCAGATGTGGACATAGGAAGTGTCCAGCAGAATGGGATAATGAAAGCTCCAGCTTCTGGCAAGAGGACCCAAAAGGGGGAGGCTCAGGGAACCAAAAATCCCAGGAAGATCTGAAAGGGAAGAGCTTCGGAAAGCTACTCCAGAAAGTTGTGGATGAATTCCTAGGCTCACCTGGAAGCTGCACACATATGAATATAATAGCAGACAGCAGAGCAACGATGTTAAAAGCAGAACTGAAAAAATAGAACACTGCCCAGGTCCCAGACTGACCTCTAGGTGGCACATACTACACAGGGCAGATCCAAATAGTCCCTCCAAGATCTTAAAAACAGAATTAACATTGAAACCAAAGCCCAAGGAAGGCTGGTCAGCATTTGTAGCCTGAACACAGCTGCATTAACTGCCTACTAAAAGAAAAATATCAACATTTGTCATAGACTTTATACAAGACCCAGAGTCTTATAACATGATAATCAAAATGCCCAGGATATAATCCAAAATTACAAGGTATATTAAGAATCAGAAAAATCTCAGCTCACATGGGAAAAGATAATAGATACCAATACCAACATAACACAGATATCTGATAAAGACTTTAAAGCAGCTATTATAAAAATGCTCCAAGAAGTAAGGGTGAATTCTTTTGAAACAAGATAGAAAGTCTCAGCAAAGAAATAAAAGACATGAAGAAAAACAAAATTTTCGTAATTCCCTGACAGTTCAGTGGTTAGGACTTGGCGCGTCACTGCCAAGGCCCAGGTTCAATCCCTGGTCGGGGAACTAAGATCCCACAAGCTGAGCAGCATGGCCAAAAAAAACAAAAGAAAAAAGAAATTCTAACAATTTCAGGATTAAAAAAATACAATTATTAGGGGAGTGGGGGAAATGGATACAAACTTTCAGTTATAAGATGAATAAGGTCTAGAGACCTAATGTACACCATGGTGACTAGAGTTAATAATAATGTATTATACACTTGAAATTTGCTAAGAGAGTAGTTCTCAAGTGTTCTCAACACCCACACACACAAACACACAAATGGTCACCATGTGAGATGATGAGTATCTCATCTGTATACTCATGATGAGTAATTAACATTAATTATGTTATTTAATTAACAATGTATACGTATACCAAAACATCAATTTATATACCTTAAATATATACAACTTTTGGGCTTCCCTGGTGGCGCAGTGGTTGAGAGTCCACCTGCCGATGCAGGGGACACGGGTTCGTGCCCCGGTCCGGGAAGATCCCACATGCCAAGGAGCGGCTGGGCCCGTGAGCCATGGCCGCTGAGCCTGCGCGTCTGGAGCCTGTGCTCCGCAACGGGAGAGGCCACAACAGTGAGAGGCCCGCGTACCCCGTGGCCATAATCGCGTCAAGCCTACAAACCAGGGTCCCTGGCACTTCAGGGTCCCTTCCCCCGACTCCACCAACCCGGACAGCTCACCATCCCTAAACATGTCACAATAGTTTAGAAGACCAAACCGAAATTAGATCAAGAATATAATCAAAGCTAGGAAGAAAACGTGTTTTGTTGATTAAAAACAAAAGACAACAAGACAACAACCAGTGTTTTTCAAGAATGTCCAGAGGGTACACAGTATTGGAGAGTCCACTGTTTTCTTTGGAGTGGCCTTTCTGTCCTGTTCTTCCAACCAAGATGTTATCATCTTTTATGGTTTCTCACAATGGCATTATGTTTCAATGGGGAACATGATGAACCTTCTTCATTTTGAAAAACTAAACATATTAAATATTCACATGTGGGATTTCTAACTGTGAATACTACTCTAGTATATAATGCCAATATTTAAGAGTCCATAGAAAGATTTTTTTAAAAATACAACTTATAGAAAAAGGCTAAAAATGTGCCTCTGCTATTAAAAAATGAGATAAGAGATAAAATTAAAGTCTTCTGAGAGACCTAGTACTAGCCTTCTAATGTAAAGGCTCCTGTTTGGGATTTCAATTTTAATTAAAAGACCAACAAAGCCTACTTTGTTCTTATCTCTAAAGGGTGATCTGTTCAGTTCTTCTTTCTCTCCTTTTTAAGCTATTTATTTAGCAATATCAATCAAATCCTATACTAAGACGTTTGGGTTTCTATTATACATTCTTTCCAACATAATTTAGCAGAGGTGTGATTTTCACTTGAGTAAATAAACACAAGTTCCGTGTCTAATCCATAGAGTCCCATGAAGCAAACTGATTTCCTAATACTTTGATTAAATGCAATTCAGTTATTTATTCTGTACTCATGAAGTAATAAGCCTGGTGCTAAGAAGCAATGTAGACCAACAAGACCATTCTTCCCAAAGAACTCAAGCCATCTGAAGTAAAGGACCAGCTGTTGTTTGGGTTTTTTTCTCATTTGTAATTCATCGTGAACCAACAATTTTTAAGACACAATTAAAACAACTTTCTAGGAAAAAAGGACATACAAAGTAAAATCCCAAATGTTTTATTATTGAGGTCAACAGACATAAAATGACTCTGCCAAGTTGCTACACAAGTTTCTAAATCTTAGTTTTTCTCTTCAACCCCAGCAGCTGGGAGCCACACTTTCAGAAGCACTGCTGTAAACGCCTATCACAGGTTGGGAGGCACTGCTTTCAACTCCTAATTTAAGATATAGCACTTCATCCTTTGAGGGCAAGGAATTTTTGTATTCTTATTTACTCACATACCTTTCCAGACACCTTCGCCACAGTTTTGAGTCTGACCAAACCATTCTAGTCTAATGCTGCTCACAGCAATCTCGATTCATCTTTGAGATTCTTACCTCATTTCTAAAAAAATAATGATTCCCCCCAAATTATATAGCAACTGTGAAACTTGATCTTCTAACAATTCCTGCATCCCTTCGGTTTCAAACACTTCAACTTCTTTGAAAAAAAATCACTGCTTAAAACAAAAGTACTTTGTGTCTAGAATTGTAAGGGAGACTGTGTAAAGTATCATCGTGTTCTGATAAAGACTCATAAAAAGATAAGGAGGACATAGTCGCTGAAGGACAGAGTCCGCCTTTCAGCTGTCCTTTCAGGTGGGTTTAGGGGTGGGGTGTGTGGGTGGTGGGCAGTGTTCCTGCAGAGGTGAACAGAAGAGGGACCAGGGAGCTGCTCTAGTCCCAGCTCCCTGTCCTGGTCCTGAAACCAGAATGAGGAAGTCCTGAAATCAAACGCTCAAAGCAGTCTTTTGGCTGGACCTGCTCCTGGGCAACCCCTGCAGCTGAAAAACACTTCTAAGGGGGTGGGGGAAAGGGTGGGAACCAAGCAAATGAGGAAGTCCAGTGCTGCTGGGAATGGGTTAGGTAACTAATAGCTCCTGTTCCCCCAACACCGCCAACATAAAAAGATGTTGGTATTGGAAAGAAGAGTAAATAAGAAACATCACATGGAATCAACATTATTTTTGGCATGCTGTCAACTGTGTAGAAATCAACACTTCATTAAAACGAGAACAGAAGAATACCAATCTGTTAGTTGCTTTACTAATAACAACTAATGACTTGATAGGTTTCTCAAACCAGAAAAAAAGATACTTTCATGAATTGTCAAAGATGGAAATGAGAAAAGTAATGACAACACAGCCTTCGAAACTTGTCCAATACTTCTCATATCTCTGGGAATCAGTTGCTCAGCACTTTGAGAATCAGTTAATGATGATAACTGAATTACGAACATAAACTTAAATTCCAACAAGATTTGAAAATCCTAAATGTAAATAAAGACAGGGTTGGATGCCTATCAAGGAAGTACAGGAGAAACCAAGCAAGTCACAAAGCACCCTCTGACTGGATACGCGCAGCCAGCCTGCCCTGCCCTGCCCCGGGAGTCACCGCAGTCCCACCCAGGTGAGGCCAGAGAGGCGAATCCTCAGGTGAGCGGAAGCGAGTGAGCGACCCCAGGTCACAAACCGAGCCCCTGCTATCTTCAGCCGGGACAGGAAGGGCGCGCAGGTTTCAGCCCTGCCCGGGGAGGGAATGCGGAGACTTGGCCGGTCCCAGCGCGCCGCTCAGGTCGGAGGGCCCGCGGTGCTGCAGGTGGCTGCGTCCAAGCCGCATGAGGAGGTCCCGCCCTCTCGCCCCCCCGCGACCCGATCCCGGGTGCCCCGCGCGACCCAGACCCGCTGCCCCGACGCCAGCTCCTCGGTCACCTTCTGAGCGCTGGAGCCGCGGATCCGCGCCGCGCGGTCATAGACGTGGCAGCGAATCACCGAGCTGCCCACGTCCAGCCCCAGCACGAAGCCTGCGCGCCGCGGGTCCGGCGCGCTCTGCTCGGGGCGCGTCTGCTCCGCGACTGTGGGCGGCCCTGGCATCCCGACCCCCACGCCTCTCCGCACCTGCCTCCAGCCGAGCGGGCGCGCTCTAAACGCCCGTACCTCAGAGGCTGAGCGCTCCCCGCCGGGCCACCGCCCCCGGCCCGCCCCCTCCGCGAGATCCGGGAACAGCCCCGTCCCCGCCTCGGGCCCCGCCCCGACGCCGTGACGTCACGGCGGCGCAGGAACTCTTTGCAGGAGAGAGCGCGGTCTCGGCGGCAGTGTGGGGTGGGTGGAGGCGAGCAGGAAGGTGGAGGGTCCCTGGAGTCCCGGGTCACCCGTGCCGCCCGGTTCTCCAAACACCGGCAGCTCTCAACGTTGCCCTGGCCCGTAATTTTCGTGATTTCCCTCCTAACTCCACGTACCCTGCGGCAGTGCCTGCATTTCTTTCAACCCAATTACGTATTATGAATCTCTATTAAGAAAAATTAAAAGAAAAGAAATTCAAAATTCCGCCGAAGGTATTCATTAATAAACTGAGGGTTTTACCCCCAAGACTTCTCAGAAAACCTGGTCAGGTTTGCACATATAATACACATCAAAAAATACTTGCTTAATGAAATAAACACTCAAATGAGTTGAACATTCCCCAGCCCTCTGGTGGGGAAGAAGGGACAAAGCCAGGGGTGGCTGTTTTTACCATCAAGCTCCACCCCAACGACTGCCTTTTCAGGAACATGGAAGTCCCTCAAGGGCCCTTTACCTTTCACTCCTGCCCGAAGAGCGTGGGCTCTTCCATGCAGGGGACAGAGAAGGAGGCCTGCGGAAATTTCGAGTTTCCTGCAGCTCTGGTCACCAGCCTCGAGCCCAGGGGGATTCCCATGGGGTGGTCCTTACAGGCGGGGAGTGCGGAGGCGTTAATGCCCGCTTCAGCCACCTTTCCACCATCACCACACCAGCACTCCAAAAATACCAGTGTCTGAAAATATTCAATGTCTTCTTTTTGTAAAATTATGAAAGTAATATGGATATGTGCTCTTTGTGAAAAAGTTTCACAGTGCAGAGTGGTATATCAATTAAAAAGTAAGGGAAAAAAAAAGTAAGGGATATTCATTTTGAGCCAAATCGTTCTTTTGAACAATTTGTCATGCTAACCCACTTGCTTTCAGCCCATTTGACCAATGGCCTTTGACCAATGGTTCTTTGGCCATATTACTTGAAACTTGGAACAAGCACCTGGAAGAGCATGGTTTTTGTTTTTGTGTTTAATCTTTGTCTTTGTACCCTGTAACTCTCTAATAGTACTCATTCGTTCCAAATGGCCCCAGGACTGCCTTCACCAGTGGTGACCATTTTGGTGAGTCATATATACTATGTTAATCCCCAGTATTGTAATTTTGAAATAAATGACTAATGAGTCACGTAGTCTGGCCAGAGTTCTCCAGAGAAAGAGAACCAATAGGATAGAGATTGAGATTTATTTTAAGGAATTGGCTCACATGCTCGTGAGGGCTGGCAAGTCCCAGAAATCTTTAGGGCAGGCTGGAAGTCTAGAAATTCAGATAAGAGTTGATGTTACAGTCTGAGTCTACATTCTGCTGGGCAGTAGGCTGGAAACGCAGGCAGGGTTCCTATGTTGCAATCTTAAGGAGAATTCTTCTTTGGGAAACCTCGATCTTTGCTCTTAAGGCCTTCAACTGATTGGATGCGGCCTACCAACATTGTGAAGCGTCATTTGCTTTACTCAAGGTCTATTGATTTAAATGTTAATCACATCTAAAAAATATCTCACAGCAGCATCTAGATTGGTGCTTGCCCAAACAACTGGGCACCTTTATAGTGTGCCCACTAGCTTAGTCAAGTTGACACATAAAATTAACCATCCCGGGTCCCCTTTCACAAGAGAGAAAGCTGTTTTGTATTCCTGATATGAGCATTTAGCATATTTCTCAAAGTGATAATTCTTGGGCTTCTTGGACACCTACAGTAACTTCTTTTGTGATTCTTTTTGTACATCCGCATCAAGTGATCTTGAGTATTAACAAAGAATCATAGACTGTGAAAACAGGGAGCTTAGCAACCACTTCGTCTAGTGTTTCTTAATCTGTTTCTGATCTTGAACAACTTTGAGATCCTGATGACGCGATCTTCCCAAGAACATGCTTATATACACAATACTTGGCATGAGGTTTCAGGTGGGTGTGGGATAAACTAAACATGAAGATCTCAGATTAAAAATCCAGAGTGAATTCCCTAACCTGGACAGACTGTTGCCTAGGAGAGGCCTGGGGGAACAAAGGGATACTGTGTTTCCTCCTCCTTCATTGTTCTCTGCTAGCGCCTCTCACCCTGCTCCGCCCTCAGGGAAAGGAGCAAGTGGCTGCGGGCACAGAGCTCAGAAACTCTGAAAGTCCCTTTGCTAGTGGGTCGGTTCATTGTTCTGGATTCAGAGGCCACTGCTGCTCTGAGCTCCATCACCTGATGGCCTTGGTCTGCCTCTGGCTTAGCTGCTGCTTCCCCTCAGATTCTGGGCTTGGCCCAGAGGTGGCCACTGAGGCTTTCTCCCAGGCTCATTCCCCACCACTGTCTCTCCTTACCCTTTCTCCTCTGGCAGCAGGCCCAGAATTACAACTTGCACCAGCCTCCCAGGCTCTTGAGAAACGTGGATGCGGTTACTCAGAAAGCGTGTGAGCCAGCATTCCCTGGGACTCCCTGAAGGGAAATGGATGGTGCTTCAAGGCTGAGTCCAGGGACCTCACTCGATGCCCTCCTCCCTCCAAGGAAACAAATCACTGTCCTTCCCTCCTAGGGTGACCAACTGTCCCTATTTGCCAGGGACTGAGGAATTTCTTGAAACACAGGACATTCAATGCTAAAACCAGAACAGTCCTCCTCACCGCTCAGAGACTCTTGGGGTCCACAGGTGACTTCTTTTGGGGTGCTGGCTGCTTCATGTTTAGGTGTCAGACACTGCTTTTAGACAGTGAGCTCCCTGAGGACAGAAACAGGGCCTTAGTCATTTTTCCTCCAAGAGGCACAAAGTAACTGCTGAATGACTAAATGAACAAACAAGTTAATGTTTGCAAGTCCTTATCAGACCTTACCTTCTGCCTGACGTGGCTACAGGACACAGAGGGCAGTGAACCCTTCCTAACGTCTGCTTTCATCTGGGCTTGTCGTCATCTGACCACCGATGCAGCCCTTCTGATGTGGAAGGAGGTCAGGCAGCCTGCCCTGAGCCTGGCGCCTGGAACATCAGGACTGAGCCCCAGATCCCCACGTGAGCATCAAACCACATCCTTTCTTTTCACCCTTATTTCATGAGCTCAGCTGAACTTGGGTTGGACTCCCTCTTCGGCTTCCTGCTCTGTAGCTCCACTCCTGACTGCGTCTGCAGCCCTGGCCTCAACACAGGGGTAGACTTACCGTAGTATGTCTTCATGTCCCCCACTTTGCATGGGCTCCTACCGAGGCCCTGAGCAGTGCCCTAGCAAACTGTTCAGCATCCTGTGCTTTATGGCATTTGCAAAAGTGGATTCTTTCTGTATTATTTTCCTAAAGTGGGCCCTCCAAATTGTGCAAGCTTCGATTCCCACAGGACCATAATCCTCCCACCAGGAGGGAAAGCGGGCAGGGGAGGGATAAATTGGGAGATTGGGATTGACATATACACACTACTATATATATATAATAGATAACCGATAAGGACCTACTGTATAGCACAGGGAACTCTACTCAGTACTCTATAATGATCTATATGGGAAAAGAATCTTAAAAAAAGGGTGGATATATGTATATGTATGAATGATTCACATTATTGTACACCTGAAACTAGCACAACATTGTAAATCGACTCTACTCCAATAAAAATTCAAAAAAACCCAAACACCATAGCCCTCCCCACCTTTCTATAGTCCTCAAAGCCAGGAGGACTTCCTCTCTGGATCCCAGTGTGGTGGTCTGGAATGCCGTTGGCATGCACTCTGAGTAACATAGTCCCCAATTCACCGTTCAGAACCGCCTGAATACTGTCATCAGCTGATGAAGTCTGTCCTCCCTACACAGCTCTGAGTAATCATGGTTATAAGCCCTGGCCTCCTCCATCCGGGCCAACTTAAGATCCAGACCCTGCCCATTTCTCACCATTGTGCTGCTAAGGTCCTTTCCAGAGCCACACCTGCCACACCTGCCCAGGTATTTGCTCATCTCCATGCCCTTCTGAGGCATCCAGTGTCAGAAACATGAGCTGGCTCGTTGCTCCGTGTCTTAACTTCTCCCCTCCTGAAGTGGATTAAGTGACAGGAAATCTTTTCCTCCACTCACCTGTCTGTATACATTGTGGGAGGGGAAGAAGCCTTATGTGGCCAGGTTTCTCATGTTTGTGAACACCCAGAGGCTGGAAAGTTCTGAAGAGAGGCCATGGCTTAAAAGGAGCATCCTAGGGCTTCCCTGGTGGCGCAGTGGTTGAGAGTCCGCCTGCCGATGCAGGGAACACGGGTTCGTGCCCCGGTCCGGGAAGATCCCACATGCCGTGGAGCGGCTGGGCCCATGAGCCATGGCCGCTGAGCCTGCGCGTCCGGAGCCTGTGCTCTGCAACGGGAGAGGCCACAACAGTGAGAGGCCGCGTACTGCAAAAACAAAGCAAAACAAAACAAAACAAAAGCATTCGACCTCCCTCCTCATCCCAATCATCCTGTTTCACTTGTGGTCAGAAGCCTTTATTCAACTAGGGAGATTATAAAGTCTCAAATGAATGAGTTCTGTGAGTTAAGATTTAAACCACATTAGAGAATGGCTGAAAACACTTTTGAATTCATGGATACAAATAAAACTTTGTTTTTTGAGGAAAAATTTTGAATTTTTGTAGAAGGCAATTTTAAATCCAAAATAAAGAATGGTACTGTGGAAGAAAATGTAGAAAAGTAACTGTTACTACTTTTGAGGTAAGTTTTCAAAAATAAAGATTTCTGTCTTGGCCTTTTGGCTAAAAATAAGACAGAATAAAGAAGGAAACATCTCCTTACATATTGCTTAGCCTCTGTTGGCATTATTTTTTCCCCAGATCCCACAGGATTCTTTTCTTGACGTCATACTTATTGAGATGCACAGTTTTATGACTTCTGACAAACATATGCAGCCCTGAAACCATCACCACCACCATTAATATAGAAAATATCTCCATCACTCTAAAAAGTCCCTTTTGCACACAGTACTCTGAATCCTTTACTATGAGCATAAGGTGATGTCATCTGCATACGTAACTCAGAACTCTTGAATTTAGCAGATTGATCTCAGTAATTTGAGATGCAACCCATCCCAAAAAGAAGTTGCCCGTTCCAGACTGACTGTAAATGAGCTTGGTCCTCGTGACATGTGGGCCAGATTGTGGACTTGGGGTTTTCACCAAATGACATGCTTACATAAAGCTAAGTGTAATAGCTTGACACTTCCTGGTTCCTTTATATGTTTTGAGTAAATCCACACTACTTGAAGTGATTCTAAGCAATGAGAACATTCAGTTGGCAAGCTTACATTTTATCCTGTCAAGGAAGGAAAAGCCCTGTTTTGAAATACAGTTACTACAGGTTGTATTTCACAAATTGTAGCTCTAGATAGTGTGCCTTAATAATCTCTGTTATGCTTTATTAATAAGATAGATCCTTTAACTATAAAGGAGATGAAACTCAGAATAAAATCTAATTAATTCAGAGCACAAAGTAAAGAAACTAGAAATAAAGAGCCATAAAAACCAGCAGATTTTAAGTTAACTGAAAAAGAATTACAGTTGACTCTCATTATTTGCAGTAGTTACTGTTCTATAAAGTTATGGCCAACACAATTGGCAAATACTGAATCATTGCTGCTGGAGGAAATATAGGGTTAGGCTCCTGCAGCCTCTGGTCACATTTCCAACGACTGATCAGTACATAACCTTGTTCAATATGTGTTTCTATTTAAAAACATGTTACTTAATATATATTGTTGATTCATCAACATTGAACTTAGAGCTGACAGCACTATAATTTATGCCTGAGTGAAGCTTATCTAACACATGTATTCTCCCTGCAGGGCACATCGTGGCCTTCCTGGGCTTAGAAACACTTCAGAGCATTTTGGTACTATGCCGGGGCCATTTTAAACACAAAATCACCAACAAAAAGCACAAGCACGTGAAAAATGCGGCACTAAATAGACAGTAGAAAGGACATCTGTTTACAGTATGAAGGCTGAAAGAAGAAGGCAGAATGTCATCTTTTCTGAGCTCAGCTGAGAATGTGCACATCTCTCTGTCTCTCTAAGTCTCCGTATTTAGATTTAGCAACATGTAGATCAATTTATTTTCCCAGCATTGCCTTTCATATCTCATTCAACTTCCATCTTTCTAAGCCAGTTTCCTTTCTCTCAGATGATACAAGTAAGTAGTTCTTTTCAGTGAGGATGCTTGGGGAGTGAACTTCCCCAGTTTTTGAATATCTACACATATATCTTCACTTTTCAAAGATAGTTTGACATGGTAGAGAATACTAGTGTACAGCTTTTCCTTTTGCACTTTGAAAATATTGTTCCATTGGCTTCTAGCTGTAATTACTAATGAGAAGTCTGCTGCCAGTCTAATTCTCATTCTTTTGTGGGTACTCTTGTCTTTTCTCTCATGTGCCTTTAAGATTTTCTATTCAGATTCAGTGTTCTGGTCTTCACAGGTGTGGTCTTCTTTTTAGTTTATCCTTCAGACTGAAGTCCTGGGTCTTCAGTTCTGGAAAATGTACTGCTTTGTACATGTTGCCTCCTCCTAGCCTCCCTAGTTTCTCCTATTAGATATTTGATTAAAAAAATGATTTTGACACAGTTTCAGACTTACAGAAAAGTTACAAGATAGCACAAAGAATTGCTATATAGCCTTTACCCAGATTTCCCAAACGCTAACATTTTACCACATTAAGTTTATCTTTTTCTATTTATCTATTTACCTGTATGTTTTTCTGAACTATTTGAAAGTAAGTTGCTGGCATGACGCCCATTTGCTCCAAAATACTTGAGTCAGAACTTCCTAAAAACAAGTATATTCTCTTGTATAATCATCATACACAATCCTGTTAGCTAATCTAGAGTTCTTATTCAGATTTCACTGATGGTCACAATAGTGTCTCTTACAGAAAAAGAAAATCCCAGATTGTGTGCTGCATTCAGTGTCATGTTTCTTAGTCTCCTTTCACTTGGCACCATTGCTCAGTCTTTGTCTTTAGTGACAATGACATTTTTGAAAAGTACAGGCTACTCATTTTGTAGAATGTCCCTCATTTTTTTTTTTTTTTTTTTTTTTTGCGGTACACGGGCCTCTCACTGTTGTGGCCTTTCCCGTTGAGGAGCACAGGCTCCGGACGCGCAGGCTCAGCGGCCATGGCTCACGGGTCCAGACGCTCCGCGGCATGTGGGATGGGGCACGAACCCATGTCCCCTGCATCGGCAGGCGGACTCTCAACCACTGCGCCACCAGGGAAGCCCTAGAACGTCCCTCCTTTTAAGTTTGACTGATGTTTCTTCTTGATTAGATTCAGGTGGTTATGCACTTCGGGCCAGAACAGCACAAAAGCAACGTGCTCTTCTTAGCAGGGCTGGGCCTTGGATGAGGCAAAGGAGGTACCCAGTGCACAAAAGTTAAGGAGATATTCATTCTCAGCTAGTACAGGGTAAGCTACAAATGCCTTGCTTGCCTCAACCGAGTACCCGCCCTGCTTCTCAGTACATCATCTTAGGAGGTATATGGTATCTATTATTTCAGTATGATGTCTGTTGGTCACTTGATTAAGGTGGTGTCAGCCAGATTTCTTCATTGTGCAGGTACTGTAATTCTTTTTGTAATTAATAAATGTCTTATAGGGAGATACTTTGAGACTATGCAAATATCCTATCACTCTTCAAAATTTCACCCAATAATTTTAGCATCTATTGATGATTCTTGCCTTAATCAATTATTAAGATGGTTGCCAAATTGTGATTTTTTTTCATTCCATCATTCTTTCTACATTTATTGATTTATTGATTGACATTTTTATAACACAACAATTTGGGTTCATCAAACAACCTAAATATGTCACTATGATCTTCCTCTCCCAGATTTAGTACCAATATGTTAAATGAAACAAGTGTGCACCCTGATTCCTGAGATCAAAAGAGAAGTCTATTTTTTCTTACCCTGTTTCTCATCTCTAAGGCAAGTTCTCCAGAAAAATTTTCCTTTAGGCCAAGGAACCTCTTATTTTCTTAAAAGAGATTTTGGTATAAAGCTTAGTTGCACTCATTTTTCTAGACTAAATAAATTTTATCCTTGTTTACATGTTTTCTGTCCACCTATTTAGCACTTGAAAGAAGTCTATTGGATTGCTTTGGCCTGTTTTTCTACTTTGAGAAATTGTGGTTTCTAACTGGGTTGAATTCAGTTAGTATTTACTAGGAGTTAGTTTTCGTGTGTTCCCTGACTCTTGGGTGTTTGCAATTTGGTATGTATGTGAAAAGTTAAATCCCTCAATTGGTCATGTTGGGTATGATTTTCCTGTTTATGATACAGTTTGTCTGATGCAGGCAAAAAAACTACCTACAATTATAGTGGCCAAGGCCTGTTTTTTGATTAATTTTAATAGTATTAAAATTTAGCTTTCTTACTATAGCTTGATGAACTTTTGCCCACATTTAAAATATTATTTTGGAGGATTAATTAGGTTTAATTGAGGAGACTCATCATTTCTCCATTGTATTTAACATCTCCTGTTACGTTCAAGAGTAGTGTTTTTCACCAGTCAGAATGGCCATCATCAAAAAATCTACAAACAATGAATGCTGAAGAGGGTGTGGAGAAAAGGAAACCCTCTTGCACTGTTGGTGGGAATGTAAATTGATACAGCCACTATGGAGAACAGTATGGAGGTTCCTTAAAAAACTAAAAATAGAACAACCATATGACCCAGCAATCCCACTACTGGGCATGTACCCTGAGAAAACCATAATTCAAAAAGAGTCATGTACCACAATGTTCATTGCAGTTCTATTTACAATAGCCAGGACATGGAAGCAACCTAAATATCCATCGACAGATGAATGGATAAAGAAGATGTGGCACATATATACAATGGAATATTACTCAGCCATAAAAAGAAACGAAATTGAGTTATTTGTAGTGAGCTGGATGGACCTAGAGTCTGTCATACAGAGTGAAGTAAGTCAGAAAGAGAAAAACAAATACCGCATGCTAACACATATATATGGAATCTAAAAAAAAATGGTTCTGAAGAACCTAGGGGCAGGACAGGAATAAAGATGCAGATATAGAGAATGGACTTGAGGACACGGGGAGGGGGAAGGGTAAGCTGGGACGAAGTGAGAGAGTGGCATGGACATATATACACTACCAAATGTAAAATAGACAGCTAGTGGGAAGCAGCCGCATAGCACATGGAAATCAGCTCGGTGCTTTGTGACCACCCAGAGGGGTGGGTTAGGGAGGGTGGGAGGGAGACGCAAGAGGGAGGAGATATGGGGATATATGTATACATATAGCTGATTCACTTTGTTATAAAGCAGAAATTAACACACCATTGTAAAGCAATTATACTCCAATAAAGTTAAAAAAAAAAGAATAGTGTTTTTGCCACCTGTTCTGATAATAGGATAATAAGGTTTGAATTTCAGTTTAATTTAATGCTTTCTAATCAGGATATTCAGTTCTTTTCTGAAAACTAGAATAATGTCATCTGAAAAGTTGATCCTTTTACGTAAACAGTGCACATATTTTGTTTAACCGTGTTTTTAAAAATATCGCATGTTGGAATAAGCAAACCTTTATCTTTTATTAAGTTAAAACTACAAACACAGGCATACCTCCTTTTATTGTTTACATTTTGAAGATATTGCATTTTTTACAGATTGAAGGTTTGTGGCAACCCCATATTGAGCACGCATATCAGCACCGTTTTTCCAACAGCATTATTATTTTTTTAAAAAAATAAATTTATTTATTTTATTTTATTTTTGGCTGCGTTGGGTCTTCGTTGCTGCGCGCGGGCTTCCTCTAGTTGCGCGAGCAGGGACTACTCTTCGTTGCAGTGCGCAGGCTTCTCATTGCAGTGGCTTCTCTTGTTGCAGAGCACGGGCTCTAGGCGCGCGGGCTTCAGTAGTTGTGGTGCACGGGCTTAGTTGCTCCGCGGCACGTGGGATCTTCCTGGGCCAGGGATCAAACCCATGTCCCCTGCATTGGCAGGTGGATTCTTAACCACTGCGCCACCAGGGAAGCCCGCAACAGCATTATTTTTAAATTAAGGTAGGTACATTGCTTTTTTAGACATAATGCAATACTTAAGAGACTATAGTATAGTGTAAACATAACTTGTGTATGCACTGGAAAACCATAAAATTTATGTGACGCACTTTGTTGTGATATTTGCTTTGTTGCGGTGGTTTGGATCCAAACCTGCAATATCTCTGAGGTATGCCTGTATTGAAAATAAGGAGAAATTATTTAAAAAAAGAAAGTTGCCTTGTGGAGTTAAGATAGATTTCATGCAAAAAGACAACTCAGTTTAGGAATGGGCAAAGGACTTGAATAGACATCTCTCAGAAGAAGATATACAGATGGCCAACAAGCACAGAAAATGGTGCTCACTGTCGTCTGTCATTAGGGAAATGCAAATCAAAACCACAGTGAGGGCTTCCCTGGTGGCGCAGTGGTTGAGAGTCTGCCTGCTGATGCAGGCGACGCGGGTTCGTGACCCGGTCCGGGAAGATCCCACATGCCGAGGAGCGGCTGCGCCTGTGAGCCATGGCCGCTGAGCCATGGCCACTGAGCCTGCGCGTCCGGAGCCTGTGCTCCGCAACGGGAGGGGCCACAACAGTGAGAGGCCCGCGTACCGCAAAAAAAAAAAAAGAAAAAAAAACCACCACAGTGAGGTACCACTTCATACCCACTAGACTGGTCATAATAAAAAGGTGGAAAATAATAAGTGTTGGTGAGCGTGTAGGGAAGTTGGAATCTTTGTCCATTTCTGACAGAAATGTAAAATCATGCAGCCACTCAGAGAATGGTTTGGAGATTCCTCAGTACATTACATACCACCCAGCAATTCCACTCTAAAGAATATACTGGGAATATGCTTTAAAGAATTGAAAATAGGTGTTCAAATAAAAACTTGTACATGAATGTTTATAGCAGGACTATTCCTAATAGCCAAAAGGTGGAAACCATCCAAATGTCCATTACATGGATGAAGGAATAAACAGAATGTGGTATATCCAGACAGTGGAATAGTATTCAGCCACAGCAAAGAATGAAGTAGTGACACCTGCTACAACATGGATGAGCCTTGAAAACACTGCAGTCAGTGAAAGAAACCTGACACAAAAGGTTGCTGTACTATAATATTTCACAAGTGCTCTCTTGACCCAATTTGAAGTCATGGTGAAAATTCTCATTTCCCCTTTGTGGGCAGTTTGCTAAGCATCCACCCCAACTACTTCCCTCTGGGGCTCTGACACTCCTGGGGTATGTACAAACATTCCCAACTGCCAGAGGCTCCCAGATACCTAACAGGGGTGACCTCTTCTTCCTTAGACCTACATAATTCTTCAAAATTCCCACTTCCCAGGTAGCCCATAAAACCAAGCTCAATCCCACCCTGCTTGTCACACCTGAGCTGCCTCCTACGGCTCCGGCTTCTTGCTGCCCTGTCCCCTGCCAACCCAGTGCGTTCCTGCAAGGAAGCCTTCTCTCATTTGGAGCTGTAAGTAACAACATGTTCTGCCTTTCGTCTACCCAGAGTGCCTTTGTGTTGTGTCCTGGCAACCAAAGAGTCTATAGTCATACCTACTATCCTATAATCATAGAACAGCCACATTTTGTAGTATCCAATTTATATGAAATATCCAGAATGGGAAAATCCGTAGAGACAAAAATCAGATTTGTGGGTGCTGGGGGCTTGGAGGAAGGAGAAGGGTGAGTGAAAAGTGGGGTTTCCATTTGGGCTGTTGAAAAAGTTCTGCAGTTAGATACAGTGATGAGTGGACAGCATCTACATGTACTTAATACCACTGTGTTGTACACTTTAAAATTGTTAAAGTGGTTAATTTCATCATGTGTATTTTGCCACATTTTTAAAAAACTACAGAAAAACGACAAAAAGGAATCTAAGAAAAAAAGAGAGACTGCATGTATATATTTTAAAGTATGTCAATTTCCTGTGAGTGCAAGAAAGCAAAGTCTTAACTTCTCTAAGTGAGGGTACACTTTTTTTCTAAAAACAGACTGATTTTAATGGTATTAATGTGTTTATCAAAGAATAAAGAATACACACCAACAGAATGGCTCATATTAAAGACGAAGAAGACAAACGTTGGTGGACATGTGGAATAAATTGAATTCTCACCCATTGATGGTGAAAGTAGGAGTTAGTATGACCACGTCGAAAAAGTCTGACAGTTTCTTATGTAACTAAACATACGCATATCCTATGACCCACAAATTCCATTGCTAGGTATTTACCCAATATAAATGAAAACAAACGTCTAGGACTTCCCTGGTGGCGCAGTGGTTAAGAGTCCGCCTGCCAATGCAGGGGACATGGGTTCGAGCCCTGGTCCGCGAAGATCCCACATGCCGCGGAGCAACTAAGCCCGTGCGCCACAACTACTGAACCTGTGCTCTAGAGCCCAGGCCGTGCTCCGCAACAAGACAAGCCACCGCAATGAGAAGCCCGCACACCGCAACGAAGACCCAACGCAGCCAAAAATAAATAAATAAATTTATTTTTTAGAAAAAGTACATTAAAAAACATATTTTAAAAAACCCAACAAATGTCTACAAAAAGCTATGTACAAGAACATTCATAGTAGCTTTATTCATAAGAACCCGAAACTGGAAACAGATCAGCTGTTCATCAGTTGGAGAATAAATCTTAAGCTATCTTCTTCACACAATGGACTACTATTCGGAAATAAAGAGAAGCAAACTACTGATCCACACAACAACATGAATGAATGCTAAAACATTATATTGCGTAAAAGAAACCTAGCATAAACAGTATATACTCTATACTGAACCCCTATGTTGTACACCTGAAACTAATATAATACTGTAAATCAACTATACTTCAATTTTTTTAAAAAAAGAGTACATACTATTTTTTTCCATTGATATGAAGTTCTAGAGCTGGCAAAATTAATTTTTGGTGAAAAAAATTCAGAACAATGGTTGCCTCTGGGCAGTTGAGGATTTATTGGGAGAGGGTGTGAGGGAATTTTGTGTGTGTAATGTTCCTGTTCTGTGCCTTGGTGATGATTTAGGTTGCCTGTGTGTGTATATTTGCCAGACCTCATGGTCCACTTAAAATTTGTGCATTTCACTTTATATAAATTTTACCTGTAAAGAAACAAAAAGGCACCATAAAATATTGAATTCTAGTTAGTGATATGCATGCTCAAGTATCTGGGGGAAGTATACTGATGTCTGCAACTTACTTTGAAATGCATACAAAAACAAGATGGACCGGTAAATAGAAAGAGAGATGGATCGATGCATAGGTAATAACGTAAGAATAGTAGAACAGTAATGGTAGAATTTAGGTGGTGTGTATATGGATGTTCAGAAGTAATTTTTTTTTAGTGTGTTTGGAAACTTTTTATAATAAGATATAGGGGAAAAGAATAAAATATGCATCGTCAAACACACCCTTATTGTTTGGAGCCTTAAAACGTGGCAAGGAAATTTTTTAAAACTAGCCAAGTACCCCAAATTCTAAGAACTGTTTCTCTTTGTCTAAAAATCTCACTGGTGACCACAAGCAGCAACAAAGCTTCATTGTCTGTCCTGACTGTGCTGACTTTTGACAGCTGGGCCAAACGTTGGGAGCCAAAGGCTTACAAGCTTCTTAGTATCAATTACTAAGCTTTAATGGTCAATTAGAGGGTGAACTGATGAAACCCTCTAATTAGGTAGAATGGATTCTTTACTGCCTGAGAGGGACCACTCTGCAATGTCAATGTCAATTTCCCTTCCCAGCCAATACTGGACTGTGGTCTTTGTAGCCTCCTGGTTTTCCCTCTTCTCCCCTTTCACTGCTGTTGGTGTTATCGTTCTTAAGAAAGAGCACAGATCACTGCACAGTGGTGTACTCACTATGCAGTAATGGCATTCAATAGAAGATGAATGATTCATGGTACATGAAGGAAAGATTACTGGAGCAGAAGTGCGGCCACCCTAGACCTGGCTCCGCTGCTACATAGGTGTGTGACCTTGGGCAAGTCACTTAACTCTGCTGAGCCTCACTTTATTAATCTCTACAACAGAGGAGGCAGGCTGAGAGGTTCTCCAGGCAAGTTCCAGCCCTAAGACTCAACTGCTAAACGTAAAAAGTACTAATTTCCAAATGACATTTATCAAAATTGTAATGTTTCTCCTGTTGGCTTTTTTTTTTTTAATGTTTATTTATTTATTCAGCTGTGTCCGGTCTTAGTTGTGGCACGCGGGATCTTTTACTTGCAGCATGCGGGATCTTTAGTTGCAGCATGTGAACTCTTAGCTGTGGCATGTGGGATCTAGTTCCCTGATCAGGGATTGAACCTGGGCCCCTTGCATTGGGAACGCAGAGTCTTAGCCGCTGGACCACCAGGGAAGTCCTTCCTGTTGGCTTTGACTGATTTTATTTTATTAGTTTTTATCTTTATCAAGGTTAAATATGTACTATGTAGATATGTAGATAGAGCCCACGCTCAACAAAGCTTATTATGAAACAATACCCCACCAATTCCCACATTTGTTCCTCCTCAGAAGCATTTAAAATCTTTTCTTTTGAATCTGCAGAAGAGTTGACAGAATAGTCTTCAGTATTCTTACCTGAATAGTCCTCATCAAAAGGGCTATTGTTGACATCTGATCACATTCCCTCCATCTTTTTCTATGCTTCCTTTATGCCAGACCATCTGAAAGTGGGAGGCAGGTACATGACACTTCACACCTAAATACAACAGTGTGTGTCTTCCAAGATTATGAACATCTCCTACATAACTGAGGCATCATTGCTGTACCTGAGAAAACTGACCCTAATTCAGTAATATCACTCATATTCAAAGAAGTCCATTGAGCCATAAAGTGCCTTATAAATGTTATTTTTTTCCTAACCTAGATCCAAACAAGGTTCACACATTGTATCTGACCATTAGTTTTCTTGAATCTCTCCCAGCCCTCCCTGCCCCCAACCTCCCTTGGAGAGAACAGGTCAGTTATCTGGCCCTGATTTATGCTGTAAATCCCACGTGTCTCCCTCTACTAGAGTCAGGACAAGCATTTTTGGCAAGAATACCACACTGGAGATGTTGAGTCCTCAACAACTGGCATCACATCAAGAAGTATAGAAGGTCAGTCCTTCCCTACTACTCTTGCAATCGTTGCCAAGCTTGACTATTTGCTTAAAATAGTGACTGCCAAATCTCCACACTTTGAAGGTACATTCTCCCCTTCTGTACTTAATAAGTAATCCATGGAGTGATATTTTTGAGACTGTGAGAATCCAGTTTGTGAGAATCCTAATTTAGGATTTTTTGTTTTTCTATTCACGGCATGCGGGATCCTAGTTCCCCAACCAGGGATTGAACCTGCGGCCCCTGCATTGGAAGTGTGGAGTCTTAACCACTGCACCGCTAGGGAAGTCCCTAATTTAGGATTTTTAAATTTCTAATCATTCTTTTTTTTTTTTTTTCGGTACGCGGGCCTCTCACTGTTATGGCCTCTCCCGTTGCGGAGCACAGGCTCCGGACGCGCAGGCTCAGCGGCCATGGCTCACGGGCCCAGCCGCTCCGCGGCATGTGGGATCTTCCCGGACCGGGGCACGAACCCGTCCCCTGCATCGGCAGGCGAACTCTCAACCACTGCGCCACCAGGGAAGCCCCTAATCATTCTTGAGGTGGAGGTTTCACTAGTCAAATGTAGAATTTTCCACCTATGGACCATGAGAAGAATAATAATAAGGTGTTAGGGCTGAGAAAGATGTGAGAGGTCTTCTTGGTTAATTCTTTTATTGTTTTATTTCATTTTATTGTAGGCAGTTACATTAAGTCTTCTTTTCGTATTTCCATTAGTGACATATTTTATCAGTTTGGGACATGATCTACTGACGTTCACCATGGAAGAGTACACACACATTTCCATCCACCACCACCTATGTGCACCCTTTCCATCTTCCTAATACAGTTATAACATGCTTTTGTTTAGATGACTATTTGGCTTCCATTATTATAATCATATGTTTTAACATGCTTATTATAACCATAATCCACAGTTGACCCAATGTATCAGTACTATGCTGTGTCTCTTCTGTTTGCCTTTCCAGATTCACTCTTCATCCTTCTCCATTCTGCTGTGTCTTGGGAGGCTGATCTGCACGGACTCCATCAAAGGGTTCCCTTGCCCCATGGTTACTCAGTTGGGTTTGACCAATAGAAAGCACCAGCAGGACACTGGAGGGAGAAACAATGAGGTCATAGTATATGTTCCCCAGCTCCTGCCCAACTAGGTGGCCATGGGTTAGCTGCTTAGTTCTACAAAAGGTCACAGCTCTTGTCAGGCAACACCCTCCGTCCCTTTGGAGTCAAGTAATGGCATGTTCTTTTTGCCTTTTTTGTCCTGGAGTGGTAACAATTCTTATGTTGTTATTAGTCTTTTTAGTTTTCTTAAGTCTACCTACACCCTTACAAGTTTTTAGTGTCTTTATTAAGGTCTCCTGAATTATGCTATTTTCTGCTAGACCTAAATTATGAATATTTTCCTTTCCTGCAAAACTTTTCCATTTTCTCTGGAGTTAATATTTAATCTGATATTTCTGGTTTTCTATAAATTTATTATTAATTCAATCCAAGTACCTTTTATAATTTTCTAAATCTCCCCTTAGGATGTTCAGAAACATCAGGAATTTTCTCAGTTTCATTTTCTTAAAGCCATCTCTTCTGGGGCTTTCTAACTTTTTCCAGTTTGTACTAGTCAACCTCTAGACCTGATGGACAGCTTCCATACTGAAATCTCCGTTTGCTATCACTGAAGAAATTATCTTGTGTTAATTAGGTTAGAACTTCTCTTTCCATCTGGTTTAAATCTTCAATCTTGGGTCACATTCTCACGTTGTTAGTGCATATCTTCTAATAGTTTCTTGAGAAAGGCCACTTAAAAGTTACATTATTTGGGGCTTCTCTGGCGGCGCAGTGGTTGGGAGTCCACCTGCCGATTCAGGGGACGCGGGTTTGCGCCCCGGTCCGGGAAGATCCCACATGCCGCGGAGCGGCTGGGCCCGTGAGCCATGGCCGCTGAGCCTGCGCGTCCGGAGCCTGTGCTCCGCAACAGTGAGAGGACTGCGTACAGGAAAAAAAAAAAAAGTTACATTATTTGAGGGAATTCCATGGTGGTTCAGTGGTTAGGACTATGTGCTTTCACTGCTGAGGGTATGGGTTCAATCCTTGGTTGGGGAACTAAGATCCCACAAGCTGCACAGTGTGGCCAAAAACAAAAAAAAAGTGTTACATTATTTGAGACTTTTACGTTAGAAAATGTCTTTATTATATCCTAATATTTTATCAATACTTCGGTTGAGTATAGAATTGTATGTTAGAAATTATTTCCTTTCAGTATTTTGAAGACTTTGCTTCATTATTCTCTAGCTTCTGGCACTACCTTTGAGATGTCTTAAATCATTATTACTCCTAACCCTTTGTATGTGATTTTTTTTTCTTGAAAGCTTTCAAGGGCTTCTTTGCCTCAGTATCCTGAAGTGCCATGATGATGGACCCTAGCATATGTTCATTCATTGCTGGGTAGTTGAGGAAAATTTCAATCTGAGGTGGTTGCCAGGGGTTGAAATTGAAGAATTTCTAGTTAATGAGCATAAAGGGTTTTTTTTTTAATGATTTTTTCCAATTTTTTTAAAAAAAATTACTTATTTATTTTTTTGCTGTGTTGAGTCTTCATTGCTGAGCACGGGCTTTCTCTAGTTGTGGCGAGCGGGGACTACTCTTCGTTGCGGTGCATGGGCTTCTCATTGCAGTGGCTTCTCTTGTTGCAGAGCACGGGCTCTAGGCACGCGGGCTCAGTAGTTGTGGCTCGTGGGCTGTAGAACACAGGCTCAGTAGCTGTGGCGCACGGGCTTAGCTGCTCCGCAGCATGTGGGATCTTCCCGGACCAAACCTGTGTCCCCTGCATTGATAGGCGGATTCTTAACCACTGCGCCACCAGGGAAGTCCCGAGCATAAAGTTTTAAGTTCTACATGAATTCAGTTTACGGGAATAAATTCTAGAGATTTGCTGTACAATATTGCATCTACAGTCAACAGTATTGTGCTCTATATTTAAAATCTTGTAAAGAGGGTAGACCTCATGTTGTGTTCTTACCACAATAAAAAACTTAAAAAATGCCTTTCTCACAACACTGTGGTGAGAGTTAAATGGCAGAATGCTATAAAGCACTTGGTCTGTAAACAGTACTTACTATTGTTGTTCTTATGGACTGGAGTCTACAAGCAGGAAAAAAAGAGGACCATGTCAATAGGCTAAGCTTGAGAAGAAGAGAACCTACATTAAGGTAAGGTAACCATGAGGATGGAGAGAAGAGGGCAGATATAGGAGGTGACATTGCACCACGACAAGCGAAGTGCGTGTGGTGGGTGAAGAAAAGGAGGAATCAAAGATGACTCATGCAGTTGTGACCTCTATTATTAGCAATAAATGTAGAAATATCACATGATGGCATTTCAGGCCAAAATGATGACTTCCTTCACTTAGTGGTGATAAGGAAGTGTCATTGGGAAATTATCATCTGACAACCCCAGAGACACTGGTTAAGACTTCACTGGTGTTTGATTAAGCTATTGAGATGGGGAAAGTTGTTTGCGTGTGTTGAACTCAGGAAGCATTTATCTAGCAATGGTGAACTACAGCTTAAAGAAGAAAAGCAAAGATCACAAAAGCTGCATTAATAGTTTATCTCATAGGGACTTCCCTGGTGGTCCAGTGGGTAAGACACCGCTCTCCCAGTGCAGGGGGCTGGGGTTCGATCCCTGGTTGGGGAACGAGATCCTGCATGCATGCCGCAACTAAGACAGGGGGCAGCCTAAGTAAATAAATAAATAAATAAATAATGTTTTCTACTTAAAAAGAAAAAAAAAATTGTCTCATAGTTTATCCTGCAACGTGTGCAGACCTGGCGGTTTTAGCTCCCAGACTCCTTGCTATGGACACCCTCGTTTGTCTGATACTGCTCATTTGAGCTTTGCATTGTATTCTCAGTCAAGCCCCCTTATGAGGACTCTCTGATATCACCCTGTAATGTTTTTTTTCTTTCTGGGGGAGAAATAGATGAAATCAGTGAGCTGTGACTAATATCTATTGTGCTTAATCAAGCGTCTGTGTGCTCATTCCCCAGAAGAGAAATATACATTATTTTGCAGCAAAGGAAGAGAGCAAAATTCCCTGTCTAAAGTCCCTCTTTGGCTGGAAATCATGTCAGCTTACTTTTAAATGTTCTGATTAAAAAGAGAAAAAGAAAACTGACCTTGAGGGTCCTGAATTAGGTAGCGGCCTTGTGTGATAAATACACAGTCACCTCTATGTGAAGGGAATAAAGTCTGTATGCTGGCTGAGTCCTGGCTTCTCTTCTCCTTCCTCTGGAGTCCTTCCCTGGAAGCCTGGGTTTCCTGACAGTGCCCAGCCCATAGCAGGCCTTCAACTAATACTTGTGGAACAATATCAAAGCATCTCCTTCAAGCAGTATAGGAAGTTTTCCCTTCTGCACTGCCAGCTCCACTAAATCTATCCTTGGTCCCTGCTGGCACTCCCTCCACTAATTTCTTGCCCTCTGCCAGAAAGTTCACCTCTTCTGGTGCCATATCACCCCTTGCATTCCTTGAGGAACACTTCTGCCTCAGCTATGTGTGGGGATACCACAATGGCCTGTTAGTACATGTCACAGGCCCAATAACCCGAGTCACAGGGGTGGGAATATACTCCTGGAATAAACCTAACTCAAGAATCCCTACAGACAAAACTGCAACCAGAATGCTGTATGCCCGTTAAGTTTTGCTGCAAATAGGCAAAGCCAGCTTTAAGATAATGCTCTGTTTTAAAAAACGTTGATTCATTCATTCACTCTTGGCCACATTCCTTAAAAAAATATCTGCTATGGAGGGACACAAAACCTGGCAAGTTTGTACTTAGAGATCTGTACTGTCTTTACAACCTGCCCCACTGTACTGCACAGTAAGGATCTTGACCACAAATTTCCTCATGTCAAATGAAATAAAGATAGACTTACTGTCATAAATGGTCGTTCCTGACCTCCTGGTGCTGCAAACAGTTGTCTCTCTCAGGGCTGTTTCTCCAGAGGTTTGAGTTGGATAGGGGAAGACCTGGATCCATTTGGGGAAGCTATCGACCATGATGGTTTCCTTGAAGTCAGTCTGGATTCTTGATGGAGCTCTTGGGGCCGCCCTCCCGAAAAGGAGGGACCCAGGATAGTTTGCTTTGGCAGGCTGATATGTAATCCATTCTCTTACAGTCTTTTCAAACCTTAAGTACAATTCTAGGCCATTTTGAGTGATTCCTTCAGTCAAATCATCTTGGATGTCCTGCAGGATAGGTAGTTTTTCCATAAAAGACATCCTTTCCAGGGTAGAGAATTCTGCTGACATCTAACAAACTGGGTTCCACAGGTAGTTTGACCACTGCTCCCCGCGCATCCAGTTAGGTGTCATATGAGTCATTTGACAACCTGAGCAGAGCTGATAGCTCAATGAGGTGCTTCAGGGAGCTCTGCTAATGTGGTTGGATGGATATGTAATAAAGCAAGTATAGTAAATATGTTAACGGTAGAATCTAGGTATTGGGTATATGCATGCTCATTGTATAATATTTGCTATTAGAAAATTTTCATAATGAAATGTTGGAAAAAAGAAAAAAATTCCCTCAAAGTGTCTGGTGCTGTCAGTGGTGATCAGCTGAGATCTTCATCACTACCTCTTACTCTGCCAGGTGTTCAGAGAAGCAGGTGGGCCTAGGAAGGGGAACAGCATGAGTGGCAGAGCAGGCCAAGTCTCAGAGATACTTGCTGAGGGAAACAGGCAAGTTTCAGAATGATGCCTAAAGCATGACGCCATTTATGTAAAATAGAAAAGCAATTATAAGTAGTTGTATGTGCAGATAGGGTGGCATCAAAAAAGGCTAGAAGGACACACACCACATGCTCACAACAATTACTTCTAGAAGGTGGTCCAAAGATTTTACTCTTACCTGCCATACTTTCAAAATTTGTAGGCAATGCAGCCATATGTTACCTAAATAATTAGAAATTAATTTCAAAAGAGAAAGTAAACTAGAACATGGGTTTGGGGATGCAACAGATCTCTTCTGAATTCCAATTAAGCTGCATATTGTATCTTTGGGCAAGTTAGCCATTTTTGTGTCTTACTTTCCTTATTTGTGAAATGAGTTAATACTATTTTATATTACTGTTGTTTTGAAGATTGAAAGTGTTATATAAAGTGGATGGTACCTAGCAGATAGCCCGTAAGTGGTAACTATTATTATCACTGAGCCTGGAGCACAAACCTTCAGTGCTATATTCATAGAGACATAATTAATGATGTGGCTTGTGCCTGTGAACAATACAAATTGCCCTGCAACCGACATAGTGGAGAAATTCCCAGCCTTGGCCATAACACAAGGGATATCTCCATCAGTTTGTGCTCAGTTGTCTTTTGTAGAACATAATGTACTAACATAATGAGCAAAGAGTACCTACTGTCATTCAGGATTTTGTGATTGAGGCTAGCTCTGACTCCATGTGATACATTCTTGGTAAGAAATGGGAGTTTGTGGGACTCCCCTGGTGGTCCAGTGGGTAAGACTCTGTGCTCCCAATGCAAGGGGCCTGGGTTCGATCCCTGGTCAGGGAATTAGATCCCACATGCATGCCACAACCAAGAGTCTGCATGCTGCAACTAAGTCCACACACTGCAACTAAAAGATCCCGCATGCCGCAACTAAGACCCAGTGCAGCCAAAATAAATATTAAAAAAAAGAAATAGTTTTTGCTTCTGCTATCCACGAATATAGTTGCAGAAGTCATGTTTGTTTGACATTCTAGGAAGTGTCATCAGGCTGAGAGAGACTTCTTGGAAAGAGCTCATATTTCTCAGATACTAAAGTCAGCAGGTCATACACGGGAGGATGTGGGAGAACATGATTGTCCTCAGGAAGGCTTGGATCTATTGTGTTGCTTCCAGACCAGCTACACCATGAATTACAATATGCCAGAGAGAATCTCTGGTAAAATATTAATGGGTCAGCCTGAGAGGGTGATGCTGGAACTCTGATTCCACATTTCTTGTTTCTCTTTGACATTCAACATACTGAATATAGGAGCTTCTAAGAGTTAGTGCAGCTACATCATTCTTACTTGGATGACTGAAACAGCTTTCTGTTTGTGTATGATTTCCACTCTCTCTAATCAATTCTCTGCAATGCCACCAGTTTTCATTTTGAGAGCCAATAACCCCTACTTAATTAAAATCATGTAATAGCTCCTATGAGAATAGCTTTTAGGGGTATCTTCACATCCTGATCTTTCTTGCTCCGAAGAACATCGCTCCACATGAATGGGCCTTGGCAGCCATGTTTGTGTTAGTTGATGTTAATTGCTTACATGGAGGTGGACACCTGATACAAACTTAGCCCATCTGGAATGGAGATGGAGAGATGCTAGTCCGAGGCTGGTTGCTAGAACTAAAGCAATGTACAAAGGGAATATGGAAGGCTTGAGTGATAAACAGAAAGGCAGAGATAAGACTGGAGAAGTTAGGTATCTATGTTTCTGACAGCTTTCTTGCTCTTGGCCCAAGCCCCTTTGAAGCTCAGCCGTGTTTCTGCTTTTGGATTCTAGGTGGTTTCTGTACATCCTGGACTACGAGAGAAGTCCCTGCAGGCCTTCTTCTATGTATGAACTATGAGGACTGACTGCCAGTCCAGAATATGGTTGTTTCTTAAGAGCCTACCTTTGATAGGTCCAAATTTCCTCATCAACCCACAGTCCAGCAGGGGTGGCCCCTCAAGGTGACCTGTCCCCCACCCCCAAATATAGATGTCGGAGCAAAGACCTGATCTACAGAGAGTCACAGACACTATAGAGCCCACGGCCCCATGGAGAGGAGACAGAGAGTGAATTGGAAGGTGACATCTCGACTAAGGTTCAGTTCCTGAGAAGCCTGCTTGGATTCTCTGAGATAGCCCCATATTCTTACAGCAAATTTCCTTTTCTTAAGCTAGCTTGAGTGGGTTTTGGTTTGTTTAGTTTTGATTTTCAAGTAAAAAAACTGACACCAAGGTTGGGGGAGCCCAGTGATGCTACAGAGTTGGGGTAGACAGGGGTGGTTACTGTGGGGGGCTGGCGGTCTGGGGGATGAAGTGGAAAAGCAGCTGGCGATGTCTCCACTGGTGATCCCAGGCCTCGTGCCTTCTGCTGGATGAAGGTGGCCCAACACCGTATCAGAATGTGACCACTCCTTGGGGTCTTGAGTAAAAGTACAACAGTAGAGACAGACTCAGGTTGAAGGGGCAGAGCTGGAAGCAGATTTAGTAGGTAGAGATTGTCTTCCCTCTTTAACCCTTTCTTTCCAACTCCTTCCCACCCCTACCATAGAGAGATTTTGGTAATACGCATAATAATGCATTGGAGTTATATTGTGAGACATGGCCAATTAGCAAGATGTTAGTATTGTAGGTTCCCCAGTCTTATGAGTAAGAATTAAAGCCTCTTCCAACATGGCTCTGTAAGAACCTTCCCCTTGGTAGAAAAGATAGAGGGGATCAATGGCAGGGAAAAGGAAGAACAGAAAGAGAAAAGTCTCCCAGATGCCTAAGAGAGGCATGGGGACTCTGCATGAACTGAATACTGGAGAGGGACTCAGTGGGAAAAGCATAGAGGTATTTGGCACCATACAGGACTCTGTGTGTTTGGGTACATGTGACAAATCCTTATTTACTAACATCTGTAATATACCTGCTACGTACCCAGTGCTTTAAACATATTAACCATACAAGGGGTGTTGTTTTCTTCCTTTAGGAGATGAAGAAACTGAGGCGTAGGTATTACATAACTTGCCAGTCCTAAAATGAGAATGATTTATTTACAAGTAGAAGTAGAGGTAGGATCTGAACAGTGGCCAACAGAATCTATAGTCCGACTTTCTCCACCAATCGTGCTGTTTAGTTTATGCTAACTGACATAGTTTCAAAATACCAATATAAAAGGATATGGAGTTTGGGACTTCCCTTGTGGTCCAGTGGGTGAGAATCCGCCTTCCAACGCAAGGGATGCAGGTTTGATCCCCGGATGGGGAACTGAGATCCCACATGCTGCAGTGCAACTAAGCCTGTGCGCCACAACTACCGAGACTGCATGCTCTGGAGCCTGCGTGCCACAACTAGAGAGAAGCCTGCACGCTGCAACTAGAGAAGCCTGTGCACTGCAACAAAAGATCCCACATGCCTCAACGAAGATCCCACGTGCTGCAACTAAGACCCGACACAGCCAAATAAGTAAATAAATACTTTTTATAAAAACTTGCTAAAAAAAGGATATGAGGTTTAAGTGAATACTGTAATGTTTCTGCTTTTAATATCACTGCAAACATACAAGAACAAACAACTTATGAAATCATTCTCAAAGGTTTAATTAAAATCCATATATCATTTAACATGTATAGATGTTTAAACTCTTTCAGTGATTCATATATTTTAAAATCCTTTTGCACATTTTGAGGCTAACTTCATGCTAGAAATCTACAAATGTACAGCTTAACACAAAAATACATTCGGAGTCCATTCCAATGCAAGTTTAAAACACTTTAATTGAAGACAATGTAAAGATATTTATAAACCAAAAACTACAAAATGAGCACATAAAAGTCTTCCCTTTTGAACTTTTAATAAAATACTGCTCTGTATAAGATCTAATGAAAAATTCCGGTTACTTATAAAATACTTATGTGAGGAAAGAAAGGAATTAAGATATATATATGTATGAGTTATACTTACTTACATTGTTTAAAAGAACAAAACTTTGGAACACTCTGATGATATAGTACACTATCTATTACTCATATATCAAAATAGATGAAAACACTCAAAGAAGCAACTGGGTGCAGGCAAAAGAAAATGTATGACACTTCAGGCAAAAAAAAGCCCCCAAGCTCCAAAACAAACAAAAAAGTCCTTTAACTGTAAGGGAAAGAAAGGAATAAGAGAACTTAAAGCAAACTGAGGACCAAATTCTCATTCTTTATGAGAAAACAGTATGAGGATTTGGCTCAAATTACTAAAACATCTACAGAAATTTAATTATTTGGCCTGGGCAATTTAATAGTATACCAATTGCTGAAATAATAGCAATAGGTGTACTGTTGAAAAAAAATTAATTTTTACAGGTTTAACTACGTAAAACTTTATCTGTTGGAAACCAGAGTCTCCATCATGAATTGCACTTGAGATGGCTGAATGCGATTGAGCAAGGCATTACTGCTGGTTCACTCTCTCTCTCTCTCTCTCACACACACACACACACACACACACACACACAAAGCAGCTATGGATTGGTGATATTCTTAACTATGAAAACTATTTTATACCTGTCTTTTTCTCTCCTTCTAAACAAAGGATAAGTGGTGCTGGAGTTAAGTCAGTGAAAATTCCACCTGCCCCCATTCTGTCTGTCTCGCCGCTGTCTCATACTGCTCCCTGGCAGAAGATGGAGTGGTCTGATGGAAATCTGAACCAGCTCTGTCTGAAACACATTCATTTCTGGAATTTTAAGCATTATCCTAACTAGGAAAGGAAGCTCCTGCAAAAAAACACTGTTTCACTGACAAAACTTATGAAATAAGAACACTGCCAGTTTGAGTTCTATATCACTGTCTCTAAAAAAAATAAGGGAATTTCTGTGATTCATTTCTTTTTAAAGGTTGAGAATGTCTGTCATGGTCATTTCTCTCCAATAAATTAATTCTCCTCCACAGTAAAAACACAATTTGGAAGCCAGATGGTACTAAGAAATATAGCAAACTCAAAAAGCTGGGAGATTGTACACAGTTGCTTTAAAAAAGAGGCTCTGGACAATGAGATGAAGCATATTACAATGAACTTCAAAGGACAGCTGGACAGTCCTAGCTATCTTAAAGGTAAAAATTAGACAACCACTATGAAAATGTATGATTTATTAATACAAATAAAACAGATGATTTAAAAGTGAGTGAATACTAGTATGTATAAAATAGATAACTAGTAAGAACCTGTTGTATAGCACAGGGAACTCTACTTCACTTTGCTGTACAGTAGAAACCAACACAACGTTGTAAAACAACTATACTCCAATTAAAAAAAAAATCATAAAAAAAATGAGTGAATAAAAAAGACCCTGCAACTTATCTATTTCCTTGAGCTAGAAAGATATAGTCTAAAAATGCAGTGTTGGATGGGTCTTATTTAACTGTTTCCTTCTTCCAACTGCCTCCCTCTCTGACCCCTCCCCCCAAAACCTAGATTAGTTTGAAAAATATCAGTCTAAAACCAAAGCAAGTACCTGATTATAGAAAAGGAAATAAAAAACAAAAAACCTGCATCAGGAGTTTTTCATCTCTCCCACCAACAGGAAAAAAAGATCTCCTTATCTTTTTAGTTCTAAAAGAACTACTTATCCCTCTGAAAAGCAAGGAAAGTCTTAAACTGAAACCAAGATACAGAGGTGAAATTAATTTTTCAGGCAACTGAGTCTCAGACGTTTAAGACGTGAGTCTACATGATGTTTCAGTCAATTAATACAGTCTATCTGTAAAATTATAAAGCTCAGGTAATGTAGGAAATGGTGAAAAGGAACAATGAGACTGAAGGACCAATCTTCAAAATTCACTTAATTTGCTCAAAAAAAAAAAAGAAAAAAAACTTTATTGAACAAAGATATTTAGAAATAATGTTTCAGCGAGGAGAAGAAGGTTTAAATAGATTTAACTGCTCTTAGTACGTGGAAACATGAAGTATTTTGGGGAATCTGATCCTCTGTGCCCTGTACAGCCCATGGTTTCCACAGAAAGGCCACAACAGACTCAACAGTTGAATGGGCGTATTTCTAAACTTCGGGGTATTCTGAGTCTGCACCATCCAAAAAAGGAAAAACTGTAAGTTTCCCAGTCTATTAGTGGATCTAGTCTCCTCAAGATTGTCATGAGAGATTAAAAACAGTCTCTGCCTCTTACATCCTCCCCAGAGAGGGCACATCTACTGCTCTCAGGTCCACATTTAGAATAGGTGTACAAGGTGAAGAGAACATAGATGAATGCCTGACACTATCTAGTCATTATGGAGCTCTCTCCCATTTTAATCTCTCTTTAGTCTTGACTTTTAGAATAATACATTTTTTAAAATGAGAAGAAAGAATGAAAAGAAAACACTTTTACTGCCTATCCACCTAGAATTGTCAGCTTGCTTTGCTTGAATACTGAGGAAACATCCGTATATGGGTTCAGCGGCACTGTGCTTACCGAAATTTCTCTTGGAGTTTTCAGAAGACGGCACGTGCTCCTTCTTCTGGGCTTTAAAAAAGATGTGGGCTGTACATTGTTTATAGAGTGGTCACAGAGCAATGATGAGTGAGGCAATTCTTGAATGCTGGAGTTTGTAAAGTTACATAAGGTGAAAAATATTATACACTTTAAAGTAGTAAGAGGTTGACATAATCTTACCGTCACAATTTAACTTTTTTGTACTGTATGCCCCAAACAGATGTTCCCTTAAAAAAAAAAAAAAAGGTCGTGAGACAATAAGGACAAACACTGAGAATTACTTGAGCCTCATTACTCAAGATCCCATTACAGAGAAACAAATATTCCCCAAAAAAGAAATTCTGGGAACCAATGAACATCTGAATCTAGGAAAATTAATAGAAAATAAAATCACAGAAACTCACATGACTGTGATAAATGACAGATAATGAACATTTATCTCTTACACTAAAGGCACGACTAATATACAAATATCCTATTAACATTTAGAGAAACTCTAACATTTAGCAGTTAGAGAAAGAAATCCATTTAATTCAGTACTAGCATTTTTAAAAACAAACAAAGACTCATAGCAGAGTTTTCAATGAGCCAAATGAAACTAAATATAATCATAATCAGTTCCATACAAAGATTGTTGTTCGTACTTTTAAAAAAGTATGATAACTTACTTCCTTAAAAATACAAGCATATCACAAAAATGAAAGCACAAACATATATATAAAAACTCAGGCCCTGGTACCACTGAGACATTTTCATAAACTCTAAAATAATTTCAACAGCTACAGCTTGAACAATACACACCCACACGTGACATGCAAAGACAAAACGCCAGAGTCCCTGGGCAGTTCAGCATAAAGCTAAAAATATGGAACGAGAATGAGACGGGCACTTGTCATATAAATAATGTACAGTATACACTGATGGTGCTTGTGCACACCTTGTTATTTTTAAAAAATTTAGAATTTCATCAGTTCCAGGAAGCACTACACATGGACCAACAACGGAGCTCTCATGTATGTTTAAGTAAGCAGGTAAAAAGCTATACAAATTGATAACACAATTTATTTTAATTAACATGATTAATATTTTGTACTTTATTCTATTAGAAGATTAATTTGTAATCATTATACCCTGCAGATTTTGAAACTTAATTTTATTAGAAATTACTAATGCTGGTTCTTGAATAATCTAAAAAATTGTAATTATTTACTCAAATCTAGATTGCTATTTATAATTCTAAGCAGTTAAATGAAATATTCTGATCAGTATTCTGAAGTTGCTTTGGTACAAAATTGAGAATAAAGCAAAACTGGCAGCACCACCACAAGTGTGATCACTTCACAACAGGTCCAAAGGACCCTCAGATATAATAAAACCTAAGTTAAAATACCTATAAATAAGAGCCATTCTCCTGACACTTCTGTTACATCATTAAAAAGAGAAATAAAATCCACATTCAGTAAATTATACTTGAGGCCCAATTTTCATGCTCCATTTAATTATCCCTCAATGATAGTGTAAAAAATGTTTATAATTATTGCAATATGATGTCTAATTCATAGTTTAGGATGCTTCTAATGATGAGGCCAATGATTAGAGTGGTACATCTGAATGCTTAGTCCGTTGATATTATTTTAAAACAAGGTTGAATTTAGTCTTTTTTTACAGCTTTATTGAGGTATAATTGATGTAAAACAAATTGCACATACTTAAGATGCACAATTTGATGTATAGTCTTTTAAATAGCATGAAAAGTGCCTGACAACTAAAAATTTAAAAAATTTTAATTGAAATATATTGTTTTAAAATAGTACACTGTAATTTTTTATGAGACACAGATATGGATTTATAAAAAGGTGGGAGGAAAGGAATGAAATTAACTTAATTCCAAGTACAATTTATTCAGAAGGTTTAGAAACTCCAAAATTGACAGCCAGTTTTCTTGATTTTCTTCTTGAGGAGCTTGGTGTTGATTTATGGTGAGACATACTATGGCCTGGGGAGGCAGCTTCAACTTGAAAAGGAGACGCAAGTTGAGTAATCTGAGGGGACTTGAAGGAAGCTGATAAACTCTCCTGTGGAATCACTTTGGTGACATCAGAAGATGCTGACTGGCTAGTCTGAAGTAGGGTGGCTTGACAACTCTGGGCATCCTTGTTCTCAAAATTCTTTTTGTTTGCAACCCTTTTTTTAGTTACCTTTGAGGAATAAAAGCATCATTAATTAACAATGTAGACCAAAAAAGCTAGTGTCAGAAAATACCATAAACCATGCTGCTAATACTTGTCAATCACTGCTGACTTGTGACTTCCACTTATAACCTCCAAACCAGACTTTAGAAATTCAAGGAATATGGTTACAAATAAAATATTTAAAAATTATCCATAACTTAAATATAAAGAAAATTGATATTCCTGATTTTAAATCCCTTTGTTCTAGAAAAGGATGTTATTACTTGTTGCAATTATTATTATCTATTAGAACACAAACTCAGATAGCAGGGAACAGGTCAGACTGGTCACCACTGGTCAAAATATATTCTCAGTACCCAGACCAGTACTGAATGGACCTCTAGTTGGCACTGAATAATTACTGAATAAACAAAATTTTATCAATGGTCTTTGAGCAGTGAGAAACTAATTCTGTTAAAAAAATATAATAATTCTCTTTCAGGTCTCACCTGTAGAGGTATGAACTGATTGTGCACACCAGCTGGCATTCCTCCAGCCATGGGCATGGTCCCAGCATATGAAGTATGATGGAAGGGCTTCCCAGGAACTGGCACTGGTGGTGCCCATGGCATTGAGCCAAAGAGATGAGATGATGAGGGCATTATATTAGCTGTTAAAAATTATGGAAAAGCTGTTTTAGTAAAATGGTATCATAAAAGCCTTGAAATTTAAGACCTCCTTCTGCTACCCTTTTTTGGCTTTTTTTGCTTTGGCAAAGGGCACATACACTTAACTTCTGATTACCCTTGCTTACAATGTTCAACCTCAGGAGCCCCTTAAGGACTGTGAATCATCTACAGAAGTCAGCTTATCATTATGCTGTCTGGCCTACGAAGGCCAATAGTACCATATACTGATATAAGCTTTAGGAATATTTGTAATAATATTTTAAAAAATAATAAAAGGGTCATGAAACTGTCCCTTGGGGGAGAAAAGCCAGGGCACAAAGAGAGAAATCTTAAGAATCTCACCTGCCCCCAATGCTAAGTTGCTTCCATAGTGATCCCAGCCTACAAAAAAACCAAAAAAGCTTAAGTCTTGAAATCTGATCACTTTCATATAACAGTAGAATCTTTCTCCCTATTCTAATATTTGTAATTCAAGAATTTTTAAAAAATTTACATTTTCTTATTAAAAGCACATTGAATCAGTGGTTCCCAAGACTGATCTGTGTATCTGAATCACATAGGGAACTTATGAAATACAGATTCCTGGGCAAGGCTCCAGACCTAGTACATCAGACTCTGAGAGGCCCAGTAATCTGTATTGTTAATAAGCTCCACAGGTGATTCTTCCACAGTCAGCACCAGTGCAACATTTGGGAACTACTGCATTAAACAATGACAATTGAGACACCAGCACATTGCCACCAAAGAAGGTATGTACTGTGCTCAAACCTTCTTTTTAAAGAGATAAAAAGGCAGCCAGAATTATAAGACAGTATAGCTTAACTAAAACTCAGCTACTTAAAAAATGTTTGGATCAGGAGAGAAGAATCATAATATATTTCAATGTTATGAATTACACATGTAAAAATTCCAGGATAAAGAACAGTCTTAATACGAAACACACTAGTAAGATTTAGAAAGTTATGTGCAAGTTTGGTGGCAGTTATAAGACTAAGAAGACCTATTTAAAAGATGCTATAGTAATCTTATGCATAGGTCAACTCAACCATTTCCCAAAATCACTGTCCTAAATATAAAATGTATTTTTCTCCATTGGGACCCTTTCATACCGTAAAGTGGAAATCTATAAAATAACTTTAAAATCTTAATCTGATGCATAAGTTGTTTTCTCCTGATTAACATTCAAATCTCATGGCTTTTATATCATATATTATTATTGGAACACTGGAGAGCACAAAACCAAAAGAACTCCAATTAAACTTTAAAATTCTTGGTAGGTATGAATACACTAATAAACATGATATAATAATGAACGTAAACATAATAATCAACATTAAAAAGGTAAAATATCAAGCTATAAAATATCAATAATAAATGGGAAAACAATCATTTCTTTTAGATAATATATTCTCATAAGACAAATCCTTTTTGAGAGAAGCTTGTGGGTAGACCTTTAGGTAACCTGCATGAACTAATTACTTAAAATTAATTGATATATAGTTGCTGGATTCATTTTTGAAAGTGAAAAAGTAGTTAAATTAGATTTTCCAGGTTATAGTGGACTTACTACCTTGAGCTATATGAAAACTTCAGATCCACTGTGTCATAAAGATTTTATGCCTACACATTGTTTATACAGGCAAAGGAACGCCAGTGTAGTACAGTAACAAAACTGTGGGCTTTGTAATTAGATATATTTGCTTTTGAATGCTACTACTGCTACTTAGTAACTTATGACCTTAGACAAATTGCATTTTTAAACAAATCAAAGTAAAGATAATTATACACATACATATTGTAATAAAAAGGGTTTTCAACATAATATAGCAGATATCCGGTCCATCCCAGGTTTAACTGTTTTAGCTGTTTATTTCCAAACTGTTCAATAATTTGCTTATACTGCTAGTTGATTTTTCAATTTTAGGCATTTTTAGACTTCCTGTTATGATAGATCAAAATTCAGTTCTTTCATACCACCCCTCACTACTTACCCTGTCCTCCCAATGTAAGTATATTACAATGTTTGTTTAAAATTATAAAGTGTTTATGATATGTGACTGTATAAATATTATTACTGCAAAGCCAAGTAGGGTACTCTGATTATGTTTCTTTTTTTTTTGTAAAACTTAAAAAAAAAATTCTTTTAAGAGTAATTATCTTTTAAAAGCTCTTTAGTCTTCTATGTACCTATCCTTAATGTGAGAGAATATTAAGAAACATACATAGAGTAAGCTCAAAATCCCCTCCGCTCTTCATTTCCCTCATCACCAAGGGCAGTTTCTTTCAAATCCACAGCTTCTTATTCCCTTCATCTCTGTTTTTGCTTCCCACACCTCCCCCAACTCCCTACAACCAACCCCCGCCCCCCCCATCCCTGTGTTTTTGATGTCTACCTTAAACCCAAACTCATGCGTTGGCAGCTACTGGGCTGCCCAAAACGGAGAACAGTCCTACTCTATCTAGCCACACTAGAGACTGTAGGAGGGCAAATGGTATTTTTAGATGAACCTGCAGACTCTGGTTTCAGGCTTACTTCTCACAACTCCTTAAATTACCTAAGCATTTAGGTAATTTTTTTTGTTTCCTCAAAATGATGCTTCTTAAAAGAACTTTCCAAAAACAATATAATTCAATAACTAATATTGAAAAGAGCAAAATACCTTACCAGTAGGTTGGGGAAAAACTGGAGGAATGGTTCCAGGTGGTACAGCAGGAGGATAACTTGGAAATATTGGTGGAGGCAAAGGGAAATTCACTCCTAAGGAGCCCTATGGAAGCATTTAAAAGTTATAAAACAATGCAACAAAAACATCCAGAGGGATTAATTAAAGAGTTAGTAGAGAATTCATGGACAGTTCTCACCAATTGTTGTAAAGCAAAAAGTGCAGCTTTTTCCTTGGCTTCATTTTCAGAATGGCACTGTGGCCCATGTACCAGTAAGCCGTTAGATAATTTTACCTGGCAAACTGTCATTGTCTAAAAAAAAGAACATGAATGGTTATGAAGTTATCTGTCCAGGAAGTCGACCTCCTCCTCCAAAGCTTAGTTTAAACAAATGGAATAATTTCATCTAACATTTTGTAAAAAAAAATTTAAGAATTCAAAAAGGGACTATCAGCTTAAGTTCTGGTTTATGATGCAAAAACTACAATTGTTGCCTTATCTTTCAATGTTTACAAAGTTAAAATGATTTCTAAGCTAGCTGAAGGACCAACCATCATAATGTAAATGAAAGCCAGCAAAACTTTTTTCTTTATATCTCGGATCAGGAAACTAGGTTTTCTACTTGTTTTGTATGTAAGATTTTATTGGAACACAGCCAAGCCCACTCTTATGTATCACCTATGGCTGTTTTCATACTGGAATTGTAGAGGTGAGTAGTTGTGACAGAGACGATATGGCCCACAAAGCCTAAAATATTTACTATCTGGCCATTTATAGAAAAAATCTGCTGACCCCTGCTTTCCACCATCCTTTACAAAGCACATATTTTGCTAATATGAATTAACTGCTAAAATTTAAAAGACTCAGAGGTTCTGACTGATTTTATATTTACATTTAAATGATAACTCTTTACAGTATGCGCTTTTCTTTTATAAAAAAGATTTAAAAAAATGTTACTTTTTCAAAAGGTAGCCATTTTTATGTAGTATTATTAGTTTAATCATGCTTTCTGCTTTAGGTGAGAATGTGTCAAGAATCTGGATGTAAAAAGGAGAAAACAGCCTTCCTGCTGTGGTTCTCAAGGTGCAGTATGGGGATCCTGGAGGTCCTTGAGTCCCTTTCTGGGGATCCTTGAGGTTCAAACTATTTTTATTATAATATGAAAATGCTATTTGCCCTTTTCACTCTCATTTTTTCATAAGTATACAGAGAACAAAAAGTTCATTGATATAATTTCAGATTCTACATTGCACTAACTTTTAAGAAAATACCATGTTTTAATGTAGTATCAAAGAATATCCACAGTTATATGAAAAGGCTATTAAAATTTTCTTCCTTTTTCCAACTATCTATTTGTGTGAGGCCAGATTTTCTTCATATATTTCAACCAAAACCACGTATTACAAGAGATTGATAGTAAGAAGCAGATATGAGAATCTAGCTTCTCTATTCAGCTAGAAGATGGATAAGACTTGCAAAAATGTAGAGCAATGTGACTCTTCTCATTAAATTTTTTTTGAAGTCTTTTTTTTTTTTTTTTTTTTTTGTGGTACGCGGGCCTCTCACCGTTGTGGCCTCTCCCATTGTGGAGCACAGGTTCCGGACGTGCAGGCTCAGCGGCCATGGCTCATGGGCCCAGCCACTCCGCGGCATGTGGGATCTTCCCGGACCGGGGCACGAACCCGTGTCCCCTGCATCGGCAGGCGGACTCTCAACCACTGCGCCACCAGGGAAGCGCTCGATGTCATTTTTAATTAACAACATTAAAAATTTTTTTCAGTTTTAATTTTTAATTTGGTAAATATGGATATAACACAAGTAAACAAAAGTTCTTTGGGGTCCTCAAAAAAAAGATGGGGAGTTTCTGAGACCAAAAAGTTTGAAAACTGCTGCTAGAGACGAAGATCCCTAGCTCTATCAGTCTGAAGAATCTTGCGAGGCTACCTGCTGCCCAGTTCCTCTACCAGTTTCTCTGAGGGGTCTGGTTATGCATAAATGGAAGACCCAGAGTGAGAGGTATTAATCTATGCTGCTCATAAAGTCAAAAAAATCAGCTCCACTATATTATTTCTAGCCAAAGATTTTCAGTCAATTTATTTAAGCTCAGTGTTCAATAAGTTATGTAAATGGAAGAACGGTAATATACAATACCTGTGGTGTTCTCAGAAAGGAGAAATCTGGTTGTGGCATTCCAACAAGGGAACAAATTCGAGAAAGTTCAGTTACTGGTGTGGACACAGGAGGAATCTGGCTGGCAGCAGGCCAGCACACACTGTCCACAGACTGAACATTATGGTACTCACTAGCACTGTGAGGCTTGTTCATGTAAGATGCTGCCAAAAAAGAGAAAAGGACATATCCACATTAAATGATATCTCAAACTATGCAATTATGGCAGGGCTTTACAGAATAGCAAGGAGGACATTGTTAAAAAGTGAGAAGAGGAATCTCCCATGAAGCAAATATAAGAACTATTTAGTTTTGCCTAAAATGACTAAATTCAATGAAGATTTTAAATGATTATAATTAATTACTGATATATAATTAAGACAAAGATTTAAAAATGTAAGTAGATGACTGCCAAAAATTAGCATTGTGAGAGATTAATGACTACTTAGTTATTCACAGGCAAAATCTAAACATGCAAATGGCTTTCTTGAGCTGATTTACAACTAATTCTTAAGTTCTGAGGCTTTAGCTTCAGTCTTCTCAAAATTCCATCCTATTTTCTGAGACACATGGATGAATGTTTCTTTTGCTCTAAAATAATGCTTCTTAAAAGTTTTTCTGAAATTAAGTCTTTTAAGTGCCTTTATTATGATATAAAAATTCTGAAAGTCCACATTCTTTATAATCAACAAACTCACCAACAGAACAAAAAGCACACCTCAGTGAAGAATGAATCTAAACCTCTTACTGTTACAGATTAAAAAAAAAAAAAAAGTGGGCTTCCCTGGTGGCGCAGTGGTAGGGAGTCCGCCTGCCGATGCAGGGGACACGGGTTCGTGCCCCGGTCCGGGAAGATCCCATATGCCGCGGAGCGGCTGGGCCCGTGAGCCATGGCCGCTGAGCCTGCGCGTCCTGAGCCTGTGCTCCGCAACGGGAGAGGCCACAGCAGTGAGAGGCCCGCGTACCGCAATTAAGTGGCTTGCCTGAAGTCACACATTAGTTCTGTTACATGAGCTGGATTCCGAGTTCATGACTCTAAGGTAGATGATATTTTTTACTATACTGAAGTATAGTAAAAGTTACTTGCTTTTGACAGTGGGACCATATTTATCCAATATTGTTTTAAAATTTTATTTTGCTCTATTTCAAGAGCATATCTGTCCCTAGGATAAATATTGTTTCCTGATAGTTACTGGAATTTTAAATTATTTATCCCAATACTCAGTGGAGTATAAATGAAGTTAGGTTCTGATTTTGATACTTAATAAACGCAGATTACCTTATTTCAAAATGTTTTTTACCTCTCTGAGAAACTTCTGTCCCCAACCTACTTTTACATGAGTCATTTTTCCTGGTAGGCTTTTGCAGATAATTACAGTCAAAATATTAAAGTACAGGGGATGCAGAAGGTAGGGGTAATGGTGGACATCTACTGAAATCCAGCTATGTGCCAGATGTTATGCTATAGGCTTTAGGTAAGTGCCCACTTTCCAGCGTGTGCCTCCATTAATTATTTTAAATTGATTTTACAGCTTCTCCTATTTTTATGTTGTTCAAGTTATTTTAACGTAATACTAATATCAATTATTCGCACCTATGATGTGTCAGACACAGTGCTAACTGCTTTATATATGTTATACAATTATCACAACCGTCATTTGCAATGTTATTTTGTAGATAAAAGAATTTATAGAAAAGTTAAGTAATGTATTTAAGTTACATAATCATTTTAAAATTACTGAGAAAAAGCTAAAATGTGAAAACCTTTCCAGGTTTGGGATCTCCAGAATGAGTATCTGTAATAGTATAATTTAAGTAGTCACAAGGAGGGACTTCCCTGGTGGCGCAGTGCTTAGGAATCTGCCTTCCAATGCAGGGGATGCTGGTTCGATACCTGGTCAGGGAACTAGATCCCACATGCATGGGGCCTGCTGGTCGCAACTAAGGAACACACGTGCCACAACTAAGGAGCCGGCGAACTGCAACTAAGGAGCCCACCTGCCGCAATTAAGACCCGGTGCAACCAAAAGAAATAATAAAATAAAATAAATAAAATTAAATTAAAAAAATAAACTTATTAAAAAAAGAAATATTGAAAAAAACGTCACAAGAAGACATTTAGGGACTACAGATCTATTGGTTACATAGTTACATTGTTATATAAATGACACAAGTATAAAATTATACTCTTATTTGTTACTCTTTTTTTTTTTTTGAGGGCCTCTCACTGTTGTTGCCTCTCCCGTTGCGGAGCACAGGCTCCGGACACGCAGGCTCAGAGGCCATGGCTCACGGGCCCAGCCGCTCCACGGCATGTGGGATCTTCCCGGACCGGGGCACAAACCCGTGTTCCCTGCATTGGCAGGCGGACTCTCAACCTCTGTGCCACCAGGGAAGCCCACGTTACTCTTAATTATACTTAATTATCTTTAAAAATCACATGATTAAAAAATAAATGAACTGGATTTTTGAAGTGATTGGTTATTAGTACTAGTACTTAGCTTACTTAATTTCTTACTTTGTTTAGGCTGTGAGGAAGATCCATATTCATCTCTTCTACTGGAGGAAACAGTGACCTCATTACCAAATTGTTTCATCTCATTCTTATGGTCCACAGTGTCAGAGCCATCAATTTTTAGAATTTCTTTAAGCATCCGAGTTCCCTTCTGTTTTGAAAATGATTGGTATGGAGATAGTAGGGATAAGGGAGAAAAGTTAAAAGCTACAGACCTTATTGATGTTTCTTTTAATAAGTTCCATTGTTAAAAATTATGATGATAACTACATTCAGATAGAGAATAAGGAAAATAAGAGTTGAAAAAAATTCACATTTCCTGGCAAAGAAACAATACTTATCATTCTGCTTAACTTTTGACCAAATTGTCTAGTGGCAATGTTTGAAAAGCAAGGGAGCTATGGTGGCTAAATTGCCCAGGGCAGCCCGATCTTTCTCACAGGATGACAATAATAATGCCACACACCAGTCTACATAAGAGAAGGTGTTTTAACTGTTGCACAGGGTATGTGTGGCTAACAGTAATGAAATTACCATAGTGTACAAGCTCTTACAAAATACGAACCATAGCAAATGACTGTGGTGACAAATGTTCTTCGCTTGGAGGCTCTTCATGATGAGATGACTGTACTTCATTTTCTTTGGAGATATTCAAGGATGCTAAGAAGTTCTCAATTCCAGGATTAGGCTAAAAGAATAAATATTTTGTGCATGAAGATGAAAGTACAAGGACACGAAAATAGCTCAGAGTTTTATGTACAAAAATGATCATTTAATTTTCACTCAATCTTCTTCCCAGGTGTTAAAGTTTGGGAAGAGAACTTGTATAAACCAGTCTTTTAGCTTATCAGTGGCATTTGGATAACTAGTTTCAACCTTTCGGTTTTCTGAGACTTCTGCACTCTCATTTCTCTTCAAAAGCTTAACATTACATTTGGCAGGCCCTTCAAACACCTGTAAGAGAGTACGAATGAGTTTTTGTGCAAATAAAATTATAATTCCGACTTAATAGTATTCTAAATAAATTGCTGCAAACTTTTTAATGTGTTATTTTCTCTTTTATACCATGAGAAAAAAGGGGGCCCATAAACTTGATGAGGGAAAAAATTCCATCTTTATTTTCATTAATTTCTAAATGAGACTTAGTATTCCCTTCAGTTATGAATGTAGGCAATAAAACACAATGGTGGTGATTCTAATGGTATTTCAATATTACTGGTTTTCTTTCAAATCTTATGTATTTTACTGTAGCATTAAAACTATTATTCTGAGAAAGAGTCCATAGGCTTCACCAAAGAGGTCCACGGCACAAAGAGTTTATGAACCCCTTCTCTAGAAGAAAGGAAATTATAGCATAAGAGATGACTCTGAAAGTCATGCAATTCAACCCTTTATTGGTATCTAAAAATTAACGGGCTGAGAACCTGTTATGTGCCAAGATATCTTCTAAGGTATCTCTTTTTTTTTTGCGGTACGCGGGCCTCTCACTGTTGTGGCCTCTCCCGTTGCGGAGCACAGGCTCCGGACGCACAGGCTCAGCGGCCATGGCTCACGGGCCCAGCCGCTCCGCGGCATGTGGGATCTTCCCGGACCGGGGCACGAACCCGTGTCCCCTGCATCGGCAGGCGGACTCTCAACCACTGAGACACCAGGGAAGCCCTAAGGTATCTTTTATAAATGTAATATATTATAGCTTATAAGAGATCTAATTTTTAAGAACTTTGTGTTATATAATATCCATATAAAATGCACGTAAGTGTACATAAATATTTTTAGACTTAAAATGTTTTTTTGACTATAAAATATATACATACTCCTTATCAAACAACAAACTATATAAAATAAAACATAAATGATCTCAGTTTCCCCCATTAACCTAACTCCACAGAATTAACTGTTAACTTTGCCATGTTGGTCCATATACTTTCATTGAATATACAAACATATTTCTACATATTTTATACATATAATGTACCCACATATATTCATATATGTAAGTATGTTTGTATGTATTTATGTATATACAGACTATATATAATGAGAGACACAAGTGATATATTTTTATCTCCATTTTAAAGATGAAGAAATTGAGGCTGTGAGAAGTGTAGTGAATTGCTCAAGGCCACCCAGCTGTTAAATGGCAGAACCAGAACTTCAGGTCTCTCTAGTTCCAAATCCTGGACTCCAGCTGTACAACCTCCCATCCAAGTGACTGACAGGCTCAGCAACCCTCCTGTCATGCACTTTATGAATCTGGCTGAAAGGGCTACAAAATTCAGTCAGATGCCACAGAGCCACCAACTACAATAAAAAGTGGGCTACTAGCATAGTGCAGGGAGATCAGCTCGGTGCTTTGTGACCACGTAGAGAGGTGGGATAGGGAGGGTGGGAGGGAGGGAGGGAGGGAGGGAGATGCAAGAGGGAAGAGATATGGGGACATATGTATATGTATAACTGATTCACTTTGTTATACAGCAGAAACTAACACACCATTGTAAAGCAACTGTACTCCAATAAAGATGTTTAAAAAAAAAGTGGGCTACTAGAAATGTGATTTTAAGAAGCTTACCTGCCTATTTGATATTTTTTGTGACCGACTCTCAGTTTTAGGACTCTTACACTCTTCTTTAACTAGAGACAAGAAAACAGAGATTTTGTTAAATGAAATTTGCTGCACATCAATTAAATTTACCAAGTATTTACCATAGCAAGGCACTGTCTAAAAAATTCACAGAATTCCAAGGAAACAAAGGCCCTGAACTTGAGGAACTTATAATTTAGATGAGGGTGAGAAGAGAAACTCACAGATGACAACAATAAGGGAAAAAGAAAGGTGGCATCTAACTGAGCCTTGCAGGACGGCAGGTTTCCAAAGGGCAGAATAAGAGGCTAAGTACTCCAGCAAAGGAAATAATAGGAGAAAAGATAAATAATAGTAGAAGCAGAAAGCAAGGAATATTTGTAGAACTAAAAACAGACCAGTTCTGCTGGAGGTTGAGGAGTATAATGCAGCTTAATTTAACTAGAGAAGCAGGCTGCAGCCACAATCTGCAAAGGACTGAAGACTATGGAATTACACTGGTAGGCAATAGGCACAATCACAGAAAGGTTTTGAGCTGGTAGGAATCTGATCAGAATTGTGCCTTAAGAAAATTATAGTATGGCAGTGGCTTATTAGCTAGGTAGAAGGAGTAAAAGACCAAGCAGGAAGCTATTTTAGTATTCCTGTTAAGGGGAAATGATGGGAACAGAAATAAAGTGAAAAGGATGGATTAGAAGAGGAAGAAGGAAAGGGAAAAAAGAAAAGAAGGAAGGAAGAAAAGGTGGAAGAAGGGAGAGAGGGAGAGACAACAGAGGAAAGAGAGGATGAGGAAAGAAGTAAGGGGAAGGGATGGAAGGGGGAGGGAGGGGATGGAATGAGAGAGGAAGGAAGGGACAAAGATGGGAAGGAAAGGGAAGAGAGGGAACAGAGAGGGGAAAAGAAAGGAAGAGAGGAAGGTAAGGAAGAATTCTTGCAAAAAGGAGGAAAATAAAAAGTGACACCACTGCTATTCAACATTGTACTGGTGGTTTTATCCACAGCAATTAGGCAAGAAAAATAAATAAAAGGCATCCAGACTGTATAGGAAGAAGTAAAACTATCTCTATTTGCAGAAGCCAAAAAAATTAGGGCAAATAAATAAGTTCAACAAGGTGCGAGGATACAAGGTCAATATATAAAAGTCAGTTTTATTTCTATAAATAGTAATGAACAATCTCCCCCCCACAAAATTAAGAACACAGTTCCACTGACAATAGTATTACATAGAATAAAATACTTAGAAATAAATTTAACAAAAAAAGTTCAAGACTTGTACACTGAAAACTACAAGACATCACTGAAAGGAGTAGAAAGGCTTAATATTGCTAAATGACAGTACTACCCAAAGTGGTCTACAGACTCAATATGATCCCTATAAAAATTCCAGCTGCCATATTTGCAGAAACAGACAAGCTGATCCTAAAATTCATATGGCAATGCAAGAGACCAGAACAGACAAAATAATCTTGAAAAAGAAAAACAATGTTGGAGGATTCAAACTTCCCAATTTCAAAACTGATAACAAAGCTATGGTAATGAAGACGGTGTGTTGTTCCAAAAAGATGGCATATAGATAGGTGAAATGGCATTGACAAACTAGAAATAAATCCATACATCTATTGATTTCTGACAAGGGTGCCAAGACAATTCAATGGAGTGCAAAGAGAATTCAATGGGGAAAGAACTGTCTTTTAGCAAATAGTTCTGGGACAACTAGATATCTACATGCAAAAGAGTGAATACGGACCCCTATCTCATACCATGTATATACTTATTCAAAAATGAAAAAAGGACCTAAATGTTAGAGCTAAAACTATAACACTCTTAGAAGAAAACATAGGTGTAAACTTGTGTGACCTTGAATTAGGCAATGGTTTCTTAGATGATACCTAAAGCATAAGCAAACAAAGAAAAAGTAGAAAAAAACAGATAAATCGGACTTGATGAAAATTAAAAACTTTTGTACTTCAAGGACACTGTATAAAAAGTTAAAAGACAACCCAGAGAATAAGAGCACATATTTGCAAATCAAATATCTGCTCAGCATACAGGATACAGAATATAAAAAGAAGTCTTACAACTCAAGAATAAAAAGACAACCCAATTTTAAAATGAGCAAAGGATATGAATATATATTTCTCCAAAGAAGATATACAAACAGCCAATAAGCACATGAAAAAATGTTCAACACTATTAGTCATTAATGAATTACAAATGAAAACCACAAGGAGACCCCACTTTACATTCACTAGGATGGCTATAATAAAAAAGATGGATAATAACAAGTGTTATAGAGGATGTAGAGAAATTGGATCCTCATATATTGATGGTGGGAATGTAAAATGGTACAGCTACTTTGGAAAACAGTTTGGTAGTTCCACAAAAAGTTAAGCATAGAGTTAACACATGACTCAATTATTCCATTCATTCATATATACCCAAGAGAACTGCAAACATATGTTCACACAAAAACTTGTACATAAACATCCACAGCAGCATTATTTATTACAGCCCAAAGGTGGAAACAATCCAAATGTCCATCAATGGATGAATGGATAAACAAAATGTAGTATTCATACTATAGAATATTGTTCAGCTGTAAAAAGGAATGAAGTACTGATACATGCTACAACATGGATGAACCTTGAAAAGATTATGCCAAGTGAAAGGAGCCAGTCTCAAAGGTCCCATATTTTATGGTTCTGTTTACAGGAAATATCCAGAATAGGTCAATCCACAGAGGCAGAAGTAAATTAGTGGTTGCCAGGGCTAGGGGAATCACTACTAATAAGTATGGTATTTCTTTTTGGGGAGATGAAATTGTTCTAAATTTAGACAGTGGCACTGGTTGTACAACTTTGTGAAAACACCAAAAAACACTGACTGTATACTTTAAAAGGATGAATTTTATCATGTATGAATTATAACTCAATAAAGCTGTTAATTAACAAAAATAAAAGGAAGCAGTTAGCACCACAAGTATACTTTCTAACTCATAACTTACATTTTCTGTGAGGCTCATGTTTTCTTTGCTTAACGCTGTTCTCATTAAAGCCAGATTTGTGATGTTGAGTTACTTGACTTATTTCTTGAGGTAGAACTGCACCCTGAAAATTAAAATTCTTATAAATGATTTAAACAAACTCTTAATATTAAAACTACTTCTCTTCCTCAATGCTTAATAAATACTTTATTATTTTTATAAAAGTTATAGAGCTCACTAGAAAAAGATTTAAGGAATGCAGAAAAGTATAGAGAATTTAAGAAAACCACTCAAATTCTACCGCCCCCAAAATAACCATTAACATTACGATCACCACTCCAGACGTTTCTCTATGCATTAGTTAGATAGTAAGGTACACAGAAAACAATCATTTTACAAAAATGCTTTCAACAGAAAGAATTCAATCTAATTTTGTTTGAAGTTAAAGAGAAACTAAAGATTAAACTTTAGGTGAATGTTTCTTCATAACAGAAATATCAGCCTCTAAAGATCCCTCTAGATTTGCTTCAAAATAATCCTATCTCTGGGGTATGTGGGGATAGGAAATGAATAGGTATCATGGAAGAAACAGAAGTGGACATGTTCAAGGTAAAGGATGGGTACATGTAGATTTATTATACTATTTTCTTGACTTCGTTATTTTAAAAATTTCCATCAGAGTTTTAAAAAATTCATCATTCCTGTCCCTATGTTATAAAAGTTGAGGATATTATTAGCCCTTTCACATCCTTTCCCCTAATATCTGATTTTTATTAATTAATATTTATAATGTCAAGGTTTTCAATTGCTGGAAGACTATTACCAGATAGCAAGACTGATTATAAAGCTGCTGTAATTGAGACAGTGCATGAATGGGCAAAATTAGCAAAATGACATGAGTAAGTTTCATATAAAGATCACAGCAGATCCTTTTGCTTTCTGATAGGGAGAAGAGACCTGAAGGCAAAAAGAGACAGATAACTTGCCACAGCTGAAGTGGGAAGGGGAAGCAGAAGTAGGGGCTGGAGATGTTCAATACAAATTAATCACTTTACAATGATTACACAATTTTGCTTTTGGTGGGCCCTATTTAATTTTTTCTGAGCACAGACAAATGAACACTGGGTACATGTGGGCTCTTTACCAGGGCTCTTTACTCTTTTAAAAAAAGGGCTCTTTACTCTTTAAAAAAAAGGGCCAGGAGATTTCCATCCACATAGCACAATGGCTTGTGAGGGATTCTGACTCTAAAGAAGGGAATTAGAACAGCAGGTTCAATAAATTGGTGTGAACGAATACTGTGTGTCTATTATGTGCCAGGCATGGTTAAGATGTACTTTGCATCCATTATCTTAACATCATTATAATAATGCTATAATCATAAAAATGCTATGGTGTATTTTGATTCCATGTTATAGAGGAGTAAACTGAGGCTCAAAGTGATAATGTAATTGGTTACAGAACTAAATAGGAGAGCTGATATCTGAGCTCTAACTCTAAAACCCATGTTCACAGTACCATTTCAGAGAAAAAGTGCCCTAAGTTTAATTAGAAAGAAAATATCCTACTTTTAAGTATGTTTTTTTGAGTTCTTCTGTTTGATGTCTACATAAAGCTATTTGTGTCAGTCACATTGCCATATTCTGCCAATAAAGACTTGAATTTTTTTTAAACACTTTTTAAAAAAAATAAATTTATTTATTTATTTTTGGCTGTGTTGGGTCTTTGTTGCTGGGCACGGGCTTTCTCTAGTTGTGGCGAGCGGGGGCTACTCTTTGTTGCGGTGAGTGGGCTTCTCATTGCGGTGGCTTCTCTTGTGGCGAAGCACGGGCTCTAGGCGCGTGGGCTTCAGTAGTTGTGACACACGGGCTCAGTAGTTGTGGCTCGTGGGCTCTAGAGCACAGGCTCAGTAGTTGTGGTGCACAGGCTTAGTTGCTCTGCAGCATGTGGGACCTTCCCAGACCAGGGCTCGAACCCGTGTCCCCTGCGTTGGCAGGTGGATTCTTAACCACTGCGCCACCAGAAGCCCTTAAAGACTTTTTGAAAGAGCAGTTTTAGGTTCACACCAATACTGAGAGGAAGGTACAGAGATTTCCCCTATACCTCCCGCCCCACACATGCATAGCCTTCCCCATTATCAACATCCCCACTGGAGTGGTGCATTTGTGACAACTGATGAACCTACAATGACATATAATTGTTACCCCAAGTCCTTATTTTACATTGGGTTCACTCTTGGTGTTGTATATTCTATGGGTTTGGACAAGTGTGTAACGACATATGTCCATCACTATAGTATCATACAGAGCATATTCAATGCTCTAAAAATCTTCTGTGCTCCACCAATTCATCTCTCCCATTCCCAATAATCTCTGGCAACCACTGATATTTTTACTGACTCTATAGTTTTGCCTTTTCCAGAAGCATGAATACCTTTTTTTATAAAAAAAAATCATGTTGAGTTCTCTATAATTTGCTTATCAGATGAATTCCAGGCTGCTTATTAAGGCTTCATGGATATAAGTGTTATATGTGGTGGCTCATAATTCTTAGAATATGCAAGACATAAAACATGGGAGTGTTCAGCTGATATAAATAATGAAATAGCACCTAATAATAAGAGATACATACAGAAGATTCTGAGGAAATATAATATCAAGTGTGGCATTCCATCTCAAGGAAATTGGTGGTCATAGCTAGTAGACTTTTTGGCAGTGAGAGAGGAAAGGGCATCCTAAGTGGAAGGAACAATGCAAACACAGAATCTGAAGTGGAAATTACCTGTTTATGGGAAAGGGAAAGTTAGGAGACCAATCTGATTAGAACAGACCATTTTACCAAATAGTTGACATACTTTATATAAGAACTAGGCAGAAGGCCTAAATATTAGTTTGAGTTGAGGTTGAATTCCACTACTATTAAACAGGAAGCCCTATACATTCTAGAGTATTTGAACAACACTATTTGAGGGCTGGAAAAGACCTCAGAGTTCATCTAAGTCCAAGCCGTAATTTTATACACGAGGCCACAGAAGCCCAGGGAAATCAGATTTGTGCAACTTGAGGCACAAAACCCAATTTCCTGATTCTGAGTCTAATACCAGATTTATCTTCACTACACTGCCACAGGGCATAAACTGAGTTCAAAAGCAGGAGTCCTTATTATTAGATACGTTGCTCAATTATGCCATGATTGAGCAACACTGGTGAAAGGCTCTTTAGGAAAGATTAGGTAGGAAGTACTATGTAAGAAGGACTAGAAAGGAAAGACGTAAGAAACAGGAAGCACAGATAGGAGGTTAATCTAGGGCTGGGATGACAATTTAAGGTCCAGTTGTAAAAACTGAGAAGGGGTAAAAAGATTTGGGGATTCAATGCAAAAAATATTAGAGAGAAGAAGCAAAAATTTTTGACCTCATGCTTTTCAGATTATATGCCTGAGTAAATGGTTGCGTTAGAAAATAAGGATAAGAGAAGAGGCTTTAGATGAGGTCAGTTGTGAGACATCCTGAAGTCGAGGTGATGGCGGAGCATCCATCTATACCTGTCTTCTAGAAAGTTGGAGATATTGGGTTAGATCTTGATTGAGAGGTTGGAATTAGAGACATAGATTAAGTGTTAATTAGCAGAGAAGAAAGACCCAAAGTCACCAGTCAAGGAATAAGGCAAAAGGGAAAAGAAAACTGTTGCGTTTTAGGGAACAGCCCCCAGTGAAAGGCTGGAAGAACAGAGGTTAACAAAGAACCTGAACAAATAGGGAAAGGAAAGAGGAGAGACTCGGGGTAATGTTTTCTCTTAGAGCAAAACTCCTTGAAAGAATTATCCATATTTGCTGCCTCCAATTTCTCTCTTCCTCTTTTCTCTTAAACCCACGCAAATCAGTATTTCGCTCCTATCACTTAACTGAAACTGTTCTTGTCAATGTTCCCAATGGCCTTCGTGTGCTAAATTCCGTGCATAGTCAATTCTCAGTTTTCATCTTAATTGATCCATCAGCAGCGTTTGACACAGTTGATTACTCTGTTCTCTCTGACATCTGTTCTTCACGTGGCATCTAGAAACCACCCTTCCCTGATTTTCTTCCCGTCACCAGCCATTCCTTCTCAGTCTTCTTTGTTAGTTCCACCTAGTCTCACTGACTCTTGAAGGATGGAATGCTCTAAGGCTAAGTTGTTGAACTTTTTTCTATCTATCCACTTTCTTGGATATAGATAAATAGATATAGATATATACACATATATGCACATATGCACATATACACACATATATGTATATGTGTGGGTGTATATACATATATATGTATATAATGATTCCCAAATTTCTCTCTCCAGCCTGGACAACATTGATGACCTTCAGACTCAATGTCCAACTCTACATCTCCACTCAAGTATCTAACTCCAATAACTCTTCTTAAATGTTTAGTATACATCTCAAACTTAACAAAATTGAACTCCTGATCTTCCCCCACAAACCTACCAGATCTGCAGTCTTTCCCACCTCAGTTAATAGCCCCTCTATCCAGGCCTTAACAGTCACGTCCTTTAATACATTCTTTCTCTTTTACCCGCATATCCAATTCATCATCAGCTGGAAATCCCTTCCAAATATGTTTAGAATTTGACCACTTTTCACAGGGTCCTACTACCCTGGTCCAAGTCAATATCAACTCTATCTTGATGATTTCAATAGTCTCTGAACTAGTCTCTGTTTCCACCTTGGTTCCTCTACATTCTATTCTCAAGATAGCAGGCAGAGTGATCCTATTAAAATATAAGTCAAACCATGTCACTCTGCTGTGCAAAACCCTCTGCTGATTCCCTATCTCACTGAGTAAAAAGCCAATGTCCTTATAATGGTCCAGGAGGTCCTACATAGTATCAATCTCTTACCTCTCTAATTCCATTTCCTACAACTCACCCTACTGATTCAGCCAAATGGTCTCCTCATCCTTGTGTATGCCAGGGGTCACCACCCCCAACAGGGCCTTTGACTTTGTCTTGAATACTCTCCCCTCAGATATCTGTATGTCCACTCCTCATTTCGTTCAAATCTTTGCTCAAATGTTACCTGAACATTCCACTTAAAACTGCAGGGCATTTCCCTGGTGGTGCAGTGGTTAAGACTCCACACTCCCAAGGCAGGGGGCCCGGGTTCGATCCCTGGTCCGGGAACTAGATCTCACATGCATGCTGCAACTTAGAGTTCACATGCCACAACTAAGGAGTCCATGTGCTGCAACTAGGAAGCCAGTAAATCGCAACTAAGGAGCCTGTGAGCTGCAACTAAGGAAACCGCCTGCTGCAACTCAGAAGCCCATGTGCTGCAACTAAGGAGCTGATGAGCTGCAACTAAGGAGCCCACCTGCTGCAACTAAGGAGCTGATGAGCTGCAACTAAGGAGCCTGCCTGCTGCAACCAAGACCCAGCACAACCAAAATTAAAAAAAAAACCCAAACCAGAAAACAAATCAACAAAGCAAAAAAAAAAAAAAACAAAAACCCCCCTAAAAAACCAACAATAAGAAAACAAAAACCCTGAAAAACCTTGCCTTCCCCCTCCCCAAAATTCCCTATCCTGCTTCCCTGCAATTTTTCTCAAACTTATATTATCATCTAATATACCATTTTTTTGGTCTTATTTATTGTCCTTTCCTCCCTACAGTACTAACTGTATGAGAGCCAGGATTTTTGTTTTGTTTGCAGCTATATTCTCAGTGCATAGAACAATGCCTGGCACATGGTAGGCACTTAATAAATACACGTTGAATGAATGATAAAAAAGCACTCTTGAGGAATTAGCCATATTAAATAAATGAGAGAGGAAAAGAGGGTTAAAAAATCTGGTTATGGATTACATTTATGTAGAAAGATTTATGAATGATCTAAGGAAAACTTAAAAGAGCATATTGGCAGAAGTGACCTGTGCGTTGTAACTCTCACTTTTTTTTTTACTTTGTTTAGATTATTTTTCCCACTTTATTATTATTTATTTAAAAACTGAAGTACAGTTGACTTACAGTGTTGTTGTCACTCTCACGTTTCATGTTTACTTTACGAACATTCCCTTTGCTATTTTCCCCTCCCTAGCACTGATGATGCCACCATCAGGGGGGACATTAGAATAAATTAGGCCCTCATGGTGCAGGCTACTGGTTTATAAACCTGAGAGGACATTCCTTTTTGACCTAAGCTGAGAAGTTAGGTTAGTAATTAGCAAAAAATGTAGTAGGAATTCATTCCTTTTCTTTTTCCTTTTTTTTGGTGCCTGAGTCTACTCTTTCAGCAGAATTTCTTTCCTTTTCTTAAACTCTATCAAGGAATGTGAATTTGCTCATTCACATCTAAGACAACCAACTGCCAGCATAAAGCTATATATTCAAGTGGAAGTGAATAAGTTAATGAGTGCCATTAAAGCCTTTATTAAAAAGAAAAATTGTCTACATTCTTACTCATTAGTCCAAAAACACATGTAGCCTAAGAGAACTATGAAAATTCAAGATCAAAGTGTTATTTCTATTTTATGAGATTTCAGGAGGAAAAGTAATCACTGCATACCTAAAATAGAAATATAAAATAAATTAAAAAAAATTAAATGTCCATCAAGCAAGGTATACTAACCTTCTCTTGTAGAGGTGGCTGAAAGTGTTGAACCTTTCCAGATCCCTGTAAGGATTGCCAAATGTTGCAAAATTCATCATCATCTTTAGCAGGTACCTGGGAAAGTACAAAAAACTTAAGGAAAACTGAAACATGAAAAAATAAAGATTCAGACTAAAAATCAAATAATTTATTTATTAAAGCTATTTAGCAGTAGACAGGATATTTAAATTTCATTATCTGTTATCTTAGTTGTTTTTTTCTGGAGCTCTGTATAGTAACCATAAAAGTATACTGCTGGAGTGAAAAATGTTCTTCTACAGACGTAATTGGTTATTAAAAAATATTTAAAGCATAACAAATGCTATAAAGGATTATACTGAATCAATATCCCACCAGAAGATTTTTTTTTGGTCTTCCAGTGTACTGGCATATTATCTTATTCAAGCTAATATTTAATAATATTTATTTAAAAAATTTTTGGGACTTCCCTAGCGGCTCAGTGGTTAAGAATCCACCTCCAATGCAGGGGACACAGGTTCGATCACTGGTCCAGGAAGATCCCACATGCCGTGGAGCAACCAAACCCCTGCACCACAACTACTGAGCCTGTGTTCTAGAGCCCATGCACCACAACTATTGAGCCCACGCGCCGCAACTACTGAAGCCCGCATGTTCTAGGGCCCACGTGCTGTAACTACTGAAGCCCGTGCACCTAGAGCCTGTGCTCCGCAACAAGAAAAGCCACTGCAATGAGAAGGCTGTGCACCACAACAAAGTAGCCCCCTCTCGCTGCAACTAGAGAAAGCCTGCGTGCAGCAACGAAGACCCAATGCAGCCAAAGATAAATAAAATTTTAAAAAAATTAAAAAATTTTTTATCTTACACAAAAATAATCTGATTAAAAAAATCAGCTATTACTTATGGAGAACTGATTTCATGCAAATTAAAAATCTAGAAAAATATGCAACAAAATTTGACAGTGGTTACCTATGAGATTTGAGAGGATTTTTGCTTGTTTCCTTTGTTATCATCTACTTATCTGTTTTCTAATTAGTCTATAATAAACATGTGCTATTTGGATTAAAAAGTTTGGTTAAATGTAAAACAGATAGCTAGTGGGAAGCAGCTGCATAGCACAGGGAGATCAGCTCAGTGCTCTGTGACCACCTAGAGGGGTGGGATAGGGAGGGTGGGAGGGAGGCTCAAGAGGGAGGGGATATGGGGATATATGTATGCATATAGCTGATTCACTTTGTTATACAGCAGCAACTAACACAACAATATAAAGCAATTATACTCCAATTAAGATGTTTAAAAACAAAACAAAACAAACAAAACAAAAAGTTTGGTTAAAATTTGGGGCCATGGAATTAAATAAAGTTAAGTATCTCACACAAAACAATTCAAGTTTTGCCCTGAGGAAGATGAAATAAAGGAAATCACCCATGAGTTATATGGTGGGAATTTGAAAATTGCCTTTGATAAACATGATATAGTCCTCTCCCTTACCTTTCAAATTAATGTCATTTTGTAGGAGATAATATAGGACATTTGGGTGATATAAGACAAAATAAGTGTTAGTCTACCAAGTAAATATACAAAGAGAAAACAGATATTTTCAAGATCATTATTTAAATAAAAGTCTTACTTGAGTAGGAACAAAAAGTGATTGAGGGGAATGGTTCAGACCTCCCAAATGCCCAGATGAAATTGATGAACTTGAGCTATAGTGATTCACAGCTGGCTGTGGTTTCACAATGGCTGTCAACTTCTGATTTCCTGTTTCAGAGCGACTCCCATGAGAAAGGTTCACCAAGGCACTTGTTGGCAGTCGATAACCTCTACCAGGTGAGCACCTAAAGGTAAAAAGTTTTATCAGGGTCAGAGGAAATTAATACTAAAGGGAGCTAAAAGAATCAAATAATTTTGGGGTGGACAGTCCGTAATCCTAATTAAGAAATATTACTTTTAAATTCAGTAAAGGAACTTGAAATCATAGAAAGATCTCAATTTATAAGATTTCTGAAAAGTTTCTGAAAATGTTCTAGAGGTATAGTTGTATGTGTAGAGGTGTGTGTGTGTTAGTTTGTCCTCAGAAGGCTTGCAACATAATAGCTGAGTTAACCAAAAATTCATGAATTAAATGTCAAACTTCTTTAAAAAGTTATGAAGCTACCCCGTGTGGAGCTAGTGTGGCTCTACCTATGCAACAGGGCAAATGTTAGCTTTGATCACTTTTGTCTCCTGATCAATTGTTGAGTCCAGTTCTTTTTATCCTCATCTTCCCATCTTAATGTTCCAGAACTGGGAAGGCTAAGAGACAAGTATTTGCGATTTCCTTCCTTCCTGGCCTTGATAAAAGTGTTTAGATATTAAAATAAGCCTTCTCTGGTCAAAAGTTTTCAACTCTATCACCTCTTTAGAAAGTAATTTTCTTATATTCTGAGATCATGGGGAAGTAGAATTCCTTCATGAGAAATCTTTGTAAGATTTCTAGAAAATATTTTTGTGAGAACTATAGTTTAAGATTCTGCATTATAGAAATGAATATATTGCAGGCATGTAATCTTTTACACAGCTCTCAGTCAGTCAAGAAATCCGGTGTCTCTACCTAGGAGAGGAAAAAAAAAACCCTGAGAAAAAAGTTAATCATCCTAAAAATATATTTCAAAGTTATTTTGCCTAAAGTTATTGGTAATCAAACATTTTCATGAAAAATAAAATCAGATATGGGATCCAGACCCTGCTGCTGCATTTAAGAGTGCAGACAGTAGGGCTTCCCTGGTGGCGCAGTGGTTGAGAGTCCACCTGCCGATGCAGGTCACGCGGGTTCGTGCCCCGGTCCGGGAGGATCCCACATGCTGCGGAGCTGCTGGGCCAGTGAGCCATGGCCGCTGAGCCTGTGCGTCCGGAGCCTGTGCTCCGCAATGGGAGAGGCCGCAGCAGTGAGAGGCCCACGTACCACAAAAAAAAAAAAAAAAAAAAAAGAGTGCAGACAGTAAAGTCTTTGGGTAATAGGCACATTCAAGTTGCAAAACAATAATAGTATTCTGAATGTGATCACTACTTGTAAGGACTGAAGATTGTGATTTTATGCAAATAGGCTAAATAAGAGTAATTAATTTTTTATTTTAATTACCACTAATCAAAACAGAGGAGAAAAAGAAACTAAGCTAACTTCAGTTCAGTTTTCCAGTTGGTGTTTAGAAGGGAGAAAGGAAAACTGGAAAGGATTTCATTTAACCCTCACAATCACCTAGTGAAGTGCACATCTTCATTATAGATGAGGAAATTGAGGGTCAGAATGCTTTTAACTAACCTACCTAAGGTAACACAAAGGTTAAGTGAAAGAGCCCACACTTTCTAATATTCCATGGCACCTCTCATTCTAACATGATCTTTTTCCTATAATTTTAAACTTTCTTTCTATTAATGCTCCCCAAAATAGATTTGAACAAGTCTCCGCCATGTTAAATTAAAAACAAACAATCCAATCCTCTTCCTTTAAACCTCCTCACCCCCAGTTATCTTTTCTCCCCTTCATGGTCAAACTTCTCAAGGGTCAGCTCAGTTTCTTGCCTCCCTTGTTACACCTGCCATTCACTCCTCAAACCAACCCAATCTAGCTTGAGCACCCACAACTCCACTAAAACAAATGACAAAGACTTAAAATGTCACTCAATTCAAAGAACATTTCTATTCCTCAAGTTATTTAACCTTAAAAAAAATGCAAATCTGATCATGTCACATTTCTGATTTTGATGGCTTCACATTGCTTTAATGATAAAGACCATGATACCAAGATCCTTAGCATGTCCTGAAAGTGGCTTACCAGTTCCTGCGTAGTGTGGTCCTTGCTCTTCTCCCTTACTCTAATCTTACACAGTTGCTGAAGTTGACACACCTGCATTCTTTTAGTTTTTAAATGAGTGAAAATGTCCTCTGTTGCATATGCTATTCTTTCTTCCTGACCACTTGTCACTCTTCCTCCAGTTACCTATTCTTCATGTCCCATTTTAAACGTCACTGCTTAAAGAAAGCCTTTCTAGAACTCTCAGGACAGATCATACTCTTATAGACACCTGAAATACTTCTTCCCAGCACTTGTCACATTTTAATTAAAAAATTAATATTGTAGTAAGTTAATTATTGGGTTGGCCAAAAAGTTCGTTCGGGTTTTTGGTACCATCTTACAAAAAACCCGAGCGAACTTTTTGGCCAACTCAATGTATCCCCCCTACTAAAATGAAAGCTCCATGAGGGTAGAAATCATGTCTGTCTTATTCACTGTTACACTCCTGGTAGCAAGTATGATGTCTTGTACATACTAGGAACTGAAATTGTGGACAAATAAACAAGTAATGTAGTTATTGGCCACATGGGCATATTTACAAAGTATAATTATCATCTGGAAATACAAACCTTATTGTTAAACCTCCAGGAAATTCTTCATCAAATAACACTTCAAATAGTACATCAGCTTCTCTATTAGCTGTTTAAAAAAGAGAGAGACTGAAAAATCATACAATAAAAGAAAAATCAGCATGTAAGTTTTTGGGGGATAAGAAGCACTACAACTATCAATACAGAGAGTGAATGAAAAGAAAATAAGCTCACAGAGTAAAATAATACTATTTTAAATTAGATGCTGTGAGAATTAATTATATTTTTCTCTCTGTTTTGCTGTATGTTGGAAATTATTCATAAAAAGAGAGTAAATAAGAGATAACTTTGGAATTTGCGGTTTAGAAGGTCTTACAATCAGACAAAGGAAATGAAGATTTGAAGACATGGCAGTAATGAAAGGAACAGAATGGAGAGAACGGATATACTACTAGATAGAACTGGCAGGAGTTTGTGACCTGTGTAGACAAAAAGAACAGAGATGTCAAAGACTACTCCGAAGTTCTGGCTGAGATGACTTGGTAGTTAATGGATGGCATGACTGAGACATGAGACACGTGAGAAAGACTGTGGTGCAATAAACTTAAGGAGGAACAGAAAAGAATAAATTTTGGCAGAGAGGATGATGGGATATAACTGGAAAGTTTAAATTTACTAAAATGCCAAGATAAAGTGAAATAATTAACTATAATAATATTTGAATTCTAAGCCCAAATTAATAATAGAGTCTATCACATAACTTTAGAATTGACTCTGTCTCTCTCTCTCTCTCTCTCTCTCTCTCCCCATCTCTATCCCCACCCCTTTCCACGCTATTGGTTCTGTTTCTCGGGAGAATGCTAATACCATACCTGATACTATGTTAGGGGTTGGGGGATGTTTCCCTCATTCTTGGTCCCTCATTCTTGGTCCCTCATTCTTGGTCCCTCATTGCCCAAATGAAACCAGGCCTGCAGAGCTTACTCATTCTCCCCCATCTAGCTGTACCTTTCACCTGACACTTTTACCTAAAATCTAAACCCAAGAAAGTGGGGCTCAATGGGAGGCAGGAGTTTCTCCTCTGAAGGCTTAAGGTCCACTTTCTAAGTTCCTGTTTCCCGTCTGAGGGAGAAGCCACTTACTCAAAAGATTATTGATAAGAGGATTGTTCACCCCCTTTAGTGGAGATGACAACGGAGATGAGGTATCAGCTGAAGGCAGTAAGACAAATATTTCCCTTTATATTCCATGTCCATGGCAGATATGGTTAATCAATGACAGAGCTTTTTCCACTCAGAGTAGATGTAGCTTTAAAATTTTTGTCAAGACAAAATTCCAAGTGGTCACTACTACTGATAGGGGTTGTCAGAAGAAAGGAAACTTCTATGTTATCAGAGTTCTAAGGCTTTTTCAGGACAATCTAATTAGAGTACAATCCAATAAGCTCAACATTTGAACTGCCAATGCCTGAGGCTGAACAGATAGCAGCAGGAGGGTTGCTTCATTGCACCCATCTGACCCTTACCATACTTACCCTGGGCTTAACCTACTTAACCTTCCCACCTCCATTTTCAGCACCAGAAATGTACCCAAAAAAATTCAAAGAAAAATCAGGGAAGAAAATTCTCTTTTTAGAGGCAGACCCCAAGAAGATGTGCAAATGTGGAGAACCACTGCTCAAAGTTAGAAAAGAAACAGGGCACAGAGTTCAAATCCCAGCTCTGCCACTTATTTGTGTAAATTTGGGCAAGTCACTTAAACTCTTAGGCGAGGAAATAATATCTCCCTCTCAGGTGGTTGGGAGGGTTAAATGTAAAATGTAAAAGTGCCGGGCACACTGTTGGCAATAAATAAGCAGCTCTCTTAGGCTCATGGCCTGTCTGCTCTTCCTTCTTTCTGGCAGTGAGACCAAGGCTGAGTGCCTGGGATATGGAGGGACAGTGCTGCCAGCGCTCTGACCTCTAGGTACCTGATTTGCTGCTTCATGTTGGGTTGACTTTTTTTTGGAATCTATGCTGCAAAGCTACTCACTCCAGGCATCCCTTTGAGGCATTTTTAGATCCTTAGCTAATTCTTCCCTTTTCTTTCCATACTCTCATTTTTCTTTCTTTTTTTTTTCTTTTTTTGTAAAAAACATATAATATAAAATTTATCATTGTAACCATTTTTAAATGTATAGTATTGTAGTGTTAACTATATGCACATTGTTATACAACAGATTGATAGGTCTGTTTTACATACAATATCTAGTTGTATTCATAAAATTCAAATAAATATGCAAATCTTTTAACCACAAATAAGCTGATGCATCATGTTTGTTTATTTCTCCACAGATATCAAGAGATTACAATGACAATTAAGGTAAAGCCCTGAACAAGGTTAGATGAAGCCCGATGAAATGTTTCTCTTAGTTTCATGAAAACACAAGTATGTATTCTAAGGTTTTAGATAATTTTAATGTGCTACACATAAGCTACCAAATTTTCAGCAGCCATTCCTCAACTTCCCCACGTTTTAATCACTTCCCAGATGATTACACAAGATAGAGAAGAAGAATTTTCTCTGAAAACCTAAAGCTGGAAAAAACTTAACTAAAACATAAAAGGATTTAGTGTTTTTCCTGATTTATAGTTGCTTACTGCTTACGTATAACACACACAAGTTTGTGTTTCACTCTACAATATAAACACAGTTGGAGACACGTCAAATATTGAATTATTACCCCCTTTAATTCCTATGATGGTGCCCCGAAGGCCAACTGGAACGGAAAAGTTCTCTCTCACATTTACAACTCGGTCAAAGAGACGAAACTCTGCATCCCGATCAGGAATGACTCCATGTTGCTGTTCTAAAGGCTGAAGAGAAGAAAGATTTAATTATTATTATTAACACTAATTTTAAGAAGTTTTTCTACTAATGTATTGAAAACATTTTGTTCCTTCTATACTTTCAAAGCAAAAACAACAACTCTGAATTCTCTGACAGGAAACTTACTCTGTATAGCAAATGGGGCTTCACTGTCACTCGAACCTTCTTATTATTCTTTCTTTGCTGAGGAAAGAAGAATTTGAAAATATTTTTAAAATATTAAAATTTTAAATTATTTTTCAATATATGGACATGCCTGAATGTTAAAAAGCCAAAAGAAATGAGTAATTTTAAGATTTGTGAATTTCTTTAGATGCAAGCAAGGATGAATAAATAAATTCTTACATTTTTTGAAGTAAAATTTTTTTGTTGATATATAAGACATATAGAAAAATGCAAACTTATAAGTATAAAATCTGATGAATTTTTATAGTATGAGCATATGTATGTATATCCACACTCAGTTCAAGAAACAGAACACTACTAAGCACAACTTAAAAGACCTTGAAAAAAGAAATTAAAAATAGGGAACGCTTGTATTGTCTTCCAGTTACTACCCCTCCCCAATGTAACCTTATTTCTAACACTAAAGATTATACTTGTCAGTTTTGAACTTTATGTAAATGCTATCCTATTCAAATGCCTTTTTATCCTAAGAAGAATTGTATATAATAGTCAATAAAGATTAACAGTAAAGGAAAAACAGGTATAAAGTATTGATCTATGTCAATACTTTGGGTTTTGTGGCTACTTATAAAAATTAAGGTAACATTCATACAAAGTCTTTGCTTTTGGAAACTGGCTTTGGTGTTTAAATTTTTGACTATCTAAAAATGCTGGAAGAAGAGTTTTCTCCTCCATTTGCTACTTGTTAATTCTGTGACCTCACACTTAAGCACCAGCTTCCTTCAATCTGTAAGATGGAAATAATATTACCTGTTCTACCTAATAGAAATGTGAGAATAGGAGTCAAGATGGTTGTGTGGGAAGATGCAAGTTAGCATCGCCCCACAACTAGGGTGCCTGCCAGCCGCTGGTGGGGGACCCTGATGCCCAAGGTGGGGGAACTCAGGGGGGAGGAGAAGTGGAGGCCTGACAGGATGGGTGCCCCTGAGGCCAGGGAGATCAGGAAAGGCAGGCAGGAGGGGCCCTCCAAGAGGAGCAGGAAAGGAGCAGAGGGCGATCACCCGGCCCACTCTGGCCCAGGGAGCCTGCTGAGCTCCCAGGCCGGTAGCACCCCCCCCCCCCCACCAATGCCTCCTTCAGGCCACGTGGGTCCTAGAGGCATAGGAGGGAGGCTGGGGAGAGCAGGATAGGCAGGCGGGAAGGGCCCTCTGGGAGTAGTGGGAGAGGAGCAGAGGCTGTTTGCCCCACTCATGTGGGCACGGGGAGCCTGCTGAGCTCCCAGGCTGGACCCTGCTCTCCAAAGCCCCCTCCAGGCTGTGGGGGCACAGGAGGGAGGCTGGGGAGATCAGGCGAGGCAGGCGGGAGGGGCCCTCCAGGAGGAGTGGGAGGGGAGCAGAGGGAGTTTGCCCTTCCCAATCAGACTCAGGGAGCCTGCTGGGTTCCCAGGTGAGGCCCTGGCCTCTGAGACCAGGGGTGGGGGGTACGCCTGGGTCCCTCCTGTTCCTTTGAGCCTAAGCCCCACCCCCCACCCCACACAGCCATGAGGGCCTTTTCCCGCCCTGTGGGTCCTGAGCACAGGCCCCACCCACCGCCCAAACCTTGCCCTTGCTTAGGCCCCGCCCTCCACAGCCAAGGCCTCCATCCCTGCCTTTTTTTTCCCCTCTTTTCCCTCTGCCTCCTTTTTACAATTGTACTATTGTACCTTCCAGTTGTTGATTCATCTATATTTTTATTTTTATATTCTTTCTAACATATCTGTTAGCTTCCTAGTCTAATTTTATCTTTTACTTTGTTATTGTTCTCTCTCTCTTTTTTTTTGCCACCCCATTTGGCTTGCGGGATCTTGGTTCACGAGCCAGGGGTCGGGCTGAAGCTCCTGTGGTGGGAGTTCTGTGACGGAACCACTGGACTAACAGAGAACCTCAGACCCCAGCGAATATTCATTGGAGTGAGGTCTCACGAGTTCCTCATCTCAGCACCAAGACCCAGCTCTACCCAACAGCCTACAAACTCCAGTGTTGGAAGCCTCAGGCCAAACAACCAGTAAGACAGGAACACAATCCCGCTCATTAAAAAGAAAAAAGAAAGAGAGAGAGAGACGGCAAAAACATATGTCACAGACGTAAGAGGAAGGTAAAAACCTACAAGACCAAATAAATGAAGAGGAAACAGGCAATTTAGCTGAAAAAGAATTCAGAGTAATGATAGTAAAGATGATCCAGAAGCTCAGAACCAGAATGGAGGCATGGATTGAGAAAATACAAGAAATGTTTAACAAAGATCTAGAAGAACTAAAGAACAAACAAACAGAGATGAACAACACAATAACTGAAATGAAAAACACACTAGAAGGAATCAGTAACAGAATAACTGAGACAGAAGAACAAATAAGTGAGTTGGAAGACAAAATGGTGGAAATAACTGCCGAGGAGCAGAATAAAGAAAAAAGAATGAAAAGAATTGAAGACAATCTCAGAAACCTCTGGAACAACACTAAATTCACCAACAATCAAATTATAGGGGTCCCAGAAGAAGAAGAGAAAAAGAAAGGTCTGAGAAAATATTTGAAGAGATTATAGTCGAAAACTTTCCTAACGTGGGAAAGGAAACAGTCACCCAAGCCCAGGAAGCAAAGAGAATTTCATACAGGATAAACCCTAGGAATAACACACCAAGACACATACATACTAATCAAAGTAACAAAAATTAAATTCAAAGAAAAAGTATTAAAAGCAGCAAGGGAAAAACAAAAAATAACATAAAAAGGAATCCCCATAAGGTTATCAGCTGATTTTTCAGCAAAAACTCTGCAGGCCAGAAGGGAGTGGCAGGATATACTTAAAGTGATGAAAGAGAAAAACCTACAACCAGGATTACTCTACCCAGCAAGAATCTCATTCAGATTCAATGGAGAAATCAAAAGCTTTTCAGACAAACAAAAGCTAAGAGAATTCAGCACCACCAAACCAGCTTTACAACAAATGCTAAAGAAGCTTCTCTAGGCGGAAAACACAAGAGAAGAAAAAGACCCACAAAAACAAACCCAAAACAATTAAGAAAATGGTAACAGGAACATACATATTGATAATAACCTTGAATGTAAACGGATTAAATGCCCCAACCAAAAGACACAGACTGGCTGAAGAGATACCAAAACAAGACCCATATATATGCTGTCTACAAGAGACCCACTTCAGACCTAGGGACACATACAGACTGAAAGTGAAGGGATGGAAAAAGATATCCATGCAAATGGAAATCAAAAGACAGTTGGAGTACCAATACTTGTGTCTGATAAAACAGACTTTAAAATAAAGACTGTTACAAGAGATAAGGAGGGACACTACATAATGATCAAAGGATCAATCCAAGAAGAAGATATAACAATTATAAATGTTTATGGGGCGTCCCTGATGGCACAGTGGTTAACAATCTGCCTGCCAATGCAGGGGACACAGGTTAGAGCCCTGGCCTGAGAAGATTCCACATGCCGTGGAGCAACTAAGCCCGTGCACCACAAGTATTGAGCCTGCACTCTAGAGCCTGTGCTCCACAGCAAGAGAAACCAGTGTAATGAGAAGCCCATGCACCACAACAAAGAGTAGCACTCGCTCGCCGCAACTAGAGTGAGCCCGCTAACGGCAACAAAGACCCAACGCAGCCAAAAATAAAATAAAGTAAAAAAAAAAAATGTTTATGCACCCAACATAGGAGCACCTCAATACATAAGGCAAATGCTAACAACCACAAAAGGAGAAATCGACAGTAACACAATAGTAGGGGACTTTAACACCCCGCTTACACCAATGGAAAGATCATACAAACAGAAAATAAATAAGGAAACACAAGTTTTCAATAACACAATAGACCAGGTAGATTTAATTGATATTTATAGAGCATTCCACCCAAAAGTGGCAGAATACACTTTCTTCTCAAGTGCACATGGAACATTCTTCAGGATAGATCACATCTTGGGTCACAAATCAAGCCCCAGAAAATTTAAGAAAATTGAAATCGTATCAAGCATCTTTTCTGACCACAACGTTATGAGACTGGAAATCAATTACAGGAAAAAAACTGTAAAAAACACAAATAACATGGAGGCTAAACAGTGCATTACTAAATAACCAAGAGATCACTAAAGAAATCAAAGAAGAAATAAAAAAATACATAGAAACAAATGACAATGAAAACACGACGACCCAAAACCTATGGGATGCAGCAAAAGCAGTTCCAAGAGGGAAGTTTATAGCAATTCAATCTCACCTCAAGAAACAAGAAAAATCTCAAATAAACAATCTAAACTTACACTGAAAACAATTACAGAAAGAAGAATAAAGAAAACCCAAAGTCAGTAGAAGGAAAGAAATCATAAAAATCTGAGCAGAAATAAATGAAATAGAAATGAAGAAAACAATAGCAAAGATCAATAAAACTAAAAGTTCGTTCTTTGAGAAGATAAACAAAATTGATAAGCCCTTAGCCAGACTCATCAAGAAAAAAAGGGAGAGGATACAAATCAGTAAAATTAGAAATGCAAAGGGAGAAATCAAAACTGACACCGCAGAAATACAAAGGATTATAAGAGACTACTACAAACAACTATATGCCAATAAAATGGACAACCACGAAGAAATGGACAAATTCTTGGAAAGGTACAATTTTCCAAGACTAAACCAGGAAGAATTAGAAAATATAAACAGACCAATCACAAGCACTGAAATTGAAACCCTAATTAAAAATCTTCCAACAAACAAAAGTCCAGGACCAGATGGCTTCACAGGCAAATTCCATCAAACATTTAGAGAAGAGCTAACATTGATCCTTCTCAAACTCTTCCAAAAAATTGCAGAGGGAGAAACACTCCCAAATTCATTCTACGAAGCCACCATCACCCTGATATCAATACCAGAAAAAGATATCACAAAAAAAGAAAATTATAGATGAATACACTGATGAACATAGATGCAAAAATCCTGAACAAAATACTAGCAAACAGAATTCAACAACACATTAAAAGGATCATACACCATGGTCAAGTGGGATTTATCCCAGGGATGCAAGGATTCTTCAATATATGCAAATCAGTCAATGTGGTACACCACATTAACAAATTAAGGAATAAAAACCATATGATCATCTCAACAGATGCAGAAAAAGCTTTTGACAAAATTCAACACCGATTTATGATAAAATCTCTCCAGAAAATTGGCATAGAGGGAACCTACCTCAACATAATAAAGGCCATATATGACAAACCCACAGCAAGCATCATGCTCAATGGTGAAAAACTGAAAGCATTTCCACTAAGATCAGGGACAAAGAAGGATGTCCACTCTCGCCACTCTTATTCAACACAGTTTTGGAAATCCTAGCCACGACAATTAGAGAAGAAAAAGAAATAAAAAGAATACAAATTGGAAAAGAAGAAGTCAAACTGTCATTGTTTGCAGATGACATGATACTGTACATAGAAAATCCTAAAGATGCCACCAGAAAACTACTACTAGAACTAATCAATGAATTTGGTAAGGTTGCAGGATACAAAATTAATGCACAGAAATCTCTAGCATTCCTATACACCAACAACAAAAAATCAGAAAGAGAAATTAAGGAAACAATACCATTTACCATCACAAAAAAAAGAATAAAATACCTAGGAATAAACCTGCCTAAGGAGGTGTAAGAGTTGTACTCAGAAAACTATAAAACACTGATGAAAGAAATCAAAGATGACATAAATAGATGGAGAAATATACCATGTTCTTCAATTGCAAGAATCAATATTGTGAAAATAACTATACTACCCAAAGCTATCTACAGATTCAACGCAATCCCTATCAAACTACCAATGGCATTCTTCACAGAATTAGAACAGAGAATTTTACAATTCGTATGGAAACACAAAAGACCCCGAACAGCCAAAGCAATCTTGAGACAGAAAAACAGAGTTGGAGGAATCAGGCTCCCTGACCTCAAACTATATACCACAAAGGTACAGTAATCAAGACAATATGGTACTGGTACAAAAACAGAAATATAGAGCAATGGTACAGGATAGAAAGCCCAGAGATAAACCCACGCACATATGGTCACCTAATTTATGACAAAGGAGGCAAAAACATTCAATGGAGAAAAAATAGCCTCTTCAATAAGTGGTGCTGGGAAAACTGCACAGCTACATGTGAAAGAACTAGACTAGAACACTCCCTAACACCATACACAAAAATAAACTCCAAATGGTTTAAAGACCTAAATGTAAGACCAGACAATATAAAACTCTTAGAGGAAAACATAGGAAAAATATGCTTCGATATAAACCACAGCAAGATCTCTTTTGATCCACCTCCTAGAGTAATGGAAATAAAAACAAAAATAAGTAAATGGGACTTAATTAAACTTAAAAGCTTTTGCACAGCAAAGCAAACCATAAACAAGACAAAAAGACAACCCTCAGAATGGGAGAAAATACTTGCAAATGAAACAATAGACAAAGGATTAATGTCCAAAATATACAAACAGCTCATGGAGCTCAATAACAAAAAAACAATCCAATTAAAAAATGGGCAGAAGACCTAAACAGACATTTCACCAAGGAAGACATACAGATGGCCAAGAGCCACGTGAAAAGATGCTCAACATCACTAATTATTAGAGAGATGCAAATCAAAACTACAATGAGGTATCATGTCACACCAGTCAGAATGGCAGTTATCAAAAAATGTAGAAACAATAAATGCTGGAAAGGGTGTGGTGAAAAGGGTACCCTCCTGCACTGTTGGTGGGAAGGTACATTGATACAACCACTATGGAGAACCATATGGATGTTCCTTAAAAAACTAAAAATAGAGGGCTTCCCTGGTGGCACAGTGGTTGAGAGTCCGCCTGCCGATGCAGGGGACACGGGTTCGTGCCCCGGTCCGGGAAGATCCCACATGCCGCGGAGTGGCTGGGTCTGTGAGCCATGGCCGCTGAGCCTGTGCATCTGGAGCCTGTGCTCCGCAATGGGAGAGGCCACAACAGTGAGAGGCCCACGTACCGCAAAAAAATAAAAACCAAAAAACTAAAAATAGAACTATCATATGACCCAGGAATCCCACTACTGGGCATATACCCTGAGAAAACCATAATTCAAAAAGAGTCATGTACCAAAATGTTCATTGCAGCTCTATTTACAATAGCCAGGACATGGAAGCAACCTAAATATCCACTGACAGATGAATGGATAAAGAAGATGTGGTGGGTTTCACTGGTGGCACAGCGGTTAAGAATCCGCCTGCCAATGCAGGGGACACGGGTTCGAGCCCTGGCCCGGGAAGATCTCACATGCCGCGGAGCAACTAAGCCTGTGCGTCACAACTACTGAGCCTGCGCTCTAGACCCCGTGAGCCACAACTACTGAGCCCACGTGCCTCCCACATGCCTAGAGCCCGTGCTCCGCAGCAAGAGAAGCCACCGCACCACAATGCACACCACAATGAAGAGTAGCCCCCGCTCACTGCAACTAGAGAAAAGCCCATGTCCCAACAGAGACCCAATGCAGCCAAAAATAAAATAAATTAATTTTAAAAAAAACACCTTTCACTTTATAAAAGAAAAGATGTGACACATGTATACAATGGAATATTACTCAGCCATGAAAAGAAACAAAATTGAGTTATTTGTAGTGAGGTGGATGGACCCAGAGTCTGTCAATAGAGTGAAGTAAGTCAGAAAGAGAAAAACAAATACCGTATGCTAACGCATATATATGGAATCTAGAAAAAAAAAATGGTATGGATGAACCTAGTTGCAGGGCAGGAATACAGATGTAGACATAGAGAATGGACTTGAGGACACAGGGTGGGAGGGGGAAGCTGGGGTGAAGTGAGAGTAGCATTGACAATATATACACTACCGAATGTAAAATAGTTAGATAGTGGGAAGCAGCAGCATAGCACAGGGAGATCAGCTCGGTGCTTTGCGATGACCTAGAGGGGTGGAATAGGGAGGATGCGAGGGAGGCTCAAGAGGGAGGGGATATGGGGACATATGTATGCATATGGCTGATTCACTTTGGTGTACAACAGAAACATAGTATTGTGAAGCAATTATACTCCAATAAAGATCTATTAAAAAAATTAACAGGGAAAAATATACTGTGTAAAAAAAAAAGTGAGAATACTTTATAACCATTGCAATCCATTACTATGATTTACATTAAATATTTTCAAAAAGTGAATTCTTATCTGGTAGGAAAAATGGCAGCAGTTTACTTGTAATGATAGTCACCTATTTTTAGACTATAGCTTATGGACATAAGTACAAAAGGGCACAAAACAGCCCTAAGCTACAGAGTCCATGTACTATAGAGTTCTTGTATTTATATACAGTAAAATGCTCCAGCCTTTAAACAGAGTCTATTTTCTTTTATTATAGAGATATTTCATTTCTATCTATCAATAAATATTTACTGAGTTCTATTTATGTGCCATTTATTGATTTAGGTACTGGAGATAGAACAGCGAACTGTTCTTCTATTCTAGTTGCGGGAGACATACAAGAAACAAACTAAGGGAAAAAAATAGCATGTTTGAAGATAAAAAGCATAGAGGAATATAAAGCAGAGAAGGGGGATCAGCAGTGTGGGGAGAGACTGAAATTTTAAATAGGGTGAAAAGCGAAGGTCTTACTGACAAGGTGTCTATGTTTCCAGGGCATAGCAGACTAGAAGTACTGATAGAGTACAACTGGTGCCTACTGACAATAGCAAGAAAAAAGAATATGAGAAAAGATTTAAAGTAATTTAAAAAAGCAGACACAAGAACTGTGCCTGGAGGATTGCATATGAAAAAACAACCCATATGATCTAACACATCCCTAGGCATTATTACTATAATTACAGCATTGATTAGAAAATATGGCATTCAAACCTGACTCATTAGGCAAATTAATAGACTAGGGCATTTTCACTATAGGCCCCAACCCACAGCTACTAAAATGAGAAGTTCTGGGGAATGACTACTGAAAGTGTGATCACCTGGGAGCTTGGTAGAAATGCAGAATATCAAGAGCTGCTCATCCTAGAGCTACTGAATCAGAATCTGTATTTTATCAAGATCCCCCAGTGATTCATTTGCAAAGTTCAAGAAGTACTGCTCTGAGGGTGGAATCCAGAATGCACGTTTTTTAAAAAGCTCCTCCAGTAATTTTGATAATTAGCTGAGTTTGGGAACCACTGTCAATAAGAAAACTAGGAATACTTTTAATGATGACCCAGCATTAAAAAGAAAAGTTTAAATTATATTCAGAATGTTATGTTCATTTTTTAGTTTTTTCTCCTTCTTTTCTTTATTACCCTAATAACATTATAACACTGAAAAGGGGAAAAAAAAAGTCACTCATAACTGCTCCTCCTTGACTCATTAACAGGTTTAATAAAAAAGTCCTGTCTTATCTATATGTACATACATTTTAAAAATGTTGTAATCAAAATAATGGACTACAACTTTGTATGTGTATCTTCAGTTTGCAAAGTAAGGGGAGAATGTGTAAAACATTTTAGAAAGCTCTGCATCCAAATGGGTTCAAATAAAAATTGAGGGCTTAAAGCTATAAACTTTTGTTAAGTGGAAAACTCATTTCAAAAACCATACTGGACAAATAGACTTTACATTGAAAGACAATTAAAAAGAAATGCAGGCTTTCTATCCTCAGCTGAATATCATTAACCTTTCAAAATATCAAACTCTTGGCTCTGAGCCTTACATTTTTTCTTAAAGAGTCATCTAGTGGTGGTTTTCCAGACCGAATTCATAGCTCTTGAGCATGTGATAAGAGAATTCAAATAATAATAGCTAAGTATTATTAAGCATTAATAATAGCTAGGCATTATTAGGAGTTTATATGTATTAACTCAGTTAATTCTTTTGAGGACTATATGAGGACTATTTTATTCTTATTTTACCAATCAGGAAATGGAGGCATGGAAAGGTTAACTATCTTGCCTAAGGTTTTAAATACTGAAAGAGGGATGGGGGAAAATGACGTGAGAGACCAGTTCTTAACTTACTCTGCTATTAGTTCAAACAAGAGAGCACTGTGTTAGGAAAGCAACATCATTTTAATAAAAAGGCAAATATATGAAAAATAAAATTGTAAGTTAAAAAAAGGAATCAAATTAACCCATTTTCTATTGCATCAAGATTGGGAATCAAAACAGATAAAACAGTTAAGCCTACACAGGTTACTGCTTTTTAAAATCAAGACATAAAAAAAGGATAGTTTAAGTGGGATTTCAAAAATACTTAGTAACTGAATGAGTTTATCAGTGGGAAATAAAAGTGAAATAAATATAATTTTTATGTTCTATAAAAAGATGAACTGTATCTTTTAAAGAACTTAGAATAGGAAAGAATAGGGAATTAACCTTATTTCTCAATCACAAACTTTCTATTGACTAGACTCAGAAAATATTAATTCTTAAAATTAGAAACACTACAAGGACATAAAATTTAAATGCTATGGCTTTAGGGACTTCCCTGGTGTTCCAGTGGTTAAGACTCCATGCTCCCAATGCAAGGGGCATGGGTTCGATCCCTGGTCGGGGAACTAAGATCCCACATGCCACAGGGTGCGGCCAAAAGAAAAAAGATGGGCATTTATATTTATTTAGACAAACTTAATGGACACTGGAAAAGGCTGGAATATTTTTTTAAATTACAGAATATTTTGACATAATTTAGAATCACTAAGTATATGTTTTATATGATTGAAATACAAATAAATTATTTGTAGGATAACATATAGTTCATTTAACTTCAAATCTCATCAGTAATCTTCGTTATTGAAAATTAGTACCTTGCACTTTTCAACTTCTTCTTCAATTTTCTCAACAATAGCTGCATCCAGAATTTGTAAATCACAAGAAGAACGAGACAAAGTACTGACAGGATGTCCCTTTAGCCAAGTAATAATTTCTTGAACTTTCTCAGCACTATATTAAAAACAATAATTTTTTCACATTAATTGAAACTTTCTGAGGGTTTATATAAAAGGCCTGATATGAACTTTCTGAGGGCTACGAATTATAAAAGATATCAAATATATACTCAATCACACCACTTAATTGGGGCTAATTATGAATCCAATATAAACATGGACATGTTATTTCTCAGTAATTATAATGAAACACAAAAATTAGTTTAAAAGTACTTTACTGATTAAATGAAATAAAAAATTATATTAAGATCATAAAGCAAGAACAAAACAATACAAAACCCTCCCCCCAAGAGTAATATAAATTCTTGATAAACTAACTACTACCCTTCAGTAGAACCACTAAGTTGAACTATGCGGCAATAAATCTCATAAATTTTGCTTACCCATTCTCATTTTCTCCAGGCCAAATGTCGTCTTCATAGAACACATCCTCTTGGCTATTTTTGGCTATATAACTAAACAGTTCTGGAGCTCTAGCCGAACAAACAAACAAAAATACTGCTTTTAAAAATATGGCTAATTTCATATAAACTTCCTATCAAATTTCTGGATCCTAAGGGGATATATTAAATATACTGAGGACTAATTATGTAAACATATAAGGGATAGAGACCAAAAGATTGAAAGTATTCATAGGTCCTCAAAAAAAGATGAGGGAGAAATGATTCAATTCTTAAGTATAATTAAACTATGATTTTTATAATTGAAATTTTTATAATTGAAACTATGATGATTCAATTACTGACTCTATCCCTCTTAGACTATAATGACAGGTGATAAATGGACAAAAATAATGTATACAGGTTCATTTTCTAGTTTTCACAATAAAGCTAGAGCACTCCACAAAAGAGCAAATGAAAATCCACTAAAAGTTTCTTCTGATATTCCTCAAAATTCCATTGTTCTCTAACAGTGTACTGTAGTACTTTCAAATACACATAGCAGACTGAACACATGTGCTTATTTCTGCTCCCTTCCCAGCCTGCTAAAAGAATAGTAAAGTAGAAAAAAGGGCATGGACCTATAAAGACAGATGAAGAGAGAAGCAGAGAATCTGATAGTACATGCTGAGTTAACAAAATTTTAGAAACTGAAAACTGAATAGATATGTATGAACTGACGTGACAGATAGGAATAAGCTGTACCCTAAGTCAACAGAGTGGGAAGTCAACAAGAAGCAAGTTGATGTAAACTGTGAAAGTCTGCAAAAGCTCAGGAGATATGGGCTCCATACATTTTGATGCTGCAGTATGGGGTGGGTTTAACAGGCTTTTAGTTGAAAATTTTGTATAATAAGTAGTTAGGCAGTCACCTCCACCTCAGCGTAAATCATGTAGTTTACTTTCAGAGAGGCTAAATGGGGGCTGCTCGAGCCTTGGGTAATCCAGGCACAGGAAACTGGATGGGTGGGGCATGAGGAAGAGAGGATAGGTGCCCTACTGAAAACAGGGGATCAGTGAAAATATTACTATACAACATGCCACTAGGAAGCAGGCTAGGAAGTATAACATCTTTAAGAAGCAGACTCTGAGATGGAGATAAACATGGAAAAAGTTTATTAGTGTGTTCTGTGGAAATAACACCTGTGGAAGGGAAAGAAGGAAGGGGAATTGGGCTCAGGGAGAAGTTGGGCTGTGGTTCAATCTTAATGAACTCCTTGGCCAGTAGCATAGAGATCTCAAAGTAGGATGGCTCCTCAGACTTATCCTGAACTGGGGCAATCAGGTTGGCTGAGCCTTTACATCTTCTTGTTGATGAGGTATTGGATGTGTGGCTGTTGTGGGAAAGGGACATAACTTTAGGTGAGGCAGTTCTCTTCTGTCGGGCAATTCCTGAAGAGCGCTCACTGCTGAGGGCTGTGAGACAGCAGCATTCCTGCTGCCCAGGGAGTAGGTCCTGAGTCGTGAAGAGACATCTGGGTGTGTACCACAGTATCCACTATGTAATGAGACCCCCTTACTCTGGTTAATTTCCAGAACACTGGAAGTCAGTTTTGTTCTCCATATCTGTCCTCCAAGAAAAAGGCTGCAGAATACCTTTCTGGGAAAACTACCCAGCTCAAGAGAAAAGATATACATATAGGTAGTGATATTTGGAGATGCTCTGCTGCAACAGCCAAGTCCCACCAGAGAAGCCTCACTGAAGCACATTAAATTTCCAGTCAGCATTTTTTTTTTTTTTTTTTTTTTGCGGTACGTGGGCCTCTCACTGTTGTGGCCTCTCCCGTTGCGGAGCACAGGCTCCGGACGTGCAGGCTCAGCGGCCATGGCTCATGGGCCCAGCCGCTCCACGGCATGTGGGATCTTCCCAGACCGGGGCATGAAGCCGTGCCCCCTGCATCAGCAGGGAGACTCTCAACCACTGCACCACCAGGGAAGCCCATCCAGTCACCTCTTTAATCACTGAATAGAAAATATGAACCACAAGACCAAAAAAAAAAAAAACTTTAACATGAAAACAGAGATCAAATCAAACAGAAAAGGAAAAATAAAAGCAATTTGTAGTAAACAGAAAGTATTAAGAATAGAAGAAAATCTAGATTACTATCTTCAGAGAAATAAAAGAAGATATTTCATTCATTATAAGAACAAGATGCTACAAAAAAAGGAATGCCAGAGAATAAGGAAACACTTCTAGAAATTAAAAATGATTAAATAAAAAATAAGTTAAAGCTGAAGAAATCTCCCACAGAGTAGAACAGGAGTATAATACAGAAAACGGATGAAAAGAGATAAGAAAATTAGGAGAATTAATCCAGAAGGTCTAACATCTATCAAAAGGAGTCCTAGGGCTTCCATGGTGGCGCAGTGGTTGAGAGTCCGCCTGCCGATGCAGGGGATGCGGGTTCGTGCCGCGGTCCAGGAAGATCCCACATGCCGCAGAGCGGCTGGGCCCGTGGGCCATGGCCGCTGAGCCTGAGCATCCGGAGCCTGTGCTCCACAACAGGAGAGGCCACAGCAGTGAGAAGCCCGTGTACCACAAAAAAAAAAAAAAAAAAAAAAAAAAGAGTCCTAGAAAGAGAGAATGACAACAACAAAATGGTGAGGAGGAAATTATCAAAGAAATAATACAATAAAGTTTCTCAGAATGGAAGGGCATCAGTTTCAAGTTTGAAAGGGCTGAACAGCAAAATGAAAGAAAAAAGACCCATTCCAAGGCACACATCTTCACATTATTAAAATAGTATTGGTAAAGGGAAGATTCTAAAAAGGTTTCAGAAAATGAAAAACAGATCATGCACAAAGATTAAGAATCAGAATAACACAAGACTTCTTGACAGCAAAGGAAACAGGAGAATGGAGCAGCGCTTTTCAAATTCTGAAGGAAAATAATCTGCAATCTAGGATTCTAGACCCAGGCGAGCTATCAACCAAGTATCAGGGAGGTTTAAAGAAATTTCCAGACATGTAAGCTTTCTCAGGAAGCCACTGGCATAAGTGCTCCATCAAAATGGAGACATAAATCAGAAGGAATAAAGCATGAAAGCCCGGAAATAAAGGAATCCTATGCAGAAGAATGGTGAAGGGAATTCCTAGGATGAGAGTAAAGAGAAACTTGAATGAAAGCTGTACAACAGCCCAGGAGAGCAATTAGTTCACACTGAAGCAGGAAGAAAGACAGTTTTAAGAGGAAGTATACAAGAAGAAAATGGAACTGAGAGGTCACATGACCTGTTTGACTGTATTAAGTTTTCCAGCTATGGCACAGAGTTTGGGGCCGCTTTGGTTACGTGAACATAGATAAGAAACAAATGAATAAACAACACAGAAAAGAACAAAAATGTGTACAAGAAAGGAAATGCAATACTCTACAAGATCCAGAGGTGACCATTTACATTTACCTTAATCGACTAAACCTTAAGAACAGATTTAATTTAAAAAATTGTGATAAAACTATAATGAGAGGGGAAATGTGTTCATGTGTGTAGGGAGGTAAGGGAATGGGAAGCGGGGCTGGTAAAAGAAAGCTAAAGCTTCATCATTCATGGCATGAAATCAATGCATATGTCAAGTTGAAAAATCAAGAAAAAGCAGTCTAAATATGACATTTTTAAGGAAACATGGAGGTAAATAGAAGAAATTATCTAAATTTTTAGATGGTAATATGCAGTTGAAATGTGTCTCCCCCACGCCCACCCCAACATAAGACATAACTGAAGTCCCAACTCCTAGTACCTCAGAATCTGACTTTATTTTGAAATAGGATTTTAAAAGAAGTAATCAAACTAAAATGTCATTAGGATAGGCCCTAATCCAATATGACTGGTGTCCTTATAAAAAGGGGAAATTTGGACACAGACAGAAACAAAGGAAAGATGATATGCAGCAAAGGAAACCATAAACAAAATGAGAAGACAACCCTTAGAATGGGAGAAAATATTTGCAAATGAAGCGACTGACAAGGGGTTAATCTCCAAAATACACAAACAGTTCATGCAGCTCTATATCAAAAAAATAAGCAACCCAATCAAAAAATGGGCAGATCTAAATAGATATTTTTCCAAAGAAGACATAAAGATGTCCAAAAAGCACATGAAAAGATGCTCAAATCGCTAATTATCAGAGAAATGTAAATCAAAACTAGAATGAGGTATTACCTCACATGGGTCAGAATGGCCATCAGCAAAAATTCCACAAACAGTAAACACTGGACAGGGTGTGGAGAAAAGGGAACCCTCTTACACTGTTGGTGGGAATGTGAATTGGAACAACAACTATGGAGAAGAGTATAGAGGTTCCTTAAAAAACTAAAAACAGTACTACCATATGATCCAGCAATCCCACTCCTGGGCATATATCTGGAGAAAACCATAATCCGAAAAGACACATACACCCCAATGTTCATTGCAGTACTATTATTTACAATAGCCAAGACATGGAAGCAACCTAAATGTCATCAACAGAGAAATGGATAAAGATGTGGTACGTATGTGCAATCAAATATTACTCAGCTATAAAAAAGAATGAAATAATGTCATTTGCAGCAACATGGATGGACCTAGAGATTATCATACTAAGTGAAGCAAGTCAGACAAAGACAAATATATATCACTCATATGTGGAATCTAATTTTCAAAAAAATGATACAAATGTACGTATTTACAAAACAGAAACAGACTTACAGGTATCCAAAACAAACTTATGGTTACCAAAGGGGAAATGTGGCAGGGAGGGATAAATCAGGAGCTTGGGATGAACATACACACACTACTTATATAAGATAGATAACCAACAAGGACATACTGTATAGCACAGGGAACTCTATTCAATATTCTGTGATAACCCGTAAGAGAAAATAATCTAAAAATGAATGAATATATGTATACGTATAACTGAGTAACTTTGCTGTACACCTGAAACTAACACAACATTGTAAATCAACTATACTCCAATAAAATTTTAGAAAAAGATGATATGAAGACACATAAGGAGAGAACCATGTGAAGATGGAAGATTGGGGTGATGCATCTATAGGCTAAGGAACAAAACTCGTGAGGCTACAGGAAGCTAGGAGACAGGTATGGAACAGGTCCTTCCCTAGCACCTTCAGGGGAGGCATGGCCCTATCAACATCTTGATTTTGGACTCTGGTGTTCAGAACTGTGAGACAATAAATTTCTGTCGTTTTAAGCCAACCAGTTTGTGGTATTTTGTTAAGGCAACTCTAGGAAACTAATACAGGGATCCTCAAATATAAGAAGGTTAGAAACCAGTGGAACAATGGACAGAACATTCAATTGCTAACCAGAAGTACAGCATTTCCTATGAATCGTTGACACTAATTCAGTAAATCTTGGTACTCAGATTTCTCAGTTTTATAAGGAGGAGCTGAGACTTGTTGACTTCTTAGACTATTTATTTCAGCAATTAAATTCAGTGATTCTAGGATAGTAATCTATTGTCCAGCTGGAGTTTTAAGAAAATTCACTACGCCAAGAGTTGTTTTGTTTATCCATACCAATCCTCTTACTACTGACACAGACATGCAGAGTAGTGAATAACTTAAGATAGTAAGTTAAGGAAATTTTTAATTAAAAGGAGGCCAATTCTCACCTTCCTTTTTAATTTTGAATAATATAAGTACAGTATTTTTCTACTCTATTGTAACTAGTGGCTATGATGCTTCATGACACTAAATTAAGTTTATATTAACATATGTCACATTTTACTAAAGGAAACATTTTTCTTATCAGCAAGGCAAAATAGTTATCACATTCCTACATTGTTGGATGCCTAGCAGGATCTTGCTAGGCACTTACCTCTCCAAGTACTCTGCAAGAAGTTGTTCTGCTGCAGATGAATACATCCATTCACTTCCAACTTTCTTAGTATATCCAGGTACCTCCTCATTTTTTTTGTTGAATTTGAGATTCAAACCCACATTTGCTTTATGGTCTCCATGAGGGCTGAATTTAAACCACACACACACATACACACAAAAGTTTTAAAATTTTGTTCAAAGAATAAAAAGCTTTGCTTTCAATTTTTAGAAAAGTTTAGTCTTGATTGGTTTTCTACATTTTAGTTATCATGGTTATTTCCAAAGTAGCAGTAGTGGAAAAACTAGAGGAAAGGCTTCAAAACCCAAGTCAACAAAGCATACAAATAGATTATGTAATTGAGAGGAGAATGAAATAAGGAAATGTAGGGAAATATATAATTGAGATTCACACACACCATCTGATACCTTTTTTCAAGGTTCAATTTGTTAGCTGCTAAAAATAAGAACTGTCTTTCCAAACACCTAAAGCATGTGCCATTTAGATAAAAGATCACCATCAGAGGAATCTATGCATAATTTTTAAAGAAAATTCAGAGCAATTAATAAGAGAAAATAAATACTGAAATATTAACCATTTTATCTTTATTATTTAATTTTTTTCTGCCACTTTAAGTAAATTTCTCTAACATAAACTTACTTTCTCCTAGATCCTCTTCCAATAAAAATACTTCCTGTAAACCTTGAAACAAGGTATCCACTCACTCCAAGGCGACTGGCCAACACATATCCTGGGTTGTACTTTATAGAATATTTCTTTAAATATAAAAACAAAAAGGTCAATTATGGAAACACAAAGCATTAAAGCAGCATTTCTTTACCTTTAAAATCTGGAGATAAGACATCACTAACATTTTGGATTGTGGCAATGTAAGGATTCTCAAAAGTAAGTGACCTATTACCCCCCACCCTGCTTTTTGTTAAAGGATTTATAGGCAGAATATTTCTGCTCCTCTCTCTCCTTAAAGAACAGAATTCCCAAGGATGAATGAAAGGGGGAGGAAACATACAGTTTGTGAAACTGCCTCAAGAAATGAACTCTACAGTAAGTATTAGACGGCAAACTCTGTAGGCGAGAACGATTTTTAAAAAATTAATTTTCATGTTCTAAGAAGGACCTGGTAAAATACCTGGGAAAAATTGAGGTCCTGATAATTATTACATTGAATTAAAACATGAGTATGTCATCAAAATAGTTGCTACTGAGCAAAACTGAGTGTCCTTCATATATAGATATAAGTAATATTTGTTTCCCCAAATCATTTATCATATGAAAATAAGTATGAATAGGCTCATAATTAATACATTGTTAATATAATTCAGTCAATGAAATGTAACCTTTATTTGTGTACTTATGGGAAGAAACTATGAAGACAGTCAAATTAAAAAAAAAATTACCAGATCATACAATTTTTAACCAGGAAGTAAATTACTCACAAATCCAGTACCAACTATGGTAAGCTACCATATACTCCTAACATTATGTATGTAATAATAATAATACATACTTATCTTATATGGATTTCATATACTATGTTCATGTAAATGAATATATAAATATAATAAATATACTATATTTAATAAATTATACAAATATTTTATATTCTTATTTCATGGGAATGTAAGGATTTTTATCATCAGCAAAGCAAAATTTACAGAGAATGGTAAGGAATTATTTTCCACGATTATTTTTTTAATGATCATGTCTACAATGACCCCTAAATGGATAAATTTTTTTAGTCACCTGGTACATAAAGTCACTATTAAAATACATTAATATGCTAGTAAAGAATGCAACACAATCAAAAATATTATCAGATATAGAAATAATTTCAGAATATAAAGGAAGAATTAAGGCAATAGTTCTCTATCACAGGTAGTACCACTTTTCTAATAAGTATCTGAAAATGTGTTGAGGCATATTCAGTTACAATAATTGACACAGGTTAAGAACACTTAGTGTCCAGGCACCAAGATGCCAATTGTCTTGCCATATACAGGGCAGTCCTATTTAATACACAGTAGTCCTGCTCAAAATACAATTAGTACTCCTTTTGAAAAATATTGGATTATGGTATAGTTAAAGTTAATTAAATCACCACAAATATCCTAGAAATTATAAAATAAAAAGTAGAGAAAGAAGGCTTGAGTAAAAGATAAAGAAAATATGTAAAGAGAAAGAAAGTATACTGGAGAAGGCATGCCTAGCAACACTGTACCCTTAGAATTGGGTAGGCTCTGTCAGATCTAAAAAAAGCCAGGGATGAAGCAACAAGTTCTTCTGCCTCCACTGACTCCCAAACAGAGTTCCAGCTTCTTCATCTAAAGGGCCACTCTCCTGATTTCCTGACTATGCCTTCTGAATTATTTCTCCAAAAGAGACCTGATGGCAAGATTTTAGGGACTTCTCTGCTTTCCATAAAGGTTCCTCACGGGTATGCTGATGCCTAATGCCTTAAACGCATTTCACAGGAAATGAAGTTTTAGATTTTTACTACTAGCAAAAATAAAATATAAGTAGCAATGGCTGGCTGAATGTGAATTAATTTCAGTCAAGTTAATTATCTAATCAATCAATAAAAACAAATGATAGATATCGGGATTATCCCCTTACTTTAACAGAGAAAAATAAAAGGGTGCCATGAACTTAAGTGCAGTTTCCCAATTTTCTCTAGGGACTGTTCATCTTTAGCTGAGTAGAGACATATAACCTTTGCAAGAAGGTCATTTGTTACTTGTAACTAAAAATGCAGACCTTGATTAATTACGAAAGGTTTAAAAAAACCCAAGTCTATTCCCAGAGGGTATGCTAATCAATGTGCCACTGGGAATTCCCTGGCAGTCCACTGGTTAGGACTCCGGGCTCTCACTCCTGAGGGCCTGGGTTCAATCCTTGGTCATGGAACTAAGATCCCACAAGCCACACTACCAACAACCATTAACAACAACCATTATAGATTAATAGTGGGATCTCAGCAGTTTTTCCCCCAAAGATTTGCATGAAGTTTTGAGCACAGATTCCACTTATTTTTAACTAATACTAGATACAACTGTGAGAGAATTTAATCAGTGTTAAATAAAATATTTGCAATAATTCAAAGGAGGTACCAAAAATATCTTTCTAACATTTTTAAAGGTAATCAATTCTAAATTAAATCACACGGACTATAGTACTCACATGCTGGTTTTGTATTAAAGCATCAAGATTGGGTTCACATGGAATACTGAAAATCACACGAATCCTGCCTTCTGTAATCACATCCCCTGAATCCTGAACCTTGGAGGGGAAAAAAAAAAAAAAAATCACAGTATGTTTTAGTCTCTTTCACTACATTTTATTTACTTGTTTTTCTACTTATTTGAGTAGTGTTTAGTATTTCTGAAATACAGTAACACAATAAAAGTAGATAGTGGACATTTTCTTCGAATTTGTAAGTGGATGTGCTTATAAATTTGAGTCATTGTACCCTGCTTTAACCAGTTGTTAACCAGCCTTTTAAAAAAAATTAACTTTAATTTGCAAATAACTTCAAACTACCAAAAAGTTGCAAAAATAAAACAAGTCAAAGAACATTTACCCAGATTCACCTATTATCGACATTTAACTCCATTTAACATTTGTGCTCTATGTGTGTATTTACATACACATAATTATTTTTTGAAACTTTCTGAGGGTATATTATATATATCATGTCCATTATCCCTAAATATTTTGGTGCATATTTCCTAAGAAGAGGATATTTTATTATATTACCACAGTACAGTTATTAAATACATAAATTTACAACACAATACTTTTATCTAATCCACTGTCCATACACCAGTTTTGTCAGTTGACCTAAAAGTGACCTATATTTATAGAAAACTCTTTACTCCCTCTACTACAGGATCAGGCTAGGATCAGATATTGCATTTAGTTGTCATATCTCTTTAGCCTCTTTTAATATATCCAGAGCCTTTGTCTTTCATACACTGACATTTTGAAGAATACAGTTCATTCCTCCCTCTCTACCCTGACTTTTTTTTTTTTTTTTTTTTTTTTTTTTTTGCGATATGCGGGCCTCTCACTGTTGTGGCCTCTCTCATTGAGGAGCACAGGCTCCGGACGCGCAGGCCCAGCGGCCATAGCTCACGGGCCCAGCCGCTCCGCGGCACGTGGGATCCTCCCGGACCGGGGCACGAACCCGTGTCCCCTGCATTGGCAAGCAGACTCTCAACCACTGCGCCACCAGGGAAGTCCCCTACCCTGACTTTTTAAAAACATTTCTACATTTGGGATTTGTCTAGTGTTTCTCGTGATTAGGTTAATGTTACATATTCTCAGCCAGAATAGTGCACAGAGGATGTGTCCTTTGTAGAGTACCCCATCTGGAGGTACATGATGTTCATCTGTTCCTCACTATTTTTTAATTTTGATCACACAATCAAGATGTTGCTCAATTTCTTTACTGTACAGTTATAGTTTTTTGTTTTCCTTGCAACTAAATAAACAATCTGTGGGGAGACACTTTCTAAGACCATGAAAATATCTTGCTCCTGATCAAAAATTCCCCTTAGATTTAGCTTCCAATGATGATTGTTGCCTGATTCAATCTGAATCATTATGCTTGTTAAATGATGGTTTTCCAACTCCCTCATTCCCTCCACAATTATCCCTGACATGATAATATAGGCAAAAGTCTTTCCTTTCTCCATTTATTTACCTATTTATTATCACTATGGAATCATGCATTCCTATTCCCCGCCCCTGATGGTTTATAATTCAATATGTACTCAATTACTTTGGTACTTAAACAGTCCCAGATTTGGCCGGTAGGAGCCTCTTCAACCTGGTACCTGTGTACCACATATGCTCACATCATTCTTGTGAGTACTTCCTTGCTTTCCCGCATAACTAGTAGTTCTAGGCTCATCGTGTACTTATTCTGCCTCAGCCCTGTAATCAGCCATTTCTCTGAGAAGGCCAGTTCCTTTTTGTGGGATACGGTGTTAGAGATCAAGATCAGAGTGTTACATGCTACCAGGGTATCTTTGCTTCCAATCCTTATGAGCAAATAGGGCTAGAAAATATATGTACGTATAGGCACATATGCATTCATATTATCTACAAACATACATAAATATACCCATATACATGTGCCTATATACATACACATACACACGTATAAAGTATTTTAGCAATCATGAGTTCACATTAATACCTCCAATTCTAATCTGTTCCCACAGGTCCTTTCTTGCTTTCTCCTGTTCTATACTTACAAGTACCTTTTCCCATGTGAGAGCTGGAGTTCCCCAAAACATCAACACATTTATCAATTCATCAACCCAATAATACATTGAAAATAATTTCAGAATTGCTTCATCCGTACTACAATAAATAAACCTATGAAAAAAGAGATTAGAATCTGAATTCTTCTTCCACCACCTCCTGATCTCAGTGTGCTCAACACTAAAGATATATAGCCAAATATTGTGTTTATAAATTAGATGAATGAACTCTTTCTTTTTTCCCCCTTCAGTATTACATTTTATTTTATGCCTAAATGAAGAGAAGTTAAATAACTGTATTAACTTGAAACCATAAAGAAATTTAATAGTAATAATAACAGGTACTAACTTCTCCAGTGCATCCATAATAGGGTGTTCCCAGCATAAAGACCATACTTCTAGGAGGAAACAAGTCATCCAATGTTTTAATATTGGAGAAACGGGAGTCAAAAGCTCGGATGTCCTATGTATAATGAAATATAAAAGTGAATCGTTACAGTCAAAATTTCTATAGACTGCATATCAAGATTTTTTCCTATGGGATTATGACTATGCTGTCTACAAATGTCAAATGTAAAGATTTTCTACATAACAATACCAGAATCTAAAATTTATTATCTCCTTATATGCCAGACACTCTTCTAGGTAATTTACATATTTATTAGTTCATTTCATCCTGAAGACAACCCTCTGTGGCAGAGACCATTACTAGCCCCACTTTATAGATGAGGAAACTAAAGCACAGAAAGGTGATCTTGCCCAAGGTCATATGGCTAAGAAGTCAACTCAGTCAGTACTCTTAATCACTATGCTATACTGCTTCCCCCAAATTACATGATCACTACATGCATTTAAAAAAATTTGCCCCCTTACAACATCTAAGATCACAAACACAAAAGCAAATGCTTTTTGTATTTACTAATTTATTTAAAGCAAACTTTTTGTGAGAATAATAAATAAATACAAAAGAAAAGTTTCCTAACCATACACAGAATGAGTGTCTGAGCGTGTTATACTCCTTTTAAACACTACAGTATTTTGCAAATTACATTAAATAATAATATCTATTATATATTGCTGCATATTAATATGATATAGTGTTTTCTTTATACAGTGTGCAACAGTGTACATTAAGATAGAATTGAGACCTGAAGGAGACTTACTTGGACAATAGTTTGATAAACAAAGGGAAGAACTTGTTTTGACCACTGTTTCTCTAGACGGACTTCACCATTTTGATTTACTTGGTATTTACGACCTGTGAGTAACTGACCATATACAACTGCAGATGTTTCATTTATTATTATTCCTTTTCTTCTCAGGTAGCTCAAAGAAAAAATAAAAAATAAATATAGATGTGTATGAGTGTGCATATATTCTAAGATGATAATCATCATTCAAACTACCAACTCATAATCAAATGCTTAAATAAACTTTAAATAAATATGCTAGCAGTTCTGAGTACCTAACTTAAGACTTTTTGCATTATCCTGTGGCTACCTTTCCCAAAGTCTGTAAGATTAAATAAGAACTCATAGAGTTGTAAGAAACTCCTGTGTTTCATACCCACTAGGCTGGCTATAACAAAAAACTGAAAACAAGAAGCGCTGTGGGACTTCCCTGGTGGCGCAGTGGTTAAGAATCAGCCTGCCAGTGCTGGGGACACGGGTTTAAGCCCTGGTCTGGGAAGATCCCACATGCTGTGGAGCAACTAAGCCCATGTGCCACAACTACTGAGCCTGCGCTCTAGAGCCCGTGAGCCACAACTATTGAGCCCGTGTGCCACAACTACTGAAGCCTGTGCGCCTAGAGCCCGTGCTCTGCACCAAGAGAAGCCACCACAATGAGAAGCCCGTGCACTGCAATGAAGAGGGGCCTCCACTCGCCACAACTAGAGAAAGCCCACATATAGCAACAAAGACCCAATGCAGCCAAAAAAAAAAAAAAAGAAAAGTGTTGGAAAGGATGTGGAGAGACTGGAACACTTGTATACTGCTGATGGGAATGTAAAACAGTGCAGCCACTGTGGAAAACAGTTTCACAGTTCCTCAGAAAGTTAAACAGAGAACTGCCAAACAGCCTGGCAATTCCACTCCTAAGTATGTAACCAAAGAACTGGAAACAAGTAATCAAACAAATATTTATAGACCTATGCTCATAACAGCACTATTCACAATAGCAAAAAGGTGGAAAGAAGCCATATGTCCAACAGATGAATGCACGAACAAAAGGTGGTATATCCATACAATGAAATATTTGGCCATAAAAAGAAGTAAGTATTGACATATACTACAATATGTATGAACCCCCTAAACATGCTAAGTAAAAGAAGCCAGACACAAAAGGTCACATATTATGTGACTCTATTTATATGAAACATCCAGAATAGGTAAATCCAGAAAGAGAAAATAGAGATTGACAGGGAGGGGCATTCAGTGAGCCTTTTCAGTCTAAAGTAGGGGTTGGCAAACTATGGTAACGGGCTAAATCCAGACTGCCTCCTATTCTTATAAATAAAATTTACTGGAACACAGTCAATCATTTATTTAATATCTATGGCTGCTTTTGTGATATAACAACAGAGTTGAGAAGTTGTGACAAAAACTGTAAAGTCTACAAAGCCTAAAGTATTTAGTATTTGGCCTTTACAGAAAAAGTGTGCTGATTCCTGATATGAAGATGCAATCATTCTTCACCTGAGGGATATTTTCTTGTCTCCTTTCCATTTCCTCTTTCTAGAACTCCTCTCAGCTACATATCAGAAATTCTGACTATACTATTTTCATCTCTTTGTGTACTATGTGCTGAAGAAATTCCTTAGCTTGATCTTTTAGCCCACTGATTCACTTTTCAGTATGCCCATATTACTATTCAGACCATCTACTGAGCTCATTATAGAAATCATAATTTTATTTTCGTATATGTGTTTATACAAAAATATATGTATTATATAATATACACTATATATAGTTAAATAACATTATTATATATACATATATTTTATATAGCTAAATTAAAATTATGGTGAAAAAACCAGATATGTTCCCTACCCTTATGGAGCCTACTATCTATGAAAAGAGTCTTAAAGTAACCACATTCATAAATTTATTATTATGATTCTATTTATATGCGATAAAAGAAAATTCAGAATGATGTGAGCTATGACAGGGGTATCTAACTTACACTATTGGGAGGCCAAAAATGCTCTTCTCCCCCTGACAGCTGTGTTCATCTCCTTTTATGTTGGATAGCTTTTCATGGTCTTTTTACATATTTCCTGTTTAATCATCTTTGAATAAGGATATTATGGCCTGGTATTAGCTCCTATAATTGTAGAAGAGGTGTCTCCTTGAGTTCCCATTTATCAATGGATGCTACTACAGTATGAACAGGATGGCTGACTGATATACATTTATAACACCATTTCACGTGCCACTGCCAGTTTCTATTATTCTGTTTTGGTTTAGGGAATTCTAGTGTTTGGATGAAAAAGGAGAGGTACTGTTAGGGTGGGATCATGGGACACAAAACACCCTGAAAATTAGCATTCCAAGGAGGGTTAGCTTCTTCTTTACTTAGCTGGTATAGACCTTGCATTTCTGAATTCAGAGCATAAGGGACTTGGGTGTAGGGAGGAGGGGAGTAGGGAGGAGGGAAGGGTGAAGAACAAAGGAGAGTATGCCCTCCTATTTTTATTAGTTACATGTGGCCAAGAAATTCAATGGCCTTATGGTTAGTGAAATTAACTCTCAAATTCAGGCAACTTATGAACTGTGTATTCCTAGTGTAAGCGATTATGTCTTGTCTTTTTTTTTTGTACATCATGAAGTATTTTAGTGACAAACTGGGCAAGGCTCTAACTGCTGCTAACCAGATTTTATTTTAAATTAGAACTCATTACTTTTTTAGACCATAAAATGAAGATGCAGTCAGTATTCAGAGTAATCACACTAAGTGGAAAATAAGTTAAAAAATAAGTACATTAGACCACCACATTCTAGTTCAATGACATTAAATACTATTTATGACACTCACTATTCTGAAATTCCTTGTACTTCTTTTGTCCAGTTAGATTGTTCTTTGTCTCCAAGATGGACCACTTTAGAGGGTGGTGCAGTTCTTCCCAAATAAAGCTTCTGTGTTCCTGCAGGTTCTTCCAAGTAAAACCTTAAAAATTAAAATTATATTACCCGCAAATTTGTGGTTTAATATAGAGTTCTAGTAGTGTGAGTCTTCAAAGTGAAAAGATTTCTACATGGTATAATGGCAAAAACCCAAAAAACAAAAAGCCTCCTTTTTAAAAACTGTAATATGAATTTCAGAACAAACACTTGTAAAAAATTTTAATCAAAATTTAAAACAAATTATTATTCTTTCTCTATAAGAAATTAAACTAAATACATAATAAAAATATAAAATTTTAAAGAATTAATACTCTCAAATTCAATAAAGTAGTTTTTTTTTTTTTTTTTTTTTTGGGTACGCGGGCCTCTCACTGTTGTGGCCTCTCCCGTTGAGGAGCACAGGCTCCGGACGCGCAGGCTCAGCGGCCATGGCTCACAGGCCTAGCCGCTCCGCGGCATGTGGGATCTTCCCGGACCGAGGCACGAACCCGTGTCCCCTGCATCGGCAGGTGGACTCTCAAGCATTGCGCCACCAGGGAAGCCCCAATAAAGTAGTTTTGCTAAAAAAGTTTAACTTGATTCTAATCAAGCCACTATACCTAACTCCCAGTTTACAGGAAACATGTGGGATGGAGGACCAACTTAAATGACACTAAGAGGAAACAACTAGGTAAATTCAGAATTCTAAAAAATAACTGGCTTGGACTTTAAGAAAAAAGGCAGGGAAGTAAGTTTAGCCAGGTCCTAGGATATAAAATCAACATACAGAAATCAATTACATTTCTATATACTGGCTGGGGAAACTGAAATTGAAAACATAATACTATCTATAGTTGCTCCAAAAAGTTTTAAATACTTAGGTAGGTATAAATCTAACAAAACATATACAGGTTCAGTATGCTGAGGAAACAAAATAGTGATAAAAGAAATCAAAGATTAAAATAAATGGAGAGATAAATGGAGCTTCATTTATCCATTTGGATCAGAAGACTCAACATAGTAAAGATGTCAAATCTCCACAAATTATAAGTTTAGTACAATTCCTATCAAAATTTCTCAAAGATTTTTATAAATATAAAAAAAATTATTCTAAACTATATATAGAAAGGCAAAGGACCAAAAATAGTTAAAACAATTTTGAAAAAAAAAAAAAGGAAGGAATCGCTCTACCTAAGGTTAAGACTTACTACATAGCTACAGTAACAAGACAATGTGGTGTAGGCATAAAAATAGACATAGAGGCAAATGCAACAACACAGAGAACCCACAAGTAGACCCATACAAATATGCTCAACTTATTTTTGACATAGGTGTAAAAGCAAACTAATGGAGGAAGGGGAGTTTTTTCAACAAATAGTACTCGAGTTAATTCAATATTCATAGGTAAACATATGAAACTTGACCCAAACCTCATACCTTATATAAAAATTAATTCAAAATGGATCATGGATTTAAATGTAAAAGGAGAAGGTAAAACTATAAAACTTTTTGGAGAAAATCTTCTTTGGGACCTAGGGCTAGGTCAAGAGTTCTTAGACCAAAAGCACGATCCATAAAACTAAAAACTGATAACTGGACTTCATCAAAAAGGCAGGGGAACTGAATTTTGATGATTAAAAAAGAATGTTCAATACCAGTTCATACTGGTACTGACTTCTCATCAACAAAATTACGCAACAAAACACAACTGAGATACGTTTGCAGAGACCTAAGGAAAAAGGATTAGGCCTCTAACTCTAAACCTATGCATGAGAAAAACAACCAAAAAAACCTTTTGGATATGTAATAACTCAGAAAACATTAACATCCTCACATTTTCTCCGAAAAAAAAATTACTTTAGAAAGTTCTAGACATGAAAAATAACAAAAGAACAAGATATCAGACCAAGTAAAAGATGACAAAGAATAGCTTGTCTAAATAATCACTGATAAAATGATTGTGAACTTGAATAAAATGTTAAGAAATTATTTTTAGAATAGAAGATACGTGTTTTTTAATATATTATTTAAATGAAACCTGGGAAAGGCATGGAAAAGGTAAGGTTACATATGCTATTTATTCTTGTCAGAAAGAAATATATTTGTTAATTTATATAATGATAACTGGTAGAAAAGAATTAGGATATAGAACCTCCAAGCTATTGAAAGGAAAAGAAGGCAAAAGGGAAAAAATAATATATGCATCTAAAATATGCATCTCAACATTATAAAGCAACTATACTCCAATAAAATTTAATTTAAAAAATAAAATAAAATACTAATAAAAAATATGCATCTCAAGGTATGTACAATAAACTGTCAATAGTGGTTGAACCTGGAGTGGTATGATTAGAGGACTTTCATTTTCACTATAGTGTGTAAATATTTTACAAATATTATATCAGTTAAAATGTATGAATAAAAGCCAACAAATAGCAAAGCACATATAAACTTTAAAAATTATAAATAAAATCTTACTTAGTTTCTCCATCTGATACACCAACAACTCTAGCTTCTTCAAGATGAGGCCAATTAACAAAGAGAGACTTCCCAAGCACTGATGAAGCTATATTTTCTACACTCTTAAAGTAAAAACAGAAAAGTTCATTCATGTTTTAGGTCCAAGAGAGAATTTTACAGAGGCAAAATTAAATAATTAAAACTGGCTTGTGTTTATAACAGTGTACTTAAAATCTATAAAAACCATGCCTTAATAATTAAAACAGATATAAAATATTATTTGATGGCTCAGGCCAATTATTCCCTATTAGTAACTGCTCTTCTCAGCTTTATTCCCACTTAATTATTCCATCCACTTGAATTCAATTTTTAAAATTTCTCTTCTCTAAGTTGTGCCTTTATTGCCAACTACTCTCTGTCTTTCTAGTACATTTTCCAGGATTCCTGTTCTTTTAGATTTTTTCCCTTTCCTTTAAGTTTATTTATTTTTATTTAAAAATTTTTTTTGGCCATGTCATGTGGCATGCAGGATCTTAGTTCCCTGACCAGGGACTGAACCCTAGCCCCCTGCAGTGGAAGCGTGGAGTCTTAACCACTGGACCACCAGAGAAGTCTTCCTTCTTAAAAAAAATTTTTTTTTCAGTTGTTTTTACTTATCTGCCTTTCTTTATTCTTTAATTTATTATGAATCTGTATAAGTTTACCAACTTTACCTTCCCCTCTGCCAATCTCTTCTTATTAGAAGGGAACTATGACCAACTTAAAAGTAATTTTCTGCAGTATAAACATCTCAACACTAGGAAGCTTGCCTCCTCATTTGTTCAGCAGCACTGGCAGTTATTAGTGAAGGATGGCCCACTGATTTTAATCCTAAATGAAATTACTTGGCGAGAAAACAGGTTTCAGTAAAATCAAACAGAAGAACACTGACCTATAATGTGAGTATTACTGTTCACAATAATAGCCAACATTAGTAGAAATAATGTTCAGCAAGAAACCTAGGTTCTTAGTTCTGCTGCTAACTAGCTGAGTGAATGTCCCTTTCCCAATCTCCATTTAAGTTTTTTAATTTGTAAAATTAATGAGCTGGATTAGCTGCCTCACAAAATTCCATCCAGTTGTAAAATTCTATGATTCTATTATTCTCATGATTATCAGCTTATTTTTCTCATGGAAACTGAGAAAAGTGAAAAGAACAGCATAGATGTCTAGAAAAGGGCTATTATTATTTCATATCAAATAATCAGATAGCATAAAACAGAATCTAAAATATGTAATTCATTTCAGTTTGTGGTTGGTATAATTAAATAGAACACTAGACTTATTTCAAGTTAGAAACTATGGGTCCAAAATTGGGTTCTGCCTCTCTTCAGCTATGGACTCTTAGGCAAATCCTTTAATCCCACTGAGTCTCAGTTTTCTTTTATGAGAAGAAGTTATAACATCTACCTCACAATATTTATTTAAGGATAAAATAATATACACAAAAGCTTTTTTAAACTATAAAACACTGCACAGTTGGCCCTCTGTATCCATGGGTTCCACATCTGCAGATTAAACCAACTACTGATGGAGAATATTTAAAAAAACAAAAAGAAAAAACTCCAGAAAGTTTCAACAAATGCTGGCAACTATTTACATAGCATTTACATTGTATTTACAATTATTTATATTGTATTAAGTATTATAAGTAAAAGAGATGATCTAAAGTATAAGGCAGGATGTGTGTAGGTCATATGCAAATATTACACCATTTTATATAAGAGACTTGAGCATCCACAGATTTTGGTATCAGTGGGGAGTCCTGGAACCAATGTCCCATGGATACTGAGAGACAACTGTATAAATATTCTGTATGAAATAATACCTTAAGTACAAATTCTTAAAAGGAAACATTATTATTATTATTACCGTTGGTCAGACAACAACTTTGTGGTAGAAACTGAAGTTGAAATATAAATTTTGATTCACATTTTTTCTTTTCATTATGCTTAATCATTATTAGCAAATACTTCTTTAACAAATAGAGATGACTATTTTTAGACTTTTGGGGGTAACTTTTTATTTTATTTACTATATTTAGACATCTCTTACAGTGAACATATAAAAGAATGACTATTCTGATAAATAAAACAAGTTTCAACATTAGAACTAGGCTCCCTTAATTATCCTTTTCCCTTCTTTCCTAGATTAATCCTTTCCCCGTAAGCCCTAGAGGCAATCCACTTCACATCCTTTCCCTCTACAGTGCCTTTAAGACCTCCTTTCTTCTTTAGCTCTACCTCTCTTCTTTTGTACGGATTTGCTAAATGAGCTGCCTCTTCTTTACCTACAGTTATGTTTCTAGCCCTCTTTTCAATGATAAACTTCTTAACCAAGGGCTTAAGACTTGCTACCTCGACTTCCCACCTAACGAGTCCCGGATTAGTACTTAGGAATTGGACTTCTGCCTCCAACAACCTATGGGAATGGAATCCTCAAAGTCCAGTAATGATGCCCAAAGGACAAACTCACAGACATTATTTTAGTTTTCACTCTTCTTGAACTGTATGTACCATCTACTCCATGCTTCTGTGACACTACTAAACATGGGAATTATTCTCTTTCTTCTCTGAACACTATGTAACTTTTACTGGTTCCTTTTCCACCCTTTCCACCCATGGGTACTTCCTCATGCTGGGGCCTTGAACCCTGAGAATCCCCTTTCTTCAAGGAAATGAGCCCCGAGGCCCCAGCCATCACTTCCTTGCCAACGCCCTACATATTCCTATTGCTTTACAAGCTCTAGCTCCAGGTATTCAACTGTGTATAAGTTGCCTTTCTTTTTTTTTTTTTTTCTGTACGCGGACCTCTCACTGTTGTGGCCTCTCCCGTTGCGGAGCACAGGCTCCGGACGCGCAGGCTCAGCGGCCACGGCTCACGGGCCCAGCCGCTCCGCGGCATGTGGGATCTTCCCGGACCGGGGCATGAACCCGTGTCCCCTGCATCGGCAGGCGGACTCTCAACCTCTGCGCCACCAGGGAAGCCCTGCCTTTCTTTTTTAATTAATTAATTAAATTATTTATTTATTTTTTCATTTATTTTTTTCGGTACGCGGGCCTCTCACTTTTGTGGCCTCTCCCGTTGCGGAGCACAGGCTCCGGACGCTCAGCGGCCATGGCTCACGGGCCCAGCCGCTCCGCGGCATGTGGGATCTTCCCGGACCGGGGCACGAACCTGCGTCCCCTGCATCGGCAGGCGGACTCTCAACCACTGCCCCACCAGGGAAGCCCATAAGTTGCCTTTCTTGACTGAAGTTTTTCATCTGAACCACAGAACACAAAAAACAATTTGACTATTTCCCCAATTCTTCCAAGGATGGTACATAACTAGTACCATTCTAAATGCACAAAAGGTAAATTAATCTATTATAAACGAACGGATGACTTAGGGCAAGAGGGCTTAAAACTCTTGTGGAACTCTGTTGAGAAAGGCTGAAAGGGCGGCTCCAGTTAAATGTCCTAGCACCAACTTGAAATTCTATTACTGATAATTAATCCCCTCAAGCCAGTGCCTCTCCCATTTTAACTTCTTTATTCCAATAAACAGTAATTGTTTTTCAGTTAATTAGTCTGATATCTAAGAGTGATTCATATTTAATATTTTCTTTTTCTTTTCATCCCCTATTTTTGAACAAATGATGAAACTTGTGAATTTTATTTAGTCCTGTTCATCTAGATCTATTACCACTTCCACAGTTTATGTCCTTATTGTCTAAGGCTTCTATAACCACAACCTCAACTTGCAGGCTTTTCCATTTTCTTCCATTTTTTTGTATGCACTTTAGTCTACTATATTGCCACCAAATTAATCTTTATGAAAATACCAATTTCAAGAAAACAGTCATGAAAAATAAGTCCAAACTCCTTAGCCTGGTATTCAAGGTCCTCCATAATCTGGCCTCAATCTGTTTTTTCAACCTTATTGTCTATTATTTCCCAATATAAGTCCTCTGATTCAGTCAGGTTTATCTATTCCTTCTCCTCAAATACATCACATTTACTCTAAAAAAAGAAAAAGTATTAAAAAAAATTCAGACCTACAAAAAGGTTAAAAAAAATAAGATAATGTATCACATTTATTTTTTACTATAACTCCCAGCTCATGTTATTCTTTTCAACTGGAATACCTTTCCCCTCCTTTTTCCTCTTTGTGATAATCTTTCTTTTAGCACCCAGCTCAAGCTTATTTTCATTTACAGATCTGTACTTAATCTTTAGCTCACACAGCTCATCTCCTCTTCAAATTCCTACAGCATTTTTTTTGCTCATTATGTCACAATTATATATGTCCTTTAATTTGTGTAAATGTTTCTTTACTTTACCCTTATTTCTTGTGAACTTCTGGAGTTACTACATGTTATACCACTTTGGAAAACACGTTGCAGCTAAAACAGTTTTATGCATAATAAGCACCTAAGAAATATATAATGAAGAAAATACTTACAAGTTCATCTGATTCTGCATTCACTAATATTTCCAACATCATGTTTTCTCCACGACTGCTTTGCTGGAATACTTGAACCCCACTTTTCTTCAAAAAAAACTTTAAAAGAAGTCATAGAATTTAATTTTAATTTTTTCTCCATTATCACTTCACATTCAATAAAGTGAAAAAATTTTATGAAAATAAATAGCCACTGACTTTGTGTTTGATGTGTTTCAAAGTAGGAAATCCACAGAAATATAATGCCTTTTGGTCAACCCTGGTTATTTTGTTTTTGCTTATGTCTACACGCCAAGCATCTAATGATATTATTCTATACCTAGAAAATAAATGGAGGCATTTAATTTAAAATTCATACATTGCAAGCAATCACAGGTTTTCAGCATTCCCTTCAGTATTTTGCCAGAGTCCTTCTTGCTTTTAACAAGAGAATTAACAATTCGTCCTTTAAGAGAAAGAAAATATAGAGCAGCAGATTCTTCGTTGGTATTGATCCAGACACAACCATGCCTGTAAGATACTGAGTGGACGTCCTCCCCATTAATTTAAAATATATATATATTAAAAATATAATATATATAAAATATATAAATTATATATGTATATATACATGATTTTTATACTAAAGGAACATACAAAACATACTACAAATCTCTATATCCTCCATGTTCCAAAACCCAGAATGGAAAATAAACATTTTATAATGTCTATTTCATCTTTCTCTTTGTTTTAACAAAAGGAAAAATCATAACTGAGAAACGTTTATCTGCAACACGACTGCCATCTAGATATTATTTGCAGAGAAGATGAGAGAAGAGAAAAAACAAGGAAGACATCTTAATGAAGAAGAGAAAGTAGAAATAGGTTTGAGGCAAGAAACAGAGGAGCTATTTTTTTTTTTTTTTTTGCGGTACGCGGGCCTCTCACTGTTGTGGCCTCTCCTGTTGCGGAGCACAGGCTCCGGACGCACAGGCTCAGCGGCCATGGCTCACGGGCCCAGCCGCTCCGCGGCATGTGGGATCTTCCCAGACCGGAGCACGAACCCGTGTCCCCTGCATCGGCAGGCGGACTCTCAACCACTGCACCACCAGGGAAGCCCCCAGAGGAGCTCTTTTATTTCTTGTTCTCCTTCTTTCCAGTTGGGTGGTTGGGGAGTATAAGAGGCAAAGTCATAGCATGTCAAATAATGCTGAGAGCAGACACTGGCAATGGAAACAAAAATTCATAGAACTTCTTGAGGGAGAGAACAGATATATACAGGGGCAGGACAACTTTAACAGAAGACGAAAACAGAGAAGCAGAATTGGACCAAAGCAGAGAACTATAGAAACAACTGTGAGAAAGAGAGAGAGAAAGAGAGAGATGCTATGATTCTTGGCAAGTTGCATGTAATTCATTATCAATTGACTACAACTGTCATAAATTATTTGTTAATTCTCCAAGTAGATATTCAAAAGCTTGCTTTTTTTTTTTTTTTTGAGCTCTCTGTTGTTGAAAAATTACCAAACAACATTACCTGGCGCAGCATCGTCCTATGGCAGGGAACTTTTCTGGCCATGGAGAGGGGTACGTGAACTCTGTCTCGCTATCATACCAGCACATTAGGCACTCACTATGTTGGTTTCTTTTCCTCTCTTCTTTTTTCAGGGAGTGGTTGCATGTCTCCATGGCTTCCAACAATCGCTTCTGAATATAAAGATTGGAGAGAGGGGTTAAAAATACAAAAAGTCTGTAATCTCAACATACAGAATAAATATTTTCCCTAGGAATACAGAATTACTATTTGTGTTCTTGAAAAACAAAAATCTTAACTAATACAATTCTTTTCCATTTCATTAAATGAAAAACAGATGTGCTATTCTTGTTTCAAAGGGCCCTAGAATATTGCTTGTCACTACAAATTCCTCTGAAACTATCACTCTAACAGCAATCACTAACGTGTGGATAAAATCAGCAGAAAATCAAAATTTAAATATGAATTGATCGTAATTATAATTTATCTTAATTCACTGCTCATTGATCTCTTACTTTACAAATTGTACAATGGTATAGGTATGTTCATCTTTCCAATTATCTTTTGTATTTAACATAATTCCAATCAAATCACAATGGTTTAAAATACTTCTTTTTAAAGGACAAAATGATGTTAGTGTTCATATTGGAAGGATGAATGTGTGAGCTGCACAAAGTTACCAGGAACTTGTCTTACCAGATCCTATCACTTTTTATAAAACTACCTGTAAGCAAAACATTTAAGTATTGACACCACAAGAGACCCACAGACCAGAAGAACAAAACAGAGTTCAAAAACAAATCCAAATCTACGTCAAACATGGTATTTCAGATATTTAAATAACGCTTTTGTCATAACTAGCCATCCAGCTAGGAGAGAAAGCACATATATTTTCCAATATCATACCGTATACAAAAGCAAGTGTCAGAGTAATGAGACAACAAAAATAATGGGAAAAAATCTAGGAGATTATTGATAATTTGGAGTGAAAAACTCTTAAATAAGGCAGGAAAAAGCTGAACAGCTTTAAGGAAAAAGACATTTTTCAAGTAAAAGAAAATGTATGTGATAAAAGATGTCACAAAAAAATCAACAGGCAAATGCCACACTGGGGAAAAATATTCCTAATATAAAAAGAGTTGTTCAAAATCAAAGAAAGAAAATGAGGAAAAGGATATAGACAGACAATTTACAAAAGAGAAAATGCAAGACAAACATACATCAAAATATACTTAAATTAGGAATCAGGAAAAAATAAATTTGAATGAATGGCATTCTTTATCATCAGTAGACTTTATCATCAAAATTAAATAAAGCAATAATATTCAGGACTAGAAAAGCAGAGAAGTAGGCACTTAAATATTGCTGGTGTAAATTACACCAGTCTTCTTGAAAAAGAAGACTGGTAATATTCATTAAAACAAAAAATACACATTCCCATTAACCAAGCATTCCTGCTTTGGGGATTCTACCTTATAAAAATAAAATCTCTGATATATAAGAATGCATTAACAACAACAACAACAAAAGAATGCATTAACAAACAAACAAACAAAAAGAATACATAAACACACAAGTCCTTTTTTCATAGCATGTGTACAGTGGCAAAAAACATTAAGATTCATAAGAATTTGCAGAATTAGTAATGGTGTGTTCCCATGTACCTTTCAATGATAACATCTTACAGCCACAGTACATCATCAAAACCAGGAAATTGACACTGGTACATCACTACTACAGATTTATTCGGATTTCACTAGTTTTTATATCTAAATTTTGTGTGTGTATACAGTACTATGGAATTTTTATCATATGCAGAGATTCATGTAACCACCACTAAAACTGGAATACAGAACTGTCACATCATCATAAAGAAACCCCTTCATGTTATCCCTTTATAGTCACACCCTATCCCCAACCCTAACCCCTAACAACCACTGATGTGTTTTATATTACAATAATTTTGTCATTTCAAAAATATTATATAAATGGAACTATATAAAACCTTCCAAGATTGACTTTTTCACTCAAATGAACTTTTTTCCATCCGTTGTTTATATCAATAGTTCTTTTTATTGCTGAGTAGTATGCCTTTATATGGATGTACTACAGTTTTTTTACTCACTCACCCATTGAAGGATATTCAAATTTTTTCCAGTTTGGGGTTATCACAAATAAGTTGCTCTGAACATTAGTGTACAGGTTTTTTCAACATATATAGCCAGCTGTTTCAGCACCAATTGTTGAAAAGCTTTTTCTTTACCCATTGAATAGCTTTGATGTCTTAATTGAAAATTTATTAACTGGACAAGTATAGATCTATGTTTGGACTCAATTCTGTTCCACTGATCTGTCTATTGCCATGTAAGTAACATACTCCCTTGATTACTTTAGCTTCATGGTAAGTCATGAAATCAGAGAATGAAAGTCTTCCAGTATTGTTTTTCTTCCTATAGATTGCTTTGGCTACTCTAGATCCTCTGCAATTTCATAAAGACTTTAGGATTTCTGATTTCTACACAAAAATCTGCTGGCCTTTTCATTGGGATTATGTTGAGTCCAAAGATCAATTTGGGAAGAGGGTACATCTTAACAATACTAAATCTTCTATTCCTTGAACATGGTATGTCCCTCCATTTATTTAGGTTTCTGTATCTCAACACTATTGTAGTATTCAGTGTGCATGCTGTTAAATTTGTAACTGTGTATTTTATATATCTTAATGCTATTGAAAGCAGAATAAAAATCTTTTTATTTAAAAAAATTTATATTTTCCAATTGTTTACTACTAGTATATAGAAACAATTGAATTTTGTATAGATTTTATATAGATTTTGTATAGATTTTCTGTGGCCCTGCTAAATTTCCTTATTGGTTAGAGTATCTTTTTGAAGATTGCTTAGAATTTTTTATATATGTAATAGTGCTATGTGCATATAAAAACAATTTTTCTTCTTCCTTTCTAATTTGCATGCCTTTATTTCTTTTCCTTGACTTAATACACTGAACTTCCAGTACAGTAATAGAATTGGTTAGAATAAACATTCTTGTCTTACTCTTGATTTTACAGAGAAAACATTCAAAATTTTACTATTAAGTATATTGTTAGCAAGTTTTTTTAAGATGCACTTTATCTGGTTGAGGAAGTGTCATCTTATTTCTAGTACTGTATGTTGAGCATTTTTATTAAAATTGGATGTTGAATACTGATAGTGTGGTAAATCACATCGCAAATCAACACTGTTTCTAAAATAAATGACATTTGGTTATGAGTATTATCCTTCTAACATATTATTGGATCCCATCTGGCTTTATTTTGTTGAACGTTTTTGCATTTACTTTTAGGAAGGATATTAGCAAGTAATTTTCTTTTCTTGTAACATCATTTACTATGGGTATCTGCATCATGCTGGTCTAATATATTGGGAAGTGATTATTCCTATTCTATGTTCTCAAAGTTTGTGTAAAATTAGTATTATTTCTTCCTTGAATGCTTGCTAGAATTCACAAGTCAAGACATCTGAACCTAGAATTTTCTTTGTGAGAAGATTTTAAATCATGAAACTAAATGTCTTTAAAAGATATAGGACTACTCAGATTTTTACATGTTTTTTGGTCAGTTTTGCTAAACTGTGTCTTTAAAGAACTGTGTTCATTTCACTTAGGTTGCTGAATTCGTTGTCATAAAATTGTTCACAATATCCCTTACGGATTCTTTTAATAGCTGTAGAATTTATAGGACACCTCTTCTTTCATTCCAAATATTGGCAATTTATGTGTTCTCCCCTCGTGCTCTGGCTTTTCTCGGCCTTTCTTGATCTGTCTAGCTAGGATTTATCAATTTTATTAATCTTTTCAGAGGACCAACTTTTGGTTTCATTGATTTTTCTCTATTGTTTGCTCATTTTCCATAGATTTCTGCTATTTTTATTTCCTTCATTCTGCTTAGTTTGGATTTAAATTGCTCTTGTTTTTCTAGCTTCTTATGGTAGAAAGCTTAATTTATTTTAAAATGTCTTATTGCTTAGGATAAGCATCTAGAACCTTAAGTCTCCCTTTAAGCCTTGCTTTAGCTTTATCATAGATTACGATACGTGTTCTCATTATCATTCAGATAAAGTATTTTCAAATATCCCTTTTAATTTCTTTAATCTATGGATTATTTACAAGTGTGTTATTTAATTTCAAAATATCTGTAAGTTTCCCAGAGAGTTGTTACTGATTTTAAATTTAATTCCATGTGGTCAGAGAACATTCTCTTTATGATTTCAACCCTTTTAAATTTATTCAGACATTTTTTTTTTTTTTTTTTGCAGTACGCGGGCCTCTCACTGTTGTGGCCTCTCCCGTTGCGGAGCACAGGCTCGACGCGCAGGCTCAGCGGCCATGGCTCACGGGCCCAGCCGCTCTGAGGCATGTGGGATCTTCCCGGACCAGGGCACGAACCCGTGAACCCTGCATCGGCAGGCGGACTCCCAACCACTGTGCCACCAGGGAAGCCCCAGACATGTTTTATGTCTCACCAAATAATCTTGGTGAATGTTCTTTCACTTAAAAATGTGTATTCTTTAGTTGTTGGGCACAGTGTTCTACATATATTAATGAAGTTGAGTAGGTTTACAGTGTTAGTCAAGCCTTTCATTTCTGGTAATGCTCCTTGTTCTGAAGCCTACTTTGTCTACTATTAGTAAAGCAATGCCAGCTTTCTTATAATTAGCATACCTACAAGTTTTGATGCACATAATGAAGATGAGAGTAGTTAAAACTCATTAAAAAAACAAAAATGGTGATTAAAATCCACTGCTTATTAATTTATGTGAAATAATATCTGATTAAAATATACATGTATATATAACTATTTCATGCACTGACCTCATCAATAAAAGGTATTAGAACCACAGCTTCCCATTCCTGTTGCTTCCCATTTAGGTCAGTTTTAAAATCAGGTGGATAATATTCTATAATTGGCGAGTCTTCATCTGTCATCAAATGCTGTGAAAATATAAAATAGCGTAATAGAAACATAACAACTAATATCAATGTAGCTTTTTGTTAATATATTTATAATATTTCCTCAATTGTAACAGTTTAAAATTTCTAAGCAAAGCAAAAGTAAATTTTCACATCTTAGATATGTTGTGATATACTTGTTATATTTTGATTTTCAAGTATGAGGCTTCTAATTTCACCACCATTCACCACTTTCCTGTTCCACTAAGCTAGTTATGTAGCAAAACTATCTTTACTCTGAATTTTATCATTTCTATCTTCTATTGTCTTTTCACTTTACAAGGCCTATCTAAATTGTTTTCCCATTCAGACTTCAGTTCATTTCACACACTCCATTTTTAACCTTAGGCAATTTATTTTCATGTCCTAATCAACTGATTTTATTAAGTTATATAAGAACTAAGATAATTTAAAAAGAAAAAAAATCCTAAAATCCAAAATCTTTTTACTACCTATAGCAAAGATAAGAAGTTCAATATGACGTGTTTATCAGAGATTTTATAACAGAAGTAGATAAAGAAAGTTAAAGATGTCTTCTAGGAATAGAATATAGAAGATTATGATATAAAAAATTTAAAGAAATAGCATATTTCTCAAGGTCATATTCAAAGTATTTAATAATCAGCAAGTCATGAGCACAGAACAATCAAAACAGATGTGGCTATAAAAACCTGCATGGTTACTGGTCCAGAGTGGTTGAGTATCAATCCTTAATGTATGTGAAGGTAGGAAAAAACCATCAAAGAAACTTAAGAAAGAAAGGCCAGGGGCCAGGATGAAGGACAGGTTAAGTTTCAGAAAGATACAGAAGGAAGCCTGATACTGTTCAAGCAGTGAAGGCAGGTGTGTGTGTTTGTGTTTACATGTGTCTACTCCAGTTCCTTGTACGAGACCATGGAATTAGAAGAAGAGATTGATGCTCTAGAAGAACTAAATGAAGTTTACTCTCAGAATCAGCTTAGCAGGCTTGGCTTAATTTTGGTGACTCAATCACCCCTGAAATATCTTTTTCCTGTTACGTGAAATACGTTAACCAGAGAAAAGCCTTTTATTCCACAATTTGATAAATGAAATGCTTAAAATCCAAATATAAACGGAGGTAATACTTTTGTTGATATAAATAACTTATTAGAATCATCCGTATTCTAATAGGTAGAGGGTAAAAGAGAACTGAAATGAAATCTGTAAACGTTTGGACAAAGTAGATGGCTTCGGATTTTGCCTATCTCAGTTTACTTTCATCAGTGCAGAGACAAATTGAAGATGTGCTTAAAGGTACTGAAAATAAAGAAGCTATGCTCTGAATGGCTTATGAAATTTGTTTGCCTTTTTAAAACAAAGCTAACTTGGGGACTTCCCTGGTGGCGCAGTGGTTAAGACCCCACGCTCCCAATGCAGGGGGCCCAGGTTTGATCCCTGGTCAGGGAACTAGATCCCACATGTATGCTGCAACTAAGAGGTCGCATGCCACAACTAAGGGGCCGGTGAGCCACAACTAAGGAGCCCACCTGCCGCAACTAAGGAGCCCACATGCTGAAACTAAGGAGCCCACAGGCTGCAACTACAACCCGGCACAACCAAATAAATAAAAATAAAATATAAAACAAAGCTAACTTTAAATCAAGCAACTACTTTTCAAGGGACTTGTTTAAGGAATCCTATATTTGAAACTGAATATAAATATATTTAGCTATTAAAGAAATTTGGGTATGATGTTTCTAAGTTTGCAGGAGGAGCTCCTAAATATTAAAAAGACCGTAAACACATTTAATTCTAAAACTCACCTGGTAGCATGTAGGAAGTAAATTTTTGCTAGCTGCTGGAAGTACAGCAAGAAGCTGTTCAAATGGCTTAAAAGGTTTTCCTAGTTCAAAATGGATTTTGAGTGTACTGATGTTGCGGATATCAGATAGGAAAGGTGCATAATGGTACGGATAAAACCTATAAAACAAAACTGAGTTTTAAACAATTGGCAATTTTATGAAACAGGTCAATAGTAAGTATATACTTCTCCATATTCTATTTTAACAACACATGGCAATAATTCTAAAGACAAAAAAATCATTCATAATTCTGCTACTTGAATATAAAAAATCAGCAATGTTGGAGATTTAGGTCATTTGATGGCAACAAATATTCTATTTCCTTAATTTTTTAAGTGCAGTTTCACACTCAAAATTTGGATGCATGCAAGGATATATATATTCATAATATATAAATATATATAATATATAATTTATTATTTATATATATAAATAAGATAATGGCTGTTCAGTTTCGAAAATGTTGACTGTGAGTCTTCCAAACAATAGATTCTTAGAATGAAGTAATGAGGTAGTCAGAAGACGTTCAGTTAGCTCATGTGGGCCTGAGCTTCTCTCGTAAGGACAGAGGGAACAGTGAGTCTGAGCTCATATGGCTGTTACTGGTCAGTTCTAAGAACTTTTATCTTTGCATTAGTATATATATATTGTGTTTGTGGTAAGAATTAAACCACTTATCAATCATACACACCAACTATTTTTGTTTTTAATACCTTCCCATATTTAACTACAGAAAAAATATTTTTACAAAACTTGAAACATACAATTTTTAAAAAACTTTCAATGTTCTTAATGTTTGACTAAAGATACCAACAAAACAATGAAGAAATTTTTTTTTTTTTTTTTTTTGCTGTACGCGGGCCTCTCACTGTTGTGCCTCTCCTGTTGCGGAGCACAGGCTCTGGACGCGCAGGCTCAGTGGCCATGGCTCATGGGCCTACGTGCTCCATGGCATGTGGGATCTTCCCAGACCAGGGCATGAACCCGTGTTCCCTGCATCGGCAGGCAGCCTCTCAACCACTGCGCCACCAGGGAAGCCCAAGAAATATTTTTATATTCCACAATTATGTCATACTTCAAAAGGGTGGGAAAGTTTAGGAGGCAGAATGGCATGTGAAACAAGGCAAAACGTATAGACTTTGGGAATCAGACAGCCTTGGACTTGATTCTTGGGTATATGTCATCTTGGAAAGATTACTTAACCTCTCTAATCCTCATCTGTAAAAGGCAGAGAACAATGCTTACTTTAAATAGTTGTGAGGATTATATGAGAACATGCTTTTCAAGTGCCTAGCCTTAACGCCTGGTAATATAATAGGGATAACTTATACTCACCCTCTTAAAAAATGGCAAATCAAGGATTTTTGTCATAGAATACTCTTCAGAGACGCCCTGAGAATCATGTTAGTTATTGCAAAGATTTCTAAAGGCTATTAGTAAGTGAAATCATGTGAAATTAATGCCACGTTATTTTGCACTCGTTTGTTTTGCTGTTGGTGCTTTAAAACAGAGCCTAGCAGGTGTTCTGAAAACAAAACAAAACAAGCTAGCTATCTCATCACTTAAAAGTCTCTGCTTTTCCCTGCAGCATATTTTGGCTTGTTATTTTTTCTATAACAAGTGGATGGTTTGGAAATGTAGATGGAACTTGCTGAAATAGGAAACAAGACAAATTATTATTATTTCCAGGAAAAGCAAGTAATTCCTTTCTCCTTTCTTCTTTACCCTTCCCAGTCTAACATTCATATAACCCATTCTTCAATAATTACTCCTGATAGAAAAATTTTTTCAAACACATAAAAATGTAGAGAAGAATATAATAAACAATCCCACTTAACCACTGCTCAGATCCATTAATTATCAAGACTTTGTCACACTTCATTCATTATAACAGAAAATTTTAAATCCTCAGATTAACAGAGAGCTTTTATTATGGGCCATCTGCTATAGCTGGAAGTATCTTTGTTATAAAAGGGTCTTTTTAAAGTATTTTCATATAAAAAAAGATTACCTGTATTTCATTTAAACTTGGCTGTATGCATCTTTTAAAAAATACTATCATAAACAGAAATAAAAAGAAAAGAGATTCTCAAATGAGCTTACAGTAGAATGAACCATTATAAAAGACAAAACTTTTTGTTTTTATTCCCTCACCAGCTCCAGGACTGAACTCCATGATAGTAATAATGCAAAATCCATTGTATTGCCTGAACATAACATGCAGCTTGATCAGCCAGAAAGTCACTGAAAATAGAAAAGAATATTTTCATTATAACATTATTTTTTGAAGACAGGCCATTGTGTTTAGAGCATATCTCCTGATATCACATTCTGCCTCACGTTTTATTTAATCAATGAATAAACCAAAAACTGCAATCAGAAAAACTCCAAAATATTATTTTTTAAAAATTCCATCATGCCGGATTAAAGGTTTGCCTTATAGTTTTCCTAAACCAACCATCAGAATACTTAAACATGCTGTGCATATTTATTCAGTGAATGTACTGTGCCTTTGGTTTAAAGTTTGAGGATTTAGTTAATGAAACTTTCTATAATGTGGCACTACCAATGCCTTAAATATTCAGGGTGTGACGAGAGATAGGGATGGGAATCTTCTTTATTTGGGAGGATGCCTGAGAGAATCACAGGAGGAAATCAGAAGATCTTAAAATCTAGTTATAGAGCTAGAACACACTTTGAAAAGTGCGATATCCACTGAACAATATTCCCTCTAATCCCTTTTTCTCAAAAACCATCATTTAAGGTAAAATAATCACACACACAATACACACGCGCACACACACACACACACACAGAGCAAAAAAGAGCACTCTAGGTTAAACCCCAAAGTGGCTATAAACCTTGTTAGTGTCTGTTACCAAAATTCAGGTAGAGATACACTTAGATATTCTCGATCTACATTATTTCTGGGAACTACGCTTTTTTTAAAAAAAATAAATTTATTTATTTTATTTATCGATTTTTGGCTCTGTTGGGTCTTTGTTGCTGCACACAGGCTTTCTCTAGTCGCGGCGAGCGGGGGCTACTCTTCTTTGCAGTGCGCAGGCTTCTTATGGTGGTGGTTTCTCTCGTTGTGGAGCATGGGCTCTAGGCACGTGGGCTTCAGTAGTTGTGGCACGTGGGCTCAATAGTTGTGGCTCACGGGCTCTAGAGCACAGGCTCAGTAGTTGTGGCGCCTGGGCTTAGTTGCTCCGCGGCATGTGGGATCTTCCCAGACCAGGGATCAAACCTGTGTCCCCTGCATTGGCAGGCAGATTCTCAACCACTGGGCCACCAGAGAAGCCTTTTTTTTTTTTTTAATTTATTTATTTTTGGCTGTGTTGGGTCTTCATTGCTGCTCGCAGGTTTTCCCTAAGTGAGGCGAGTGGGGGCTACTCTTCATTGTGGTGCACGGGCTTCTCATTGCAGTGGCTTCTCTTGTTGCAGAGCATGGGCTCTAGGCATGCGGGCTTCAGTAGATGTGGTGCGTGGGCTCAGTAGCTGTGGCTCATGGGCTCTAGAGAGCAGGCTCAGTAGTTGTGGCGCACGGGCTTAGTTGCTCCACGGCATGTGGGATATTCCCGGACCAGGGCTCGAACCCATGTCTCCTGCATTGGCAGGCAGATTCTTAACCACTGTGCCACCAGGGAAGTCTTGGGAGCTATGCTTTTTAAAATGAAATGCATTACTTTTTTATTATAAAAGAAATATTTCCTCATTACTGAAAATACAGATAATGACAAAAAGCATTTTTATCACCTTATAGCAATCACTATTATCTTTTGGTATTTTTTTCAATCTCTTTTCTATGCCCAGGTTTTTTTTGTTTTGTTTTAAGTATTAATGAGAGGATACTGTGCATTATGATTTTTGTATCCTGCTTTTAAAATTTGTACTTAATGATATACTGAAAGTATCTTTCTGAATTGTTATGAACTTCCCATAAGTACCAGTTTAACAGTTCCGCATATTCTGGAAATACTGGAAATGGCAGAGATAGTGACTGTAATGAGGAGGAGGTGGAGACAATTATGATGAACATTCTTACTGGACATGTACATCGTTTCTAATTTTTTACTTTTAAAAAACTTTGTAATAAACTTCCTTGTGTATAAAGATCTTCTGTGTTTAACTTTATATTTTTAGGATATTTTAACAATTAGAATTATTGGGTCAAAGGGATGACTATTTTAAAGGCTTCTGGACATGTAGTTTCCAAAATAATTTTACCAATTTATATTTCCACCAGTAATTAAGGGACGAAATCTACTACCACTCCTGGACCAACACTGAATATAACAACTTAAAAAGATTTGCTTATTTACTAGGCAAACAAATAGTATCTCATTTTCATAAGTCTATATTTTACTATATAAAAGGAAAAAGAAATAGAACAGAAGACTAGTTTCCTATCAAATTAAGCATTTAATGTCAACTGCATGTACTACAGTTCTATCTAACTGTAATCAAGGAAATATAAGAACAAAGGGAAAAAGGATTAAAAGCATAACTATTTTAAATATGTTATTTCTCAAGTCTCAGAAGTCCTACTTGCTAATGTAATAAGGGTACATAGCATTTCATGAAACTCTTATTTCACTTATACAAAAGCAGCCTCATTTGGTGGTTAGGCATGGGCTCTGGAGCCAGACTGCTTGTGTTTAAATACTGGCTCTGCCACTCACTACCTATGCATGTCACTTCGAGCAAATCACTTAAATCTCTCATTCCTTAATTTCCTCTATTTTAAGGTAATAATAATTCTACTTATCTTAAAGAATTATTGTGAGAATTACAAGTTAACATTTTCATGTTATATATATATATATTTATATGTTTATATTATTAAAATATAAATGAGTTAATATTTTTCAAATGTTTAGAATAGTGCCTGGCACTTGGTAAGCACTTTATAAGTGTTTGTTAATTAAAATAAATAAAATACGAATATATGTAATTCATACTGTGTGCTGTAGTTTAGAAGTGTGGACCCCCATTCTAGAGGTCAAGTTGTTAAGGAACTTTTGTACTAGTTATTAACCTGGGGCTGAGCCAGGTGCCCTTTGAGATAAGTGTGATGTGAGCTTTAGAAGATAGGAAGCAAAACACTAACCATTTTCTATTTGGCAATTTTTATCATAGGACCCTTGAACAATGCAGGAGTTAGGGGCACCAACCCTCTGTGTAGTAGAAAATCCACCTATAACTAGTCGGCTCTCTGTATCTGCGATTCCGCATCTGTGGATTCAACCAGTCGTGGATTCAACCAATTGTGAATCACGTAGTACTGCATTAAGTATTTAGTAAAAACAGTCCGTATATAAGTGGACCTGTGCAGTTCAAACCCGTGTTGTTCAAAGGTCAACTGCATAATACATGTCAATTAATGTTATCTTGTCCAAAACGGTACTAGTTGAAAGGCTTACAATAATTTATGAAAACAAAAAATCCTTTCCACCCATTACCATAACTATCAAAATTATGTCGTTTTCACTGCAAAGTCTAATTTTTTTCTACTTTAAAGTAAAAGCATTGGCAAAAACGTACTCAGAAACTACGTCAACTCCCATCTTTGTCATGTAATATGTTCTTTTATATTGTCTAAACTCGGTTTCAAACAAGTCATCATCTTCAGTCTCATCTTCTAAATTGTCTAGAAAAAAGACAGAAAGACAGTGGCTGACAATTACGAATATTCTGTTTTTACATCTAATGCTTTGATAAATACATATCAAAGCAGATGCTTATAAACTATCATAGACATCTATTTCATCCAATATTACTGAATTAGTACTAATAAAGGAAAGATATAACAACTATTCTGTCAAAAAAAATTACATATATTAAAATACATAGTTTGTACTCACCCTTAGAAGTTACCACTTCTTCTCCATTTTTGTCTAAAGCAGCCCAACATATTGAGTTTTCCTGGCCCTATACAAATTATAAATCAATATAAAATTAAGGCAGGATATACTTTAAGGTGAGACATTTAACAGGAAGATTTAAAAAATACTAAAGATAACTGAATGATCCTTAAGTGACACACTGCAAAAGTCTGTTTTAAAAATATTCCTCAAATGCTGTGTAAATGCTTTTGGTTTTATATCACTGTTTCCTGAAGCTATAAATCTTTATTATGTAGAACTTAACATTCAGACCCCTCAATGATAAATAACAAGTAATGTTCACCAATATAAAAGATAAATATATTTAATTATATATGTGTTCCAAAAACAAAACACTTCAAGAATATTTCATTTACTCAGAGAAAAGTACACAATCAATATCAAATTCTTTCAACTTTAACATTTTTATATGTCAAATTCTGGGCTATTGTTAACACAATCTGTTTGTTTATGATTGAATCCAATAACTACAAACATTACCTATTTTTTTGGGATCTCTGGATCCCATCATTCCTATGACTCTACCAGCCACTTCTAAATTTTCTTCCATGTAACTCATCTGCTTTTCTAAAGTTCTTCCATTTCATCACATCCTTCATATCCTGCCCATCTATTCTTCCTCCTTGTGATTTCATCCTTTCTCTCCTCTACTTCTAACTGCCTATCAACTGCCAGTGCCTCTCATTAGTTCTTCCTACTCCCTTATTCCCAATTTCCTTTTCTTCATCCAAGCTAGGGCCTCTGCCAATTTCCTGCGTCTGGGCTGTTTCTCCAGGTCCTTTCAATCTACCAGTGTCTCTAATGTTAACTACACACCCCTGGATGACTGGTGAAGCTTAAGGACTGAGCTGAGGTGGGCGGAGTCATGGATTATTGATATTTAAGTTTGTGGGTACGGGTCCCCCAAAAGTTGCAGAGCCTGTTTTATTAAGACAAGAAACAGAGTAGAATGCAGACTGACTACTGCTAAGCTCCACTGAGGAAAAGTTAAGCAATTAGAAAGACTGCACTAAAGAAAATCAGGACAGTTGCCCTTCCTGGAGCAAGAGATATTGGGCTTGAGCCTGAATAAAACCAGTACAGCAAAGAGAGTGCAGGAAACTCATCAGTTTCACCAGAATCCAATAACTATGGGTTAGCTGAGGAAAATTTCAGAAGAGGTTTATTTTTCAAGCTAACACACATAAGACATTCTTTAGGGCTTCTTAGAGGTGTTTTACAGTGTACTAGCATATTCTAACTGACTCTAATCACTTATTGAGGACCTAACAGTTACCACATATTGTGCTATTAACTACTCTTAGCCTAGCCTATCACTGTATTTTACACACGATTTTATATATAAATTACTTCTAGAGAAAAATCACTGATCTAGTTAATGTCTCATAACATTAAATGCTATAAATATCCACACTTTAACTAATTTTCTGGGCTCTTATATTTAGAAATGTTTTATACACTTATTAATAGAGTGGAAGAACAAAGAAAACACAATGTTCTTCGATGGTAAAAATAAACTGATTTCTAAAGATCAGATTTAAATGATAGGATCTAATAGAGAAAAAGAAACCAAAACAATTTTTAAAATGTCCATAGAGGAAAAGAAGAAATGAAACTAAAATGAGGCAACCCTAAAATCATAAGAAAGAAAATGAGAAACAAGGAATATCAGTTTTACCTTTACAGCTAAAAAAATGAAAGGACACCTAAAAAAATGGACACCTTTGATTTTTTCTTTTCCTTGTAGTTCTTGGCTTCTTCTGCTGCGACACCTGCTGCTTCATTGAGGTACTTGTTACCAACTTTGCTTTCAAACCACTTTAGGTCCACAAAAACTTCACTGAAGTGCTCTCGATCAAACTGTACAGAAATATTTACATTTATTTTAAAATAACTTAAGTATGTTTAGAAGAATACAGACCAAATTTTTAACAGTGACTACTTCTAGGGCATAGGAAATCAGAGGATATTACTTTTTTACATGGGGACTTCATCTATTACTCTGAAAACTAAAAATGAAAAGCAAATAGAAATAAAAATAACTTAGGTGAAATTACTTATACAGAATGACCAACTTGAGTAGAATCACAAAAACTTTTTCTTCTGGTATTATGTAATTGGTTACTAACCATTTATAGCTACCTGGGACAGGAAAACAAAAACTTCTAGTTACTTACATCTGATAGTTTCACAAGGTATTTCTCAAATCGAGGTAAGTTGAGATGTCCACTTTCATTAATATAACCTAAAAGGAACAAAATCTAAACTTGTACTAAAAGCTGACATTATTTTTTCTAAACAATTCTACAAAATTTTTACAAAACATTGAGTTTTGACATTCTACTAATCAAGAAAAAACAGTGTTGGACTATGTAAGTGGCCCTAGTTTCTATGAACTTGATGTTACTATAATACACAGTATGTAAGAACTGAAGGAAAATATAAAAAATTCCAGGTTTACATAGTAATAATCTTCCCAAATTTCCAAACAACACTGGGAGACAGTTAATTAAATTAAATATGTTCTAGAATCTATCTAGGTCATTCATTTGATATGTTAACTTAAGAAAGAAAAGACTAATGTCCTGCTACTCTGTTGATTGACTGATTGATTAGCTGATTGACTTGCTGTGCAGCGTGACTTGCCGGATCTTAGTTCCCTGACCAGGGATTGAACCCGCGCCTTCTGCAGTAAAAATGCGGAATCCTAACCACTGGACGGCCAGGGAATTCCCTGTCGTCTGTTTTATTCAGCATCACCACTGTCAGTTTCCCATTTTAACTTGAAAATCTCTCCCTCATATTAAATACTCTGATGATTATCCATTCAGAAAACTAAATTTCTATGCTTAAATACGAAACGAGCTAAGTGAAACGAGCAACCTCTGCTGGCTTTCTTAAGCCATTTAAGGTGGAGATTAGTTAGGTATCAATAAATGAGACTGCTTAACTGGCGTCATCTTCTTTGCTTGTGAACCATTGAAAATTACAACTTTAGAGAGCTTGGCACCTTAGACTAAAAGAAACTCCAAATTTTTTTCCTACTTTAGTTGTACATACCATAATCTAATAAACTGAGTGACATTTTTAGGGTTAGTTGAGTGCTAACTTAAAGTAGCTTCAAACAAATATTAAACTTTTCTTACCCCCAAGTTCTGGCAGGATGGTAATATATGTTCCATAAAGAAGAGGCAGTGCATCATGATTAATATGTAAATGAGGTAGATGAGGGATAAAATCATTCCCAACAAGAAATCCCATCAAAATCCAATCATCTATTATCCTTTCAATATCATATTTAAATGTGATCTTGTCCTATGCAATATGAAGAGAAGAGTCAAATCCTATGGAAATTTCTGCATATTCATCTTTGGCCCATGGTTATATTAATACTTACTTTTAATGCTGAAAACTCATAGTCAATATACTCTCTCATTAAAGACAAGTGTAGAAGGTGAAATGTGGTTTCTTCTGGTGCGCATACCCTGTAATTAGTCATATGATCAACACAGAGCTTATTATATTTTTAAGGTTCAAGTTTAAAAATGTAGCTTAAAATAAAACATCATTAGAAAATAGTTAATTCTTGTCATTAAGGCATGTAATTTATAGGCAAGCTGCAGGGTAATGTTAAGATAAAAATATAACTACAATTACAACAGAGATAAAGTTCATAATAATAGGTTTACAATATGCTTTCTGTGGAAGGACTCTCAGAATTGAGAAAGTCTAAATAATACATAATAGATGTAATAAACCAGTGGGATCTGGTCCATTTAAGGCTGGCCACCAGCAGAAAGCATACAGATAAGTGAGTACGTATACTTTTATATCTACTGCAGTACAGTCCAAGGCTTCAATGTTGAGGCACCATCACTTCCTCCTCTTACCTTTTCCGGGCTTGGTATAGGGGTCTATATTCCTGGCTGTGGCCTATACTCCAGGATTAATTACAAGTTAGAATATAAGCTGTTAACAGCATATTAAAAGCATTTATACACCATGAACAAATGGGACTTTCTTCAGGAATGCAAAGATAGTCCAACATAAGAAAATAAATCAATGTAATACACCATATTAATAAACAAAGGGAGAAAAAACCCCGCATAATCATTTAACAGAAAAAGCATACGTCAAAATTCAACACTCTTTCATGATAAAAACATTCAGCAAAGTAGGAACAGAAGGGAATTTCCTTATAGCATAATCAATGGTGAAAGACTGAAAGCTTTCCTCCCAAGGAAAGGAATTCTTGTTCCTAAGATCAGTAACAAGACAAGGATGCCCATTTTCACTATAGTTATTCAACATTATGCTGGAAGTCTAGCCAAGGCAAGTAGGCAAGAAAAGAAATAAAAGGTATCCAAACTGCAAAAGAAGAAGTAAAACTCTATTTACAGATGGTGTAATTCTATATGTAGAAATCCCATAGAATCTACAAAAAAAAAAAATACTACCACTAAAAAATGAATTCAGCATAAGTGCAGGGTATAAGGTCAACACAAAAATCAGTTGTGTTTCTACATACCAGCAATAAACAATCCAAAAAGGAAATTAAGAAACAATTCCACTTACAATACCATCCAAAAGAATAAAACACTCGGAAATAAACTTGACCAAGGAAGCAAAAGAAAAAGCCAGAGGCAAAAAAACTGAAACCAAAGATACAGAAAACAGACTGATGATTCACAAAGGTAGGGGATGGGGGTGGGTGAAATGGGTGAAGGTGGTGAAAAGGTATAAATTTCCAGTTATAAGATAAATAAGCTCTGAGGATGTAATGCACAGCAGGTAACTATATTTAAAAACATTATTTTCAATTAAAGGAAAAAAAAGAAGAAAGGAGGCAAAAGACTTGTACACTAAAACTACAAAACTGAAAGAAATTAAAGAAGACACAAATGAATGGAATGACATTTTATGTTAATAGACTGGAAGACTTGATATCAAGATGTGAATGCTACCCAAAGGGATCTATAGATTCAATGCTGTCCCAATCAAAATCCCAACTATTTTACAAAAAAACCCAGAAAACCTATCTTAAAAATTATTAACCTCAGGAGACCCCAAACAGCCAAAATAATCATGAAAAAGAAGAATATAGTTGGAGGTCTCACCCTTCCTGATTTCAAAACTTACTACAAAGCTACAGTTATCAAAATACTTGTGGTACTGGCATAAAGACAGACATATAGACCAACGGAATAGAATACAGATCCCAGAAACAAACCCTTGCATATATGGTCACGTGATTTTTGACCAGGGAGCCAAGATCATTCAATGGGGAAAAGACAGTTTTTCAACAAATGTTGTTCAGAAAACTGGACATCCACATGCAAAAGAATGAAGACAGACCATTACCTTACACCACATATAAAAATTAACTCGACATAGATCAAAGACCTAAATGTTAAGAGTTAATACTTATAAAACCCTTAGAATAAAATGGGAAAAGGCTTTATGACATTGCATTCAGCAATGATTTCTTGCATATTACACTAAAAAGTACAGGCAACAAAAGAAAAAAAATAGATTGGAATTCATCAAAATTAAAAATTTTGTACATCAAATGATGCTATCAACAGAGTGAAAAGGCAACCCAGGGACTGGGAGAAAATATTTACAGGTCATATACCTGTTAAGGGATTACTATTCCTAATTTAATTTCTGTTCTACCTTCTGATATATAGGCAGTATGATTTACCTTTGTGTCTTTTTGCCACCAAACCGAACCTCTTCTCTTAAAAGAGAGAAATGTGCTTCATGACTTGTTAATCCAAGCATAATCTGTTGAAAAATGATGAAGAAATGTTTCTATTCTCTCATTTTTTATAGCATCGGGTTCACAAAAGCAATCAAAAAACGTTTCTATATAGAGAACATGCTTATTTAAGGAAAATAATTCATTAGCAAATTAAATGTATAACTATCAAAATATGATACATCTACAGGTTATAAATTGGGTAAATTCTGTGTACTTTTCTAAGAAAAAAATGTTCACTTTAGACTCAAATAACCTTTATAACCACCCCACTGTACCCCCATAAAAAAATTCCAATAATGTTCTCTTGGTTTTTACACCTTTCCACTTGCCACGGAGGAATCGGTAAGGAATTAAGGCAACAGCATTTCCATGACAGAAGAATACAGGACTCTTCTGGAGGCCAAGATACCTTTAGTATGTGGAAACTCAGAAAAAACTGGAAAAGGATATTTTCAGTTAATATTCTCACATAGTATTCTAATCCCCAAAGTAAGTCAAATAGTCTAGTGAGCCATATCAACCAACTGCAATGTATATTGTTTATTTTCATTTAATCCTGATTCAAAGAAAATAAAACATTTATGAAGCAATCAAGGAAATGAGAATACTAAATGGTTATTTATATATTAATGATTTGTTAATTTTTGTTTTATGTGGGATATCATTGGGGTTATCATTTTTAATATTCTCCATCATGAAATATTTATAGATTAAATAATACATGTCATATACTTCAAGAATACAGGGGATGGGCTTCCCTCATGGCACAGTGGTTAAGAATCTGCCTGCCAATGCAGGGGACACAGGTTCGAGCCCTGGTCCGGGAAGATCCCACATGCCCTGGAGCAACTAAGCCCGTGCGCCACAACTACTGAGCCTGTGTTCTACAGCCCGTGAGCCACAACTACTGAGCCCACGTGCTACAATTACTGAAGCCCACGTGCCTAGAGCCCGTGCTCTGCAACAAGAGAAGCCACCACAATGAGAAGCCCCGCACACTGCAACGAAGAGTAGCCCCCGCTCGCTGCAACTAGAGAAAGCCCACGCGCAGCAACGAAGACCAACGCAGCCAAAAAATAAATAAATACATAAATTTATTAAAAAAAAAGAAAAAAGTCTTAAAAAAAAAAGAATCCAGGGGAGGAGAAGGAAGGAGACAGATGATTAGGGAAAGGAGCTGAAGGTTACTGAAGACAGATGAAGGACACAAGGAGGTTCATTATGCTCTCTCCTTTACATCTGTTTATATTTGCAAACTTCTGTAATAGAAAGTTAAAACAAAAAGAGTCTAGCAAACTTGGGTTATGGAGTCATCAGATCAGGTGGTATTAAAAATCGTGTATTAAGAATGAGGGTAAAAAGGGCCCTCTATCCTGACCTCAGCAGAGTATTCATAGCACTAGGGTCAGTCAGGTGTGAACACTAACTATAGAGACCTGTTGATCATAAACTATGGCAAAAGAACTCCTTTTCCAAATGTTTTAGAACTTTGGTAATAGCAGAAGTAGCAATCATTATTATATCTCTGATATTTGTTCCCATAGCCAGAAATCTTCTTAAATGTTTTTTTTAATTTTTAATTTTTTTTTTTGGCTGCGTTTGGTCTTCATTGCTGTGCGTGGGCTTTCTCTAATTGTCGCGAGTGGGGACTACTCTTCGTTGCGGTGTGCGGGCTTCTCATTGTGGTGACTTCTCGTTGTGGAACACAGGCTCTAGGCGTGCGGGCTTCAGTAGCTGTGACACACGAGCTCTAGAGCTCAGGCTCAGTAGTTGTGGCTCGTGGGCTCTAGAGCACAGGCTCAGTAGTTGTGGCGCACGGGCTTAGTTGCTCCGCGGCATGTGGGATCTTCCCGGACCAGGGCTCGAACCCGTGTCTCCTGCATTGGCAGGCGGATTCTTAACCACTGCGCCACCAGAGAAGCCCAGAAATCTTCTTTTATTAAGACCAAGTTTCCTAGATATTTTAACTACAATGGCATAAGATTAGAATACAATAAACATTATACCTACCAAGTCAGCATCTAAGCCATAAAGACAGTGTCTGGTGTTTGGATCATGATCTGGCTTTGCCTTCTCGGATCTGATAAATTCCATGATTTTATGTTCTCCTTCTCCAGGAGTCTAAATATAATGTTTAAAAAAAATGTGGTAATATGCTATATTTCTCAAGATTAAATTTAAAAAACTCTTTAAATAAAATAAGATAATAACCTCATGGCCTGAGAAATAGATGGTAACTCCTTGCCACGACTTGTCTGTAGAAATTTTCATATTTACAAAATACTTCAGATGTTCGTGTAACCTGGCCATGAATTCAGTCCCTAAAAATAAAAGGTTTTTAAAAATTTAATCTGAAAGAGATATAAAAACATTGAGTTCCCAGTGACAACATGAAATTGGATCTGGGTATCCAGGGAATAGCTAGGTATAAGATCTCCCAAGGAGGTCAAAAGCTCTCTTGCTTATCTTGAAAAGCGAGTAATGTTGTATCTTTCCCAACCAAATATCACAACTATTTCCAACTTTACCAGGCACCCCAAAATGAAGTTAATGTCAGATGGGGAAATTCAAAGAAGGTTACTGCTGCCTCAGGACTATGCTTCGAATATTTTCACACAAGGGCAGGGTTTCAACACTCCAACAAACTTCAATCTTCTATTTCTCTGCTGGATTCTAAAGTTTTTTGTTTTTTTTTAAGGCATGTAGCTTCAATAAGATTGCCAGTAACAACAACTATTATCATTACTATTTTTAACCTGAAAAATTACTATTAATATGGAAACTGAGTCTACAATGATTATGTTTCAGGAAAAGCCCAGATAGTCAATAGTCAAAGGCAATAAGTCTTAAACTGTATAATGATAAAACTGGTTATTAAATTGGGCAATGTGTCATTAGGGGACTTAATGAAAGAGAAAACTAGCATAGCAAAAATTAATGAGATAGTACGATTATAAGATTTTTTTTCAATGTAAAGAATTATAATGATGTTAGACAAAACTCTAGGAAGGGCAGACTGTGCTGTTGCATATAAGATTAAACTTTTAATACTGATAAATTAATTCTTCCTTAAAGTCACAGAAATCTTAACAGCCTCTGAGAAGAAGAGTAAGCACTCTAGACGAGGAAAGTGGGTTTCTTCTCCTGAATACAAGCTAGCTCTATGAACTTGGGTGAACCACAACCTCATTGAGTCAGCTTTCATACAAATAAATGGCAGGAGTAGGACTGATCTTGTAAGTTCCTTCTAGGTCAGGAATTTTGTGCATCTGGGAGAGTCCTGTCCATAGGTGCCCTTATCAGCATCTGTAAATCCCTACAGTGGGTCTCCATAGGGGCATTTATGACCAAGGTGACCAAACCATCTCATGAAGAGACATAACTGGGAAAATACAGCAAATAGAATCCTAAGGACAAAATACATAGAGGTTAGAAAAGAGAAATAAATTTACATTTACATTTTAAATCTGCCAGAATTTTTCTCTCAGTGAATTTACCTGGTGTAATACAGTTGGAATCAAATCTGGCCTCTGTAGGAAGAGTTTCTCCTTTTTCTATTGCCTTTTTAATTTTGTCTTCTGCCTCCTTTGCTGACCTTAAATGTTAAGGGGGAAAAGAAGTGCTCAACTTTCTGGAAAAAATAGAGATCTCTACATAAAGTAAAAGGTTATTTAGAAGTTTTTGTAACTAAAATACTAATTCATCAATTTTAAGTTCAAAACATATAAGTTTTGAAATGTCTATAATCAATAAAGATGAGCCTCAGAATTGTTTCTTTTCATTTAAAGAACTGAGTTTTTCAGCTAGGGACTATAGAAGTAGAACATTATAACAGTATAAAACTGACAAAGAATGTTACAAATACTTATTATAAAGTAATTCTTTTCTAATCACAAATATACAGCATATTAGTTCTAGAAATAATTTCAAAAGTATCGCATAAACATTCATTATACACACTACATTTAATAATATCAAATAAGTACATCATTAAAATGATCTCTAAGAATATTATATAAAAATAACTATAAAATTGTAATGTATATCTTTGGGTTTCCTCATGAAAACATCTAAAGCGAAAGCCTAATAACATTAATGACATCAGTAGCCAAAATGATCTCATTTTTGAGGCAACAGGATTTACTAAGAAGAACATGATTTTTAGAGTCCGATAGACACAGGTTTGAATACTGGCATCCCAATTCCAATCTGGCTTCTCCAGTTACCCATGTGTGGCACACAAATATGCCACATGGCATACAAGTTAGGAAGTCCTGCTTTATGTACATTTTCTACAGCCTTGTTATTAGCTCTATCTACTGTGCCCTGTGGAATTCTATTTCTGCGATAAACAAACTCTTCTTCATATTTAACCTCTCTCTCTTACCAACCTCTTCAATAAAACAAAGACTCTGAAGATATCAACTCATTTGTAATCACTCCAATGGAAGCCATTCTTTCCTCTTTTCTCCCCTTCCTTCTTTGACTGAAGAAATGATTATTCAATGTTACTATGTGACAAGTTCTTGGGATACAACAAAAAAGAAATGATTCCTCTTCTCGGAATTTACACTCTAGTGGGGAGATAGAAATTAAACAGCCATAATGTCTAATGTAGCTGCAATATAGAGAATGTTTGGGACAGGGGCAAGGCAAAACTATTAAAGTAATCTAGGTAGAAGATTATGGTGGCCTAGGCTGACAGTAGCAGTAAAGATGAAAAGAAGTAAGTAGATATGACTTAGATGTGAGGAATAAGGAAGAGAGAGAAGTCCAATTACTCTTGGACTTTGGAGTTGAGCAGTTATTTACATGATGTTATTCACAGAAACATAGAAGGAAGGCAGGTTTGAGGCAAAGATGAGTTCAGTTCTGAATATATTAAGCCTGAAATGTATCTATGGTATCCAGAGGAGGCATTTAGCAGGCATTTGGATGTATACAAGCTCTGGAAAGAGATATACACCAGAAAGATAAGTTTGGGAGTCATCAGTACAGATTCAGTACTTAAAGTCATCGGATAAGATATCTTAGGACCCAGGACGGAACCTTAAGAAACATCAATATTTGAGACAAAGCAGAGGAAGAGAATATAACAAGGAGATTAAGAAGGTACAGTCAGAAAGAATTCCCTGGTGTACAGTGGTTAGAGCTTGGCACTTCCACTGCTGGGGCCCAGGTTCCATCCCCGGTCATAGAGTATAGTTACCTGAAGGTCATGGGAAGGAAGTTCAAGAAAGAAATAATGGTCAACACTGCTAAATACCAGGGATAAATGAAGTAATATAAAGACAGAATTATTCTCTAGATTTAGCCCCTTTAAGGAGTCTATTAATAATCTCGTAAGGAAGTTTCAGTGGCACGGTGGGGATGAAAGACAGATGGCAGCAGATTTAAAAGATGGCAGAGACGCAAAGTGATGAGGATTAAAGATTATGAGCGAAGAAAACAGTCGTCATGGAGAATGAGGAAAAGCTGACTGGGGGATTTGGAGGAAACATGGCACACTCGATGCCGCCACAGTACCGAGCGAACGCTTGTGGTGGTTAGGGTCAACTGGCCCTCGATGCCCATGCCTCTCTCCTAGTCTGTCTTCTGATACTGGAGAGGTTGGAAGAAAGCTATAAAAAAATTAAACTCTCAGGCTTCCCTGCAGCTAGGCTTCTGGATATGACTTAGCTTCTTAATCTCTGGATCAGAGCTAAAGGAATAAATTCCTAGAACTACCTGTTCTGGTCAGGGCCTCTGAACTCCTCACCTTCCTGAATGTTGCAGTAGTGATGCCATCAGTGGGTGAGTTCTATGGTGTTGTTCTGGAAGTCATTCTTAAAGGCTAACCTAAATGCACAACCTTTTGGCTTTTACAATGATTTTTATAAGCACCCAATTCTCTGTATTATATTTCTTTCTGCTCAGAATAGTTAAATTTCTATTACCTGCAACTGATTGATACAGTGGGCTTATATAACCCTTTCTCAACACTAGATTATCTAGCCCAGCAGCGCCCCAAAACTAGTTTAACAAATACCAGGGGAATCTGGTAAACATAGTTTCCAGGGCCTAGTTTTTAGAGGTTCAGATTAAGTAAGTCTTGGGTGGTACTTGAGAATCTAAATTTTAGTAAGAGATGGCCCTTGTCTTCAAGGATTTCACAGTTCCAATATCTTCAGTATCTTTTCTCTTTTGATATTTAAATTAGTAGAGTTTACCATCCTCTACCCATTCTCACTGCTAGCCTTCTCCAAGGTACTCTCCCACCTTCCTTGATGATTTCCACATCTGATTCATAGGTGCCCTTTCTACTTCTTTACCTGCCATTGTGATGAAAGGAAAGGATCTATTAGGCTAATGACCTATCAAACTCACTAGACTCAGGGTTTCTTTCCTTCAGTTCCAACAACCCTCTTAACTTTACTCCTGTTACTCATAACAAGGACACTGCATGTTTTCATTGTTATTTAGAAATATTCCACAGGTCCAGGATTTTGACTTTAAAATCCTCTCTGTATACAACTCCTTTTCAACCTTTTGCTTCTACTACCCAAGTCGTACACTGGGCTGATAATATCTCGAGTGTCCTAACTCAGTTCTCTTCTCATACTCTATCCATCCCCTTCTAATCTAATTTGCCTTTCTACCCAGTGGGGACCCATGTTCAAGCAGGGTCAGCATCTAGCCCAGGGTCAAATTAAATGTCAGTGATATTCTCATTAGAACAATCTCTCAGTTCACTCTGCAGTTCCACAGCTCAGGACGAAATACTCTAGGAACTTTCTCTACTACTACCATTTCCAAATTACCAAGTTTTAGGAAGTCTGAAAAATTTGTGACAGAGAACAACAGAGTAACTTTATACAACCCATCATATACATTGAGAAATGACACCTCATTTGAATTCCTAATTCATTTACTTGATTGATAAAACATGACATTGTAAGTCTGAGATACTCCCACTTCTGGGGGGAAATTTAAGCAGAAAAGAAACGTGAATGGGAGATGCACTGTGTTAAGTCAATTACCTTTGAAGTAATATATTTTATTAATCTAAATAGTATTCGAAAATAAACCACAAATGTTTTACCTAAAACGCCTCCCACGCTGCTGGTTCATCTTTGCTCGAGGAGCCACACCGTCAACGGCCATGAAGAACACTTTCCTAGGTTTAATAATGCGAAACAACACCTCCAAGTAGTGAAAAATATCAGTAAAGATTTTATCATCTGAAATTCTGAAGTGAACATCATCATCATTAGGATGGGAACATTGATGTATAATACCATTCATATCCAGGTATAAGTTATCAAATTCAGGAATCTAAAAAACAAAGAAAAATGATCAAGATCATTATTATAATCAAACACAGATACCTAGACATCTGATCAAAAGCAGGATACAGGGGCTTATTCTTATTATATAAAAACTGAGTAAACAATCACAGTTGAATAAAGAAAGTAAACAGGAGGAATAAGTAAGACAGAGACATATTATGTGGTTACATTATGCACCAAAAGCTTGATCACATTTACTGTCAGGAAATTATCTACTTATTTAAAATAAGATAACCTGAGAAAACACCAAATAAAGCTCTTGGTTGATTTGGTACTCAAAATATTAGTTTCCTTTCTTCCTACAATTTGACATTAACTCCTCAAAGCCTCAATTTCCTCTATAAATGAGTAACATAATGCCCATTTATATCAAAAGGCTATTTGTACATGGTCATTCAAAGGTTTTACAAGTGATTTAAAGCCCTATTGTATATCTGGTTTCACTGAAACAGAATCATTAATTTGGTTATATTAACTTAAAAAGCTTAGATTACGCCAAGAAATTTAGGAAACTTTGAAAACTGATTTGTTTTTTATAGGTGGATTAAATAGTTTCTAAACTTTGGCTAACAGGCATCTACTTTTATAGAAAGGCCTTCGTGGTTCTGACTCTGATTGACGTTTCCTCTATTTAAATGTCTGTGAACAAGTAATGGGAACACTACTGAAACAAATATAAACTAACAAGGAACTAAAATGGGCACAACTTAATATCTAGTGTAATTAAGGGATCTGAGAGTAGTCTGCCTTACATACTAATTGAAGAAAAGTATTTTGAATTTTCAAACATAAAAACATAATGGGCATTTTTGTATAAACTTAATGAAAACTATCTGTGAAATAATTATTCAAATTTTACCATATTCATAGGTAATAATACATTTTCCTGTTATTGAGAAAATAACATGCCTTTGAGTTTTAGGAGTAAAAAGTTTTGGTCTTTGAATCAATGAACACCATAAAAATACATTTATAAAACACCTATTTACATAGGATTGGACTAAGTAAAAAAAAATTTAAATGCCCTTAGTGAGTATTAGACTCGAATGAAATGACAACTGTGATCATGAGGTTTTAAATGTACATTCAAGATTTACTGTTTGTTTCAAGAAATCTAAAAACCTCAATCAAAATCTCAATGTGATTTTTTTTGAGGGGGTGGGGGTACTTTACAAAATGATTACAAAGTTTCCTTAGGAGAATAAACATGTAAGAGAACATATTAAAGGGAGCGTAATGAAGGAAAACCTGCCCTATATGATATTTTTAATTATAAAATAGACAGTTTAATTGAACCAAATAGTTTAGAAGTAGTCCAAATGTACACAGAAATTTAGTATATAAGAGACATTTCAAATCAGTGAAAGAAAGGGATGAGGCACCTAGGTAACTATTTGGAAACAAAACTGTATTTCACCTTATAACAAAATAAATTCCAGAAGGATTAGAAATTTTAATGTGAGAAATGTAAGTAAAACAATTATATACAAATATTTTGGCAATTTTCATGTGGGAAAGTTAGAAATCATAAATCAAACAAATGATGGCGTTGGCTACCTAAAAATGTATTTTTAAAATCTTGTAGGGAAAAAATAGTGCCATAAACAAGCCCAACTGAAAATGACAAAATGCAGGAAAATACTTGCAAATAAGGACCAAGTCAACATTCCTAATGTACAGAACAACCCTCAAATATCAAGTAAGAAAAAGAGCATATGTTAAAAGTAAGTATGGAAAATGCAAAGCAATTCAAAAGAAGAAACACAAAAGTCTAAATGATATGAAAAAAATGTTCAACATTCCCAAATTTCTAATTAAAATGATACATCATTTTCCCCATCATGTTAGCAAAGATTAGAAAGATGGATGTCACCCATTATTGGTAAGGATTTGGAGAAATGCATATTTCATGTTATTAAAAGCAATAGCTGGCACTTATTAGCTTATTAGGTGCCAAACATTGGGCTAAACACTTACATTCATTCTCTCACTTAATTATGGTAACAATCTTAAAAGAGAGATATTTCGAGTCCCCATTTTATATTAGAGGAAAATCACAGGGCTAAAAGGGAGAGAGGTGGCATAGACATATACCCAATAGTCTGGGATGGGAATATAAACTGGTGTAACTAATATGAAAATATATATCAAAATTTGAGGTGTGCACATCTTTTGTGTGTGTGTGTGTGTGTGTGTGTGTGTGTGTGTGTGTGTGTGTATGTGCACATCTGTGACCCAGGACTTCTACTATTGGAAATTTATCCTGAGAAATAATCAGAAATGTGCACAAAGACATAAGTACAAGATTATTCATGGCAGTACTGTTCGGAAAAGATAAAAAATTATATTATGTAACAAATGGGAAAAGAATTTGAAAAAGGATACGTGTCAATATATGTGTAACTGAATCACTTTGCTGTACACCTGAAACTAACACAACATTGTTAATCAACTATACTCCAATATAAAATAAAAAGTTAAAAAAAAGAAAAGATAAAAAATGAAAACAATGCCTAATAATAAAGAAAATTGATAATGGTACATCCACACAAGGGAATACTACAAAGCAATTACAAATTATAATATAGATTCATATTTGGCATGGGATAATGTACATAATACATATGGTCAAGTGACAAAAGTAGTTTATAAAATGGCAGGTAAATTATTATCCCACTTATTGAAAATATTTATCTACATATGTATCTGCATAGAAACTGGACCATAGTGTATGGGCAATTTGTGGTTTCTTAGAATGGTAAATGTTATTGGTCAGAGGGTTTAATTCTTTTCCCCCATCTACCTCCAGTAACCTAGGACATTGAGTAAGCATATAGTAGACGTGCAACTTCCCCTTGGATTTTCTGTATTAGGCTTTGTTTTTTGTTTGTTTGGTATTTTATAATCTTTAATTTCCACATTCTGGTCTAGTCTATTGTCCTCAACTTTAAGGAAAGTGCTTTTTTTAAAAAATAATATTTTGCTTGGTTTCATCCCTCCTCCCTCTCCTTTCCTTCCTTTCTTTCTCCCTATTTACTTATTTACTTAACTCCTTACACTCCCAAACCTTCACTGAACAAGAAATATGCTAACAGTAAGATAAGACTGCACAAAGTATTATATATCTCCGTATTTTTGGATCCTATGGTACATAATTTTTATATTCAATACAGATGTATGAAATAACTATAATTTTATAGTCATAATATACTTCTACCAAACTACTGGACCACTTGAACTAGGCATCAAAAATAGTTCTAGGTGTGTACACATTCAAACACCAATATAAGTCTTGTATATACTATCCATGTCAAGAATTCTCTAAAATAGGAATAGAGTTAAACTCTACTATTTGTTTGTGTCACCTTTCTTTCTTTTTTCTAATATTACCAGCCATTGGTGCTTAATGCCTATTTCTATTAACTTATTTGAGGTTGCAAAATGGTGATATTCTATCACTTCTTTTTTTATTAATTGTAATACTTTTATAAAGGGGATCATTCTGCCTCTTGGTTACCCAGTGGTACAGGAAAGGTTTTCAAAATTGGGAACTGTGGGGCTTCCCTGGTGGCGCAGTGGTTGAGAGTCCACCTGCCGATGCAGGGGACACGGGTTCGTGCCCCGGTCCAGGAAGATCCCACATGCCATGGAGCGGCTGGGCCCGTGAGCCATGGCCGCTGAGCCTGCGCGTCCGGAGCCTGTGCTCCGCAACAGGAGAGGCCACAACAGTGAGAGGCCCGTGTACCGCAAAAAAATAAATAAATAAATAAAATAAAATACCCTTTAATTAGGTATTTATCATATCACACACACGAGTTTCAGAAAAACAATATTAATATTACCACTAATATGATTAATGGTAATATAATTTTTTTTGCATAACTTTTCCCCATTCTCTCTTACTCCCATTTATTTTATAGTTGTACTATCTAAACATTGTCAGAACACATAGCCATTATACACTAAACTCTCTCTTCACTCTTATTTTGATTTTGTTCTACAGGAAATTATATTTAATGTTCACCATTGGTATTTATGTTGATATTTCCCCAGTCCTTTTGATTGTCTGAAGCTCATTCTCTGGCAGATTCCTCAAGAAAGTGCTCAAAGGAACAATATTGCCTGACTTCTACACTGATCATTTGACCAGCTTATCGTTTATACTTAAAAGTCAGTTGAGGGCTTCCCTGGTGGTGCAGTGGTTGAGAATCTGCCTGCCAATGCAGGAGAACGGTCCTGGTCTGGGAAGATCCCACATGCCACGAAGCAACTGGGACCGTGAGCCACAACTACTGAGCCTGCGCGTCTGGAGCCTGTGCTCCGCAACAAGAGAGGCCGCGACAGTGAGAGGCCCGCGCACCGTGATGAAGAGTGGCCCCCGCTCGCCACAACTAGAGAAAGCCCTCATACAGAAACGAAGACCCAACACAGGCAAAAATAATAAATAAAAATTTTTTTAAAAAGTCAGTTGAGTATCTTTATGTTACTCCATTTTTTTCTGGCATAAAGCACTACTGTGAAAAACTATGATGGGAACCTGATTTTCTTTCCCTTACAAGTCATATGTTCCTTTCTTGTAGGTAACAAAAGCTTTTTTCTCTTTTTCTTTAAAGTCCATGAATTTAACTAGAACATGTCTTGATGTTGGTCATCTGAGTCAATATTCTTGGGTACATGGTATATTCTTTCAACATGGCTTCAATTTTTTTTTTTTAATTTCAGGAAAGGTTTCTTTAATTACAGTTTTAGTATTTGTTCTGTTATATTGCTTTGAACCTTTTTATCTTCTAAAATTTTCTCTTATTTCCACCTTCTATTTTTTTCTTATGGCATCATTTGTTTTTGCCTTGCTACTACTTTAGGCTTCACTTCTGATGTGATTTTGCCATTTATGTCTCATTTTCTTTAGGTTCTGTCACCTTATTCCTGAGTTTTTGTAATTGATATATGTTGTTCTTTCATGTCTTATTTTCTTAGTGCCTTTAGCTCATTCTGAAATAGTAGGTTATAGTTTTGGTCTGTTATGTGTGCATGTTTTTATTGCAAGCTTTTACTGTCTGTATGAATATTATTTTGTTCCCCTTTTCCCCCATAATAACTTTGTATACTATTTGACCTTGACACTTTTCTATCATTCATTTTTTATGTAAACTTAATTTTCCTGAACTTTTGGAATGAGAGGGGTTCAGGAAAGCTTTAACTTTACAAAGCTCCCTCTTCTGCTATTTTGGGGTAGTATTAAAAAATATGGTGGCTTGCCTGGTTTGTTTTCTAAGATTTCTTGACTCTGTAACCCTCCCTCACTTTTATCTTGACCTTATCTCTCTTGTCTCCTTCCTGATAAAATTTTATTTCACTCCCAGCACTTTCTCCTTAGGGTGGGCTCTACCTTAGAATGGTACCTTGCCAAGTCAGTTTTGTGGGTTCACAGGAGTTAGACTGCTCCTGCCCTTTAAAACCCCCCCAGTTACAGCTACTGCTATCTAATAGGCTTGTAGAGTCTTAGTGAATATTCTGGAGTTCTGCTCTCAGGTTCACAGATGTTGCCCCATTTCTCCTTCTTCCTCTTGCACACATGCCAATACCAACTGGGTCTAGAGGCTATCGGTAGTCTGTCCCCACCAAATTGTATCTTGGGGTTCATGGGGATACCCTGTCACATGGTTTTGTTGTAATTGTTCTATGGATTTTAAATTTAGCTATCTAGTTTCTCTTTCTGTTTTCAAATGAGGATTCAGAGAAACCAAAAACTATGCTATGTCACCACTGCCACCATCTTCCCAGAACCCACCCCTCCATCCAGTCCCTTTCCCCAAGGACTAGCTTTTGAACTGCTGTGACTTAGGAACTACCATGTTTTAAGTACTGCTTGAGAGAGTAGCTGGTGATTTCTTTTTGAAAGACATCACTTTGATGAACCAAGTTTTAAACCTATTGTTAGTGTTCATGTCATAAAATTGCCTTAAAGCCATTATTTTTGTTCAGTAACAAAATTCCTCAAGATGGAGAAAATCCAAGATCCTTACACCAAACCAAATTCTGTGCCAAAGAGTAGAGAGTAAAAAGATTACTGAACAGATTGTGCATTGTCAAGTTAGTCTGAATTTTTCAATTTAGAGATAAAGTGCCTGATGCATGGCAGGTACTCAAATATTTGAGTGAAGGATCCAGGAAACGCCTAAGTTAGTTGTCACCATTTTTATCCTCTTCTCTGGAAAGAAATGTTTCCCTAAATCTAATTCAACCCATGCTTCAAATAAATTAAAGACAAACCACCATTCTGGAATTTTTGGTAAGCTTTTTCCTCATATACCAAACCTGACTGGAATCCAACAACAAAGAATCCTTTCCAGAAGTTTAACCCCATCTTCATGCTTACAGTACTTTTTAAAAATAATAAACCATAATTTAATAGACAGCATGATGGTGTTCACTGTATTATTTCCCTCCATGTTAATACAATGCTATCCATCTCAACTAACTCAATTAGCTGTACAAATTTCAAAAATGACTTTGTGTGTGTGTGTGTGTGTGTGTGTGTGTCAGAAGTGGGATTTGAACCCACGCCTCCATTCGGAGACAAAAATGACTTTTTCCTGTAAAATATAAAATGGGCAAAAGAGCTACCAAAACCATTAAATGTGACAAACACTAGACCCAAAGTCCAGTTTACCTAATAGACGACTGCTTACTATTTTTTTCCGCAGTTCTAATACCTAAACTACATTTTTGAAGTCTGCACATAAACGTTGCCCTGGGGTCATTATATACCGAATATTACTATTCCTAGTATTAGTGCTCTAACAATCTGTTTCTCTCTCCGTTCACCCCACGTCTCCTTCCTCCCTCATCTCCTTCCTCCCTCTCTCTCCCTTCTCTCTTTCACACACACACACATTCACACAATGAAGCTTCCAAATAACTGCCCCGGCCCCGTCCAAATGTATTTTTATTTCTTTTGGAACAGGGGATTGGTACGGTCCTTGGGGTAACAGAAAAAGAGTAAGGAACTGTATCATAAATATGAACCATCAGCCACGTCAAAAAGTCTACGTGTTGGGGGTAGGGCGGGATGCAGCTCTAGATACGGGAAAGTAAACAAGGGGATTCAACTGCGTTGGCCGATATTATTGTTTGTACGTAGGCCTGTTGCTCTGGCTGGGGATTGGGGGAAGGTCCTAGGAGGACAACCATCCCACCTCCAAAAAGAAAAACGAAACCTGCAGCTCCCTGGGGAGGAAAGGGAAGCACTCCCGAAAGCGCTCCTCCCCGGGACTTGATTGCGAAGTCGCGGCAGGCCCGGCCCGGGCAGAAGCTGTCAGAACAGCCGCATCCCCGCCGCTCTGCCCACAGGAGAGCGACTTGCGTCTTCGCCCCCACTCAGATCACCAGGGTGTCCTCAAACGTTCTGCTCCCCTCCCTTCGCCACTCAGCCAGCTGACGACGAGCAAGAAGGAGGCGGCGGAGACCCCCGGTCCCAGGGTGGAGAAAGGGCCGCCGAGCCCCGGGTCCTCCGCCTTCTGGGCCTCTGACCCCTTGCTTACCCACCTGATGCTCCTTCACCACTTCGCTGAGGCAGGGATACCGCTCCGAGATCCATCGATAAAACTTAGGGACTCCCATTTCGACCGTCAGTACTAACTCAAGTCAGGGCCAAATCGAAACCAAACGCCCCGCCGGGGCCTACGCTGCCGCCTCCGGCCGTCGCTCCGCAGATGACAACACACTGCCCGGCCAACCATAGAGAGCGGCCGCCGGGCCTAGAGCGGCCGGCTTCGAGACTGCATCTCCGGGGCGGGGCTCTAGCCCCGGCCCGAACTCGCTGCCGCGGAGCTGCCTGGTTACATTTAAGAGCGCCAGGCGGTTTTGAACGCGTGTGTGAAATTCAGTTCTGAAATTGTCAGTTGACAGACCTGAGCGCTGTTAAGTGGATTTGGAAGGGGGTGAAAACCTCACGAGACGACTGGAAGAGTCCTGGCTGCTTCCGTTTTATGGGATTACTAATCTCTGTTTTTCAACACAGATTTGGAAAGGTCTGATGATTTATTTGGTTTAGTTTGTTTTGTGAGCGGAAATTTTTTCTTTCAGGATACAACAATTTCTCTTAAAAACGTTCTTTTCCAAATTATTTGCGTAAAATGATTTCCTAACTCCCCTCCACCCAGCTTCCTCCTTAACTCTTAACATTAGGCCTTCGATAGGAAAGTATACGTTTAGTTTTCACATTTATACCTCTTGGGTTATTATATTTTCCCCCATCACACTTCAACTGTACAAAAAGGCAGAATTTTGTAAGGTAAACTTAAGTGAAATTATCTGTTACAAAAAGATTATGTTTTCATTTATTTGTATGTAATTACCTCTTTGCTTTGGAATTATTTTAAATCTTCTGCAATAAAATGTACCCCCAAATTTAACGTTAAAATTTTTTAGATTATAAAACCTCATGAAATTTTAAGTAATGCTGTTTCCCCCAACCACTGGATTCTGCATTCTGGTACACTTAGTATGGCAGCATCTTTAAAATTACAGAATGTTTCTATAGTTTTCATATTCACGTTAATTGGCTAATTTTTTTTCCCTATCACATTTTCAACAAATACAAAAAGAGTATTACTAAGTGAACTTAATGATGTGCTATTTATGTTTACATCTCTCTTACTAGAAAGTTCCCAGAGGGAAGGGGATCCGTGCTTTGTCTACAGTATTTATTCAATATGATTTTTTGTTCAAATGAATCCTTATGTTAGTACTTAAAATCAACGAAAGTTGTAAAATGAAATTAGGCTGGCTTGTTTCTCGCAAATACATCTTTGTAAGAGCATAAGAACATATGATATTCCATTTCTCCAGTTATACACAGTATATGTTAAGAAAGCAGTTTATTTAACAACATATATTATTTTAAATATTGTTAACAATCAGGGAGAAATATCAGTTACTGTGAGAACATAAACATAAGTTGTACTTTGGAACTGAATAGATACAACCACAGATTAATGATCCAAGTGCATTAATTTTAGATTATTAACATATTCTTTGAAGTAACTCCATTTCACATATATGGGGTCCAACCAAGGTACATCTGGCATAGCAAGTTTTCATCAGTTGCTTCTTGTATAAGGTAATGCACATGTCCTTCAATAGATAACGGCAGTCCTGTCACTCTATTTCGGGTCTTGATTACACCTTGTAGTCTCTGCTCAATGTCAAGAACATGGGTTTTGGCCTAAAAAGAAATTGAAAATCATAAGGACTAAGGACCCAATGACGTAGATGTTTATAATTTGGAATTACTGCCTTTCTTTTATCTAACAAATATTAATGCCATTTTACTGATCATTACCCCTTTTGTAAGAGCAAATGCAGACAAAGGAGAGAAGCAATGAAACAAATACAATAACTTGAGATACTGATCTCGAGGCTTGCAATGTTGATCTAACATCAACTGGACATTTTTCAGGACTCTGAAATACAAGGGAATCTCTTCCATGTTAGGAGTCTAGAAAAATAATAGTATAAAAAAATCTACTCTGAAAAGTGTTTAGGACTTAAACATTTGAATATTAGTATTCTAATAACAGCAACAATACTCTAATGCCTAATGTTTAGATTATGTTATATGCAAATGGGAGTTCTAAGTGAGCTACTTGGAATTCTACATATTTTTCTCAATCAAGAAAGCATATCAGAATGCAAAAGTGAGAATGATGTAATTAGAAAAACCATCCTCAAATCTATTCTAACTTATTTAAAATAACTATCTGGAAAATTTGAGGATTCGGCTAATATAGTCAGCTCTCTGCAGCCAATGATTCAACCAACCACGGACTGAAAATATTCAGGGGAAAAAAATTCCATAAAGTTCCAAAAAGGAAAACTTCAACTTGCCATGCACCAGCAACTATTTACATAGCATTTACACTGTATTTGCAACTATTTACATGGTATTTACATTGTACTAGGTATTATAAGTAATCTAGAGATGACTTAAAGTATATGGGACGATATACACAGGTTATATACAAATCCTACAGCATCTTATATACGGGAGTTGAGCATTCCAGGATTTTCGTATCCACAGGGGGGTCCTGGAACCTATCCCCCATGGAAATCAAGGGGCAAGGGACTACTATGTTAGTAAAGAGTTCTACATATTGAAGCTGAGACCTGCTGCTCTATAAATTCAGGCAATTTGTGTTCAAGTTTTTCCCACTCTATATCATAACTGTGATTTGTTTATGGTTAAACAAGCATGTGTTGAACTCTGTTTTTACTATACTAATGATAAGAATGTTAACATTAGTAATGACAATAAAGAAAACTTATGGCCTTGTCATACTAGATAGAGAACTAAATTTCAGAGTATTCAATGGTCAGTCACTGACAGTATTTAGAATTAGTTCCCATTTGTAGAGATATACAATATCAGTTCATATCAAGCTACACCTTCTACTAACCTTTTCGTTGACAACTTCCCCTGTTTCATTCAGTGGTGCTTTGGAATGCCCTTTCACTGGTTTACTCCATTCCACAAGAGGATCATGTAGAAAAGTCTTTAAGACACTAAAATGGAAACAAATATTATGGTAATAATACAATGTTATCTTTGTAAAAAGAACTCTCATTAAAGTCAACACTTAGGTGAAGGATAACTACTGAAGGATGAGAAGCTAATGGTAATACTCTTACAAAACACATTACTACCGTTTCAGAAAATGCTATGCTTCCTCCTTCAGAGAACTTGCTTTGCCTACATCTAACTATCCAATGTATTCTACCATAATGCCTGGTAGACAGGTTTTAAATAAAAAAGTGAATAAGTGAGCTTTAAATGTCCTTTCGAAAAACTACTTCCCACAGCTAACATCATATTTAATGGTAAAAGACTGGCTTCTTCACCCCTAAGATTAGGAACAAGACAAGGATGTAGATGTCTCGCCATGGCTATTTGACATTGATCTAGCTAGGGCAATTAGGCAAGAAAAAGAAAAGGCACTGAGATTAGATTAGAAAAAGTAAAACAATCCCTATCTACAGGTGACCTGTTGTTGTAGAGAGAAAATCTTAAGGTATCTGCAAAAATAACTATGACAACTAACAAATGAGTTCATTAAGGTTGCAGGATACAAGATCAATATAAAAATTTAGTTATATTTCTATACACTAGCAATGAACAATCCAAACATGAAATTAAGGAAAAAATTCCATTTAGAAATACTTAGGAACACATTTTTAAAAAGTTAAATACAAGATTTACAAACGAAAAATTATAAAACGTTGAAAGAAATTGAAGAAGACTTAAATAAATGGAAAGATATCCTATGTTCATGGATCAAAAGACTTAAGATGGCAATACTCCCTAAATTGATTTACAGATTCAATGCCATTCCTATCAAAATCCAGGCTGGCCTTTGCAGAAATTGGCAAGATGATCTTAAAATGCATATGGAAATGCAAGAGACTCATAACAGTCAAATAGTCTTGAAAAAGAAAAAAAAAGTCAGAGGATTCACACTTCCTGACTTCAAAACATACTACAAAGCTATAGTAATCAGGAGAATGTGCTATTGGCATAAGGTTAGACATACAGATCAATGGAATAAAACTGAGTATCTAGAAATACACCCTTACATGTATGGTCAATTGATTTTCAACAGAAATGTCAAGACAATTAAATAGAGAAAAATAGGGCTTCCCTGGTGGCACAGTGGTTGGGAGTCCGCCTGCCGATGCAGGGGATGCGGGTTCATGCCCCAGTCCAGGAAGATCCCACATGCCGCGGAGCGGCTGGGCCCGTAAGCTGAGCCTGCGCGTCCGGAGCCTGTGCTCCACAACGGGAGAGGCCACGACAGTGAGAGGCCCGCGTACCAAAAAAAGAAGAAAAAAAAAAAAAAAGAGAAAAATAATCTCTTCAAAAATGGTGCTGGCAAAAACAGAAATACAGATCAATGGAACAGGGTAGAAAGCCCAGAGATAAACCCACACATATATGGTCACCTTATTTTTGATAAAGGAGGCAAGAATATACAATGGAAAAAAGACAGCCTCTTCAATAAGTGGTGCTGGGAAAACTGGACAGCTACATGTAAAAGAACAAAATTAGAACAGTCCCTAACACCATACACAAAAATAAACTCAAAATGGGTTAAAGACCTAAATGTAAGGCCAGACACTATCAAACTCTTAGAGGAAAACACAGGCAGAACACTCTATGACATAAATCACAGCAAGATCCTTTCTGACCCACCTCCTAGAGAAATGGAAATAGAAACAAAAATAAACAAATGGGATCTAATGAAACTTAAAAGCTTTTGCACAGCAAAGGAAACCATAAACAAGACAAAAAGACAACCCTCAGAATGGGAGAAAATATTTGCAAACGAAGCAACTGGCCAAGGATTAATCTCCAAAATTTACAAGCAGCTCATGCAGCTCAATATCAAAAAAACAAACAACCCAATCCAAAAATGGGCAGAGACCTAAATAGACATTTCTCCAAAGAAGATATACAGATTGCCAACAAACACACGAAAGAATGCTCAACATCATTAATCGTTAGAGAAATGCAAATGAAAAGTACAATGAGATATCATCTCACACCAGTCAGAATGGCCATCATCAAAAAATCTACAAACGATAAATGCTGGAGAGGGTGTGGAGAAAAGGGAACCCTCTTGCATTGTTGGTGGGAATGTAAACAGATACAGCCACTATGGAGAACAGTATGGAAGTTCCTTATAAAACTAAAAATAGGGCTTCCCTGGTGGCGCAGTGGTTGAGAGTCCGCCTGCCGATGCAGGGGACACGGGTTCGTGCCCCGGTCCGGGAGGATCCCACATGCCGCGGAGCGGCTGGGCCCGTGAGCCATGGCCGCTGAGCCTGCGCGTCCGGAGCCTGTGCTCCACAACGGGAGAGGCCACAACAGTGAGAGGCCCGCGTACCACAAAAAAAAAAAAAAAAAAAAACTAAAAATAGAACTACCATACAACCCAGCAATACCACTACTGGGCATATACCCTGAGAAAACCATAATTCAAAAAGAGTCATGTACCATAATGTTCATTGCAGCAGTATTTACAATAGCCAGGACATGGAAGCAACCTAAGTGTCCATCGACAGATGAATGGATAAAGAAGATGTGGCACATATATACAATGGAATATTACGCAGGCATAAAAAAGAAACAAAATTGAGTTATTTGCAGTGAGGTGGATGGACCTAGAGACTGTCATACAGAGTGAAGTAAGTCAGAAAGGGAAAAACAAATATCGTATGCTAACACATATATATGGAATCTAAAAAAAAAATGTTCTGAAGAAACTAGGGACAGGACAGGAATAAAGATGCAGATGTAGAGAATGGGCTTGAGGATATGGGGAGGGGGGAGGGTAATCTGGGATGAAGTGAGAGCATGGCATGGACATATATACACTACCAAATGTAAAATAGATAGCTAGTGGGAAGCAGCTGCATAGCACAGGGAGATCAGCTTGGTGCTTTGTGTCCACCTAGAGGGGTGGGATAGGGAGGGTCGGAGGGAGACGCCAGAGGAGGGAGAAATGGGGATAAATGTATATGTATAGCTGATTCACTTTGTTATACAGCAGAAACTAACACACCATTGTAAAGCAATTATACTCCAATAAAGATGTTAAAAAAACCAAATAATCCAATTAAAAAAAACGGGCAAAGGATTTAAATAGACATTCGTCCAAAGAAGTTATGCGAGTGACCAATAAACATGTAAAGATGCTCAACATAACTGGTCATTAGGGAAATGCAAATTAAAACACAATTAGATACAATTTCATACCCATCAAGATGGATAAAATAATATAGATAGACAATAACAAGTTTTGGTAAGGATGTGGAGAAATTGGAACACTTAGACATTGCTAGTGGGACTATAACATATTACATCTGCTTTGGAAAACAGTTTGAAAGTTCCTCAAAATGTTAAGCTTAGAGTTAACATATCCAGAATCCTACTCATAGGTATAACCAAGAGAACTGAAAACATATATCCACATAAAACCTGTACACAGATGTTCACAGCTACACTATTCACAATAGCCAAAACAATCCCAAATGTCCATTAATTGATGAATGGATAAACGAAAGGTGGTATATCCATATAATAGAATATTATTTGACAATAAAAAAGAATGAAGTACTGATACATGCTAGAGCATAGATAAACCTTAAAAACATCATGCTACTGAAAGAAAACAGACACTAAAGGCCAAATGTTGTATAATTCTACTTATATATGAAATATCCAGATTAGGCAAATCTATAGAGACAGAAAGATTCGTGGTTGCTAGGAGATGGTGGGGAGTAGAGTTAGGGAGTGACTGCTAATTTCTTTTGGAGGTGATGAAAATGTTTCATAATTAGATAGCAGTGATGGTCACACAATCTTGTGAATATACTAAAACCACCGTAGTATGTATATTAAAAGACCAGATATTGGACGTCCCTGGTAATGTAGTGGTTAAGAATCCGCCTGCCAATGCAGGGAACACGGGTTTGAGCCCTGGTCTGGGAAGATCCCACATGCCATGGAGCAACTCAGCCCGTGCACCACAACTACTGAGCCTGTGCTCTAGAGCCTGCGAGCCACAACTACTGAGCCTGCATGCTACAACTACTGAAGCCCGTGTGCCTAGAGCCTGTGCTCCACAACAAAGAGAAGCCACTACAATGAGAAGCCCACGCACTGCAAGGAAGAGTAGCCCCCGCTTGCCGTAACTAGAGAAAGCAGCAATGAAAACCCAATGCAGCCAAAAATAAATTAAGAAAAAAAAAAGACTAAATTTTATGGTATGTAAAATATATCTTAATAAAAGCTATTATTAAAAAACATCTACTTCAGGGCTTCCCTGGTGGCGCAGTGGTTGAGAGTCCGCCTGCTGATGCAGGGGAAGGGTTCGTGCCCCGGTCCGGGAAGATCCCACATGCCGCGGAGCGGCTGGGCCCGTGAGCCATGGCCGTTGAGCCTGCGCATCCAGAGCCTGTGCTCCGCAACGGGAGAGGCCACAACAGTGAGAGGCCCACATACCGAAAAAAAGAAAAAAAAAAAACCCAAAAAAGCCCCCCAAAAAACATCTACTTCAATCAGTATAAAGTAGCTCTATATAAAGAAAACAACTTAGAAACCAATAATCACATTCAAAGTTACTACTGTTTACAAAATATAGATGATTACCTCATTAAAGGTTCTCTCTGATCTCGCATCAGCCTCATTGTAACTTCACAAGCTCTTCGAAAAAGACCTTCTGTTCCCATAGGACCCATTCCATTAACCATATTATGAGTCATGCGAAATGGAACAATTTCTGGGACCTCAAAGGTTTCTCCCTTAAAACAATGCATTTTATTAAAAAGTAAAGATGCTGGAATTTAAAAATCTTTATGCAAAAAATTAAAAGCTTTTAGGAGAGAGCAAACATACCCTCAAAATATTCGTATGTGCAACTTATGTTAGAGGCCTACATCCTGAAGGAGCCATATGACTCTACCTTTGCTTTTGAGGAGCTGAAACACAACTCCTTGGGTAAGATCTAGAGGATGGATGGATTCATCTTTCACTGAATTACTAAAGTAATTACAGAGAATTATAGAGCAATATTTATGCATTCAATATTTAGCCTTATATTAACTCCCTTAATATCCTTCTTGAATAGTATAAAGTACAAACAAAATACTCTCACAATTTTCTTCTTTTCTTTAAGACTTTCACTTTAAAACAGGACGGGAAAAGAAATAGCCAAGTGTTAGATGCTCACAATCCCTGAGACAGGAAATGTAACATGTAATATAATGAAGTCCAGTTCATTTATTTTCTTCCATTCTCCAACACCTGCCTTTCCTAGGGCTTTTTCATCCCTCCAATCAGTTTCCCTAAATTCCTCTCTTGTATGAATCCCCTATACCAGTGGTTTATCTTTGATTTGTTTTCAGTTGGGTCTGTGACCTTTCTTGGTTTCCTGTGATAGCAGACGGCAACCCATAGAGAACTAAGGATGAAGGAAAAAATGGGTTTAATAATTAGTCTGCCTTTCAGGATCATGACATTGGAAAACTGGAGGGGGCCCTTAAGGAGAGCTGAATGACCTCAATTTATTTCCAGACCCCAGCTGGACCTACACAATCTGAATTTCCTGTGATGTTTCCTAGGTACCTGCATTAAAAAAAAAAAAAAATTCTTAGATGCTGCTGCCAGGTTTGGAAGCAATCACATTAAACTACTCTGTCTCTCTAAAACTGAGTCTCAGTAAAATGAACTGTTCATATATTATATAAACACCCCATGTTCATATAACCAAGAACCAATAAGTCAGAACTTGGATCTATGCTTTTGGACTTCAAGTTCAGTGCTAGTTTTCCTATATGACTCTTCTGAGTTCTCTCCAACCTAAGTTGCTTTACTGAGGTCTATGGGATCCACTGATCAAAACCAGTCAACAAACTCTCAATGTGACTCAACTGTGACTACAGCTGCTACTAACAGGTATGTCTAGGAAGAACAGTTGTTGTGGAAAGGAAATTAGGAGAAAACATACAATTAACTACAGTAAGTCATATCATATACCTTATTGAAGAGACAGTTGAAATCCACATGTACACATTCACCAGTCAAAGAATCAAAGAGAATGTTTTCACCATGACGGTCTCCAAGGCCCAGGATATAACCAACCATTGACATAACGGCAGTGGAACGGCAGTATGCTGATCTGCTGCTGTACCTAAAGGAAACACAATGCCTATCAAGTATCCTTGTATCATATGGGGCCACATACATCTAAAATATTTTTTAAAAAATCTAACCATAACAATGTATTATATTTTTGGTAACTTACCATGATGTAGGATCAGGGAATGTTCTCAGAAACCACTCATGAAAAACAGGAGGATGCCTGGGCAGGAGAAATTCTTGGAATACTTTGAGTTTTTCAGACAAAGCTGCCGATTTTGGTAGCATACACTGGCGAAGTTCCTTCCCTGTCATATAAACTCCTGCAAGGTAGAGTGATTTCCATTAATCACACAAGCCAAATGAGAAAAGGGGCAATGTATTTTTTTTTGGTGAAAATAGGACAGGAAATATCTACTTTTATTCAAAAGCAAGAATAAATGGAAACATTTCAATTATGCATAGGTAAACTTTCTTCTGATACTATATGAAAATAATAAACACATTATCTTCACTTAATACTCATCTAGAGTGAGGCCTCTTGTTGATGATAATCAGTGCCAAGTAAGACCACACATACCAGAAGATACCACTCAGAATAAATCCAATGTGAATAGTGCCCCTGCATGTAAAAATGCTTACAGCCCTCACTAAATTTACAGTGATCTCTCTGTTAATCAGCAGGCAGTATGGGTCCACACTGAATCATTACTAAGAAACCTACAATGGTGCTCTGAAATAATTTACTCTGTGTGAAGGCTAGCCTATAAGATTCACAGGATATGTGATTTTAAAACTAATCTTGTACAATTCAAATCATAAATGGAAGCAGAAGACATTTTCCTTCTGATGTATTTGTGAGTTCATATTATATGGTTGACATGACTCCAGTCTATAAAGTGCCTTTTAGGCCCACCTTCGTTTGGTGCTTTTGGGACCCAAGGTTCAGCTAAAATTTCCATAGACAAGTTTTGAGATTAGAGATTTTTAGCCTCAAATGTTGCACAGTTCAACTATGTTCATGATAGGATGGAAAATATATATATATTTAAAAAAATCCAATAGCAATAACTAACACTTATATAATATTTCATCTTTAAATAAAATAGTCAATAGCAAGTTCCTTGAAATCAGATTCAAGTGTGCTTGAACTTCAGCTCTACAACATATTAGTAACTTGCATTAAGTTACTTCACTGTCCAAAAATAGTGATAATTAGGCTTGTTAACAATAATAAAAAAATGATATATACAAAATACTTAGCATAATACCCATAATATAGTAATTTATCAATATTACTTAATGCTATGCGTTGATTGTATCCGTCAAAAAAATAACCCTTGTACCTGTGAATGTGACCTTATTTGAAAATAAGGTCTTTGCCCATGTAATCAGGTTAAGACGAGGTCATTACGGTGAGCCCTTAATATAGTATGACTGATATTTTTATAAGAGAAAACAGGGACATACAGACTTAGGGAGAATGCTGTGTGATGACAGAGGCAGAGAATGGAGTGAAGCATCTACAGCCAAGGAATGTCAAAGATTGCTGGCAACACCAGAAACTTACAGAAAGGCATAGAAAGGATTCTCCCCTTTGGCCTTGAGAGATATTGTGGCCCTACTGACACAGTGATTTTAGACTCCTTGTCTCCACAACTGTGAGAGAGTAAATTTCTGTTGTTTGTGAACAGTTTGTGGTAATGTGTTATGGCAGTCCTAGGGAACTAATATTTTTTACTTTACTCTAGTAACTTGATATATTTGTTTTTAATGTATTGCATCATAAACATTTTTTTATCATAAACATTTTTAAAACTTTTTATTTTGAAATAATTTTAGTCTTACAAAAAATTGCAAAAAAATACAGATTTCCCATATATTCATCACCCAGATTTTGTCAGTGTTCATCTCTTTCATAACAGAATACAATTACCTAAACCAAGAAATTACTTTTTCATAGTATTATTAACTAACTTTCAGACTTTATTCAACTGTCCCACTATCATCCTTTTTCTGGGTCAGGATCCAATTCAGGATCCCTGACTGCATTCAGTTGTCATGTCTCCTTAATGTCCTCGAATCTGGGAAATTTCTGTTTTTGTCTTCCATTACCATGAAATTTTTAAGGCGTTCTGACCTGTTATATTTTTGTTTCTTCATTGTAAAGCTACTACTTTTTCCCCTTTGTAATTAATAAGTATCTGGTGGAGAGATACTTTGAGACTCTGCAAATAACCTATTTTCTATCATACTTTTGCCAACGAATTTCAGCAGTCATTGCTAATCACTGTCTGCAACAATTATTACTGTGATATTTACTAATTGGCAATTTTCTGTTTTCATCATCTCTTCTACATTAATTCATTGTAATTCTACTCTAAGGAAGAACTTGTTCCTACCTTCCTACTTATTTATTTATTAATTCAAGTATTTGTTTACATAAGTGTAGACTCCTGTCTATTTTATTCCATGGGTTATAATCTAATACTATTATTATTTATTTTGGTGCTCAAGTTATCCCAGGTTTGGCCAGTGGGAGACTCTAACTCTAATCTAACACTTTCGGTTTCATTCTAGCTTTCCCTTTCTTTTTCTTTCTCTAATATGAAAAACTAGCTCTCATTAGCCACAATGTATTTATTTATTTGCTGAAGTCTAGTTTACACAAAAGTAGTTTCAGAATTGCTAACCAGTAACTCCTAGAAAAACACATTTTCATATATATTTTTGTAAGCTACCTCAAATTCTTTTGGGATAAAGATAGAGAAAGAATTAAAACGCAAGGAAGGAAAGAAGAAATCACTTAACTACTTCTGTATGTATCAATAGTACCAAGAAATTTTACTATGGCTTATACCCCCAAAATGTACAATGATAATAACCATTATACCTATATTATATGTTAGCAGCTATTATACCCATATTACATACTTATATAGTAAGAATTAATTTTAGTACCCTTTTCCTTATACAGTTTGGTCAGAATAGGTCTCAAGCCAGCAGTGTTGTTAACCCATTCAATAATCCCACATTCATCATTCAGTGGAATAACTGCATATGTTCTAATATGAAGTTCTCTTCTACGAGACTCAGCATCTTTTCTTAAGCACTATAAAAAAAAAACACACATAAACTTAAAAGTTAAAAATTTCTAAATGTTATATCAAACCTATCTAAAGATTGCTCATTTCATAGCAAAATAATGTCCATAAAAGCTTATTATGTAGTATAGATGAATAATTCTTCAGAAAGGTAGAGCAGGAAACTACTGGGACAATATCCTTAATTTATTTGCAAATCATTAAAAATGCCTTGGGTAAGTACTTCTTTTAATTATTCAGTACTAATGTGACAACAATACTGGGTTCAAAAATGTTATAGTTATATATTTAACAATGACAAAATACTCTTTAAAAATTGCTTCTAAGATATTACTGAAATAGTAAGTCCTTGGGCGCAGGGAATGCTGTTTAATTTTACCTAAAACAATGCATGAACAGAAAAGTATGAGTCTTATGATATCCCCAAAACATATATCTTATTCTTACAGTTTAATATCATAGCTTCATTTGAAAAATGATCTCCTAGCAGAAGAAAGCTTTACACATCTCATCTGATTAATCCTGAAATATACTAGGTAAGGATAAACAGTATTTTGTTTAATTCTGGAACTGTATGAAATAAACAAACTAAGCACACATCTATAATTGTAACCTGTCAAATTTTAAAGCACAATCACTGACCAAAAATACATTTTAAACTTTAGGAATAGATAGGCTACATAAATGTCAGCCAAATAGTATGGCATGAGAATCACATGTAAAGATCAGTATATGGCCTCCTAGACCAACGTAATGAGACGAGTTTTTCACAATCAGGCTATTTTATTTGACCATGTTAATGTGGGGGAAAGGTAATGAAACAACTTAATTGGTAACAAGGCTGATTAAGATAAATTTATAAATTAAATCCAGGCCACCTGATACTCCCAACTAGAAAAACACTCCGGGAGCTTTGGGAATTAAGTTACCAATTTACCAAACAACATTTTAAATAAAAATATTCTTTCCCTTAATACCTATGAAATGGGTTTTTATTGTGGCATTAATTTTTAAATTACTTTTGGTTAAACTAAGCACAAACCATAATTCTCCTTTTTAAAAAATGAACTCATCTGCTGCTATTTATTTTCTATGTTAAAGGTCCATAACTTTTTCCTGTTAATAAAAGAGGTACCAGTAAAATGCAGGAAGGGGATAGAGAGGCAGAACAAAGAGCTTATAGGAAAACAATGAAGTTTTCACAGTATGGTTTAATTTTTTACCAATGGAAAAACAGATGCTATGCACTTATAAATACCTGGCTAGAGAATAATTCAAAACCCCTAAGACTATGCATTTATAATAACCCTTTAGTGAGATTTCTCATATCATCTCTGAGATAGAAATCAAGCACTTACCAACAGAACTGAAAAAAAATACTAATGATCACCTCTAAAAAGTGTGTTGGTAAAAACAGAACCTAACATTTTTTTTTCTGGCATCAAAATATAAAATATAAATAAATCTGATAGAAAAAGTATCTTATAGATAATTTAAACATTAAATAGAAAATATTTTCCTTTGTTAATATGTCTTATACATTTTTCTCAATATAACAAAAAGTATCTTATTTTTAAAAAATTAAGTGAAACCAGCAATTCCACTTCAGGGCACATATCCAAAAGATTGAAAGCAGGGACTTGAACAGTTATCTGTACACTTATCTTCATAGCAGCAATATTCACAATAGCCAAAAAGTGGAAGCAACCCACATATCCACTGATGGCTGAATGGATAAACAAAATTGGTATACACATGCAACTGTATATTATCTAACCTTGTAAAGGAAAGAAATTCTGATGTGCTATAACATGGATGAACCTTGAAGACATAATGCTAAGTGAAGAAAGCCAGTAAAATACAAATACTGTATGACTTCACTTATACAAGGTATCTAGAGTAGTCAAATTCATAGAGACAGAAAGTAGAATGGTGGTTACCAGAGCCTGGGGGGAAGGGGAATAGGGAGTTACTGTTTAACAGATATACAGTTTCAGTTTGAGAAGATGAAAAAGTTCTGGAGAGGGATGGTTGCACAACAGTGTGAATGTACTTAATGCCACTGAATTGAACTGAACACTTAAAAATGGTTAAGATGGTAAATTTTATGTTATGTATATTTTATCCCAATAAAACAAATTAAGTGAAAATGAAAAAGGCAGTGTACTTCATTTCCTCTTTTTAAGAGAGATCTATTTGCCCATATCTCATTGATAGTAATTATGGCAATTCTAAAATAAAAGCAAACTATATCCAAACCTTATTAATCAAGGAATTGAATTCCATTAGTCTACAATCCTTTCTCAAGTCATCTTTTGGCTTACACATCATAATGTAGAACTTCCCATCAGATCCTTTTAAAGAGATCTTCTTTGGTTTCTGAAGAGAAGCAAGAATTTCTACCTAAAAGATGATGAGTTATATATAAATAAAGGTCAAAATTCTTTGTTTAAACTTCTATGTGTATTATAAATATTGTGTTACCTAACACAATAAAAAGGAAAATATAATAACCTATATTATGTAGCAAATTTATTATTTTAATAATTTATCTTAATTATGATCTATGAAAAGAATGGTTGGACATAAATAGAGACACATTTTCACCCATTAGAAATGGCTATTGAAGTAAAAGGATTACTCTGTCTGGGGCTTCCCTGGTGGCACAGTGGTTTAGAATCCGCCTGCCAATGCAAGGGACACAGGTTCGATCCCTGGCCTGGGAAAATTCCACATGCCATGGAGCAACTAAGCCCGTGCGCCACAACTACTGAGCCTGCGCTCTAGAGCCCATGTGCCACAAGTATTGAAGCCCGCGCGCCAAGAGCCCGTGCTCTGCAACAAGAGAAGCCACGACAATGAGAAGCCCGCGCACCTCAACGAAGACCCAACACAGCCAAAAATAAAAACAAACAAATAAATAAATAAATTTATAAAAAAAAAATCAGGATTACTCTGTCAGCAGTGTAAGTAAATACATACACATTCAAATTTAGGCAGCCTCTTAAAGCAGCCGTAATGTTTAAAAGATTTTTGAAACATTTTCTTAGGACTTTTCTGCAGAACCTAAGATGGTTTTTAAATTTCTTTAATGGTAAGAAATGTTTATCAATGGAAAGTAATTTTATTTTTGACAAAAGAAATGCCTCCAAAATCATGTCCAACTAAAGATGTAAGTAAATAAGTTGAATAATATTAAGTTAAAAACAAAGCATGACTATAAGTGACGAGAATGATTTTATTATGTGGCTTATTAACTGGTCTGAAGCAGTTAAACAAATGTTTTGAGCCACAGAAGTACTGGAATAAATACAGAGTTTTCAAAAGTATTTACTCAGAAGTGCTCTGGTACCATTTCTTTAAGATAGTAACAACAGCAACAAAAAAGAATCAAGCTCTTCCTAGCTGAAATTCACTTCCTCCCAAAATACAAATTACAAACAAAAATTGTATTTCGTTCTCTTTCTGTTCCCCATTTTTAGGACAAAGATGAATATGGAAAAATCAAATTGTGGAAAAAATAAAGATTTTAGTCATATTAAAACAATATGAACATCTGAAAAAATCAAAATACTAGGTTGAACATGAGATTTTTATTAATTTTGTCCCATCACTATATAGTTTTACTTTTCTGTATTTCCAATCATTTTTTCTTTGCAAATAAAATCCACTTAGTCTCTGAGAAAAACACTTTTAAACTTAATTTGAAATTTCAACTTAATTTTAAAAGCATAGTTACAGTTATATAAAATTGCAGTTTACCATATCATCAAAGCCTGCAATATAGGCCCAATGCCCAGGAAATGGCTCATGGTTAGCATGGGCACCCGGAACTGATGGAAGAGTGGGTATCATGACTGATTGTAAAGGAATGAGGATTTCACTAAATGTTGCTTCTTCTACCAGCTTTTTAAGCATTTTAAAATGAGTGCTCATGCTCAGCGTGGAACTACTTCCATCCACCTGGGGGGGGGGGGGAAATAGTACATTTTAATTTCTCTGTTTACCTTGAATTATAGAATGCTTACTTTTACTCAAAACAAAAATTTCACTTCTATAATAGCTTAATTACAATGGCTCAGCAGTCTGTACTTTTCTAATTTTTAAAAATACATCACCTCATTTAAACCTTTCTGTACTCTTTTACTTATCAATAAATAGTACCTACATTATACGAAGTTAAATGACTAAGGTAGGTAATAGTGGCCTACAATTTGTTATCACACATTACAAATTCCAAAGAGCTCTGTAAATCAAACTTTTTTTTTTGTACCAAATCTCATTTGGCAGCAAAAAGGTATCTGAACGTCTCACTTAGTACAAAGATTAATATGTTTCACTGAAGAAATAGTTATGTATCTGATTACAGGATACTCTACCAGATTACCCCTAGTGATGATACTTAATAAAAAGTATATGTACTGCATTACCTTTAAAAATCTAAAAATCCTGAATTTCTAAATGTAGTTGGCCACAAAGGTTTCACATAGAGAACTGGAAGTTTGTACAAGTAAAGCACTTAGAAAAGTGCCAGTGTTTAATAAATGTTGGCCATTATCATAACACTATCTTTCATAATGTCAAGACTGTCAGGGGACAAACAGGATTAATGCAGATAGCAAAAACAGATTACTCTTTCAAGATGTTTATTGGAAGGGAAGGTGAGAAATAGGGTAGTCTCTACCTCCTCAACTGTAAATAGATGATAGAGTAAATATTTGTAAGGGGAAGTCTAGTTATTTACCTTATAGAGTCTGTCCCTCCTTATAATTACCCCTACCCCCACTTTTACCCTTCCTACACATTCTTCAGGATTTTTTCCCCTCCAATTCCTTGGGTAGAATACTAGTTCATTCCTATAAGCATGTCTATACTCTAGTCATAAACCTACTGAAAAAAGTAGTTATACAGTATATGATAACCATCTGAGTGGCTTCCTATGAGACTGTGAGCACTTCGAGGCAGGAGAACATGTCTTACTCATCTTTGTTTCCCTTAGGCACAGTGCTTGTTCCCTGGTAGACAATGAAATGTTACTGAAAGGATGAAACCCAAAACTCCAGTCTTCTTTCCTATCATGTATGTAGGTTAATGTATATGAGTTTTGAAAGTTCAAAGATATGACAGAAAACAATCACAGAGAGAACTTTAACTGAGTATTTTATATTCTTATATTTCATATCCTCTATTTTAAAAAACTTCTAATAAATATGGATAATTTACTCTCAGAAGAATTTACATTAAGAAGAACTTTTAGAAATTTAGAGGATATTTGAGAGAGGGACATATGTTAGAAATTTTAAAAACAGCTTTATTAAGGTAAACTGCACGTATTTAAAGTATACAATTTGATAACTTTTGATATATGTGTATACCAACATATATGAGAATTTAAATTTAATTAATCAAATGAAATACAACCAGCTGAAATCATATAGAAGTTTCATCCAACTTGGTCTATAAGTAGTAAGATTTATGATAGTACCGATTTATTGCACAATTCTAGAAGCTTATCTGTTAGGCGAGTTGCATCTCCAACAAACTTTTCTAAGGATTTTTTCATACGAATAGCTTTATTTAGGATTTCCTTGCATCTGTTTACACGCATGGGATAAGAAGACTGTCATAAAAAAAAAAGTTAAATGCAATTGTTAAAAGATAACAAAACTTCTGATTGACAAAAATCAACTTAAACAGTACGCATGATGAAAGTTTACAGTGATAGAAATTTCCTGGAAATCAATTTGGCAATACTATCAATAGCCATAAAAACGCTGCTATCCTGCGACCTGATGAATTCCCTTCTTAGGATCTATCTTGAAGGAATAATCAGAAATGAGAATAAATATAGATGTGTCTAGATGTTTTGCAACAGCAAAGAAAGTAAACAACCTTAATGATCAACAGCAGTTAAATAAATTATAGATGGCTAACCATTATAGAATTTTATAAAATTTTAAAAATTGGTTCTTCAATGAATATTTAACATGGGAACATGATTATGGTAACAATTTTAGGTGAAAAATATGAAATTACATATCTATGCAATCCAAATTTAGTGTTAAAATATGCATAGATAATAAACATACAAAAATACATCAAAATATTAATGATATAAACAGTGAATTTTAATTTTCTTTTTTATATTTCTCTGTATTTTCTAAATTCTCTAAAATATTTATTAATTCAATATATTTACCAATTTGTACATTCCTATTAATAATGCAATAAAATTTTCTAGTATTAATAGTTCTGATACTTTGGATTAAAAAACTTGGAAAAAAATAGGTTACCGTTTTATACCAAGCACTAACACTTTACTATACTTCATAAAGAAAACACATGATAAATCCTTCAATCTTAAACATACTAGTCACTTCATTTGATACAGTAAATATTTCTAAATTTTATAATGAGACATAGTACTATAGTTTCTTTTTAAATATACTTAAAATTTATCTTCTCGCTACAAATCTAACATAAGAGAGAAACCCTGGAACTTGTATCTACATATTAGCATTAATATGGAAAAAGACACTATTGTGATTAATATATCACCTTTGACACAGCTGTCATCATCCACATTGCTTGTTGAGGATAGGCCAGAAACACTTTGGCTATAATTTCCATCAAGACAACAAAAACTTCATCATGAGAATGACAAATTCGGGAGATTAATTGTGAAAAGGCAGTCAAAAATTGATATGGAGCTAAGTGATTTGTGTGCTCTGTGATAACTTTGTTTATCTTAGCTAAATCATTTCTCATTTGTACACGATCAGAGCGGCCAGCTGGAAAAAAAAAAATCAAAGTTAAAAATAGCAGTAAAAAAGTATATCAATTTCACAGAAAAAAATTTTGTTTTAAAAACTGCTTTAAGATATATGTTATTCCCAGGTCCAAAGCTAGATCACTTGCCAATTTGTGAAAAGATACTTTTCTCTGTCCAGGTAGGAAAAAATATTTAAGTCCACTGAAAATCTCAAGGCCCGTTTCTTTTCAAATTTTTTAAACAGACTTTATTTATTTATTTATTTAACATCTTTATTGGAGTATAATTGCTTTACAGCGGTGTGTTAGTTTCCGCTGTATAACAAAGTGAATCAGCTATACATATACATATATTTTGACTAGAAGCAAACAGAACAAGCCACAATCCATTGTAATTTTTAACGTAAATTATTTGGCTTAAACTAATATTTTTCAAAATGTGTTAGGTTTACCAAGGAACGAGCAGGTTTACACTTCCAGGCCCTGCAACTCCAACTACTTTAAAAAGTCTATGCTTAGTCTTTCTCCTCTTTTTTAACATTTCGTTTCTTGCTCTCACATAAATCATAATTCTTCTCAGTCCCTTAAAAATTTTACCAAAAAATTATACCTTTTTCCCATTCATATGCCTTAGCACCAAAATCAAGCCATAGTGATAACATTCGTGGCATTGATTGATATATGAACTGATTTCCATACTGTAAAGACCTGCAATTACATAGAAAATATATTAACGTAGTATTCTTTTTTAATTATATGAATTAAATATAAAGACTTAAACTACCACTTGAGAAATATATGGCCTCTGACAAAAATTTTTATAGCATCAGTATTTCTTCCTAGTACACATTATCTTTGACTCCTCTCTCCCCACTTTTTTCTTTCTTCACTCCTCACTAACCTCTATAGTATCAATACACTGACCAAAAATAATTCAAGTTTTGACCTGGTCAAACTCCTGTCAGTACTTCTTTTAAATTGTCCTTAGGATCTGTGCCTTTATTTGTATTCCATGGTCATAAGCCTAGGTCAGGCCCAATCACTCAATTTCTGGGAAATTACAGTAACTTGGTCTCCCTAATTCCACATTTCTTCCCTTCAATAAATTCCAGGCTACCATTTCTGAAATTCTAGCTTTATCATACTCCCCCCGTTTAAAAACAGCAATCACCTACCTTTAGATTAAGACTATATGAATGACTCTGCTCGGGATTCAAATATATACAACCCTTTTTCTTTATAACTTTGCAATCTTAGTCTCTCACTATTCACCACATACATCTTCCATCAAGTTCAATTTCCTCACCATCCTCTCAACAAACCACTCAACCCTGTGTCTCTGCCAAATGTGTGAAAAGTTAGTACAGGCATACCTCGGACATATTGCAGGTTTGGTACTGGACCACTGCGATAAAGCGAATATCACAATAAAGGGAGTCACACGAATTTTTGGGTTTCCCAATGCATATAAAAGTCATGTTTACACTATGCTGTAGTCTAATAAGTGTGCAATAGCATATGTCTAAAAAAAGCAATATACATACCTTAATTGTAAAATACTGTATTGCTAAAAAATGCTAATCATCACCTGAGCCTTCAGCGAGTTGTAATCTTGTTGCTGGCGGAGGCTCTTGCCTCGATGTTGATGGCCGCTGACTGATCAGGGTGGGGGCTGCTGAAGGCTGGGTGGCCGTGGCGATTTCTTAAAATAAGACAACAATGAAGTGTGCTGCGCTGACTGACTCTTCCTTTCATGAACGATTTCTCTGTTGCGTGCAATGCTGTTTCATAGCATTGTACCCATAGGAAAACTTCTTTCAAAACTGCAGTCAATCCTCTCAAACCCTGCCACTGCTTTATCAACTAAGTTTAGGTGAGATTCTAAATCCTTTGTTGTCATTTCAACAGTGTTCATAGCATCTTCACCAAGAGTAGATTCCATCTCAAGAAATCACTTTCTTTGCTCATCCATAAGAAGCAGCTCCTCATTCGTTTTATTGTGTTTTTATCGTGAGATTACAGCAATTTAGTCACATCTTCAGATTCCACTCCTAATTCTAGTTCTCTTGGCTACTTTCACCACATCTGCAGTTCCTTCCTCCATAGTGGTCTTGAACCTCTCAAAGTCATACATGAGGAATGTAATCAACTTCTTGCAAATTCCTGTTAACGTTGATATTTTCACATCTTCCCATGAATCACAAATGTTCTTAATGGCATCTAGAATGGTGAACCCTTTCCAGAAGGTTTTCAATTTACTTTGCTCAGATCCTTCAGAGGAATCACTATTTATGGCAGCTATTACTCGTGGCAGCTATTACAATACGAAATGTATTTCTTTTTTAAAACATTTACTTTCATTATTTATTTATGTTATTTAGGTTAACACTGGTTTATAACGTTATAAAAGTTTCATGTGTACGTTACATTTCTACTTCTATATACCTTATAGCATGCTCACCACCAAAAATTTAGTTCCCATCCATCATCATACGGTTGATCCCCTTTACCCATTTCACTCTCCCCTTCCCCTCTGTAACCACTACTCTGTATCTACCTGTTTGTTTTTATTTGGTTTGTTTTGTTCATTTGTTTTGTTTTTCTTTGTTTTTTTTATATTCCACATATGAATGAAATCATACGGTGTTTGTCTTTCTCTGTTTGACTTATCTCACTTAGCATAATACCCTCAAAGTCCATCCATGTTGTCACAATGGCAAGATTTCATCTTTTTTTAAGGCTGAGTAGTATTCTATTGTATACGTGTATACACCACAACTTCTTTGCCCACTCTTCTGTTGATGGGCACTTTGGTTGTTTCCATATCCTGGCTATTTTAATAATGCTGCGATGGACATAGGGGTGCACATACCTTTTCAAATTAGTGTTTTCATATTCTTTGGATAAATACCCAGAAGTGGAATAGCTGGATCATATGCTAGTTCTATTCTTAAATTTTTGAGGAATCTCCATACTGTTTCCACAGCGGCTGCACCAATTTACATTCCCACCAACACTGTGGGAGGGGTTCCCTTTTCTCTACATCCTCTAACACTTGTTATTTCTCTTGCCTTTTTGATAACTGTCATTCTAACAGGAGTGAGATGATATCTCATTGTGGTTTTGTTTTACATTTCCCTAATAATTAATGATGTTGAACATCTCTTCATGTGTCTGCTGGCCATCTGAATGTCTTTTTTGGAAAAATGTCTATTCAGCTCCTCTGCCCATTTTTTAATTGGGTTGGTTTTTGTTGTTGTTGTGTGAATTCTCATATATTTTGGATATTAATCCCTTATTGGATATACCATTTGCAAATATCTTCTCCTTTTTGGTAGGCTGTCTTTTCATTTTGTTGATGGTTTCATTTGTTGTGCAGAAATGTTTTAGTGTGATGTAGTCCCATTTGTTTATTTTTGCTTTGGTTTCCCTTGCCTAAGGAGTCATATCCAGAGGGATATTACTGAGGTGGATGTCAAAGACTGTACTGCCTAGGTTTTCTTCTAGGAGGTTTGTGGTTTCAGGTCTTACATTAAAGTCTTTAATCCATTTTGAGTTGATTTTTGTGTATGGTATGAGATAGTGGTCTAGTCTCATTTTTTTTTTTTGCACATGGATGTCCAGTTTCCTAACATCATTTATTGAAGAGACTACCCTTTCTCCATTGTATATTTTTTGCTGCTTTGTTGAATGTTAGTTGTCCATAGAAGCCTGGGTGTTTTGCTGGTCTCTCAGTTATGTTCCACTGATCTATGTATCTATTTTCTGCCAGTACCATGCTATTTTGATTACCACAGCTTGGTAATATACTTTGAAATCAGGGCATGTGATACCTCCAACTTTGTTCTTTTTTTTTTCTTTTTTTTTTACGGTACGTGGGCCTCTCACTGTTGTGGCCCCTCCCGTTGTGAAGCACAGGCTCCAGATGCACAGGCTCAGCGGTCATGGCTCACGGGCCCAGCTGCTCCACAGCATGTGGGATCTTCCCAGACCAGGGCATGAACCCGCGTCCCATGCGTCGGCAGGTGGACTCTCAACCACTGTGCCACCAGGGAAGCCCCCTGTTCTTTTTTCTTAGGTTTGCTTTGCCTATTTGGGGTCCTTTGTGGTTCCATGTAAGTTTTAGAATTTTTTGTTGTATTTCTGTGAAAAATGTCCTTGGGATTTTGATAGGAATTGCACTGAATCTGTAGGTTGCTTTAGGTATGGGCATTTTAACAATGTTAATTCTTCCAGTCCATGAGCATGGAATATCTTTCCATTTATTTGTGTCTTTTTCAATTTCTTTCAGCAATGTCTTATAGTTTTCAGTGTACAGGTCTTTCACCTCCTTGGTTAAATTCACTGCTATGTATTTTATTCTTATTACTGCAATTGTAAATGGGATTGTTTTATTAATTTCTCTTTCTGCTAGCTCACTGCTAGCATGTATAATAGAAATGCAACAGATTTTTGTATACTGATTTTGTATCCTGCAACTTTACTGTATTTGTTTATTATTTCTAATAGTTTTTTCGTGTATTCTTCAGGCTTTTCTATATAAAAAATCATGTCATCCACAAGTAGTGACAATTTTACTTTTTCCTTTACAATTTAGATGGCTTTTTTTTCTTTTTCTTGCCTATCTGCTCTGACTACGGCTTCCAATACTATGTTGAATAAGAGTGGTGAGAGGGGGCATCTTTGTCTTTTTCCTGATTTTAAAGGGATAGCTTTCAGTTTTTCATGGTTGACTATGATGTTAGCTGTGGGTTTGACATACATGGCCTTTACTAATTTGTGGTATGTTTCTACTATACCCACTTTATTGACACTTTTTATCAAAAATGGATATTGAATCTTCTCAAACGCTTTTTCTACATCTATTCAGATGATCATATGGTTTTTATCCTTCATTTTGTTAATGTGGTGTACCATGTTGGTTGCTTTGTGTATGTTGAATCATCCTTACATCCCTGGAATAAATCCCACTGATCATGGTGTATGATCCTTTTAATGCATTGTAGCAGCTGGTTTGCTAATATTTTATTGAGGATTTTGGTGTCTATGTTCATCAGAGATATTGGCCTATAATTTTCTTTTTTGTGTGTTGTCTTTGTTTGGTTTTGGTATCAGGGTGATGTTGGCCTCATAAAATGAGTTAGGAAGCGTTCCTTCCTCTTCAATTTTTTGGCAGACTTTGAGCATTAAATCTTCTTTGAATGTTTGGTAGAATGCACTGTGAAGCTGTCTGGTCCTTCTGTTTCTTCATGATTCAGTCTTGGAAGGGTGTATGGTTCTAAGAATTTGTCCATTTCTTCTAGGTTGTCCAATTTGTTCATAATATTCTCTTACAATCCTTTGTTTTTCTGTGGTATCCGTTGTTATTTCTCCTCTTTTATTTCTGATTTTATTTATCAGACCCTTCTCTCTTTTTTTCTTGGTGAGTCTAGATAAAGGTTTGTAAATTTTGTTTATCTTTTTAGAGATCCAGCTCTTATTTTCACTGATCTTATCTACTGTCTTTCTAGTCTCTATTTCATTTATTTCCACTCTGATTGTTATTATTTCCTTCCTTCTATGGACTTTGGGCATCGTTTGTTCTTTTTCTATTTCCTTTAGGTGTAAGGTTAGATTGTTTGAGATTTTTCTTGTTTCTTGAGGTAGGCCTGTATTGCTATAAAGTTCCCTCTTAGTACTGCTTTTGCTGCATCCCATAGATTTTTTTGGTATGTCATATTTTCATTTTCATTTGTCTTCAGGTAATTTTTAATTTCTTCTTTGATTTCTTTGTTGACCCAATAGCTCTTCAGTAGCATGCTGTTCAGTCTCCATATACTTGTCATTTTTCTACCTTTCTTCTTGTAGTTGACTTCTAGTTTCATACCATTGTGATTGGGAAAGATGCTTGATATGATTTCAATCTTTTTAAATTTATTGAGATTTGTTCTTTAGAAAGTTCCACGTACACTTGAGAAGAATATGTATTCTGCTGCATTTGAATGTAATGTTCTGTATAGATCTATCAAATCCATCTGGTTCTGCTGTTTCCTTGAATTTCTCTCCAGATGATCTATTCACTGACACAAGTGGGATGTTAAAGTCCCCTACCATTACTGTGTTGCTGTTAATTTCCATTTTCTTGGTAATTCCTTCACTTTCAGCCTATGTTTGTCTTTAGAGCTGAGCTCCTGGAGGCAGCATATAGTTGGGTCTTGTTTTTTTTAACCCATCCAACCACTTTGTGTCTTTTGGTTGGTGAATTCAATCCGTTTACATTTTAGGTGACAGATGAGGACTTAGCACTGCCAGTTTAGCTTTTGTTTTCTGGTTGCTCTATATATCCACTGTTTTGTTTTGTTTTGTTTTTTCCTTGTGTTTCTGTCTGCCATTTTGGTTTGGAGGTTTTCTGTTTTTCGTAGTTTCCTCTTTTTTTATGTTTCATGTCTCTACTCTATATTTATGTTTTGTGGTTACCATGGGGTTTGTATGAAATCTCTCATAGATAAAATAGTCCTTTTTCTGCTGATAGGATCTTACCTTCATTTACCTATGTAGGTTCCATCCTTTTCCTCTTCCCCTTTTATATTTTTGTTGTCTCAAATTATCCCATTTTATGTTGTGAGTTTGTTACTGAATTGAAGCAGCTATATTTATTTTTTCAACATTTTCCCTCTTTAACCTTTACGCTATAACAAAGTGTTTAAAAACCTGTTGTGATAAAGACTTGCAACTTTTGATTCTGTCTACTTATCGCCTTAGTCAAAGTTTTGTGTACTTTTTGCCATTTTGTTTCTGGTAGAAAAGCTCATTTCAACATTTCTTGTAAGGCAGGTCTCATGTTGATTAACTCTCTTGGCTTTTGGTTGTCTGGGAAAGTCTTTATTTCTCCTTCATATCTGAATGATAACTTTGCTGGATAGAGTATTCCTGAGTGATGACTTTCAGTATTTTGAGAATGTCACTCCACTTCCTCCTGGTCTGTAGAGTTTCTGCTGAGAAATCTGATGGCCCAATGAGGTAGCTTTGTGGGTTACCATCCCTTTTTCCTTAGCTGCCTTTAAAATTCTTTCTTTGTCATTGACTTTTGACAATTTTAATACAATCTGTCTTAGAGAAGGTAATTAGGTGTTCTCTTAGCTTCATGAACTTGTATACCCAGTTTCTTCTCCAGGTTTGGGAAGTTCTCAGCTATTATTTAAATAAATGCTTTGCTCCCTTCTCTCTCTCTTCTCTTCGGGTATACTTATTACCCTAATGTTGCCCTTCCTAAAAGAGTTGAATAGCTCTCTAGAATTTCCTCATTTTTAAAATATCTTCTCTTTCCTGTCCTACTTGTACCATTTCAAGTTTGCTAATTCTCTCTTCCATATGGTCTGCTCTATTTCCAATGCTTTTAAATGTACTCTTCATCTCATTTATTGAGGTCTTCAACTCGAGAATTTCTGTTTGGTTCTTTTTTAGAGTTTCACTCTCTTAGTTAAGTACTCCTTCTGTTCATTAATTTTATTCCTGAGCTCACTGAACTGTTTTTCTAAGTTTTCTTGCAGCTCACTGGGTTTCTTCATGACAGCTATATTGAATTCTCTATCAAATTGCAATATTCTGCATCTTTAAGTCTGGTTCCTGGAAAATCATCATTTGCTTTTTGTGGTACTGTCACTGTGGTTATTCATGGTGCTAGATGAGTTGTTCCTCTGCCAGTACATCTGAAGTAGGGGCAGGTTTGAGATTAGAGGCCTTTCTTTTGTTTTCCAGTAGGTGGCACTATAGCATAGGTTTTTGGTTTCTTTTACCTGAGGCGCCTCTGGCTCTATTTGAGTCGGCCCTTTCCACCTTCCACCTCCTCTGTTAGAGGTGTGACTCCCTGCCCTCATTATCGCACCTTGTGCCTCTGGAGTCGATGGTAGCTCCTTCTCCCACTGTCACTGGTGTTGCTGCTTGGTGCATCTAGATGGTAGGCTCTGCCATCTCATCTAGGATCCCATGAATTGCAGGCTCCACTGCCATGGGGCGAGGGGAATGAGGAGAGTTGGGAGGTGAGCTGAGGTTGCATGGGCGTCTCTGCTGTGTCTGGTATTGTAAGGTTCGTGGGGCTCTGCCACAGTGGACCTGGAGTTGTTGGCGCCTCAGTGGCTGGAGGGACAGGGTCTCAGGCCCCACTGCCACTGTTCCCCAGTTACCCATGGCCACAGGAGCTGCTGGGGCCAGGAGGCTAGAATCATGTGTACCTCCCTCCTCTGCCACTGTTGGGTTCTCTGGGGCTGCAGACTCAGTTGCTGTGGCTGGACGGCTGGGTTTTGCAGGCACCACCTGCTGTTCCCTTGCTTTCAACTTCTCTATGTGTTTCAGTACACCCACCTTTAGATGTACCAATGTGTGGATTCTCCGGTGTGCTGGTGTGTTGAGCGGAAGTACCCTTGTTGTACTGTGGATGTTTTACTGGTTGTAGATTGATGGGGTGAGACAAAGGTAGCTTTTCACTCTGCCATAATGCTGACATCACTCCAATCACAAAATGTATTTCTTAAACAATAAAACTTGAAAGTTGAAATTGCTCCTTGATTCATGGGCTGCAGAATGGATGCTGTGTTAGCAGGCATGAAAACAACATTAATCTCACTATACATCTCTATCAGAGTTCTTGGGTGACCAAGTGCATTGTCAATGAGCACTGACATTTTGAAAGGAATCTTTGTTTCTGAGCAGTAGGTCTCAACCGTGGGCTTAAAATATGTAGTAAAACATGTTGTAAACAGATGTGGTGTCATCCAGGCTTTGTGGTTCCATTTACAGAGCACGGGCAAAATAGACTTAGCATAAATCTTAGGGCTCTAGGATTTTCAGAGTAGTAAGTCACTAGCTGCATTTGGCCCTAATAAGAGTCAGCCTGTCCTTTGAAGCTTTGAAGCCAGGCATTGACTTCTCCTCTAGCTATGAAAGATGGCATCTTCTTCCAATATAAGGCTGTTTTGTCTACATCGAAATTCTGTTGTTTAGTGTAGCCACCATTAATGATCTTAGCTAGATCTTCTGGATAATGTGCTGCAGCTTCTACATCAGCATTTGTTGCTTCACCTTGCACTTTTCTGTTATGGAGACGGTTTCTTTCCCTAAACCTCATGAACCAATGTCTGCTAGCTTCAGACTTTTTTTCTGCAGCTTTCTCACCTCTTTCAGCCTTCTTAGAATTGAGGCAAGTTAGGGCCTTGCTCTGGATTAGGCTTTGGAAATATGGTGTCCAATTTGATCTCTGTACACTACTAAAATTTTCTCCATATCAGCAATAAAGCTGTTTCACTTTGTTATTATTCATGTGTTAACTGGAGTAGCACTTTTTTTTTTTTTTTTTTTTTTTTTTTTTTTTTGGTACGCGGGCCTCTCGCTGCTGTGGTCTCTCCCGTTGCGGAGCACAGGCTCTGGATGCGCAGGCTCAGTGGCCATGGCTCACGGGCCCAGCTGCTCCGCGGCATGTGGGATCCTCCTGGACCGGGGCACGAACCCGCGTCCCCTGCATCGGCAGGCAGACTCTCAACCACTGCGCCACCAGGGAAGCCCTGGAGTAGCACTTTTAATTTCCTTCAAGAACTTTTCCTTTGCATTCACAACTTGGCTAACTCTTTGGCACAAGAGGCCTAGCTTTTTGCCTGTCTCAGCTTTTGACATGGCTTCCTCACTAAGCTTAATCATCTCTAGCTTCTGATTTAAAGTGAGAGATGTGTGACTCTTCCTTTCAACACTTCCTGTGAACACTTAGAGACCATTGTAGGGTTATTGATTGGCTTAACTTCAATGTTGTTGTCTCAGGGAATAGGGAGGCCCAAGGAGAAGAAAAGAGATGGTGGAATGGCCAGTTGGTGGAGCAGTCAGAACACACACAGCATTTATGGAATAAGTTCGCTGTCTTGTATGGGTGCAGTTCATGGTGCCCCAGAACAATTACAATAGTTAACATCAAAGATCACTGACCACAGATCACCATAACAAACACAATAATAATGAAAAAGTTTGAAATATTGCAAGAATTACCAAAATGTGAGTATACAGAGACCTGAAGTGAATAAATGCTGTTGGAAAAATGGAACTGACAGACTTGTTCAACACAGGGTTGCCACAAAACTTCAATTTGTAAAAAACACAGTATCTGTGAAGCTCAATAAAATGAGATATGCCTGTAATGTCCTCTCTTTCTTGAATTTAATTACCTTTTAAATCCTACCTTCTTCACAAGGCCTACCAAACTTCTCTGGCAATGCAGTGCAAAGAGATACTTTTGATATCATGAAGCCAGTGGTTTGAGTTTTGACTTCAGATTTGCCCCAAATCCATGACTCCTGGACTTGTTTGGTTCATTTTTGGTATCTTGCTAGTATCAAAAAGATATTTCTAATATTTGTACCACTTATTTTGATATTTGATCACATTCTACTATGTACCATTATTTAAATATTTTGTGTGCTAAGGTTTCTCTACCCAATTGGACTGTAGCTCCTTGAGGGCAAACACTAATGCTTAATTAGCAATAACACAGTAATTCAATGACTCAGAGGAAAAGCATCGATAGCTGAGCTTATTTACTCCTTTAAGCATCCATATGTTTTATTTTAACTACTATGGATAAAATATATTCTAAAATAGTCTTACTTTCTTAAACTGTACTTTTAAAAATCTCACACTATACCTAATAGTTTTATGCATATCAAGGACTCCAAATAACTCGTTTTAGAAGAAATGTATTAAATAAATTCTGTATACCAATGCATATGATATATGTCAAGACTAAAGAGCAAATGAGAGGTATTATTCATTTTAGAAAAGAAAAATGAATTTAATAACTGTCCTCTGCTTATGCTTCCATTTCAAAATGCCAATATGCCAGGAATTCTTCCTCAATAACAAGTCATTAATAATCAATAAAAAATTAAATTAGGTTTGGATTTTATAAAACTTGAATTCCAGGGAGTTCCCTGGTGGCCTACAGGTTAGGATTCCGGACTTTCACTGCCGTGGCCCAGGTTCAATCCCTGGTTGGGGAATTGAGATCCCACAAGCCATATGGCATGGCCAACAAACAAACAACAAAAAAACAAACAAGCAAACAAAAATTGAATTCCATTTTGGGAAGAAAGGCTTGGCCAAATCTTGCAATCCTAACACTGCTGATGAACAAAAATACATTGCTTTGATTCCTGAAAATATTGAACTGAGAAGTCAAAATACCTGATAATAGGCAACTTTAAATAAATTTATTAGTATGAAGTAAGTTATTCATCAGGAAAGCAATGGTCCACGAGTATGACAAGAAAATGAGTGGAACGTTATTATTACTTCTTAGGAATTAATAATTTGTGATAATATAAACAGTAGGCATGAGACAATACACTATTTGACTATAATACACTAATATACGAAATTAAGTTACATTTCACCTGTTACCTAGTTTAAGCGATAAGCTCTTTCTACAAGTCTAATGTCAAAACCATTTTTATATATACTACTTCTTAGAGAATGGGCTGGAAGGAAACATTCCACAGGCAATTAAATAAAACCATTAAATGTACTAGATTTAGGGCCTTCTGGAATTCTAGGGAAGGGGACTCAGAGGATGAGGGTCCAGAATGGGAAGGACACTTAATTTTCATTGTATATTCTTGGTACTACTGAATTTTAAAAAAACATGCATATATTACTTATTCCATTAAAATAGTTGTTATTTAAAGGGAAGGAAAAAATTGTACAAAGAAAAAATTTATATCTTATCTAAGGTGATAATCATAAAGCAGAAAACATCCTACATATGCTAAGATCTGTGATAATAGTTCAACATCAACAGAGTCACCTTGATATATTTAATCAGCAAACATGCAGTTCTCACTCTCACCTTCCAAAGTGAAGGACTATATACCGAATGAGATCACCCTGCTTTTCCATTTTGTTGTCTGTGACCATGGGCATCAATTTGTCATAGTACTTGGCAAGGTAGAAATGCCCATCCTCCCACTCTGGCAGGAACAAGGTCACATCCTGTAAAAGATAACAGAGAATATCCACTTAATAAAACCCCCCACTATGTTGGGAAGTAAAGTATAAATAGATAATTAGGGATCAAAAGTATGAGACCGACATCTAGGCAGAGCAAAGTCAAAGGCAGACTGACTGGTGTAAATAAGGAATAGCTACTTTCTTACAAAGGTTTTCTCAGGATAGCTGGTGGGTTCTGGTGGGTTGCCCGCTGATCAACATGTCATGCTAATTTGCTATATAGGGAAAAACACTCCACTTACATTGCCACTTTATATGATACATCAAAATAATTTTCAGATGGATTAAGGTATTTCATGTATGTGTGTACAGGTATATTTTTATTGTTTTAAAAAAAAACCTCAGAGAAAGAAGAATACCAAATCTCTGAAGAGGACAGGACTTTAAAGGCATTCAAATATGGTTTAAAAAAGAAATCACATATCATTTTTCTCTAAGATCTACAAGTTATTGCCCTCTCTCTCAACTCCTTCATAATCAGGCTTTTGAAAAGAATTCTCCAACTCACTGTCATTCCTCAAACTATTTCTTTTTGGTTCAGTAGACACCACTCCACTAAAGTAGCAACTTAAACAGACATACTTTCCAATTCTGATCTCACGTGAGTAACCTCTCTTCAGCATGTTTCTGTTGTCCATGCCATTTCTTCTTTGAATCACTTTCTTCCTTTTGCTTTTGTGAGGCCACAATGTTCCAAGTTTTCTCCTACCTTTCTGGCCACTCCTACTCAGTCGCCTTTGTCATTTCCTCTCCCTTTCCCTTATATTTGTATATTGTGTGTGGTTTATTAATTTTTAACTATATTACTTGAAATGTGATGGAAAATACATAGAACAGCTGAGTAAAAAAAAAATTTTTAAATAAAGCTCGACTCTTAATTCAAGCAAATTTGAGAACACAGTTTAGACCAGGAACCTTAAAATGAGATCGTAAGTTTCCTCCAAATCTAATCCTAAAACCTTACAGATACAAACCTGCTTGTGGATAGAGGACAGAATGACATGATTAGATATATGGAACAGATGCTGGATTCATGTGCCTAAAACGGGCCACAGGGACGAGGCTCCCAGTGTGCTTTTCCCATCTAGTCAAAGGAGAAAAGCAAACGGAATGAAGGAAAATGCTAATTAAGATTGCTTCTAAAAAGATATTTTCAATCTGGTTTCATCATCTTTCTATCTCCCTTCCTTTGCTTTCTTCCTCCCTCCCTCTCTCCTTCCTTCCTGGTTTAAGTTAAAATTTTATTTTAGAAAATAAAATCTACATACAGAAAGACAAATCTTATATGCAAAGCTTGCTCAATTATCACAAAGTGATCACACTTATATAAGAACTCCAGAAACACGAGCCTCCCCCTTCGCCCTCCCAAACACTACTCCCTTTGTTCTCCTCCCAAATAACCACTACTACAGATTAAATATTTGTATGTTGTCCCCCCTCCCCCCTCACCCAATTCATATGTTGAAGCTTAATCCCCAATGTGATGGTATGTGGAGGTGGGGCCTTTGGGAGGTGATTAGGTCATAAGTGTGGAATCCTCATGAATAAGATTAGTGCCCTTATAAAAGAGGCCCCAGGGCCCTCCCTTGCCACTTCTGCCATGTGAGGTCATAAGGAGAAGATGGCTGTCTACTTAAGCAGGGCCTCACCAGACTGAATCTGCTAGCACCTTAATTCTGGACTTCTCAGCCTCCAGAACTGTTTGAAATAAATGTTGCTTAAGCCACCCAGTATATGGTATGTTTGTTATAGCAGTGCATATGGACTAAAAACAACCACTATCTCCATTTCTGATACAAGAATTTTGTTTTGCTCATTTCTGAACTTTATATAAATGGAATCATACTACATGTATGATTTTTTCATATGACTTTTTTCCTTCAACATTAAGTTTGGGAGAACCATTCAAGTTGTTGGATGTAACTTTGGTTTGTTGGTTTTCATTGGTATACATACAGTATTCCATTATAGGGATATGTTATAATTCGTTTATCCATTCTATAATTGATTGACATTTCTACTTCCAGTTTAAAATCTACAAATAACGTTGGTATAAACATTTTTGTACATGTTCCATGGAGACGTGTTCAGCATTGATAAAGTGGCTGTCACAGTATTATCACCTTTAGGAGAAAACACCAAACTGTTTTCCAAAATGATTGTAATAACGTATACTTCCAGCAGCACTGTATGAGCGTCTAAATGCTCTATAGCCTTGCTAACACTTGAAAATATCAATCTTTTAAATTTTAACCATTCTTGTAGGTATATAGTGTTAGCTCATAATACTTTTCTTTAAACTGAATGGCAGTTGATTTATAATACTGTATTAGTTTCATCATAATACTTTTTAAATTTGCATCTATTCCTGTCTACTACAGTGAAGATATTTTCTTTTTTGGGGTCATTTATATATATCCTTCTGTTAAGTCTTCTATTCAATTTTAAAATTGAGTTGTCTGTATTTTTCTTATTGACTTTTAAGAGTTCTTATTATATTCTGGATATAAGCCTCACCATTTATGTATTGCAAATATCTTGTAATCTATTGCTTACCTTTACATTCTTTTAAAAAATATTTATTAATAAATATATATTTTTATTTTTTAAGTAAAAAATAAAAGCTGATGTACAATATCATGTTAGTTTCAGGTGTACTACATAATGATTTGACATTTGCATACACTATAAAATGATCACCATGATAAGTCTAGTAACCACCTGTCCTCATACTAAGTTATTACAATATTATTGACCATATTCTTTATGCTGTATGTCTCCATGACTTATTTATTAAATAATTGAAAGTTTATACCTCTTAATCCTCTTCATCTATTCCCCCCTACCCACCTCCCGTCCTTCTTGCCTTTACATTCTCAATGGTATCTTTTGATGAACAGAAATTCATAATTTTAAGTTAGTCAAATTTATTAATCGTTTCTTTTATAGTTATTGTTTTTGATCTGTTTAAGATGTCCTGAGCTACCTCTAGGTTTGAAGATACTCTCCTATATTCTATTTTGGGACCTTTATTATTTTGCCTTTCACATTTAGATCTACAATCTACCTGAAGTTTATTTTTGTTTATGTTGTAAAGAAGGGATCAAGTTTGATTTCTCCTCCCATAAGCTATCCAAATAACACAACAATGTTTACGGAAAAGATCATTCTCTCAACTCTACAATACCACCTAGAATCTGTTTCTGGGTTCTCTCTTCTGTTCTATTGGTTATTTGCCTAGCCTTACATGAACACAACATCATCTTAATTTCTATACCTTTATAATAAGTCTTGAAACACATCCTGGTTATCCTCAGTTTGCCCCTCTAAAATATACTTGTCACTCCTGTCACTCCACTCTTTTCTGCTCTATAATCCAAAAGACTGACATTGTTGATTTCTATCAGTGGGCCTATTTGCCTTCTGGAAATTGTTCTTCTTATAGTTCCCCCATGATTGTTCTTTCCTTAGCAGCTGTTTCCAGCTGGGCCTCATAGAGTTTTGAGTTATGCATGTGTATCGTGGTATTCAGTCAAAGACTCAGTGGTGATTCTAATGCAGATCTAGAACTTTTTGTCTAACTCCTTTTTCCAGGTTAGTCTGCTTCACAATTCTAGCCATCCACTCTTATTTTATTATTTTGTATCTTCTATATTCCATGTTTCTAATTTTTTTTCAGTTCCTTTTCTAACTTCTTGAGATGGATTCTTAGCTTATTAATTTTGAGCCTTTATTTTCTTCTAACACATGTAAGTAATATTTCAAATTCCCTGTAAGAATGGCTTTAGCTGAATCCAAGTTTTGCCATGTCATATTTTTATTATCATTCAGTTCAAAGTATTTTTCAATTTCCATTGCAATTTTTTCTTTGACCCCATGGGTTACTGAGAAGTATCTCTTTTCTAACACCATCTATGTAAGGCTTAATACGTAGTAAGGAAGGTATATACTGTGTTTGTTCAAAAATTTTCAGGCCAGACTGTGGTTAACTTTGGGAAGGAGGATGAAAGGGTGAGTTCTAGAGCATTAAGAACATTCTACTTCTTGATATGGATGGCGGTTTCATGACTATATTTATTTTGTGATAATTCCTCCAACTATACTTATGTTATATATTCACTAAAAAGCCAAAAAAGCTTCCTGGCTATTTTTATACATGTGCTCTTCCCATATGGACCTTAAAGTAATTTTATCTATTCTCAAAAACAACAAAAAAAGTGAGTTTCTAACTGAAATTGCATTATACATTCACTTACCTTATATTTTTTCATAACTGCATTGCTTTCAAAGTTAGCTGTTTCTTCCATAAAACGGCCCACTAGTAGCATAGCTCGTCCATGGATTAACATGTTCTTACTTTCAGTTGGGGTTTTATTTTCAGGAAAACATAACTCAACACCCTTCTGAAGAACAATTAGTGCCTGGTGAACATCACCCTGAAAGAAAAAAGGCAACAACAAGCCTTTTAATTTAAGAACATATTTCCATTTTCTGAAAAGCAAATAAAACTGTTAGAATTTAAAGTTCATAAGGTATTTTATGTATAAATCTATTCGTAATTTCATGTTCATCTCTCATTTTCCTCCTATGAAAGTAAAATCCTAAACAGGAATCATTGCTTCATTTCATATAGAACTCCTGTATTCATTCATTCACTTGTTTTTTACAGTCAGTCAAAGTGCAGGGAACTGAAGATATATGTAGATGATTAGGGACAAACAAACATAAATATGTCAAAATCTCTAGCTTAAAAAAGTTCACAGTATGGGCTTCCCTGGTGGCGCAGTGGTTAGAGTCCATCTGCCGATGCAGTGGACGCAGGTTCGTGCCCCGGTCCAGGAGGATCCCACATGCCGCAGAGCGGCTGGGCCCGTGAGCCATGGCCGCTGAGCCTGTGCGTCCGGAGCCTGTGCTCCGCAATGGGAGAGGCCACAACAGTGAGAGGCCCGCGTACCGAAAAAAAAAAAAAAAGTTCATAGTCAAGTGAGGGAATAAACTATAAAACAACAACACAATGTGCTAAGTGTTATTAACAGAAGAATATACATGCATATTATGTAGGAAAGAGAAGACAGTCTGCTAAATCTACCTGAAGATATAGGAAAATGGAGTTGAGCAGTGGTCAGGCAAAGTAATCACATGAGGAAAATCTAAATTAGGTCTTAAAAAATGAGTAGAAATTTTCCTGGCAAAGAATTCAGTGAAGGACACTCTTGGTAGAAGAGTGTCTCAATTTTAGTTGAGAAAAAGGCAAGTAGTCTGGTTTTAGCTGAAGATTAAAGGGTTTGTGAGATAAAGGGTTTGTGAAGACTAAAGGGTTTGTGAATACTAAAGGGTTTGTGACAACTGAACCTGAAGAGGTAGGCTGAGACTCGATGAGAAAGGGCCTTGTGTACTTTCTAAAGTTCTGACTTAATCCTAAAGCCATGAAGAATACTTTGAAGGATTTTAACTGGGGGAGTGACATGATTCAGTGTACATTTTAGAAAGATGACAGACTGCAGTAATGAACACCAAGAAATGGTGAGACCTCAAAAAAAACTTAATATTGCCAGAGGGTGTAAATGCTAAGGGCATGAAGGAAAGCAGCAAAGATAAATAAGAGGGAGAGGATTCAAAAGATATTTCTAAGGTCAGTTTAGTCTCCAACTTGATGTGGAAAGTGAGGGAGAGGAAGAAGTCCAAGATGATGCCCAGATTACTGTCATAAATGAGAGGATGTGACAGAGTCCTACTCAGAAAAATAAGGAATATGGGAGGAGAAACAGGCAGTGAATTTTACATGATGAATTGCATTTTGAGCATACTGAATTTAAGGTATTACAATACATACATGTTCTAGCACTAGTTCTGAAAATGACCTGACTAATGCAGGCTGAATTATTACTTTCATCTCCCATCCAGGAAACATCTCCTCCCCTGTCCTTTCTTAGCCACCATAAAAGTTGGTTTAATCACAGATGGCACCAACTATAGTTGCTAACCGTCAATTTCAGAACATGCTATGCCTACTACTAATTCTAGACTGGTGGCAAGCATGAGGAGACATGAAAGTAAGAGTCCTTTAAATCTGCGGCATGAGCTTTTCAAGGAGTTTGTATATTTTAAAGCCCCCTTCTTATAACTGTAGCTTTAATCTGAGGATTGCTGAGGACGTTTGTTCTGAAGCTAAGCCCTTTCTGACAGGCTAGATTAGAAGTGGATCTTTACAGCAACAGTGGCAAGTCTACACAAAACTAATTATCTGCCAAGAATGTAATAAGGATGTAATATGTAATATGTAATATGTAGGATGTAATGTAATATGTAATATATATATATATATATATACACACACACACACATATATATACACACACATATATATATGGTAAAAACAAAGTAAAAATTGGTCATTTCCCTCAAGAAAAAAATGGAAGACAGATGAAAACAGAGAGAACTGCACTTTCAGTCTTGAAATGGGAAAATATTTGGGGACTTCAGGATAGAAGGAAGTTTCTTCCAGATGATAGTAGATAAATGATGCAGAAAGGTGACAGAAATAGAAGGTTCTGAATTTAGATTAGGGATCTAATCTCTGTCATGCCTTTGTAGGAAGTACCTATGATGGAAGTACGTACAATGACGTCCCCTTGGCCATTACCTTGGACCACAGCCACTTTGCCCTTTCCACATACAGTTCAGCAAGTCGTGATTCTCCAGCATTAAGGAGAGCATTGTAGGCTGTCTGGTGGTGACCAGCCTTTCGAGCTACTCTGGCACTCTGTAGCCAGCATTCTCCAACCATGTCTTTGTAATCTGGTCTAAAGGAATGTGACAAAATGGGGGGGGAAAGAGCATTTTTAAGTATATTCAACAGCTTAATTAAAATATCTCTTCCTAACATGGAACCTTCTCAATATATCTTTTCAAAGGAATCAAAGAATATTTATTTGTTAAAAAACTAATTTTAATTTTCTTAGAGTTCTCCATTGTTATCAATTACAAGCCTATGAAGACCTTACTATTGACTTATATCTGTACCTCCCCCAGATACGTTTTCAACATTAAAAAAATGATATATTGCACATAAAAGTAATTTTTAAGTTCTAGGCTCATTTTAACTATATAGTGTAGACTTGACAACTGACAATAGAAAAATACAGATTCAGAGAGAAAATTAGGAAAGATAAATACTCCCAAGTAATATGCAAATATAATACTGAATTCACAATAACTGACATGCAAAAAAAAAGTGTGTAAAACCTTTTGTTGAGGCTTAATAAAGCTCTCCGGAGAGCCAGTATGGGCTCCTTTGCTCTGTAGGAATTCTGGGTCATTTCTAGTCGAGCCACCCAATTTAGTGAATCTTCTTGAGTACTGTCACCTGGAGACTGGTGAAAAAGTGGTTTGACGCTATGCTCCAACTCACACAACATGTGCAATCTGAAGACACATAGAGCCTATGTTAATATGTTATAATAGTCAGCCATATTAATCTGACATATAAAGCATGTACTTTAAATTAACCATAAAGAATATGAAATGTGCAGTTTTCTTTGGAAAAACTTTAACCAATATATATATTCTTGGTATATAAACAGTAACATTTAAAACTTTTCAAATTGGGTATAAACACTAATTTATGTTGATTTGAATAGTTAGTGCTTTGCTATGATCCCTAGACCCCTCTAATTAAATTGGAGAAGGGTATATAAAACTAAATTCAAATGTATGAAAGCCAGACTTTACCACCTGTATAAAGATAAAAGAAAATATAAATCAATGTAAATATTTGTATATATTGCTGGTGCTATTGTAAGAGGACCTGGCATAGTAGATGCCAGTAAAAAATTGTGAAATGAATGCAATTTTAATTTTTTTTTTCCTAAGGCTGATGGAAACATTTGTGATACATTCAAATTAACTTTTTCCCATGTCTATAACCCAGTGTTCAAGCATGCAGTTGAGTAGCTACATAATTGAATTAATCCCAGTGGTCCAATCTCTGGTTTCATTAAGCTGTTACCAAAGGGGCTGACACAAAATATAATTTAAAAAATAGCGTATTTTTCTTTTTAATTTACTGTTGTTCAATTACAGCATATGTTTTATTCTTTTCTTCAGGTAAATTAACAGACCTAAAATGTTTTCCATCATTTTCTTCCTTACCTCTAAAAATTAATATTACTTGTGAGTAATATTAATATTACTTGTGAGTAATGTAGTACCTACATTTGAGGGGGGAGTGGGAAATGTCAACTGCATTTCTCAAAGAGAAAAAGGAAAGGGAACCAACAAGTACTGAGCACCAATGTGCCAGGCAGAGTAGACGTCTAGTTATTTAGGTTATATAGAAAATAAACTATGACATCACAACAAGACAAATGTAAGATATTTTTGCTATTTTTTAGAAGTCTCATATTTGCCTTTCTAATTAAAAGGATGTATGTTAGGACATTTTTAAAAAACTATAGATAGGGTGATTGTGAGGTAAAAAAATGAAAAGAGCCATTTTGTGAGCTCTGCGTAACACCAAACACACTATCACTTATTTAGCGAGCACAAAATTCCAAGCCTGTCATATGACACCTACAGACCAGGAATATAAAAATGGAAACCTCAAAATACCTCACAATATATTCATATCCTCGTTGGTAAGAGCCTCTTTCAAAGCTTGCAGCTGAAAGAGGCACAATTTGTTCTGCTCTCACTAGTTTCAATGTGTCATAAAAAGCTGTGATATCTTTTTTTTTAGCTGATAATAATAACTGTCCCAGTCTGACACTCCATGTTGTAGATTTCCCATCTGAAAAACAAATGAAGAGTCAAGGCATGCCATGATAGCTGGATTCCAGAACAAGCTTTATTTCATTTGATAAAATGGTCAACAGAAATCCGGAACAAATAGTTTCATTCCACTTTGAACTTAAACAAGGCAATCATAAAACAAGCTGAGAGATTAATTACGAATGTTGCTTAGCTACTTAAGTCTAAATATTTATGGCATATTAAAACTGCTTATATTTTAAGAAGTAATTTTACCTGCTGCCAAATAGTTTTCTACCAAATCCCACTGTGACAATTTCCAAGCTGCTTCCACTCTGTATGTGTTTAATTCATCTGTCCATTCAGACCTGTTAAAAGAAATACGTATCACTTAAACATTTATTTAAAGTGGCATTTAGAGATTTTTTTCATTGGTTTAGATACTCTATTTATTGTAGTTATTTGTTGCTCTATTCATTGTATTTGTATGGTATTGTATTTTGTATGTAGGTACAAAATAATTATCTCTATCCAAAACAATCCCCCAAATTTTAATGTTTCCAGTCCCCCAAAACATTTTTTTCAATAATTGCTTCTGATACAGCCATTTAAAAATGCCATTTTTTGGGACAAATTTGTCATATATTAGAGCAGAATTAATGCCTGGATAATTACAAAGAGCAGTTGTAAAATGAGTTGCATGCTTAACTTGAACAAAGAGCAGGGAGAAAAAAGAGCCAACTGAACATACATGCATTCAGAGGTAAGCAACTCTAATAACTTGGTATTTTGAATTAAATTTAAGACAAAAAACATAGAAGCTGGTGGCCTGGATAATTACAAAGAGCAGTTGTAAAATGAGTTGCATGCTTAACTTGAACAAAGAGCAGGGAGAAAAAAGAGCCAACTGAACATACATGCATTCAGAGGTAAGCAATTCTAATAACTTGGTATTTTGAATTAAATTTAAGACAAAAAACATAGAAGCTGGTGGGGTAGGTTGAGTACTGGGGTACATAGGACACTCAATAATAAAGGCATAACAATGTTACAAATTATGTGTCAATAGTATGACAAAGGATACAAAATTAGCTACCTAAAATACATAACTATTCTTAAATTATTTTCAGTTACTTTAAAATTGGGGTTTTTAAAAGCAGCCTTATATAGGTAATTATTTTTTCTAAGTATCCTACTTATGTGACACTAAGATGGCTAGTGATGTTTAGATCATGACTGTATAGAAGAAGCTATACTTCCCCATGTTTCTTCTTTATTAAATCACATCATTTGAATACCTGCTATATACTAGACCCTCAGCTAGGTACATTTTTCTATTTAATTACCTAATAATAACAAAGGTACACATACTATAAATAAGGTAACAGACTCAGGGAGGCTGGGATCAATGCCCTTAAAAGCCCTCCTTGTTCTTTCTGTAGTAAAAACACATAAAGAAAACATAACAAATGAGTCAATTAATTTTTATTAAAAAAAACTAAAGTAGTAGCATAAATATCGAATATTCTCTAATGTCTAAGTACCACCAAGAACAATTTAGAACAAAGCTAAAAGAAATACAATAGAAATATAATTTTCAAAAGTCCAACTTTGAATAACTTCACTAGCTTATCACTCGATGCCAAAGTATCAAAATTTTAGGATACAAATCTGAGTAGAGGCACAGGGATATCGGCTCGGTGCTTTGTGACCGCCTGGAGGGGTGGGATAGGGAGGGTGGGAGGGAGGGAGACGCACGAGGGAAGAGATATGGGAACATATGTATATGTATAACTGATTCACTTTGTTATAAAGCAGAAACTAACACACCATTGTAAAGCAATTATACCCCAATAAAGATATTAAAAAAAAAAAAATCTGAGTAGAATTAGCAGGAGTTGCTCTCCAGAGGGTATATATCACACCAAGAAGTACCAAATGGCAATGAGGATCAGGCTGTGAGAACTTACTTCCATAAAAGTATTAAAAAAATGATTGTGTAGGTTAAGCACAGTCAATAATTTTGGAGAAATATTTGTTTAAATGCAAATATTCTCCCCAAAGAAAACTCATCCCCTCAATGACCATTTGCTTCAAGGATACAGTATCCTTCATTGAATATTGAAACTTGCCTTTCCACAAATCGAACGATCAGGAGGCTCTATGTATCACAGATCCAAAGAGAAGACTGTGCAGTGTGCATCATAAGGAAACATGACACCTCAGCTTGAGCCAAAACAAACTTTCCCAAATTTCTGCAACCCCTTTATTCACAAGGTCTCTCAATTAATCTGGAGAAACATATCTAAAACATATAACAAATCTTTCCTTGCTTCTGTAAAGCTTCTTTCATCATTTCATAAATCCACTAACCATCCAACTAACATTGAGCTTCTCTACTGCCAGACATTGTAGAACAGTGGTCTTTAAAATCACAGTTTGGAATTTATAGAAATTATAGAGCTGTTTTCAGCATGAACTAACTAAAAACAGTGGCCTGTGCTCTTTGGCAAACTAAGATCCCATCACTTTTGACCAGATCTCACTGTCCAGAAAAGTCAACTGGGGTCTGGTAAATACATTAAGGAGTAAGGCTTTTTCAAGAGCACAACCAACCTTCCTAGTAATTCTCTAAACTAGAAGAACCATGCATGTCTTAATCTCTGCCACATGTAAGTACTTTTTTGGGGGGTATCGTTTGGTTTGCTATAAGAAACCCATTTTCTTTAGGAAAGGAAGGCTACTTTCATTTTTACTAGTCTTTTAGGAGAAAATCAACCCACACATTCTAGAGTGGTATTCCTTAGTTCAGTCACAAAGTTTCCCTCTCCCCAGCACAGAAAATAACTGGTGCTGATAATGTAGGCAGAGGTTAGATATCTTCTGGGAATACTAATATGAGCTTCACCAATAGTAGGTAAAGTCTTGCAGGTTCCTGTCATAAAGCAAATTTAATTCAAGGATGACTCTTTGCATAGAAGATAAGCTGTTAACTGCTAGATTGACTTAAGAGACAGCAGGAAAAATTATTTTTTGGTGTTTATCTCCAATACCATGAAAACAAAAAAGATTTCATTACTTTAGTAAACATTACTTCAACCCAATTAATTAATTAAAAATTTCCCATTCCAAACCAACAACAAAAGAAAATCATTCTTTTAAAAAACATTACCTGTTAGCATGCACTCCATTCACCTGAGTGATTACAGTAGACAGCTGACCAAGACCTAACATGGACTTCACTACGCCATGATAGTGAATGATCTGGAAATTTAAAAGTATTTAAAATAGCAACTGTTACTTCAAATACATCTTAGGAACCAAAAAGTGTTTAACTGATATTCATTAAAGAATGCTATTTACCTCACTGAGTCTACCTTTCTTAGTTTAACAACTGACTTGCTTGGCTGTATGGCAGAGCCCTCTACCGATGTCCTAAACACATCTGAATTTTTTTTTTTTTAATGGAGATAACCTATAAAAAACCTCAGATTGCATTTATTATCTTTTCCAGATATGGTCTGATTTTTGGTTCAGATCAAATATAAAAGTAACAAGTACTCCTTAATACTTTGTTTAAAGATTATTTGTCATATTATTTCTCACGTAAAAATTAAAACTCAAACGTCACAATATTACTAATATCGATTTTGGGCTTCAGTAACTGAAAAGTTAAATAGGATTGTGAAATATTCTTTAAAATTGAAAACAAGCCTGTGAAAAATAAAGGCCCTACACACTGAACTTCTGAGAAAATGAACATGTCAATTATGACAGAAAGGAATACCCCGAGATTAGAGAGGATCTAAGTCAAGATTATAAATCAATGATTCTAAACCCCTTTCCTGTTCCAACATACATGAGATATGCAACGTCCCCCCATTAGCAACTGTAGCCCAGTGATTCTAAGGGACCATTTCAGAGATTCCCAGATGGTGATAGGGGGCATGTGTAATCTGAAAAAGTTTCTTAGGCTGTAGAGAATCACTATTATTATTAAAAATTGATGCAAGTCTTATACTTTTAATAGCAAACTAAAATTATATCAATTTTAGAGTAATGGAACATAGAGTTTAATGTAAGTATACTTCACAGTAAATCTCATTTATTTGGGAGATTTGTAAGGTCACAGAAGTTTGGTATTGGAAGGGATCTCTGAGATCCTCTAGCATGTCTCTAATTTTATCAATCAGGAAACTCAAGTTCAGAGACGGTTAAATATTTTCCAGACACACTGTGGCCCTGGTAGAGACAGTATTGAAATTAAGGTTTCCAAAGTTCCTAGTTCAGAGTTCTTTTTGTTACAAGGCCTTTCATTTATCTCTTACCTGGTCTGGTTCTAACTGAATAGCCCTGTCATAACAAGCAGTGGCATCCCTCAGTAAGCCGATGCTTTCATGTTCAAGGATCTGTTCTTTTAGAGATGGTTCTGCCTTTCGAATTGCGCTTACTCCAGCCACTCCATCTGGTTCATGCATAGCAGCATACAATTTCTTTGTTCAATCATTAAAAAACAATCAAGGGAGGAAAAAAACACAACTGGAAATAAAACTATAAAGCCACCAGTTTATGTAAAAAAAATATATAAGAATTTTTTTCTCAAAGCAACAATATGTATTTGTTTCAAGATAGATTCACAGTGAAACTGCAAACTTATTTCCAGGCATTCTGTTCCACTTAAATATACTCATATTCCGCTTAAATACAAATCTATACTAGTAACTGTTATTGATAATGAGAGCTGTAAAGAACCTCAAAGTCCTGAACTCTTTTAAAAATCCAATATATAATAAATTCTGTTGAGTATAGCTTATAAGTATTTTATTGCATTTTAAAACTTAAAAACATTTTAAACAGCATTTTAATATATTCATATTGAGATGCTTTCAAGAAACACAAGAGACTAAATCTGGGTTCAAAGGAGATGTTCAGGCTGAAGATAAAAATTTGGGAGCAATTAGCACAAAGATGGCAGGGGAAAGGATGAAATGATTTAGGAAATGAATAGAGGGAGAGAAGAAAAGAGGCCTGGGGAAGGACATCAGAGTACCTGTATATTTATAGACAAGGAAGAACTAACAAATGAAACTGAGAGGAGAAGCCAGAGTAGTTTGAAGAAACCTGGAGAATGTGGTATCCCAGAAGCTATGAGAGAAAAGAAAATACCTTAATAAAGAAGTGGTCAAATGATGCCATGAGATTAAGAAAATGAGGACTGGGAAGCATTTATTGGATTTGGTAACATGGAGGCCACCAATTTTCTTAGCAAGAGTAGAGTCAGTGCAATGGAGAAAGAACTCTTGTTGGAATGGGCAAAGAGTAAATGGGAAGTAAAGAAGGAATACAAAGAAGATGGGCAATTCTTTTAAAAACTGACTGTGAAAGGAAACAGAAAGATGGGAAGTATCTGAAGAAGATACTGTAAGATCAAGGGAATTATAAAAAATTAAGATATTTTACAGGCGACACCAGAGCATGTCTATATGCTCTATGTACTCTGGTTGAGAAAGAAAAATTAATGATGTTGGAGAAAGCAGGAATATCTGAAGGATTGAAATCAAGAACAAAAGTAGAAGAACTGAATTTTGGCAGGAAGGGATCCTTCCTTAGGAACAAGAGAAGGGAAGAAAGAGAATATGGTACAGTAGCCAATGTATTTTCGGATTTGGTAGACATCTGGCTTCTACTTTCCTAATGAACAATGAAGCAAGATCATCTCAACAGAGTAAGTAAGGTGGAAGCAGAGAAATGAAGAGAAGGTAAGAAATAGTCATCTTGAAGAGTGCGAAAGTAGTCTTTACTAGAGAAACATAGAATGACTGAAGGCACTGTTAAAGAGTCCCACTGATGTTTGAGACTATGAGTTGAAAGGAAAACCAGTTAAAAATCCATTGTGTGATTTTTCTCCAGTGATGTTCAGCTGCTTACATGCAGACACTGGGAAAGCAGATGGGTGAGTTTATCCAGCACTGGAGTCTTACAAAGTGAATACAACACAGAGGGAGAAAGATGAGGGAGCTGAACATCCTTGTAAAGGAATGACTTTAACAATGAACAAGAGACTCAGAGCTAGACAAGGGAGAAAAAGACAGGAGAGGACTAATCATCCAAAGACTACAAGCTACTCATTTTCCAGTTCTCTCACCACACTCTGCTTTTTGACCTGAAAAGAAGCCCAACAATCTTGACCTATTATTTCATCCATTGTATTAGGCCCACTGGCCCTTACTTTCTTTTCTTCCCTACACTGTCATAGTATTATTGTCTAAACTGATAAAATGAACACTCTAAACATAAAAGACTGGCAATATTAAATGTCATTATTAAGTTCACTATATTAATATCAAACCTGTAAAAATCCAAGATGCTCTTGAATATTTTGCTTCTTTTCTGTAATAAATGATTCAAAGTGCATTACAGCTCGTGTGTATGCTTTGGAGCGAAAGGACGCTACTGCCAGAGTATCCTGAGGTATGAGGTCTAGAAAACGAGTTACACTCTGATAGTCTTCATAATCCACAGTAGGTACTAGATTATAAAAAGATAATTGAGTAATTAAAGACTGAGAAGATGAAATTTTAAAAGTATCCATTTAAATTTCAATTTATTTTTAATCTATTTCATGAAATAAAGTAATCTAAATGTATGTAACTACAACAAGAAGATTGCTCAGAAGATTCTTGCTCCAACAGCACCATTATGACTTATCTTGCCTTGAACAGTCATTTAACTTATTTGAGCTTCTGTTTCCTCATTTAGAAAAGGGAAATATTAGTATCTGTCTTGCCTTACTTACAATTTTGTTGTGACAATTAAATGTAAATTTATATTAAATGTTGAGGAGATATAAAGATAATACAAAAGATACAAAGATGAGTTATTTATTATTAATAACTATAAAAACACTGATAAAGTGTAGCTATTAGTAGGAAAAAAGCAGAATTATAGAAATAGCCTTCTTTTTAATTTTAAAATTATTTGTTAACAATCCATTTTTTTCCTGTGTTGCTATATATACAATATTAACTAATACAATGGAAATAAAAAGTAAAAGTACCTTTCAAGTAAAATCACAAATACTTTAAAATGGTAATTTTTTTAAAGAGTCTAAGAAAAGACCTAACTGAGGAACTTCTGGACTACCCAGTTTAAGAATTCTTATTTAAAACTTATAAATTTTAATAATGATTCATAACAGCATGTAGAAAACAGGAAACAAATAAATTTCATAATCAAGATAGTAAATTTAAAAGAAATTATATTTAAAATAAATTCTTTACTTCCACCAAAATTTGTAAATCATTTCAAATTATGAGAAATGTTAAAGTATTGTACTTTTGAAACATTACAAATGTTACTCTTAAAAGCTAGAATTTTCATTACTATGTTAGTAAGAAATGGTAATAACGGAGTTCGCGTTTGGTTTTTTGTTATCATTTTCAGATGCAGAAACAGAAACAAACATTCAATTGTTGAAATAATGTAAAATATATCAATAATTAGTCTTACTGCAGAGAAAAACATTCCCCTAAACATAATTATTTGCAAGTCCAAAAAATCTTAGAAAATAACAAACTGTTGTGCTTAACAACAGGAATATATGTGCTTCCACAGATATAGGAACAAGAGGGAGATGCTCACAAACTGAGAACTTGGTGTAAGTGAAGGCCTCTTTAAGAGTCTTAGTCAGTTTTTCCAATTAGCCTCGAAGCTTTGGGGGAAAATCATGTGATCCCACTAAATGGCTAAAGTATACAAGAAGCAGAAGTATCATATACTTTACCCACTTGCTGCAAGAATGAAAAACACAAAAGTTCAAAGACATTAAGAGTATCTATTAATGTCTGATGAATATAATTCTTCTCACCAAGTGCTTGTATCATAGGGGCAAGTGTCATTTTAAACTCTAATGAGATTCCTCTTTTAGACACCTTTGTGGGAGTTGTAATATCACAGGGAAAGAAATAGCACGATAGTAGGTGTAGCAGAGTATAGTATAGTAACATATATTAAGCATATCTGGAGAGCCTGCTGGATACCAAACACTACCAGAGAAAGGGAAAAGAAGAATAAAAAGAATGAGATGAATTTAAAAAAGAAAAAAAAATAGGCCACGAAATGAATGAAAGTAAACTCTTTGAAATTTAAAACTTAAATGTGAAAAAGACTGCAAAGAGTATCTTATAAGTGAAAAAGTATAAAGAACACTTCACTATTCATATATATACGCACTTAACAATTTATATCATCACCATCCCAATTAATCCTCAATCTTCTAAGGGAGATAAAATCAACCCTATTTTATGCAAAGAAAAATTAGGTATGTGTTTTGCTTAAGGAAGTGACAGTAAGAATTTAAAGAGAGGTTTTCTAACTATAAATTCACTGCTCTTTCTCAGTAAAAAGGCCATCTTAAAGGGAAAAAAAGGCATGCAAGAAAACATAGGTCTTTTAAAAGCTAATGCTTAAATTACAGAAAGGAGCTAACTGGTTAATAATTAAGAGAAGGAAGTATACAGAAGTTATGACTTACTCATGGAGTCCACCTTATTTCTGCTTGATTTGCCTTGTGGAAATTTTTCAGCATTCAGTGCCTGAAATTTGTGCCTTGCCCACTGTGTGAGATGGTCAAGCATGGAGAACACAGTCTGTGTACTGAGCTGACACAGATCAGATGCACTGTCTTGGGTACTTATGGTATGCTGATCGTCATGCTTTAGAACTGCCATAATTTCTGCATAAACCTAAGAAGAATCATTTTATGGTGAATAATATGTCTGCATAATATCATTTTACAATTACCTGACATATAAGACTAACCACTTTAAGGCAATAATTTTCAAAAGAAAAAAATCCATCATACATTAATAATAAATCATTTTTCTCATCTATAATTAAGCCAATAAAATGTTTCCCTGAAAAGAAAATATACTGTAAAAGAGTCACGAGAGTAAATATAAAAATATTTAAAAATTCTTCTAGATTATTCAATAAATGATCACGAAACTACTTGTTAACTAGTAGAAAATAAAACTTTAAACAATATCTCACAGTATCTGTAAAAATCAATTTCAGAGTAATTGAAGGGCATGTTAAAATAAAAGGATCAAAAAAATGTAGGAAAATATGTTCATGACATTGGATAAGAGAAGGTATCACATAAAAGGTTTAAATTAAAAAGCTATAAAAGATTTATAAATTTGGCATTTATATTTAAAATTTCTGCATGGCAAAAGGTATAAACAAAGGTTAAAAAGAAAACCAGTAACTGGAAAAAATTTCTGTGAGATATGACTGGCACAAACTGGTATCCAGAATACATATCAAACTACCAATTATTTAAAAAGGACACACACATACACAACCACAAATAGGTAAAGGATATGAACTAAGCATTATATAACTCTTTGATAAATAAAAGTATAAAAAAAGGATTTTGTAAGCATTTTCATATGTACTTACATATTATAGCATACCTTGATCTACATTTCCTACTAATATGTAGCCTTTTTAACACTAATTACATTGCATAAATGTTTGGACAAACAGAAACCAAATAAAATGATATTTCTTACCTCCTGCTGATCTTCTTGATTACAACCCAACAAAACATACACTAGAATATGTGGAAGAAGATAGATGGTCACCTTGAAATCATGCTTCATCATAATGCTACAGCAGGTGAAGATTTTACTGGCAAGATCATGCCGCACCTATAAACTCCAATGGTTTAGAGAGAGTAAGTAGTTTTATTCATTTTATTCTTTTGATTAATGCCAAAAAACAACATGTGAGCTAATTTAACATTGCAGAGTGGGTATTCTATGGAGAAATGCACTCAAAGCAGGGAGGATTTCACATCACCATCCCTCTGGTCAAGTGCCTGAACTGCTGAGACCCCTACAGCCCCTACCTGGGCTGCCGACTATCTCAGCAAAAATGGTCTTTTCCCCTTACAGTTCATTTTAAAATGAATCACGTTTTGTTACAGATTAACTTCCCTAAATACAGTATATTTTACTTAGCTAACTTTAAATTTAGTATATTTATTCCTTGAGCACATAGATGACGAAAGTAACCAGAAGGTATTCTCTGGGCCAGCACATTAAGTACAAGATCACATTTTTATTAAGTAGTAAACAGTGATTAAGTATAGGAAACAAAATGGAAGAAATAAAAAAATTAAATTACTTGGTGTTAGAGTCAAATTTTATTGGTATAATCTAACCTTCAATTTACCAACATTACTGTTCTCTTATAAAAATTTAAAGGTTTTTCCTTCTTCAAATACAAATCCTTCACTTAAAAAAAAAACAAACTAAACTACAACTAAATAAAATATTCCATAGCTGAAAGTAATTAAAGAGTATTAATTTAATATTTCACATATTATATTTTCAGTATGTTCATTAGAAAATGAGAGACACTTTCTTGAAATTACCAGGTACAAATTATAGTAATATTTTAAAACACTAATAGAAATATGAATTAAAAACAAAAGTTGTGAAATTTAAATACACCTTAAACATTTTGGGTGAACACAGGGTACCTTTTTGTTTGTCAGGTATGTAAAAATTTCATATTAGGAAAACGTCAGAAATATACCTCTATTTTTCCATGAAATTTCATTTTTAAAAAACCTCTACTTTTATTTTGGAGGAAGTTCAGATAATGTATCCTCTTTTAGAAGTAGCCACTAAGGGATAATATTATCTTTTTATTACCTAAGAAATCGTTTTATTATGTAAAAAAGTCTGATAAAGCATTTATATCCTTTTAAACAGTATTATTTTACAACCTTAAATGAACAGACATAATAGACATTTTACAAACACATGAAGAACATAGCAATTTGCTTGATAAAACAACTACCTTCTTACTCAGAAACTGTTACTAGTAACAACAGAGAAATTGTTACTCTCTAGTAGTAAACATTTCCTATGAAAACTTCTATATCAGCACAAATATTACAATTCCTACTGTGTGTACTATGCATTCAGATAGATGTTCTCATTTCCTTTACAATTTCTGTTCAGTTAAAAATTCTGAACAGAGTTCTTACCTTTGTTATAAGATAACCTGCCCAAGATGCTGACCATTCTGCAAAGTTATTACCTAATTTACTTAAGTAAATTGGCTTCTTTACTCCAGACCAATCTGTTGACTTCTGCGAACTCTTATATCTGTAATTTAAAAAACTGTTTATTAAAATATAATACATATTTTTATAATATAAAAAAATATATATATATATATCCATCTGTTTAGAACTTTAGTAAAGAAAGCATAAGAAACTACATCAACTCTTTCACTGACTACCCCACTACTGCCTTGCCTTTACTGAAATCTGGCTAAGGACACTACTTTCCCTAAAGCCTTCTTAATGGCAGGGCAGTAGGTCATTCACGCACACCCCAAGTACTTCAAAGGATTTAAGTCTGCTTCCTCCCTTCCTCAATGCTCTTTTCAGATCCTTCCAACCCCATCATTGTACAAGAAAGATCTGTTCCTTTGAGGTTCAAGCCACCCAGGTATATATACTATTCTCTACTCCTCATTATGGGCATCTACCAAATCCACTGATTACCAAACTCACTGATAAATTTAGTAAATTCCTCTGCATTTTCTTTCTTCACCAAGTTTTATCATCCTGAGTGACTTCAATGTCTGGCTGGACCATCTAGTCAAAATGAAAACTTCTCAATGACTTTCCCCTCTACTTCTTTGTCCGGACTCCCTTGCCAATACAGAGGAAGTTCTTCACTTCCAAAATGTACTATTTAGACCTCACTTTATGGCCAGTTTCCCAAAGTTCCAGTTCTTTTGCTCAGTTACTCTGACACATCTGTTCTCTCACTGAGACCTTCTGTCCCTTGACTCTGCTAAACTCTCCTGATCTATAATACCCTCCTTTTCATTACCTCTCTCCCTAGCCAGCTTGGTCTCCACGGTGCTTCACTTCAAGTACTCTCTTGGTAATATCCTGTATGCACTCCACTCCCACATTTTCTTTACCAGCTGTACCCATCCACCAAGCTCCCAACCTTGGATCAGTCTAAATGCCTGCCTTCATTGAAATGATACCTAGGCCACTGCATTGATAGAGGAAAAATCACTAAATTGCTTATGAGATTAGTACTACTACATATCTTAGTCTTCAACCTCAATGGACCTCTATGCTGCCCAGAAATCCTTTTAAGTTTTCCTTATCAGCTCTCTCTTCTCTTTCCACAGTGGCTATTTCAAATCATCACCGCTCTCCTTACATCACCTATACCAACTCCACTGCCACTTTCAGCCAATAATCTCATCTCCTATACTTCTTACTTCATGGAAAAAAAAAAAAGAAGAAACCATTAACACAATCCCACAACTAAATCTGTAAAATTTGCTGAGTTCCATCCATTATTTTATCTTCCCCTATTACAGAGAAAGAGATTTCACTTCCTCTAATCTAATCTCCCATTAGATATATGGCTACCATTTGGATGCCCCTCGGGGTCCCTATTATATCAATTACCACTTCTCTCTTCCATAACTTCAACATGATCCTTTCTATTTGCTCCTCAGTGTTAACACTTAAACATGTTCAAACAGGTCTCATCTTACCCATATGTACAGCAATTTTTTGAGGTGAGTGGGTTCCTTTTCAATCACCAAAGCAAGGTTAGGAAATGACAAATATAATTAATGCCCTATACTCAAGGTTCTCGGCAAACATTATATATTTCACTGTATCACAAATGGCTAAAAACTGAAAAAACCCAATAATCTCTTAGTTAACCATCACTATTTTGAATCTTCATGAATTCTCTAGATGATTTTACCAAGTTTTACGGTGAACTTAGTTAGAAAACTACTGATATTGGGGTACAAGTCAGGTTCTGTCAAGACACACCCTGATATTTTCTCCTAAAATTATTTCTGTGGCAATTTTGAACTGTAGTTGATCTATCTAGTTCTAAAAATCAAATCTCCCAAACATAGCCATCCCTTTGATCTAGGTTTAGTGACTGCGTATAAACAGCCCAAGTGAAAAAAAATAAATTAAAGGAGAGTATAGGAGTGTAACTTTAAAGCAGCAAAAACAAGGATATGGTTTTAGGAAGTCTTTTATTTCTCCTAGGCCCTGTGAAGAAAATATCAAGCAGTCCAAGCTATAAAACTGCCCTACAGGCTAACCTGGTATCTTGGTGTTTCATACAAAAGTGAGTCAATTCCATTAATATTGCTCTCTATTGACTTCTTACATTTATGAGGTGGTGATTTCAATGAGCAGATTCCAGCTAGATAAATTGAACTTCTACCATTGAGGGACCATCTGAGAGGTTCCTTCAAACTCCCAGATGTAAAAGTAGAAGGATCATAAGAATTCTCATTGCTTTGCTAAGATCACTCTTATAAATGACCACTTAAATATTCTTCTTATGAAAGAATAAGAAGTTGGCAGAAAATGTTGGCTTCTTAAGAAATACTAAATTGAATAACAAGTGGGCAGAAATGGTGGCTTCTACTTCACATGAAGTAGGGAATAGCCACACTACCCCTTCCAGAAAAAAGCAAAATTCAACAAGCTGACATTGAATAAGCATTTATTATTGAGTCTAAGTCAAATGTCAGGCACTCTGCTAGGTACTTTTTAACATTATCTTCTCTATTTCTAACAATCATATAACATAAGTAAAGCTATTCACATTTTCAAGATGAAAAAAACTGAGACTTGGAAATATTAAGTAAATTGCCCAAGATTTTTAGAGTGAGCAAATGCAGAGTCAAGATTCAAATTTCGGGGCTTCCCTCGTGGCGCAGTGGTTGAGAGTCTGCCTGTCAATGCAGGGGACACGGGTTCATGCCCTGGTCTGGGAAGATCCCACATTCCGCGGAGCGGCTGTGCCCGTGAGCCATGGCCGCTGAGCCTGCACGTCTGGAGCCTGTGCTCCACAACAGGAGAGGCCACAACAGTGAGAGGCCCGCGTACAGCAAAAAAAAAAAAAAAAAAAAGATTCAAATTTCGGTCTACATGACTCTAAAAACCATAAACTTTCCACGAGATCACAGAAACTCTTACGCATCTATATGTGCTATAAAATATAGATAAATGGAGAAGTATGGAATCCTCAAAAAAGAAAACACAAACATTTATTTTACATCTTTAAACAATGCTCTTCCTAAGAAATAAAATGATGTTTAAAAGGTTTCTAAATATTAAAGGGTATCTAGCAAATAAGTATGCATACTTAAGGGCTTTTATAAAGAATTTTACTACATGTCTACTAAGGCTCAAAGACTACATTTATGCAAGGTCACATATCCAATAAGCTTGTGACTTAGACTACCTAAAATTAAAGTTTCTAACGAAAAATTATTTATGGCCTTCAATCAGTCCTAACAAAGTTATTAAAATGGGGAGGAAAAAAGGTAGAATATACTTTTTTTAAAAGTAGAAGGAGAAAATATTTTCATGAGGAGAAATTGGTAGGGCTAAAAATCTCTAATCTCTAACTGGGATTACTAAAGGCTTTGGGATTAGCTTTAAATTCTTAAATTTCTGTGTTAATTAGACCCATCAAAAGTTTCAACTCACATTCAATTTAAAGTAGATTTTTCAAAGTACTACTGACAGTTGAATTAAAAAAAAAATCAATCCTTTCAGCTTCACTGAATTTGTCTAAATACTAAATAAAGTTACAGAATTTAAACAATGAGCAGACTATACTTCTCATTTTGACAATATTATAAGCATAAATCTTAGTGCAAAACACATATTAGAACATACTAAAAATACTTTTAATGCTAAAAAGTTATATCAAAGATAACATTTAGTTTATAAAGTTAAAAACAATTTTATGAAAATAGTTTTAATGAGTCTACAGACCTAGTATTTAGATGAGGTTCCAGTATTTCCCGAACATGTTCGGGAAATCTCCTCCACAATTGGTGACCTGGGCCATCGGTCTGCATCTCTCTACAGTCATAAATAGAAAGTAACTCCTACAAATACAAATTTTACAGTTGTAAATCGTCAATGAAACAGATAAACCTTTACATCCATCAACATTCTTCACATTACAGCCATAAAAATACATAGAAAAATACATAAAATGATAAAATTTTGGAGTTGTCTCAATGCTTAAAATCATTTAGGTGACTTACTCAAGGTCACAAAGCTGTGGTAATATTTGAACATGCAATTTCTGTGCTGTACATAACATGTATTGAAACAAATGACTAAGCTATTTGGAGGAAAAAATTGGAATTTTCTATATTTGTAGAATTTTTAGAATTTAACCTTTTCTGAATTTTAATGAATGTAACTACAAATCCAAAATAGTTCAAAAATTCAAGATATCTCAAATTCTATATATAAAGTACTGAGCTTAAAATTCTGAAAATAAGATGCAAATGTTAAAGACCAATTTACTATTCAAGTCCATCAATGAAATGGTTATATTTTACTTTCCTGAAAATAAAACAAGTGGGATTTTATAAAGAAAAAAAAAAATCTTTGTCTCCAATATCAATCTTTAAAACAAGACAAATATGTTAGGGTATTATATCTCCCATCATCTACTATTCTTTCTTTCTAATTTCACTGAAAAGGACCACATGCAATAGATGTATTCCTAATAATTATAAAGTATAAATACTGTCTAATAGAATATGTACTTTATATTTAGCATTTTTTAATAAAAGTAAGGAAGTTTATGAAAGTTCAAATACAGAAATATTCAAAACATTTTCATTTAACTTTAAAATGTTATTAAAATTTTGTTTGAAGCCAGCTTTTTCTGATGTTTGCAAAGTCACTCTGGCTACAGAAGTCCTCATAATCAACCTCCAATAACAGACTTAGTAAATCAGCAATCGACTAACTTTTTGGTCTTGGGACCATTTATACTTTTAGTGTTAGGGGAGGGGAATTAGATAAAGGCAGTCAAAAGGTACAAACTTCCAGTTATAAATAAATACTAGGGATGTATTGTACAACATGATAAATATTAATTAACACTGCTATATGTTATATATGAAAGTTGTTAAGAGAATAAATCCCAAGAGTTCTAATCACAAGGAAGAATACCTTCTTTAAAATTTAATTTTGTATCTATGAGATAATCGATGTTCACTAAACTTATTGTGATAATCATTTCACAATGTAAGTCAAATCATTATGCTACACGTCTTAGACAGCTCTGTATGTCAATTATATCTCAATAAAATTGGAAGAAAAAACAAAAAACACATACACTTACAGTTGTAGATCTTGCTTCGTATTTCACTGAGAAAACAAGCAATCACAAGAGATCTCCACAACTTCCATGCTAATATCTCCCCAGCCTGGCAATATCAGTATCAGTGCTTATATGCTCTGCTTTCTCTTTTGTTACTACAGATGAATTGGTTTCTTCTTTTTAATTTACTCTAATTTAATGAGTCACAATTGTATGTTTTATTTTTTAATTAATTAGTTAATTTATGGCCACGTTGGGTCTTCGTTGCTGTGCGTGGACTTTCTCTAGCTGTGGCGAGCTGGGGCTACTCTTCGCTGCAGTGCGCGAGCTTCTTTTTTTAACATCTTTATTGGAGTATAATTGCTTTACAATGGTGTGTTAGTTTCTGCTTTATAACAAAGTGAATCAGCTATACATATACATATATCCCCACATCTCCTCTCTCTTGCGTCTCCCTCCCACCATCCCTATCTCACCCCTCTAGGTGGTCACAAGGCACCAAGCTGATCTCCCTGTGCTATGTGGCTGGAGGGGGAAGGGTAAGCTGGGACGAAGTGAGAGAGTGGCATGGACATATATACACTACCAAAGGTGCACGGGCTTCTCATTGCGGAGGCTTCTCTTTTTGCAGAGCACGGGCTCTAGGTACGTGGGCTTCAGTAGTTGTGGCGCATGGGCTCAGTAGTTGTGGTTCGCGGGCTCTAGAGCACAGGCTCAGTAGCTGTGGCGCATGGGCTTAGTTGCTCTGTGGCATGTGGGATCTTCCCGGACCAGGGCTCAAAGTTGTGTCCCCTGCACTGGCAGGCGGATTCTTAAACACTGCGCCACGAGGAAAGTCCCTTGTTTGTTTCTTTTTCTTTTAATTTTTTTTTTTTTGGCTGCACCAGGTCTTAGTTGCGGCATGCAGGCTCTAGTTCCCTGGCCAGGGATCAAACCCAGGCACCCTGCATTGGGAGTGTGGAGTCTTAACCCCTGGACCACCAGGGAAGTCCCAAATTGTGTTTGTTTTTAATTAAGCCTACTCTTTCCACCGGTACACTATATTCCACATCTCTTTACCTATTTAAAATAGTATTATACCAATTCTCTTATACAACAACGCTATCCTCCTCCCACTGAACTGTTTCCAAGCAACAGATAAACATGTTTTTTTTGGCCATCTTTACGCCCTTTCCTCCCCAGCTACTATCTCATTCTCCCGCTCTCCTTGATAGCAACACTCCTCAAAAGAGTTTCTGTAATTTCTCTAATTCCTCTCTTCCCACATGTTCTTAAAAATACTCTAATGAGGCTTTCTAAACTACACTGAAACTGCTCTTGTCAAGGTCACCAATGACCTTTATGTTAATACAGCCAATGGTCAATTCTCAACCCTGAAATTATCAAACCTATGATCAGCATTTGGATCACTCCATACTTCCTGAAACACTGTCTTCCAGAAAACCATATTCTCCTACCTTATTGGTAGCTCCTTCTCAGTTTTCTTACTTTTTCCCTCTTCTCACTGAGCTCTCATTTTCCAGGTCTCAATTATTAGAACCTTTTAATCTATACATACTCCCTCTCTTGATCATCCCATCCAGAATCACAGTTGTAAATGCCATCTCTACTATGAACTATGAAAACTTCCAAATATGTTTAAATCATACCTCTAACCATGAATTTCAGACCTGAATATCTAACAAAATAAAAAAATCTTTTAATTAAAAAAATATCATGAAAAGGGGCAAAAAAAGTCAAACTGGAAAAATATTTATTACACGTATGGTAGACATAGGGTTAATTTCCACTACATCCAAATAGGTCTTAAAAAATCAGTTAAGGGCTTCCCGGGTGGCGCAGTGGTTGAGAATCTGCCTGCTAATGCAGGGGACACAGGTTCAAGCCCTGGTCTGGGAGGATTCCACATGCCGTGGAGCAACTAGGCTCGTGAGCCACAACTACTGAGCCTGCGCGTCTGGAGCCTGTGCTCCGCAACAGGAGAGGCCGCGATAGTGAGAGGCCTGCGCACCGCGATGAAGAGTGGCTCCCGCTTGCCACAACTAGAGAAAGCCCTCGCACAGAAACGAAGACCCAACACAGCAAAAATAATAAATAAATAAATAAACTCCTACTCCCAGTATCTTAAAAAAAAAAAAAAAAATCAGTTAAAAAAAAGACCAATACCAAGGAAAAAATGGGAAAAGATCATGTAGAGAAAATTCACAAAAAAGCAATAAATATATAAAAGATGTTACACCTCTCTCGTAATTAAATGTAAATTAAAATGAAACAATATCATTTTTTATTTGTCACTGGCAAAGACTTAAAATTTTAACTAAGGGCAGGTTTGTCAAGGGAATATAAACTGGTGAAACTTTTTTGATGAAATCTATCAAACGTAAACTCTGTATCTGCTCTGAGACATTTTAATTTCTGGATATTTATATTATTGATATATATTCACTCAAGTACTTCGAAATTATGCATGTTTTCAAAAATCATTTTTTGTAAAAAACAAAACATTGAACACAACCTAAATGTGTTAAATAAATTTCTTAAACAAATTACGGCACGTTCATACTGAATATTAAGTCATTGAAAAGAATGAATTAGAGATATATGTACTGACATGGAAAATTACACAAGATAAGACTATTAAGCACAGAAGAAAATAAAGTACTATGATCTGCTTGTTTGGTGGAGAAAACATATATATTTGTATATACATAGAAAAAACTTCAAAGTACATATAATAATCTGTTAGGAGGGTACATTTCTGTACTCTGAAATTTTTGTTAAGAACTTGTATTACTTTGATAATAAAAATGACAGTCAAAAAAAAATAAGAGTTTCTAAAGCATAGAATTTACAACTTTCTTACTAGAATTTAATAACATAAAGCCAGTAATGTCTATATACACTCTTACCTGAATGGCATAAGCAGCTGAATCTTGAGCTCGGCTGTTATCTGCATATGCGAGGTAAGCTCTTGTTAGTTCCATCAATAATCCATAGGCAAAGTTTGCATCTTCTACTCCAGTCTCAATAAGAACAAGAAAAAATTACAGGCTAATTTGTATAAATTTTCTTAAACTGTACCTCATTCCATGGTGAATTTAACTTAGTCACCTAAGTCAATTTAACTTAGAAAAGGAAAGCTCAGTAAGGTTTAAACAAAGTTTGGTACCAAGACTAAAATATAATCTGTAGCTAAGAAGCCAAATCTAAGGCTTTTCAGACCATTTATAAAGTGTTAGATTCATTCAACTTTTACATAAATCCAGCAATTTGCATTTTTTGTTTTTTAACTCTTAGAAAGAAAATTGTACATATAGAATTTCCTAACTTGCATTCTGTAGAACCTTGGTCAGCTGAGAAGCTCCAAAAAATAATTTTCACACACTCTTCTCTAGGAGATTCATAACATTCCCCAATATATTAAAAGTTCTGTTTAATTTTGTTTTACAAGATTTCCCACACTCATTCGACTATGGAAACATTTTTATATACACACTATTAAAACACCCTGGGAATCAGTTTCCCATGGAGACACTTAGCAATTGTGTTTAAATAGTAAAATTTAAATAATTAGATTTTAAGTATCTGTCATGATTAGGTTAGAAAGCTTATTTATTTTTTGTTTTTTATTTATTTTTGGCTGCGTTGGGTCTTCGCTGTGGTGCGTGGGCTTCTCATTGCAGTGGCTTCTCTTGTTGCGGATCATGGGCTCTAGGCGCGGGGGCTTCAGTTGTGGCACGCAGCCTCAGCAGTTGTGGCACACGGGCTTAGTTGCTCCACAGCATGTGGGATCTTCCCGGACCAGGGATCGAACCTGTGCCCCCTGCATTGGCAGGCAGATGCTTAACCACTGTGCCACCAGGGAAGTCCCTAGAAAGCTTATTTAAAAGAACATAGCACACTAGACTGGACTCCAACTTTATAGTTTTTGGCTAAAGGTCTCTGCAATAGTATTAAGGAATAAACTCAGAAATTACCTAAATTGTCTAGTTTAGATCAAGCTGCCACTAAGGATAACCTGAACAGTTTCTTGTAAATGCAATATAGAAACCCCATTAGGACAGTGAACTCTTCTGGTCATTCCAAATTACCAGAACTTACCACAAATGTAAAATCTTTTCCTTGGGTTTCAGTGGTTGAGAAATCCAGCCGACCTGGATCTATTGCTCCCAATTCCCCTAAGCATTCCCCACAGAGCAACCGAGCTTGAGAGTTTGCATCTTGGCAACCTTTCAAAAGCACTGTCACCAACTGTGAAATAACAGGTTCCACTGTTTCACTATCTGTTGCATATCTGATCAGTTTTTCCTAAAATAAAAGTAGAAAGTTTATATATAACTTCTACAAACTAGTATATTGTCCTAACCAGAAAGCTTAAAAATATTAAGGAATATCTGACAAATATTGACAAAATTAAATTACTATATCTTTAGTCTTTTCACCTAGTTTTTGCTGAGTTCACATAATATAGTCCACAATATGTTCTGTGGGATTAGAACCATTAAGTGTACTTAAAAGTTTTAATCATTAATCCATTAAATAAACAGTTACTAAGTATTATTACATCAGTATACAGAAATAAGACATAGTCTTATCCCAATGAGTTTATAATCTAAAGGGAAAATAAACATGCAAACAAACAGATAAAATATCATACAATGTGTACAATAACAAATATGTGTACAAGGTAAAGAAGAAATGAAGAAGATGAAAAAGAGCTCAAGAGTATCTTTTCAGAGATAATAGATATTTTAGTAAATAAGTCAATAAGGAAGAGCTATTAATTAAAATAAGAAAACTGAGGAGTGTATAAAAAGCTAGTACAGCAGAAAAAGATATGGGAAAAGAGTCCTGTGGGGATGATTTAAAAAAAAAGACGTAGGAAGAAAGAGGTAGGCTTTATGAAAAAATATGTTGGTTCAAGTCATCTTTTTTCATCTATCTACTGAGGATGCTGTAAGAAAAACTGTTAGGCATAAGAAATGACTATTCTCAAGCCAGTTAGATTTAGATATTGTAGCTGTGTGACCACTTTAGAACTACTTTGTTTACATAATTTTCCTTCTAGCAAAAGTAAAGCATATATGAGCATCTCAAACTCCATGTTAAAACTGTGATTCAAATTAGAGTAATACGTTTCAAAAGAAAAATAAAAAGACATTTTATGTCATCCAGAAACTTCAACATTAACTCATTTAAATAACATTACAGGTTTATTCAGGCATAAATACTTAAAATAGATGAATTAGTAACCAATAAACAGCAAAACTAATATAATTATAGACATACATTACCTTGCTAAAACTAGAAAACAATAAGGAAAAGAACATTTTAGTTGGCAAAGATAAATGCAGTTCATACTCAAGACAATAAATACATGAACACTAAATGAAAGGTAATTTTAAAATATACCTCTCTCCTAAGTGCTTTAAAAATGTTTTTACTTCACTTCTAGGTTAGATAAACTGGGTTTCATTTTTCAGCAAAAAATATTCAATTCCAAAAGAATTTATAAAATGAGTGTGTGTTCAATAAAGAAAGAAAGAAAGAAAGAAAAGAAAAGAAAAAAAGAACAAATCCATGTTTTTATCATGTCCTAAATGTCCATATACACTTGGGTCTATTTCTAGACTTTCTATTTTTTGCCCACTGGTCTGTCTGTTTACTCATGTACCAGTATCACACTGCTATAATTATAGAGGCTGTAGAGTATATTAATGTCTGGGAGGGCTACTGAACTCCCACAGTTTCTTTTTTTTTCAGATTTTTCCTAGCTATTTTTTACATGTTTGTTTTTCCATCTTAACATTAGTATGAACTTCTCTAGTTAAAAAAACAAACAACTTGGCATTTCTTCGGGATGGCATTAAATTTATAAACTATCCTAGGGAGAATTAAAATTTTTGTAATATTGAGTCAACCTACCCAATAAATAAGGGGTATTTCCGTTTGTTTAAATCAATTACATTTTTGTGTCTTTCAGGAGTGTTTCAGTTTTCCTCTTATTGGTTTATACATTTCTTGTTACACTTACTCCTAAGTATATTATCTTTTTCTGTTACTACTGTAAATTGGGTTTTCCAACAAGTCTTCCAACTGGTTATTGTTGCTATATGAAGATTATGATTTTTATATTCTCCTATCTTACTGAATTTGTTTGTTGTCTGAGCTAGTTTATTGATATTTTCTAGAGTTTTCCAAGTATATTAGCATGCCATCTGCAAATAGAGATAGTTTCATGTCTTTTCCAACTCTTATGCCTCTGATTGTTTTCTCTTATCTAAATTCATTGGCCAATATTTCCAACTGAATGTTAAATTGTAGTGGAGATAATGAGCAAACTTGCTTTCACTGGGAATGCATCTTATTTTCCCATCAAGTGTGCATGCGTGCATGTGTGTGCACGTGTGTATGCAGTATACATAAACACACATATGCATATCTATACATTTATAACATATTAGTACTATCCATCGATTCCTATTTTCTTTAGTGTTTTTATCTGAAATGGATGGTACAGTTTGTCAAAGGCCGTTTCAGCATTTATGAAAATAACAGTATGATTTTTTTCATTAATTCTATTATTAGTTCACTCACCATTTCCTCCCAACCTCCCAGCCCCAGGCAACCACTAATCTATCTTCTGTCTCTATGGGTTTGCTTGCTCAGGAGTATATATATTCATAATGTATCGTCTTTGTAAGTTCCATATCTTCTATTGTATTTTTGTGAATTACAGCTTTTAGTATTATAAAGTACCCTTTTTTGTCACATTTCATACTTTTTGGTTTCTATTCTCCTTTGTCTAGGGGCAGAATCAGAATTCCTGCTTTCTTACTTCAACTTAAAAATCTGCTCACTCCTTTATTTTTAGCCTTTCTAAATAATTTATTTTATACGTGTGTATTACAAACAGCACAGAGTTGTTTCCTGCTTTGTAAGTCAATTTGTAATATTTTTTCTTTTAAGGTCTTTCACATTTATTAATATGACTGATATGCCGGGCCTCAATTCTATAAGTTTTTTAAAATTATAATTAGCTCCTAAAAATTAATTTCTTTTGGTATAGAAGAAAATTTATACTTTTGTTCTAGAGGTACCCTTTACAGAAATATCTTTTGTAATGTCTCTGGTCTCTTTATTTAAGCTTCTTTAACTGTTTACCAGTTTTAAATAGTATATTTTGATTCCTAGTTGTTGCCTACGCAATAGTGACTAAGCTCATTTAATTTATATCTTAGTCTCTTCTTCTCCCATTTAAAAACTTGCATAATTTCTATTTTATTAAAATATATAGCATTTACATAGAATTCTCCCAAATTTGTCCCCACCTTTGTTTTAAATATATAACTAGTAACCATAAGTTCTTTTGCCAAAGTCTCCCCAGTCATCTCTTGATTGAGTGAAGCCATTCTGTAGCATACCTCTTAGGAAGGGCTTGCTTGTGAAACTCATATTTCTTCAATTCTTCTTTTCGTTGCGGAGAACAGGCTCCAGAAGCGTAGGCTCAGCGGCCACGGCTCACGCGCGCAGCCGCTCCGCGGCATGTGGGATCTTCCCGGACCAGGGCACGAACCCGTGTCCCCTGCATCGGCAGGCGGACTCTCAACCACTGCGCCAGGAAAGTCCATTTCTTCAATTCTTGTATGTTAAAACTGTGTTTCTTATCTGTGATATTCTAAGGACAGCTTGGCTTATTTTTGTGTCCCTTACGTTTTTGAAAATGCTGCTATCCTCTAGGCTCACTCTGTATATTGCTGTTGAGAATTCTGATACTTTTCTTGCCCTTTTAAGTGATTTTTAAAAAATATTTTACCTGTAGGTCCTGAAGATTTCTTATTATTAAAGTCTAAGATATGTCTCAGGGTTGACTATTCTGGGGTCAATGTTCACAGGTACACAATGGATCCTTTCATTTTATGAAATGAAAGTCTTTTATTTCCAGAAAATTTTCTTGGGTTATAGTTTTAAATACTAATTATGTTCTATTGTTTTATTCTTCTTTTTGAGAAACTCTATTTGTATGTGAAATCTTTGCCGAGCTTCTATTTCACCTACTTCTTTGATCCTTTGTACTCCTTTCTCTAATCTCATTTTTGTTCTCTTGATAATTCTTCTGCCTTTCGTCAATGCTCCTTACTAAAGTTTTAGTCATATATATTCTCCCCCCACAGTCCTTATAATTTAACCTTCATTTCTTCAATTTCTTCAGTTCAGTCACCTCTTGTTTCATATCTTGTTTTTTTATCCATTTCTCTGTTTAAATTTCTCACTTCTTTTTTTTTTTTGGCCACGCCACACAGCTTGCAGGGTCTTAGTTCCCAGACCAGGGGTTCAACCTGGGCCCTCAGCAGTGAAAGTGTGGAGTCCTAACCACTGGACTGCCAGGAAATTCCCTTAATTCTTCTTTTATATCTGCAAATGCTTGCTTGAAATATTTAATTCAGGTTATAGTGCTAAGTCTAGTTTACTTATGCTTTATGATTGGTTTTGGGGGAGAAACTGTCATCAACCAAAGATTTCATTTTCTGTTTTTGTCTTACAGTAACTTTGTATATGTATAGAACATATATTTTTTTTTCTATTTATATTGTGGGCCCTTCATAATAGCTGTATGCAGTTAACAGTAAGGATTTTGTAGTAGCTTACAAGATTCTGATTTTGTAAGTACTCTTTTCTGTCAGCATAGCTCAGTGTAGTTTTTTTCATAAGTAGCTTTTACTGGCAGGAGAGTAGTATGGGGAGGTATATCTTTGATTTTGTGGATTTCTTTTTACTTCTGCAGGACCCTTAAAATTCTCTCTCTTACTTTCTTCCTTCTGTTTACTACTCTCTCCAAAAAGTGCCTTCCCCTACCTATTCTTTTACTTCTCCCCAGAGATAATAGCTTCCAAAGACTGCAACCTTAGGATCTACACACTTTCAAGTACCTTCCCCATAACCAATTCTCTGATGTACCACATCTTAGACCAACTTTCAGTATCGTTGTACCTAGAGTGGGATCGTCTCGGTTGGTGATTTTGTCTTTGCTTTATCATCATCCATAGTTCCTTCAGTCCACTTTTTTTTCATAGGGTCTCCTCAGAATCTAACTGTTCTCAACACAAGCTTGTGGCATGAGCTCCAGAGATAGCTCTGCTGATTACATGTAATTTGAAGTTCATAGTATTCTCAGTCTCACAGTTATGTTGAAGGTGTGACTTATGTGTGGCTTTATTTGCTCTCCTTTTTGCTATTTATGACGTTTTGCAGGGTATACAGAGATTCACATTTAGACATCCACCATTATCCTAGGATAACTTGGAAGTCCCTAGCAGCTTTATTTTCAATGGGCTCATTCTCAGATTTGTAATTATTAGTAAATATATCTTTTTATTATTTATTCTGCATTGTCATCCAAGTTTATTTTGGTCTCAACACAAACAACTTGTCCTTCTGGGATTTAACCATAGGGATTCACTTCAACCTGAACAGCATCAATTTTCATAAAGTGGTTATACGGTTGCTTAGTTTGATCTATAGCCTGATTTTTTTTGACACAGAAGTTAAATTTTTCTGCTATCCACTGAGCTTAGCTGTCCTCTATTCCTTCAAAAATGTATATTCCTCCTTAAAAGTAAGGAGTAGAAGCTGTCATTTCTTTAATGTCAATGATCCTCTGGTGACTACCCTAGAGTACAGCACTTTTGCAAGGTCAGTCCATCAAAGTAGTTACGCATCCAAGGCTACATTAGCCATCACCTTATTAACTGTCACACCATCTTTAAGTGTGCTTTATTACTACATTATACCAAATTATTTGTTTATACAGTTATACAACTTTAGATCTACTTTTAGATAAACACTGTCTTTCAACGCACTCCTAAAGTATCTTTTCCTTTCTCTGTGGCTAAGATTTGAACTTTTAAAAGAATATCTTTTGTGTTTGTTCTTTCATGGACTCTCACAGCATCGCTACAAAGACTCTCTTGATCTCTAACCCTGTTATCTTACATCATTTTCCTACTCTGGTTATTGCTGTAGGTTCTTCTAGAGCTGCACTAAGATAGTCCAATAAGATAGCCACTATCCACATGCAGCTGTTTAAATTTAAATTAAGCAAAATTAAATAAAATATTCAGTTCTTCAATCATACATTTCAAGTGCTCCAGAGAGCCACATGTGGCTAGTGGCTGCAGTGCTTATATAGTGTAGGTGCAGAACATTTCCATCCTCACAGAAAATTCTTTTGGATAGCACTATTCAAGAACTTAACTGAACTGCTTTCAACTTTGATGTTACCTTCTTGCCATAGTTGGCAAAGAAACCATTTCCTTCTCTCTTTTTTCCTAGGTGTTTTGGGCCAGTATACTGACTGTATTATCTACTGATAATCTAGATCTACAGTTAGGAGGGTGTTAAACCTACAGTGAAGGAGATTCAAGGCTCCTCACATGTGGTAGGATCATCTCCATGTTGGCTGTTTCCCACATTGGTTACACAAGTGCACTGACTCTGAAGCATGTACTTGGTTACCATCATGTATATCTTTTGTCCTAAGTAAATGCTTCCTTCTATCATGAAAACAAATATAACACAGTTTTGCAATTCACTAACTCCTGAGGGTCTTAGGCTCTCATATCTTATCATATGGGTTCTTTTTCTTTTTTTTAAGATCTTTTTTTTTTTTGCAGTACGCGGGCCTCTCACTGTTGTGGCCTCTCCCATTGTGGAGCGCAGGCTCAGCGGCCTCCGTGGCATGTGGGATCCTCCGGGACCGGGGCACAAACCCGTGTCCCCTGCATCAGCAGGCAGACTCTCAACCACTGCGCCACCAGGGAAGCCCTAAGATTTTTTTGATGTAGACCATTTTTAAAGTCTTTATTGAATTTGTTACAATATTGCTTCTGTTTTATGTTTTGGTTTTTTGGCTGCAAGGCATGTGGGATTTTAGCTCCCCAACCAGGGATTGAACCCGCACCCCATGCATTGGAAGGCGAAGTCTTAACTACTGGCCCACCAGGGAAGACCCATCATATGGGTTCTTGATATGCAAAAATGAATACCTCATTTAAAATTTTTCCACTTTATGATTTATAGTCTATAGTGATCTGGTATTTTAAATACCAGTTCTCACTCTTACCAAGGTTAGGGATAATCTACATTATGCTGACAAGGAAAAGAATAAAGTTCATGGTCCCATAAAAAAGGAAATTTAAAAATTCAGCTTCATTAAAACATTTAATTCCATCAAAATGTAAAATGGCATAATTACTGAAATTGTATATGAAAGATAGCTACAGGAAGTTATATGAGAAAACTCACAGAAACTGCTGCTGTACAAACACAAACAACCCTTCCTCAGGAAGATGCAATAAACCTAAAATATAACTGCCAAATCATGACACTTCCAAAACAACAAAAAAATATGCAAAGCTCTTCAGCCTCAAAGGGTAACTCATGAATTACTGATTCTAAGTCATATCTGATAATCTTGGTAAAATAAAATCACTTCTTTCATTCAACCTACTGAATCTCAAGCAAATACACCAATCGGTCATCTTTTCTTTAAACTTCCAACCTTTCTTTTCTATAGCTCTTTAATTATATCTTGGTATACCTGATTTTTATACAAGGTTTCCTTCAAGCTTGTAAGAGCATGAATACGAACATCTACATTTTCATGTTGAATTGCTTTCATTGATAGCTGAAGAGTTGTCTGAAGATCAGTACTCTCAGAGGTCTCCTATATAAAGAGCACAGAGAGATACACCTTATCAATTAACCACTTCAGGAACCATTTCAGAAGGCCTGTATTTCCTACATAGTTACCATTAAAGTAGTTAAACTGTACCCCAATTGAAAGCAGTTTTAAAAAATAATTTCTATCTCTTCCTTTGTATAGCACATGAACTTTTAGTAATTCTCAGGGAAAGGGATTTCATTCTAAAATCTTTAGATCTGGAGAAAAATTTTATTTCAACTAAAGACTTTACTTATCCAAAATAAATCCTTCTTGGTAAGAAAGGCAAGTTTCCCTTAATTTACAAAGGGCTACACAATAGCCTTGAACGAGGTCTACAGATTAAGCAGATAATTCACCCCTTATTTTGACTACTTACTTTCTTATGACTGACGATTTACCCAGTAAAAAAGCATATAAAGTCTTCAGAATCAATCTTGCGATCTGTAGTAAATACATCTGCTACTCTGACCCAAGGTCAGGTATCCCACTCCCTGCCCTAAAATTCTATGGAATCATCACTAATATTTTTATAATTTCAGAGAGTTCACTGAACTTCAGGATGTTGGAACTACATATGATTCCCCTTGTAAAGCTCAGAATCAGATCTGACACTTCCATAACATGGTTTGTAGCACAAAAAAATTGGAATCCTCCCACAGCTTTTTTTCTTTACTCAGAGTATGCAGCTACAGTCACTTCTTTTAGGGACTGTAAGGAAGAACATAGTGATCTGGGTAGTAAAGGCATAAGAACTGTATCCTTTGCTCTCTGTTCTATCTAATCCTATTACATCTTTGATCTAGATGAAAACTTCCTTCTAAAAATCATGGACTCAAGATAGGATTATCTAGTCATCAGAAATTAGTCATCAGAATATGACTATAATATCCTTAGATATGATTCTAAAGAATCTCTACTCAGTGCTCTGGAACTCAGGAATAATTTTATATCAATGATCTCCTAAACCATACATAAAAAATTAAATACCTTTCTGTATTCCTGTAGAACTGCTTTTATCTTTTTTAATTCTGGATGATCAGGTAAAAAATATATTTCATGAAGAAAATCTTGCACAGCATCCCTAATAGTTAGTTGGAAGAAAAAGAATTACTTGCCAAATATGAAATAAAAAAAAACACAAAGCAGAGGTTGAAACTAAGGCCAACGTAATTCACACTTGAAAGTGCTAGTTGACTGTTGACATGCAAATTATTTTTCCTAACCATGTCTAGGATTCTCAGGTAATAGTGACAAATAATCAAATCTAACAAAATCACCCTGTGGCAGTCTGCTACATTGGTGGCCCTGAATAATCTCTATGTCTTGGTATATACTCCTATGTGTAGTCACTTCACCTTCAATTTGGGCTACGTGTGTGACTTGCTTTAAGAAACAGAATGTGGCAGAAGAGATGTTGGGCCTATTTGGGGCCTAAGTGTTAAAAAGGTCTGGAAGCTTCTGGTTTTGTCCTCATGAGAGTCCTGAGTCACCATGTAAGAAGTCTGCCTACCATCAGAGACAGGTTACATGGAGACAGAGAGAAGCTCTGAGACTAAATGAAAGAGGGAGAAGCCCAGCCAAGTCTACCTGCTGGCTGACTGCAATGACCATTGGTAAGAACAGCCAAGGAACTGACCAGCTGAACCCAGCCCAGACTGCAAAATCATGAGTAAATAAAAATGCTTGTTGTTTTAAGACACTAGGTTTTGGAGTGGTTTATAATGCGGCGATACAAACCCAACTCCAAAACACAAATTCTCACAAAGATATACTAGAGAAAAATAAGTAAGTAATTCTTACTGAGGCTGCAATTTTTAACTTGCTTCAAATATAAAGCCCTAATATTTCTGGGTCCAAATAAAAGTGTTTCTAAATTCTAGTCTTCATTAACTCATGCAACAAACAGGTATTAAGTAACTACTGTGTGCTACTATTTGCTAGAAGCTGGGGATGTAAAAATAAAGAAAGCTGCGGTAACTCCTTCACTCAGAGAGCTTAAGGTCTTCTATCTGGCAGAGTGAAAGAGAATTTTTTTATTATATGAAAAGGCAGAGAAATAATTCCTCTAAAATAAACAGCAAAGATATGCTATTTGCTTAATAATCCAAAAGGTATTTAAAAAGTGATCTAGATCAGTGATTATATTGTTCCATTATGTACAAAATACCAAAAATAAGAGTATTTTAATTGGAAAAAACTCCATTAACCTTTTCTTCTGCATTTTCTCCCTGATTGAACAGTTACAGAAAATGATTAATGGAACTGCAACAGAATAAGGATAAGTAGGTAAATAAATAGTACTTAAATCCTAATTTTTCAGAAGTAACTATGACATACAACAGTATGTGTAAAAATGGACCAAAAAACTTTCAGTGTATAGAAAGACATTCCAGGCTAAAAAGCAGCCTGAGTGAAAAATAAAAATGGGAAGGAGTAATGTATATTCTTGCATTAGCAGTCTGGATTGGCTACAGTCTAATATCTGCTTTGAAAAATCTTGGGAAATGATTTTAAGAAATAAGATGTGGCCAGATTTTAGAAAACCTTGAATATCAAAATAAACAATTTGGAATTTATCAGCTAGGAAATGGAGAAACACAGAGTGTCTCTGCACGCTGAAATGATACAGATAAAGAGATGTTTTAAAATATGAACAATATGAAGAAACATAATAAAAGCTTAAAGGAAGGGAGGCTGGTTAATGCAATGAAGTAATAAGGGTTTCAACTAAGGTAAGCTGTAGAAAAAAAGTTATTAGCTCTCCTAATCTTTCTCATGCATTCAATTGTCTGCCTTTTAACTGTGAGAAGAAAGGTAATATTAGTCTCACCCCTTTCAAAATTGACGAAAAATAATTTTCAGTTATTGATGTACTAACTACTAAGCTTAAAATATAATAATAATAAAAGCCATGTCACAACTGAAAGAGCATCAGTTTGGTATGTACTGCCTTAAAGCATGTCAATTACTTCTGTTTATTAACGGACTCTAAATTAAAAAGAATGTGAACAGTTCCACACTACCAACAGTAACCTTAATACCCTGAGACACAAAAATGCAGTAATAGAAAGCTGTTATCTTTATTAATTTCATTTAGACATAAAAATGCAGTAATAGAAAGCTGTTATCTTTATTAATTTCATTTACAATACCTGTTTTCAATTATGAGGTAGTGAAATATAGCTGCAGTTTCTTTAGGCTGGATGTGTATGAGAGGTAACAAAGCTACTATTACATGACTGAGAAGGGAGCCTAGATAAGCGTGATCCAGGCAACGAACAAAGCAGTCCCAAGCCCTATGTGAAAAAACAAAAGTTATAAGTCACATCATTTTTATTCTTTGCAAAGCTCCATCAGTCAATTATTAGATGAACAAACAATGATACATACAAGCAAAAAGATTACAAGGCAGCTATAAAAATGGAATAAAGATCAGTACTGTATACTCAAATAGAATGATCTCTATAATACACTAAGTCAAAAAAAGCAAGGTGAAAAACAATGCTTATAATATGCTACCTTTTGGTGCAGGGTTAACATGAAAAAAAAAGTATCTGTGAGTAAGTGTGCATTTGCTTATACTTTTAGAAAGGGGGAGATTATACAAAAATTAATAAAAATAGACACATCTATTTTTAGCAATTCAGGAATGAAGGCTAGATTCTCTGAGTGTAACTTGTTACACAAATTTGAATTTGGGACAAAGTAAATGCTTTATATGATTTTTAAATTAAATAAAATAGAAGGAAAAAGCAACCTCTAAAAATTTTAAGCAAACTTAAACTGAACCTAATAATACCTAGTAGATGGCACAGCTATATAGGAAAGAATTCTTTCACATGACTTTAAAACATATTATTTTTTTTAATTCTTTCTAATATTCTTTTCCATTATGGTTTATCACAGGATTTTGAATATAGTAAAATATATTATTCTGACTGTACATCTCCAATAAAATATAGTCAAGAACAAAAAGAAACTTTCAGAAGCTTAAACTGCATTCAGTAGTTTTATTGTTAGCAGTATTACTGAAATTAAATTAAATTAGCAATCAGCTAAATCCTACATGCCAAAATCTCAGTGGCCTAAAAGAAATGTGGAGAGGAGACTTAAGGGACGAATCTGTTGTAAGAGTTACTTAGGGGGTCAAACAACCAAATGTGTGACATGTGCATCTTATGTGGATTCTAATTCAAGCAAACCAACATCTTTGGGAAAAAACATCTTTGAGACAATTGGGGAAAGCTGAATTTTAGATAATATTAAGGAATTCCTATTAGTTCTGCTAAGTATAATAATTTATGATGGTTATATATTTTTAAAAATGTCCTTATCCTCTAGATACATCTGAGGTATATTTAGAGGTACAATGATATGATACTGGGTTTTCTTTACAACATTTCAAGTAACAATTAAAAAGGTAGAGGTGGAAAGATTAAATAAGATTAACAATATTGATAACTACTGAGGCTGGGAAACGGGTATATAGGGGTTCATTATATTATTCTATTTCCCAATGTATTAAAATACTTCACAGAAAAATGTTTTTAAAGAAGGAAACACATTCCCTTTTCAAAACAAATAGCCTTTCTATCTTAACTATTTCTTATTTCTGGTTTGAACCCAAATTCCCTCAAAGAGATTAAGAAATCAAGTTAGTATTGGGAAATGCAAAAAATCTAATGAACTCAGGCAGTCATTTACCTGCAACACAATTCAGGAAAATCATCCTTGAATCGAAGGCCAGTTCTCAGTGTGGTCATCATCTTCACCCTCACAGAACTGACATGTTTGGGTCCCATTAATTTCATCAAAGACATCAAACTGTTCAAGGCCTATAAAATAAGCAGGGCTTCAAAATAAAGCCATAAAGAAGCTGGCAGGAGCAGATGAGCCCTAAGGACAAGTGCTTCCCACACTAATCTCAGAGTACCTATTCTCTGGCAACACAAGGTCTAATAAATGTTGGCAGTTTATTCTGTCCAAGTGCTTATGTAAGAGTTATAAATTGGAAAAACACGAGTTGAGTTCTTTTTTTTTCCCCTCTTTGAAGGTGATTTGTTATTTTGGTTCTGGTGGTCCCCTTAAGCAGTAATTTTCAAATTTATTAAGAATCTAATACCTATTGTTTAATCTTCTTCATATCCATCCCAAACTGCTATGCAGCACACGCATTTTTGTCCTAATGGTACTAAATTCAACATGCTCTAATTTAGTAATAAAACAAATAGGTAACTAATGACATACTCAGAAAATAATACACACATTTGTATTGGTGTGGAATACAGAATCAGACTTGTATGAATAGCTCCAGATTCTAATGAAGGGGTAAAGAAACTCTCCAGTCAACCTTAACTATGTGCCAAAATATGCAAACTCTTTATGGTTTAAAACAAACTCTAGTATTCTTAGATTTGAGGTTATTCTCTCACTTGGAATAACAGTAAGAAAGATTTCACATAGATAGAAGTTATTTGGGGGATTAAGTTTACCAGTTGACATCAAAAGGACAAGTATTGGTTGCTGAAATTTTTAGAGGTTAATTAATTAAGAGAAGGGGAGTACAGACTGAAATAAAAGCTTCCATTCATGGGTTTTCATTATAATTTTACTGACTGAAGAGTGGAGACAAATAAAAAGGGAAATTTAATCAATACCTAAAATTCTATCCCAATCTACAGACAAACATTTCCAGGGGTGACCAATTGTGACAGCAATCATAAGGAAATTTCACTGTGCCAAATGCATTTAAACATACACTGACAAATACTGAAGTTACTTTACTTTCTGTAACTTAACATTTTTGGTATTCAAAAGCACCACGGGCCATGACTCACATGAGACCAATTTGGGCCAATGCATTCAATAATGCAACTTCTGTTTGAGCTATCAGGGACTGCTGGTCTCTTTTCTTCCCACTGAGCTAGATGTTGTGACGACGTGAGCCTGAAGCCGTTAGGGCCATCACCTAGCACTTAAGTTAGAGCCAATCCAAAGGAATTTGAGCTAACTGATTAATTCTGAGAACACCGTGTCCAAAATCAAGCTATGCCCGAAGCTATATTATCCTCACACTTTTAGTTACAGAGCCAACAAATTCCTTTAAGCCAGTTTGGGTGAGTTTTCTGTCCCTTATAAACAAAAGAACAGTAAATGATATAATTTTTCTGTTTAGATTCCCCGAAAGCTTATGTGAGTTGTTCAGGAACACAGAATATCATGCGTTTGATTATTTTTCATCTTTGAATGTTTGCAGCTAGAAGGAGAAGTCATGTCTCCTGCATATTCTATATGAATTCTGTTCTGGCACTTTGCAACTCAACTATCACCACCTACCATTTTCTTATCTTCAATGCCAACACTGGAGCTCAGTAACTGCATGTTAAAAAAGGCCAAGATGCCCAACAACTTGGGTTGCAAATAATCAGCCTAAGGGAAAAACAAAACCCACATAAAAAAGGTACTACATAAGTTTTATACAGATCAAATTTCATAAATCAACAATTCATTTATATTATTTCTATTTTATCTAACTACATTAGAATATTGGAAATAAACAGTTGGTAAATTAAATTTTTCCCAAAGCATATATTTTCACATGTAATACTTTAAAAATTAGTGAAACTGATTTACAATCAAAATATGATTAAACAGTACTGTACAGTGAGAAAATCATAAGCTTTTGAATTACAGTTGAGCTACGGTGGGATTTTCAGGATCTGACTCATGTCAGCATCCAGAGTGGAGAGGATATTTATCTTAAGGAGAAGAAGAATAGAGAAAGACAAGTGAATGTCCTTATCTAGAGCATTTAGAGCTAAGGTGGAAAAAAAAAAAAGTACTTGATTACGGAACAGGTACCCTGCCAGAATGAAGGTCTGACATAGAGGTCAATATCCACTGATGTAATAGTAATAAAGGGGTACAAGCCTTGGGCATCAACCATTACAGGTTAGGTATCACTGTCCATGGCACTTTGGGTCTCCTGAAGTGGACAGGGTTAATTCTTTCTTGAAAAAGGGTCCTAGAGGAGTGGGTATGGGCTTTAACTCAGCCAAACCTGGGTTTGAATCCCAGTTTTGACACTTCCTAGTATTTGATACTGGATAAGTTACTTAGCTCCTCTGGGTCTGTAAGATGGGACAATGAAAGCACCAACTGCATAGAGTTTGTTGTAGAGATTAAATAAGATATCGCGTGTTAAGTCCTTAGAATATAGTAAAGTGTTAAATAAACTTAAGTTAGTATTATTAAAAACTGGGAATGTGAGTACTCTGCAAAGAAGAATTTTCCCCTCTTTAAAAATCTTTATGTATAGGCAAGAAAAGGGACCAAAAAAAAAAGGGGGGGTGCTGGGGAGAAGTAGCAATTAGAATATTTTCCAACTCCAGGAGAAAGTTGCATTGTTTGGCATTGAGGCACCTAATTTAAGTATCTCTAGGTTACACACACTGCCAGGCTGGGGTCGGGGGGCAGTAAGAAGGGTGTGCACTACCTCACAGTAGAGAGGAAATTAGGTGTCCAACACGTTCTCCAGGTTAGATGTTGGGATAAACTTTTTTTCTCTTCCAAAGCACAGAGAATCATCAGTTTTACCAAAGCCTAAAATTACATTTAATTTACGAACTTCTGATTTGGATTAAGACTCAGCTTAGGTTTAATAAGCCATAATTCACTAATCGCATGGTTCCAGCCCGTTCTTAAATGAAAAGCAGATATAGATGATACTCACATAGTCTGTGTCAACATTCTAATTTTAAAGCTCTTATATTTAGACAAATAGTTCGTTCATCTGCCACTCACCAAATATTTATTATGTATGCCTAGAATACTGTGCCAGGTGTACGAGATAAGCTCTCCCTACTTGCTTACATGGGACACTGATATGAGAAGAAGACATTAAACAAGTACGTACATAAGGTTGTGATAAGTGCTATAAAGAAATAAATGTGATCACATGAGAGAGAACTGGGATGAGGTGATCAGGAACTTAGATAGGGTGATCAGGAAACTCTGAGATCTAAAGAATGAAAAAGATCCAGGATAATATTCCAAGTAAAGAAACTACGTATTGCAAAGGCTGTAAAGCAGGAAAAAAACTTGACATGTTTAAGAAACACAAACAAAACAATGCTGAAATACAGGGAGAAAGGAAGATAAAAGTTGCACAATATGGGGCCTCCCTGGTGGCGCAGTGGTTGAGAGTCCGCCTGCCGATGCAGGGGACGCGGGTTCGTGCCTGGGTCCAGGAAGATCCCACATGCCGCGGAGCAGCTGGGCCCGTGAGCCATGGCCGCTGAGCCCGCGCATCCAGAGCCTGTGCTCCGCAGTGGGAGAGGCCACAACAGTGAGAGGCCTGCGTACCGCAAAAAAAAAAAAAAAAGTTGCACAATATGATGGTGGAAAGATATACAGACCACGTACAGCCTTATAAGAGCAATGAAAACAATAGAAGGAATTTAGGCAGGAGATAATGTGAGTATAAGTTGTAAGAAGAGTACTTCAAATGCTGTGTAAATAACTGATTAAAGATGCAGGAAAGGAAGAGCAATAGGAGAGAACTGTTAGGAGGTTTTTACAGTACTCCTAGAGAAAGATGACAGTCACTTGTATAAGGGTGGTGGCGGCAGAGATGGAAAGATATATTTTGGGGCTAGACTTGGAAGGCCTTGTTGATATTCAATTTTAAAGGATATAAGAAATGAAGGGCTCATGAATACCTTCCAGGTTTTGAAGCAACTGAGCTTCTAGGTAGACACTGGTACCATCTGCTGAGAAGGGAAGACTGTGAGAGAAACAGGTTAAAGGGAAAATAAAGATTTTTTAACGGACATGTAATGTTCGGAATTGAGATGTTTAAAAGACGGACATATAGAGATTACAAAGAGAAAGCTGGACAGTCTCTATCTGTCATCTTCCCTCATCCTCAGATCCATTCTCTGGTCTTTCCTGCCTTGCTATGTGCCTAGGAGGCTAACCAGATTTCATCACTCAAGATATCTTTCCCTCTGTCTTCCCACTAAATTCAGTCAACAGGAGGCACCAACAAGGGAACAAAGGGCAGGAGGAGAGCATGTGGTATTTATACTTCCTGTTCTCTCTGCATTGTGAGGTGGCCCTGGCAGTGGTTATATACAATGAGAGCCCTTCCCCCGCACCATGATTCTAGCTCTCAACCAGGCTCTGGTAATGCCATTTCTTCCTGCCCAGGACTAAGGGGAGCATATGTTTTCTGCCGTTTCTAGTCCCTGGGCTCCTTAACATTCCATGCTGGTTCTCTTAACCTTGCCCATATCAATGAAAATAGTCCCTTCATTAAATTCTTTTCAGTGAAACATTTTTGTGTATTCCATCCGTTTCCTGCCAGGACCTAACTTGCATAAGCCCAAAAGTCCAAAGCTCAAGAGAGGCCTGGACTAGAATTTCCACTATGAAATCATCAAAACGTAAATCATATTACAGCACCAGATGAATTCAGATTCTTTCTCATTTAAAGAGAGAATATTTATAGAGAAAAAGACCCAATTACACAGTACTGAATCAATCTAACATTTAGAGGATAAAGTAGATAAAGTAAAGATTAAGAATGAGTGGACAGGGCTTCTCTGGTGGCGCAGTGATTGAGAGTCCGCCTGCCGGTGCAGGGGACACAGGTTCATGCCCCGGTCCGGGAGGATCCCACATGCCGCGGAGCGGCTGGGCCCGTGAGCCATGGCCGCTGAGCCTGTGCATCCGGAGCCTGTGCTCTGCAACGGGAGAGGCCACAACAGTGAGAGGCCCGTGTACCGTTAAAAAAAAAAAAAAAAAAAAATGAGTGGACAAAAAAAAGAAAAAAAAAGAATGAGTGGACAATCAACAGATGAATGGATAAAGATGTGGTACATATATACAATGGAATCCTACTCAGCCATAAAAAAGAATGAAATAATACCATTTGTAGCAACATGGATGAACCAAGGGATTATCATACTATGTGAATACTATGTGAAATAAGTCAGAAAGAGAAAGACAAATACCATATGCTATCACTTACATGTGGAATCTAAAATACGACACAAATGAACTTTATCGACCAAACAGAAACAGACTCACAGGCATAGAGAACAGACCTGTGGTTGCCAAGGGGGAGGGGGTGGGGGAGGGATAGATTGAGAGTTTGGGATTAGCAGATATAAACTATTATATATAGAATGGATAAACAACAAGGTCCTACTGTATAGCACAGGGAACTATATTCAGTATTCTGTAATAAACCATAATGGAAAGGACTATGAAAAAGAATATATGTATGTTAACTGAATCACTTTGCTATACAGCAGAAATTAACACATTGTAAATCAACTATACTTCAATAAAATAAATTTTAAAAAAAAGAATGCGTAGACAGTGAAGCAAAAAGAAAATCAAGAAAATGCAGTGTCACAGATGCCACATAAGAAAGGATGGTCAGTTGTACTGAATGCTACTGGAAGCCGAATAAGATAGGAAAAGAGAAGTGACCATTAGATGAGATAGCAGGAAGACTGCTTTTGACCTTAAGATGAGAATTTCAGTAGAATATTTAGAACAGAGTCAGGCTAGAATAAGCTAAAGAATGAATGGGAAATGAGAAAGCAGAGATAGAAACCTCTCAAGATATTTTGCTGATAGTCAAAATATCAGCAAAATATCAGCAAAATTTGAGTCTCTTGAAAGAATGAAAGCAATCAAAAGAAAAAATAGTAAGCCTCAGGATTTATGTTTTTTCAGGTGAAGAAATAAAATAGTAAGATGATTTCAGATACGAATTTAAGACAAGGAAAGAAAAAGGAATAACATATTTTCTAACTTATCTTAAATCTAACAATGGATTTAAATATAGTTAGAAGTGATAAAGTTAGCATGTCATGCCACGGAAGGGGTAGCGTGGGGAGCTACAAACGCACTCTAATCTACAGTGAAAAAGTGGTGAAGAAAAATGAACATTTTTACCCAATGAAAAAATAAAATCTAAGATCATATGAAAATGCATATTTTTCAATGCTAATATGTATGCTGTGACCATGTAATTTAAATCATCAGCCTTTTCAAAATAAAAATCCCAATTGAAAATTTAAATAAATCTCTAACATTTGGAAAATATATAAAACACCTGTTTCTCCAATTTCATAATTAAGCCACAAAAAGGAGAAAAACCAAGCAAAAAACCCATACAACATATTCCTTACCATTAGTTCGGGTGACGTGATATCTCTTGGGCCCTGATATGGATCATCACTAGATGCAAATGAGGCAAGTATTGACAAACCATTGAAAACCTGTTGATAGTGTTCTCCAATACGTAGCAATAATTCATTATGCAGTCCTTGGAAATCTTGTCTCAACAGGCTCCCGAGTTCAATTTCTGTTTCATTCTAATCCAAAGACACATTTCAGAAATTTAAGAAACAAGTTTTTTTTTTCTCCATACTAGTATCTTGGAAATAAGTATACTGATTTTAATACACTATTAGTTAATCAGGAGCTCTAGATCAGGTGACAAGAATTACTAATGATATAAAAAAGTCATTGGAAAAGGATTCTGACCTTGATTTCTCCTGGTAGGTCTGCCATGGGCTACAGGTAATGAAAATAAGTGATCAGACTTTATTTTGAAATAAAATTTTAAAAACAGAGTCTAGTTTTCTATAAAGGTTCAAAATGTCATTCACTCATTATTCATGGAAATGTAACCCTGACAGGAAAATCAGTGGCTCAGAGCACAGTCTTTCTGGTCAGACTGCTGATATCTAAATTCCAGCTTTATCATTTATTAGTTGTGCTGTGACTTAGACAAGTAACCTAATCTGACCTTTCTCTGCCTTAGTTTTCTCATCTATCAAATGGAAAAATAGTGCTTTTATCTCACTGGGTAACTGTGAGGAGTTATCCAAGTGAAATGATCCATAAAAATTGTTTAGTAAAATTTCTGGCATGTAGTAAGAAGCACTGAAATGTTATTATCATTCCACCTTTACAATAAAGATTTTCTTTCTCAAATTGAATAAATACACTCAATATTCAAAAAGTCTCATGTGGAAAGAGATCCATAGCTGGCATATCATGAAATATGTGAAATAAATTAACATCAGAGAAAAAGAATAGAGTTACATATGCATATCTGATAGGTTCTCTTGTTCCCATACAGCCTCTTATTGCTCAGATACTGTTGCTACTATAACACCAAAAAAAGAAACACAAGCTATAATTTTAAATTTGAAAACTAGCAAGAAACTGGGCCAAACTGTAATCAGAGCACTAAGTAACTAAACTCAGGGCTGACACTGTACTACAGTTGAAGGATACTGCCTCTTCCAATAGATGTAATCACTTGCATATCATTAGTCATTTTACAGCTCCAATCAATTAATAAATTCTAAAATGAAATTAGCTGGGACTTCCCTGGTGGTCCAGTGGGAAGGACTCCATGCTCTCAATGCAGGGGTCCCAGGTTTGATCCCTGGTCGGGGAACTAGATCCGACATGCATGCCACAACTAAGAGTCCGTGTGCTGTAAATAAGAAGCCCACATGCCACAACTAAGAAGTCTGCATGCTGCAACTAGGAAGTCTGCATGCCACAGTGAAGATCCCGCATGCCCCAACTAAGACCCGGCACAGCCAAAATAAAAATAAATAAATAAATAAAATTTAAAAAAAAAAAATGAAATTAGCTGAGAATCTGATCCATGAATGGATGACTACCTATCATATACCATTATGGTAAAACAATCAAAGAATATAACAAAAGAATAATTCTATTTAATACTCTCCTTGGCCCAGGGCAAAGCTTATTTACGTACCATTTGAACTTATATTACCCTAGGATAGACTATAAACTACAGATAGACTATAAACTACTCACTCTATTTCCTATAAGAATGTCACAACAGCTTTCCTATAATGCTAATTTAAACAAAAGAGTAAAATATAAACAAATATTCAATTACCTTTAGATAATGAAGGGCACGTTCTAATTCATCCTTGGAACAGGAACAGACCAAATGGGAAAAAATATACTTGAAATTATTTATTAAAATCTCTCTACGATTGACATTTAATTGTTTTCCTAAAGTTCGAATGAGAGCAGAAGCTGCAGGGCTTGCTTTGGCAGCAAGGTCAGGTAGCAGAACTTGTAACGTTCTCTGAAAAAGAAACACTACAATTACTAAAAAGTACATTTGTCCAGGTGATAAAATATTCATATAAGCTATGTTCAAAAATAATTTAAAATGCCACACAAATTTGGAGTCCACATACAACATATCTGAATTCAGATATACCATTTATTCATTCAACACATATTTAACGAGCATCTATTACGATTCAGGCACTTCAGATACAGCAGTGAAAAAATAGACAAGGTCCCTGATGGCACAGAGTTTACACTGCAGAAGGGGAGAGACAGACAATAAATAAGCTAATGTACAAGTAGCAAAGAAAATAATTTCTCATGAGTATGTGTTAGAATGTACTCATGCTCTTAAGGCAGTGGTTCCAAGCCTGATTTACTATTTGAGCTAACTATAGTATTTAGACAATAAGCAAGAGTAGCCATAAATACAATATTTTAAATTTTTTAAATTAAAAAGTTGATGCTGCAATATTAAAGAAAACCTTTTTAACACACCCACCATTCCAACATGGCAACAAATCTACTTTGATTTTGGTCTGTTTCCTTTAAGATCTCGTTCATAAAATAATACACAAAATTCCAAACATAAAATAGTTGATCTTTCATCTATTATGTATCTAATGAACAACTACTACATGTCAGCCACTATCCTAGGCACCGAAGATGTGACAGCAAATAACACTCAGGCCCTGCCCTCAGAGACACTTAAACCTTATTTCTGTTATGCCTTTCAACTTAATATTAATCCTGTAAGACTGTTATGACATTATAAGGTAGTTTCTCTAAAGTATTTATAATTACTATGTTAAGGTACATAATATTCTAGGACCTAAATATTAGACACCTAGTTTCTTCTCTGGGTTTTGTCTATTTGCTACTTGGAAAATGTTGCAATAAACATCTGTGCTTTGGGGCTCCCAGATGGAACTACTGAGGGAAAAAGTAAGAATATCTTTGTGGTCCTTAGTGTATAGTATCATATTTCCTTCTAGGATTTGTCCAATTTACATGCAATTTAACTTTGTTAAAATATGATAATACTGTAGAGAAAAATTCTGCATGGATCACTATTATAATATTAACTAAGAAAAATAAACTTTGCCTTCAGGAAAACATAAGAAGATAATCTACACCATCCATCTTTCAAACCTCAGCCCCACTAATGACTTTTCAAAGGCTTCCCAAACTACTCCATACTACAAACTCTATCATCTGAATTCACAGGTCATCTACAGCACTAGTTTGTACTATATTACTCCAACTCCTTAGGGGTAGGTAAGATCATATTAGACTTTCCATTACCAATGGAACCAATCATAGCACTAAAGACATAAGGGCTCAGTAAACTGAACTAATTAGCATTAATTAAATAGTATGAACCTTTCAAGATAACTAACTCTATAGAGCAATGACTCAAATCAACACGTATTTCACTTTTATAACATAAGTAATATTATCATATCAAAGTCAAAGGAAAACATGCAAATTTGAAAATCTATGGTCTACATTGTACTTGCCAGATTTTCTTTAAAAAAAATCTAGAATGGAATAAACACAAAATATTAAATTGAAAACCTCAATTAAGTCAACTATACTTTGCAACTTACAGTAAGGAAACGATTAAGGTCAGGAAAGTCAAAAACATTGGCAATTTCAGACAAGGTATTTAAAGCCATTTCTCTCTGGTGAGCCACATCTTGTTTCCGCATCTCAGCATTCTGGCATGGAGTACTAGGAAGCACTGTCATCTGACTGGAGTGGAGGGATTCTACCAAAAACTAAAGCAAAATGATTTATTAGTTTTCACACAAGGAAGAACATTTAACTAATATGTTTTAAGTTAACATAAAGGACAGTATTGGACAGTGTTCTAAACATATTACCTAAATTAGTTCATTTAATTTTTGTAACAACCTTAATGAGGTAGATTGTGCATATACTCCCTTTTACAGATGAAGTAACCAGGCTTAGTTAAGAAACTTGAATATCTTGCTAAGGATTACACCACTAACACAGTGCAAAGCCTGTATTTTAACATATCCTTACTTTTCAGCCTTGAATCAACCTTTTTTTTTTAAAACAAAGTGCCTTATCCATAATATCAAGGCATAAAAAAGTTTATTATCACTAAAAGAAAGGCTAATACAGAAAGGCTTCTCTTAACAGATTAACAATAGAGAGTAATAATTATTATAAGATTTTTCCCCTCTCCCATTTATAAACAATATCTTCAGACCAAGATACGAAAATATAAAATTGATGAGATTTAGATTCTTTTAAATAAACCATTTTTAAAAATACCTCTTTTTTAAAGCAAGAAAAGTAAAACATATATGTGTTCTTTTTTTTAACTTTTGCAAAGTAATTCTATTTCCTATAGTCAAGGCCAATGCTGACTCTCACCTGACAGATGGGTTTCTTATACTGGTTGAAAAAGTTTTGCAGTTTAACACTTTTAGCTGCAACCAGAGCTCTAATTTCTGTGTATGCTGCTCCAGAGACAGATGCTGACTTGGATAATAAACAATGCAATAAGTGCAAGAGTGCAAAAGGTACCAAATCCCCTTTTGCTGCCCTAAAATTATTAAAAAAAAAAAAAGTTACCATCAATGTTTTGAAAATAAATGGAAATCCACAAATAAATGCATACTGATATCACACTTCTTCCTATAACATTACATCTCTCCTAACACCATTTCTTGTTTTTTTTAATACTTGAAAATCTTTTATTAGTCACCTCTTAAGCTTCTCTGCAACAAAAATGTACACAAATTAGAATTTTAACTGTTTTATGTTCTTGATTCTTTTTTTTTTTAACATCTTTATTGGGGTATAATTGCTTTACAATGGTGTGTTAGTTTCTGCTATATAACAAAGTGAATCAGTTATACATATACATATGTTCCCATATCTCTTCCCTGTTGCATCTCCCTCCCTCTCACCCTCCTTATCCCACCTCTCCAGGCGGTCACAAAGCACTGAGCTGATATCCCTGTGCTATGCAGCTGCTTCCCACTAGCTATCTACCTTACTGTTTGTTAGTGTATATATGTCCATGCCTCTCTCTCGCTTTGTCACAGCTCACCCTTCCCCCTCCCCATATCCTCAAGTCCGTTCTCCAGTAGGTCTGTGTCTTTATTCCTGTTCCTATCACCATTTCTAACAGCAGGCAAACAATAAAGGAAAATGGCCAAAATAAATAAGGAAGTATACAAAAGCTGCCAAACATACCTTCCAATATCCCCTGTTGTAAGAATCAAGGTATCCTTCAACTCATTATTTCTTGAGATCTGAGCATGTGTATATGCTTCCTTCATTCTTAAGACAAAAAGCTAGACCAATAAAATTAACTAGTTAAATTTTTAAAGTCAGGTTTATGAAAACACAAAAAAATAAAATTTAAATAAAATAAAATTTTAATAAAATAAAATAAATAAAATAAAAATAAAGTAAAATAAAATTTTAAATTTACAATAAAAATCATCAACCTCTTTTATAAATCCATCTTCAGCATCCAAGGATTCCAATATATGCTTGATATTTCCACTAAAAGCCACTCTAACATCCTTGTCTGGATCTTCCATTAAATTTAATAAAGTTCCAAGAACCATTTTTACATCTGTTTCATCTTCTCTAAAATCAAGGTGCTTACAAAGATGATACAGATTATCTATGAAAGCTAAAGGGCAAAAGCATAAAATACTTAATTTAACACAGTAAACAGAAAAGTTTTACTATAAAAATACTGTCAATAAATAACATACTACAAAGAATGCTAAGTTGTCTAATAAAGTCAATATTTAGTGTTTAAATTTGTAAAGCACACAGAATTGTGGAGGATTAAAACGAATAAATACTGAATACTTATAAAACTGAATACTTATAAATTTAAATTTACTTTTACTTAATAAAAGTTATACATAATTTAAATCTAAAATAAATTCTAGAATTTTTTAAAGTTTTAAAATGACTAGTCACTTAGATTTTGTAGATCATTATATTACTGGGATAGATTTAAAAGCACATTTCACTAATCTAAAGAACTGTGAATTAAGGGCAAGCTTAGCCTTACTGTTAATCTTACTTTGTTTTTACAGATTTATTTATTATTTATTTATTTTATTTATTTTTGGCTGCGTCAGGTCTTAGTTGCGGCATGCGGGATCTTTCATTGCAGTGCTCGGGCTCTTCGCTGTGGTGCACAGGCTTCTCTCTAGTTGTGGCATACGGGTTTTCTCTCTCTAGTTGTTGCGCGCAGGCTCCAGGAAGCACAAGCTCAGTAGCTGTGGCACAGGGGCTTAGTTGCCCCGCGGGTGTGGGATCTTAGTTCCCTGACCAGGGATTGAACCTGCGTGCCCTACACTGTAAGGCGGGTTTTCTACCACTGGATCACCAGGGCAGTCCCTGTTAATCTTATATTACATTACATTACATTACTAGATTTAGGGAGTCCTAGAAATCACCTGTCATACATTGTTTTGAAAACTTGAGGGCAAGTTGTAATTTATTACACAAACAAAGCAATCTTCCAAGTATGTGTATACATCTCATGCTCCCAACAAATCCATACACCATTACCATCGGAAAGCAGCAAAGATACAATCCATACTCCTCAGCTGGGCAAAGTATCTAACTATTTGAAGTTTTAAGGTCCAAAGTAGTGGCAGGGGACACATTAACAAGGTCCCTGGGATCACTGAAGAGGATACAGAATACTGAAACTCACAATATTGAAACAAACATCAGGTATGCCCCATTATACTGTCAAATCACAAAAGCATTTAGAAAATCTAAAAATTATTTCCATTGTTAGTTCTGTGATACAGTCTAATACCAGACATCCCTTTTATGAATGATCATTACCTAAGCATTGACTCTATCAAGCAAGTCTAATGTTTTAAGGCTTTAGCCTAATTCCACCACTGATTTTAAAAACAGAGCTTAAATAGTTTTTTTTTTTTTTTTTTGTGGTATGTGGGCCTCTCACTGTTGTGGCCTCTCCCGTTGTGGAGCACAGGCTCCGGACGCGCAGGCTCAACGGCCATGGGTCACGGGCCCAGCCGCTCCGCAGCATGTGGGATCTTCCCGAACCGGGGCACAAACCCGTGTCCCCTGCATCGGTAGGCAGACTCTCAACCACTGCACCACTAGGGAAGCCCTTAAATAGGTTTTAAAATATTAAATAAATCATAAAAAACCACTCACCAAGTTTCACAGGACTAGGTAATTTTTTTTTCAGTAGGAAAAGGAATGGCTTGCAAACAGACACTTTTAGTCGAGAAGATGAACATTCATGTTGAGAAGTGACTTTTAGGCTCTTACATAAGAGGTCAATACGTCTATGTTCAGAGAAAGGCTCTGATAAAGAACTTGTCAAATAAAACATGCCATGAAGTGTACAGACAAGCTGACCAAGTATAGATGCAAATTCTTTCTTGACAATGTCAGAATCATCTTTGACTTTATCTCTATGGGGAAAAAAACAAAAAGTACTAAACCTTCTTGCTTAATTTTGTGGTCTAAATAGTCTTGTTTAATTTGAGGCAAAAGTACTGGTAAAACAAAAGGTAGAAGGAAAAAATTTTTAATTCTAAAACTAAAAGCAATGTTTGTTCTATATACCCAGCAATAAACATAAATTTGCATATATGATATCTGTCCAATCAAGTTGTATATTCAAATTAAAATGTTAATACATACATAAGAATCTTGGGAACTCTGTTATAAGAATTCTGCTGCTGTAATAAGATAAAAAATCCATTAATACAACTTGTCCGGATTACTTCATGGGAGCTCTGCAGGGCCCAGCTGTAAACTGCGGTTCTCCACTCAAGGTATATTCTTCTTGGAAAAAGAGTTAGAAGAAATACGCATCGTGACTGTGCCTGTGGTGCTGAAAAAATTAAGTCTATTAATCAAGATTTCTAAGTGTTAATTTTATACACACACACACACACACACACACACATATATTTATTCTCTGTTGTAAAGTCAAATAACATTTAAAATACATATAGTATTTAATTAAAAGCTCCTTTTCCAAAAATAAAGCATGTGCACTGAAAAAGGTCTATGCCCAATCTTACTAGATAATCATGGAAATCCAAATTGAAACACCCATCAGATAGCAAAAAACATATGTTTGTTTAGGTAGTTATGTCTCTGACATTCTTTCTTTCTTTTTTTTTTTAGCCGCACTGCGTGGCTTGTGGGATTTTAGCTACCTGACCAGGGATCGAACCTGGGCCTTCTGCAGTGAGAGCACAGAGTCCTAACCACTGGACGGCCAAGGAATTCCCTCTTTTTTTTTTTTTAAGATAACAAAATTTTAAAATTTGACAATGCCAAGTGCCGGTGAGGATATGAAACAACAGGAACTCACATATTCTGCTAACAGAAATATAAACTGGAATGACATCTTTGAAGAACAATGTTGGCAGAATAGAGTTGAGGATGTACAAATCCTACAATTTACTCCTTTCTATACATCTAACTCCTTCTTTTTAAATTATTAAAAAATGTACCTTCTCTTCTAATTATTGAAAAAATAGAAATGATAAGTGTTAGAAGTCCTATATAGAGATAAATGAAAAGAAAACAAATCACACATAAAGAATTTTGTGACCACTTACAGTAGCTATCTGAAATCCTCTGGCTTACTGTTAGAAGGCTGGTGGCAAATGTGGTCAACTTTAAAGAGCCATCAGAATGGGAACAAATCCACGGAAGCGAGAGCATTCCACATAAGTCTTCCAGGATATGATCTTCAAATGAAGTTTTTACTACAGAAATACACAATAGGTGATTAATTATACCTTTTCTTTAATCATATTTACCTGTGTCTTCTTTCAATAAAAAAAAGACATTCTAAACATCTTTTACAAGTGGAATTACAGCAAACATTCAATAAACAGGGGTTCTTAACACAGAGATGATGTTCTGAGGTCTGTGAATTCAAAGGAATTAAATGTGACTTTATAAAAATATGCATTTACGGGGGCTTCCCTGGTGGCGCAGTGGTTGGGAGTCCGCCTGCCGATGCAGGGGACACGGGTTTGTGCCCTGGTCCGGGAGGATCCCAGCCGCGGAGCGGCTGGGCCCGTGAGCCATGGCTGCTGAGCCTGCGCATCCGGAGCCTGTGCTCCACAATGGGAGAGGCCACAACAGTGAGAGGCCCGCGTACCGCAAAAAAAAAAAAAAAAATGCATTTATATGTTTTTTAGGAGAAGAAGCATAGCATTCTTCAGATTCTCAAATCAAAAATTTTAAAGTTATAGTTTCTATTGACTGAAAAAGAATAAATCAAAATGTTAGACAAATAAATTTAGAACTTACAAATTACTCAGCTTAATAGAACTAAAGTCAAGAAAAAACTTTTGGGTAGTCCCAACAATTGCATATTTAAGCCTTAGGCAAAAGAGAAAACCTATTCTATACTGATTACCTTTTAAGGTTATTCTGATCTATTGGGTTTTTGTACTCACCTTGAATATACATCAAAGCATCATATATTTTTACCACTTTGTCAATAATTGCCTCCAGGTCAGGTTTCTGAACAGATTCTAACAAAGTCCTGCAGCTCTTAAGCACTTTTGTGTAAAAATCCAAAGACATCCAAGTTATCACTACTGAAGGTTTCTTCTTACATTTCTGTTTACAGTCCTTGAAATCACAGTAGCTGCAGTTAAAACATTTTTTAAGACATAGAATTAAAATGAATTTTGTTATAGTCAAAACTAGTACCGTAGTAAGCCAAAAGAAACTTTGAGTATGGGACTTCCCTGGTGGTGCAGTGGTTAAGAATCCGCCTGCCAATGCAGGGGATACGGGTTCAAGCCCTGGTCCGGGAAGATCCCACATGGTGCAGAGCAACTAAGCCCGTGCGCCACAACTACTGAGCCTGCACTCAAGAGCTCTCAAGCCACAACTATTGAGCCCACATGCCACAACTACTGAAGGCCACGCGCCTAGAGCCTGTGCTCCGCAACAAGAGAAGCCACTGCAATGAGAAGCCTGCGCACCGCAAGGAAGAGTAGCCCTGGCTCGCTGTAACTAGAGAAAGCCTGTGCGCAGCAGAAGACCCAATGCAGCCAAATATAAATAAACTAATTTAAAAAAATTGTGAGTATGAAACTAACCTATAACTTTAAACTAATTCAAAGTAAATGTGCATATTAATGAATGTATCATTATTATTTTAAGTTTAATCCCTTTATGCCTAAATCACTCAGGATTTGGTAAAGCTAATCTATGATACCTAAATGTGACACCACCAGGCTTTAAAATAACAGAAGATACGCCTGTGTAAACCGTTTCTTAATTATATGAGAAAGGCAGACTTCAACCTAATTAGCTATTCCTTCAAGTTATCTCAAATTCCAAATTTAATGCAATCTGAATTAATATAGTTTCTTTAAAATCTCCTTCATAACTTTGTATTAGCTAGTTAAGAGTCAGAAAATACAGAATAAATGATTATGTAAAAAATTAACCAGGAGTGTTGGTCTATAATGTGGCAGTAAAAATAAGACTAAATATTCAGAGGGGGTTCACACTTTGTTTCTTCTGATAATTAGCCTATATTAAGAATGCTAAACTGAAAATATACCTCTAACGAGTTTTAAATTCCTACTTTTATGATCAAAGGGCAAAGTTCTCTTGACGAAACGTTTGGCTAGAAGAGCACTGGCTTCTGAGTTGTATAAAAATGTGTTCTACTTTTCTGCCCAGGAAAGTTAGTTTAGGCTTCAGACAAAAACGAGCCTCAATTTCTCTGAGCCTCAATTTCTAGTGTGTAAAGTGGACATGATAGCATTTACTTCATTCACAGAACTGTTGTAAAGATTAAATAAGATATGTACAGTACCTAACACAGTATCTGGCATTTAGCAGGTGCTCAAAAAAAAAGTTTCTATTTCACTGAAATGTTTGTGTTCTAAGGTCACAAAAATCAAGTGAATAAAGAGGTCTTCTAAAACAATAAATTCAAATTTATTACACAAAACCCACCCAGAAAATACAAGTTGTTTTACCAGTCCATGTTTTGATGAGAACAATGAACAGTACACAGAGCAGTCAGTTGTAGGATGACAGCGATTCCTTCTAAAGTCTCAATAACAGGATTCTTCAGGTTATTGAATTCAAGGAAAACCTGAAGGGACTCAGCCTTCTGTATCAGTGCACTCCATAATATGCTCTTTTTGTTCATATCCACATGTTTAGTTCTGTAATTAATTATAACCAGAGTATAAAGATATTCATATTCATATGAACTTACATAATTTTGCTCACATATGAAAAATATTTAAAACAAAAGATAGCATGTAATGGCAACTACTGAAATTTTTTTTTTTTTTGGCCACACTGTGCGGCTTCTGGGATCTTAGTTCCCCAATCAGGGACTGAACCTGGGCCACGGCAGTGAAAGCGCCGAGTCCTAACCACTGGACTGCCAGGGACCCTACAACTATTGAAATTTAAAACAACTTTTATAGTTGGCTGAAGCATGGGAATTCTTTGGCTACATTACAAAAAAATAGTTTGTTAACATTTTTTAAATTGCTTATAGATGTAAAGTCTCAGAGATTTTTCATGTATTAAAAAGTTAAATTAGGCAAGTAAAGACTTAAAAAGTCTTTTAAGTAACCATATTTAGCCATGAAATCTCTTATACTAGAATAGACTACAAGCACTATTAAGATATTTTAAGCATTCCTTTGACTACCTATAGAAAGAACAAATGTTCTTTGTGTATTTAAGTCAAAGCACTTACGTAAAAATGATTTTTAAGTGACTAAAGTTTTATTAAGTGGCTAAATACAAACTGAATGAAGGTCATACTCCTCTGTCTGTTTTGGTGCTCTTTTGGAAGAGTTAAGAGATGAGCTGAGTCGACGCCTTTTGGGTGACAGTCCATCGCTATTACTGCTGAGGTTTTCCTGTTGAATTTGGCACTGAACCTCCTCAATGATTTCCATACTTTCCATTTTTAAGGCTGCATAAAGTGGGCCCAACAAATACTGAGAAAGCAAAAATAATTTAAAAAACTAATTCTTAGAAAATAAGTTTATATTATTCATAGCAAAAATGCATTAGGTAGTAAGATGTCAAATAAGGTAAATTATTTTCAGAGTCTCATCAGACAAACAAAAACCTAAGTTAATCTATATTATTTCAGTCTATACATCGACATATGTATAGTTCTATATCTAGAACTATGGTCTATAGTCTTAGAAGGCCTAAGACAAATCCTTCTCTCTATAACCTGTTTTTCCCTAAACCAAAATGACACAAAGAAAAATTCTACAAGGGAATTACTAACTTCTTTTATACTACAAATCTAGCAAGACTTACAGATAAAATAAACTAAAATATTTAATCAATTTATTGTATATCTATTTTATTGTAGTGTCTCCCACAGTCCAAATAGAAAAAAAAGGCATAATTTGGCATGACTAGTACTATATACCCATAGGTTTTCTAGAAGTGACTGATTATAACCTGTCAAAGAAAAATCTATGTGAGTGCTCAAAGTTTTTGCAATGAAGTTGATAACTGGCTCCTTTTTAATTAATAATGCAACGAACATGTTTACACTTCACAAACTCTACTTTAAAACTCCATTGGCAGTTCATTACCAATGTAGTGCACAAATGTTTCTAAAATCAAATTAAAAATCCATAATAGGAGGCCACAATAGATTATGAAAATCATCCCATTCTGAATGTACATTATTAAAGGTATTTTATTTTCTCATTATTAATCTTGCATATATGCATACACTTAAATTAAGAACAAATTACATGCTTAACAAGTAACCTTACAAATGACTTACCTCTGCATCTACCTGAACTCCAAGCACATCCACAAGAGCTCTACAAATATTTCTCACGTGAACCTTCCTGACTTGTAAAGCAGATTCATACCCAGCTGGCACATATCTAAGGAAATACTGCAGTAAATGGCACAAAGCTGCTTTTAGCAAATCAGACTTAAGCTGCATAAGCACACCATCTTCAAACATGACACAGAGTTTTTCTAGCAGCATATTTAAATAGACAGGCTCAACATTTCTATAAGCTTCTGCTTCAAAGGGGAATAGTGTCTTTATCAGCTTTGACAATGGCTCTTCATAGAGTTTCAATTGGTCAGCATCCATTTCTACAAGGTGTTTTAATAATTCCAAAAATGAGCTGAAAAAAGTGCTGGCTGGTTGTGCCGGTAGTCCTCCAAGCTCAAAGAGTTCAGTTAGAAGGCTAATTGCTAAGGATTTAACTTTTGGACTACCATACTCTAGCAGAACACAAACTATCCGCCAAAGTAAGAGTTCTTGCCTTCTAAAAAACACAATTGCAATAATACGAATAAGAACCGTTAATAAAGTGACTTCGATAAACTCTAAATTTTGCATGTTCATGAACTGCAAAGGAGCTGGTTGTAAATACCCTACATGTTCATCTAATTGACTTAAAAATCGGCTAACTACCACTGGCCATTCCACAAAGTGTCCCGTTGCATCTCTTTCGTGGAGGTAAATCAAATCTTCAAAAAGATATAATAATTCCTTCGTCAGTACTCCAAAAATGGCAGGACTCTTGCTTTTAAAAAGAAATAATAATGAGCAGATGACTTCACAGATTTTTTTGTGTAACATGTGACAGGATGGAGTTGCTGCAATCCGTAGAAGTCTTGTTATGATCCAGTTACTGAATTCTTTGAAATAAACAAACAAAAAAGATATTAAATAAATAAATACATCAGAGTGCCAATCAATTTGCTAAATGCTTGATGATTTATTTTTAAAGTGTAAACTTCACTAACAAAATAGTCTAAAACATTCCCTACACAATGGAAACATATTATAATAATTTAGAATACCAATTTTGGTGTCAGACAAGTTCCTAGCTCTCCACTTATCAGTCGTGTGAACTTTTCATTTCTCTAAACTTCTGTAACTTCATCTATGAAAGGGGAATAATGACACCTACTTTATATGCTACCCTGATCAAGTAAGATAATATATTTGAAATCTCAGCATAGTGCCTCAAGTTAAATAAAGGCTCAATAAATAGTAATTATCACTCCTTCAACAAATATTATTGAGTAGTGACTCTGTCTCAGATGCATAAGAACAAATCAGTCATAGTCCTGTCCTCCTGAATCCTATAATATAGTTTCTCGAACTTCTTAACTGCAACTAAGAGATATATTTTATATCACAACCCAGTATACATATGCATATTTTTAAAATTTAAATATGTGAAACAAAAGTTTCATGTACTTATTACATGTACATTGCATGTACTTATTACATGCAATGTACTATGATATTTTCTAGTCAATTATATTTCATCTTCAATACCCACTAAATGGGTTATAACCTGTTTTTTAAAAATCAGTGTAGCAAAGAATATTAGACAAACAGATATTTATAATATAGTTTAAAAACTACTATGATAGAAGAAATATAGAACACCCTATACTAACAGCATAAAGAGAGCAACTAAGCCAGTCCTAGAGTAGGCAGTCAGTAATGGTCAGAAAAGACTTTTGAGAGGACATACTATCAAAGTTGAGTCTTAAATTCAAGCAAAAAATTTTTTAAATACTCTATGCATTGTACAGAAAAAGAAAAAGCTATGTGCTTTACACCTCTTTATGAGGAAGCCAATAAAGAGACAAAAGTAGCATTTTAGGCTTGAGGGCCATATGATCTCCATGTCCACTACTCAGTGTTGCCTTTGAAGTAGTTGCAGACAATAAGTAAACGAATGATCATGGCTGTGTTCCAATAAAACTTGTTCACAGAAACAGGCGGCCAGCCTGTGGGCCATGGTTTGCTAACGCAAAGAAAGAGATTACCAAAATCAGAAAAAAGAAAACTTCTAAAGTTTTCAATGGCATATGAACATATTCAATTACTTCCACTCCATTCTGGGTACCTAGTTCATAATAAAAGAAAACAATAAGGATGCATGAAATAAAACTAACCATTACCATTTTGCTCCCTCAGTTTATACCAAATTTGACAAAAATATGTGTAACAATGTGTATATTGTTATATTTATAATGTTATATTTCAGAAGAGCAGAAGAGGGTAGAAATCATAGAAGAAATTGAAAATGAATGCACAAACAGCAGGACTTACCAATACAACTGCCTTCGGCCTCATTTTGTCCATGGCTTCCATTCACATTTACAAACATAAGTGGGGAGGACTTCATGATATGCTGGATGAAATCAAGCAACATCACAGAGGTTGGCTGAGAGTCAGTCTTCTTTACAAGTTCTAGAGCAACTAAAACAATAAAAGATTCATTTTAAAGAGTCATGACAAATTAAATGGCAGTGCTTTTAAGAAACTAAACTTCGGTGACAAGAATTATGTCCAACACAGTGCTCATGATAAACCGATGGGGCTAAAAACACACTACAATCCTATCTTTCTAATTTTAAATGTTTAATAATCACATGTATTCATCTGTTATATATCCATTCACCAAACATATGCTAAAGGCCTACAATACGCCTGGCACTGTGTGAAAATCTGAGGATTAAAAAACCCTCAAAATCAGGTGAGGGAGTCAGACAAATAAACTAGTCATTATATGTTAACTGCACTAATCTACAAAAGAGGAAACAAGTGTCTGGGAATATGCCTGAAGGAGCTGATTCCTAGATGATGAGGAGTTGGTCAAACAGACAGGGTAAGGACAAGTGGTCTAAACAGATGGAGTACCATATGAAAACACATCCTGCAAGTATTCAGTAGTCATTTGTTATTTTTCAGGAACGTATAATTTTACCGATTGAAAAAGAAAGGCTAAATGACTATTGTTAAGTCATGAAATCTGTGTCAAATTTGGAATTAAATTTATAAACCATGAGCCAAATGCCACTCTGTATTATCCCTTCCACGTAATTTTAACAGACATGACACATATGACACCATCTTGCCAAGTTGGTAATATTTGTCTTTTAGATTGCCACAAACAGGAAATAGTTGATTCGACAACTCACAGAATCTTATTACCTCCCATAGACAAAGGTGCCAACCCTTATTTAAAGAGTTTTTTTTTAATGGCATTTGCTGTTTCTCAACCACTGACACAAGACCTAGCTAAAACAGAACTGGCCAAATATTTTTACCTATAATAATATCATATATCAAAGAAGAACTCATAGCAAGCAGCAGAAAATCTAGATAAGAAAGAGGAAAACAGAATTACTTTAAAAGCCTAAATCACATTAGGCCTAAATCACATTATGTAACAAGTAATATTGTAAAGAACTTGCTTGAAAATAGTAACTAACATAAACACTAACTATATATCTAAAATTATATGGAGAAAAATGCTAGTATAATGTGTATACATGGAAAAGAAAACAATTTAAGTTATAAAATTTATATCAGAAATAATTGTTTCTTACCAACATTTACATCTGTAAGTATTCGGTCAATGAACTGACAAAGAATTTGTCTTGGCTTCTGTACAACAGTATTATATTCCTCTGGACTGGAACTAAAATACAAATAAAATGTTATTAACCCTTAAAGGGACTCACAGTGTCATTTGTAAAAAATTCTCTAAAGTTGAACTTATCAAATGTGCTTAGTTTTAATGTTGACACTGATAGTATTCTTCTGCAAAGTATCCAATCTGCAAACTCTAGACCTGCCCTGCGCAATATGGACTCTCAACCACTGCGCCACCAGGGAAGCCCCATTTTCTCTTTTATTGTAAGTTTGAAACTTTCCACAATAAAAATTCAATAAATGTTAGGGAAAAATACACATATTGAGTCTTAAGAACAATCATGAAAAAATAATATTAAAAGGCGATAGGGCCTCCCTGGTGGTGCAGTGGTTGAGAGTCCACCTGCCAATGCAGGGGACGCGGGTTTGTGCCCCGGTCCTGGAGGATCCCACATGCCGCGGAGCGGCTGGGCCCGTGAGCCATGGCCGCTGAGTCTGTGCGTCCGGAGCCTGTGCTCCGCAACGGGAGAGGCCACAGCAGTGAGAGGCCCGTGTACCGTAAAAAAAAAAAATAAATAAAAAAATATTAAAAGGAGATACAATAATTAAGCAGAGGAAGAGTATCCTAGAATCCTGAATGAACTCAACTTGAGTTCCATGATTTGTGTAAATAACAAAGGAATAGAACATAATAATAGAAAGCCTGTGTTCCACCACATAATGAGGAATCATACAGTTACTCGTGTAATCAACAAACATTTACTGAGTACCTATAATGCGCCACACAACACATCAGAAGCTACTGTTGGGAAGGTGAAAGACGACAGTTTAATGGAGGAGATTGATAAATCAATCTAGCCCTCCATCCAGGCTGGATTATGAGGCCATTCACCCAAACAGTTAACACAGGTGGAAGCACACATACGGGAAGAAAAAAAATTCAGTTTTAGAAATACTGAGTTTAAGGTCTCAAGGGAACAACTAAGTGGAATGTCCAAAAGATTTTTGGAATTACAGTTCTAGACCTCAAGTCCTAGCCTAGAGATATAGATTAACTTATCGATATATAATAGTACATAACAAGCAAGGCTAAACACATTGTATTATTTCATATTTCACAAGAAATAAGATAGGGATATTAGACCCTAATTTGCATATGTGGAGACTGGTGCTTACAGAGATTATATAATCTACCACTATTAGAGCTAGTAGTAGTGGAAGCCTTGGATATGAACGCAAATGTAATAAATAATAAGAAAGCCAGAGAGAACCCAAAGTTAAGGTTAGTAGAGGCACGAGGAGAAAAGGAAAGGGCCAGAGAAACAGAAAGAAAAACAATGAGAGATGTGTTCTAGAATCCAAGGAGGTTAGAATTTTAAGGAGGGAGTTGTCCACACAATCAAATAAAACTAGTTTGTTAAAATGTCCTTTGGATATATTTTTTTATTATGGTAAAATACACTTAACATAAAATTTACCATTTTAACCATTTTTAAGTGTACAGTTCTGTGGCATTAAGTACATTCACATTATCCTACACCATCACCACCATCCCTCTCCAGAACTTTTTCATCTTCCCAAAGTGAAACTCTACTCATTAAACAATACCTCCCCATTCCCCCGCCGACAATTCTGTCTCTATGAATTTGACTACTTACATCTACACGTTGAATCCTATATTTGTCCTCTTGTGACTGACTTATTTCACTTAGCATACATCTTCACAGTTCATCCATGTTGTAACGTGTCAGGATTTCCTTCCTCTTTAAGGCTAGATAATATTCTACTGTGTTTATACCACATTTATTTATCTATCCATGTTTCCATAGACACTTGGATTGCTTCCACCTTTTGGCTACTGTAACTAATGCCTCTATGAACATGGGTGTACAAGTATCTGTTTCAGTCCCTTTCAATTATTTTGGGTGTATACCTAGAAGTGGAAATGCAAGATCATATGGTACTTCCATGTTTAGTTTTTTGAGATACTGCCATACTGCTTCCACGGTAGCTGCACCATTTTACATTGCTACCAACAACTTACAAAGTTCCAATTTTTCCTTATCCTCACCAACACTTGTTGGTTTTGTTGGTGTTGTTTTAAAATAGCAGCCATCCTCATGGGTCTGCAATGGTATCTCATTGTACTTTTGATTCACAATCCCCTAATAATTAGGGATGTTGAACATTTTTTCATGTGCTTTTTGCCCATTTGTCTTTCTTCTTTGGAGAAAGTCTATTTAAGTCCTTTCCTCATTTTTGAGAGTCTCATACTCTACTGACCCTTTCCTCATTTTCAAATCAGGTTGCTTTTTGTTGTTGATACTGGGCTGTAGTTCTTAATATTTTGGGGATATTAACTCCTTATCAGATATATGACTTGCAAACATTTACTTTCATTCCATAGGTTGTCTTTTCACTCTGTTGATACTGTCCTTTGCTGCACAAAAGTTTTAAATTTTGATAATTTTTAATTTGATCTATTTTTTCATACGCTGTCACGCTTTTGGTGTCATAGCCAAGAAGTTACTGCCGAATCCAACGTCGGGAAGCTTTTCCCCTAAGAGTTCTCTTCTAAGAGTTTTATAGTTTCACATTTAGGTCTTTGATTCATTTTGAGTTAATTTTTTTATGTCCTTTGGATTTTAAAGTTTTAGTGTAGAGATAAAGGCAGAAGCCAGATTGCAAAGGGTGAAAAACAGATGAAATGTGAATATTGAGAATAGCATGCTCTCTCTAAAGCTTGACCATGGAATGAAGAGAAGAATTGGGAGTCAGTGGTAACTAAAGGAATATATGAGGTCAAGAGGGTTTTGTTTTGTTTCCCTTAAGATGGAAAGACTTGAACAATTGATTCTTGAAATTTGGCTTTCCTTCCTGGGACCATGTATAAGTAAAGAGATAATCCTTGGACAGGATGATTATCATTAATCCTAATGACAATCATTAATATATATTTATTAATACAGGAGGAAAGGATGAGTACAGACTTTAATAATACAATAAATTCAAAACACAAATAAAACCAGATGCCCTGCTTCAAGGAAGTCACTGGGGAGAGGGTAAGAAAGCACACAAATAATTTTAATCAGGTGTCATATACACCCAAAGCAGGAAATAACTAGCTCTGCAGAGAGGATTCATGGAAAGTTGTGTATAAATGATTAGCTCACTCCATCACTTCTACTGACAAAACAGCTGAGGATATAGTAGGTAATCTGGTTATTTACACAAAATAAAATTATGTATTTCATATAAATAACAACTTATAACATCCACATAGTACTATAAATGTACATGTTTTCCCACTTAAACAATGCTAAAAGAAAAAATGAGGTTAATTATTTTCTTGATTATTCAATCACAAAGTCCAATCCTAATTGATTACGTACAGGATCCAAGGCATCTACAGCTAATAACTGCCATGATGGAAATGGTCCTGGTACATAGTAAACACTCCAAAAAATTTTGCTGAATGAATGAACGGTTCATAAGAATCTTTCTGCATCTTGTGTCTCCTTCATCCTTAATGTATAAACTTTTTCGGACCTGTGGAATATCTATCTACCTGTTCTCTGCCACTAGACCATAGGCTCCTAGAGGTGGAGACTATGTTTTATTTCTCTATGAATTCCTGCAGCACCACTAGACCATAAGCTCCTGCAGGAGAGAAAATGTGTTTCACTTCCCTTTGCATCGCCTATACCACACCTAGAACTGTGTCTTGCTTGATAGAAAACAACTAAGTTACTGAAGTTAATAAATATTTGCAAGTAATATAAACTCTAGGTGTACAGAATCAAAGAACAAGTAGTTGTATTTATACATGAAAGAGAAAACATTTTGTGTTTCTTATCTTATTTAAACCAGCACTGACCAATAGAAATACAATGCAAGCCACATGTGTAGTTTTAAATTTTCTAGTAGTCAATGACATTAAGAATGTAAAAAGAAACAGGCAATTTTAATCCCAATAATATATCCGAAATATTATCTGAACATGTAATAATATAAAAATTATTAATGACATTGTTTACATTCCTTTTGGAGGGGGGTGGTAATTAAGTCTTTGAAACCCAGTATCTTACATTTAGAGCACATCTCAGTTTAGATTAGCCACATGTGAAACGCTCAGTGGCAACATTTGGCTGGTGTCCATAGTAGGTTATAGGACATCACAGATTTAAATATAACAAAAAAAATTTTAAGTCTGAAATTACAAGATAACATGAATTGTTTTAGACAAAGTCAGGAGATTTTGTCATAAACCAAGTGTAATTTGACAAGTGTCATTTAAAAATGTTAATGAGGAGGTTTGTGGTGGAGAGGAACCAGGATTGTGGCTGGTGGTCAGAGTTTCCTATAAAGTAACTCTGTAAAGAAGGTTATGCATTCATATTTCATTTGCATAATTTTTAAAAATCAGTTTTTTAAACTTGAAGTGATTGTCATTTATTAGATGTATTATCAGAATAAAGAAATTCAAGGAAGAGTAAGGATTTCTTATTTTGCAACCTCTACCTTGGAACTGAGCTAAGAGGGTATACTTTTTCAAAAGTATACAGTAACATTTGGGTGGTAATTTATCACATAAAGTTTGGATACATTTAACAAACACTTGAAAACCTCCCTTGGGGTAAGTATCAAACGCCAGGAAAACCAAGGTACCATATATCTGCCCTAAAAGAATTCGCAGTTTAAAGGACAAAAAAGTAAGCAGGCAGTTTTAACACAGCATGGTTAAGTGTTAATAGAGCCAAGATAGAACGTAAGAGGGACACTCAGCCCTGAGCAGGACCTATCAGTCAAGGCTCCCTGGAGGAGGTGACACAAAGCTGAGTCCCTAGGGGGCTAGGCAGGTAAAATAAGGGAAGGAAGGTGAGTATTCCAGCAGAGGAAACAACATGTGCAAAGGGTCAGGAACAAGAACATAAGCTGCTCTAGAAACTGTCAGAGGTTCTACATGGCCAAAGAACAGGGAGGTAGTATCTGGAAATGAAGCTGAAGAGGGAAGATAAGGTCAAAGCGCAAAGGACTAACGAGTTTGAATTTTGTACTGAAGGGTTCTAAGCAGGTGAGTGAAGGTTAAACATGTTTCTAAAACATGAATTCAATTATGTTATTTCTCTGTTTAAAACACCCCAATGGCTTCCCACTGAACTTAAAATAAAATCTAATTCCTCATTCTGCCCTATAAACTGCTAAAGGATCTGGCCTCTGCCTACTCTTCCATCCTTAATACTACTCCCATCTTTGCTCCCTATGTTCCAGGCTTCTTCCTCCTCTTTAAAAAGTAGCCTCATTCCCACCTAGAGATCTTTGTATTTTCTATTCCATCTCAGACACTTCTCCTCCCAGTTTCACAAGACTGGCTTCTTCTCACCATCCAAACCTCCTCTAGTGGCTAATGTTGCTGCTCCCCAGCCCCTCATCTCCCTCTCATTTCCCATTTAACATTTTAATGGCAACTATCACTGTTGGAAAAAATCTTGTGATTACAAAGTAATTTTAAACAGGAAGGTCAGAGAAGGTTCTTGGAAATGACAACTGAATGGAACTAGCCAGTGTTCAGAGAGAAGAAACGAGTGCAAAGGAATGACGGCAGGAATGATCTTGGTGTATTAAAAAAAAATAAAGCGAATGTCATTGGAGTAGAGTGAGCAAGGGAGGGATGAGGTAGGCAGGATGAGCAAGGCCATGAGGTCAGAGGTAGGCAGAGGCCAGATTATGGCAGACCTTAGAGGCCCTGGGAAGGAATTTGGATTTTATTCTAAGTATGTTGGAAAACCAAAGGAAGATTCTGAGCAGGGGAGTAATGTTATATAATCTACAATATGATTTATAGTTGTAAAAATCACTTTGGTTGCTAAGTGGGAAATCCACTGTAAGTGGGTAAAAGTGGAAATGGAAAGATCAGCTGAGAGGTTACTGTAATAGTCCAGATAAGAAATTTTGGTGATAGCAGTGGAGATGGTGAAAAGTGTTTTTTTTTTTTTTTGCAGTACGTGGGCCTCTCACTGTTGTGGCCTCTCCCGTTGCGGAGCACAGGGTCCGGACGTGCAGGCTCAGCGGCCATGGCTCACAGGCCCAGCCGCTCCGCGGCATGTGGGATCTTCCCGGACCGGGTCACGAACCCGTGTCCCCTGCATGGGCAGGCGGACTCTCAACCACTGCGCCACCAGGGAAGCCCAAAAAGTGTTTTTAAAGGTACAGTTGACAGGACTTGCTGATGGATTATTAAGGGGTAAGGGAAAAAAAAAAAAAATCAAGGATAATTCTTAGGCTTTTGGTTCCTACATTTACAATAAGCTGGGGAAGGAACAGGTTTAAGGACAACAAATCAGCAGTTCTGCTTTGGATATGTTAATTTTCATTTCTGAGTATAGATGTTGAGTAAGCAACCTAATATATATCTCTGGGCTAGAGTGATAAATTTGGGAGTTATCAGCATATAGATGGTATTTTAAGTTATGGGACTAGACAAAGTTACTGAGGAAGAGAGTGAAGATTGAAAGAGGACTAATGATATAGCCCGAAAGCACATACAGAGTCAAGAATGATTCCTAGATTTCCAGTCTGGAAAAAAAAGTGAACACGGTATCATTTACTGAGATATCCCTACCTCAGTGAATAAGAGGAATTAAAAAAAAAAAACCAAAAAGAAAAACCGCTTGCGGGCTTCCCTGGTGGCGCAGTTGTTGAGAGTCCGCCTGCCGATGCAGGGGACGTGGGTTCGTGCCCCGGTCCGGGAGGATCCCACATGCCGCGGAGCGGCTGGGCCCCCGAGCCGTGGCCGCTGAGCCTGCGCGTCTGGAGCCTGTGCTCCGCAACGGGAGAGACCACAACAGTGAGAGGCCCGCGTACCGTAAACAAAAAAAACAAAAAAAAAAAACCGCTTGGGATATGCAGAGAATTTAAATTGGATATATTGAGTCTTAACTGCATATAGGACACCCAGGGAACAAATGGGTTATACTAACATAGTCTGCCAGTATACAGTTGCATATATGGTTCTATATGAAAGAAACATAGCTTGGAGACACAGATTTGGAGTCATCAAATAGCAGGTGGTAGTTGAAGGCAGGAAGAGTGGATGAGATCACCCAGAGAGACTAGGCAGAGAAAAGAGTGCTAACAGAATAAAACACTGAAGCAAAATTTATCCCTGAGAGACAGAGGAAGAAGAGCCCACACATTAAAACAGTAACATCTTACTTTTTTCAGAAATCTAATTGCCATGGTCAATGAAGAAAAAAAAAACAACAACTGAGGAGACAAGGTCTTGATGGCTTGAATCTGAAACCCAGCTCTAATACTAACTGCTATCTCTCTGACTTTGGTACTTCAATTTCTGTGACTCTGATTCTTAATAAACAGTGATAATATTTGCTCCATTCTATATCATGGAGATACTGTGAGACTGAATAAGCTTGAATGAAGCAGTTGCAATGAAAAAGTCATGACAAGTAAAAACTATTATCAGACAATTCACTACGGGTCAGTTTTTCTATTCCATCTCTTAGAATGGCTACAAATGAGTGAAAGGTAACTATAAGCTCTGTTGATGAAAGCGACTAAAAATAAATCCAAGATCCTATTATTTTTACTAACAAGTATCACAGAGAAAGAAAGAAAAGGGAAGAGAAGTACTAATCAGCAAATTCTATATTAAAGCAAGGTGGGAAAAGTACACTGAGCTTCACATCGAGCCTGAAAGATGAAATCTGTACATCAACTTCCTATATGAACACTTGCCTTCATCTTCTTTTAGAAAGGTAGATGTTACTTTACAAAATGTTAACACAAGTATGCTTGCAACATTCATACAAAGCGGAAAAAAATCATACACACAACAATATGATGATTCAGTTAAGACAAGTATGGTCCCTTCATTTATATCCTCTTATGTATGTAATCGAGGAAGACTAAATGTCAGTGTCTCTGTACGGTCAACAAGTGGAGATGGACACAGCTGCACTGCAAAAAGAAAGGGAATTAAATATCCCATGGGCTTAACGTCAGCTGTGGCTGTGTGCTAAGTTTCCAACCAGTTCAAGAAATCGGAAAGCAACTATTCCAATTGATAGTTCAACTGCAGCAGTGGTACAAGCTCACTTATTTTCTGTTCACAGTGGGTTACAAATATTTTTTTTTTAAAAAAGCAAACGAACAAAAACCCTGCCTTCTCGTCTTTAGGTCAGGTTTAGGAAAGGCTGTGTGTGTCCTGAATGGGGGCAGCAGCCATCAACATCTACCTACTCTCTTCGGGCAGAATACTGGTTTACACGATTTTACTCTTGGGTTTACAGAAAGGAAAAAAAAAAAAAGAGCTTTTGCAAATGGAACATTATCTTCAAATGTTGGCAATACTCTGTGCACATTTATATTCTGTGGATTTTGTGGCCGATCCCTGGGGTTTCTGACTAAAATAACGGATTGAGGACTGGATGATCGATATGAAAGGGGTCCCATCTCCAGAATAGCATATGGTTTCACTTAGAAACGAACTTTTCCTAGCAACTGGCCTTCCTTGACAGAAATCAGAACTAGTGATTTTTCTTCCGAGGGTAGTTTTGGGTCAAAACGTAAAGGTAAAAATCAATCCCTCCACCAGCGATCATAAAGCACAGAAACTAAGGAAAGTCCATGCGTCAAGTACTCCATGTAAGGAAAGAGGCTTTCAAGAAGCAAATGAATGTAGGAAAGTGACCAGAAAGTGTTCGGAAGGGACCTTTCCCTCCCGCTGCGGAGGCAATCCCCCTGGGGTTTGGGGGGGGAGGGAGAGGGACGAGCTCCCGGGCGCCGCTGAGGTAAAGTGGGGCCAGCCGACTACCCCTCCCCTCGGATCCGCAACCCGCAGGTTTGCGGCGACGCCCCGCGTCCTTTCAACGGTCTCTCTGAGGGAGAAGCGCTCAAGTCAGCGGAGGAGCATCTCCCCAAGGGCCGCGGCCTGGGTTAGGGGATCGGAGCCGGGACGTGCGTGGCTGGGAAGGGAGAGCACGTGAGACGCCGGCCCGGCCCTACCTGCCCAGCTCCCGCAGGGCCGGGATCATAGACGCCAGCTCCAGGCCATGCTCGCCCATGGTGAGGACGCGAGGCACTCTTCAACCACGCCGAGGCGGGCTCCTGGCGTCTCCTCAGCTCTCTCTGGTGAAAAAGCGCGGCGCCCGACGGGGGCTCGCAGGGCCCAAAACTCCTCCCGGAAGCCGCGGCCGATCCGCTCTCCAGGCCAGAGTTCTTTTCCGCGTAGGACTTGAGGGGGCGGGGCAAGGGGCGGGGCAAGGGCGGGGTGCGCTCCGGTCAAATTTCCAGCGTTGGGGGCGTTCTGAGCCGGGAAAGCTCGGCAGGCGAGATTCGCGAGAGTTTTGGTTTTTTGCGGTCCTGCTCTGTCACTCACTCCCAGCCTGAGCGGCTCAGATAAGACAGACCCCTGGATCTGGGGAGGAAAGGGGCGTGGTGGGCACCAGCGCAGAACGCCTCGCATCACAAATGTGAGGACTGAGACAATTCAGCAACTAAAGGCCCAGGATTAGACCGCAGGTCTCTCCGCGGAGTCACACCTCCAGGTCCCTCATTTTCTACCACTCTCTTGGCATCCTTTCTGAGAGATACGGGGCAAAAGATGGGCTCCTCCTTGTCCTTTTTGTTTCAGCAGGGTTTTTTTTGTTTCTTTGTTTTTCCCAACTTGAAGTCTCCCTTAGGTTTCCTTGAGAATTCTCCCAACGTTTAATATTTAAAAAGAGGGTTGAATTATATTTATTTGTGTCTCATTTAGTCAGCAGCAGTACTATGTATTTTTATGTCACCATTACGGGCATCTATTACCTATGATTTAATTTTTAAAGTAAAATCAGTGGCTTTTGGCTGTAGACATTTCCTACCTCAACCCAGTTTGTTTATACGAAAAATGGTCATCATAAGAAGCTGTTAACATGTCAAAATTATGTATTTAATCAGGCAAGGCCATGCAGTGTGCTTACATTGGTTCCTTACACATGAGAATAATCGTTATACAGTATGCTAAAAAAAATCAAAGTGATGGAGTGACAGACAGCCAAATACGCTTCCGCCTCAGGGATTTTGCATTTGCTGTGCCCTTTGCCTTGACCTTAAACACCCCTCTTTCATCACCTCTCTTCAGATGTTTGCTGAAATGTCACCAGAGAGCACATAGACTAGCACACTTACACTCACACTCTTTTCCCCTCCATCCTGCTTTATTTTCTTCACAACACGTAGAACCAAATTATATACTATTTTATTGACTGTCTCCTCCAATTAGAATATAAGCTAAAATCCTGAGAGCAGGATTTTGTCTGTTTTATTCACTGCTTAGATACTCGGGACCTAAAACAGTGCCTGGTACATAGTTGGTGTGTACTAAATATTTGTAAAATTGTGGAATGCTATAGTGGGAAGAACATGGGATTAGAAGTTGAAGCCCTGTGCAAGTTCTCATTTCACCTGCTAGCAACTATAGTTACTAAAGTTACTCAGTAAAGTTACTTACTTTAAAAACTGTACTTCAGTTTTTCATCTATAAAATGAGATTAGTAATATCTATCTTGTAAGATTACAGTAAAGATTAAATAAGAGGGGCTTCCCTGGTGGCGCAGTGGTTGAGAGTCCGCCTGCCGATTCAGGGGACACGGGTTCGTGCCCTGGTCCGGGAAGATCCCACACGCCGCGGAGCCGCTGGGCCCGTGAGCCATGGCCGCTGAGCCTGTGCGTCCGGAGCCTGTGCTCCGCAACAGGAGAGGCCACAACAGTGAGAGGCCCGCGTACTGCAAAAAAAAAAAAAAAAGATTAAAAAAGAGGTGGTAGTGCCCTACAGTGGAATACCATTTCTTAGTTAAAATGAAGTATGAATTCTGAAAACGATGTTGAGTGAAAAAGAAAGCAAATGGCAAAGGGATACATAACAATATTAAATCACATACCATTTTAAAACCACAAAATAAGACTTTTAGTGTGAATTTTGTATACATACATATATGATAAAAGTATAAAAACATGGTTGGGAAGGATATACATCAACTCCAGGAGAGTTGTACCTCTGCAGAGGGAGAGAAGGGAATGAAATGAGAAGGTTTCAACATATCTGTGAAGGCTTTCTTTTAATAGGATTGGATTAACCATGACAAATCTACAATTTGTTATATTTGGATGACGTGCTGATCTCTCCCAAATTCTTCCTTCTGTTCAGATCTCTCTCTGAGCTTTATATTTCATTATGTCTTCCTTTCTACTGAATTATTTTCCCTTGAATTTTTCCCAGGTATTTTATTTTATTTTATTTTATTTTCTGCCATGTGGCACGTGGGGTCTTAGTTCCCCGATCAGGGATCGAACTCGCACCCCCTGCATTGTAAGCGCAGAGTCTTAACCACTGGACCGCCAGGGAAGTCCCCCCAGGCATTTTATTTTTGTTTAAATTTTTATTATGGAAAGTTTCAAATATATACAAAAGTAGAGAGAGTAGAATAAGGACCCCCTCCTTATGCCCATCATCCAACTTCAACAACTATCAGCCTATGACCAGTCTTTGTTTCATCTATAACTACCCCTCCCAGTTCCCCTGTCTCTAATTGGATTATTTTAAGGAAAATCTCAGACAACTCATCAATTTATCTGTAAACACTTTATTTTGTATCTCTTAAAGATAAGGACTAAATTCTACCTACTAAATATCAAACCCATCCACTTCCCTCCAAATCCCATTATCACCATTCTAGTTTCAGACCATCGCTGTCTTGTGCCCAGATTACTTACATGACATTCTAGCTTGCCTTTCTTCCTTTGGGCTTGTTTCCCCTCCAATGTATTCTCTACACTGAAGTATTACAACTTTTTTTCCTCTTCAACAGTATTATTGAAATTTTTAAAACATGCACCCTAATATGTGCATATTTACTAACCACATATATTTAGTAATATATTCTAATATGCATGGACATAACGCAGCTGTTGATTGCTTCCTGTCTTCCTCTCACCCCCTCCCGGTTTTATCATTTGGGAAGTTGAGTGTGTCGGGAGAGTGAAGCAGGAAGCTGAGAGACTGAGGTGGGTGGGTTCCTATGTCCTTGGGACCTTGGTTTCCTAAGCCCAGCATCTCAGATCAAGTTGACAACAGGGCACCAACCAATGTCCTGGAAGTTTCAGCCGGCCTGTGCGTATAGAATTGTCCCCAAGGATGATTAAACTAGAGTGGAATATGACCACCAGGTGGCACCACAACCCAAATGAGACGAAGATGGCCTTCGTTCTCAGTCAGATGCCCAAACCCCTGGCTGCCTAGCTCTGCAAGTTCCATTGTAATGCATTGGATTTTTTTTTTTTTTTTGGCTGCGTTGCGTCTTCGTTGCTGTGCGCGGGGCTTCCTCAAGTTGTGGCGAGCGAGGACTACTCTTCGTTGCGGTGCGCAGGCTTCTTATTGCGGTGGCTTCTCTTGTTACGGAGCACAGGCTTTAGGCGCAAGGGCTTCAGTAGTTGCGGCGCACGGGCTTACTTGCTCCGCGGCATGTGGGATCTTCCCAGACCGGGGCTGGTACCCGTGTTCCCTGCATTGGCAGGCAGATTCTTAACCACTGCGCCACCAGGGAAGTCCCTGGATTTTTTTTTTTTAAACTCCATTTTGTCAGGATTTTACTGTGTACACTAAAATAGAAATCTTAAAGAAATGAGATTTAAAAATATAAACAATTTTCCATGTTCCTTTCTACAACTGAATGGACTTCAATATACACCTCCTCGGTACGCGCACACACACAAATTTTCATTTTAAATAATGTTTAATAACTTTAATTTTTAATAATTTTTATTTATTTATTTATTTGGCTGCATCAGATCTTAGTTGCGGTACCTGGGATCTTCGTTGAGGCATGTGGGATCTTTCGTTGTGGCGCGGGCTTCTCTGTAGTTGTGGCATGCGGGTTTTTCTCTCTCTAGCTGTGGCTGTGGGAGCGTGGGCTCTGTAGTTCGTGGCACACGGGCTTTCTCATTGAGGCGCATGAGCTCTGTAGTTGTGGCGCGCAGGCTTAGTTGCCCTGCGGCATGTGGGATCTTAGTTCCCCCACCAGGGTTTGAACCTGCATCCCCTGCATTGGAAGGCGGATTCTTTATCACTAGACCACCAGGGAAGTCCCTCATTTTTAATAATTTTGAAAGTTATTTATTTTTTATTATTTAATAATTTCCATTTTTAATAGTTTTTAAAACTTTGCTCCTAGATGATGCCAGTGTTGTTTGGAATTGTTCTACATGGCAGACAGAGCACCTTTTCAAAACCCAGGTATGATTATGCAATTCCCCTGCTTCAGTAGCTTGACTGTGTATTGAATATTGTCAGATTAGTTGGTAAAAAGGGGCACATGTCTAACGGTCTTCATTGGCTAAAGACTCAAATAACAGACCAACATAACCACAAGTAAACATTCTGAAACTTAATAAAGCAGAACAAATGATCCTGTACAGCCAAACTGCATTAATGAATTAATTTAATTCTATTAAACCCATTTAGTAGAAACATTGAAAAAGCCCATTATCAAAAAACACCTAGTTGTCATAGAGGAACTTAAAATATTGAAGAAACTTAAATGTAAAGCTATTTGTCTTCCTATCCATGTGGCAGTTTCACATCTGCTAAGGCTGTATTTTGGAGAAGAACTCCATTGTATTTGGATACAATTCAGAAATGACATGGAGTACCTTTGCATGTTTCCAGGAGATTTCTATCTCAGTAATGAATTATTGGCACTTACATTGCTAAGGTCTCAAGCATGACCCTAATCTTATATCAAATGTGTTTAAATGGTAATGATTATTTGCATTTGCAACCATTTTTTTACTTTTCTCAAAATCCTTTCATCTGTTTCATCTGCTGCTATCCTCCCAGTAGCTCTGTAATGAAATAAAGCTTGAGGAGAGGTTTCTGAGTTCTCGAACTTGAGCATGCAGCAGAATCACCTGGAGGGCTTTACTGAAACAGATTTCTGAGCCCCAGCCCATTCGGATTCAATGGGTCTGAAAGAGAATGCAATAACTTGCGTTTTAACAAGCTCTTAGGTAGTGCTGATGCTGCTTGTCCGTGGACCACACTTTGAGTTAGCACTGTTATAGAGTAGCATTTCTTAACCTTGACTATGCATTGAAATTATGTGAGTGGGAAGCTTTTTTTTTTGCGGTATGCGGGTCTCTCACTGTTGTGGCCTCTTCCGTTGCGGAGCACAGGCTCAGGACGCGCAGGCTCAGCGGCCATGGCTCACGGGCCCAGCGGCTCCGCGGCGTGTGGGATCTTCCCGTACCAGGGCACGAACCCGTGTCCCCTGCATCGGTAGGCGGACTCTCAACCACTGCGCCACCAGGAAGGCCCAACGAGTGGGAAGCTTTTTAAAAGTATCTGGGTGATGATGGAGCCTCATTAGGGTCCAAGATGGCGGAGTATGAAGACCTTGAGCTCATCTCCTCTCACAGACACATCAAAATTATAATTTATTTTTTTATATTTATTTTTGGTTGCGTTGGGTCTTCGTTGCTGTGCGCGGGTTTTCTCTAGTTGTGGCGAGTGGGGGCTACTCTTCGTTGCGGTGCACGGGCTTCTCATTGCGGTGGCCTCTCGTTGCGGAGCATGGGCTCTAGACGCGTGGGCTTCAGTAGTTGTGGCTCACGGGCTCAGTAGTTGTGGTTTGTTGGCTCTGGAGCACAGGCTCAGTAGTTGTGGCACACAGGCTTAGTTGCTCCACAGCATGTGGGATCTTCACAGACCGGGGCTCAAACCCGTGTCCCCTGTACTGGCAGGCAGATTCTTAATCACTGTGCCACCAGGGAAGTCCCCCAAATCATAGTTATTTACAGAGCAACTATTGATGAGAAAGACTGGCAGACTAGCAGAAAAGATCTTCTACAACTAAAGATATAAAGAAGGAACCACCATGAGATGGGTAAGAGGGGCAGAAAGACTGTATAGTCAAGACCTAGGTGGGCAGCCCACAAACTGGAGGATAATCACAACTGCAGAGGCTCTCCCCAAGGAGTGAGGGGTTTGAGCTCCACATTGGGATCCCCAGCCTTGGGGTCCTGCACCAGGAAGAGGGACCTCAGAAAGTTTGGCTTTGAAGGCAAGTGCGGGAGAGCTAGAGGGCTGGGGGAAATAGAGGCTCTACTCTTAAAGGGCGCACATAAAATCTCACACTCCAGGACCCAGGGCAGAAGGAATAATTTGAAACAAGCCTGGGTCAGACCCACCTGCTGATCTTAGAGAGCCTCTCAGAGAGGCAGGAGCAGCTGGAGCTCATCCTGGGGACAAAGGCACTGGTAGGAGCCATTTGGGGGAGCACCATCTACCCCATGGACACTGGAGCTGACGAATGCCATTTTGAAGTCCTGACTCTAGCTCATTAGCACTAGCGCCCAGCCCTGCCCACCAGCCTTTTGGCACCAGTACTGGAAAACCTCAGGCCGAGCAACTAACTGGATGGAGACACAGCCTCACTACCAGCAGGCTTGCTGCCTTAAGACCCCTTGAGCCCACAGACACCCTAACCCAGCCCCACACAGCAGAGGGCCCAGGAGAGTGCACCAGCACTAGCCCTGGGACCCCACAGCCCTAGAGCCAGAGACCCTGGGATCTGGCTCCATCCACCGAGGGGCTGGCACTAGCCCAAGGACCAGCCTAGCCCACCAGTGGGTAGGCACCAGCCCTAGGACCCCTTGGGCTCCAGCCCCACCCACTGTGGGCCAAAACACCAGCTCCAGGACCCCCAAGCCCTGCAACCAGAGACCCCAGGATGCAACTTTGCCCACCAGTGGGCTGGTACTAGCCCTAGGACCCACCCTTACTCACCAGTGGGTGGACACCAGTCCTAGGACCACTACAGCCCTGCACCCTACCCACCATCCTGCAGGCCAGCACCAGCCCCAGGACCCTCTGGGTCCCAGTCCAGCCCATGAGCAAACTAACACCAGCCCTAGGACACCCCCCACCCGGACACTGACCCTGCCCACCAGCAAGCCGATACCAGCTTTGAGACACATTGTACCCCTCAGCCAGCTGCCCTGGGATCCAGCCACACTCACCCGTGGGCCAACACCAGCTTTGGGACACCCTATATCAGGAACTGGCCTCACCCACCAGCAGGCCAATACTAGATCCAGGACCTACAACCCTGTAATCTCATACTCCAGAACCTGACCCTCCCCACCAGTGGGTCAGCACTAGCCCCCAGACCCACCAGGGCCCCAGAGCCAGCAGCCTCTGCGCAAGGCAGGACCTGGCAACCAACCAGACCAGGGACCAGCCATGCCTAACAGACCGCCCACAGTAGTCAGCCCACCACAACAGAAGGGCCCATGCAGCCCAAATGGGGAGCACTCCTAGAATATATAGGTCTGGTGGCCAGAGGGCAGTGTGTTGTTGGGATACATAGGACATCTCGTACAAAAGGCCACTTCTCCAAGGTCAGGAAACATAACCAACCTCCCAGATACATAGAAATAAAAGCAGCCAATTTGGCAAACAGAGGCAATAGAGGAATATGTTCTAAATGAAGGAAGAAGATAAAATCCCAGAAGAAGAACTAAGTGGAGATAGGCAATCTACCTGATAGACAGTTCAAGGTAATGATCATAAAGATGTTCAAAAAACTAGGGAGAAGACTGGATGAACAGAGTGAGACATGAGAAGTTGTTTTTTTTGTTTTTTTTTTCAGAGGCCACTGTGGGCTCTTTTTTTTTTTTAAACAGTTTTTTTTTTTAATGTATATTTATTTTTGGCTGTGTTGGGTCTTTGTTTCTGTGCGAGGGCTTTCTCTAGTTGTGGCAAGTGGGGGCCACTCTTCATCGCGGTGTGCGGGCCTCTCACTATCGCGGCCTCTCTTGTTGCGGAGCACTGGCTCCAGATGCGAAGGCTCAGTAGTTGTGGCTCACGGGCCCAGTTGCTCTGCGGCATGTGGGATCTTCCCAGACCAGGGCTCGAACCCATGTCCGCGGCATTGGCAGGCAGATTCTCAACCACTGCGCCACCAGGGAAGCCCCCATGAGAAATTTTTAACAGAGTTAAAAAATATAAAGAACATAGAGAGATGAAGAATACAATAACTGAAATGAAAAGTATACTAGAAGGAAGCAACAGTAGATTAGATAATACAGAGGAACAGATTAGCAAGCTGGAAGACAGAGTAGTAGAAATCACTGAAGCTGAACAGAAAAAAGAAAAAAAAAAAGAAATGAGAACAGTTTAAGAGACCTCTGAGACAGCATCAAGCACACTAACATTCACATTACAGAGGACCCAGAAGAAGGAGAGAGAAAGGGACAGAAAACATACTTGAAGACATAATAGCTGAAAACGTCCCTAACAGAAGTTAGGAAACAGACAACCAGGTCCAAGAAGCACAGAGAGACCCAAACAGGATCAACCCAAGTGGGACCACACCAAGACACATTGTAATTAAAATGACAAAAATTAAAGATACAGAGAGAATATTAAAAGCAGCAAGGGAAAAGCCACAAGTTATGTACAAGGGAACTCCCATCAGCCTATTAACTGACTTTTCAGTAGAAACTCTGCAGGCCAGAACGGAGTAGCGTGATATATTTAAAGCGATAAAAGGGAAAAACCTACAATCAAGAATACTCAAGCCGGGACTTCCCTGGTGGCGCAGTGGTTAAGAATCTGCCTGCCAATGCAGGGGACACGGGTTCGAGCCCTGGTCCTGGAAGATCCCACATGCCACAGAGCAACTAAGCCCGTGCGCCACAACTACTGAGACTGCGCTCTAGAGCCCGTGAGACACAACTACTGAAGCCCACACACCTAGCGCCCGTGGTCCACAGCAAGAGAAACCACTGCAATGAGAAGCCTGCGCACTGCAACGAAGAGTAGCCCCCGCTCACCACAAATAGAGAAAGCCTGCACGCAGCAATGAAGACCCAATGCAGCCAAAAATAAATAAATAAATTTATTAAAAAAAAAAAAACTCAAGCTGGCAAGGCTTTCATTCAGATTTGATGGAGAGATCAAAAGTTTTACAGACAAGCCAAAGCTAAAAGAGTTCAGAACCACCAAACCAGCTTTACAAAAAATGTTAAAGGGACTCTGCTGAGCAAAAAAGACCACAACTAGAAACGTGAAAATTATGAAAGGAAAAAGCTCAAAGGCAAATATACAATAAAAGTAGTAAATCTACCATGTATAAAGCTAGTAGGAAGGTTAAAAGACAAACGCAGTAAAATCATCTATATCCATGGTAAGTAGTGAAGGGATACACACACACAAACAAAATGTAAAATACGATGTCGAAAACAGTAAGTGTGGGGTGGGGAGAAAAAAATGCAGGCTTGTTAAAATACCTTTGAACTTAAGGGATCAGCAACTTAAAATAATCACATACATATGGCTATGTGTAGTGTGGGATATATAGTCTATGACTATGTAACATCCTTGTATGGTGACGTATCATAACTAGATTTATTGTGGTGATCATTTTGAAATATATAGAAATACCAACTCACTATGTTGTGTAACAGGAACTAATATAGTGTTTTAGGTCAGTTATACTTCAAAAATAAACAAACATAGAAAAAGAGATCAGATTTGTGGTTACCAGAGGAGAAGGGTTGGGGGAGGAGGGATTGGATGAAGGTGGTCAAAAGTTACAAATGTCCAGTTATAAGTAAGTACTAGGGATGTAATGTAAAACATGATAAATATAATTAACTGCTATATGTTATATATGAAAGTTGTTAAGAGAATAAATCCTGAGTTCTCATCACAAGAAAACAAATTTTGTTTTTATTCCTTTAATTTTGTATCTGTGAGATGATGGATGTTCACTAAACTTATTATAATAAACATTTCATGAGGTATGTTAGTCAAATCATTATTCTGTACACCCTAAACCTATACAGTGCTGTATGTCAACTATATCTCAATAAAACTGGAAGAAAAAATTATAAAATAATGTAAAAAATAAAAGGTATCTGGGCATTCCCAGAGATTCTGATTTGATTGATTTGGAGTAAGGTGTATATATATATATGCATTTGTCTACTTACCAAAAGGCTCAAGCATCTACTCATATGTCTATTAATCATTTGGATTTTGTTTTCTGTTAATTACCTACTCAGGACTTTATGAGTTTTATTTTGGTTGTATCTTTTTATTGATTTATAGGAGCATTTTAATATATTATGGATATTAACCCTTTTCTGATAGATACTCTGAAAATATTTTCTCTTTGTCAGTTGCTTCTTGTCATACAGAAATTTTAATTTTTATTGTATCAAATCTGTCCATATCTTCCCTTACGGCTTCTGGGTTTTGAGTCTTGCCTAAGAAGGTTAACCCCAAGATTAAAAGTGTTCTTTTGTACTTTTTACTAAGATTTTTGTATTTGAGTTTCCTAGTATTCATTTTCTCATTTATTTACTGATCATTTTCAAATAAGACAACGTGTTTCCCAGATGGAACATGCATTTGTCAGTATCGAAGTCCCTTTTGCTAGTTTAAGAATAAAGAGGTTTATTACAAGATGCAGATAATACATGGAATCATTGGGAGAAACAGACTTCATCGTGAGAATCCAAGAACTCCCCAAATTACCGTAAAGGCAGTTGCTAACTCTGACAGGATCAGGAAGCTGCCAGAAGAGGATCATGCTTTCCCCCTCTCCTCATGCGATTCAATTTTCAACCAAAGTCTTACATGACCTGATGAAACCTAAATCATATCTGGAACCATACCTACAAGTAAATCTGGGAAATGTAGTTTTTGGCTTTCCAGGAAGGGATTAAAGAAGCGAGTTAGGGCAATCCACAGTGTCTGTTAATGTGTTATCGACTAGTCCATCACTTTCCCATTATTATTATTATTATTTTTTTGTGGTACGCGGGCCTCTCACTGCTGTGGCCTCTCCCATTGCAGAGCACAGGCTCCGGACACGCAGGCTCAACGGCCATGGCTCACAGGCCCAGCCGCTCCGCGGCATGTGGGATCTTCCCAGACCGGGGCACAAACCCGTGTCCCCTGCATCGGCAGGCGGACTCTCAACCACTGCGCCACCAGGAAAGCCCTCCCATTATTTTGATGTATCATCGTTTTCATAAGTACAGCACAGATGAAAAAATATTTGAGGACAATCAGTCTTTGCCACACTCCACAGCTGTTTTCCTATTTCCCATCTGTTTCAGTTAATGTTGTACATGAGTTTATTTTTTTCAACTAAGGATGGGCAGGGTGTGGAGGGAGGATAAAGAATGTAGTAAACTGCCCCAGATCATCTTTCTATGCCCTGAAGCCGTTTCCACCCCATTGCCTGTTAGGCTGACTTCATCCTGAAATAATTCCTCAGCTTGATCTTCCAGTCCCTACCTGCTCATCATCTGCGTCTTTTCTGAAACCTGGATCATCCATTTAGTTCTTTATCTCAGTCACCAAAGTTTTAAATTCCCAACTATCTGGTCAAAATTTCTGTACTTGCGACATCTTCTCATGATTATTTGAAGGTATTAATTATACTTTGCAAATGTCATCTTCTGATAGTTGCCTACCTCTGTTTTCTCTACTGTTAGTTGTAGAGATGGTGCTTCTCTCATAGTTGTTTTTTCCTCAAATGTATGATATAATGTTTAGTTATCTGTTCAATTTTGTATTTTATTTTATTTATTTATTTTTATTGAAGTAGTGTTGATTTAACAATTTTGTATTTTAGAATCTCTATTCATTTTACCTTTTTATTCACTGTAGCCATCCTTTGCCAATTTGGGGTAAGGAACAGTACTCGAGAGGCCAGGATGTATTGGCAGCTCACCCTCCAGGTATGGGAGACTCGTGTTCTTCCTGGAAGTCTGTAGCTATCAGGACCACAGTTTAGACCCGGCTGCAGAGGAAAAAGGTGTTGACTAGCCTAGCTGCTCTAAATCTCTTTCCCCAGTTACTCTCTCTGACCAGTGCCTCAGTGCCCTCCTTCCATTTCTTGATCTGTTAGCTGAGTTTGCACACCCTTCCCCCAACTGCTCCATCCTTTGCCTTAGCCTCCTCCTCTGTATGATTTGAGCTGAACGTTCCTTCCATCTTCGTTCTCTGAGATATGATCCTCTCTGTATTTTGTCTTTTCTCAACATTTCTGGTTTGTTCATGGCAGTTTTTCTTGTTTTCCTGGGATATTTTTTTCTTTTAACAAGTATCTTGTGGGCTTCCCTGGTGGCACAGTGGTTAAGAATCCGCCTGCCAATGTAGGGGACGTGGGTTCGATCCCTGGTCCAGGAAGATCCCACATACTGCTAGAGCAACTAAGCCCACGCGCCACAACAACTGAAGCCCACACGCCTAGAGCCCGTGCTCCGCAACAAGAGTAGCCACCGCACTGAGAAGCCCGTGCACCACAACAAAGAGTAGCCCCCGCCCGCCTCAACTAGAGAAAGCCCACAGGCAGCAGCGAAGCCCCAACGCAGCCAAAAAAACCCCACCATTTTTTTCTTTACCTTTATGGGGAAATAATTTATATAAAATACATTTAATAAATTTAAAGTGTACAATTTAGTTTTGACAGTTGGAGACTCCTGTGAAATCTCCACTATAATCAAGACAAGATTTCTTTTCCATCATCCCCAAAAGATTTTTACTGCCCCTTGACAGCCCATTCCTCCCTTTACCCCTGGCTCCAAGCAATTACTGGTTTGCTTTTTGTCACTTTAGGTTAGTTTGAACTTTATATAGATGGAATCATATATTTGTCTCTGGCCCCTTTCACCCAGCATAATAATTTTGAGATTTATCCATGTTGAAGCCTATATGAGTAATTCTTTCCTTTTTTTTTTTTTTGCTGAGTCGTATTCCATTGCATAGATGGATATCGCACAATTTGTTTATCCATTCACCTGTTGGTGGGCATTTGGGTTCCTTCTGGTTGGGGCTATTGTGAAAAAAAAAAAAAGCCACTGTGGACATTCATATTCAAATCTTTGTGTGAACATGTACTTCTCTTGGGTAATAACTATGAATGGAATGGATGGGTTATATGGCAGATGTGTGTTTAACGTTTTAAGAAATGTATTGTGATAACTCACAACTCCTTTACATCTGGGCTCAGATAAGGATACTTAAGCCACTGATTTCTCTAGGTGTAAGGCAGGGAGATATCCGTATTGTCCTCAGCCTTAGCCCACGTACTTCCATATTTAATTGATTATCGATTCTGTTGGGTTCCTAAACTAATTCCAACATCCTTCTTTTTCATCTCTCAAGCCATACTAATATCATCTCAGGATTTCTTGGGTACCTATTTTGTACCCAGTATTGTGCTAGGCGCTAAACGGTCACACAGGACTTTGAGTTAAAGGGGCAACAAATTAGGGCCCCCTCCTGTTGCCTGGACACAGCTGGAGACACCACAATCATAGGCTATGCTACAGGCAAAATACGTGAGAACTCGTTGCATTCCACTTACTTGATTCACATGCTAGAGGAAATATCCCACCTTTGCGTGTGAGCTGTAGTTATTTCTTTTTTAAGCAGGTGTGGCTGTTAAATGAAGAGGAAGTGTTATGTGAAATCCCAAAAAGAGGGAGAAGGGGAGAGAAAACTTTCCTCTTTTAATACCAAATATGTATATCTTTTCTTTTGACCGGAGGTTCGCAACGTGTGGTATCCGAGTTAGTAGTACCTGTTTCCCCTGTGAAAATGTTAGGCATGCAAATGGCCGGGCCTCATCCTAGATCTACTTGAATCTGAGCTCTTGAGTGTGGGAACTGTGTTTCAACAAGCCCTCCATGTGCTTCAGATCCACACTCAAGTTTGAGAAGTACTGTGCTAAGATCATTCCAATTGTGCAGATGGTCATCTTTAGGCTTGGAGGAAGGTGCGTCCTGGGTAGCTTTGGGCAGTAAGGATAAGGTTGCCGCAGCGCCCCTCCACCACTCCCCGCCTCTCCTCTCCCAGCACCTGCAGCTCCACTTCAGCTCTTGGCCTCGGGTCCTTTCCGCTGGGAGCCGCAACCAAAACCCGGCAAGTGGATTTCAAGTTTGCTGACCCGGGTGCCGGCCGGGCATGCGTAGTGACGCGAGCGCAGCAGCTGGGCGGGCGCGGCCAGGTAGCCGCAGAACTGACCTGCGGGTGCCTGGGTCGGGAGCGGAAGCTGCGGACTGGAGGGCAGGTAACGCGGCGCGGCGGTGGGGTCCGAGAGGAAGCCTGAACCGACAGGCAGAAAAGAAAGCTTTACTTCCTCGCAGGCGCTCCGCGGCGGCTCCAGGAGAGTCTCTCCGGGTTTCCCTCGCTGGAGAGGTGGCTCCCGGAGCCCGCTGTGCAGTGCGGCGCCCGCCGACCTCAGGGCGCGCTCCTGCTCAGTCTGGGCAGCGTGTAGTGCGGGCAGGTGTTAACTCGTGTATTTATGCTATTTACCCAGTAAGCCTGAGAACTGCATTATGATTCTCTGCATGAAGTTAGGCATTGCGTTAACTTTTCTATTTTCCTCTCTTTTAAACTTTGAGTGGCCGCTGGTGAGGCTTTCTGATCCAGCCTGTTTCGCTGGACTTCTGTGACTGGTTTATTTGCTTTTGGTCTTTTGGTGCATAGGATCAGTAGGACTAGAGTGAAATCAGCATCCGTGGTTTCTGGTTTTGGTGCCTTTCCTGGAGCAGGGGGCCCCTGGATGCGGCATTTAAAAAAAAAAAAAAAAAGCTAACTTTCAGCGCGTTTCAGTGCCCAAAACTTTCTGCATTTCAGCTGCATTTTTAAGTAGAGACTTCGTAAAGTTGAAGATCCCCCCCCTTACTTTTCTACATTACTGTTATTTCAGGTATCGTTTGGTCTTAAAAGGAAGCGGTCTTTTATTTTATTTTTTAAAATTAATTTTTATTGGAGTATAGTTGATTTACAGTGTTGTGCTAGTTTCTGCTGGACAGCAAAGTGAATCAGCTCCACATGTACATATATCCATTCTTTTTTAGATTCTTTTACCACATAGGTCATTAAAGAGTACTGAGTAGAGTTCCCGGTGCTATACAGTAGGTTCTTATTAGTTATCTATTTTATATACAGTAGTGTGTATATGTCAGTCCCAATCTCCCAATTTATCTCTTCCCCCCTTACCACTTAGGAACCATAAGTTTGTTTTCTACATCTGTGACTCTATTTCTGTTTTGTAAATAAGTTCATTTGTACCAATTTTTTTAGATTCCGCATTTAAGTGATATCATATATTTGTCTTTCTCTGTCTGACTTCACTCAAAATGACAATCTCTAGATCCATCCATGTCGGGAAGCGGTCTTTTAGATGAGTAACAGAATTCTCACTTTTCTCCCCTTTATTTACCCTGTCATATTTAATAGTTCACAGAGATATTTTACCCTGCGGCTGCGGTATTGGAAACGCGTGTACGAGGTTAAAGTTATGCTGCACAAATTTCTTGGATAACCTGTAAGGCATAAACAAAATTTGGGGACCCCACACTGAACATTCTTTGTTAACTTTATGATGTGGGAGGCGTGTACATAGAATTAATAAGTTTAGGAAAAAAAAATTTCTAGTTCAGGAGGAGAAACCTATATGGAAAGGGAATACAGATATCTGCCTTTTCCTTCACCCCCCTCCTGCCCCCGCCCATGATGAATGTTTTAATGGCAGAAATAATATACAGTTGGTTTAGTTTTGGCCTGTGGAGACCTTCGAGGTCAGCCAGTTCAGCTGCTTCAGTTTACAAATGAGAAAACTGAAACCAAGGAGGTTAAATGACTTGCTGTGGCTGCTGGAGCCCCTCCTTGGCAAAGCTGGGCCCAGGCCCCAGGTTTTCTGATTTGCAGGGCTCTTTTTACCATCCCCGGCCAATACTCTCCTCAGAGTTTGGTTAGATTATTACACTTTCTTTTTCTCTTCTACCTCCTTATACTTTGTAATCTGGCTTAGCAGAAGATTAGCTATTCCTGCTACTAAGCTTGCTAGTACCTTGTAAACTCCTTTCAAAGAGTACCCTCTCATTCAAGCCCCACCTAACAATTGGCTGGTCTTGAAGACGCCCTCCTTCCTTGCCTCAGAATGCTTGTTTGCCTCCCTCCATGTTGAAGTCCTGCGTATGCTGCAAGGTGTAGCTCACGTGTGCCTCTTCCTAGAAGGCTTCCTTGATTACTGCAGCCAGAAAGTAGCTCTCCCCCTTCTGAACCCTCTAACGTTTATTACTGTTGCCTGTGCTAGTATCCCTCGTCTTCAGTATCCAGGATTGTTGAATTTTAGTACATAACCCAACTTCCTGACCACTGTGTGTAAGCTCTTGGAGCTTCAAGCCTATGACTTAGACAACCCACCCAGAACTAAGCACCAGTAATGTTCTTGGTACTGTTTGTGGGAGGGAGGAAGTGAAGTAGGGACGGTTTGGTAAAGGGATTTGATGTGGATGTTCTGTGAAATGAGGGAGGCTACCTTAGAGCTATAGCAAGACAGTGGCCAAGTCAAACCAGCCTGATGGGATGATTCTCATATCTTCGTGAGAGGTCATGATGGATCATTTAGGGCAGTTCTGGGGACAGGAGTCAAATCATAACAGGGGAGAGTTGCCTAAGGCCTGGACTTAAGCATGTGATTCTAAATGCAGAGTGGAGGGTACAGATGTGAGAAGTGTTGTAAAGGGGAAAGCATTTGTAAGAGACTAGATGCTGGGACTTCCCTGGCAATCCAGTGGTTAAGACTTTGAGCTTCCACTGCAGGGGGCACTGGTTCAATCCCTGGTCGAGGAACTAAGATCCCGCATGCCGCGTTGCCAGAAACTAGATGCAGAGAAGAAAAGATACTCTGAAAGTTGCTTTAGCTTCAGGTTTGGGGTGTTGGTAATGTTCTTTTTATTTTATAAATAACCTCCAACGGTGACATTCTCTCTTTCTGTTTCTTACAGTTGTTGATGTGGTTGTCTCATTTGCCATTCTAGATGATAAGTTCTTTGGGAGATGACCTTTAATCCCTCACAGTGCCAGGCACGTAGCTTTGCAGTATTAGATACTCAATAATTATTGCATTAATAAATAAACAAGTGTACTTTGACATGGGGAGGGTGGGAGTTTAGGATCTTAGAGCTATAAGGTAGCACTTTATCCAGACCATCCCTCATGATGTAGAGGTGGAGCTGAGATGTGCTTAGCTAAGCTAGTTAGTGGTTTAGCCAGAGCCTCTGCCCTAGTTTCATTGCTACTAGTCCTTAACTTTTCAAGGTTGATGACCCCAAGATTAATTTGAGTTGGAGATGTTCTGTGGATCAAAAGCCCTCAGAGACCTAATCTAAAGAGGGGAACTTGGTGGCCAATGGGAGGATGTCTGTGTCATTGGAAGAGATGACACACAAAGGATGACTGGCCAGTTCAAGGTTGAATGAGGGGCAAGGCTGCAGACCTGGGGATCTGGAGTCGAGGAGGAGTCTGGAAAGGGCATCGTGGCTTAGCTTGTCAGTGGCAGAAGATACAAACGGGTGGGCCCCCAAGTCCGTGGACTGAGAGTGTATTTGGGAGAGATGTTTTACACTACGGGGAGGTAGTGAGTGATGGCCGTGGTGTTTATGACCCAGGAACGTGAGGTAAGCTTGAGAGAGAGAGAATTGTGATCAGACTCTCCACCTGGAAAAACAAGACAGAAGGCAGGGCTTCCAAACCCCAAATCCTGGAGCAAGAAGTAGTTTGGTATATTTGTTTACTTGGAACAGATGTTGCAAATAGCCGTTTTGCAAATCAAAACACAACCTTTTCACTGAGCTGCACACAGCATTGAGGGAGCTGTTGGAGGGCACACATCCTTTCTGTTGACAATCACACTGTAGTTGATCACCATCTTCAACTGGCAGTGATGCCTCTTCTTATGAGTCAAGAAGAGAGAACACTTGGGAGGAGATACGGAGTTTGAGAGATGATTACTGGGGGGGGCAGGGAAGGGTTGGCTAAGTATAGAGGAATTACTTTTTTTTTTCATCTTGACGTTAGTCCAGGTTGATTGGACAGTGAAATGCAAGATCAAGCAGTATGTTGAAGTTAATGTCACATACAGTTAACACCCAGGTATTAAATTCCAGAGTAATGTATCATAACCCTGTGTAAAATGACTGTACTATGTAACTTTCTCCAAATAATAATAGTAATATTAGTAGCTAGTATTTTAAAATGTTTTCCACGGATCGGACACTGTACTAAACACTTTACAAGCAATATGTCGTTGAATCTCTACAGACCATCCGATGAAGTTGGTGCAAATGTTATTCCCATTTTACAGCCTGGATAACTGAGACTTAGGTAAAAATCACATTTCTGAGGTCACATCATGGACAAGTGGCTGAACTGACCTTGGATCCCAGACCCACCTGACTTCAGGCACTGAGAGCTAAAGTAACTTAATCAAATAGCTTAACAAAATGCAAAATGGATAAATGTGGTAACCCTAACAGATGCTTAGAATGGCTACAGATTTTATCTGGTGACAATCCCAACATTCTTTGAGCCAGACTTTCATAAGAGAAACAAAACAACCGTGATGAATCTTTCTGGGTTTTGTTTTTAAAATTATTCCACTCAGTCTTTATCTCCTTTTCACCCTTGAAGCCTTCCTGGAGGCAGAGACAGCAGCTCTTTCTCTGGGTGCACCGTAAAGCTCTTTTGGGGTGATGGAGGTGAGTTGGTAGGGATCCAGGAGATGCCTCTGGAGTTGGGGGGTGAGACACTCACCTTGTGTATAAGCCTAAGGACTCTAGGGTGAACAGTTCATAAGGATTTTTTCACCTGGGGTGGCAGGATCCATCGTTGGGAGCTCCTGGAAGATCTGTGGGTCCTGACCCTAACCCTGATCTCAGATCTTTGAACTGTGGTCAGAACCCCCAGGCTGAATCCAAACCTGGACACTTCCGCTGGGATCCTTCAGTTCAGGGAGTTCTGACGTCAGTGTGGACACGTTGCAGTTGGAGGTGGGTGTCGATACCTCAGGGAAGGCCCCGGGGTCAGAGACAAGTGATTTACGGTCAGGGCTGGCAGGCGTCAGCCTTGACCAGCTGACTTGGCTGTGAGAAAATGTCCCGTACTCCCTGCTTGGTGTGCCACATTACTCTCTCATGGGAGTCTCAGAATAGAATCCAGCTGAAGATGTTCCTCTCCTCCCTGTGCTGCCTGAGCCCCTCTGTCCGTTTCCTGCTTCTGCCTCTGTGCTGGTTCTGTGCATTCTCAGGGCCTGTCTCTGGACGCGAAAGGAAAGGCCGCCGCCTGCTTCAGGCCCTTACCCATTACGTGTTTCAACATCCAAAAATCCAAATCAACCTTTTGATGAAAATCAGGGAGAAAGAGGCCTTTGTGATGCCTGCCGGTTTATTGGTTATAAAATGGTTATACAGTTTTGATTGCTGGAACTGTTGCTGACATATAAAATCACATGAGATGTGAGGCTGTGTTAACTTTGATCGTCTTATTTCTTTTCAGTACTACCATGTCTGAAAGTGCCTACTTACTTTTTCTGGTGAGAAACATGTAGCGTGGCTTCTGTGAAAATGAGTTGCTTTTTAGTAATACTGTGGGCACAGAAAGGGCGAGAGGGGACTGATTAGGAGAGTTTTTCTCATATTTAAAAACACTTGTTTCATCAGAAAGTATTTTCTCTTCTGAGAGTTATGTGTTATTTGTTCATAAAGTCCAGTTGTGAAGGAGACTTTAAACTTTATAAGAAACTAGATTTTTCTTTTTGAGCAATTCAGAGCTATAAAACTACAAGAATATTTGGGTTACAACTCACTGCACAGAGACATGCCTTCTTCAGAAAACACAAGCCAACCACAAAGAAAACACGAGAAACTCTTTTTCTGATAGTAAGGTGAATGGATATCTTAGAAAGGTGGAAGCAAAAGGTTTTGGGGAATGGTTGACAGGAGAAACTCAGTATTAGAGGAAACCAGAATTACTTCATTATTGAGAAACTCAATAAATTGTTCAAAGATCCAGTCCCAGGAAATAACATTTAAAAGAAAAATGATGAAAGCCCCTTCAATTTGTTAGAGAACCAAAAAACAAGAGATTTTAGCAGTACTGTCAAAATAGAATTTGGATTGAATTTGAGTTTAAAACATTGGTAATGGTAAATGTATGTAGAAGGATTTCATGTAAATCCATGTAAATCATGTATGTAGAAGGATTGCCCCCTACAATGAATTCCCACATGGGGCCTCTGCATTCCATGAATAAAAGAGTAAACCTATCTCTCTGGATCACAATTGTAAAACCCAAAGTGATGCATGACAGTCTTTGACCTAAAACTGATGTTGATCAAGGAAATTTGAATGCCTTAGACAGAAAGTACTGGCTGCACTCACACTTTGTTCCCATAGCTGTTGCTCAGAATCTAGATTAAATTGTTAAAATGAAAGAAAAACGGGTTCAGAACTGACTCGTTTACAGTGAATGATCAAAAGGCACAAGTAGACTTTTTGTCTCATTTCACTTTGTCATCTTAAACGCCACCTTTTATGGCTATATTGGGTTTTTTTTCTTTTTTTTGTCCTTGATGATATATACTGTGTACTGTTTATAGGTAAAAATCAATGCAAACTAGAATTCTGAGGTTTGATAAATGTCTCTGCTTAGGGTTTTAATGCTGTTCATCAATAATTTGGTGGAATGATAATATCAAATTAGTACATAATTGAACCTTCAGCTCAATAGCAAGTTAGTATTTATAACCATTAGGAACAAATCAAAAGTTCTCAAAGACTCCGTAATTCTTTCACTTGAAAGCTCTCTCAGCGTTTTGTCCTGGTCAAGTCTCCGTTTTCCTTCCTCTCCCCTCAGAGGGTCATTGGGACACTCTTTTGGTCCAAGGGGTATTGCCAAGAGTGGCCCAGTTATTTCAGAGTTGAGGTGTTATTAGGTCAATGAGGTGCCAGGCGTGAAACACAGCTCACAAAAACCGAATGATGTTTTTCAGCAGAAGTTCTCATGCCAAGTGAATTAATTTTGGGAAAACAGCACTAGCAGCAATTGGCCTGATCCCTCTTCCTATCCTCAAACAGCCCAAGTTAAACCCAAGATCAGCATCCGTGGCAAAAAGGTAATCTGAGAATCTCTGAATGTTTATTGCTCAATCAAAATGAGCCCCGTAGGGTAATTAAAGTTTAGATATCTGAAATCAGTTGGCCTATGATCAGGGCCGTGGATGAGAAGTCAAAGTCTGTGATTCTGTTTCTGACCCCATGAGAAGAGAGGCCTTCTCTTCAGCTGGAGATTTGATGATTAAACAAGTTAGTAAATGTGAAAGCAATTAGTAACCTATAAGGTGAGAAGGTAAGGTATTTATTGATATAATAATTTTCCAGCTTCGCTGCCTTTCATTGATAAGTGGCCAAGACTTTGAGAATGAATGACTTGCCTGCCTGAGGTTACCTGGCTTGGAAATGGCAGAGATGGAATTCACATCTGTGTCTTTTCATTTCAACATTTGACAGACTGTTAGGGCTCAGCATTGGGACTATAGTGATGGCCAAGACAGGTATAGGGTCCCTGTCCTCATGGAGCGTCAGTCTACCCCAAATACAGTGCTCTTTCAGTCAATCCATATTTCCTTCTTTTACTGACCAGAGGGAATAATTTCTCTATGAAATTGACATCTGGCTTTTATAAAATCTTAAATGTGTTTATGGCTAAGCCTCGACTATGGAGCTCTTTAAGTGATGTCTCTGGTCCCAAAGGTGCCTTCAACAACTGCCCCCTAAACTTCAGATCTCACTTGACAGGGTATTTATTCATCTCCATTGTGGAGAGAGAGGAGTTGGATGCCTCTCAGCATCCTTCTCGTGGTCAATCAGGGGCTTGTTGCAGAAGAATACTTTTCCCTCTTCCTCTGCAAAATCAAAGGGATTGGATTGCCGAAAGGGAGCTGGGCTGCGACAGCACTATAAGTGAGGCACGGTCCATGTACTCACAGGTACTCAGTCAGTTGGGGGAGGCAGACACAGAGACAGCCTGGGACACAGGTGAGTACCAGGAGGAAGGGCAGAATGAGGCTTTGGGGGAGCCCGAATGGAGAGCAGTTCATTCTGTTCAGTGGGTTGAAGAAGATGTCAAGACTTCTGAGCTGAGCCTTGAAAGAAAAGCACAAGTTCAATCTACAGAGAATACCTAGAGGAAAAAGCGTTCCTTGGAGAAGGGACAGCATGAGCAAAAGCACGGAGACAGGATGGAGCTGACCTGTTCAGGAAAATGCAGGTACTTTAATGTGTTCTAACAGGTGATCGGGCCTAAGAATGAGTTGGAGAGCTTGTTAACAAACAGGTTGGTGGGTCCCAACTCCAAGTTTCTCATTCTTTAGGTCTGGGGTGGGGCTGGAGAATTTTTTTTCTTTTGCGTTAGGTCTATATTTTAGTTTTTTTTTTTTTGAGCAGGGAAAGTTTAATATAAAGAATTATTAACTATAATGGGGACTGGAGTAATGAGAGATTGGGTAATAAGTAGCAGAGAGAATATAGTAATATAGGCTGCTTCCTATGTCTGCTATTCCTATATTTCTTTTTTTTTAATTAATTAATTAATTTTATATTTATTTTTGGCTGTGTTGGGTCTTAGTTTCTGTGTGAGGGCTTTCTCCAGTTGTGGCAAGCGAAGGCCACTCTTCATCGCGGTGCGCGGGCCTCTCACTGTCGCGGCCTCTCCCATTGCGGAGCACAGGCTCCAGACGCGCAGGCTCAGTAGTTGTGGCTCACGGGCCTAGTTGCTCCACGGCATGTGGGATCTTCCCAGACCAGGGCACAAATCCATATCCCTTGCATTGGCAGGCGACTCTCAACCACTGCGCCACCAGGGAAGCCCTTCCTATATTCTTTTTTTTAAATTTTTTATTGGAGGATAGTTGCTTTACGTGTTATGTTAGTTTCTGCTGTACAGCAAAGTGAATCAGTTATACATATACGTATATCCCCTCCTTTTTAGATTTCCTTCTCATTTAGGTCACCGCAGAGCACTGAGTAGAGTTCCCGGTGCTATACAGTAGGTTCTCATTAGTTATCTATTTTATACATAGTGGTGTATATATGTCAATCCCAATCTCCCAATTCATCCCACCACCACCTCTGGTCCCCCCTTGGTATTCATACTTTTGTTCTCTACATCTATGTCTCTATTTCTGTTTTGCAAATAAGTTCATCTGGGCTGGAGAGTTTCATTTCAACAAGTTCCCAGGTGATGCTGAGGCTGATGATCTGGGAATCACACTTTGAGAGCCACTGGAGGAGAGTATAGTAATGTAGGTTAGATAGGAGAGCTAGAAACAAAGTGGTTTTCTTTTGAAACGGTACTAACTTCATAAAACTGTTGTTACAGGGTTTTTTAATTGTTATTTTCTTTTTAAATTAGTTTCATTTACCAAGTGGTTGCTGCCTTGTGCCCTTTGCTGCCCTCTGGAAGTTCCTTACCCGCTCCACCCTGACCCCAACCCCCCAGTTCTCCCAAGAAACCAGCCCTTTTCTTGTATTCCATATTTTTGAAATAACTGCGGTTCAGCCAGTATGACATTCCACCTATGGAGAGCTGAACAGCTGACATCAGCCAGAAGATGTTAGGAGTTGACCCAAACCAAGCGTGAATGACTAATAAACTCAAGCAGTATGTATTTGGATTTAATTTTGTTAATCTGGATGTAATGTTAAACTTCATTTTATAAGTATTTTTGGAATAGCTTGCAAGATCTGAGGTCAGAGGTAGGATGTACACAATTGCAGGAAGTTCCTTCCTTGCCCCTCAGAAAACGTGCAGTCTCGTAGGAAGGTTAAGATATATGAATTCCTGGCTCCAGTACAGGGCAGCTGGTGCTAAGTGCTATAGGAAAGATAGGAACCAACCGTGGTAGGTCTGAGAAGGAGGAAGTTTCACTTTCCATTGGAATAATTAGGGCAGGCAGGGCAGAGTTGATGGGGTGATCATTTATGCTGTCTTCTGATGTTTTACCCATCTCTGTGAGCCAGCTGGTAAGAGGGCTTCCTTTTGTCTACATAAAGAAAATAGTGGAGGAGGAAGCATATGAAGTAGGCAGTAAAGGATGGGCAGGTGCTCACCAGGTAGAGTGGGCAGCGGGGGGAGTTATGGGGAGAGGTGTTCCAGACAAAGGAGCAACTGAACCTTCAAACAAGAGGTGCAGCAGGGAAACGCGGGTTCAGCCAGTGCTGAGTTCTCCAGTTCATTACGGAAAGTACAGGGAGATAAGACTGGAAAAGCATTTTGGGAAGATGGTGGAACCTCCTGAGTATGAGGTTGCGGGATTTGGACTTTATTCTTTAGGCAGTGTGAGTCAGGTTTATCTCGGCTTACTTTCACTTCCGGTTTACTCCTGACTCCCAACACATCGGAAGAGGAGGAACCCCATTTCTTGCTGTGTATTGACCTGTGGTTCATATTCTTTTGGAAAAACACCTAAAAATGCTTTTTTTCTGGCTCTGGTTTTAATTCTTTTTTTTTTCTTTTTGCCGTGCCGCTTGGCTTGCAGGATCTTAATTACCCGACCAGGGATTGAACCCGCGCCCTCAGCAGTGAAAGCACAGAGTCCTAACCACTGGACCGCCAGGGAAGTCCCTGATTTTAATATGTGTATTTCAGTCATCTTACAGACTTGCAAAAATTAATCCATCATATTAAAGGCTTCTGTGTCTTTCAAAAATATGTAAAATATAAAAGGACAGCCAATTTCAATTTCTGAGAGACAGATTATAAAAAACGAGATAAAAATAAATCACCAAGTCAAGTGATTATAGTGCTTGTTCAGGGTTGTTCTGGGAAGAGAAGGGAATTCAAAAGTGAAGGCTAAGGCTGTAAGCATGGTGTTCTACAGATACTTTCAAGCTGACTTCAAGTGCTGAAGGATTACAGAGGTAAAAGTGAAAGGCGACGTGGTGTCTCTTTGGGATGCTTTAGCTATACATTGGCAGATTCTACTGGTTGAGTACTGGTTTAGAAAAGCTTGTCTCTGGGGAATAGAAGGTACTAAGGCCTTCTGTTCATCTTTTTGGGGTGACGTCCACAGATGGTAAAGACATTTGTGTCTCAGTGGAGATTTTGAGAATCTTCCGTGTGTGGCTCCTAAAAAGAATCCTGTGCTTAAAACTACAGTGTGGTGGGAAAAGCAAAAAAGGTGGATTCGTAAGTAGAAGTTGCCACCCTGCGTTGTCCCTTGCTAGCTGATTGATAGAAGAGGTGGCTTCTATCAATAGAAGAGGTGAGTGAGTGGGACAGAGCTGAGTGACTCGACTCATCCATAGCTGAGAGGTTCAGTGGGTAGGAGAATCTCCAAGTCATTCAGCCTGTCTGAACCTTGGTTTTTGTTGTTGTTGGCGTTTTGTTTTTCTTTTTTGTTGTGGATTAAATAAGATAAAATAGGAATGATACAATATGCATGTTAGATCAAAATCTTCCAATACGAAGATTTATTTTGTTATACGTTCTGTGGCCACACTTGTGGCCATGCAGAGTGTGAGTTTCTTGAGGGCAGGATTGTGTCTTTTTTCACTTTGTATCCTCATTGCCTGAATGCAAGGAGGCACTTGATAAATTGTTGAATGAATGGAACATGAAAAGGAATGAATGAATGGATGAATCTATACCCACCCCCACCCCACTCACATAAATATTTTCTAGCTTCTACTTGCCTGTAGAGACTTAAGATCCATGGTGCCTTAGTTTCAGACTGCTAACTCCAGGCCTGTGTTTTATTGACAGTAAATCTTGAGAGAGACTCCAGCCTTACCCAGGAGACAGCTGCATAGCTTGAATTCAAAGTATAAGAATCTTTGTAGATTCATATGTGTTCTAGACTAATTCCAGAAATGAATTAAATAATAATATGTAATAGGAATGTCTCACATGTAGATAACGCTTATACGTAAAACAGATTCACCTCTGAAAGAAACTGACATATATAAATTGAGGTTATATTCCTCTTGAAGTATTTCTTATTGTTTTAAGAGAAATCAGATTAGAGGTGAGTAGGACAGTAGTTTATAGAGATGCTCAAAGAAATGTATATTAATACACTAATCTACTAGAGGCTTGGATACCTGTTTTACCTGCAGTTAAATGAAACAAGAACTAAAAGTAACTTTCTTCTACCTTAGGTTTTAGAGTTTCTCTAACGTTAACAGTAATTCAGTTCTAGATTAATGAAGTTAGACTTGATTAATATGGGAAGAATTTTGTCTCTTTCATTGTGAACAAAGTAGTTTGGTTTTTAAAATTATATTTCCTGTTAATATACATCTGGAATGTGTAGGATAAAAAAGATTAAACTTTCTAAATTTTCACTGAGTTATATCCTACCTATGTGATATATATTGTGCTGTGGGAGACTAAAGTTTAATTGACGTATTTCTGCAAGATGAGTATTACATTTCTCATAGGACCAGGACAATGAATAATGGAAGAACTGAAAGCATTGTAATTTTCTAGTAATTCAGAGGAAATGATTGCATTCAGAGGTAGCATTCTAAAAGAGTACACAATGATACGCATTTTTTGTAAGTTAATTTATTGTTAAATATCAGTGGGAATATTTTTTGCATCCTCTTTCACATCTCAGGCACACTTTAGGGAGGCCTTATATTTATATAGTTTGCTCATTTAATCTGAAAAGCCTCATTCAAACCGTCTGTGTGCACAGGTTCTTTTCATTATGTTATGCCCTTAGGCATTACACTAAGGGTATTACAAAATCAAACAGAACACTTCTCAGGGAAATGAAAGGTTTCGTATCAACCAGACAGTGTCAAAATATTTGCCTTGAATAGGATTGAATTGTTCCATCAGTATTCTTGGTGTACATGATGTTGTTTTTTAAGCTAACAACTTTATTTATTAAGATATAATTCACATACCATACAATCCACTCATTTAAAGTATAAGTCAGTTTTAGGGCATTTTCATCACCCTATATCCACTAGCGCTCCTCATTTCCTCATTTTTCTAAAAATATGGTGGACAGTACTTTGTTTGGAAATGTTTGCTCCTGTAATTCAAATCCTGTTAGTCATCCTGTACCTCTCCCCAGGGAATGACAAATCTACGTTCTGTCTCTATAGGTTTGCATATTCTTTTTTTTTTCTTTTTTGTGGTACGCGGGCCTCTCACTGTCGTGGCCTCTCCCGTTGCGGAGCACAGGCTCCGGATGCTCAGGCTCAGCGGCCGTGGCTCACGGGCCCAGCCGCTCTGCGGCATGTGGGATCTTCCCGGACTGGGGCACGAACCCGTGTCCCCTGCATCGCAGGCGGACTCTCAACCACTGCGCCACCAGGGAAGCCCGATTTGCATATTCTTGACATTTTGTATATATGGGATCAGACACTGTGTGGCCTTTTGTGTCTGGCTTATTTCACTTAGCATAATGTTTTCAAGGCTCATCCATGTTGTAGCACCAATACTTCACATTTTTGTGGCTGAATAATAGTCCATTGTGTGGATCTACCACATTTTGTTTATTCATTCATCAGTTGATGGACATTTGTTTCCACTTTTTGGCTACTATGAATAATTCTGCTATGAACATTTGTAAACAAGTTTTGGGGGGCCATACGTTTTCATTTCTCTTGGGTGTATACCTAGCAGTGGAATTGCTGGGTGGGTCATATGGTAACTCAACATTTAACACTTTGAGGAACTGCCAGACTGTTTTCCAAAGTGACTGCACCATTTTACCTTCCTACCAGCAATGTATGAAAGTTCCAGTTTCTCCACATCCTCACCAGCACTTGTTATTATCTGTCTTTTTGACTATGACCATCTTGCTGTGAAGTGGTGTCTCATTGTGCCGACTTTTTTTTTAAATTAGTAAACTTCATTTTTTGTTAGAGCAAGTCTAGCTTTACGGAGAAAATAAGCAGATAGTACAGAGATTTTCCATGTGCCTCCACACTGATACACAGCTTACCCTATCATTAACATTTTACACCAGTATGGTACATTTGTTATAATTAATGAACCAATATTGTTACATTATTGTTAACTATAGTCTATGGTTTATTCATATGTCCTTAGTTTTTGCCTAAAGTCCTTTTTCTGTTCCAGGATCCCATCTAGGAATCCTCATGGATTCCTGATGGATCCACATTGTATTTAATTGACATTTAGCTCCTTAGGCTCCTCTTGGCTGTGACAGTTTCTCAGACTTTCCTTGTTTTTCGTTGACCTTGAGGATTTTGAGGAAGAGTAGTCAGGTACATTGTTGGATGCCCCTCTGTTGGAATTTGTCGAATTTTTCATTCTTTTTTATGATTAGGCTGCATTGACATTGATTTTTAGCATAAAAAAATGACAGCAATTTACTTGGAGCATAAAAAAATACATAATCAGAATTGGAAATCAGCAAAAGTATGGTAAATAGGAAATTCTTAGGAATTTAAAAGGTTCATTTGCCTCTGGAAAATGAGCAGAAATTTAACTCAAGATATATTTTCCTAGCAAGGGCTTGATCACATTGGAAGAGGATCAGATTAAGTAAGAGAATTAATTTTTGTGACTGTCATTAGACAGCATCTAATCTAAGGATAAAGCTGAAGGTATATTTTTCACTGCTTTAAATGTACCTGAGAATGTTGTTTTGCTTGTAATAAAACATAAAGGGAATAGAAATTCCAGTTGACTTTAAGAAGAATTCCACGGTTCAGAGGCAGCAAGGGTCCAACGTGCAGTGAGTATTTCAATCTACATCAGTTCCATTAATCCTTACAGATGCCTTGTGGAGGGGTCAGGAAACTGAGGCTCTGACAGGCTGTGTCTTTGTCTTTTGGCCTGACTCACACAGCTGTCAGTTGTTGAGCTGAGATTTGGACCCAGGGCTGTGGAAGTTTATACCCTGCTGTTTGCCAGGCCAGGCTCCAGAGTTTCCAGTGGTTTTAAATCAGGAATGTATCAAAGAACACAGGATTGAGTCCTTATCTTTCTGGATGTTTTTATTGCCTGCTGGAGGAGATAGCATCTCTCTGTGTCCAAAGCCCCACTGAAATGAGTCTGTCCAATGAACAGCATACTTGTCCCTGCTGACAAAAGAGAACTGGGCCAGCTCTGCCCAGGGCCCTCCACCATCTTGTCCATGGTGCAGTAACCCCACTGCCAAATGTGTCTCCTGAAAATGAAGTCTGAGAGTCATAAAGCAAGACAAGAGCCATGCGGGAGAACAACAGATTCAGCTAAGGTTTGTCAGTGGTTACATCATTTGGTGAACATAGCTCAAGGTACATAGCTCAGTATATATCTCAGTAAGTTCTTAAGTTTTATTGATAAGTGAGTGGCATAGAGGATTTGGCTTTAAATACTTATCTTGGAATAGGAGTGGGTGTGGTAATAATCTATGAATGAACTTGAAATGAAATAATAAAGTTGCACAGATACCTGTCTGAGGAAGGTTTGGAAAATTTCCTTAATTCATCCTTGTAAATGTCTCAAATTGGTTGATCACAGGATACAAGGCTTCTTTCTGCTCAGACTTTCTGTATGAGTCAAGACAGAGTGGACTATATTACAGTAACAAATCAACCCTGATATTTCCATTGGTTTCTTATTCACATAAATGTCAGTGAGCATTGGCTCTATTCCAGGGTAGCTGTTCTGCATACAGTGACTCAGAGTCAGGCTGCTGGGATTTTTGTGATTTTGCTGTTTTAACATGGGACTTCCAGATTGTCGCAGCAGAGAAAGGGGAGCTAGAGGATCACGTGGCTCTGAAATGCTTTGGAAGAGGGACACAAGTCACGTCTACTCACAGCCCATTGGCTGGAACTAACCACATGACCTGCTGGAAGTGAGGGGCAGCACATGGCTATTCAGTGAACAATACGTGTCTTTGCTTCACCACTTTAGAGTAAGAGAACAGGTTAGTTTGGGGTGGGGGTGGGGAAGAAGCCTCCAATAAAGAGAGAGAAGTCTACTAAGATAGTGATAATTACCTGATAGTAATTTACGTATGGCTGATTCAGCGACTTGATACCATTTGTGGATATCAAGGCTACATCTTCCAAGGGGATAACAAAGTGTACTTCTTTCATATCATAATTCTTCAGGTGATGGCGCTGGTGATCGAAGCTTGTATTTACTGAGGTGTCCTAAGTGTTTTACATGAATTAAGTTAATTCAGATTGAGGACTGTGATTTCATCTCCATGGTAAATCCTCTCCAGTTTTATCAGCTTGCCTTGTTGGAAATGGTGCCTAGATTAGACCCATCACCATGCTAACAGTTCTCCTCTAGAAACCAGATTGTCACTGTACTGTCTTAAAAACAGCCTCCTTAGGTTGAAGGTGGCACTCTGGATGTTGTCTAACTAGCGTGGGTTACAGTGAGACCCAGTGTTTACTGTGACTTGGATTCATACTTGTACATGTGCAACTTAAGACTCTGCAAACCTCTTTAGCAGCTGTATCTAGAAATAAGGCTTGTGGTGAACTAAGACTTAAGACCATAGGATTTTTGTTTTTTTGGATATATAAATGTTTTTCTTCCAAAGTAATCCTCTTTGATTGTGTTTTTGTGATGCCATTTTTTTTTTCTTAACAACATACTGCCGGTAAATGCAGAACTCCTCTGTAGTTTGTCCTTATGATCTGCCCTTTCCCCATCCTCCATTGTGGCCTAAAATTCTACCATTAGAATTACAGGATATCAAGGACAGTAGCTGGGCCGCACAGACCGGAGCAGTCCTCTCTTGTTCTGTGTCTGAAAAAGGCTCTCTGTTGTTTGAGAACAACTCTCTTTACCACACCGAAGGAGCCCCCCCTCAGGTTCTTTATGTTGATGCCATATTCATTCATCAAATATTTACTGAACACAGTTTGGGCCAGGCACTGAGCTAGGCCCTACAGTCTCCGCCCTCATAGAAACAACAGTCTAGACCAAAGGTTGGCAAACTTTGTCTGTAAAGGACCAGATGATAAGTATTTTAGGCATTATGGGTCATATGGTCTCTGTCTCAACTACCGAACTCCGCTCTTGTAGCACAAAAGTAGCTGTAGACAATATGTAAGTGAATGAGCTTGGATGTGTTCCAATGAACTTTATTTGTGGGCACTAACATTTTGATTCCTTAATGTCACATGTCACAAACTATTATTCTTTTGTTTTTTTAAAAAACTGTTTAAAAATGTAAAAGCCATTCTTAGTTCATAGGTAGTATGCAAGCAGGCAGCGGGCCAGATTTAGCCTGAGGGCTGAGTTTGCTCATCCCTGGTGTAGAATCAGCTCTGTACGGTGTTTTTTTGTTTGTTTGTTTTTGTTTTTTTTAAAACAGAATCTCTAAAAAAGAATCCATATAAGTGGTTTGAGTTTAGTTGTAAAGCTCTGTATATTTTTCTTCTCACAAGTAGATAGTGAACTGCCTTAATGATTACTTAAATTATTCAAGTTCAGTGTTTAAAGATAATTAACTTCATCCAGGCCTTTATTTAATAAATATGCCTCCTATCAGTTATTGGGGAATGTCGTTTCTGCAGACTGAGATGATTTTTCCATCCCTTCCTCCCTTTCCTCCAAATATATTATGTGTATACCTTCATGTACACATATATGTACGTGTACACATAATATACAAGTGTGTACACAACTGTATTACTTTTGAGGACCACTAATGCTATGAAGATCATGAATCACCAATATTTAAAATAATAGCTAACATCTATTGGGTACTTACTATATGTCAGACCCTTTTCTAAGCCCTTTGCTGTTTATTTTAATTAATCCTTCCCCAAGCTCTATGAAGTTGGAATTATCATCATCATCATCTTCATTTTTTGACTGTGTAGACCAAGACTCAGAATGACGCACCCGAGGTGATATAGTTAATAGGAAGCAGAGTCTATATTCATTCTCAAGAATTCTGACTCCAGAGTCAGGGATTCTAATGATAAATTATGCCTTCCTTGGTACTGAAATACATGCGTGAAAGTAAACTGTGTTTTTAAACTACAATGGAAGAAAATAGAAGTGGTGAATAAAGATTAAAAAATTATTTTTTCTAAGAAGCAAGAATGTGATTGCAAAAGGAAACATTTAGGAAGCAAGTGTTCTAGTAGTTCTCACTGATTTAATTTTAACTTGTTTCTGTCCATGAATGAAGGTAATCAACTTAAGACTCTAACTTCAGGATAAGCAGTGTGCTGAGAACTTCCTCTTTCCTGAACTGAATTATCAGGGCAGGGCTGGATTTACAGTAGAATGGTGCATCATGTCCAGCTCAAAACTCATAGTACAGATACTTTATATTTGTATATAGCACTTATAAAATACTCTCTTGCTTGTGACACACTAGGTGGAAGCACTTTGTAACCTGCAAATTGTATTCCATAGGGATCATTGTTAGTCGTTCCAGTGGACTATTCCACTATAGATATAGCCTTAGCCCTACTTTCATTGCTCCTTAAGTTGGATCAGTAGAAAAGGTTAGATCTCAAGGGAACATAAACTGTGAAAGATTCTTAGTGGACCATTTAACATTTCCCTCATTTACTTGTGGACCCGTTTTATGTTGAACCAGGAGGAAAAGGACTACAAAATCCATTCTTGTCCTGGGAAGTTTCTGAGAAGTAAGGCCTGACACATTTTATTTTCCCATTCAGATGCTGGCTGTAGAGGGAGAGAAGTGAGAAAGAGAAGGAAGAATTCTGAAAATCAAATTTTTACCTTGACACTGACTCACTCATCTAATCTTTTTTTAAAAAATTTATTTAATTAATTAACTTATTTTTGGTTGCATTGGGTCTTCGTTGTGGTGCGCGGGCTTCTCATTGCGTTGGCTTCTCTTGTTGCGGAGCACGGGCTCTAGAGCGCAGGCTCAGTAGTTGTGACACGTGAGCTCGGTAGCTGTGGCTCGCGGGCTCTAGAGCACAGGCTCAGTAGTTGTGGCGCATGGGTTTAGTTGCTCTATGGCATGTGGGATCTTCCCAGACCAGGGCTCGAACCCATGTCCACTGCATTGGCAGGCGGATTCTTAACCACTGCACTACCAGGGAAGCTCCACTCATCTAATCTTATGGGCAAAGACCAGGAATTCAAAAGGTATGCAAACTTGTGCCACTCTGGGGCGAGTCTCTGGCTGTGGCACTGCAGTCATTTGGTGGTAGCACAGCAGTACTTTCAACCAGTTCATTGTGCGTGCAAATAACAGCTGATTTGAGACAAGAAAAGATCTTTGTATGCTTTTATGGCACAGTGATCATATCCTAATTAGATAATAATTCTCCTCTAAGTTTTTCTGTGGTCTAGCTTATTGCTAAATAAAAAGGGACATCAGGTGACAGGGTCTTTCTGAAAACAGTAAACTTTTATTTGCTTTATATAATTTATAATTAAATGGGCCATAAAGTTCTACATCTGGCGACTTCGGATTATGGAATTTTTGTCCTGTAACAACTCAGGTTATGGCTACTTTTGCTTTCAGTGAGTCCTCATCTTTTAAGGAGCTCGAGATGTTGCGAAAGGGATTGCCTTTTTATTTTGACTCCCTTTCCCCTCTTTCCCCTCACCCTCCACGAGTCTGGGCCACTTTGGGGTAAGCCCTTGCCCATTTGTTCATGATTCCTACAATTACGGCTTCATGACTGAGAATGGAAGCAGCCAACAGCTGAAGAGGAAAAAAAATACATATGTTTCTTTTTCTCATGATCACAGTACTTTAATTTGAATTTAAGGTTACCTGATGAAATCAGCAGTGGCAGGTAGTAGAGCTTGTGCTTAACCACTGTTGGTTCATTTTTGTTCTGTGGAAGAAAGGCTGTGGGAGAATGGGGATGGCAGGGGATTGTAAGGATTGTGGTGAACTTGAACGTTTACCCTTTATCTAAAGGGCATGACTGTCACTGGCCTAGTCCAGTGTTACCATGTGGAAATGTGGGCTCAGTGTTGCCAGACATTCTGATCTGAAAAGAGAAAATAGGAATCTGGATTTTATGTTAACCTCCTCATTTTTATATATTTTCTCCAAAAGTTAATGAACACTCAGTGGGCCACAGAGGACACATGTCCAGGCAGGATTTGGCCCATGGTACCACTTTGTCCCTTTGGCAGCCGGAAGCTCTTGTAACTGCTTTTTCACTAAACTGAGATGGGTGCCCGGGAGTATGGAGGCCACAGAATGCAAGACCTGGCTTGGATTTCACCCTCTTCTTTCTTTTTTGTTTGGCTGATGAGGTGTGTTGTAAATTTTCTGCTCTTCTTAAGGAAAACCTTGTGCTATCCAGATTTTTCTCCTGGAGAAGGAGGACCTGGGGTTGTTGAGCCCAGCTGGGGGTCTCCAGGAGCTGAGTGGGGCTGAGCAGAGGTGAGACAAGACTGGCTGCCCTGCAGGGTTTGAAACCAGGGTGCCATCTGAGAACTGAGACTCAAACGCATCTCTGCAGGATCTGGGTAGGTGAGCAGAGCATGGCATAGAAGTAGAGCTGCCAGGCCCAAGGATGGAAAGCGGGGCTTGAAAGGGTGGTGAGAGGTTCCCAGGGTGCTAAAGAATAGCCCAAGGGCTTGACTTAGCTGCGGGTGAGGAGGGAGTTGTTGAGGCAGCCAACCCGGTCTGGACGGTTGTTGATGATTGACCCAGAGAAGTAATCTAGGCTGAATTTCCTGAAGGCCCTGTATCTTCTTGTCTCCATGTACACCACTTTGGCGATAACTACATGTTCTTCAAGAGCAGGAACATTAGTCCTTTATTTATTATATGCACAGTTGATGTGTTATGGCTTCAGCATTACGGCTTAGACAAGACAGGGTTGCTCCGCTTCCAGATTGAGGCCACAGCCTTTGGAATTTCTAGTCATATTCCCGTCATTTCCATGATTGTTATGCTGGATGCTCGTGGGTTGAGGAAGCTGATAGTTCAGACTCTTCTCTTTATTCTCGGAACTGATTGAGCAATTGATAGAGGCCTCTTTCTTACATAGAGTTCAAAATATCAACTTGATTCCTGGTGCAGCTGGATCAGGATTGCAGGCTGGGCTGGCGGCCAGATGGTCTTCCTCATACCTTTCCTCCCATCGCAGGCAGACCTGCTGGACTTTTCCTTACCATGGGTTCTTTACCATGTGGAAGCAGAGGAGAGCTAGTGTCCTGAGGACAAGCTACTTCTATTAGGGAAGGGGCAAGCAATGGGAGGACAGTAACGTGGGACACTTTAGCCCCATTCACAATAGCAGTGTTTCTCAAAGTGTGGTCCTCAGTACCCAGCATCAGCATTCCCTAAAAGTTGTTAGAAGTGCAGATTTGTGGTCTCCAACCTAGACAAACTGAATCAGAGACTCCAAGAGTCTGTGTTTTAACTAGTTCTCCTTGTGATTCTGTTGCAGTTAAAGTTTGAGTATCATTGCCGTGGAGGAAGGAGTTTTAGTGGACCCAAGACACTTAACCCTCTCACGAGTGAGAAAAATCATTCCCCTTCTTCGGAGGAGAGTAAGAAGGGAGTGCCGAGAAAGAGGCCAGAAGTGCTGCTTTAATAATAGGCCCTGGGCTTCCCTGGTGGTGCAGTGGTTGAGAGTCCGCCTGCCGATGCAGGGGATACGGGTTCATGCCCCGGTCCGGGAGGATCCCACATGCCGCGGAGCGGCTGGAACCGTGAGCCATGGCCGCTGAGCCTGCGTGTCCGGAGCCTGTACTCCACAATGGGAGAGGCCACAACAGTGAGAGGCCCGCGTACTGCAAAAAAAAAAAAAAAAAAAAAATAATAATAATAGGCCCTTATGGGAACAAAGATTCCATGAATGGGTTTCCCCAACAGATAATCCTGCCCTCTATAGAGGACTATATATATAGTCTGAGAAGGACCAGCAGATGCAAACATGAAGATTTTCTTCAGATGCCCCTTTCTTATCTGTTAATCTTTCCTACCTTTTCTATAAAGAATAAAAGAGAGAAAAAGGAGTGATGAAGGAATAAATACAAGCAGAGAGAGGAAAAACACTAAAAGATATAAAAGCAAAGTAATAAATAGGTATTATATTGCTTCCAACATCATTCTTTACAGTTAATTCATCATTTATTTTGTATTTTATTCTTTTAGTTTTTAGTCTCTGATTTATTTTTCTAGCTGTGACCCCAATTACAGGCCATTTGACTGTGGTAGAATCATCTGTCATTGGCATGGACTCAACGGTGCTGTGCTGTTTGCTTCCTATTTGTATCTATTCATTTTCACGTTATTGAATCTTGTGTATCGTTCAGTGACATGATTCTTTATGTCCTTCATAGTCAGTTGAGACTATGGCAGTTGAGATTATTTAACTTGCGTTGTAACCTTGAGCAGAAAATTGTTTCACTCTCAGCAGTCTTCAAATCAGAATGGAGGCCCGCTCAGCCACGAAAATACTCAGTGATGACAAGGAGTGATCTCAACAATCCATATGGTTGGCATTTCATATTCGAAAGTGAAAAAAGAGATACATTTCCTAAATGCCTGTGCTTGGGAAAAATGTCTTTTTGCCTTAGCCAACCTTTCTAGAGCATTGGTATGAAATTCTGTACAACCTCAAAGAGAAATGGGTATATGGTTCCCTTTATTTTTTTCCCACAACACAACCACTTATAAACACACCCAATTCCATGCAGTCTAGAGGAGAAGCTGTTGTCCATTAAATATTGAATCTTTCCAGATACTGTTAAAGGAATGGAAATTGCTAAAGAATTTAAACTACCTTTGCTTATAAATATTTTGCTTGACTTTATCCAAAGATGGAATTATGGTGGTGTTAAAATCACGGTAACTGAATAGTTGCTTAATCCCAAGAACTGTGTTCAATCTGTCACAACAACCCTGTGGGTAGGTAGGTCATTCCCTTTGTACAAATGAGGAAATTGAGGTACAGAGAACTTAAGTGACTTGCCCCAGAATGCTCAAACACTCCCTCACTAAGAGGTAAAAGCAGAATCGAATCCAGGTTTGTTTTCTATCAAAGCTATACCCTGAACCATCTGGTCTGCTAGATGGGCTACCTCCTGGGCTAACTCCCGATAAGAATTGTATTTTGGCCCTTAGTCAGAATAGCAGAGATCTCTGGTGTTTGGTGGGAGAAGTGGAGAATGCTTCAGCAATATTAGTCATTTGTTAGAGGACAGGATTCAGAAATTATTCATTTTGAGCCTATTCAGATTCCTGGGCCCTACCCTAAAACTTCAGAATGAGGATCCTTGGGGATGAGATCCACGAACCTGCATTTAATATAAGCTCCACAGGTTGTTCTTGTGACTACTGATGAGAACAACAGCACCTAATTTCTGGGTAGCATTTAATGTCTACTGCAGGGATCTCCAGGCCCCAGTATATTAGGTAGGGTTCAGACAAAGGCACTTCTGCTCACCATTACTGAATATTTTAGATTTTGTAATCTTTTTCTCTTTAAGCTGCTAAACCGAATATTTGACTTCCAATATGTGTGTACGTATATCCTGTTGGAGGGAACATTTATTTAAGGAGAATTGTAAAGCCAACATTGGCCTCTTCCCCCAAATATACTCTTCGTCTCTCTCTGCTTCTCCTAAATGATAACCGTTCTCTCTTGTGGGCAATCCAAGGCCAAGGTGATAAGAGCATCCTGTTTGGAATCAAACTGTCTAAGCTTGTATTATTTTTTTTTTTTTTTTTTTTTTTTTTTTTGCGGTACGTGGGCCTCTCACTGTTGTGGCCTCTCCGGAGGCCACAGGCTCCGGACGTGCAAGCTCAGCGGCCATGGCTCACGGGCCCAGCTGCTCCGCGGCATGTGGGACACGAACCCGTGTCCCCTGCGTCGGCAGGAGGACTCTCAACCACTCTCAACCATTGTGCCACCAGGGAAGCCCCTGTATTAGTTTTTTATTGCTCCCATAACAGAATACCACACATTCAGCAGCTTAAACAACACAAATTTATTATCTTATAGTTCTATAGATCAGGAGTCCAATATGGGTCTCATTGGGCTAAAATTAAAGTGTCACCAGGGCTGTGTTCCTCTCTGGAGGTCCTAGGGGAAAATCCTTTCCATGGCTCATTCAGTTTCTTGAGGTGGTGGGCCTGACAGCCCCGTTTTCTTTTTTTTAAATAAAGTTTTTTAAAATTTATTTTGTTTTTGGCTGTGTTGGGTCTTTGTTGCTGCGCGGGGGCTTTTCTCTGGTTGCGGCGAGTGGGAGCTACTCTTCGTTGCGGTGCGTGGGCTTCTCATTGCGGTGGCTTCTCTTGTTGCGGAGCACGGGCTTCAGTAGTTGTGGCCCACGGGCTCTAGAGCGCGGGCTCAGTAGTTGTGGCGCATGGGCTTGGTTGCTCTGCGGCATGTGGGATCTTTCCCGACCAGGGCTCGAACCCGTGTTCCCTGCATTGGGAGGCGGATTCTTAACTACTGCTCCACCAGGGAAGCACCCCATTTTCTACTGAATGTAAACTGAAGGCCATTCCCAGCTTCTAGAAGCCACCTGCATTCCTTGGCTGTGATCTCTTTCCTCCATCTTCAAAACCAGCAACCACGCCTCGCCCGCTCCTCCTCTTTCTATTTCATCTCTCCTACCCAGCAGGGGAAAGTTCTCTGCTCTTCAGGACTCAGGTGATTAGATTGGGCCTATCTAGATAATCAGCCCTTTCCGAAGGCCCATTCAAACCCGTAGTCACATCTGCCGAGTCCCTTTTGCCATGTAAGGTAACAAGTTCACAGGTTCTGGGGATTAGGGCATGGGCCTCTTCTGGGGGAGGGGGAATTATCCTGCCTGTCACAGACACATTGTCTGCCTTGGTTGACAAATAAGACAGCAGTGGTTATCACTGCCAGTGGAGCTTCGGGAGTTCATGCTGATGCGTATGAGAAAATGTGACTGAACTGGCTCGTTTTCTCAATTGACATCATCTCAAGGCCAGATTCGTAAACAAGTAGTTTGGGAAAGGATGTTTCAGGACTTTAGTCCAGTCAAGCAGAGCTGCAGCATCACTTCTCTCTGTGTGTCACAAAGGAGGTAGTGCACAGAGTGCCTGCTTCTCTGGTGATTTAGATTCAGAAAAAAATGATGATGTAAAATAGGCACAGTCATTCAGCCAGGATATTGGCTTTCAGTTAGTCATTATGCCACATGTTCTCATGCTTCCACAGGTTTGTTGAAACCCTTCCAATTGCCTGGTCTGCCCTTCTAGCCTTCTGCCCATTTATCTGTAATAGTACATATTTATGACAAATTTTGATACCTACTCATTCTAGGAAACACTTTCCAAGGTGCTAAAAAGTATGGCATCTACTCATTTTTCCCAGTTGCTGAATTCAAGTGATAAAAAGAATCCATGTTATCTCCCAGTCTTTCAGAGGCTCTTTTTGAGTCCTTCTCTGTGATGTCTTCCCCCATAAGTCTTTACAGCATTGAAAAATTCCCCGTTACATCTTGGGCCTAGTTGGTACTCAAAACTACTAATTGAATTGATTCAAAGTGCAAAACTTAAATGATCGTGATTATGTTATCTATACACCCCAATTCTGCAAAATATGTGTACTTAATGTTTCCTTACAATGTTGTTAAGAAAGAGAACATTGCTAGGAATGTCCTGTGAAAGTGAGGAAAACTGATATTGTTAGAGAGGAAGTTTCCAATTCTCTTTTACTGAATATATTAATTCATATTCTGTCAGATTACCTAGCAGTATATTGGGGGCAAGGGGACTTTTTTGGGGTCTGTTTTTGAATATTCAATTGATGTATAGTATACATGCAGAAATATATACATATGGTAAGTGCATAACTTGATGAATTTTCACAAAATGATGCTCCCACGAAATCAGCATCTCTATCAAGAAACCAGAATTATTACCAGCACCCCAGAAACCTTCTTGCTTCCTTCCGGTGGTTACTACTCTCAAGGGTAATCACTAACCTGATGTTTTAGAAGTTTGAGAAATGGACTATTTTTAAGATACAGAAAAAATCTTATAATTATTGTGAAAATACTTCTTTTGAACAAATTCCTAAACAAGGGTATGTGGGTTTACAGAGATTTGAAAAATCTCTCCTGCCCTGAAGGTGCCTTTAAACACGGAACAGTAAATTCTTTTCTAAATATTCTTGCTTTATCAAATAGTTTGAGTTACAAAAGCAACTTTGAGTCAGATTATTTCTCAATATTTTTTGATATTAATATAAATTAATATAAAACAAATATATATATTTATTTATATAAATTTTATAATATAAAATTAATAATATTAATATATTCTCAACTTTGAGTCAGATTATTTCTCAATACTTATTTTTGAGTATTCGTAAGGGTTCAAACAATCCTCTTGCCTTGAATACTCACAAGTTGTTAAAACTGCACCAGGTACTTGGCAGTGATGTGACACCACATCCATTTCTACATAGTTTTTATTGAGAACAAATTAGTATATTTTCTTTCGAATTTTGGTTGAGGTTCATAGTAGGTACTCAAGAAGAAAACTATTGTCAGCAAAGGTGGCAGCCACCATACCACATATTTTTAACTGTCTGCCACAACACTTCCTAGCTGAGTGGAAGTGAAATTGCTTGAAGCAAAATAAAGTGGATAAAATGTTAAGAGAAGCTGGATTCAGGGCTGTCTTTCCCTCATTCCCCATTCATTTTCTGTGTTCAAGGATATTGAAACATAATTTCTAAATATAAAACACTGGAAACCACTTTACCTACCAACATGAGTGCTTAAATGAATCATGGTATAGTTATAACGTGGACCATTATGAAAAACAAAAGGCATGTTTCCAAAGAAAATGCTTAATGATATGAGAAATTTCTTAGTAGAGTTAACTAAAACTATATATTGAAAACTACCAACTTTGTAAAAAAAAAAGAAAAAGTGTATTCATGCACATGTGTGTAGAAGAAAGACTGGAAATTCATAACCTGTTGGCCCTAGTTGTTTTTGAATAATGTGCTTGAGTGCAACTTAAATTTTTTATTTTCCAAATATTTTCATTTTATATATTTATATATTTTCATTATATATATATATATATATATATATATATATAAAACTTTTCAAAAATCAGAAAATAACCACACAGTATCCATTTTTTTGAAAAAAGGATGCATTGGGCAGATAATTAACTTTTCCTGGGCAGTGAAGTCTTTGGGGGAAATCAGAAATGGCAGATACGTTGGTTAGCCAGGAAGTTAGCAGAACTCCACACCACAGCCGCACGGTCACAAACATCCATCAATGAATGGTCATCCTTGAAATAATGGAATTTTCAATGCAAGAAACATTAATGTTCGCTTCATCCAATTTTCTATGTAAGAAGCCCCAAAACAACACCATCTGCCCAAAATGTACTCTGAGCCTGTATTCAGCAGGCCCAGTGAAGAGAACCTCTTCACTGTTCCAGAGGTAGCCTAGGTTGGCTCTGGACCACTTGGACAGAATATTTTTCCTTATGTTGATGTGGAATTTGTCTCTGGGTATTTCTGCTTAATGGACCTAGTTCTACCATCCTGTGGCCATACAGAGCAAGAGAAAGCCTTCTTTAACACAGGTGCCTTTTAACTATTTAAATACATGTATGTGTACTTTTAACAATCATTGAGGTGTAAGTTAGGTATAATAGGCTGTACCATTTAAAGTGGACATTGGTGTGTTTTGACAGAGTATACACCCATAAAATCATCGCCACAATCAAGATGCAGAACATTTTCATCACGCCTTAAAGTTTCCTCCTGTTCCTTTGCAGTGCATCTCTCCTTCTGCCTCTATTCCAGGCAACCATTGATCTACCTTCTGTTACCATTGATTAGCTTGCATTTTCTAGAATTTCATATAAATGGAACCACACAGTAGGTACTTTCTTTTTAAAACTGGCTTGTAACATAACAAACCCTTAACTTTTTCTTTCACTTTATGAAGTATTTTTGTAAAAGCCATTCTTTACTTTTATGGAGCCGTCGTAAAAGGTGTTTCAGACTTCCTCTTCAGAGAACTCACCATTCCGTGAAAATGTATTATAGAGTTAATAAGTGAACCTTCCCTCACTTAAAAAGTAGAATTGGACTATAACCCTTGAGGGCACTTTCCAGCTTTAACACTGTTTAATTCTATGTAATGTTTCTAGTTACTAATCAAAGCTAATTTTGTGCATTTGATTGAAATGAGTCCAGGGACTATTTTTTTAAAAACTCAGTAGGGTGTAGGGTTTTTCTTGTTGTTTTTTAAAGTTTAACACAGTTTCCTAATCATTTTAGGAATCTCAATGTATACGTAATTGCTTAATGATTTTTCACATGGTGAAAAAGAAATTGCCATTTCAAAATTAAAGTGACAGGAATATTTATAAAATTCATATAAGACCTTATAGGGCAGGCAGTCCCATGTCATAGGAAGAAGACCCGTTTGAGTGGAACTAAAGGGTGAATATCCTGTTTTATATATATTTATATATATGGTGAATATCCTGGTGTGTTTAAGCACTACAGTCATAATCAAACAGATAAGGTGATGACATCCACATTTTTGCCTTTTTTTTTTTTTTGTAGTTCCAAGCCACACCCATTGCAGATTGGCCTTTCTACTTGAGACCAAGTTCTTTTGAGATTAAAATCTGTAGAAGTAGGCAGAACGCTAAGTCTGGAGTTAGTTGCTTGTTTTCTTTGGTCAGATGCTGACTTTGGCAGAAGATTATTTGAAAATAGACACAGTTTAAAAAAACTGAATTTTGAATCTTCTGAATTGTTCTCTTGGACCTCCAAATCTCAGGTGATAACACCAACAGAAACAGGCATGCAGAATTTTCCCTTATGTTAATAGCAATAATACAGCCTCAGATTCTAGAGCTGCCTTTTTATATGATTGTTAAATTGAGATAAACCCCCTCATGTTTTGGGGGTTTTTTTGTTTTGTTTTAGTGCATTCTTGCTTTGGGGGTCTAGGTAGCTTTGCATAATCAATGCAAATAGTGACCATGGTGTGAGGGTCACATAATTTCTTATTCTCTTAATTTTTCTGTCTTAAAAATTCTTTCTTTCTTTCTCTCTTTTTTTTTTTTTTTTTTTTTGCGGTACGCGGGCCTCTCACTGTTGTGGCCTCTCCCGTTGTGGAGCACAGGCTCCGGACACGCAGGCTCAGCGGCCATGGCTCACGGGCCCAAGCTGCTCCGTGGCATGTGGGATCTTCCCGGACCAGGGCACGAACCCATGTCCCCTGCATCGGCAGGCGGACTCTCAACCACTGAGCCACCAGGGAAGCCCCAAAATTATTTATTTCTTAAACAATACTTGTTAGGTAAGAAAGAACTGTTTTGGTTTATTCAGGGTTGGATAAAAAAAATAAATTCCTAATTTTTGTTTAGCCTCAATTTTCCCTTTAGAAAGATATATACAATTTTAGGAAAACGCTAAAGTGACTGAATATACTTTTGGTGTCATCTATAATGTATATGTATTATTGCTTCGAAGATTCTTTCAATTTGATGAAACAGCACTTCCTGTCCATAGTTTAGTCATGGAGAAGCAGAACTCCTCTTTTTTCTAAAGAGATTCCACAGATACATAAAACAAATGTTAATAGAGGATATTGTCGGTGCTAAGGCTATGGCACGATTATATCCAACCATCTGGAGTCTGTAGAAAACATCTTAATTGAAATACATTCTTTATCATTATTTTTGCTCGTCTATATTTTCAAGTCTTGGAGATAGCACTCCTGCTTCAAAGCTTTTTTCACTATTTCATTGAATTTGGGAAGAGGCTGCAGGCTTTCAGAAAGAGCTTCCTATAAACTGTGTTCAAATAAGCAAGTTCCCTTTCACAGTGAGCCTTTGTAATTGTTTCTGAAGTTGGCTGAAGAACCACGTATCTTCACCCTACACAGTCCTGGCATCTGTAGCTGCCTTACTTTAGCTCTTTTCTCAGTAAAGCAGAAAATGAACAGTTCCCAGCCCATGTAAAGCTGAGAAGCTCTTGAATGATACATGTCGAGGAAACCTGGATACTGATACCGCTCGCAATTTGCATAGGTCTTACTGCCAAAGAATGTAAGACTCTTGAGTTTTCTTGAGAGAGGCCAGCTTTTAAAAAGTTAAGTATGTTTCCTTTGTGCAATGACCTGAGCTCTCAAACCTAAGTAGAAAGTTAAGACTTATCTGCTCAGCTTTGTGGAGCAGTCAACCGTTTAAATTTATTCCTGGGCATAATAGAATAGAGTTACCTTGGCTCTTCTTAGAGAAACAAACACATCATGACCAATTAACTCTGGAAAGTGAGTGCCATGGACAAATTCCACATAATTCTTAAAATAACAAAAAACCCCACCAACCCTTTATGGTTTTCTTAGGAGCCAGAATTCCCGTTCCTGTATTATGCCCGGAGTCCAACAAAGGCTGTGCTCTTCTGCCAGTCCTTTCATAATGAACCAGCCAAATGCTCAATTGTGTTCTTACAGAGGAGGGGGATAACATTCCTTTATGATCCCCAGTTTAGATCAGCTTACCACCCAAAGCATGATATTTGATTACCCTTATTATGTTACTTTGCTTAGCTACAAATGTTGCTAATGGCGTGGCCTTATCTAGCCGTTTAAAAGTCCATGTTCATGCTGACTTACGGTCAATGTTGTAAAAGGCCCTATTGCTAAGGACCCCAGTAATACGAGCCTGTGGAAAGGGAGCAGCTCTTGGGGTTAGGTATGCACTGCAGGCGCATACATCTTGAACTCCTGAATACGTTCTACTGAGTACCTGATGCCTGTTTTTTCTTCTAAGTGCTGATTTTAATCTCCAACGCTTCGTGTGCCTGGACCTGAATTGCTTTGAGAATTATAAACGTTTACTGGCCTTTTCTGACTACATCCTCTTTTAGCGTTGAGGTTTTTAGGGTTCCTTCTTTCTCTTTCCTTCCAAAAGTTTCCGACCCCGTTCTCAGTCTTGCAGGATAGGAGAGAGGCTGTCATTAACGAGTAATAGAAAATTATCCCTTTACCTACTCCAGCAGAGGTGGGAAGTTGAGCTCTTTCTCCTTGGAGTAGTGCCTTTAGGCTTTTTTCTATTTCTTTAAATTTTTATTTTACATTGGACTATAGTTGATTTATGATGTTATGTTAGTTTCAGGTGAACATAGGCTTTTTTCATTGTTCTCCTCCCACCGGTAAATAAGCTTTGTGTGTTTTGTATAACAACACTTTCAAGGTATATATTTTTAATTTATTATTCTAGTCAAGTGCTACTTCATGTATATGTTATACACACTAGAGCCTATATAAAAATAAATTTGAAAGAATAAGGTGATTTTTAAAAAATGTATTGTTAATTAGAAGGATTTTATGATACCCTTAACTAATATCTCATGATACAAGAGGCAGTGTGGTTTATTGAAAGGAACATGGGCCTGGAACTCAGGCACACTGAAAATAGTACCAGCTTTGACACTTAGCAGCGGATGACCTAGGTCATGTAGATTCACCTCTCTATTTCCTTATATGTAAAATGGGAATAAAATAATATGAGGAAGCAGATAATACTATTATAGTGTGTGTGTGTGTGTGTGTGTGTGTGTGTGTATGTATGTATGTATATATGTATATATGATCATTGTAATAATATTTTCTGTTCTGCTTAACTCACTGGATTGATGTGAGAATCGAATGTCATAATATATGTGAAAGCGCTTTGTAAGTTAGAAAGCACTTATGTGTTAAGACTTAGTGCTCTTGCATATGACACATGTTCTTTATATCGTGGTGGTCTTCTTTAGTCTTTGGTTTTAGGCCACTGAAGAATCAGTTTTGTACTTATTTTTTCTGTCACAAAGCTTAGATCATTATTAGCTAAGAATAAAATCTCTAGGGAATTTGCCTGGGACACATACTAACTGAATAAACAGACTCACAGGAAAAACCCATCACATTAAAACACACAAACAAAAAATATGGGATCAGCCAATTAAATTAAGATACTGAAATTAATTTAATTAAAATTTTCTAAGATTGCAGAAGTTGGGTAGGGTCAGACTAACTTTGTAAGCAGAAGGATTAAATTCCCTTGGGGCAGGTCCAGAGTACCTTCCTGGAGTAGTGGAAACATGGACCTTGACACCGCTGTTTGAATTATATGACTCTAGTGCTCACCAGCTGAGTGGTATTGAGCAAGTTACTTAACCTTAGAGAGCTTGAGTTTCTTTATCAATAAAAGTAGATGTAACCATTACTTTTGTGGGTTGTTTTAAGGCTTAGAGATAATTTATATCAAGTGCTTGGCAGTAGATTCTCTTCATGTGTGCATAGTATCAACTGTAAAAAAAGAAAAAGAATTGCCCTATTCCATGTTTGTGCATTCCTGTGTCCAGGCAGGTCTGTTGTTATAAACCCCATTCATCATTTAGCCTTTCATTCCAGATGCTCTTTATTTAAGCTTAAGAACAAATCCTGGCACTCTTAAGCTTTTCCTCTGTATTCCCAAATTGAAATGTTAACTTAGGGGAGTTGCTACATAATCTGCTATAAAAACAGGCTTTCCGCTATATTTTCTTAAGACCAAATGAAGAGGATGATTAAGTAAAATGCTCTATGGAAAGAAGCCCCAACCGTACATATGGTTGTGGGATGTTCCCTAATATTATTCTGTTTAAATTTTCTTTCATAGTTTTAATAATAAAATAATGAAACATGCAGAAGAAGAGTGAGAATAATATACACTCATTTAAGAAATGTCAGCAATTTGCCATTTATTTTATGCATCAGCTCTTTATTTTCTGTAAGAAATAAAACATTAATGATATGATTGAAGGCCCTCTCCCATTTTAATCCCTTTCCTCGCCTGAAATTGGCATGTGTTAATTATTCTTTCCACCCATCTTACTATATTTTTCCATTAACACTGTCCATTAAAAGTACTATTTTAAATACTTTAAAAATTTTACAAATATCTGCTATATACCTTTCTCATTTAACATATAGGCCCAACATCTTTTCATATTAATACAGATATCTACTTCATTTTAACTGTTATGGAGTATTTCACTAAATGAATATTCTATAATTATCTAGCCTTCTGATGATGGACATTCACGTTGTTTCCAATTATTTTGGATACTATAAACAGTACTGTGCTTTTACCTGTACTTTGGTTTATTTGTACAAGAGTTCCTCTAGGATGAATTACTAGAAGTGAAATTCTGGGTCATAGAGTATGCATACCTTCACCTCTTTCGGATATACCACTTTGGAGAACAATGTAGCAACAATAGCTTCTGATCTCTTATATCCTCTCTAGCACGTGGTGTTTCCATCAGTTTCATTTTTGGCAACCCAATGGGTTTAGGATGTTAGGTCATTGTTTTCATTTGCCTTTCTCATTTTATGTAGCTATTAAAATAATGTTTAAGATCTATGGCATAACTCCATTAAAAAATCATACATGTATCTAGGTACATATATATAAATGAATACTTGTAAATTAAAATAGTCCGGAAGGATACCTCCCAAGTACTGCAGTTGCTTTAGATTTTTCTACTGAACGTGAAATATTTTCTAATTTATAAACATAAAATGTACAGTTTAAACTTTTGCTTCTGGCCGAGATGGAGTACCAGAGACTGAATTTACCCTCCTGACTGAAACAATGAAAAAAAAAAAGAAAAAGACAAAATGGACAAAATATATGAAAAATATTTTTTTAAATACTGGAAATCAGGCAGAAAAGGACAGTGATCTTGGAGAGGTGGGAAATAAAGAGGATGAACCCTACAATTGCCACATGTACAGTCTCAAGAGAGTTTTCAGGTTGCAAGTCAAGGAGGGGATAAGTATTGAAGGTCTTCAGAGCTGAGAAGGTGGGGAGCAAAGGCAGCTGGAGTTCACAGTACAAACTACTGGAGAAAAGAGAACTACACAGAAAGGACTCCACAGATCTGCAGAGCGTCCCCCTCAAGTAGTCACCAGGTTCTGACGAGTGGTGTGAGGAAAGTAACGTGGAGACCTGGGAAAGAACCACCTGAAAGGATTAATAAGAAAAATAGTAGGCGCTCAAACCAAGCCAGGAATAGTGCCTGTTCCCATCAGCCAGACTGAAAAACAAGTAGTAATTTACAGGGAATCGGGTAGAATACTCAGAAGCATCTTACCTCAATATCAATAGTGGGGAATAATTAGCCCTTAGAGCATGGTTTCTCCACCTCAGCACTACAGAAATTTTGGACTGAATAACTCTTTGTTACAAGGGAATCCCCTGTGCCTTGTAGGGTAGTTAGCAGCCTCTCTGGCCTCAATACACTAGATGCCCGTAACACGTTTTCACTCATGAAATGTCTCTAGACATTGCCAGGTGTCCTCTGAGGAGCATAATCATCTCCTGCTGAGAACCACAGCCCAAGACTAAACTCTGCTCTGTCCTGCCTAACAGAGCTTAAATATAAGACCCCAAAGGATCAAACTCTTTCCAAGGAATTTTACTGCATCTGAAAACAAAGATCAAGAGTAGTTATAGGGCTTTTTTTTTGCAGAAATAGAAAAAAAAATCAAAAATTCAAACGGGATCTCGATGGATACTAAGTAGCCAAAACAATATTGAAAAAGAAGGACAACATGGGAAGCCTCACACTTCCTTATTTCCAGACTTACTACAAAACAACAATAATCAAGATGGTATTATACTGGAATATAGACCAATGGAACAGAATAGACAGCCCAGAAATTCACCCTTGTGTATATGGCCAAGTGATTTTTTTTTTTTTTTTTTTTTTTTTTTTTTGCGGTACGCGGGCCTCTCACTGTTATGGCCTCTCCTGTTGGTGGAGCACAGGCTCCGGACGCGCAGGCTCAGCGGCCATGGCTCACGGGCCCAGCCGCTCCGCGGCATGTGGGATCTTCCCGGACCGGGGCACAAACCCATGTCCCCTGCATCGGCAGGCGGACTCTCAACCACTGCGCCACCAGGGAAGCCCTCTATTTGTGTCTTTTACATCCGTCTCAACTGGTACGTAAGCTCCTGGAGTGCCCAGGTCAGGGATTCAAAGTCTTGATGCTCTTCCCAGTGCTTAGCTTTGGGTGGAGTGCATAGCTGGTCCTCAGTAAATATTGGCTGAATGAATAAATGAATGAATTTAAACTTTTCGAGTACAGAGAATTCATCTAATATTTCTTTTATATCTCCTATGATGCTTGACATAGTGTTGAACACTGAGCAATCCCAAACGATTTACTTAATTTAATTGAATTGAGAGTCATAGTATGTTAACTCTTTCTACATGTATTTCCAGTGCCCAAAGAAGCCTAGAAAAGCCATATCTGCTACGGACTGCTCATTGAAAATGACTTAAGGCAGCGGTCCCCAACCTTTTTGGCACCAGGGACCGGTTTTGTGGAAGACAATTTTTCCACGGCCGGGGTGGGGGTGGGGGGGTTGGTTCAGGCGGTAACGCGAGCGATGGGGAACGGCAGGTGAGGCTTCACTCGCTCGCCCGCAGCTCACCTCCTGCTGTGAGGCCGGGGTCCTAACAGGCTGCGGACTGGTACCGGTCCGTGGGCCTGGGGGTTGGGGACCCCTGATTTAAGGTATTGCTTTTAATCAGCTGGGAGAGTTTTATAGAATAAGGAAGGAAGGTAAAATGAGTGTGATTGCATACATGGTGCAGTCATTTCAGAAAAAGACCCGGCCAATACTATTTGTAATGGCAATTATTCAAGAGGATGTAAGCAGACAGTGGGTAGATGAATCCAGTTCACTTCTCTGAGGCTAAAGGAGAAAAACTGCACTGAGCAGATGATTCCCCTGAGTTTATTTTGGTAGGATTTTCTTTTTTTTAATTGAGAGAATTTTTTTTTTTTTTTTTTTTTTTTTTTTTTGGCTGCATTGGGTCTTCGTTGCTGCGCGCGGCCTTTCTCTAGTTGCGGTGAGTGGGGGCTTTTCTTCGTTGCGTGCATGGGCTTCTCATTGCGGTGCCTTCTCTTGTTGCAGAGCACGGGCTCTAGGCGCACAGGCTTCAGTAGGTATGGCACGGAGGCTCAGTAGTTGTGGCTCGTGGGCTCTAGAGTGCAGGCTCAGTAGTTGTGGCGCACGGCTTAGTTGCTCCGTGGCATGTGGGATCTTTCCAGACCAGGGCTCGAACCTGTGTCCCCTGCATTGGCAGGTGGATTCTTAACCACTGCACCACCAGGGAAGTCCTATTTTGGTAGGATTTTAATGATTTTCTGCACTTACATTCATACAGCAAATTTTAATTGAGCACCAACTATGGGTAAGTGATGTGTTGGACAGTCAGTATTCAGGGTTGATCTGAGAAAAGTTGTTTCTTACATCCCTAAATGCATAGTCCTTGATGGAGGTAGGATGGATAGAAAATACAGCGTGCAAAATGGCATTAACCAGAGTGTTGGATGACTTTCTTTGGCATTACCGAGTGATAGCTGCTCAGTGAGGAAGACTCCGCAGGGGAATGGTTACTAGGGATTTGCAGGTTGAGGAAAGGAAGAAGGGAATTCTAGGGAAAGGGCATGTGTAGAGGGTTGGTATTAAGGAAGAACTAATATGTACACGATCTGCTGGTGTGCTCAGTATGTTTGGGGCATGTGGTGTGGGCAGGTGTAGCATCTGATGATACAGGTTTGGCTGGTTGTAGGGGCATTCCATTAGATACCAGTTTGGATTCATTCTTGTAGTATTAACACATCAAGGTTTATCCCCTCCATTTTTCAAAATTCTTTTAAATTGTCATGTAGGAATGGTTAAATGTGAAACTTCACTTTTTTTTCTTCCTTTTCTTCCTTTCTTGTCTGTTATAAAAGTAATATTTGGTCATTGTGGAAAATATGCAACTATATAGAAAAAATTAAATCATCCATAATCTCACCACCATCACCCCCAAAATAGTTCCTGTTACTACTTTGATGTACAATATCTCCTATTCATTTTTTTTTTTTTTTAACATCTTTATTGGGGTATAATTGCTTTACAATGGTGTGTTAGTTTCTGCTTTATAACAAAGTGAATCAGTCATACATAAACATATGTTCCCATATGTCTTCCCTGTTGCGTCTCCCTCCCTCCCACCCTCCCCATCCCACCCCTCCAGGCTGTCACAAAGCACCGAGCCAATATCCCTGTGCCATGCGGCTGCTTCCCACTAGCTATCTACCTTACTGCGTTTGTTACTATGTATATGCCCATGACTCTCTCTTGCCCTGTCACAGCTCACCCTTCCCCCTCCCCATAACCTCAAGTCCGTTCTCTAAGAGGTCTGCGTCTTTATTCCTGCTTTACCCCTAGGTTCTTCATGACATTTTTTTCTTAAATTCCATATATATGTGTTAGCATACGGTATTTGTCTTTTTCTTTCTGACTTACTTCACTCTGTATGACAGACTCTAGGTCTATCCACCTCATTACAAATAGCTCAATTTCGTTTCTTTTTATGTCTCCTATTCATTTTTTAAAATATACTTTCCCTCTTTTTTTAAGATTGTCTTGTTTTTTACTTGTGAATGAATTCCTTCTTTTTATCTTTGAACATTTCAGACTTATTTATTTTAAAGTCCTTTTTAATGATTCCCAGTGTGGAAGTCTCTTCCTGACTTCTGTGGTGATGGGTTCTTATATGGTTTGTAATTTTTGTCTGTGAGCTCATCTTCAGAGCATTTTCTTCAGTTGGAGTTCACTGTATACTCTAGATGGTGGAGGTCTTCCTATGGGACAGTTTTGTTTCTGCCTCTGCCAGATCCATGTGGTTTCATTGGTTTCTTGGGTTCTTATAGTGGGATGGTGTGAATTCAGCCCTACGCTCGCTCCCAGGTCAGATTGGGGGTTCTGACTTCTCATGGGTGCCTTTTTCCTACTCATAGTCCATGGTGAGCATCCCGTTTTACAGAGAGGATTGCTCCTTCCTAGTTTCTGGCTTTGGGTTCCACTTCCAGCTTTCTGCTGTGTTCATGCCCTGAGGTTTCAACTCCTATCCCTTGAGATGTGAACGTGGACCTGCTCTTGCTTGATTTCCCACTTCATTTCTGGCATCAGGAGATTTCTTTGGCTTGCGCAGGCTCAGATGCCTATTGTCAAAATTTAAAGGTTTATATTTTATCCAACAATCCTATGTATTTGAAGCAGAGTCGGGGGAACTTACCTTATTGCCTACATCATCTGGTCTATCCACTCTTTTTTCTTTGCATAGATACATGCTTTAAACAAAGTTGGGAATGCATTACACATATTGATATTCTCCTTTTTTTAAACCTGATGACATATTGTTAATTTTTTCTCATACTCATTGAGAACATGATTTTTAATGACTGCCTAACATTCCTTTTTATAAGTATACCATATTTTATTAAATCCTCTATGTTTGGAAATTTAGGTTGTTTTAGTTTTTCCATTATTGTGATAATGATGAAGTGAACATATTTATACCATTATCTCTTTGCTCATTTCAGATTGTTCTGTAGAACAATTCCTAAAAGTGGAATTCTTTTATCAACATTTTTGAGACTTTTAATTCTGTTGTTGTTAAGTTGTCCTAGAGAAAACTTGTTTCAATTTGCACCCCACCAGTGTGGTGTCTTAGTTTGCACCCCATACAGTGGGTCTTTATGTTTCCTGGAACCATTGCTCCAACTGATTCTTATACTTTTTAAAATATGGCTGCTAATTTTCTGAGCAAAACAATGAAATTTCATTGTTTCAGCTTAATTTTCATTTGGCTTAATGGCCATTTAAAAAAGATATTTTCAGTAGGTCAGTGATTTTTCAGTTAAAAAAAATTTCTTAAACAGTCATATGGAGCTTATGTTACTATTAACTTGTCCTCTTTTGTTACTTGCTATTCCCCTACTGTCTTCTAAGGAAGTTGGATCCTTAGGTGGAAGTTGTGTTGGGTGATGGGTGAAAGGATACAAATTGTAGAATCTGAGGCAAGAGTTGAATTGCTCAGTGTAAGAAAAGTGATTGGGATGGTTGAGGGCAGGAGGCTGAAGCCCAGAGAGGGGACAGAAGGAGAGAAAGGAGGCTCTATCCCAGAAGGAGAGAAAGGAGGCTCTCTCAGAGAGGAGTTTTGGGGAAAGATGAAGTACTTAAAGGAAAACTTGCCGAGTTTTGCCCAATGGTGTGCAATGTAAATTTTCTTCTCTACCTCTCCGTAAAGTCTTAAGTAAAATATTTCTTATTAAATGCATTGTTAGATTGGCTTCACTTGAGGGGAATATGTTGAAGCTGATGGGCATAGGGTAAGAGCCAAAGACTGGGTGGGGAGAGTCAGGGAGAGCAGAAATGAACCTCCTGAAGTAGCCCTAACAAGACACCAGGTTGCTGGACTAAGGCAGTGACAAGTAAAGACGGAGAGGAGGGGAATATTCCAGAATTTGGTGGTAGGATTTGGTGGTAAGTTATGGGTTTTGGAAGGGAGAAAGTAATAGAGTCAAGATGACTTTGAGGCTTACAGCTGGGGAGACTACAGTTATAGGAGATGTTCTAAGTGACTGGGACTGACCTTGGGAGGAAAGGTCACTGTTTCTGGCTTGTCACTGGGACGGCGCTTTTGAATGTATGATATAAACCTGGAAGAGGAAGCCTCTCGCTCACTGATGACAAAAGGGATCTTCTCATTGTTTTATTCTCATATATTCTCTGAGGTCCTGGTATAACTCAGAGAATAGAGAGGGATCTATAAAACATTGGTGTTGGTCTTCTCAAGTGATACTGGGTAGGCCTTAGAGCTAATGTTGATTTAATTTAGGAAAAGAAGGAGTATAATCTGAGGGTTGTAGAAAATATTATACCATTACAACTTATTAATTTTATTCAAATTCTTATATCCTTATTTGCTTTTGACTAATTAAACTGTCAGTACTTAACATCTTCTATAGTAGTAGTGCTCTTGTTAATTTGTTTATTTCTAAACTTGTACAACCCATGGCATATAAACATTAATGCCTGTGTATCTTAATTTTGACTGTATTTTTCTTTAGTGGTTTTTCCTTTGAATTCTCTTTTGATGTAAGCCCTCTCATCCAGCATTGTCGATGACTTGTTCTGGAATTCTGAGCACATCATTTTACCCCTCAGTCTAGGTGCCAGGTCTCTTGTCTCTGGAGAGAGGAGTGTGGCCTGGATTTTGAAAGTGTTATAAATCATTAAAATTGATTGTGTCTCGATTCCTTTATTGGGGTACCTATGTCTAAGAATGAGGTAATCAATGTGGATCTGCTTTGGAAAGTATAAGATGCTTGGCAAATATATAGTGCTGCTATTAATTTTTGTAATGCCAAGATTCTGGTGAGGGAAAATTTCCAGAGTTTGTAGTGGGTACTGCTTTCTTCCCTTCCCTGATAGCAAAGGTACCTCATAGTTCTTGGGCAAATATCTAGTTGTACTTTGAGGGTGTCCAGCTCTTGGGAGTAGGAAAAAAACTCTAACCTGTTATGTTTGGCTGGTAGAACCCTTCATTGGCAGCAGGCAGGCTGTTAAAAGAATGATAAAACTGTAGATTTGTTATCTAGTGGTACTTTTAAAGAAAACTGTGTTAATAATTTGATAGTTGTTCTTTGTTATATGGTATCCTTTGCAATTGTTTGAAAATATTTTTCAGTACTAATGATTTTTATCCATAATTTATAGAAACTTAGGATTTAGGAAAGATTTCTGTGGATCCTTGAAAACACCCACATATAATGATAATTCCTTCTTTTGCTTGTTTTCTTAATAAAGAAATGTCAGAGTTGGATTCTGCAGGTTGTAATATAAAGTACCTCAGAGATTCAACTCCTGAAAATACTGGTTTAATTTTTCTGCATAAAACATGAAGACTTTAAGTGTGTTCAAAGCACAACCAGTGTGTGCTTTGGAGGTTAAAGTTCAAACACTGACATGGAAACACCTGGTAGGACTCCACTGCTTACTTGGACACGTTGGACCAGAATCTCTGTGTCGCTGTGAATCATTTACATAGACATTCTTGGCTAGAATCGGAGAGAAAGGGGGTTATAAACTAGGAGGTAATGCCCGGTTTATTCCAGAGCACTTAGAAATGACTCATGGCTTCCTGTTCCCTGACAGCACTTTGGTGTTGGTATTGAGTCATTCATTCTGAATAAGATATTTGGCAATATAGGCAGTAACAATCTAGGCAATTATCTCCCTGGTGTATACTTTCCTGTGACCAAATAATACATAGAAAAAAGGAGCAAAGTACTTTTCCAGAGACAAAAAAAATGTGTTGTGAAATAATTCATATCACTTTCCCAAAGCTCATTCAAACTCTTCCGTCCATTGCCTGAGTTTCTATAAGACATCACACTGTGTCCACACTACATCCTAACAGTTTATACTGACAAGAAGGGTTCTAGGGCAGCTTCTAACAGGAAAAGGCCACAGGGTGTATAACTTGAGATATAGGGATGAAAGGGGATGGATGGGCACCACCACTGAGAAGGCAATGTATAATTAAGGACCTGGACTTGGCAGACTCCCTGAGTTTGGATCCCAGCTCTGCCACTTATTGTGAAGCTTTTGGCCTCAATTGCTTTAACTGTAAAATGGGAATTGTATTATTACCAACCTGATAGTATTGCTATGAGGATTACACGAGACAATATGTGTACTGCTCAGAACAGTGCTTGGCTGGTAGTGAGCGCCCAAGTCTTCCTTGCCTTGTTCAGACTGCCATTGTGTATGAATGCTGTGTATTGTGGTTTTGGGGTGGGGAAATTGGGAGAGATTTTATGAGTCAGGTTTATATGACCTTCAGGTGTTTTTGGTTGGGTGAGATGAGTTCAGGTGGAGAGAAGACTGTTAGGATGGAATGCTTGCATTTGTTTTGGTGTCAGATTTAAACTTTTATCTTTGCTTCAGGCAAACACAGAGGCGTGCAGAAGGCAAATGAGATTCTCTACAGCCGTAGGCCTTGTCTTCCTGGTATCCTCTGAGCATAGGGATGGGCATGTGTCCTGAGCTCTGCCATCCTGGGAATGATACTGTCATCCACAGATGGTGGTGGTTGAAGCAACTGGAACTAGTGCCCAAAGTGGAACATTATAGTTTCCACTGTCGGTTTCCTTAGAGCTTCCTGGCACCCATCCTTCCAGAGCCTGCGTGTTTAGCCCTCTCTTGATTCTTTGAGCCAACCCCCAGTGCCCTTCCAGTGCGGGTCCTTTTTGGGCAAATTTTGCCAGAATCAGTTTTATTGCTAACAATCAAAATACCTTAATTGGCACAAATACCAAGTAGATAGATTAAATGTTTCTATTGTCAGTAGGTAAGGGGACACAGATGAGGCCAAGAGTCCTAGAAGTCATAGAAACGTCCTCCTTAGAAAGTATGGCTTGGAGGATAATGTCATTTGTTGTCTGAGGTGCAAAAGAAGTGAATTTTGGCCTACGTGAATGGAAAGAGGAAGTCTTCAGGCTGGCCAGCATTGGTCTGTTCCGAATACAAGATGTAGCATGCAGCCATCTTTGGAGACGGCGGGGTTTTTTTTTCATATGTCAGAGATGGAAATTACCAATAGGCAAAAGAGCTAACAGAAAAGTTAAAGGCTTTCAAAGGAGTGACACCTTTTGAATAGGATCACTCACCATCATTGTCACCAAGAAGTTAAAAGTGGATTTTTAAAATAAGTATTTATATTGTATTGCATCATTTTATCACCCTGAAAATGTTTAAGTTTCTTGAGGGCAATGGTGTATCTTACATTTCTTCTGTAATTAAAAATTACATGGTGATAAGATGCTGTAATACAACACAGATACTTAGTTAAGAACTCCATTTTGTCAGACCCAGTGCTCTGTGGGGAGACCTCTAAGACTTTTCTCCCTTAACTGGGATTTGCATCTCTCTCTCTATGCTCACTCATTTTTCAAGGCCTCAAAGGGTGCCTCTTCTGTAAAGTCTTCCTTGAATCTTCCAGTCAGAAGATTCTTCTTTTCCTGCTTATTTCATTCCAGTTTGTACTGCGGTGCTGGAGGTGACATTCAGTTGATTTTGAGGGCTGGCCCCCTGGTAGGGGCTGTGTGTGGGGCCATGCTGAAAAGGGAATCCTGAGGCAACTCCAGGCTCCGTGGGTTTGAACTGCTATTGGAGTGACGTCGGCAGTGGGTGAAGGAGTCCTGTGCGTTTGCCATTGCTGTCATCTGTGGTTTACTGACTCCCTTCCTAGGTTGTAAATTTTTGAGAGCCAGGTCTCAGTGTTAGTCACCATTTGATTGCCTCCAGATATTGGTGCAATACCTAGTACCTCAGATCTTCGCAATAAACTCGTGCTAAAATGGAATGAGGGCAATGAAGGAAGTCATGGTGGAGTTTGAGCTGTGCTTAGTGACAGTAAGTGGCAGGAAGGAAAGTGATGAGACCATCAGAAAGGGACCTCTACAGAAAGAGAAGGCCCTTCTCAGGGTAGAGTGGGAAACAAAAATTATTCACAGAGAAAGAGTAGAGTCTAGAGGTGTAGGTTAGTAATGTCCTGATTTTAATGATTTGTTGATTTTGAATGTTCATTATTATAGCTAGATTGCCCTGCCCTGCCTCATACAAGAAATATCTGTTATTTCTCGTACTATATTACTACTCAGTTTGTCATCTTTAGCTAGAGATGACTTAAGAGAGAAGTGGGGAGAACCTTTGTAGATGAAGGGAAGGAAAAAAAGGTACAAAGAAGCCATAGGCTAGGAAGCCTTTAGGCTATGAATATAATCTGTAACACTGTTGATTGCTATGGGAGCAACCATAAACTGACTGTTCGGTAGTTCACTGATACACTGAATTTCTGAGATTAGGTGTGGTGGTGGTAAATAACAAATTATGAAAAAAAAAATGCTTCTTGGGCTTCCCTGGTGGCGCAGTGGTTGAGAGTCCGCCTGCCAATGCAGAGGACACGGGTTCATGCCCCGGTCCGGGAAGATCCCACATGCCATGGAGCGGCTGGGCCCGTGAGCCATGGCTGCTGAGCCTGTGCGTCCGGAGCCTGTGCTCCACAACGGGAGAGGCCACAACAGTGAGAGGCCCGCGTACCGCAAAAAAAAAAAAAAAAAAAAAATGCTTCTTACTAGATGTAAATCTATTCAGAAAATATAATTATGGTTAATTTTCTTTCCCAATTCGGGATCTCCAAATACTCTCTATCCTTTGAGGAATTGACACCCTGCCTTTTTCCATTTTCTTTTTGTAAATTACGTCTGTTACTGCTCTTTGTTATCGGTTTGGACTCATTGTTGCAAGTAATAGAAACCCAGTTTACCTGGCTTTAAAAAACATTGTTTCAAAATAAACAAATGGGACCTAATGAAACTTCAAAGCTTTTGCACAGCAGAAGAAACCATAAACAAGACCAAAAGAGAACCCTCAGAATGGGAGAAAATATTTGCAAATGAAGCAACTGACAAAGGATTAATCTCCAAAATTTACAAGCAGCTCATGCAGCTTAATAACAAAAAAACAAATAACTCAATCCAAAATTGGGCAGAGACCTAAATAGACATTTCTCCAAAGAAGATATACAGATTGCCAACAAACACACGAGAGAATGCTCAACATCACTAATCGTTAGAGAAATGCAAATCAAAACTACAGTGAGATATCATCTCACACCAGTCAGAATGGCCATCATCAAAATATCTAGAAACAATAAATGCTAGAGAGGGTGTGGAGAAAAGGGAACCCTCTTGCACTGTTGGTGGGAATGTAAATTGATACAGCCACTGTGGAGAACAGTATGGAGGTTCCTTAAAAAACTAAAAATAGAACTACCATATGACCCAGCAATCCCACTACTGGGCATATACCCTGAGAAAACCATAATTCAAAAAGAGTCATGTACCAAAATGTTCATTGCAGCTCTATTTACAATAGCCCGGAGATGGAAGCAACCTAAGTGTCCATCATCGGATGAATGGATAAAGAAGATGTGGCACATGTATACAATGGAACATTACTCAGCCATAAAAAGAAATGAAATTGAGCTATTTGTAATGAGGTGGATAGACCTAGAGTCTGTCATACAGAGTGAAGTAAGTAAGAAAGAGAGAGACAAATACCGTATGCTAACACATATATATGGAATTTAAGAAAAAAGAAATGTCATGAAGAACCTAGGGGTAAGACAGGAATAAAGACACAGACCTACTAGAGCATGGACTTGAGGATATGGGGAGGGGGAAGGGTAAGCTGTGACAAAGCGAGAGAGAGGCATGGACATATATACACTACCAAACATAAAGTAGATAGCTAGTGGGAAGCAGCCGCATAGCACAGGGAGATCAGCTCGGTACTTTGTGATCACCTGGAGGGGTGGGATAGGGAGGGTGGGAGGGAGGGAGACGCAAGAGGGAAGAGATATGGGAACATGTGTATATATATAACTGATTCATTTTGTTGTAAAGCAGAAACTAACACACCATTGTAAGGCAATTATACTCCAATAAAGATGTTAAAAAAATATATTGTTTCAAGTAACTAAAGAAGCACAAAGGCGTTAGCACGGTGGGATTCAAGACTCAGCCCTGCCGGGTGTGGGGTTTTCTCTTCACTCATTGTCACTGTTTTCTGCTGAGTGTTGGTTTGGGCTTCTTTCTCAGCCCTGGGTTCTTTCCTCGTGGAGGCAAGATGGCTGCAGCTATTCTGGCCTCTACATCCTCATGAATATGGGTCAAGGGGAGTGTGTGGGACTCTCATTACAGAAAGCTCCACAAAAGCCTTCTGTTTTCTTGGCTCCAGCTGGGCGATATGGCCATCCCTAAACCAAATCACTATGGCCAGAGAGTGTGACGTGCTGATTGGCTTGGACAGGAGCTTCAGTCAAATGGCATGGATAGATTATAGGGAATGAGTAGAACCCCCAAACTAAAATTGGTGCTGTTACCAGAAGTATAGAAATAGGTGCTGGAGAAGAAAACAAAATATGTTGAGAAAATTATACTTGAAGTGTTGATGATATTGGAACATTATATGATAGGAACTTGGGTAACACTTGTGTGTTGAATTTTCTTAGCCAGAGAAGTCCAAAGTCGGGGTGGGGTTGGGGGAGAGTAGATGGGATGTAAATAATAAACGAGAAGAAAAAGATCCTGGGATGGTAGGCAGATCCAGTTACCTGAGCTAGGAATCTGATTGATGGGCTCTTGACCTGTTGGACCCTCTTCTTTCAGAGGAGCTGACACTTGGAAATGTCCCTCATTGAGATCATATGGTAAGAGGTGCATAACCGAGGTTGGGTTTTGACACATTAAGGGACTAAATATTTTCCTCCTGGCCCTTAGAATGAGCTAGTTTTCTTGAAGTGTTTCTAGAGAAACACAGCATTTCCTCCAAGACCCTTTGGGAGGCCAAGTGAAGTAACAAAATTAGGGAGGTACAGAACCAAAATTAATAGACTGGGGTTCTAGTTAGACACCCCTGGTGTTTATAATAATTCAGATTGTTTGCCAGATTTAAAAATCAGATGGCACATAAAAGTATGGATTTCTGCTTCCATTTAAACATCAGAAGATCAGGCGACTTTGGCCTGATTCCTCTTGGCAACAGTCCATTGGAGCTCAGCCATGGCTTCCTCTTTTAGAGCCCTGATTGGCATCGTGGAAACATCAGGAAAAGGGGTGAAGGCTAGGGAGTCGGATATAGGGGCCTCGTCCCTCATCTAGGACTTTAGGGACCAGGAAGAATTTTCATGGCCTTCAGAGCAGAAGTGTTGCTGAGCTTGGGACCATGGGGTATCATGGGTCAGTAGGCCCTGAGAAGAACTGATTCCCACTTCATAGATTGTAATTTCCTCAGTTTACAAGTTAGTTATATTCATTTAATGTTGAACTTAGAGTGTGAGTCTTCAGGGGGGTACTGGGGACTAAGGCCTCCCCTTTGGTTCACACTTCCAAATGGTTCCAATCACGGTCTCCTATGGATATTCTTGACTTAAGCTTGGATCAATAAACTCTACTTTGTATCTTTTAGGTATACATTTAAAGTAGTTTCCTATTTCTCAACTAAAATAATATTATTAACCTTGGCTTCGCTAACAGAGGGGCAGAGGTTTCCCTGCCCCTTGGACAGGCTGCAGTGGAGGAGCTGTGTCTACACCATTGAGGCGTGGTGGATCCATTAGTGTACCCGTCCAGGTGGAGCTAAGGGCACAGGGTGGGAGGTGAGCTTTGCACATTGTCCCTCTCTGCCCAGGCCATCCCTTTATCACTTCTGCACTTGTACCTACTTTAAGTATTTGGGTTTCAAACCTGAGTCGGCACCTGTTTGGTGTTAGTCAGGGATAATGGGGAGAACTCTGGAGTAAGGGCCTTGTGAGAAGAGACCAATTTTTTTTTTACACGCTGATTTAACCATTCAGTGAGCAACTCTAACTCTTCACACCTATTCATTCAACTGCACAAGTCAAATGACATTTGAACCTCTGGGCTTGAGTGACCAAATCCCGTACACAAAGTAGGGAAGGTCAGAGTGGTCGTGCCAGCAGCTTCCAGTGTCTGTTCTTGGGAAAGTTATTTTTTCCAAGTCCTTCTGTATAATCTACTTTTTTTCTTTTTGTCTGAGTCCATTTTTGGACTCTAAATATTTGTTGACTCACCACATGCTTTTACATAGGTATTCTGGTTGGGGTCTTGCCTACCTCTGACTTGCACTTTGCTTTAATGAAGAAAGAGAGTTACATGAATTTCTCACATGCTAAATGCTTTTCCAAAAACTTCTGTTTTTGTTTTCTTCAAAAGTCTTTGGTCCCTGTCTCTTTCTCCCATTCTTATTTTCTCTTCAGGGCATATGTTTGCTTGTGCATGTGTGTAGATACACGTGCGTGTGTACACAGACACAAACCCACACATGCACACCCCTTTTAGCCGCCTCATATTGCCATTCCATATACTACAATTGCCTTGGCTACAGTTAGAAACTTCCAACCCAGGATTATATATGATATACGCTGAATAACCCCTACAATAAGTGATATATAGTATACAAGGAGGTCCCTTTAAATCCAGATTAAAACAGCAAATGAATTAGGGGATGATTCTAATTTGTTGATCGAAGAGAAGTCATCATAAGATTACTTTATATCATTTATGAAAAAAAATCAGTTTTAGTTAAACTTCTCAGGCATTTATAGTTGAACCTGGTCAGCATTGCATTGAATGTTGTTTTAGAAGAAACTAATTCTTATTCATCTTTAAATCTCCATGCTTAGTCCAGTCAAATAGTACGTTATTTGTTGAGTACTTGAATGAATGAATTTAAACTCCCTTACTAGGGGCTTCGTACTGGGGCTTTGAAGTAAATGGATGTAGAAAGACCTTGGTGGAAACTCTAGCAGCCACTCAATGCTCAGAAGGCAACCCAAGTCAGAGCCCAAGTGTACAAATACACAGGACTATGATGAATTTAACTGCAGCTGGTCATGGAGGTGACCATCGCGGTGGCCCATGCAGTGAGGCAGTGGGGACAAGATGTAGGCGAGTTCTCTCTGTTCTTCTCTACTTTGCCGGCGGATTTCTTTATTTCTCTATCTGGTGTTTGCAAGAGTAACACTTAAAAGGTTCCCCTAGGGAAGAATCGGGGCTATATTATTTACTCCTTTGTGAAAGGATTAGGAAAAAGTTGACAAAAACTATTTTGCAAGATTTAGGGCAAAGATCATTTTGAAAGATTTTCAACCCATGTGGGTTCAAAAACTCCAGTGCCATCTTTGTGCCCCTAATACTCAGCACAGTGAACAGGTGTTCATAAGTTGTTGTTGAATAAATAATGAGGTGAGTGAATGAAGAAGACTGATTATCGAGGTGTGGAAGCCCTCTCTCAGTCTTTTCACTCATCTGTTGGTGGCGCATTTCCCACTGACCATTGTTTTGTTTGGCCCTTTTTTGACCTAGTACTATCCCTGCTCTATGAAGGGAAATATCCCTGATAACGAATTTAACTAAACTTTCCCTACGTACATAATACAGTAAGGCCATGGGGAACATAAAAAGAAGAAAATATGTATCTTTTACCTGCAAAGAGCAAGCAATGAAGTTAGGAAGGTGAAAAAGAATAAAATAGCAAAATGTGACGATTACAAGACAACACATAATCAAGAATACATTAGTGTATGTGAATAATACATAAGAGCCAAGGTAAAGACAGAGGCGATCTAATGCGGGTGAGAGGGGTTAAGGAGATGTGGGCATTAGTGAGTGGACTGTTGGATTGAGCGTAGGTGGCAGAGAGCATGTTAACTTGGTAGTGTGGGGAGTAATGAGATGGTTAAGACTTGGAAAAACTGAAGCGGAAAAAAGCCCCAACATTAAGATAACAGTATATTGTTACTTTTTGTTTTGTTTGTTTTTGCAGGAGATTACCAGGCCTCCCTTTGAGAGGTCACAAATGAGTCAATTCGGAGCCAACTGTCCCTTCATCCCAGGTGTTAAACCTGTCTTAACTCTTCATAATGGTGCCTAATTATGTTTCTAGGATCGTGCAGGCACTTAGGAAATTATTTTGCTTATTTGAGAATAACGGGAACTCGTTTTAACATTACCTTTTAAAAAATAGTTTGGGGCTTGGAAAATCCTGGCTGTTGGCGATCAAACTGATCACTTTTTAGGAAACCTAGCATGGCTGCCCCTTGTAGAATGAATGAGAAAGCTGAGCTCCGTTCTGTCAGAGCAGAAAGATGCTCAGGGAAAATGTGAATTACACTGTACCCATTAATAACTTGCTTTGTCCAAAGGGCACTCCAGGCTGGTGTGTAGAATAGGAGACTAATACTTAACAAAGTCAATGGTATCCCAATTCATACTTATATTAGAGAGTCAGTGGACATTCCAGTTAACTAAAGAAAATCTGATTTGAAGAAATTAACAGGTTGATATGGAATATGATGTTTGCTTTTTGCAAAATGAATGGCACAGCTCTCTATTGTGAAATGTAATTGAAAAAGGAGATTGATGGAAATATTATAGATAGATAAAAATATTTTCCAGGTTTCCTTTAAATTAGAAAGAAAACTCTTCAATTGATTTGTATTTCTTAGCTGTTTATTTTTTCACATAGTGATTTATTCCAGTGACCCTGTGATCTATCTTCCTTCCTTCCTTCCTCCCTCCCTCCCTCCCTTCCTCCCTTCCTTTCTTTCTTTCTTTTTTTTAAATTTTTCACCTGTGATCTTTCAACTTGTAGTGGAGAGCTGAATATAGGATGTGAAAGGAAAAGAGGAGGGCTGTGGTGGGAGCTAAGTTTGTGAAGAAGGGAAGGAGGAGACAGGACACCAGTAGAACTGCTACTCACCAGAGGTACTGAAATGCTCTGGAACATCTGATCCTGGTCACTTCTCTAGAGAGACACCATCAAGGCTTTTGCCATAAAAAATCAGGTAGGAAAGAAATACCACATTTCTTTATGTTCTTTTTTTAAAAATTAATTTATTTATTGGCTGCGTTGGGTCTTCATTGCTGTGCGCGGGCTTTCTCTAGTTGCGGTGAGCGGAGGCTACTCTTCGTTGCGGTGCGCGGGCGTCTCATTGCGGTGCCTTCTCTTGTTGCGGAGCACAGGGTCTAGGTGCATGGGATTCAGCAGTTGTGGCATGTGGGTTCAATAGCTGTGGCTCACAGGCTCTAGAGTGCAGGCTCAGTAGTTGTGGTGCATGGGCTTAGTTGCTCCGCGGCATGTGGGATCTTCCCGGACCAGGGTTTGAACCCATGTCCCCTGCATTGGCAGGCAGATTCTTAACCACTGCACCACCAGGGAAGCCCAACAGATTTGATTTTGAATCTTTTATTTTGTCTACCTTCCTTGGGCAGGTTACCTAATCTTTGTAGGCCTCTAATTTACATTTGAAGGGAGGATGCTTGTTCCATCAGAGGAACAGATAAATGGTGAGCTCATGTGTGTGAGGAAGGTGGCATAGTTCCAGCCCCACTGAAAGTCCTCTCTAAATATTTGCCATTATTGTTTTTAAGACTAGAGAAGGGGAAAGAAGGGAAGAAGGGAATTTTGGAGAATGGGCTGGGGGAAGGCTGCCTACCCTGGGCCAGTGGTTCCCCGGAGAACTCAGAATCTCAGGTGTCCTGGTCTAGGACCACAGTGGGAGGAGGGAAAGCAGAATAGCCGGGAAGCCAAAAGGTACCAGGAAAGACAGCTTTGATCCCTCGAAGTTGGGACCTTTGGGATTGGTAGAAAGGCATCAAAGTCTTGTTGGTCTCAGGGTTGTTTCTAATGCCTTTTTCTTTGAAACTGTCCTAAGAGCTTTAGATCCTGCCAGTCGTAAAGGGCTACTTAGACTAATTTTGGTAAAGATTTTAAAGATTCAAGGAAGTTAGAAATTTGAGGGAGGAGAAAAGATGAGATCCAATTTCATCTAAATTAAAAAGTTCATTTTTAGAATATACTTTCTTAACTTTCCAATTTTATGTTTGGTTGTGTCAGGTACACTTGAGGATTAGGAGAGGGGAAAAAGGGGGCTTTAATTAGTGAAAGAAGGTTTTACTTAAAATTATATGGGCTAAAAAAAAAGCAGAGGAGGAAAGCAGAGTTGAAATTATTGAAGATGTATAGGGCACATGTCAAAATCCATGGGAAGATGTACCTGTCTAGAGAATTCAGCATAACCTGCCCTGTTGGTGGATCTCTGGTCAGTGATCCTGGCCACCTCTGGGCTGCATCTTTCAGGACTGACTTTGGAAAACTATGCTCTGAGCTGTATCAGGCATCCAGGTATGTGTGTTTCAGTGTTTGGGTACCTGTTAGTGATGTGTTCTTCATTTCTAAAACTACAAAGTGAATTCTAGTAACTGTGTATTCTACAGTGTTTCAGGACCGACAAGTTATGTGATAAATAAAAATGAGTTGATCTAGCTAGAATGTTTTCCCCAAAACTTTATAAAGAATTTTACAGAAGCTGATTTCTTTTAAAATGCAAATTCTTATTTCACAGATATATAATATATGCTTCATATGTTGTGTAAGTTATTGTGTGATTATTGTACAAACACATATTGACATGTTTTTATGATTTGATGTCAGATTATATGGGGGAGGCGGCAGAGCATATTGGCCTAGAAGTAGGAATGAGACAGTCAGGTTCTGCCATAACTCAGTTAGGAGACAATGAGAGTTATTCACTTTGGGACCTTGAGAAAGTTACTCAATCCTATGAAGCATCCCTTTCTCAATTATAAAGTGAGGACAGTACCTACCTCATGGAGTGGTGAGGAGTAAGTGAGAATGGACACAAAGCATTTAGGACAGTGCATTAATCACCTAAGTCTGGGAGTAGTAAGACAAATAAATATGGGGATACTAGTTATAGGGTCATTGAGCTTTTCTTCTAAAATTTTTTTTGGGCCTCTCACTGCCGTGGCCTCTCCCATTGCAGAGCACAGGCTCCTGACGCACAGGCTCTGCGGCCATGGCTCACGGGCCCAGCCGCTCCGCGGCATGTGGGATCTTCCCGGACCGGGGCACAAACCCGTGTCCCCTGCATCGGCAGGCGGACTCTCAACCACTGCGCCACCAGGGAAGCCCTCTTCTAAAATGTTAACATAATACTTTGAAACTTTAATTCTCGTCCATAAAGTTTGTAAACGTCAGTGCTTCTTATCGTAGCAGAAACATTTTTCCATGGAAAAATATCATAGTAAGCAATTTATTTGGGGATCATGTAACAGTCTTTTACATATCAAATATTTTCTCAGCCAACAGTGTATATTGCTCCCGATACGTTTATTGTGCTATGTAAAAATGCTTGTTGGGACTTCCCTGGGGATCCAGTGGTTAGGACTCCGTGCTCTCAATGCAGGGGGTGCAGGTTCAATCCCTGATGAGGGAACTAAGATCCTGCATGCTGCGCAGAGCAGCCAAAAAAAACATGCTTGTTAAGGCAGACTATATACTGTACTTAGTTTCTGAAGAATCCTAATATTATCATAATTTTGCAAAACCTTAGAAAAATATTGATATTGTATGTTTATGCAGAGTCCACACTTACAAAACAGGCAATATATTTTCCATTAACCATTCTACCGCTAAATCGTCATGCCTTTGTGGAAGGCTATAAATTACTTTGCTATTTTAATCATAGTATTTTGCTTTGTAAGGAAATATAGGTGCTCTTACTTAAAATTGTAACATATAGATATAGGTACGTATATATTAATCTTATTATCTGTCAGTGTTCAATAGTGTATACTTTCAGACCACTAGTATTTATTTTATTTTTTTTCCAGTGTCTTACCACAATTACTTCTATTGTTTTTCAGTTATTTTTGATTTTGGTAGGCTTATAGTCTAAAAATATAAGTTAAAAATATACATAATGAAAAGTAAGCCCCTTTATCATTGTGCCTCCAATCCCCCATTTTCCCTCGAGAGGCAATCACTGTTACCTTTCTCTGTATCCTTCTGGAAATGCTTTTATAAATACACAACTGATACAGCTCCCCTTCCGCCAACCATACTTATTCTTCTGCATCTTGCTTTCTTCTTTTAAGAATATATCTTAAAGATTGTTCTGTATTTTTCTCATTTAAATACTAAAGGAATTGTATAATGCTATAAACTTCTTTATCCTTATGAAATAATATCATTTGGTTAAATTGTTTTTTCACTACGCTTATGTGCTGGTTTTGTCTGATTGTGGGAGAATAAAAATATTTTATGTAATTAACAAGTGACATACATTTGAATAGGCTTGAGCAAAGAATAGAACTCCAGGTATATTTATCATTTCAAATGCAAGGTCAACACAAGGACTGTTAATTTGCAGCCTTTCTGTGGAGTGCAAATGCTAAAATTGGAGCACTATTTTTAAAACTTTGAGACAAGGGATAGAAACCATTTTGAATATGGGAAAGGATATGCAGGATATCCAAAACCACAGAGAGTCAAAGCCAGCCATGACAGAATTAGCATTTTGCAGACTGGGGGTTATTCTTAAAAATCCTAAAAGGATTGTGTCATCTCTTTCAACACAAAATGAGTGTGCCTGTAAATAGTATTAAATACAGTAAAACATTGTAACAGTGAGAATTCAATAAAAATGTGGACATGTATTTAATGCTAACATGTAAGAAATTGCATCCAGGAAGTAAGAATTCCATTTAAACCTAAAACAACCTAATTAAAAAATGAGCAGGGCTTCCCTGGTGGCTCAGTGGTTGGGAGTCCGCCTGCCGATGCAGGGGACACGGGTTCGTACCCCAGTCTGGGAAGATCCCACATTCTGTGGAGCGGCTGGGCCCGTGAGCCATGGCCGCTGAGCCTGCGCGTCCGGAGCCTGTGCTCCGCAACGGGAGAGGCCACAACCGTGAGAGGCCCACGTACCGCAAAAAAAAAAGGAAAAAAATAAATTATGTGCTGGGACTTTCCTGGTGGCTCAGTGGTTAAGAATCCACCTGCCAATGCAGGGGACACGGGTTCAATTCCTGGTCTGGGAAGATCTCACATGCTGCGGAGCAAATAAGCCCGTAAGCCACAACTACTGAGCCCGCATGCCACAACTACTGAAGCCCATGCACCTAGAGCCCATGCTCTGCAACAAGAGAAGCCAACGCAATGAGAAGCCTGCGCACCACAACAAAGAGTAGCCCCCACTCGCCGCAACTAGAGAAAGCCCTCGAGCAGCAACGAAGACCCAATGCACCCAGAAATAATAATAAAAAATAATAATAATAAAAAAAATTATGTGCTTAACCCCCAAATTAGGAATGTTCAGGGATGATGTTGAACCTCTTATATAAATATGTGTGTAAAAAGAGAGAATTTCCTGCTTAGCTTCAGTTCTTATTATCTTATAAAACGCTCATTTTCACTTACTTCCTGAAATACGTATAACTTTAATGTAATTAGGTGTGTTTAAGAGGAATACATGATTTGTATTCATCTATAACTTTACATTGAATAGTCAAACTATGAAGTCATTTTAAAAATGAGTTGTTCTGCTATATATTAGAAGCATTAAAAATGTAAGTAATCCTTGGGAATTCCCTGGTGGTCCAGTGGCTAGGACTCGTCACTTTCACTGTCTCGGCCCGAGTTCAATCCCTGGTCAGGGAACTAAGATCCCCGTAAGCCGTGTGGCATAGCCAAAAGAAAAAAAAAGTAAGTAATTCCATCTGGAAATATTTATCTACAGCAATAAACATGGATCTGTACAGAGCTTTATCTGTAAGGATGTTCATTTTAGCATTTGTTTATAATGCAAAATTGGAAGCAATGCAAATACCATAAAACAAGGGATTTACCAAATAAGTTATGACATAGTACTATGTGGCCATTAAATATTCTGTTGATACATACAATGTATTAGTACAAAAAATTATAATATACTCAGATTTTCACCCCCCAGTAAAGGTACAGGTGCATTTGAAAAGCAAACCAGAAAGATGCAGATAAAATGTACTAGTTGATATTTCTGGATAGTAGGATTGTGGCTAATTTAAAATTTCTGATTTGGGCCTTTGCTACCAATTATTTTCTATAATGAATATCACATGCTTTCTTTTCTTACAACCCAGTTTTGCATCATTTTTGTTTGTTTGTTTGTTTTAGTTTGTCTCACCTGCTCAGAGTAAGAAGGGCCCTGCAGATCTGGGAAAGACCCAGCACAGGGAAAGGGAAAGGAGGTGGCAATGGTTGAATGCTGTAAAGTTAAACATTAGAGCCACAAGCTCCATCCAAGATGATCCAGCTCTAACTTTATTCTTTTTGTGGACATTATTCATGTCCTAAAATTTTACTTTCCAACCACACCCTTTATATTTTTAAATGCTATACTTTCCTCAACTTGAAATGCTTCTTTTACTGAAACAGTGGGTCAAATGTAAATGAAAATTATACAAACCATTGAGAAATGCCTATGCCCTGGATAAGCACAGGGTGTGGAAAACTGGTGTTTCTTCCCTTTACTGAATCTCAGTTATTGTCTGGCTCACCTGTGCTGGGAAAGAGTATTATCAGGGGATCTATTCCTAGTTGTTTCTCGTCAGCCAGACCTCTCAGGTGATTTCTTCTAGATATTTTACTGCCTGTGTCCTCTGTTACTGCTTACGTAAATGTTTCCAGAGGGCTAACGTTCTTTTTCTAACATTGCTTTTCCTAGATATAAAGACCTGAAGGTAGTTTTTCCTACTCAGAGATGGAGAACAGCACCACCACCATTTCTCGGGAGGAGCTGGAAGAACTACAAGAAGCATTTAATAAAATAGGTATGCTTGAGAAAAACTAAATACACAGTTACTATTCTGCTTGATACCAGCCTTCCAGGAATGGAACAATACCTTCTATTGCTTCCACCACCACCCCTTAACCCCCAGACTTACTCCTTTTTTTTTTTTCTTCCCATCTGGGTTTCACTGGATTCTTTCTTTCTTTCTGAAAGATAGACTAAGACTGGCTTGAATTTCTAGGAGAATTGGACTTTGAATTCTTTGATCATTTCTTTGCAGAGAATACACCAGGTTAATGAATGACAGTGTAACTAAATATGCTTAACATGATCTTCTCATTACAGAGAAAATATAGAAACACTTCCTTGTCTGTAAGCTGAACTCTGGCCTCCATGTGTTTGTCACGAACAATAACACATTTTGCCTTCATGCAGAATATTTTAAAATCTTGATATAGTTTTTATTTTTTATTTTATTTTTTAAAAATCTTTTTAAAAATTTATTTATTTAATTTTTTTCTTTTTGGCTGCATTGGGTCTTTGTTGCTACGTGCAGGCTTTCTCTAGTTGTGGCGAGCGGGGGCTACTCTTCGTTGCAGTGTGCAGGCTTCTCATTGCAGTGGCTTCTCGTTGCAGAGCACGGGCTCTAGGCACGCGGGCTTCAGTAGTTGTAGCATGCGGGCTCAGTAGTTGTGTCTCACGGGCTCTAGAGTGCAGGATCAGTAGTTGTGGTGCACAGGCTAAGCTGCTCTGCGGCATGTGGGATCTTCCTGGACCAGGGCTCGAACCCGTGTCCCCTGCATTGGCAGGCGGATTCTTAACCACTGTGCCACCAGGGAAGCCCTTGATATAATTTTTAAAGGCTATATGTCTTATTTTCCTTCTCCCTCATGCATAATTTAAAAAGCTTAGTGTTGCTTTTAAAGGTCACACCTCTTATATTTCTTCTTTCACTTTTAAAGCCATTCAGTGTTTTGTCTTTATGACATCATTTTGACAGCTTTGTCTTCTTCTTCCAAAAAATTCCCCCATCCTCTGTCAGATCACGATTCTTCTGCATTTTGCTTTTAGGAAACCCATGAGAATATGAATACCATCTTTTGCTCTAGTCTGTACATGCGTGCAAGTGAAAGGTGAACCTAGGGAAAGGTGAGTGTAGTGAATAGATATTGAGATGGTAACACCCTCAACCTTGCCCCTGCCTCAATGGGCTCCTTTGCTGGTGCATTAGAGCACTCTGGAAAGCAGAGTCAGAGGGTAGACCAGGGAGGATGGAATGATCACAGTTGGTCTTGTGCCTAGATTTCTCACAAACCTAGTGAATAATGACTAAAATTAATGTAGGTGAAATGCAGTGCAGAAGTTTCAGAGATCAAGATAAAGAAAGAAAGATTTAAGTTTTAAAAAATAAAGCTCTCTCTGAAAAAACAAATGAGTAAAGTTCTCAGGAAGCTCGTGACTTACAAACTGTTGTTATGAAATAAAGTGAATTCTACAAATCTCTGGGCCTTTCCACTTCTCCCTGCACAGCTGTTTCCAGAGTAACTCAGACCTTCAGAATACAGTCCACATGGTGGCCGCCTTAGGCTCGTTATTTTGCAGGCAGTAGAGCATTGCATGATTTCTAAAAAGTTATTGTTAAAAATACATTTTATGGAGTATTGTATGCAGTGCACAGTGTCTTTCCAAGACAAAAATTGGGCAATTATTGAAATGTTCTGCTCATTTCGAGCATTGAAACAGAGGAAGTAATAAAAATGTATCTCCTAGTTTGGTATTTTTCATTATTTTATAGGTACAGTTTGGCAGCTTGAATAAAAGTGCTACCTCGGTCTTAGTAAAACGAATGAATTAGTTCTATTTCACACACCAACTTTAATCTTTATATCTCATGGACATATAATCTTGCAATATTTATTTAATGATATTTTGAATAAATAATTCATTGATGGAACAGTTCTGACAGCAAGATAATTTGCTCTGTGTGACGGAAGTGCTAACACTAGCAGAATTTATACTTCCTTACTTTATGTATAAGATAAATTTTTACTCATGAACTCAGTAATCCTCTGCTAATTTGTACCAAACAACTCTTCTCAGAGGCAGAGGGACATGCCCATCCAACCTTGCTAGATGGGATATTTTTGGGTCCCTAGGGAGAAGTGAGAGGTTAAAATATTTGTCTTTTTTTTCCCCAATTGTGGTAAAATATACATAAAATTTACCATTTTAACCATTTTCAAGTGTACAGTTTGTTGGCATTAAGTAGATTCACATTGTTATGCAACTCTCACCACCATCTATTTCTAGAACTTTTTCATCTTCCCAAACTGAAACTATACTCATTAAAAACTATTAAAGACTAACTCCTCAACAATCCTCCTCCCCCACATGCCTGCCCCCTGGGGTTACCACCATTCTACTTTGGTCTCTGTGAATTTGGCTACTCTAGGTAGCTCATATAAGTGGAATCATATAATATTTGTTTTTCTGTAACTGGCTTATTTCACTTAGCATAATGTCTTCAGGGTTCATCTATGTTGTAGCATGTGTCAGAATTTCCTTTTTAAGACGGAATAACATTCCACTGTATATCTCTACTACATTTTGTTTATCCATTCATCTGTTGATGGGCTTCTGAGTTGTTTCTACCCTATTGGCTATTGTGAGTAATGTTACTATGAACATGGGTGTACAAATATCTGTTCAAGTCTCTCTCTTCAGTTATTTTTGGTATATACTCAGAAGTGAAATTGCTGGATAATTTAATTCTGTTTAATTTTTTTGAGGAACTACCAGTTTCCAACAGTGGCTGCACCGTTTTAACTCCTACCAGCAATGCTCAAGGGTTCCAGTTTCTTCAAATCCATGCCAATGATTATTACTTTCTGTTTTTGTTTGTTTGTTTGTTTTTGTAACAGCTATCCTTATGAGTATAAAATATCTCACTGTGGTTTTGATTTGCATTTCCCTGATGATTAGTGATGTTGAATATCTTTTCATGTGCTTACTGGCTATTTGTATGTCTTCTTTGGAGAAATATCTATTCGAGTGTTTTGTCCATTTTTAAATCAGGTTGCTTGTTGTTTTGTTGTTGAGTTGTAGGAAAGCCTTGTCTCTTTTTAAACTGTGATTTTATGGCTATTTATCCTAAGGCTTGATTTCCTCATCTTTAAAATTAGAATAATATTATTAACTACCTCAAAGTTGTTGTAAGGATTTCATTAGATAAGTGAAGTTCTTAACAAATCACTTGACACAGAATATGTGCTCATTAAGTGGTATCTATTATTTCTTGTCATGTCACACCCAAACCACAGAGGTTGTGGGGATGGAGTTGAGATTTAAGCACACAGATCTGTCCATCTTCAGAGCCCTAACTCTTAATGATAGTTTAGCATGACGGATAACATGTAAGTGACTTTTTCTTGATCTTGTTTATTTTTAAATACTCCCCACCACAGTGCTGGTAGGCAGTAAGTCTGCCTAGTCTATTTGTCTATTTCAGAATTATAGGAAACAATTCCGAACTGGTGATGTACTAAATAATGAGATTTTACTCTAAATTCAAAGAAAGCAATTATTGCAATTTCAAGCAATTTAGCTTCCTTTTGAGATTATAGCACTATTTTGGTTCTTGGTAGATTCTAGTTTAGAAATTTTTCATCATTCTGAACAGTATTAGTTCTAAAACTTGTGTATGAGAGTTTAAAAGAAAAGTTTCTGTCTTGTAATTCATTCAGTTTTAGTGTTGATAGCTCTTATACTGAGAGGAAAGAGAAATATAGGAAACAAAGCAACTACTACCAGATGAGTAAAGAGAGCCTATACAAGGTGGATCCAGGCAACTAACCAAACAATCCAAAGCCCTGTTGCCAACTCTGGCCAGAAGTGTTTTGTGTTGCCTTTGTTCTGTGCCAAGAATCGATATCCAGTCTCTAGGGAAAACCCAGGGAAGCGTATCTCAGTGACGATGTGAAAACACCTGGAAACCTATTTCCAAAAGTCCAAATGTAGGTGTGAAATTATTTCTTGAACACTTAATCTCAAAATGACATCAAACATCATTCGGCCTACATAATGGTATCATAAATACCTAATGAAGAAGCAGTGAATTATTGACAAGTGAAACAGAACTGTCACCAAGTGAAATGTAGACCAGAAGTGCCTTATGTGTATTTTACATGATGCACATATTTTATATGGAATGTGGGACCAGATTTCCATTTCGTAAATTACATAAAGAAGTCAAAGCCTGGGTGGGTGTTCCCCTATGACCGATGCTGCTATATTTCTTACTAGATATCTGAGACCTCCCCATGCTTAATTCTTTGAAACTTAGTCATGTGCTAAACCTGAGTTTTTCATCTGTCAGCACAATGTCCTTATTATACACTTAAAATACATATGGTAGCCCTAAATCTATGGGGGTAAAGTTCATTAAATATGAATTTTTTTGGTAAAGTATATAGTATACCTTGTACAATTCAGGTGTAGGAGAAAAGATTACTGCCACTTGTGAAACAAACCTGAAATGTTCTGCCTGCCTGTGAGTCTCCCAAACAGCCTTCTTTTTTTTTTTTTCTTTTAATATTTATTTATTTGGCTACGTTGGGTCTTAGTTGCAGCACGCAGGCTCTTCATTGCGGCATGCAGGCTTCTCTCTAGTTGTGGTGCGTGGGCTCCAGAGTGCGTGGGCTCAGTGGTTGCAGCACGGGCTTAGTTGTCCTGTGGCATGTGGGATCTTAGGTCCCCAAGCAGGGATCGAACCCGCATCCCCTGCACTGGAAGGCGGATTCTTAACCACTGGACCACCAGGGAAGTCCCCAAACAGCCTTCTGAGTGCAGATCTCCAACAGGGTACAAGTGATATTTGATAGCTCATAATTTATCTTTTTAGATATTGACAACAGTGGGTATGTCAGTGACTATGAACTCCAGGACCTGTTTAAGGAAGCAAGCCTTCCTCTGCCTGGCTACAAGGTTCGCGAAATCGTGGAGAAAATTCTAGCAGTTGCTGACAACAACAAAGATGGGAAAATCAGCTTCGAAGAGTTTGTGTCAGTAAGTAATCTAAATGCTCTCCTGGCTACTGATTGTTTTGCTTCAAGCAGAATTTCAGTAATGTCATTGCTCTTTTTGGTTAAATCTGGCTTCAGAGACCAGATAATGCACTGCTTTAAAGTGATGATGATGATGATAACAATAATAACAATAATTTCCACAGATAATTCATAAAACAAAGGAAAAAATTATTCTCAAATTGTTGGAATTGAAGTCAGGTTTAGATAATAATCTTTCATGCCCTACTAAAACTACAGTTGAATTTAAATGCTTATTGACTATCTCTGTATGCAGAATATTTTCGTATCTTAGTACTTGGTCTTGTGAAGTGGAATATTTTTTTGTAACTGAAATAGCTAAGGTATGGAAGATATACCTCCTAGAAACCGGTTGTTTCCTTGTGATTGGTTATATCTTCAGTTTTGGTAAAGCCACCAGGTGAATTTTGATGCCAGCTGTGGTTTCTTTATTAAACTACCTTGAGACTCAGGGAACTGAAGAAGATGCAAAATAATATATGACTCCACCAATAAAAGAAAAATAGAACCGAATATTGTGTATCAGGTATTTCAGACCTCTCAGGCTGAGAGAGATGACTGAGTTGCCATTGCCAGCTGGCGCTTGAGGAAGAGCTGTCACTTCCTTCCATCAACACCACCATGACTGTGTTTTTCATATGAAAATTAATGAACTAATTTATTCACTAATATAATTGAATAAATATTTATGAAATAGAAATTGTCTGCTTTTGCATTCTTTATTCATCTGGCAAATATCTGAGCTCCTTTCTTGCCAGGAACTCAGGCACTGTGAGTAATGTGATGAACAAAAAGAGATGTAGCGCCAGCTTTCATGGAGTTTACAGGTGGAGGGGAAGACAGAATCACACAGATGGATAAAAGATAACTGTGATAAATGCTGTGACAGAGCAGGACAGGTCCCTTGAAAGTTTGTAGTAGGAGGAAGTGAACTTGGTGGGGATTTAGGGAACTCAGAGATTCAGGGAAATGGAAGACTGTCCCTGAAGCTGTGAAGACTGAGTTGCGATCTGAAGGAACAGATAAAAGGGGCAGGTGGGAGAAATGAGTACTGTGCAAGACAGGCAGAGGTAACAGCATGTGTAGAGCCTCTGTGCCTTTAGGGGTGGTGAGTGCTCTCAAGCACTTGAAAAAAACATCAGTGTGGCTGGAGCTGAGATGCTAAGGGTTAGGAATGCGGCTAGAGAAGTGAGTCAGGTCGTCAGGGTCTTGTAGGATTTTTGTTTTTATCCTAAGAGCAGTAGGAAGCCAGTGGAATAGAGTATGAATTGACATGATCAGATTTGCATTTTTTAAAACTCACTTTGTCTGCTGCATGGAGAACTGATTGAATTCAGTTTATCCAGGCTCTAGGGTAGCCAGTGACAAGAGGGCCTGACAGAGGGCGTTTCTCTCTACGCCTGTGTAATTTCCAACAAAAGCTGACTTCTTGACTTTAACATATATACGTTTGAGTTGTTCAGATGGGATAATATCTTTGTTAAGGCATTTTAAAATCTTCATCATGTAGCTAGTTATGCTTTAGTTTTTAGTACAAAAGACCATGGCAAGTCTAGGCGAACAGTTTCAGTGTGTACACTTTGAGTTTAATTATAGGTTGGGGTGCAAACATTTGTCCATTTTGTGTTGTTATAAAATGACATGAGAGTTATCTGTCTACACAAGCAATACGTGCAAGAACAACTGATTAGTATTTATTTCGATGTCATTCCGAATAAATAACTATCCTTTACGTTGCACGGATTTTAATGGTTATTTAATCAAGAGTCAATTTTACTTCTCTCCCATTGCAGCTAATGCAAGAGTTAAAAAGCAAAGACATCAGCAAAACATTCAGAAAAATAATTAACAAAAGAGAAGGGATTACTGCTATTGGAGGAACTTCATCCATTTCCAGTGAGGGCACACAGCATTCTTATTCAGGTAACCAACCGCCTGCTCCAAATTTAATCTTTCAATCATTGGTTCATTCAACAAGTCCTGTATGTCATCAAATCTAAGATGCCATTTACTGTAATTCGCACCATTGTTTTATGTGTCCTTGAGGGAAAATGAGACTAAATTATAAAGTGCCATCAGATTTGAAATGTGTCATAATTTCAGAGGCGTCAGAATGCAAAATCCTAGAATTTATGGTAAGTAACAATAAATGAGTTTTTACTATGTGTCAGGAACAGTGGATAACAGAATTAGAAACAGCAAAGTAGAAGTTATTTATATTTCAGCACTGAATGTGTTTAATCATGACCTTGGAATGGATTTTTCATCCTGACCCGTGAGATGAGTTTACTTTAGACCTATTTTAGGGATGGTGGAGAGGTTTATTGCGAGGACTTTCCATTTTGGGGAACTGAGATTCCTGATTCATCTTTTATCAAGCAACCAAATGACTGGTAGAGCACCGCACCTGATTTGCTTGATCTGATAGGATCACTGGATTGTTGCCCAGTGGGAAATCCAGAGTCGCATTAACTCCTAAGAGGAGATGGCTTGCCCCATGCTAAGCTTGCTTCTCAGGATCAAGATGCCTAAAAACCTTTGGCCAAGTTCCTTTTGTTCATGTTAACATAATTAGAACTATGCTTTTAAAATTTTTGATAAAAAACTCACTTTAACTTTCTCCCCTCTTTCTTCCTTTGAGATCTGAATTTGTTAATTATCCTCTTGGTTCTCTTCCTTTCTAAATGGATTTTCCTCCAACAGTATACTCACACTTCTCCTACTCATTGTATATATTTTCCTAACTTTTTCCCACCAGGGAAGTGTAGTGGGGAAGGCAGTGGTCTATAACTCCATTTCTTGAAAGGTACTTACTCCTTAACTCTATTTCTGCCTGTCCATTCTAATGAAATGGCTTCTCCATTAAAAAAAACACAACTTTTTATTAAGGTATCGTATGCATTTAGCAAAGTACTGTGATCTTACATATACAGCTCAATGAGTTTTCACATGTGTATACATCATGTAGCTGCATTCATGCAACTGCCAACCAGATCAAAACACAACATTTCTATCACCTGAGTGTCTCCCTCTTGCCTCTAACAGTAACTGTCCACTTTCTGATGTCTATCACCGTAGATTATTTTTTTAGCTTGTTTATTGAGGTACAAGATGCACAGAGTAAAGTGCATACAGTGCTCTATTCTTAAGTATAATGGGAAGATTTTTTTAACCTATGAATACACCCATGTAACCATTATTTAGAACCAGATACAGAACATTTAATGGCTTTTAAAAAAAGAACAGCTTGGGCTTCCCTGGTGGCGCAGTGGTTGGGAGTCCGCCTGACGATGCAGGGGACGCGGGTTTGTGCCCCAGCCCTGGAAGATCCCACATGCCGCAGAGTGGGTGGGCCCGTGAGTCATGGCCACTGAGCCTGTGCGTCCGGAGCCTGTGCTCCGCAACGGGAGAGACCACAGCAGTGAGAGCCCGAGAACCGCAAAAAAAAAAAAAAAAAAAACAGCTTTATTTGAGATATAATTGAGATACCATAAATTCATCCTTTGAAAGTATAGTTCAGTAGTTTTTAATATATTCAGAGTTGTACAGTCATTAGCACCCTGTAATTTTAGAACACTTTCATTACTCCATAGAGAAACCCCATGCTCACTAGCAGCCACTCCCCATTTCCCCCTCCCCCCAGGCTCTGGCAACCATTAATCTACTTTTTATTTGTATAGATTTGCCTATTCTGGAAATTTCATGTGAATGAAATTATACAGTAGTGGCCTTTCACTTGACGGGCTTCTTCCCTGACATAATATTTTCAAGTATCATTCATGTTGTGGCATGTATCGTACTTCATTCTTTTTTATTGCTGAATAATTTCTGTTCTGTGGCTAATATCACGTTTTGTTTATCCTTTCATCAGCTGATAGATTTTTGGGTTGTTTCCACTTTTCGGTTATTATGAATAATTCTGTATGAACACTAGTGTACACATTTTTTGTGTGGACATATGCTTTGAATTCTCTTAGGTATATACCTAGGAGTGGTCTTTTGGTAACTCTGTGTTTAACATTTTAAAGAACTGCCAAACTGTTTTCCAAAGTGGCCACACATGTACATTCCCATGAGCAAGGTATGACACTTGTTATTGTCTATTTTGTTTATTACAGCCATCCAGTAGTTGGGAAGTGGTGTCTCATTCCTGGTTCCTATACCTGGAACACATTTCCTTTCCCTGACCATCTACACCTATTGAATATCTATCTTTCAAATAGTACCTTCTCCATAAAGCCTTTTCTTGATCAACCTAATGAGAAATGATTCTTTCCTTAAATTCCCTGAAACATTACTTGTATCACTCTTGTGGTATGTTCATTTCCCTTTAGTTGCATTTCTTCGTATATCTGTTTTATCTTATCACTACCCTAAAAATTCCTTGATGAGAGGTACAGTATCTTAGTGATCTTTAAATCCCTAGATTCTAAGTCCCTAAGCAGGTATGTATAGTGAGGTAAGAAGATAAGAAGGCAGATAATGATACCTACAGAAGTAAATGTTTGTGTCTTTATTGGTTGTGTGTGTGTGTTGGATTGAATTTGGCGGTATCTACCAAATATGCCCTTAGGAAAATTACCTAGTTCTAGGAATTGGGGCAATAAAGAGAAAGGCCAGCTACCCTGTGATGGAAATGGGAATTATTTTCCTTTAAGTTTTATATTGTTAAATCATTTTTATATTTATATAATAATAATGAGGCAGTAGACCATTTTTCCTTTAAGTTCCTTCCTATTTTCCCCACTGCATAGCCCAACAATTTTTTCTGCATAAAGATCACTGTTTTTATGCCAGAAGCCATGGATTGAGAAGTTGAGGATGAAGATGGCTGAGAGTAGGACTGGTATCTAGATGTGTCAGTTTTCTTTTCTTTTTTTTTTACTTTTTATTATAATTTTTTTTTGCGGTACGCGGGCCTCTCTGTTGCGGCCTGTCCCGCTGCGGAGCACAGGCTCCGGACGCGCAAGCTCAGCCGCTGCGCGGCATGTGGGAATCTTCCCGGACCGGACACGAACCCGCGTCCGCTGCATCCGCAGGCGGACTCTCAACCACTGCGCCACCAGGGAAGCCCCTTTTTATTATTTTTTAAATAAATTTATTGATTTATTTTTGGCTGCGTTGGGTCTTCATTTCTTATAATAGAAATTCTACAGAAATGGAGCTATTTTATTCATTCAAATAACTTTTTTCTTTTTTGAAAATGGGGTTTAGCTGATTTTCACTGCTATGTTTATGCCGCTCTACACACACTTGATTCTCTTGCGGAGACATACCAACACATAGGTTTTAAGATTCTTACTAGTCTGATATATTCCTCTGCGGTGAATAGGGGGTGTTGAGTCCAGTTCATTGAGCAAGGAGTAGGTCTTGTCTATTACATATTTGATTTATGGAACGGTATCTGTGCTAATTTCAAACTCTGGTTTTATGCATCACCCCACCTCACCTTTCCCCTTGAGCAGGCATAAGTGTGTTTTCTAAATGTGAGACTCTGTTCTGTTTTGTAATTCAGTTCATTGTAGCCATGTTTACATTCCCTCTATAAGTGATATCTCATGATAAGTTTCTTTTTCTGTGTGGCTTATTTCACTTAGAATCATCATACCTAAATCCACTCATGCTGCTACTGGCCTTATGACATTGATTTCATGGCTGAGTGATATTCCATTGTACATAAGTACCACAACTTCTTTATCCATTTTTCTCTTTCCTGGGATATTTAAGGTGCACCGAAGTCGAGGTTCTTGTAAACAGAGCAGCCCTAAACTTTGGGGTGGCTCTGTCTTGTTGATTTTTATTTTTCTCAAGATATACGCCCATGAGTGGAAGTGCCCTATGCTCTCTAGCTCTGTTTTTTAGATGTTTTAGGAAACACCATACACTTCTCCAGAGTGGCTGTTTGCAATTTACATCCCACCCATCAGGGTAACAAGGCTCCCTGTTCTCCATGGCCTGTCCTGCCTTTCTGGTTTTTACACTTTTTTCGGATGGCCCTTTTTAAATTTTTTTTTTTACATCTTTATTGGAGTATAATTGCTTTACAATGGTGTGTTAGTTTCTGCTTTATAACAGAGTGAATCAGTTATACATATACATATGTTCCCATATCTCTGCCCTCTTGCGTCTCCCTCCCTCCCACCCTCCCTATCCCACCCCTCTAGGTGGTCACAGAGCACCGAGCTGAACTCCCTGTGCTATGCAGCTGCTTCCCACTAGCTATCTACCTTACGTTTGGTAGTGTATATATGTCCGTGCCTCTCTCTCGCTTTGCATTCAAATAACTCTTGATTAAAACTAGTATTTCTGTTGTAAGTTCCAAATCACAACTCTATGAAAGTTTTTTGGGGGGCAGGTGGAATTTATTGATGTGGTTATTTGTTTCCTGTATTTCTCCCCCTGGCATATATGAGTGTGTGTGTGTGTGTGTGTGTGTGTGTGTGTGTGTGTGTGTGTGTGTGTGTAATCTGACCGCTGGTGTTTGGTTCCTTATCCACTAGCTCTCAGAAGGAATATATATTTGGAAAGATTTTAGAATCAAACCGAATATTTATTGTGCTAACTTAAGGTATATGACTTACTCTTCCCTGATATATCAGATGAAAAAAGTGGAATGAATTCCCCTTTTTCTTTAAACCTACGCCCTCTTAAACCCTTTATTGTTTCAGTAAGGTTTTAAAAATTGGCATTTATTATTTTTGAACAGAAATTTAAAATTATATTTTTGCGGTGCAATTAATTTTGTGAAATGAGGTATGCCAACTAAGATTTTCTGTTTTCAGAGGAAGAAAAAGTGGCTTTTGTTAACTGGATAAACAAAGCCCTGGAGAATGACGCTGACTGTAAGCATCTCATACCTATGAATCCCAATGATGGCAGTCTTTTCAAATCACTTGCCGATGGCATCCTTCTTTGGTGAGTTGAGCATTGCGTTAAGGGAGCTATGTTCTTACTGTCCACTGAAGAGCATTCAGTGGAAACTACAATTCAGTGAATCCATTGTCTTTTGAAATTAGTCAGCAAGTAGCTACATTAGTCTTGAAATTTTTATATTTTATATATATTATATAGAAAATCAAGTACTATATATTTTCCAACATTTTCTTTCAAATGCAATCTCTTATTTGGGATCTTTTTCATGTTTCCTTAACGATGCCAGGAAACTTTTGAGTTACTCCTCTGATGCATTTAATAATGTTCACAGGGTTTCTTTCTTTTCTTTTTTTTTTTTTTTTGGCCGTGCCACGCAGCTTGCAGGATCTTAGTTCCCCGACCAGGGATTGAACCTGGTCCTGCTGGCAGTGAAAGCGTGGAGTCCTAACAACTGGACTGCCAGGGAATTCCCCATTGTTTCTTTCTTCACTTCTCAGTGTGGGACTGTTGATCATTGACTGGGACAGGAACATGAGGAAATGTAATAGAACTATATATCTCATTTGTGCTTAAATCAGATTAACATTTTAATTCAATCTCGTCATATCCATGGCTCTTTGCAATCTATTTCTGCTCACTAGATTGTAAACTCTCTAAGGGCATGTCTTTGTCCTTGTTGTGTGTACTAAAGTCCCAGCGTACTTCTTTGAACAAAGCAGATATCTCTTATTTTTTAAGTTTATAAAAAAACAGAAGACTTTCAAAGAAGAAAACCACAAATATTCTTAGCACCCATAAATAGCTATTATTGCTATTCTGGCACATTTCCTCAGTCTTTTTTTCTGTGTTTTTTAGTTAAAAATAAAAAACTATCCATGAGTACAGGATATTAGTTTTTAGGACATTACGTATAACAATATACCTTGAATTCTACCTACAAGTCTGATCTGTTCCTCTGACCTTCAGAGGAAATTCCTATTATGAACTGAATGGGTATTTTCTTACCTTTATTAAAATACAGAGATAAAATTTATATTAGTTTCTTTTAAAATGTTTGAATTACTGAAATTTCAGACCAAGTCTCTGGCTCTTCATCTTTCTGCAGCAACAGTAATTTTAACGCTGTTCATATCACTTTATGAAATTAACCTTCTTGAGGATTTTTTTATTCAACATTTCAGGCTGCTGAATGTTGATGATCATTAAAGGAAATAAAGGCAAGATTCACATAAAGAAAATGCAAGAGTGTTTGAAAACAGTTAGAAGGAAATGCTAAGATTACAATTGCAGTGAATGATGAATGTGTTTTAGGTTAGGGAATATTTCTTAGAATTTTAAAATTAAGTCCCTGATATGAATTATAGTATAATTTTCAAAGAAATGGATGGTTACTTTTCAAAATTTAACTTTATTGTCTACTTGCAAAAATAAACTGAAAACATTTCTGGGAGTCTTAAACTAAATTATTCCCATTTTCTCTTTAGTAAAATGATCAACTTATCTGAACCAGATACAATTGATGAAAGAGCGATTAATAAGAAGAAGCTCACCCCTTTCACTATTTCTGTAAGTATTTGTCCTTTGCTAGTAATCATGTTACTGTAAGGATCATGGGTCCCTTATTAATGGATCTTTAGGCCCAGGCAAATCCTTTGATTTAACATAATTTTGGTTTCCTATTAAAAACTAGGTTTTTACTAAGTAAAAATTCAGCTGCATTTTTTAATGAAGAAATTAAGATTCAAAGTACGTTGGATGAAATTTAAAGTAGTGTCCAGATTATGTTCCTCAACTATTGTAGTTACTGAGTTATTTTTATTAATGAATATTCGCTTGATGCCAGTGTTTTTGTTGGTTGATTGAGACAAGAATACTCCATAGTTTTACCACATGTTTTACCATTTCACAAAATTTTCGCTATTCTTTCTGTACTAGATGGTTCTGTAGTCAGCTTCTCCATTCAGATCTTGTTAAAGTCCGGGAATTTATAGTCACCACACTTTTCCCCTCAAAATCTCTAGATCAATAGGGGAATATCAGTATCTACTCAGTACATACTAGGTACCAGTCGCTGTTCTGAACACACCACATGAATTATCCCTTTGACTTCTCCCAGCAGCCTTAAAGTAAGGTGGATGCTATGATTTTACAGATGAGGAAACCGAGGCACTGAGAGGTTGCACAGTGGCCGACGCAGGATCTGGTCCCAGTAGTCTAGCTCCAGAGCCCATCCTTTTAATCACCAAGCTATACTGCCACTCTCATGTGGTGGTAGTAATAAGCAACTAAGTTAATGTGCTAGTCACAGCTGTAGCTATTAAAAGTGAGCTACTGCTAGGCTGTTTCCTTTATTTCTATTGGCAGGTATAATTCTTGATTTTGCTAAGGTTGTTAAGGCTCTTCTATAAGGAAGCTATGACCTTGGAGTAGTGATATGTGGTTAGTCTCAGACTATCCAGGGGTCCTCCCATTTCCCGTTATTCTTGAGTAGTACAGAATTTGCTGTTGACTAACACGGCTTTCTTGCCCCCATTTTCCAATAATGTTACATATTCCAAGCAGAAACTACCATTCTTGAAGAAGCCCCTTTCTGACTGCAACTGCCAGAAGTTTATTCTCCTTCATATCTTGTGTCAGGATGTTTCCTCTAATATCTATCATTGTTGAAAATATACATCTTATTTTTAGAATGCATGTGTCACACCATTTTTTATGGCCCTGAATCTGAAATGCAACATTTCTTACTATTGTATAAATTAATTGTACGGTTTTACTTTTAATACTTATATGCAGTGCATTGGAGAAAATGAAGAAAAATATTCTGTAACTATTTTTGCAGTACTATAGGATGGGTCTGAGGGGCTAAGTTTTTTATACTTCTGTTTTTAGAGATAGCATTCTTCCAATATGAGTAGGGATAATAGTCGAGGTCTCTAAGATGCTTGAAAAAGTGTACTAATGTAGAATGAGAAAAGATAGCCCTCTGGGAAGGGGCAAAGTGTTACTGTGGTTATTAAATCTGTTTTGTTTATTCAGTAATTTTAGAGCTCTGGGAATAGATCTGCTAGACAGCTACCCGTTTCCCATGAAACTTTATCTCGAAGAAGCCTAATTCATTTGTAAAAGATTGTGATAATATAGTTTTTCGCCTCATGATGATAGGTTGGTAAAGTATCATGATGTATGAAAGAAGAGAAATATAAAAGGATGAAAATGACATATAATAACTATGAAAGCAAGGGAAAGAGATCAGGTAGCTAAGAGCAGGACTCATTTATGATCTTGGATACTTGGTCATCTCTCTTTCTACCCAATGTGTTGCTGAGCTGCATTCTTTTGATTGTTTGTCATTATTGAAAGAAAAATAATTATATGAGTAAGAGTCAAACAGATGGCAATGATTTAGGGACCTAAAAGTCAGGAAACTAACACAAGAGTAGGTATAGGAGATTGAATCTGTTCCTTATAAATGTAAAAAATCCATTGCAATTGATATACTCACATATATACAAGGTGTGTATGTATATACTTTACACTTACATATGTTTACAAGTGTACACACACATATATGACCTTAATTTCAATTACACTTTAAGTAGGGAAAACATAAAGCTCATTTGGACATTACAAATGCAGTGAAAGTGATGGTATGTAAAATAAGGATGAAATCTGAATAACAAAGAATGCCTTTGTCCTTACCTGATAAGTGTTTAGCACAGCCCTGTTAAAAAAAATCATTCACAAAGTGGACTCATCTGGAATTGAAGCTTTATTGGAAACGAAAATTTGCAAAGTGGTATGAATTAAAAGAAAGAAAACTTGCAATCCCTATTTGAGACTGTTAGTAAAGAGTTGGATAGTTAATCAAAATAGAAGGGACATGAGAAACCATCTCACACAGCAGTGTAAATTTTTCTGCCTGGTAAAGTGGGCTCTATCTTAGACGCAGACAATTCACTGATGCACAAAAAAGATGGGAGAGAATGGATGGCTTTCCAAGATAAACTGCCATGTTTGCTTGATTGTTTTGTTAGTATCTCTGTAAGGTAAGTTATCCTATTTTACAGATTAGGACACTGAAACACAAGGAGGAACAACCTCTCTTATGTCTCCGTTGTTGAAGGTTCCCCATTGTTCTCGCCTATCCCCCCCAAAACAGGTCTTCAGGAAGGAAGGTTGAGCACTCAGGGCAGTTGTCCATGTTAGGACTTGGAGAGCAACCTCTGTATGGGGTTCTCCTGTTACTTCTTGTTCTTTAGAATCGGCTCTAGACAATAGTGGTCATCCCATTCCCTCACTTCCAGTAGGGCAATAATGTATTTACCAATTAGAAACTACCATTTATTTGAGGAAGCACATTTTAGCTCCTTATTTTCAATCCATTTTTAGCCAATTACTCAGAAGTCATTTACTATACTTGTAAAGCCAACATTTTTGAATAAAATTAACATCGAAAGCTGGTTCTCCATATATCACCAACATAACCTGTTAAGACAAAGCTGAGTTTTACAGCTTACAGCAGTAAGAGAAAACACCACCTGCAAATCTGTGGCAGTGTCTTCAAGCTGAGGTTAGAACTGATGATTTGGAATTGTGGTTTAAGGTGGGTCTTTCACTGTGGGAGAGGGGAAGAGAGGAGACTAATGACTGGGTAAGGATGATGATGCAACTGATGCAACAGTCAGAACTGGTGGAAATTGCAAGGGGAGGATTTCAAGGTGAGGGTGTCAAAGAATCTTTTAGAGTATTAACTGTCCATTGATACTTTCCACTGAGGAGTTGATAGGTCTTGCAAGTAGTGGCTGCAATGAACAATCAAATATTTTGCCTTCTTCTCCTGGAAGAATAAAGTCATGCCAGTGAAGACAGAGGAATAAGCACAAAGTCACATTAAGGTGTGGTTTCCTTGTCACTGTCCAGGCTGAGAAAAGCAGTGGAAGGTTTTGGTTCTCACTAGTTATTACAGTCAATTTGGTGAAATTACATATTTCTTCTGGCCACAGTACCATGCTGTCAATGTAATGGGTCATTGCAAGATTAACACTATTACTGGAAAAATTTTCAGTCCAGTTCTTTCCCCAGCTAATGCATTCTGGGAAATCACAACGAGAGCAAACATTCTTTATGCTCTTGGAAATGAAGAGAGAAACATATTACTGGTCTAGCGTAAATTGACAGAGGCTGTCTCTTGAAAGTTATATTGATTTGATTTAAGGTAATTAAACATATCTGAAGGTAGGAAAAATCTTCTGAATATCTAGAAAATACTTGAAATTTACTGAAAATATTTTCACAATTATCATGTTTATTTAGGTTGTAAATATATTGAAGGATTCTCTGGTTCTGCCTTCTTTTGGGAGAACTGCATTTAAATGAATATTGCTTAATACCACTACAAAAATAATTTAATTCCAAATGCTTACTTCAGTTACCCTTGACTAAACCCCAAGAGATACAGCCACTTACTTGGAGCCCAGCAAGATAAATTGCTTCAGCATACTGTAAGAGGAAGCCATTGAAATAATCACTCTGCTTTGTAAACCTTTGTGTAACTTCTGGCTAGTAAACATAAAAATTTAAACAAACTGTGGGAGCAGGGGCCCCACCCAAACGTGGACTGTAGAAATAAAAGAGGAAAAGACAATCTCTACCTTTTCCCCAAAGCAAATCAAACACAATTAACAACAAATCCCCTAGCTCTTAAAGTTACCTCCTCTTATCTTTGGTGACTTAAAAGTCTGACTGTATTGATTATTTATCACCATTAAATGGCCAAAAAAAGTAGGCCAATAGCAAACAGGCCACCGTGCCTTTCCAAAAGGTGAAAAGTTGATCGGAAAAATGTCATCGGTACATAGTATGCATTTGTTATTTAGGGAAGAAATTTGAGGAGGAGGGAATGAAAAAAAAAAGTTAAAAGCCAAGGTAACTCTAAATTTTTCTAATTCAGTGTCTTTTCCAATTTGCTGCCTTGTGTTGTCCCAAACTGTTTTTTTGTTGTTTGGTGGCTCTTTTTTTGTACATTTGTGTTTCTGATCACTGGTATAGCATTGATAGATGACAGCTAAAGCAAAAATTAATTAATATTATTAAATAAATATTGCCCTCAATTAAGCTTTTAGATTAAAATTAATGGCATGTTTGGATAAAAAAACTTTGAGTTACCCTTTTTTAGGTTTATTTGAAAATAATTTCAAACGTAGAGAAAGTTGCAAAACTAAAAACTATACAAAAACACTCATACATCCTTTACCTGGGTTCACCTGTTGTTAGTGGTTTATTGCACTTTAATATTTGTGCTCTCTCCCTCATGTGTGCGTGTGTACACAACCTTTTTTCCTGGACCACTTGAGGATAAGTTACAGACCTTATCACTCTTTACCAGTGAATTCCTTAGCATATATTTACTCAGAACAAGGATTTTCTCTTATATTACCACAGTATAGTTATCAAGTTTATAAATTTGTATATTGAGAGGCACAAGATATCTGTATGTCTCTTATAGTTGATGTTAGTTTTTATCATCAGGTTAAGATGTTACCCAGTTTCTCCACTGTATAATTACTGTTTCCTTTTCTTTTTCTCCCTTGCAACTAATAAGCAGTCCATGAGGAAACACTTGAAGGCCATGCAGATATCCTGCTCCATAACAGAATTTTCCCCTAGATTTTAGATTCCCTAGATTGATGATTCTTTCCTAACAGGGTCTTTACCATGATGGTTGCAAAATTATGTTTTTTTTTCAACTCCAGCACTTCCTCCACATTTACTAGTCTTTTATTTTTTTATTTTTGTTTTGCGGTACGCAGGCCTCTCACTGCCGTGGCCTCTCCCGTTGCGGAGCACAGGCTCCGGCCGCGCAGGCTCAGCGGCCATGGCCCACGGGCCCAGCCGCTCCGCGGCATGTGGGATCCTTCCGGACCGGGACACGAAGCCGTGTCCCCTGCATCGGCAGGCGGACTCCCAACCACTGCGCCAACAGGGAAGCCCTAGTCTTTTATTATTTGGCATTCTTCTGTAACCCAGAGACCTCTCTTCTCTCTCTCTGTCATTGATGGGACTCAGGAATTCCTACTTTTTCCAGTGGCTTAATTCATTACTGTGCTTGATTATTTTGGTGTTTAACTTGTCCCAGATTTGGCCATAGAGAGCACCTTCAAGATGGCTCTGGGCCATTTTTCCTTTTTTTCCATTGTTGTAAAATACACATAACATAAAATTGACCACTTTAACCAATTTAAGTGTACAGTTCTGTGGCATTAAATACATTCACATTGCTATGGATTCATCAATACCATTCTTCTCCAAAACTCTTCTCATCCTCCCAAACTGAAACTCTATACCCATTAAATAATAGCTCCCTGGGACTTCGCTGGTGGCGCAGTGGTTAAGAATCCTCCTGCCAACGCAGGGGACACGGGTTCAAGCCCTGGTCTGGGAAGATCCCACATGCCGCGAAGCAACTAAGCCCGTGTGCCACAACTACTGAGCCTGCGCTCTGGAGCCTGTGAGCCACAACTACTGAAGCCTGCGAGCCACAACTACTGAGCCCATGTGCCACAAATACGGAAGCCCGTGCGCCTAGAGTCCGTGCTCCGCAACAAGAGAGGCCACCGCAATGAGAAGCCCATGCACCGCAAAGAAGAGTAGCCCCCGCTCACCTCAGCTAAAGAAATCCGACGTGCAGTAACGAATACCCAATGCAGCCAAAAATAAATGAATGAATGAATGAATGAATTATTTTTTAAAAAAGCTCCCCATTGTCCACTCCCCCATCCCCTGGCTATCACCATTCCACTTTCTGTCTCTATGAATTTGGCTACTCTGGGTACCTCATATAAATGGAATCATACAAGAGTTCTTTTTTATGGCCAGCTTATTTCACTTAGCATAATGTCTTCAGGATTCATCCATGTTGCAGCCTGTGCAGAATTCCCTTCCTTTCTAAAGCTGAATAATATTCTATTGTATGCCTATACTGTATTTTACTTATCTGTTTATCTGTGGCTGGACACTTGGGTTGTTTCCACCTTTTGGCTTTTGTGAATAATGCTGCTACACACATGGGAATACAAATATCTCTTTGAGTCCTAGCTTGCTTTTTTTTTTGAGTAAATATTCAGAAGTGGATTTGCTAAACTATATGGTACTTCTGTGTTTAATTTTTTGAAGAATAGCCATACTGTTTTCCACAGAAACTGCACCATTTTACGTTCCCACTAGCAATGCACAGGGTTCCAATTTATCTACATCCTCTCCAACACTTGTTATTTTATTTTGGTTTTTTTTTTTAATAATAGACATCCTGATGGGTGTGAAGTGGTACCTCATTGTGGTTTGGTTGACGTTTCCCTGATGATTAGTCATGTTGATCTGCTTTTCACGTGCTTACTGTTCGTCTGATATCTTCTTTGGAGAAATGTCTGTTCATGTCGTCTGCCCATATTTTAATCAGGTTGTTTTATTGTTGTTGAGTTGTAGGAGTTCTTTCTCTCCTCATAATTAGAGCCCATACTCTAATTGGGGGTGATATAAAAATAAATATATAACTATATAACATGTCGGAGAATGATACAGAGTAAAATAGAGAATAATGAGTGCGAGCAAAGGCTGTGGTGATGCTTGCTATTTTGTGTAGGACAATTGGAGAAAGCCATTAGGTGCATTTGAGCAGTGTAAAGGAATTGTGGATATTTAGGAAAGTGTGTTCCAGGCAGAGGGAATAGCAAGTTCAAAGGCCCTATAGAGCTGGAACAGAGTGAGTGAGAGGAGATAGTGGGAATGAGGGGGAACATTTGTAGGGTTTTAAAGCTAGGGAATGCCATCGGGTCCATATTTTAATAAGGTTACCAACAGCAGGGTACTATGGAAGGTGGGTTTTAGAGAGTAAGTCTGAGCATGGGTGTTAGGAAGGAATTAAGAAACTTGAAGAAAGGTACTGACAGTTTCCAGAGGTATTTAGAAGGTGGAATTGACAGAAATTGGTCACAGGATGTTAGAGGCAAGAAGAACAAGGATTCTGCTCAGGTTTCTGACTTAAGGAAGAAAGAAGCAAGAATGAAGGTTGGTCCTGTCAACCAAGACAGGAAATAAAGGAAAAGCCAGTTTTGACAGAGGATTAGAGGAAGACTAGGGAAGCATGGCCAGAAAATTGCTTCAATTATGGACATGTTGAGTTTGAGATACTTGTGAAACATCCAGGTAGACATAACCAAATATGTATACAGGTGTAGAGCTTAGAGTGGGTGCTGGGAGGAAGTGTGGCCTGGAGATATGGCTTTGAAAGTCATTGGCATATAGAGGTGATATAAATACTACTTATGTTAAAAAAAATGGGAAGTTTCACCATCCATTGTGTCTTATTTACCTTCACAACTTGTTGATAAGAGTTTAGAAAGTACTTTCTCACGTGTATTTTTCTTTGTGGCGATTCAGGAAAATTTAAACCTAGCCCTGAATTCTGCCTCAGCCATTGGTTGTACAGTGGTCAACATTGGTGCACAGGATCTCAAAGAAGGAAAACCTCACTTGGTCTTGGGACTTCTCTGGCAGATCATCAAAGTTGGTCTTTTTGCTGATATTGAGATTTCCAGAAATGAAGGTAAGGTCATCAAAAATATTTACTTTTCATTGATATATACTTACTGTGGGAAAAATTTATATTTCATTGTTTTCCTCTCAGCCCTGATTGCATTGCTAAATGAAGGTGAGGATCTAGAAGAGTTGATGAAGCTTTCTCCAGAGGAATTACTGCTGCGTTGGGTGAACTACCATCTGACCAATGCAGGATGGCGTACCATCAGCAACTTCAGCCAGGACATTAAGGTTCATATTTTAATGTTCAAGTTTGCGACATACAAAAAGGATGTAGATGCATGTCAGGAACAAAAGGAGTTCAGACTTAATTTGTATGTGTGTGTGTGTTATGGCTGTGATTTTTTAAACAAAGACAAAAAAGAACTTCAATCACAGACTTAAATTTGAATTGAAGTTTAATTCACAAGCACACAGTGTAGAAAATGAAATTTTTGCATTTCTCTGTGTGAGGTGGATCCCCCACTTATAATCACAAAATCTTTTACTAAAAAAAAAACAAAAAACTGGTTTATTGGCTTTTAAAAAGAAATACAACTGGTTGTGAGAGGAAAGAGATGCTAGCATTAGCAGATTAAAGTATCGTTTCCCTTTTTGTATGCCACGGATAGATTAGATTATAATGAGAATGTCAGTCTGTTAATTTGGACTGAGAATTACATCTGTTGCTAGACTAGAGACCCTTGTGGGCTTGTCCAGTTTAATACTTACTTCCACTTTCTCAATAACCAGCTAAGAGGAAACCAAAGTATCAGAGGGCATAGGGAATCAGTAGACAAAAGGGGGTCTTCAGGTGTGTCTCTGAACCAAAGTAGCTTGAAACACTTCCCTCCCCACTGGAAAAGACTTGTCAAGGAAACTTGGCCCTAATCTTAACTGATGCTGATCCTTAGGAGTGTAAACAGATGAAAGAGGTGAGGAAGGGCCTTCCAGGTTTAGGAAACAGTGTTGCTAGAAGCTCTCAAGGATGAAACAGCATAGTGCATTCAGGATCCTGTAAGCAATAAGTAAAGGTTACTAAGTTATTATTCCATTCTTTGAGATGAGGACAATTGCTTCAATTTGAGTACTTTTCCCCGTAAATCCAATGATGATTTTATTCATTTGAAAAATTCTGTTTTGTTTCCTTCCTTAAAGGATTCAAGAGCCTATTTTCATCTGCTTAATCAGATTGCACCTAAAGGTGACCGGGATGATGGACCTGCCATTGCCATTGACCTTTCAGGATTTAATGTGAGTAAGTTTTTAATTAAAATTTTTAAAAATTTTGATAAAATATGCATAGCATAAAAATGACAATTTTACGTGTACAGCTCAGTGGCGTTACATTTGCAGTACATGCAACCATCACCAGTATCCCTCTCCAAAAATTTTTCCTCATCACATAGTGAAGTCTGTATCCATTAAACAATAACTCCCCATTCCCCTCTCTCCCAAGCTCCTGGTAACCACTATGCTACTTTGCGTCTCTATGAATTTGACTAGCGAGTACAGTCATATTTAGAGTACAGTTCGCTTCAGGCAGCATTCCCTGGTGGCGTCCTCAGCCCTTCATTAAACCTTGGCTCTTTGCTTTTCAGAAGTTATTTTTCATGCCCTAGGCTCTAAATTTCCATGCTAAGCCATCTGGCTGTCATGAGTGAGGAAGGGGAATTGCAGAATTCTGACCTTGAGTATGTGTGGAATCAACCCTACACTCACATTTCCCTGGTGCAACATCACTGGAACACACCAGGGTGCTTTTGCTGCTGTGCACAAGGAAAGGGAGCAACAAGCTGTTATTAGATTTCTAAGCAATTGATTATAAGTTCTTCCAACTTATATTTGACAATACACAAAATAAAAAATGGCAATTCCTAGTATTTATGGTGTAGGAAGAACTGATACAAATCCTGACCCATCTAACACATTTTATAGGAAGCCCATTCTTTTAGCATAAGTTCTAAGTACCCGGGGTGGTTCTATCGAAACCTTAAAGTATGGTCAGATTATAGTTTGTATGAAAATCTATTAAGTACTTAAAGTGTAATATCCAGAGTATTTAGTTTTAAAGGCAACTTGAGTCATCACTAATTAATTATATTTTAAATTATTATAAAATCTAAAAATCAGTATTGCAAAATTTACAAATTAGCTTGAGTACAAAAATTAGGAAGTTAAAAAAACTTACAGAAAGTTTCAAACCTATTCAGAAGTGGGCAAACTTAATATACTGAACTACCATGTGTTCCTCCCCCAAGTTCAACAACTATCAACTCATGGTCAGTCTTGTTTCTTCATTTATCACCTACCTATTTGCTTCCTCTTCCATATTATTTTGAAGCAAATCCTAGACATGGTATCATTTCATCAATATGTACTTCTAAAAGATAAAGACCCTTTAAAAATATAACCATAATACCGTACATAACTAAAAAATTAACAATAATCTGTAATATCAAAATAACTAGTCAGTGTTGACATTTCCTGTTGCCTCATAAATGTCAGGTTTTCTTTTTATAATTTATCTGAATTAAGATCTAAGTAAGGTCCACATATTGTGATCTGTTCACGTCTACCTGAGGAGCTTTTTATTGCTGTTTAATAGCATTGAACCTATTGCTTTCTCTGATTTCAATTACATTTTATTTACAACTCTGGTGCACAGAATTAGATAAGTCATAATCCTTGGTCATGATATACTCTCATCGTGGGTCCAGGCATGTCCCTCTTTTTATTTATTTTTGTCTGGTAGTTGTTTGTTTGTATTGAAATTTTAACAAGCTCATACAAACCCTCAATCCAACAAGAAAGCTAAGACTTTGACATCAGTTTACATTTAGCTGTGTAGTTCTTCCCTATGCCATCTCTCTGCGTCCCCTTAATGTGATAATCACCATCTTGAATCTTATGTTCATCGTTTTTTGCCTTTCTTTTGCTATAGTTTTCTTTCAACCAAATGTATTTCTTAAAAAATTAAATTTATTTTACTTTAAAAAAAATTTTTTATTGGAGTATAGTTGATTTACAATGTTGTGTTAGTTTCAGGTGTACCACAAAGTGAATCAGTTATACATATAGCCACTCTTTTTTAAGATTCTTTTACCATATAGGCCATTAGAGAGTATTGAGTAGAGTTCCCTGTGCTACACAGTAGGTCCTTATTACTTATCTATTTTATATATAGTAGTGTGTATATGTCAATCCCAATCTCCCAATTTATCCCTCCCCTATTTATCCCCTGGTAACCATAAGTTTGTTTTCTACAAAATTTATTTTACTTTTTAACTTCATATAAAATTTATCATATACTTAAATTTCTATACTTATTTTGAACATATTAATGAGTCACTCATATTGTTATATGTCATTGTGTGAATATAACACAGTTTCACAGTTTTCATCTGCTCTCCTGTTGGTAAGCATTTGGTTTGTTTCCAGGGTTTTGCAATTGTGAAAAGTGCTGTTCCTACTGACTTTAATATTTTTTATATGTATCCCAGCTTGTTTTTCATTGAGAAAAGAATTTCATTGAGAAAATGAATTTCTCAATTTCATTGAGAAAAGTATTTCTACTGGAAATACCAGAGTAGAAAGGGTGAGATAGCTAAGCCTCTTAGCCAGAAAGCATTCTAGTATATGGCCTTGAGCAAGTTACCTATAATTCAGCCAGTTGAAGCTTACTGATACAATGTTTGAGAGTTTTGTTGAGTACTTCAGCAATGAGGGTGAAATATTCCACTGATCCCAGCAAGAAAACTCAGAGACTTGTTCTTACCGATTTAAAAGAAATGGGGAAGTTAATTTGGAATTCCTGCACATTCTGACCCTATTTTGAGCCATTATTTGATATATTTCCAGAAAAGTAGTTGCTTATAAATATGTATATGAATTAAAAATTATGCCAGTAAAAAGTTTAATCTTGAACATTTTTATTTCATTTCATTGTTTTATTTCATTGTTTAGGAGGAAAATGACTTGAAGCGTGCTGAATTCATGCTTCAGGAAGCAGATAAACTGGGCTGCAGACAGTTTGTTACTCCTGCAGATGTGGTTTCAGGCAATCCTAAACTTAATTTAGCTTTTGTAGCTAATCTGTTTAACACATACCCAAGCCTACACAAGCCTGATAATAATGACATCGATATGAATTTATTGGAAGGTATGCTCTCTCTGTCTTTAATTGATTCACTGTGTGTATCTTTTTGTGGTATTGTCCTACTTCACTGTCAGAGGTAGGGGATTGTGGTGGGAGATGAAGTTTACTGTGTGTAGGCATGTGCATTCATTAACAAGTTCAACTTAAAGTCGTTTTTCATTTTGGTTAAAAGAGAATGCTGAGGTAGATTTTACATGTCTGTCATTTCTCCATAAGAGTTTAGTGAAAACCATCATACATTTAAAACGTTCTCTTAAATGACCACATAACATAATTACACCACCAATATGGACAATGAATTATAGCTATTGGAAAAAATAATTATTTGTAGCTTTTTTCTCCTTTGAAAGCTACAGTTTGACTCCAGTATTGTTCTCTTTTTAATGTGTTTAGTGTACATGAAAAAATTTACAATATTCATTACTTGTCTTGTGTGTGGGCTATTGTTATCTGTCTCATAATTTATAATACTTTCCTGTTTTGCTTCATGAAATGCAGATTTGACCCCTCCTAATGTAGGTACTGTATTTAGTACTTTTCTCTACTCTATAAATATATTCATTCTGAATGTTCTTTTTATTAGTACCATTTATTCTTTCTGTCTGGGTTGATATTTATTTTTTGCATTGTTCATGTTGTGTTTTTTTTTTCTGTCTTAATATGCCTAAAGAATGAATGATGACAAGCAAGAAACACAAATGAAACCTGATTAGGATAGCAGAGCAAGACTTGATTATGTAAACTCTCCACCTAATTTGCCTTCTATAATGATGGAATAGTGTAGTTGTTAACACATTAGAAATCAATTTTGACAACTGATTTCATGATTTGATGTAAAGCCTTTATCCCTCTGCTGTGAATAAACAAACTTATCTTTTTTTTTAAGTTAAAAGTTTATTCTTTTTTTTTTTAACATCTTTATTGGAGTATAATTGCTTTACAATGGTGTGTTAGTTTCTGCTGTATAACAAAGTGAATCAGTTATACATACACATATATTCCCATATCTCTTCCCTCTTGCGTCTCCCTCTCTCCCACCCTCCCTATCCCACCCCACCCCTCTAGGTGGTCACAAAGCACCGAGCTGATCTCCCTGTGCTATGCGGGTTTTTATCTCAAGTAATCTTTGGCAGGATCTGTTTAGATTCTATAACATAGATCATTTTGTATTACTTAGCTACATTACATTTACTAAATGTCATTGAAGCTTACAATATATGAATCATCATAATGACAAAAACATTCTCGGTGTCTAGTTCTTTCTCCTTATCTGTTTCAGCCTCTCTCCTTTTCTTCTGCCAACCTCACACTCACTCACATGCATACTAAAACCCACATTAGTACCAGAACTAAGAGTAAAAACAGTGGCAGCAATGGTGGCAGTTGTCAGAGGTTAGGGCCACTCCTAAAATAGTCTTCATGGTCGCCCTGGTTTGGAGAAGCTGGTCCTCAGGTGGGGATTCTTCCTGGTGGGGAGAACTTGATACTGCAGTGTTCATTCTCCCACATCACCCACCTTCTTCCCTTCTTCCCCAGTAAGACAGAGTGAAAAATCAGCTTCATCATCTTTTTCTCTTTGACTGCCACAACCAGAGTTCCAAGGTCCTGGTCACTTTATGATTACAGCTTTTTGATTAATGAAAGAAGTTTCAGGTTTAACAAATATGTTCTTTGAGGAATATGATTAATTCACTCTTTCAGAAGTTCACTAAAATAAAGATTGTGTTCTCTACATAGATATGTAACTGAGAGGTAAGATAGGTTAAAAAATGTTGATTTTTCAGCAGAGAAATTTAGGGTGAGGGATTAGAACTTTTAAAAAATTAAAAAGGGAGACTGCTGTGTTTTTTTCGGTCTGGGAAATTTCAAAATTCCTCTGTGTCTTACAGTAGAAGGCATTGTTTAGAGTGGCATATTAAAAATGATCTGCTTTTTATAGTCACTGAACTCTTGCTAGATACCTTTTCCAACTTGCTCGCTCTCCTATTTGTCACGTTTGAATTCTTTTGCTAGTGTTCAGCATGCTTTTGGAATTTTTCAGTGTGAATAGGATTGCTAAATATTTCCATTAGTATTTACTTTATTTATGTAAAAAGATACTTTGGGAAATATTTATCAGTCATCTTTATGTAGAACATATGTATGTCCTGATACATCTGCCAAAAATGAATTTGACTTTGACTGTCATTGGAATTTTTTCCTCTGTACATTTGTTTTCGTAGAGCCTTGTGAAATTTGAAGCTTGACCGTATCACATCCCATATTCATATATTAGTATGTCCTCATTGGCAAAGAATTTTATCTGTATGGAATTAAAGAAAATTAAAAGCCCAGTTAAATATTAAATCTTTATATTAAATTGAGCCAAATATGTGGGCTACATATAGACAATCTCAGAATTCATTTGTGGTGATAGAAAATACAGAGACCATGGAATTAGACTTTGTCCAAATCACGGCACCACCATTTAATAACTGAGTGATCTTTGTGAGCCTTGGTTTTCTCATATATAAAACAGGACTAATAATACTTATTTTGAAGAATTTCAGAGCAAGTTAAAATGACCTTTCATGAATGAATGAGTTTAGCATACAGTATGTGCTCAATAATGTTCAGGTCAGGAAGAGGAAAACACTTAATACATCACTTAGCACATGTAGTGAGTGTTCAATATATGTTCCTTTTCTTTCCTCTTAGTAGCCTACTTTTAATATATTTGTTATTTTCTCTGAAACTTTTATCAATTGCAGTGTCAGTTTGGCCCTGAACGTGAAAAGAATGTTTTATAGTTCTTTCTCTCTTTTATGTCAGCAATTAAGATTTTACTTCTAAGATGGCTTCAGTTGTCTGAAATCCAGACAACATTTCCAGTCCGGAATACATATGTTTTTGTAATGCTTTACCATGGCTCTTGCGCAAATGCATAGTGCTTCTGGCTTTTAGCATTTATTTACCAAGACAATTTGAAATGGTATTAGATAAACAAATGCTCACTTGTAAAATCTGTTTTACTTTCCAGGTATCAAAAATTAAGATAATGATATAATTAGTTTAGAACAATAGGAAGAAACAGGAAACACTGAAGTTTGTAATAGTTTCAGAACTCAGTCAAAATACAACTTTAATGTCTTTTATCATCAGGTTCAGCAGAAATTGCATATTACTTTAAGTAAAAATTAAATGATTGTTATACACGATCGATGTTTGTAATCTTAAAACATAATTTGGATTTTCCTAGATGGAAATAACGGAAAAATTCTCTAATTACCAGAAAAAAATGTATATACATAGCAAAATAATAGAATGTAAAAGAGAAACACCTAAAAGGTGAACCCAAGTCACATGCATCAAGCTGTTGATCATAGTATGGTTATATTTATGTCACTTCCAGGAAAGTTCAGACAGTTAATTTGAACCTATTTAATAACTCCTAAAACAAGGCAAGCGTGGGTTCTAGGAGTATTTAGTTTAACTTGGTTCTTTTTAAAAAGGTTCTCATATCAGTTATATATTATAAAATGGCAGTGGCAGATACAACAGACTGATCAGTTACCTTTTACAGACCAGAGGGAACAAAATTTAAGCAAGAAATTATATGGCTATGTAATTGAACAGAGCAAGAATTAAAGCAGATTCTGGGAAAGCCTTTAGGTAATGGTATTGAAAACCACATGAAAATACAGGGGGCAGATTATTTCCTGACCAGTCGGCACAAAAAAACAGAATCTTTTAGATTTTACAAGGTTTGGATTTCTGTTCTGGGTGTGCAGGTATACACTGTGTGTGGCACTCAGTCTGAAGATGACTGCAGGGATGACTGCATAGGGACTGGGCCCCTGGAGCTCAGGTGGTTAAATGTGCCAAATTGTCCTGGGGATCCCACGTGAGCCAAAGTCCAGATGGTGATCTGGACTTGCCCATGGCTTAGAAGGGGTGAGAAGTGTAAATGTTTCAAATTTTCAAGAGTCTGGTGATGAGGTGTAGGCAAGGCCATTCCATTGTCTCCTAACTTGGCTGAAAAAGAAACAGTAATATTTATAGATGGTCACTTAGGACAATCTGCAATCCAGGGGATGACCAGAAAGCAGACGTGGCAAAAAGAGCCCCCATCTCTCTCTGCCCACTTTGTGGCACACCAGAGTCCACATTTCCCTTATGGATGGGGTAAGCACTGCTGTGAAGGGACTGCTCAGGGAGCGTAGGTAATCACAGGTTCAATAATAGTGCCTGCAGGAGTTTGTTCTTGAGGTGATCTTTGAGGTCTAGTGACTTACCATGATGAAATGTGTCTTTGTCTTCGCACTCTGAATGGGGGCTGTGTCCCTTATGTATTTTCAGTAGGGACAATCTAAAATAACTCAGGAAGCCTGTAAAATAGTTATAGCCCCTCGTTGCTTGTTTTTATATTACCTCTCCCCTTCATTGCTGTTTGATTAAAATGCAGGTTTGTGTGCTCAGACACTTTTCCTGTGTAAAACCATAATCTGTACAAATTTAGAGATACTGCGTTGGGGAAGGTACAGCTTTTCTATTTTTGTTTAATGTGCTAATGCTACCCTGAAAGGCTGCTTTATTAATTTTTAGCCAATCCCTTTTGCATGTAATCATTAACTACAGATAGGACCACATAAGTTTATCCGTTACTTTTCTGAACAGAGAAACCCATGGCTCAGTAATTCACAGACATCAAGTAAGGGATTCTAGATGGAGACATTTAGAAAGCAAATGGAGGCTTTCTAGACAGGGAAAACAAGGACTTTGGCAGTAAGAGATTTTTTCTCCCTAAAAAGATTGTAGTATCGTAGGAACCATGGCAAAGTATGTATGGCCAGTTTGTACCTGCCAGAATGGTTTAAAATATAGTTCTTGATTTCTTTTGTCCTGAATCATCAGTGTGAACTTGTGTCTACTCTAGGAGAAAGCAAGGAAGAGAGGACATTTCGGAACTGGATGAATTCCTTGGGAGTCAACCCATACATTAATCATTTGTACAGGTAAATATTTTATGAGATGCAGCTTTATGGCCAGGGTCCAACTTTTCTAGTTTCAAATTGTAGGTATGTTTACATGAGAACATTTTCTAAAAATCTCAAGAATTTTAGCCAACATTTAGAGTTTCAGAATGCTGGGGATTGGCAATACACTAGATTTTAAAAGAAAAGTATTATTTGAAAAGATAAGATTATGATAATATTGGTTATAATTTGTGATGATATAAATAACCAATTTAGTAAAGATAATCAGTTCATCTTGCTTTTTAATAATTACTAATCAGGGAAATAATAAATTATTTCAACTTTAACAGATTAGAAGAACAGTAATATTTTATAAATTGCTCTTACCATTTTATCAGTATTTTTCATTATAATTCACATTCTTTCTATTTATTTTTGCCCAAAACTTCAACGGTCCCGTAATTTGTTCAGTATATTTTTTCTAATTTGTAGAAATAACTTGGTTTCCCTGAGTACTTGTTTATTTTGTTCTTTCTTGTTTAAAAATGATGACACGTTATTAACATTGGTTGGACTAAGAAAATATTTTTATTGAATCATTTCCTGTGCTCTCTGGTAGTGCTAACAAGGTGTCTTTCTAGGTGTAGATGAGAGGAAACCTTCCTTCTCTCTTTATAATAAGATCTACCAGCATGCCTTAAAAATGCAAAAGAACTCAACTTCAGCTAATCGTATATTTTTTAGGAAAAAGGTCTAATTAACTAAACCTATTAATAATTTACACACCAAGGAAACTCATTATTATTTAAAATATGAACTGAAGATTAATGCCACAAAAGACCACGTTCACTGGGTAACTGAGATTTATGGTGCAGTTATTTCTTGGTGTATATTCAAAATAGTCTTTAAAACCGGTATTGCCTGATTCTGGTAACTAGCGTTGATGTGACAGACTGAATTGAATAAAGTCTTTAATAGGAGTGTGTAAATCCTAGCTAGATGACGAGATATACATATTTAGACTGAAACTGCTGTTATAGTAGCAGGGCAGTAAAGGACTCAAATGCTGAAGGTAAAAAGGGGTTAGATCTTTATGGACTCATTTGAAAGAATGTCTATAATATATAATTGAGAGAAACTAATAATAGGACTACCGTGATATTATTATTTAAAAATTGAGTATATACATATGTGTATATGAATTTTTTAAAAATCTGGAGGGATGAATACCAAACTGTATGCAACCTAGAGAGGAGGGTAGGGTAGTAAGGACACTTTTATTTTCAAACTTAGTAACTTAAATATGGGTTTTTTTTTTTTTTTACAATGAGCATGTATTTTCTTTTTAAATTAAGAAATAAATTTAAAACTAGGGCATTAGGCTTTGTTGAAACTTCATGGTAACTTCATAAATGTCAGGAACACTAGAGTTCTCTGTGGTTGACAGTGGAGAAGAATTGACCAAATTTTTTTAGCTAAAGATTATTTTTAGTTATTTAGATCCTGAACTGCTTAGCACAGGGCTTCTGGGTGTATGTAATTTTTGGAGGGGGAAAGGGAATTCAGAAAATTCTCAAAAATAACATAACCTTAGAAAGAACCATCGGGATATAGAAAAACAATAACCAGAGGTCTAGTTGGCACCAGAGCTGTGTGTCCATGAATTTGTGTCTGGCTCATATTTCTAAACCCACCTCTAAGTGATTTTAGCTCCCCACCTACTTACACCAAACCCAGACCAAAGCAAAATAAAAATTTAGATTGATTTTAACTGAAAATTCTCTCCTCTCAACAGGTTATTAAATATATTTTAAGAACTACTAGTCCTAGAATTTTTCTATGACAAGTTGGTTCTGGAACACATCTTAAATTCTCTGGAAATCATTTTAACTCTCTGGGCATCAGCTTCCCTATTTGCAAGGCATGAGTAATAAACCATACTACATAGAAATAAGAATGAATTCCTTTAGAGTAAAAAAGAAAAAAATCATGAAATAGGTGAGATTTCAGAACCTATACAACTAGTTCAGTGATTTATTTTTCATACAAAGTTCTCCATGTGCTGATAGATAACTTAGCTCTTGATTACCTTCATCAAAGGAGGACTTTCTCCCTCCTTCACTCAGCACAGGGCCCAGCCCCCTTCACGGCCATATGGTGTGTGCTCAGAGATGCAAAGCAACTTTAATATGAACCTTAGCAAAACATAACTCAATGAACAAGTTGTTGAGGGAGAAAAGTCAGGTAATTAATCACAGAGCTAGCAATTAAAAAAAATCAATCACTGTTGCATTATGTCCTTAGCATACAGAATTGAAAACAGACTCAATAGACATACTCTGTGCACCTTGGAAGAATGTGTTTTTCTGAATACAGAGTAGTAGTATTTTTACTTCAATAACGCCTACTTGCTCATAAATTCCTTCCTCTTAATGCTCGCTATTTAACATGAACAGCTTCCTACTGAGTAGCTATTGTAATTTTTATATAATTATTTTTTTAAAGTTTTAAAAACCGTACTACATAAGTAATAGATGAACTCATTCTCACTGCACAAGCTTCAGGAAGTATGTACGTTAAGTAGAACAAAATAAAATATGATAATCCCTTTTTACTCCTCCCATATTCCTTTTTCTCCTGACCAGAGGTAATTGCTATTAACAGTCCATATCACACAGAGGTATTTAAATACTACTAATTTTGAAAATATTTTTAATAGATAATAAACTGTACGCAGTGTTTTGCCTCTTTTTTAAACGTAATATGTTGTGTAAAGCTTTTCATGTTAGTACCTAGAGATCTACCTTATTGTGTCTTATGGTGACCCAGGAGTCCATGGTATGGATAATTTATTCAACAGCCCCTACTGCCAGGCCTTTAGATTGTTTGCAAATTAATAAATACTCTGGGAGTGAATATCCTTGTACATATATCTTTGTAAACATTTATGAAAAAAAATTTGGACGGATTCCTAGATTAGAATTTTTGGGTCAAATGATCTGTTCTGCCTGCCATTCTCTGAGCATTAAATGACCCTGTTGTATTTTTATAGATATAAGCCCATCTCCAGTGCGCTTAATAGAATCAGGTAGTACCAACATTTCCTTCTCCTTCATTTTCTTTTCCTCCTGTCTTAGTGACCTCGCAGATGCTTTAGTCATCTTTCAGCTCTACGAAATGATCCGCGTGCCAGTCGATTGGAGCCATGTCAACAAACCTCCGTATCCTGCTCTTGGAGGGAACATGAAGAAGGTGAATGAAATAATGACCATGGATATTTTCTTATTGTTCAGATAGAAAACAGAGGATTTAGAGTTTTATAAAGCTTAGTAAAGTGTGGTCTGTCCCCACAGATTCAACCCAAAATGTGTTAAGCTTAATAGACTTTTTACAAGTGAGCTTTAATGTTTGGAAAGATGAAGGCAGTCCCCCCCAGTCAGATACTTAATATAACTGTTTTTATCTTTAGCAAGTTGTAATACTTAATGTTCTTGGAGATGTATCATAAATGAATTCCTATTTTATAATCACCAGAACTTGACCATCTTTACTGGTTATTTGTTAATATTTTTCAACAAATATTTATCGATTAACTATGACCTGTACAGTGCAATGCCAGGATATAAGATAGTAAAAGGCATGGAGTTGGTCCTTAGGAAACCCTAAAGAAATTAGATATGTGTGCAAATAACTACATTACAGCACAGTGTATGCAAAAGTGAATATTATCAGTTTTAAGAAAGAAAAAGCCACAGGCTGCACTTATCAGAGGCTTCATGCAGGAGGTAGTTTTGAGTTATACTCTGAGAAATGGATAGAATTTTGGCAGAAGGAGACTGGAGAGGGGGCTGACGATTAAGAAGAATAGTTTGGCTATAGCAGAGGTTTCTGATAGGTAAGAAGTGAGTGTGAATGCCAAAAATTTGAATTGAAGCCAGATGTTGAGAGTCTTGAATGTCAGATTAAAGAGTTTGGGTTTTAAACTGCAAGCACTGGGAAGCCGTGAAACGTTTTTGAGCAGGAGAGTGACTTGATTACAGTTGGTGGGAGAATAGTTGGCAGATGAATGGTAAAGGAAGTGCTTGTCTCCAATATTCTCCTTCCTCACATAAGGGATCTGTGGTGTCCTTGGTGTACCTGCTTGTTCTGTTGAATTGCCGGTTTAATAGTCAACTTTTCCTTTCTACCTTCTATATCAGGTTCATTTGCTTTATAAAGTAAAAGTATGTAGGACTTTAAAATTGTTATACTTTCATTTAACTTTTTTTTAAGAAGTAGATTATTTATTTTAAAATATCTTTATTGGAGTATAATTGATTTACAATGTTGTGTTAGTTTCTGCTGTACAACAAAGTGAATCAGCTATATGTATACATATATCCCCATATCCCCTCCTGCTTGAGCCTCTCTCCCACTCTCTCTATCCCACCCCTCTAGGTCATCACAAAGCACCGAGCTGATCTCCCTGTGCTATGCGGCTGCTTCCCACCAGCTATCTATTTTACATTTGGGAGTGTATATATGTCCATGCCACTCTCTCACTTCATCGCAGCTTACCCTTCCCCCACTGTGTCCTTGAGTCCTTTCTCTCCGTCTGCGTCTTTATTCCTGCCCTGCCACTAGGTTCATCAGTACTAACTGGAGAGGATATGGAGAAAAGGGAACCCTTCTGCACTGTTGGTGGGAGTGTAAATTGATACAGCCACTATGGAGAACAGTATGGAGGTTCCTTATAAAACTAGAAATAGAACTACCATATGACCCAGCAATCCCACTACTGGGCATATACCCCGAGAAAACCATAATTCAAAAAGACACATGTACCACAGTGTTCATTGCAGCTCTATTTATAATAGCCAGGACATGGAAGCAACCTAAGTGTCCATCGACAGATGAATGGATAAAGAAGATGTGGTACATATATACAATGGAATATTACTCAGCCATAAAAAGGAACAAAATTGAGTTATTTGTAATTAGGTGGATGGACCTAGAGTCTGTCATACAGAGTGAAGTAAGTCAGAAGGAGGAAAACAAATACTGTATGCTAATGCACATATATGGAATCTTTCATTTAACTTTATCCTTTCATTTAAAATGATGTGTATATGGGAGTTCCCTGGTGGCACAGTGGTTAGGATTCTGGGTTTTCACTGCCGTGGCCTGGATTCAGTCCCTGGTTGGGGTACTGAGATCCTGTAAGCCGTGTAGCACAGCCAAAAAAATAATAAAATAAAATAAAATAAATGATGTGTATAATTTAAATATAAAATACAAATTAATGGGCTCAAATTGTTATAACTTATCAATATGGCTACTATGAAATCAACCTGCAGTCATATGACTTAATAACTATCTCTAGTGGAATAAATGGAAATATAACCATATTCCCGGATAGAAAGACTAAATATCATAAAATTCTTGCAAATCAACTTACAGATGGAAAATAATTCCAGTTAGAATTAGAAGAAGTCTCCTCTTATGTATATGTGGGCGTGTGTGTGTGTGTGTGTGTGTGTGTGTGTGTGTGTGTATGTATGTTTGTGTGTGTTGAGGGATGGGATTTATAAAGTGATTCTAAAGTTCCATTGGAAGAAGAAATAGGCCTAAATCATCAAGAACATTTTCCAAGAATATTGAGGGAGGAGCTGTGAGAAAATATAAAAAACTTATAAAGCTGAAGTAATTGAAATAGTTTAATAGGTATATAAGAATAGAATGAAATAGAGTAGCCTAGAAACCTATCGTAGAATATAAGAACTTAATATATGACAAGGTGCTTACTAAATTCAGTAGGAAAAGAAAGGATCGTCCAAAACATGATATCAGAACAACTGGTTAACTATTTTGTTAGGGAAAAAAGTAATTTTCACCATGTGTCATCCACCAAAATAAATTCCAATGGAATGAAAGTAAAGGGGTAAATGTTTAATAAAACTTTAAGAAAATAGAAGTGAGTGATAATCTACTCTTAGAGTGATAAATTACAAAGGAAAAAATTGATACAGTAGATACATATAAATTTAAAACTTCTGTATGCAAAAATAAACACCATAAACAAAATTAAAAAGCAAATAAAAACAAACTTGGAAACATTTGCAACAAAATGACAAATGGTTAATATCCTTAATGTATAAATAGTTCATATGAGTCAATTACTAAAGCTAGATTACTATTACTAAAATTGTAATAGCAAAATGGGAGAGTGAACAATATGAGTGAAAAAATCACAGAAAAAGAAATAATGATGGATAATATACACATGAAAAACTTTTCACCCACAATAAAGAAACGCAATTTAAAATAAGAAACAATTGGATTGCACTGCATTCAGTGTTAGAGGGAGTGTTCATTCGTGTAACCTTTCTAGAACAGTTTAGTAATACATATCAATAATCTTCAAAAAGTCCTTTGACTTAATAATTTCACTTATTATCTATCCTGATGAAATAATCAGAAAGTCAGACAAGAAGTTGTGTGCCAAAATGCTCATCATAGCAATGTTTATAGAACAAAAAAAAAGAAAACAACTTAGTTGTTCAACAAAGGGGTAATAAATTGGGATACACCCATAAAATGAAGTAAAATGTATAAATTAAAAAATAGCGTTTTTAGTGTTTTAGTAATAGTGACATGGAAATGAGGATACAAAATTGTATATATACATATGATTCTAATTTGTTTAAAACACACATGCACACACATGCACACACGCATGCGCATACACACGCATTCCAAAAGGACTTCATACAAAGGGATCTAGGGATCCTCCAGATCCCTAGAATATGTATGTATTTATAGGCTTCGAGATTTTTTAAAAAGCCCTGTTTTCTTGAAAGAATGACAGAAAAGAAAGGCATCATAATATTAAAAGTAATTAAGTGGCTAGTATTATTACAAGAGATTTATATATATATTCATATTTTTCAGTATTTCTAGTGGTTGGACTGTCTACGTTTTATATTTTATTTGATATGCCCATAATTCTCAGGGGAGTAGAATTCAGGAAATTTCGTTAGCTAATTTCACATAGGTTTGTTTTTTTTTTTAACGTCTTTATTGGAGTATAACTGCTTTACGGTGGTGTGTTAGTTTCTGCTCTATAACAAAGCTAATCAGCTATACATATACCTGTATCCCCATATCTCCTCCCTCTTGCGTCTCCCTCCCACCCTCCCTATCCCACCCCTCTAGGTGGTCACAAAGCACTGAGCTGATCTCCCTGTGTATGACTTTTTTTTTTTTTTTTTTTTTTTTGCGTTATGCGGGCCTCTCACTGTTCTGGCCTCTCCTATTGCGGAGCACAGGCTCCGGACGCGCAGGCTCAGCGGACATGGCTCACGGGCCTAGCCGCTCCGCGGCATGTGGGATCTTCCCGGACCGGGGCACGAACCCGTGTCCCATGCATCGGCAGGTGGACTCTCAACCTCTGCGCCACCAGGGAAGCACTGTATGGCTCTTTTTGAATTATGGTTTTCTCAGGGTATATACCCAGTAGTGGGATTGCTGGATCGTATGGTATTTCTATTTTTAGTTTTTTTTTTAATTAATTAATTAATTTATTTATTTAGGGCTGTGTTGGGTCTTCGTTTCTGTAAGAGGGCTTTCTCTAGTTGCGGCAAGCAGGGGCCACTCTTCATCGCAGTGTGCGGACCTCTCACTATCGCGGCCTCTCCTGTTGCGGAGCACAGGCTCCAGACGCGCAGGCTCAGTAGTTGTGGCTCACGGGCCTAGTTGCTCCGCGGCATGTGGGATCCTCCCAGACCAGGGCTCGAACTTGTGTTCCCTGCATTAGCAGGCAGATTCTCAACCACTGCGTCACCAGGGAAGCCCCTATTTTTAGTTTTTTAAGGAACCTCCGTACTGTTCTCCATAGTGGCTGTATCAATTTACATGTAACAGGAAAACAAAACTGAACCACTCATTCATTATATCTGGAATTTTCCGTTAATTATAAGATGTCTCAATCATATGTAGAATGCTTCCTTTCAGCAAATACTAGCTATTTATAGAATGAAACACAAGGCCTGAAATAAGTTCAAGATGTTTTAAAATTAAAGCAGCAGTACTTTCATGAAATGGTATCCAGGCAATTATTTTATGGACTTCGGGCATTCATCAGCGGATGTCACTTGCTTCATTTGTAAAGTTCACAAAGCTGCACCACGTGAATAGTCTTTCTTCATTATGTCTTCAGCATTTCTTTTCTCTTGGAACTCTGTATCCCATTATGTAATTTTTCTCATTTTCCAAATGATCTAAGCCTCACTTTTGAAGTGCTTGGTAATCATTTCTTCCATTAATTCTATGAGACTATATTCTGCAATTTTTTCGTGCTTTGTATTCATTCTTACCTTTCACAGGGTCTTAAACTTTTAGCCCGACAACTCTAGGAATTTCCAAGGCTCAGTTCTTGGCCTAATGCTCTTAACTTTCTGTATTTACATCCTCAGGGAGCAGATCCCTTGTTAGAGTGTTAAGTACTACCATAAATATGGTTACCTCTAGGAACCTAATTTCTTACTCTTTCTCTAGTTTGGTACCTCTCCAGATCTTAGAAGTATTTTGCCAAACTTGAAATCAAATGTTGCCGAAAAGTAGAACATATCTTTTCCCTTAACACTAGCATCCATTTCCAGTTTCTCTTTCATTGCTGGTCACATCATCTCAGCCCTCTAGACTATTAACCCTGAGCTCCTTTCTCACCGTCATTCCCCTCAGGAACTTTGGTCACACTAACCATAAAACAGATGGCCCTTCATTGAAACACATTTTACATGAGTGGTTATTACAATTTGCTAGAAAATTGTCCTGTTAAAATGAGTGGCAGTGGACAATATGCTGGTTTTTATCTCTCCTGTTCACACTATTACATAATCAGGGCTCTGCTATTTTCCATAAATTAGGAATTCATTTTTTAAATTATGTGCATATTTCTATTTGGAAGACTAAATCTATAATATTAAATGACTAGTAGGAAAGAGAATTTTGGAATATTATCCCCATGCATGTAAAAAAAATGAATACATATCAAAGATTTGATTTAACTTATTAAGGGAACCAGGCAGATATTACAGCAGGTTCAGAGTATCTTCTTGCATTTTTATTTGTAACAGGCTGACCTCTGGGAATTTGGATTCTCTTTTTGCAAGTACAGTATCCATTAATTTGTACAAATTCTGTTATTGTGGGGTCCTTTTCTCACCTTTCCTGGAAATATTTTCTTCTTGGAAAGAAGTGTATCTTTGTATCTCAGGTTTACTTGTTTTTTAATGAGGCCTTAACTAACTTGGGAAAGAAAATCAGGAGAAACCAGTTATACTGTTTTTCTTAACTAAATGTTTATTCTAAAAAAATATTTAATCACCTTTTATTACTGGTGATATTATGAGATCTTACAATTTCACTGGGGGAAAGGTAAATATATATATGTATGTGTGTATATATATGTACATACACACATTTATATATATATGTTCTGAGGTAAGAAGTATAGTACTAGATGACTGGGCATGATAAATTTCTGTAGAGCCCAGGATAGACAAAAAATTTTTAATTGTACTTATACCACTGGAAAGAAGTAGTTAGGTAGATAATTTACTTCGTGTTCATTCATCAGATTCTTACTGTAGACAGGGCACCGTGCTGAGTCCTGGGCTAGGGGTGGGGAGAGTATGATACAGATTTGTACACTTTATAGTTTTTGCCCTTTAAAAGGAGCTTATGTATGGTTGGCAAAAGAAAGTTCATAAAATGCTAAATATAAGATGGTACATAAGCATTATAAGATAACCATGATTGGCAGTTCATCAAGGGCTGCAGATGATACAGTTAAGCTTAATCCTTTGATGAAGAAAATTGGCTAAAAGCTTAATTTTAAAGGATGAGTGAGATCTAGAATATTGGAGATGAAGTTAGATTCTTAATGAAACAATTTCTCTATTCCTTAATTTTAAATGTAGACAAAACAACATTGATTACCTCTATTGATGGAATGCAGAAAACTGGGTTTTTCAGATTTGCCACTAATCAGCTGTGTAATCTTGGACAGTCAAGACTTTTTAGAGTAAGAGAGGATCTTTAAACTTTTCAGCCAGTTGTTTCTCTATCTAGCTTAACCCCTCAGTGCTTTGATATGTTCAACTATAAAATGGGAATAGTTATTTCCTTAATTTCACTGGTTATTAGGAGATGAAATTCTGTCATACAAATTTTCAGTGTCATAATTATTTTTCAGATGACTGAACTAGGCTGGCATATTTAAGAAATATATTAAAAAATCTGTTTTATACCAAAACTTTACTATTATTTACAGATCGAAAACTGTAACTATGCAGTGGAACTTGGGAAGAATAAGGCCAAATTCTCCTTGGTTGGCATTGCTGGGCAGGACTTAAATGAAGGGAATTCCACACTTACTCTGGCATTGGTGTGGCAGCTGATGAGAAGGTAAAGGCTGGTTTGTTTGTGACATCACTGTCAGTCTCCTTCAACAAGTCACTGAACTAAAACTTTAGCTATTTTTGAAGAATAGCAAACACAGAAGAAACATACAATGTGAAATATATTAATTTTTAAATGATTTATTGTTGATAATAAATTTTTTACAAATTATATTTTGTTTTAAAAGTGGGTCAGTCTCTAGAAACACAATTACTTTTATTAATGCCTCTGAAACACTGCTTTGTAAGGAGTTGTTTTAATTTTTAAAAGTACCATATAGTAGTTTTTGCTTCTGATTACTAAGCTCTGTACTAGAGTTTACCAGACTAAAATGAGAAATATTTATTAGAACTGAAATATTTCTTAAATATTCATCTAAATATTGATATAAATGATGTGAGAGCAAATTTTACCCCTTTCAGTCTTAAATATGCATCTCTTCTGTTACAGGTACACGTTGAACGTGTTATCGGATCTTGGAGAGGGTGAAAAAGTAAATGATGCAATTATCATTGAATGGGTCAATCAGACTCTTAAAAGTGCAAACAAAAATACTTTTATTTCCAGCTTCAAGGTAATCAAAAGCTATTTAAAAATTGGGGGGGGGGGTAAGAAACTAAGTTTAAGAAGGAATTCTTATTGGGAATTACATTGGTTTAGGTTTAGAATTACATCAATGTTGTATCTCAGAAACACATAATTGATGAGCTTAGGCATACTAATTATTTGGCATGTGTAAACCAGAAATATTCAGTTTGAATTCTTATATTTTTGATTGGTTATCCTATTGAGTATAAATGCAGGTTAATATTATCGGACTTCAGTAATCTAATCTTAAAAAAGAAATTGAGCCAAAAATCCAATTGTCAAATGAAAAAAGAAAGATAAAAAGACATTGCTTATATAGGACCTATAATGTTTTGTGCTCCCTAGCAGCAGTCTCAGAATTGTATTGACATCATTTCCAAGGCATAACAGAGCCAGCCAAACCGATTCAAGTGGGAATTGAGGAAACTGGTAGGAAAAAAAAAATCTTGTCATCTGGCTTCATAATGACACTTAACACTCACTTCTGAGCATTTGTGGATGATTCATAAAGCACTCAAAATGTAGTCTGCACATACATACCGACTAATTCTCATGCATTTCCATTGTGTTTTGCTTTTGCATGCAAGCTGATATTAGCTACAAATAAGCATGTCTGCTTGTACACATTCATTCAGTGAACCTTGTGTTTGTGATTTTATTATGATATGTGAAAAATTACCCATCAATTTGTATTTTTTTAGTGAAATAAGAGTGCAAATAGATGAAACCCTAAGCTCTCGCAAGAGTTACCTAACCATCTTTATTTTCTTCTTTGCCTTTGCTATATATGTTTGACAACATGGTAGAGCAGAAGAAATGTCAGAAATTGATAAATTCAATCTTCTGTTCTTTACCAAAAACTGAGCCCCAAAGTGGACAGCTGGATGTTGGCAGAGATGTTGCCTGAGTCCTAGTTCAACTGTGTTTCTTTCTTTTCCATCTTGGAAGGAACTAATGACATTGAGTTTTTGTTGTTGCTTATTTTTTTTTAAAAAAAGAATTTTTAGTCCATGATTTGTCTTTATATATTTTAGATATAAAACACAACTTAAAATGTAAAACGGGAAAGGGGACATATAAAACTCTCTAATTGACAGTTACTCTTTAAAATTGTTATACTGAAATTATATACATTTGTACATTAATTTGTGAAAAATAACAAGCATGTATATCATTAAAGTAAATACAATGAGAAAATATTTAGAAGCACATTAATAAATATTTATTGAGCTCTAACTATTAAGTAACATTTTTGGTAAAGAAAAAGATGTAAGAAATTATTTTGGCTCTCAGAGTGTTTGCCATTTACTTCAAAGACAAAATTTGTATAACTGAGAAGGTAACAATCCTACAGGGTAAATGTTAAAATCCAAAGAAATAATACAACTAATATTATGGAAAAATCTAACTGATCATTTCCAACTGAATGGTTAGTGGAGACAGTTGGACTTTATTTGAGCATCAGAGATGGAGGCAGGATTTGAATTGGTGGAGAACAAGAGGGTAGTAATAAACTAGAAGGGGTCCACCTTGAATAAAGGCAAGTCTGAGAAGGTTAGGAGAAATAGTCTGGCTAGACAGGATTGTTCCTAAGGGATATAGTGCAAGATGTAGGCTGGGCCAAGACTGTGGAGGAATCTGGCCTTAAAAAGGATACTGGTAAGGGGAGTAACGTAAGCATAGGAATACTGTTCTGAAGGTAGGGGGCAGGACCGGTTGGAGCCAGAGTGGTTTAAGTGCGAGGAAAGCGCTGAGGCAGAACTCAAGGTGTGAGGTAATAAGGGTCCTGGGGGGGTGATGCAGATGGGCACTGGGAACTTTAAGAATGGATAGTCATTTGCAAAAGAACAGGTAGGGTTTGGCTTCTTGACTTAGGGAAGCGCAGGAAAGAGAGAGGAGTTAAAACTGGATGTTTGGGGCCTGGGTAACTGGAAAACTGATAACAAAAATGGGGATGTCTGAGGTGCAGCTGCTTTCTAAAAAGGCAATGAATTCAGTTTTAAGCTTACTGAATTTGAGGTAATTTTCAGGAAATGAAGAGTTGCATGAAAAGAGACATTAAAACTAGGATTACAAGCTTGGTGATCAGTTGAATAGAAGAGAGAGTTGAAAAATGGGAGTACACAACCCATTTAAGGGAGAGAGCTCACAGAGAAAAGCAGACTTGCGACTGGTTTTACTAGAACTGAGGTGGTAGAAACAAATTGCACAAGTGCTTAGCATGTATATATGCTTGATAATAAAACCTTTAAACAGAATATAAATAAGAAATATAGCAGTGCATGCTAAAAAATAGTTGGGCTGGGGAGGTTTTTTCCAACTCAGAGTGTTATATTTGAAAGCTATGATAAGTGGTACTAGTAAGAACCTATTAATCATAATCAAGGCAGTGTTGTACCCAGAAATTTTAGAAAAGACAAATTTACCCGTTTTAGTTGCAAAGTAATTTTTCCTCACCAAGAAGATGAGGAGGTGGTATATCAGCTAATAACAATAATTATAATTACCATTTATTGAGTCCTATATGTGTCATTATGCTAAGCATTTTACACATTGTTGTTTCTTTTAATTCTCTCAACTCTATAAGCAAAAAGGTGAGCATTAGAAAAGTTAAATAACTTGTCCACTGTCATCAACTATTAAGCAGAAAGCTGGATTTCATATCCAGATCTAACTGCAGGTTGAAAGCCAAGCTATGGAGTTGTATGGCCCCGGGTTTGACACAGGCTTAGCCACTTCTTAGCTATGTGACATACTGCTCATTCATTCCATAAATATTCAAAGCTTACTCCGTGTCAGGTACTTTGCTAGGTGCTGTGACTACAGAATGCCCTCAAAGAGCTCACTGTTTAGGAAAGGAGGCAAATAAGAAAACATGAATCACAGTATGGGGTGTTAGCAGTGCTATAGAAATCAGCTAAGGAGAATAGGGAGCATGTGACGAGGGCATGTGTTTTCCAGAAATCTTAGCAGTTTATACTAATAGCTGGGTTACATCTCTTGATGAATAAAACTGATTTTACCTCTGGCTCACATTTAGTTATCTATGTAACCTTGGGCAAATTATTAATTTCCCTATGCCTGAGTTTCCCCATATTTAAAAGGGAGGTATTAATAGTATCTATCTTCTGGGTCTGTTGTCAAGCTAAATAAGTTAACACATGTAAATAGCTCAGTCATACCTGGCACACATTAAGGGGTCAATAAATGGAGCTTACTACACTACACTGCTGGTCCTGCCAATATATAAGGGCATCGTGGAGAGGTTCCTGTTGTGATTTTTTTAGGGAGTTTTGGCGGCCACAACACTGTGCATTTGTGGATGATTCATAAAGCACTCAAATTTATTTTCAAAAATGACAGGAAGAACAATGGAATGGAATGTCCTACTAGTAATATATATCAAATTAAGAGAAGAGACGGTACAACACACTAACTTGAAAATCAAGGGCTTCCCTGGAGGCTCAGTGGTTAAGAATCCACCTGCCAGTGCAGGAGACACAGGTTCGAGCCCTGGCCCAGGAAGATCCCACATGCAGTGGAGCAACTAGGCCTGTGCGCCACAACTACTGCGCCTGTGTGCGACAACTACTGAAACCTGTGCACCTAGAGCCCGTGCTTCGCAACAAGAGAAGCCACAGCAATAAGCCTGCGCACCACAACGAAGAGTAGCCCCCGCTCGCCGCAACTAGAGAAGAGCCCACGTGCATCAACGAAGATGCAGTGCAGCCAAAAATAAATTAAATTAATTAATTAATTAATTAAAAAAAAAAAGAAAATCAAGCCAAACTCTAGACTAGTTATCTTTAATATTCTAGAAATTCTTTTTGCTTAAGTAATTTCTATATGATTAAGGAAAGTGAAAGAAAAACTATGAAAATGTATTTATATACTAAACCAAGGGTTTTACAATAACTCCTGCCCTTTTTGCAGTAAAAATGTCTTTCACTGATAATATGCAAATCAGGGGAGCTGGAAAGATAGGCCTGTTTTTTTGGAAACAGGAAGATAAGGGATCCAATATCATCTTTAGAAACTTAAATTTTTCATTCAACTCAGTAAAAGTTTTTCTCAAGGTGAATCAAAGGAAATAGGTGGGAAAATCCTTGTTTCCTAAATCTAAGTTAAGAAATATTTAAAATACCATAAAAGGATATAAACTTTCAGATGAATAAGGTCTGAGAATCTAATATATAACATGGTGCCTATAGTTAACACTCTTTTGTATAACTGAGATTTGCTAGGAGAGTAGAACTTAAATGTTTTCACACACACACACCCACACACCACAAAATACATAACTGAGGGTGATGGATGTATTAATTAGATGGGAGGGATCTTATCAAATCATCAAGATGTACATGTTAAGTATCTTACAATTTTGTCAATTTTAACTCAATAAAGCTGAAAAAAACAAAACAATTTTCCCCAAACTTAAAAAAAACCTCATAAATATGCAAATAATTAATCAAAATATAGCACAATTAAGCCACTTGTCTGATTGTGAATCACCATAGAAATATATGAAAAGTAAGCACACAGAAATTTTTAATTTATTATAGAATGACATGCATGTTATGTAGATTCCTAGCCCCATCCACAAATAATCTGACATTACTTTGAGTGCAAGGATTAATTTGTGCTTTTACTAAGCACCTCAGGTGATTTTCATGTAGGCGGTCTGCAGGCTACACACTGAGAACGTATGTGTGAGAGTTTTTCAGAAATAGAAAAGATGCCCCCAAACCAGATCTGGATTACCAGCATCATATAGACTTAAGGACCCTAATTATTTTTATCCCTCTATTTCTACTTCCCCCCCCAAAATCTGTTTCATAAAATGAACATTCCTGAAAATGAAGAATATAAATTTTTCTAAAATTAATAAATGTACTAGATCATGGCCCCAAAAAAGAACTTTGTACTCTTCACATGGCTTCAAATTGTTTTATCAAACATTTATTAAGAACCGCATTTGGGGGGCTTCCCTGGTGGCACGGTGGTTAAGAATCTGCCTGCCAATGCAGGGGACACGGGTTAGAGCCCTGGTCCTGGAAGATCCCACATGCCGCAGAGCAACTAAGCCCATGCGCCACAACTACTGAGCCTGCGCTCTAGAGCCCACAAGCCACAACTACTGAGCCCGTGTGCCTAGAGCCTGTGCTCTGCAACAAGAGAAGCCACTACAATGAGAAGCCCGCGCACCACAACTAGAGAAAGCCCGCACGCAGCAAAGATCCAATGCAGCCAAAAATAAGTAAATAAATTTTAAAAAATAAAATAAAAAGAACCACTTTTGGCCAGGAACTGTACTAGATGTCGTCACTTATCTTAATATTCCCAAGAATCCTGTGACAGTTCGATTGTAGTGATTAGGAATGGGTGCTTTTGGCTTCAAGTAACAGAAAACGTGATTTAAACCAAAAGTAAAGGCACAGAACAATACCAAAGATCCAGAGGTGGGGTAGACATTAGGATTGGTTGAGCCAGTAATTGAAGAATGTCAATCAGGTTTTGATCATCTCTGCTTTGCCATCTAAAGTGGTTTTCTCTAAAGTTGGTTTTCCTCTTGCTCATTGAATAGCTGCTGGTTGTGCCAGGGGTTTCATCCTCTCATTCACAGTCAGGAGGGGGTGTTGCTAGCTTTCCATAGCTCTTCCTGGATAGTAAGGGCCTCACGTTAAATTAAATTAAGTTAAATTAAATTAGTGATTTAAATTAGCGATTGCCAAATAAATCACTGTGGCAATCAGATGGGATTCCTCCCTTTGACTTTTTTAGACTATTTTTTCCAACCTTTTTTCATTATTGTTTGCCTAATGAGTCTTTTAGACATTTTCTTCCTAAATTCCCCTCCCCCATGAAATTTTAATGCCATAGATATTAGTATATCTGTTATTCACTGTATTGCTCTATACATATAAAGAATAAGTTTATCACCTTACCCGCAGAATAAATGGTCTACACTAATTCAGGGTCACTCTTGGAGCTGTGGATGGGGTTAATTTTCCTTGAAGCACACGTCCATATATGGATACGGAGCAAACATGTGGGTTCTGGTAGGATGGAGAAAGTAGTAAGGAGTGGATTCTGGGTAGGCAAGCGACATTTGCTACTATTCATCCTGAGAGACAAAACAAATAATTTGTTCAAGTGCTGGTAAGTTGTACAATCAATTCAGACCAGGATTTCTGACTTCAGTAGCAGTGTTCTATCCACTAGAATTTCGTTGTCCATTTTTAGTTGCCTTGGAGGTAACTTCCAAAGTGGAGAGAATCTTGGGCATTTAGAGTCAGACAGTCATGGGTTCAAATACTGGTTCTGTACGTACTGGTTGTGTGAACAGCTCTTTTTTTTTTTTTTTTTTTTTTCGGTACGCGGACCTCTCACTGCCGCGGCCTCTCCCGCTGCGGAGCACAGGCTCCGGACGTGCAGGCTCAGCGGCCATGGCTCACGGGCCCAGCCGCTCCGCGGCATGTGGGATCCTCCCAGACCGGGGCACGAACCCATGTCCCCTGCATCGGCAGGCGGACTCTCAACCACTGCGCCACCAGGGAAGCCCTGAACAGCTCTTTTGAGCTTTCTGACCTTCATGTTCTTCATTTTAAAAGGAGAGATTATAATTTCTTTATTACCAGGCTGTTAGGATTAAACAAACTCAACACGTAAAGCAACAAGAATGATGCCTTTATAAATATTAGTTCCTTTCCACTATTATTTTAATTTTTCTTTCTGAAAAATATTAAGTGAAGGCTTAGGAGTCCATGGTCTAAGAAAAAGAATATTACTAGAATTTGCAAAACTATTCACTTAAAATTCATCTCCTATTCCCTTTCAAAAGTTGTTTATTTTTTACAGAATGGATACTGTAGTTAGCATACTTTAGGAATTGTCAGATCCACAAACCTTATTCCAGGTATGATGACAATCCTCTATACTGTAAGGTCTGTAAGGATGAAAGGAAAAGCGTATTTTAAATGGTTTGTGATGTGTGTTGGTTGAAGAATAGCTGAATGTTAAGTATAATGAAAATTTATAAATTGCTTTTAGTTATATGGTTATGGTCTTCTGGCCTGACATTTACAAAAGATGTTTATGAATGTTCATCTATTCTTTCTTTTCTAGGACAAATCTATTACCACTAGTTTACCTGTCTTGGATTTAATAGATGCCATTGCACCAAATGCAGTTCGTCAAGAAATGATCAAGAGAGAAGACCTTTCTAATGAGGACAAGCTGAACAATGCTAAGTAAGCCTTTATGGTTTATATTAGAACATAGTGGCTCTTTTGTTCTTAATCCTTGCAGGTGAGGCTATGATGTCCTTAAAATTCACATTTTTAAGTACAATTTATGTGAGAAATATGATTTAAAGACTCACAAACAACTTTTTTGTAAAGTTAACCTTGTCAAAATGTTTCATTCTTCTGTTAACGTATATTAAGTGAAAACAAATACCAAGATATTTTTCTTGTCTTTTCAAGATACGCCATTTCAGTTGCTCGAAAGATCGGTGCCCGGATATATGCCTTACCTGATGACCTCGTGGAAGTGAAACCCAAGATGGTTATGACAGTGTTTGCATGCTTAATGGGAAAAGGACTGAACAAAATAAAATAATGAAACATTTATTATGATTTTCTGCCACATTAAACACATTGAATGCCTCACAGTTTACAGATTTCTGAAATGTAGTGGGTATAAAACCAGAGATTATTTGTATGCTCAAAACAGTTGTATGAATCATTAATGAATTTAATATCCTGTTCATACTAGCTAGGATTTGTTGACAATTAATTTACCAGTCGATACTGATAAGAGTGTGTTCATTTTCAAGATGATATTTTATGAATAAATTATTGTTTCCTGAAAGTCTCTTTAAAACAAGACTAATTCATTCTTTTTCATGGTTCAGAAATGATCAATGCAAAACTTTTTCTGCATGTCCTGCTGTGAAATGTGTTTTGATTTTGTGTGTGTGTTGATTTTGATCATAATTGTATTCAAAGTCATAATCCAGTTTAATCCTTTTATTTTTTTTCCTCCAACTATGTGAAGTGGTCCAAAACTTTAACTTTTCTGTAAATTTCTATACTGTCTAAAATTTTTAAATGACAAGTACTGTTCATTAACATTAAACTTTTTTATATATAAGGACTAACTCATGAGTAAACTTCAAAGTACATTCTCTTATATATGTAGCAGGAGCTTTTTACTTAATACTTAATTTTAACTGCATCGATACTTTACATGTACTGGTTTGGTAATACAGCTTTAACTATGACCTGCAGCATATATATGTTGGTAAGATGTTATTAGAGAAATATGTGTGTACATACACATATTTTGCACCTGAATTACCCAGGTTTTCTTAAGTGGTATGTATACAGTCAACCCCCCATATCTGATGCATGCATATCCAATGGTTCCACATCCACAGATTCAACCAACCAGCGATCAAAGATATTTGAAAAAAAGAATTCCAGAAAGTTCCAAAAAGCAAAACTTAAATTTGCCAAGTGCCAGCAACTATTTCCATAGCATTTACATTGTATTTACAACTATTTGCATAGTATATTAGGTATGAGTAATCTAGAGATGATTTAAAGTACACGCAAGGATGTGTGTAGGTTATATGCAAATACTAAGCTGTTTTATATAAAGGATTTGAGCATCTGCAGATTTTGGTATCCTTTGGGGGGTCCTGGAACCAGTCCTCTGGGTACTGAAGGATGACTGTATTGGTCAGTTAACCAACATTAAGTAATAATTGTGCCCCCACTAGGTGCGTAACACTTTTCAGTTTGTAGCTATCTGGTACATGAAGATTTCTTTTAGAAATATTCATTTTGGATGTGCATATAGTTACTTTTCAACTGACTTCAAACACTGGCTACAGCTCTCAAGATGTGTTGATACCATATTATTAGCTTCATATTACACATGCTAATTTTTGATATTCTAGCCCTAATTTAGAATATGCCCACTGAATATCTTTAGTAGAAAGTAACACAAAGCTAATATTCAACATATTTTCACGTTTTTCCCAGTTTCCTTCAAATTGGCAATGTTTGGTTAATGCTTATGTTACTTGGCAGTAGCTTTGCTTCAGACCTATTTTTGTCTGAATTTTTTAGCAGTAGACCAATTCTGCTAAAATTGAGTTCAGAAGTTTACTTCCTTCATCTTCCACTGTTAGTGCCAGTGACCAGTACTGCTGTGCAACAAAAAATGCTGTCACTTTATCTCACTGGGAATGAGTAGTCTAAACCCCCCTTCTACCATGGATTAAAACATACGTGATGGTAAGAGTACGACTACTCATGTGCTTAGAAGAGAATTTTTTAAATGAGATCATCAACAGGTGGAACTTTGAAATATATTCTACAAAAGAGATTTCCTTTCCTTTTATCATTTGATAATTGTTTTCTTATATGAAGATTAAAATATGTTTTTGCTCTTTTGTGATATTATTTAAATCATTTCCTCTTGATTTTTTTCACCATTATATTCACTAAGTTATCTGATTTACATGCAATTTGGCACTTTAGAGTGTTCTTTCTCTCACAAAATATATTTAATAAAAATTCTGTATATGTACAAATGTGTCAGTATTTATTTCATTTAAAGAAAAATATATAACTTGGAAAATTAATCTATCATAAACTTATTTTCCAGAAAAGAAAAGAGAAAAATTCCTACGCTAATGAGTAAAACAGCAACAAAAAATTTATTATTTTGGGAGGAGTGAAGATGGTTCTATGATGCTTTAACAGGAAGAATTTTAGGAAAGACCAAGTACATGATTTCTACAAATTTAGTTTGGGATGAAATAATTTGAGTTAATCAACATAAATTTGTCTATTATGATCCGGGTATGATATTAGACACTGGGGATTCAGCTGAGAAAAATATAGACAAAGTTTTCTGGCCTCATGAATCTTATTTTCTAGTGGAGAAAGACAGACAGTAAACAAATAGGATTTGTAGATGGTGATAAATGCACTAAGAGAAATAAAACAGGGAAATGTGATAGAGACTTAGGAACTGGGGTGAAGATGCTTTTAGTTTGGGTGGGTCAGGGAAGGTCTCTCTATCACAGGTCTCTGTGATAGTGAGGCTGAGGTATGCATGGTAGGAGGAGCAGCCAGATGCTAACTGTTCAGTAGAAGGAACAAGTGCAAAGGCTGTGAGGCAGGAAGAGTCTTGCAGGCATTTTAGGAAAAGAAATAGGCAAATTGGCCTAAGAGGGAGAGGTAGAGAGTCTGGAGATGAAGACAGGGTCTATGACTTATAGGTCTAGATCTGAATCTGGATTTTCTCTTCTCCATCACAACTGGAGTTGGGATGGCTCTTCAGTATATGAGGTTCGGTGAGTTGCTTTAAGTAACATGCTGCTTCTGAATCTTGCATGCTTCTGAATCTTGCACCTTCATCATAGCTCTATCATCGGCTTCCATATCACAGATGAAAAATAAATCATATAGAGGATCTTAAAATACCCCAATTTACACTGGATGAAAAAGGATCCGAGAAACAAGAGAGAATATTCTGCATCTGAGATGATTCAAAAAGACTTCTGAAGATACAGTTGAAACACTAGCTTACTCTGAAGGAGGAAAAACCCTCTAATACTTTGGAATGCCTCCTAGGATTATCTCCTAAACTAAATTGGAATTCTCCTGAATCTAAGAAATCAGTCCAGCCCCTGTGGGAGCCTTATGGAAAAGGAATCAGCTAAACCCAGAAGCTTGAAAAAACTTCAGATTAAAGTGGTTTCTATAGTTCTGAGCCATCTGAATTTTGACCCTTAAACACTCTGGAACTTTTGGATGGACCTGGGTTAGAGTTGTTCTGCTACTGAGAAAAAAATTTTACTGGACTACAAAGAGTGTCCATAAACCCAAATAGGTACCACTCCGTTCACTGGCCACAGATTTACAATGAGCAATTTTTTTTTTTTTTTACAATGAGCAATTTTGACATTCCACTAAATACACAAACTTAGAACTGTATTAAACATTAAAGAATGGGGCAGATTTATGATCTACTAGAGATAAGAAAGAAAAAGCTAAAATGATTTAATAGATAACTGTTTTGAAGTAAACACATAAAAATGTTTGGAAAGGTGGGCAATCTTGTCTACCTAAGGCCTCTTAGAGAAGATCGAAAGAGCACTGTGAATGATGAGAAAGATATACTTAGGAAATTTGGGAGTTAGAGTTGGCCGGGACAGCGATGGAACAAATCAACCTGAACAGAATAGGAAGTATTTCTCTCAAATACATGTACTCAAGTAAGTTTATGTATTGCCTTAAAAACCTAAGCACTATGGGTGCAATTTAGATTTTTGCACAGTTGGCTGTGGAAAGCAATAATTATTCGAGATACAATTTCCAGTCCCCCTCTCTCAGCTTTTAAAGTTGCAAGAATCTGCTTTAAATACAAGCTTAATTAAAAAAAAATATTCAAGGAAGTAGCACTTACTGCACTTCGGTTAGCTTTTGCTTAAATAACACTCATCTTCTAAAATCTGAGTTATAAACGTGAAGATGAACAAGAAACCACTGTAAGGACTATGACGTAGAGTAGATCCTAATGATGTGCTTATCCAATGGTTACATGCGAATAAATGTATGATACTAGAAATGTTATGCCAATTTTATATCACAAAGGAGTTTTTTTCTTTCTAATACAGTTTTAGAAACAATTATGTAGCTAGCCCGACATAATTACACACAGATGAACACAGTGGCGTGGCGAGGGCCCGGTCCTTTCTGGTTTAGGCAGAGGACAAAGGAATATGCAATAATTCGACAGTTCCACGGGGTGGCGGGGGGGGTTCGACTAAACGTTAAGTCATCAGAGGCTCAGTGAACCACCCCGCTGCATGTTTAACTTGTGTGCAGCCCTAGACGGCGGGGAAATTACCTCGAACCTGCAACCTGGCTGTGGAGAGGGTACATCCGGCCGTTCGCCTTTTCCTCCGAGGCTGGAAGCCTTCTAGGGGGCGGTGCGCTCGCGGACTCCGCCTCCGCCCCAGGTCCCGCCCACCGCAGAGCCCGCCCCGTGGTCGTCGCTCTCACCGAGCGGAAGATGACGTGAGGAGAGCCGCGAACATCTCTGGGTGCAGTTCGGTTGGCGGTTTCCAGAGCCCTGGAGCCCGGCTGGTGCAGAATCGCCTCTTAGAGCGCCCTTCTCACCGATTTTCGTCCTCCACTCTGGCCGGGCCGCTCCCCGCGCGGCCCCAGCGGCTCCTGGCACGGCCCCGCGCTCGGCTGCCGCCCTGGCGCGGGCCACTCTGCCGTCCCCGGACGGGCGCGGACCTGCTCGGCCTGGGCGCCGGCGGCTGGGGAGGGGGCGCTGGCCCCGGGGCCGCGCATGCGCCGCCACCAATTTGGGGCTGTCGGTGGAGGGCGAGTGCTGGCTCCGTGGGGAGGCGACGCCCTTCGGGGCCAACGGGCCGCGCGCCGAGGCGGCCGTGGGAACGACTCATCCCTTTTCCAGCCGGGGGTCGGGGTCGGGGCTGGTGGGGGCCCCGTCCCCGTCTCCTGGCCTGCCCCTTTCATGGGCCGCGATGATGGCGGCCCTGTACCCGAGCACGGACCTTTCGGGCGCCTCCTCCTCCTCCCTGCCTTCCTCCCCATCCTCCTCTTCGTCGCCGAACGAGGTGATGGCGCTGAAGGATGTGCGGGAGGTGAAGGAGGAGAACACCCTGAATGAGAAGCTTTTCTTGCTGGCGTGCGACAAGGGTGAGAGCTAGGCCCCTTTCTCTGCTTCTGGATGCCCGTGTCCTTCACACCCCTCATCCTCTCCCCAGCCTCAACTCGGGGCACTCCCTCTTCCTCGTGCGCCGAGCGTCTGTTCGCGCCGCGCCCGCTGCACCTGCCGGGCTGCTCGGCACCGCCTCTGCCTTGTGAGTGCAGAGCTGTCGGGCGGGAGCAGCCGCGGGTGGCGCCCTCCGAGCGCCGCACCTGGGAAGGCGGCCCTGCCCGTGGTCTCCTTTCGTGCGGTCAGGTGTTCAGGTAGCGTCGTGGGGGCCGGGACCCTAGGGTTTCAGCCTCACCTACGCTACTGACCACTTGAATGACCTGGTCTTCTGCATGGGGCTTTAGTTCTTTCTTTCTGGAAGCCCAGAGGTTTTGTCTAGTTTTGGACCTTTCAGTACGAAAAAATCCCATGTCCTTGCTTAAGGTTCCTCCTGCTTATGGGCTCTCAGCTGGTGTTTTCTTTTCTTTTTTCTTTAAAACCTTACTTGTATTATTTAACTCCAGCCACCCGGTGCCTTGGTGTTCAGTGACTGTCTAATGGCATTAGGTATGTCAGTATCCTAGATGGACATAAAGACAGCACTTTATGGAGAAATTCTGCCTAAGTTCCAGAGTTTCTCCAAATTTATGGAACAACTTTGTTCATGCTTTTTATTAGAGAGGAAGGTTTATTGCTCCTCAGACGTCTTTGGGAAATAAAAGTAGTGCAAAATAATTACAGGGCAAAAATGTGGAATATATTTAATGTGTTTTCGTTTTTTAAAAAAATCTGGAAATCGATCACTTTTATGGCCATAACAAAGTCTCCTCACTTAAGCATGCTTTCTATTGATGAATATAATAAAAAGAATGGGAAATTGATTGCCCTAAGACTGCTTTTATTTCCTACGTGTAAAAAAGTGCTGTAAATTTTCTCTTTCTAAATTTATTCAGCTTGCCTTCCAGTGGCCATGCTTGCTTAGGAAAAATGTTTAGGATCATGCAAACTTCCAAATCATAAACCCAAAGGGCAACTTACACTGTGAAAAGATTAACTACAGAGGATTTTTTTGTTTGTATGTGTTTTTTTTTTTTAAATAAATGACAGCCTCCTTAAACACTTTTACTGCTTTGAGATAGGATTTTATTTACACAACTTTTTGAAAACACATTGATGTATAAACAAAGTCCACCCCTGTCCATCATGAGTCCTTTTATGATCTTATGTAGTAGTATTAAATTATATTATGAAAGCATTTGTGAAAGTCCACCATGGACAGGTTCATACAGTCTTGGAAATGAGAAGAAACATAGAATATATGTCTATAACCTCATAAATATCATTGTCTGTGGATTACGTAAAATTATTTAGTATTTCTAGAGTGGATAGTCTGAGTTCTCTTCCTTCAAAAATTCTCTGAGAGAGGAAGGGAACAGATTGTGTTGTACTAGCATTAGTAAGTGGCTGCTACATCTACCCCAGCTTCTGAGCTATGGTTATTTTAAAGCAAACAGAAATTATGTCAAGAAAGGCAATTTAATATATCTGTTAAACTGAGGACAGAGGAATGTCATAATGGAACATAGCTTGAGTAAGTACTTGTATGGTGTGTATATTTAGGATTATTGCATGACATATGTCAAAAGAGTTTGAATGTATGACAGTTCTGTAACCTGTCCAGTAGTGCCAGTTGAAATAGCCTTGATAGTCTTTCTTAGTCAGTTTCCCTTCTATAACATCATTAAGATCCTTGGAGAGATTTGGCTTTTGGGGGTAGGGTGGAAAGTAAATATGCATGCTTTTTCTCCCCCGTATAAATTAAAACATTTTTTAACAAGTGAGATTAAATAGGTATTTTCTGTTTCAGGTATGTTGAAATGAATTCTTAGGTTAGATTTGGAAAAATGGCTTATTTCTTACATGTACTTATGGTATACATTTATGCTGAAAAAAATATATTTGAGTTATAGCAGTTTTTTTGTTTACTCGTTTATATTCACTAATATTGTTAAACCTTTTTTAGCGTTACCCAAACCAAATCTAAAAGTGAAAAGTTTCCTGAAGTAGCTATAGTTGCCACTATTGCTTTGGAGCTTTCATCAAGCCAAATGGCAAACGTTGACTGAGACAGCTTTTGGGGTAGAGTACATAGGCTTTTCATAGATGATTTCATTTAATCCTCACAACCCCATGAGGCAGATGTTGTTATCCCCATTTTATGAATGAGGAGAATGAGGCTTAGCAAAATTTTAGAATTACTTTGCCCAAGGTTACATTAGTTAGTAGTAGAACTAGGATCTATTTTGAGCCTGTACTCTTAACCACTAAGTTTTGATCTAGTTGTAGTTGAATGAATGAAAATCACTTGTGTTAGAAAAGACACATCCATATTTGGATTTACTAACTGGAAATTAAACTTGCTCTCTGTGAATGTTTTATTAACTGTGATTTCCATGGATTATGTTTATCCAATAAAAGTAAAAAGCTTTAATAGCACAAGAGCAGATCCACTCTAGAACATCTATGTTTCTCATCCTTTTTTCATTTATCAAGTTTACACTACATATGTAAAATGTCCGTAATGTATTCCACTTAAGGAGAATTCCTAAAGTAAAAATTGTGGAGATTGGGTTATGTGTTAGTGGATGGGTGACCCTTTGAAAGGTGTGTACAGATTAAGGAGTAAAGAAAAAAGGAAAGAAAACGATTTTATAGTTTGATTTTATAGTGTGTACAGCTAGCTTTTATGTAAATTATTAGTCCAATAGATCTGGGCAAGCGCAGATCCAGGTAGTGGCCACTTAATAGTGGCTATTGTTGATCTTGAAAGTGGGTCAGAATCATCTCAAAGGTAACATCGGTTCTTTTTCGTAAAATTTAGAAGAAGAAGTGAATTGAAGGCTCCTGTGCCAGTTATATAAAGCTAAGTCTGGCCCCCCACCCCACATAAAATTCTCAGAAAGTACACCTATTCTTTTTAGACGTAGAATGCTGCAATTCAGAGGTAAAGGTTAATTGAAACAAGAGCTGAAACAAGAGTGTTGTTTTATGGAATATTAAGCAGTGATTCTTACCTCTCAAGTCTTCTTCCTTTCACACTGAGAATTAGTATGGTAATGAGCCACTTTTATTTGTGGGAGACAGGGGTCTGACTTCAGACCTGCTGGCTGGAGAAAGAATTAATACCTTTATTTAGGGAGCATCTAAGCTAAATATAGTTGTTAATTCACCTCTTTGAAAGTAACTGTTAAGTAGATGGTAGCTTTAGTATTAAACCCTTAATTTGCTGATGATCAGTAATCAGTTCTTGTGTAGAAAAGGAAAATGATGAAAGGATTCAGTCTGGATTCAGTTCCTGCCAACTTTTCATGAAGAACATTTTCAGGAAATTTGATTTGCAATAAGTCAGGAGGCCCTTCTTGAAATTTCAGCATGGAGTCAGGGGAGGGGTGGAGAGAGCTGAATTTCACCTTTATTGTCAGGCTCAGTCTAATAATCTAGATCTGTGTCACCTTTGTGGTATTGATTTGCTGCATTGTATGGAGGGTGCTTTGATGCCTGGATTCTGCTTAAACTTTGCATACCTTTGGCTTAGCATGCTTTTGAAATGGGTAACATTTCTGGGAGAAGTAATATTAAGCTGTTGTTTTAATAGCACTTAATATATTTAATGGGACTTTTAGAAACAGCTATTTGAAAAGAGATTTTGAAGTGTCTGGGGTTGGAGAGGATGGCCGTGGGAAGAAAAAGTGCAGAGTACTGGGTACTGCCAAGAAGTTTTATGTCGACAAGGGACACCTAATGTTAAGAGGTATATGTGCTGTGAGGGAAGAAAACTTTGCAGAAAGGAGAGGTAAAGAGGGTACTATATACAAAATTCTACAGGCATTTCACAAATTGTCATTAGTATTTAAGCATTTAAGTATTTTGTACAGGAGAGTTTTTCCAATCACCAGTGGTGCCATAGTGTATGGTTCATCTTTATTTTAACAAAAAAGACTCTTAAATCACCAGAATCTTGGTGGATAGTTTTATTATAAGAGGCTAATCATTGAGCAGCTAGCTGCTTCATAGTAGTATAATACTGGCATTTCTTTGTAGTGATTACAGAAGTGTGCTTCTTTATTTCATTTTTAACTTGCTGTTCTTTTCTATAATTCATCATCTGACTATATATCAGGTTAATTTTGTTAGGACACTGGAGAAAGGTGCTTTATCAAGAAATAACTGACTACATCCCTATCCTTTAGTACCTTCTTCTGTAGTGGAGATGCTCTCTTGTGCTCTTGTGAGGAGCAGTAAGGGAAATAAAGTATGTTTGTGCTTAATAGATCTGTCTGAAGGGCAGAAACAAATGCTCAATTTAACTTAAATGGCCTATTTATGATTTGGAAGATGGGATATTCTTAGTATGCAGTCAGTCTTTTATCTGGGCAGTTAAAAAAATGTAACCCAAGCCAAACCCCTTTACCTAGTATATTATAAACTTTGGGGAAGGGTGTTAAAAGATTAAATTTTATTGTATGGGTATTGTTGCAACCTAAGAATAATTCCTCTTCTTCCATGCTTCCAGTGTTAGAAATATCTTCCTTATAACTGACCACCAAATTTAATGATACTAAGAAGTTTAAGATCTAGGATTAGTAGTTTAATATGTAATGAGTTCAAAAGCTATCACTAAGAGGTAAGTAGTGACTTTTAAGAGCCTAAACAAATTAACAGGACTAAAAGAATTCCAATACCTTATCAGTATAGTTATGAGATTCAGTGGAATTTCTTTGCATGCCAAAACTTTGTGACCTATAAAGTGGTGATCAGCACTGTTATTAATAGCTTCTGTTAATTAAAAAAAAACCCCAAAAAACTCCTATGTTTATTTTCTGGTCATATTTGTTGCTCCATCACTAATACTTTTATATTTTTTGTAGCTTAATTTATATTGATCCATAGTGTACTTTTTCAGTTCTATAAATATGTATAATTTAAATGTATGTGAGATTAAGTTTAAGCAACACAATAAATCCTTTATGAAACTGTATTACTGCATACCTGATATTAACTAAAGTTTTATACAACTTGTAACATCACTGTGAATTAGATCTCAAGTCATATACCAGACTCTAATTACAAAGTAAACATTGCTTCTAATAGATTCAAGAATATGTTAATAATTTTTAATTTATAAACTAATTTACTCTAAAAAAATCAGCATTACCTTCTATGATATAAGTATAATTTTTCCTGCAGCAGTGTCTGCTCTTTTGCCAGGTGATATTCATTATCACTAATAGTCTTAATTAACAGACATAAATGGCTAAGAAATTATAGTAATAATTGTCTTTTTCCAAAAATATTCAGAGTACTACGGACAGCTCAGCATGCCATGTTTCTGAGTATCTAATTTTGAAGGTTTCATCCACAACAATGTGATTAGAAACATGTTGGGGTCTATGATAAATATTGGGTTTTGCACATTTGGTAAAACTACATTTTAAATTGTCTTCATTCTAAAAGTCTTGTATGTGTTTTTTTTTTTTCTTTTTAGTATTTGATTCAGACTAATTTGAAGTTTGCTGTAGAGTTAACAATTTAATCAGTATTGTCACTATTTATATTTCCAGATCCAACAATTGAATTTGATCATGGCTTTGTATTCTTTTACTTCATCATTCTTTTTCCTCTTAATAATAAAATCTTCTGTTTTAAGTGTCTTTAGTAATAGTTCAATAAGAATGTTGCAGTTGCCATAGTCAAAAAGTTTGTTAGATAAACTTGGTTTGAAAAACTTCACAGATTTTTTGACAGATAAATTCTCCAGTACTTCACAACTAACTGAAAATTTGGTTACTATAAAATTAAACTGACCGACATTAATACTCCCATTTCAGTGATGCTGAAATTTACCATCATATGTCAGAAAATAAAATGAGATGCCAATGAAGAAAAGATGATTACCGGTTCTTCACTGATACTATATCATATCTCCACTGTCTTTCTCAAGTTGGCCAGGATGAATATATCACAGTTGGCCAGGGTGAATTTGTTGCTAAGGATCCATGGGATTACAACAGTATTTTTATATACTATTACATTTTTTTAAATTGTTGGTTAAGACTCACTGCATTGATTTCATGACTGCTAATGGGTTTCAACCTGCAGTTTGGGAAACATTGGTGTAGAAAGATCATAGTGGGTAAGTGGGAGAGTGGCAACAAGGTAAATGCAGAATGATAGCAAGGCCCAGGTCCCATAAGGCTTAGTGAGCTACGAAAAGATTGTGGCATTTAAAGTGTGATTAAAAATCTTGAGGATTGGGCTTCCCTGGTGGCGCAGTGGTTGAGAGTCCACCTGCCGATGCAGGGGACACGGGTTCGTGCCCCGGTCCGGGATGCCGTGGAGTGGCTAGGCCTGTGAGCCATGGCCGCTGAGCCTGCGCGTCCGGAGCCTGTGCTCCGCAATGGGAGAGGCCACAACAGTGAGAGGCCCGCGTACAAAAAAAATCTTGAGGATTGAAAACCTGATATGATTTGAATTTTAAAATGATCACTGTGAATGCTGGGTGGAGAGTGGATTAAAGAGGTGGTGCTGGAGTAGAGGTGGGCAAACTACAACCCACAGGCCAAATCCACCCACCACCTGTTTTTGGAAGGCCTGTGAGCTAAGAATGATTTTTATATTTTACATTTCAAATGGTTGGGAATAAATCAAGAAAAATATTTCATAACACTTGAAAATTATATGAAATTCAAACGAGTGTCCATAAATATTTTTTGGAACACATTGGAGTTCATCGTGTACATTTGGTCTGTGGCCACTTTGGTGCTGCAAGAGCAGAGTTGAGTGTTTGCAACTGGGATCATATGGCCCCCAAAACTTAAATATGGCCCTTTATAGAAAAAGTTTGTTGACCCCTGTACTAGAGTGTAGGCAGCTGTATCAGTAAAGACGTTAATGCAGAGTCCAGGAGAGAGATGATGGTGTCTTGAACTGGGGGTTACAGTGTACATGGGTACAAGTGGATAAGTATGGGAGATACTCTGGAGAGGGGACTGAGAAGTTTTGCTGTTGAATTTGGATACTGGTGGAACTGATCAAAAAGGTTTCTTTTTCCTTCCAGTTTAGGTTTCCTATAGGTTCTGTGACTATAGTTTATAATTGTTCATTTGCGTGAATGTGTCAACCGTGACAGGGTGGAAATTTTTATTATTTTTAAGGATGAAAATTACTTATTTGGTTTTGATTTCTAAGGTTTTTTTTTCCTTGTATAGCCCCCTAACTGTAATGGGAATAGTGTTTGAAACCTTAAAGCTGTAGAATCTGACATCTGCAATACAATTACTTTTTAAACAGCAATCTAAACCTTAAAAATGTGTAGCCGTTGTTTTTGACCATTTGCTGTATGTGAAATTTATACAATTTTATAAGAATTATATGTATACAGCTCTCTATACTTTTCATTCTCTAGCAATATGGCTGACTAAATAATCTGAAAACGCTTCTGTTTTAAATCACCTAGAAATGCTAGATAAAATATAATAAACATACATTTAAGTGAACAGCTGAGCTTTCAGGAAAGTAAGGAAAACAGATTCAAACATAAAGAAAAGACTGAAAAACAGAGGAGTGTGTGCGTTGACATTTGACTGCTCCGTGGATGGGAGCAAGAGATATTAGTCTGGGCATTGTTGGGATTTGAATTTTAATGCCCTTGTGGAAACAGGTTACAAAGCCTTGAGTTTGTACAAAGTGGGGGAATTGGAACAACATCTAAACATGAAACCAGGATCCTTAAAGGACTACACTTTTAGCAAAGGGGTAGATGAGGAAAAGAACCCGTCCATCAGCACAGGGAGACTACAAAGAACCTTTCAAATAAGACTTCCCTAAGAACTTGTAACTATGCTCCTGCCTCTTGTTGGCTTGGGGTTTAAATTAATATTACCTACTTGATCTGGGAAAACCTAAACTGAGAAATTAGTATAAAAAGGATTCATAGGGTAGCAAAACCTCTGAGTTATCTGGAAGAAGCAAACACAAAACATCCTTGGTGGGACAAGCTTTCAAACGAGGCTGCCTAGTTTCCCACAGTTAACCTGCATGAAGTTGAGTTTGCAATATCCAATTAAAAAATTCAGAAGACAGTCACCTATTATTACAATAGACACAACGAATAGGATTAAATCCCTAAGACCTAGATAATTATCATATGGAGACCATAAAATAAGTATGTTTAAAATGACAAAAAGCTTAAAATAAGGAAATTAAAACATAAGGAAGTAAATCAAAAATTTGGAATCTAATAAAACTTAGAGAAATAAAAAATGTAGTCATTAAAAATAAAATTAATGAATAATCAGCAGAAATAGTTGAAGGAGGAATAAGTGGAAGAGAAATCTGAAGAAGTTATCCAGAATGCAGGAAAGAGAGAGAGAAAGAAGAAAAATAAATCTTTAGAGACAAAGAAGTTAGAATGGGACAATCTAACATAATGTCTAAAGAAGTTCCAACAGGAGAAAAAAAAATAAGGGGATGAAGCAGTATTTGAAGAGAGAATGGCTGAAAATATTGCATATGAATGAAGGGCATAGTCCTTAGCTTCAGAAAGCCTAATGATTCTCAAGCAGGATAAATAAAATCTAATCCTCACCCAGACACATCATGAAACCAAAGAAAATAGAGCAAGGGTTTTTATGGGTAGCATTCTCCTACAACTAAGATATTGAAATCAACTCACGTGAAATAAGATTTTAAAGTTATTTTCCAGTATTAGTGATAAGTTTTCACTGATCTATCTGCATGTTCATATTGGTTCAACTTTGTGAAGTGTTTGATAAGTTTTTTGCCATGGAGCATTAGTGTCTAAATACTAATTAGTAGTTCTATGAGGAAATAATTTCTTTTTGTGACTAGTATTCTTCTTGAGGGAACTAAGGAAATACACCATCAAGAAGACTACCATTCAACATCTTCCAAAATGTGTGGGGACTTTAAAGTCACTGGTTAAAAATAATAGCATAATTTATTTGAAATTTTAACCAAAAAAATCTGTTACTTTTCTTTGTTATTCACTCATTTAGTCCAGTTTTAGAATTTTCTCTTTCTGTATCATGAAATCATTTTTTTTCCTTCTGATTTCCACTCTGATCTTTTCCTGTTTCTTATTCATAGACTTCCAAGGAACAGCTATATTTGCAAGTCACTTAAAATCATTTATTCATTGAATGTTTAAAAAGTAAGATGAAATAAAACAAAACCCACTTTGCTTTCTTTCTCCATTAGCATTTCTCTTTTGATTTATTCCCCTTTTACCTGCTGCACCAGCTGGTTAGCAGACAAGTATAGTGGGCCCTCTGTGAAAATGATTACCTCCATAATTATTCTCATTTCACCCCATGAGTTAGCTGTTTTGTTAGTGGGGTAGAATGAGGCAGAAGCTAATCTGCATAATCCTGACAGGTCAAATTTCGCTTTGAAATATTCTGACATTGGCCTCTACCAGCATTAGTCATAGTCTTGCTTAAGAGTTTTGTGAGCTGAATATTCTGTCGTTATTTAATCTAAACAGCTTCATTAATGAGATGTGTGTGTGTGTGGAGAGTGGGGAGGAGACTAGGAATTTCGGACATCTTTCCCTTTTACTCTACATACCCGCAAGCATATACACGTTCACCCTGCTTTTCCAAAGTATTTTCCCCTGTAAAACCTCTTCATAACATCCTCCACTTATTACTAGATCTCGTTTTTAACCATTTAACAATTAAATGTATGTATGTATTTGAGATATATAACTTAAATCCTTTAAGCTTATATCTTATTTTCCTAGCACGCAGTCTATGTTTTTAGACATTCTTTATTACTTTAAATATCTTCTGAAAGTTCTTCTCCTTATAATCAATCAGTTATGAATTTTAAACAACTTTGATTTTAAACTGTACATTTAAATTTTTTCTACTTTTTATGTTCGCAACTGATGTACATATTCTTTTATCAGGGTATAAGTTTTCAGCAAGGAAATGCTCACATTTTCTTTGCACATTTCCATATACAAAAATGAGTTTACGGTTTTTAATCTTTTAAATCAACAGGCTAAGTTTTCTTTACAGTCATTCTTATTTAATATGTCATGGATATTAAATTATGTTTGTATATTGTTATTTAGGTGACTATTATATGGTTAAAAAGATTTTGGAGGAAAACAGTTCAGGTGACTTGAACATAAATTGCGTAGATGTGCTTGGGAGAAATGCTGTTACCATAACTATTGAAAACGAAAACTTGGATATACTGCAGCTTCTTTTGGACTACGGTTGTCAGGTACAAGGCTAGATAATTTTATCCAGTAGCTTCTAAGTACTGTTAGATATGCCATGTTTTCTCCTTTCTTTCTAGTTTCCTTCCTCCCTTCCTTCCTTCCTTTTTTCCTTCCTTTCTCTCTCTATTTTTCTTCTTTCTTTCACCTTTTATTTTGTTTTGAGCTACTAAAAATTTAAAAACAAACTAAAAAAAAACCCTTTTTAAAAAAAGTATAGTATTTTGACTTGATTTATCTTTTTCTTCCCAACTTTCACTCCTGCCCCTTATATGTTTTAAACCATCCGACAGAGGTAAATTATCATGACTTATTAAAGATGACTTTGTTTTTATTACTTACATTATTATATTACTATTTACCTTATATATCTAAAAATAGTACAAGTGTTCTGGAAGTGTCAGGGGAACAGGCATTTCTGTGGCCTATATAATTTACAAGCATAAAAACAGAATACTCCTCACTTACAAAGCAATTTTCAATTTGATTTTCTCCAAAGTTTTATTAAATTGTCCTTTTTGTCTGAAATCTAGTGTTTGCTTATAGCTAAAGGTGAACGGATTTTTTTAAACTGGAAAACATTGACCTTTCTGCTTGTCTTCATATCAGTTCGTGTAAAAAATCAGGCATGTGGGGCTTCCCTGGTAGCGCAGTGGTTGAGAGTCCGCCTGCCAATGCAGGGGACACGGGTTCGTGCCCCAGTCCGGGAAGATCCCACATGCCGCGGAGCGGCTGGGCCCGTGAGCCATGGCCGCTGAGCCTGCGCGTCCGGAGCCTGTGCTCCGCAACGGGAGAGGCCACAACAGTGAGAGGCCCGTGTACCGCAAAAACAAAACAAAAAAAGCAGGCATGTGTATGTCTTGAAAGAATTCAGTTAAGAAATCGGAAGGAAATTTAATAATATTATTTTCCTTCCTTTTTGGGTTGCTTATGATGGGACTTAGCATATGAATTCTGGCTCTTTTTTTTCTTTCAAACAGTATGGTTCTTTGCTCTTTTGTAGCTTTAAACTAATGAGACTTTTTTGGGAGTGGTATCAGGAAGCACTCAGAAGATTTTAAAAAAATAAGTAGGTTAGTCCTATGTATGTTTCTATTATATATATAAATATAATACATATATATATGTATTAAAACATGTGGTACTGTCTCTGTGTATACATATTTAGAGTAGAAATAAATTGCTTTCCCAGAAATTTCATTTATCCAGAACACCCCCGAGAACCAGGAAGTAAGTGAAAAATACCTCTGAGCAGCCAGGGTAGATGGCGGTGAAGTTTCCCATTTATGAGCTTTATCATAGGGGTAATTCTGGAGTCCTCCTTCAAAATCTGTTTTTTTCTTACTTTAGGTTCCACTTTAACAAACTTACTTAGTTTTCTAATCCATAGAGAATTACAGGGGCAACAGAAAGGGCATGAGGCTGCAGTGGAAAAAAATTAGGCACAGTACCTCTGACTCTATTTAAAGAGTCAATAGCATTAGATACCTGTTAATCTCTAAGGGTACTGTATGTTAGAGTGGTAATTGCTGTTTATAACAATGGCCCAGAGTCAGTAAGGGAAAGTTAAATTATACTCAGTACGTATTACTTGAAGAAAGAAGAATATATATAGTACTTCTGAAAGCAGAAAACTTCCATCAAATTTGTTTAAATTTCAAAGTTAAACACTTAAAGGCATAAGCTTCAGTTACCTATAAAATAATGTCGCAAAGAAAGTCTCTGATGATTCTATGTAAAAGAGGTATTAGGGTATTGATATAATAATCATTTTGTCTTTTTACATGTAAGATTCTATGTATATAAAATTTCTGCAGTATACATGGTTCTTTCACATACCTGATCACATTTGAACATCATAGGCAGCCTGTCTAGATGTTATATTTTTTCTAGATCAGAAAACTGAGGCTCATAGACTGTAATGAATTGCCCAAAGTTCTAAAATAAGTAAGGGCAAAGCTAAGATTGAAGCCAACCTTTTGACTGCAAATCCCATGCTCTTTCCAGTTCACTGTGTTCCATCTTAAATTACCTATGTCTTATCTGTCAGTCAACAGATGTCCAAGGCCTTTGGTTGGGTGTGACTGTGGAAATGAATATGTAAAACATGAGTTCTGTACTAAAGGATGTTAAAACCAATTGGACGATGAAAGTGCATATGAATTTTAAATCAATCAAATGATACAAAAGTGTATTTCATAAGTGCTGGGTGGTAATAGTACTTGACCCTTGTATGTCGCTTTGAGGTTACAAAGTGCTTTCATGTATTTTATCTTGTGTTATACTAGTGGCTCTCAACCGGCAGTTTTGTCCCTTAGGGGACATTTGGCAATGTCTGGGAACATTTATGGTTTTGCAGCTTGGGGGTGGGTTAGTACTGGCGTCTGGCAGGTAGGAGGTAAGGGCGTTGCTAATCATCCTACAGTGAACAGGACAGCCCCCCACAATAACGAATTATCTGGCCTCAAATGTCAATAGTGACACCATTGAGAAACCCTGTTTTATACTTAAACTTTTGTGGTTCACAATAAATGTTTTGGAGACATAGGAAAGAGGAGATCACTGTGGTTTAGAGCTAGCAAGAAAGGTTTCATGGAAGAATGGCAGTTGAGCTCAGCCTTGAAATATTAATAATTGCTAATATTTATATAGTTCTACTGTGTGACAGGAATCTTAAATATATATTCACTTCCTTAATCCTTACAACAGTTCTATGAGATAGGTGCTATTATTTATCCCCATTTTATAGAGGAGGAAACCATGGTACAGAAGGTTTCAGTAACATGCCCAAAGTTACTCCTTAAATGCCAGATCTGGAATCTGAACCCAGGTTCTGGCTCCAGAGTCCATGCTTTTACCTGCTACCTAAAACTACTGTAAAACAGGAGGTGGAGAAGGACGTAAACAAAGGCATGTAAATGTATATTCTTGAGACAGTGAATTGACTTAGCCTTTTTGAACAAAATATTTGGGTTGGATAGTAGTGGAAAATATCTGGAAAAATAACTAAGACAAAACTGATGAAAAGGGCTTGAATGCCAGTCTAAGGAATTTGGCTTTTATATGATAGATAGTGAGATCATTAAATAATTTTTGAGGAAGGATGTGATGTGTCCAATGGTATTTTAGAAAAACTAATGTAGTGGCTGTGTTCAGTACAGATTAAAAAATGGGAAGTGGGGAAGGCTATAAATAGCTTGGGTGAGCAGTTTTTATAATAATCCAGATGTGAAGAGGTTAAAGCCTGAACTGGAATAGTGGCTATAAGAATAGGGGAAAAAATGGTAGATGTGAGAGATGTTATGAAGGAAGAATTGATAGAACTTAGTATTTAAATTTGGAGGGGGGTATTGAGAAGGAGTCCAAGATGATTTGAAAATCTTAAACATGGGTTACTGGGAGAATGATGCAAGAAAAACAGGAAGTTAAGTCAAACTTGGGGCAGAGAACTGTGAATTCTGGTTTTAGCCTTGTTTATTTTGGGGCTATCAGGCAGTTTCCAGTGGAAAGCTGACATCTCTAGGGAGAGGTTGGGCTGGAGAGATACAGCAGTCGTGGCCATGGAGATGACCCGACATCATGAGAGTGGATGAAATCATAGAGAAGAGCAAACAACTAGTGCTGATTCTTTCTCAGGGAGCATCTACATTAAAAAAGAGCATTAGAAGGAAAGGGTTTCATTAAAGGAGTTAGGATATGCAACGTTGTGAAAACCAAAGAAACGGTTTTATTACGTTGCTGAGAAATCAAGGAAAATGGTAGGAAAGGCCATTGGATTTTGAAACTGGCATCAGTAGAATTAGAGAAAATGACACGCATGAGTTTGAGCCTGAGAGTGAGAGAAAGAAAACTCTAGTGGTGAGAGAAAGAGAGGATCATGTCAATTAGCAAAGAGTGAGGAAGTATTTCATGTTTTGGGAGGTTTGGGGAGGTGAGGGCTGGGACTGGTGTTTCTGCGAAGGAAGGACCAAGGTCCTGTAGAAGACCAGAGCACTAAATAGAATACCTAGGTGGAAAATTTAGCTTTGGGAAAGAATGAAATAAATGAGTATCTGAGCTTTGAGGAGAGAGTATGGGAATTGTTGAAAAGACAAATTCTGAGGTGAGAAGGGAGATAGTAACCTCATTAACACATAATAGGTGTGTACTGAATAGATTTTAATAAAGAATGGTCAAATATCTGTGAAAAATTAGGAAGCAAAACTAATGAGGACATTTGTATGCCTAGAGATACTTAAATAATTTAAAACATTTTTCCCTTCGGAGATGCCTTTGATATATCAAGTAACAGCATTGTGCAGAATAAGTCCAGGGCAACTCCTTACATGACTTTTTTACATAAATTTTTTTATACCTGAAGCTTATCCTTTTAAGCCTTGAAAGATTTAACATGAATCTTTCTTTATTCTTTACTAAATAGTATATCTGAATATAATTTAACTTTACCATCATAAGTGGGAATCATTGAGAGTTTAATCATTTTACTTTGCTTCATATAGTCTGAGACTATTGACATGTTTTCCCTTACATTAAGTGGCTTCAGACTGCTCTGTATTGATAGTGATTTTGCTATGCTGATATTTTATCTTCTCAATGATCAACTTTTAGCCGTTTTTCACCCATCCTCCCTTCTTTGTTGGTTTTAATTTAGTCTGAAGGGTACTTGGGAAAGCCAGGTGTCTGTTATGGACAACTCTAAGTCGGTGTGGGTGAGGCAGTTGCTTCTAGGAAAGAATGCCCATGAAGTTCGTTTGTGACGGCTCAGTATGGTTTGGGGAGAAATTTGCAGCTAGATCCATGGCTATGTTTCAGATGATTGGAGTTGCCTGGTGTTTTGACTTGGAGAGCAGTGGCATTACTATAGGTAGCTTTATAGGTTAAAATTAAAAACCATAAATGAACTGTTTAGTAGTAATGAACACATGGTTCTTTTTGCTTGTTTGCTTCACCTGACCAAGTACAGTAAAAACTGAAGAGAAACGTTTGTAAAGCAGAAGAATAATAGTGCTAGCTTTTAAAGAGTAGGCTACAGCCCAGTGAACCCTAAAATGTTTAAGGGATAAAATAATGAATTAAATTTCCCATGAGGGTGGGGAGTTTTTCCTGTAGGAATACATAGGCAGTTCCTAATGGTTGAATGTGACCCCAACCCAATTATTTGGGGTGCTTAGTCCTATTTTTAGACATCCAGATGAAGTCTGCCATTTTTAGTCCTGTTTTTGACATCTAGAGAAAGTGGATGAAAGCTTTCTTTTCAGCTACAAAGAATATTAAAGATCTGGTATAATTTCATTTTCATGGGAGAGAATATTGATTTAAATAGTTGTTAAACAGTATAATAGTTTAAAAATGTACAGGGTACATTTTTAAATAATCAGGGTATTTTCTTAGATTAAATCATTACCTAGCCTCACTTTTTGCTTCTGCCTTTATGGTTTTCCTTAAAAAAACAAAACAAAGCAAAACAAAAAGAAACCCCAAACCTGATGTCTCACTTGCCAAATATCACAATAGGACTGAAGAGTTTGTTATATCGAAAAGTTGAAAAATCTCCATTTCCTCAGCTTCTATTTAATTACTTTTCCTCCTGTCAAAGTTGGAGCTTCAAAATGACCTATAGTTTGGGAGTAAAACTATAAAGTCACTTCTCCGGCTTGTCTCTAAGGACATTGGTATCCTAGTTCTTCGTGATTTTTACTTGCTAAGATTGCTGATGTTGGGAATTTCCTGGTGGCCCAGTGGTTACGACTCGGCGCTTTCACTGCTGTGGCCTGGGTTCGATCCCTGGTCAGCGAACTAAGATCCCGCAATCAGTGTGGCACCACCAACAAAAAGAAAAAGATTGCTAATATTAATGCCATATTTGTACCATTTCAGTCAGCCGTGTGTGCTTTAAAGATGAGAACAGAGGGGCTCCGCCTTCTGTTAACATATTTTTCATTGTCCCCTAGCCTCATGGTTGCATTATCATTTTTATCAGACAGAAAACAATCCTTTACCTGTAGTAATTGTTCTTGGCAATTTCTTTTATAGATTTGGAGTAATGAAGATTCTTTTGGTCCAAAGTTCGAGAGTAAACATCTTGAAAAAAATAACATATCAACTAATACTGCATAGATCAGCACTGTTTCATTAATAAACCCCACTATCAAGCATTCATTATTTTACCAGCTCATTCAGTGAAACCAGGACAAAAATATGTGTGTTGTGGTACACTGAAGAACTGCCAAGGCTAGCAGATGTACTATTTGGACAGTCTAAATTTTTAAAAATTCAGTATTACTGTATATAATACAGTTTCAATTTAAAAAAATAGTTTTCTTTATGAATTAGTAAAAATAAATAGTTTACCTTTTTATCCTCCATTTTCAGTTTTAACCTTTTTTTTTTTTAAAGTCCGCAGATGCACTTTTGGTGGCAATCGACTCTGAAGTAGTGGGAGCTGTTGATATACTACTTAATCATCGACCAAAACGATCATCAAGACCAACTATAGTAGTTAGTACTCTTAAATATTTATTAATTTGGATTTTTAAACCAGAATAGATCTCCTGCCCCACTGCCATTTTTTTCTCCCTCCCCTCCAATTTGCTTTGTTTTAAAGAAATAGATTTTTGTTTTTTACTCTGTAAAATATTGCTTTAAAGTAAGTAGACATTTGCAAGAATAATTAATGTTGCTCTCAGGAAGCCTTCTTAAAATTCATGATATTTCTATAATTTTGCCAGTGTGATCCAGTATTTTTAGTTTGGAACATTCTGCAGGTTAAGTTGAAAATACAGATTAGCTTCCAGGTGCATTTAAAAGTTAAATATAAACAGTGAAACCATAGAACTGGAAGAAAATGTAGGTGAATATTTGACTGGGAGGGAAGGACTTTGGAGAAAAATCACAGTGGCACAGCCTTTGGCTGTATAGAAATTAAACTTCTAGAATTAAGACATCAGGCAAAATTTAGAAAGCAGATGGATAACTTTCAAATGATATTTCCAGCATATATCAAATTCATAATCTTAATATTAGATGAATTGATGAAAAACATCAAAATCAATAAAAGACATGGAAAAATCTCAAAAGAAAGTACAAAATATTAAATCTTACTAATAATCAAATACGAGGTGCTAATTTTTGCTTATCAAACAGCAAATTTTTAAAAAAAACTAATAACCATTGATGGCAAAGGCGTAGTACAGCCTCATACACCACTGGAAGAGGGTATTTTGAAAAGTAGTTTGGCAGGATATGTCATAAACAAGAAAGATGTTCATATTCTTGAACCTAGCGCTTCCTCCTCTAGGAATTTGTAAAGGAAATGGTCAGAAATGTGGACAGAAGTGTTACTTGTAATCTTAATTGTAGCAATGAAAAAACCATGTGACACAATCTAAACATCCCAAAATAGAAGATTGGAAACATAAATAATTACATATATATTAACATGATTTTTTTAAAGGAATAATTAGGAACATGAAAAAATATGATACAGAAGGGAAAAACTGAGACTAGTAAACTGTACATATAATATGATCTGAGATTAAAAATATGCACAGAAAAGGAACTGTATGGAAATGTAGCAAAATGTTACCTAACAGCAGTCATCACATTGCCAAATTAAGGATATTTTTCCTTACTTTAAAATTTTTCTTTATTGCTTTTGTAACTAGGAAGATAGTCACTAATAATTAAATAAATTCTACTGTAAAAATGAGATATTTGGGGCTTATCTAGTGGCGCAGTGGTTGAGAGTCCGCCTGCCGATGCAGGGAACACGGGTTCGTGCCCCGGTCCGGGAGGATCCCACATGCCGCGGAGCGGCTGGGCCCGTGAGCCATGGCCGCTGAGCCTGCGCGTCCGGAGCCGTGCTCCGCAATGGGAGAGGCCACAACAGTGAGAGGCCCGCGTACCACAAAAAAAAAAAAAAAAAAAGAGAGATATTTGTTGTGTATCAAAATTTTAAAGTTATAATATTCATTATTGGTGAGGATGTAGTAAAACAATCAGTAAAAATTAATTTCTGGGAGTGTAAACTGGCTATACTCAGAAGAAAAATATTGTTTTAAGAAAGAATTATAAATTGGTTGCAAATTATCCGCCATATTCTGAGAGCGATGAGAAGCTCCCCTAAATTGCATACTTTATCATATATTAACTGAAATATTTTTCTCTCATTTAAACTATTACAAAGTTTGTGTAAGCATGACTTTCTCCAGAGGATAGTTCCAACTAGTTTAAGTGGTGGTAAGCAGCCAACAAGAGTAGAGAAAAAAGGGCCAATAATATAACTCCTATCCAAAAGATCAGAAATGATCAGAAATCCTATTCAATTTTCTGACACCTATCCTGCAGTTACTAGTATATTTTGGTATACCTATTCCACCTTCTAGTCTTTTAATCCATTTACACTCTTAGGGAGGGTGAGTGTAGTGTGCCAGGGTATTGGAGCAACTGACTGATATCATTTCATCACCATTGCCACTGCCAATCAAATACTGAGTTGTAAGTGTGGTCAGTCCTCACCTACTCAATGAAAGAACACTTTTTACACTATCTCTAACAAAGAAAGTTATCCAGGCTTTGCCTGAATACTTCCAGTGACAAGATCACATTTTAACGGCCTCATTACAACTGGACAGGCAGTATCAAATATTTTTATATACTTTTTTTTTACCATCTCAGTGAATTCATTGTATATTCTTGGCTTATCAAAATTGTTTTTTGATAAATTTTCACTTTTAAATACAGGTGTTTTTTTTGATAGTATGTAGATTATATTATGAGCATTGAAATTAGGAACTTTAATCATCTGTCTCTAATAGCTTTTTTCATACAGTTAATTATGTTTCATAGGAAAAATGAGGACCATTTTTTTTCTTAAGGGATTAAATATGATTTTCTCCTCTTTATAACCTCTTTTTTTGTAATTAGGGGGAATGAAGTAAATTTTTAGATTTTTCTGTAATTTTAAAATAAATTCATTAATTTGAAGTCCCCAGTAAATAGATGGGAAGTGTATAAACAAACTATTCATAAAAGAGGAAAAAAAAGATAAGAATGTCAGAAAATACTAAAATTTACCAGTAATCAAAGAAAAGTAAATTAATATTTCATGATAGTTTTTTCACTCATAACTTGGGAGTGTGATCATGCTCAGTGCTGGTGAGTAAACCTTAGTGGGTGGGTACATTCCTATATTATTGGTAATATAAACTATTAAAAGGACTTTGATAATATGTATAAAAAGCTTCAAAATTGTTCGTGGCCTTCAGACCTATAATTCCACTTCAGGGGTTCTATGTTAATGAGATAATCCTGAATTTTGAAAAAGCTGTATTCATAAAGATGTTTGTGGTAGTATTATTTATATTAGCAGAATAAAATATCTTGAACATAGAGTCTATGAACTTCCTTAAACTGCATGCAAAATTCTGTACATGAATTTTTTTTTCCAGAAGATTCTGGGTTATAGCTTTACGAGATCATTATAAGGGTCCTTGATCTTCAAAATATTAAGGACCATTGTTTTTAATCGTTGATGCCAAGTCATTCATGCCAAAGTTGCCCTTAAAAAGCGGGTGTGGTGGAGAAAGGACTAAAAGGAAATACTGTAAAATATTTTGGGTAGTAGGAACATGAACATTTTTATTCTTTCTGCTTTTGCATATTTTTCAGATATTTTATAATGTGTGCACTACTTTTACAATGTTAATAAAAATTACAAAAATTAATGGTGAACTTGATGAGCTTATACTATGGAATCAAACAGCTCACAGGAAAACATCTGTGAAAAAATGATAAGTATTAGAAAGAATATGTAACAGTCATAAAATAGTCAACCTTCTTTATTTAATCCTGCTCTTTATTTACTAATGTTTCTTTCCTCGTGTCATGCAATCACCAGGCATGAGCCCATGTAGTGAAAGGAGCTCAGCCTCCAGAATAACACTCAGCTGGGGTCTATCTGCACTTTGCCACTCTCGTCGTAGCTCGGGCACATTAACTTCTCTGAGCCTCAGTTTCTTCGTGGGGATTATAATGTTCAATTTTGCAGGCTATTGGGATTAAATGAGATGATAAATGTAAACTGCCTAATAGTTCCAGGAGCTATGATTGTTAGTGTTTTTGTGCATTTGTAACAGGAAGTAGTATAGGTGGTGTTTGAGAATATGTAGAGAATTACACAAAATGAAGAGTGCTTCCTATTTACTTATTCCTTTCAAGTAACTTCGTTGCTATCAATGTGGCAAGGTTTTGCCATAGAGGTGGAATTAAACTTGTTTTTCTCATGCATTTATATTTTGCCTACTTTTAACATTTCTGTTTTTCCATTATATTGTTTTTCTAAAATTCTTGTTCTTTATCCTTGTCATGCATGTTTCCATAATCCTGTGAAAATGAAACACTTTCTCCTAAAGTATTTCTCTAGATATCCACACTTCTTTGTTAGTATGAACATTTCCTATTGAAGATTTTGTCTGTCATGATTATATTGCATTTATTAACTAAAGTTGAAGTTTTGAGGTTTCAAAAAAGATTTGATTCTAGGAAAATGTTTATCATATTCCTCAAAATAATTTTTGTATTCTTTGTGCATTCAATATTTTTCATTACATTTTTTAGATAAATGTTTTTCTGAAGTCACAAATAAGAACTTTTGGACGTTTATATAAATATTTTTCAGAAACTAATGGAGCGAATTCAGAATCCTGAGTATTCAACAACTATGGATGTTGCACCTGTCATTTTAGCTGCTCATCGTAACAACTATGAAATTCTTACAATGCTGTTAAAACAGGATGTATCTCTACCTAAGCCCCATGCGGTTGGCTGTGAATGTACATTGTGTTCTGCAAAAAACAAAAAGGACAGCCTTCGACATTCCAGGTCAGAAAATTAAGGTTTAAATTAAGATGTATTATGCAGTAAGGTATATGTCAATGAAGTTTTTGTTGTTGTTTTTCTTTCTATGTCTACTTTAAGAAATATGGTACTGCAATGACTAATGAAAGCCAGACTTCTAGCTCCTTTGCTTAATACAATGAGTTCTGCATTTTAAAGAAGTATTTACTAAATGATGAATAATTAGGAAAAAATTTCAAATAATGAATAAGGTTTATCTCATACTTCTGCTGGACAGGGATGGGGTCACTATTTGCTTTTTAAAAGCAGAGTGTATTAATCTAAGAGAATTTCCAAGCACTGGAAGGGGTAGAGATACCACTTCCTGTCTTATTTATAAGAAAATAAAAACTATTATCTATCTAACTAGATATTCAACCTGTTATGCCTCTTTTTCCCCTCTCACACAGTATTTGAGTCTTCTTCTCTTCCCATTCTTCCCAGTCAAAAATATTAAGAACAACTGAGGAGTGAATGAACAAGAAAGTACCCCTTCTTGGACAGGTTGAGCAAGATCACACATGTGCATGTTGTATAAGGTGTATGGTTCTGGGCTAGACTTGAGAATCTAATTTTCAGCATATGCCTTTATGTATATATTATCTATATAGTAGTCAAATATAGTTGAAATAGTATCAAGTTTAGCATTTACTACAGAAAATGTGGTTTGGAAGTCCGAGGTCATCCGTTGACATTGTTTTCTAGTTAAGGATTGTTGTGCAGTATATTTGAAATTAGCTTTAAAGCTGCAAACCATCCACCCTGCCTCCTTCCTCACCTTTCAACAGATAGTCACAAATCCATAAATTGGAAAAGTCTCCTGGGAATCAATTTAATGTTTACTTGCAGAGATTGTACTGGATATTTTTTCTATTTTTTTAATTAATTAATTTATTTATTTTTGGCTGTGTTGGCTCTAGAGCACAGGCTCAGTAGTTGTGGTGCATGGGCTTAGTTGCTCTGCGGCATGTGGGATCTTCCCAGACCAGGGCTGGTACCCATGTCGCCTGCATTGGCAGGCGGATTCTTAACCACTGCGCCACCAGGGAAGTCCCTCTATTTTCAAGTCTATCTTACAATGAGATCTGTGTTTCTCTTTGATAAGATCTGGTTAATAGCTATGCCAATTTCATTTAACTTTTTAGTTTTAAAATGACTAGTCTATGGGGAATTCTGTGGCAATCCAGTGATTAGGACTCTGTGCTTTCACTGCCGAGGGCAGTGTCAGTGAAGTTGATAGGGCAGTTTCAGTCCCTGGTTAGGGAACTAAGATCCTGCAAGCCGTGCAGCTTGGCAAATAAAATAAAATACGCTATAAAATGACAAGCAGAAATGATCTTTAAGACTTCTTCTAGTATTAAAATCCTTTATTAATATTAAATATAAATATTTTTCAAATATTAAATATTATTAGGTATGCTTATTAAATATGTGTGTAGTTTAAGCAGTTGGAGGTGGGGGGTTGGAGCTGGAGAAAACACTTTACCTGTCTTGGTTTGAGCTGTGGAAAAAGCTTGGTTTGAAAGTTTTTAGAGGAGCTGTGGCTTGAGCTCAGTGTTTAAGTATCGATAAGAATTAACAGGTAAAAGGCATTTTACACAGTATGTGAGTGTGGTTTATTTAGGGATGGTCTGGTATATTTGTTGAAGACGTTGAGAGAGTTTGTTATTGATGTTTGAGAAAACAGTTATAGCAAATGTCAAAGGCATCTGACTGAAGTCATTTCCAGGAATTGCTAAGCAGACCTGCAGGAGAAAAGGAAGCTAACAAATGAGTAAGGGATGGGTAAAGGTTTCAGTGACGTCGAAGAGTTAGGATACTAGCAATAAGGAAGAGAGGCAATCTGTATTTCTAAGATGTTGGGTTTTAAATTTCAGAGATGATGCAGTGCCAGGTGATGCAGTCTTGCCATTTGCAACAACGTGATGGAGCTTGAGGGCATTATGCTAAGTGAAATAAATCAGACGGAAAAAGACAAACACCATATGATTTCACTTGTATGTGGAATGTAAGACACAAACAAACAGTCTGTGAGTTACTTGGAGAAGGCATTCAAAGTTGCAGCCATTTCTCAAGAGTTCCCTTGAGGAACTTTTTCTTTTTATCAGACTTTCTAATGCTTGGCACACATGCCTAATTTTTTAGTCAGCCAGGGATTTGTGGAGACTATATATGAATGCTTGTATATCTTTTCTCATTTCCAAGATCTCCCTATTAAATTTCTGATTGGTCCACTCTTTGTCTCAAATCAGACTGCAAGCTTGGCCTTGCAAAGCTGCAGGTTTTCCTTGTTCATCTCTACTAAGTCTAATCCTTTCAGCCAGCAGAGCTGTAGGTTTTTGCTTCCCAATGAATTGATTTTTACCCCTTTAGCACAAAGATACAGATTTACCAGCTTCAGGCTGGAAAACTGCAGTTCTCATTGAGTGAACTGGAGGCAGAGGTGAAGAGGTAGCCTCAGGTGAGAAGGCTGCGGATTCCAGCCATTCCTGCCTGAAGCTCTGGCAGTTTTCCAATAATTGATTCTCAATAGACAATTTCCAGTGACCTGAAATAGTTGATTTTTAAAAAAAAAATTTGTCCATTTTTATGCATATATTTTGTGTAGTGAAATCACTGACCTCTTCATATCCCACCATTACTTTTTTTTTTTTTTTTTGCGGTACGCACCCCTCTCACTGTTGTGGCCTCTCCCATTGCGGAGAACAGGCTCCGGACGTGCAGGCTCAGTGGCCATGGCTCACGGGCCCAGTGGCTCCGCGGCATGTGGGATCTTCCCGGACTGGGGCACGAACCCGTGTCCCCTGCATCAGCAGGCAGACTCCCAACCACTGCGCCACCAGGGAAGCCCCCACCATTACTTTTGATAGTGTTTTGAATACCAAAAATGACAGATTTAATAAAGCGAGGCAGCCTCATTATTTTTCAGATTATATCTAATTGCTTTCCATACTATGGCTATTCCATTATTACTCCAGCATAGTTGGTTGCCACCAGTACTAGCAGTCACTCTTCCTGTGCATTTTGTCACTAATCCATATTTTGAAACATGACTATGTAGGTTAATACAAAAGTCATTTTTAGAGACAATCTGATAAAATTAATTACTATAAAAATTAATTGCTATGATGGAAACAGAAAGATAAGTTGCTCAATTATATATATTTTTCTCAAGTTTTTGGACAGTTTTGGTATAGGCAAATACCTCTGTAGAAATCCTTACTTAAGATACAGGTAATTGTACTTGTTAATTAAATATCTCGATCAGAGCTGGATTTCATAAAAATTGTTTTCTTAGAAATGCATTATATAGAAAAAAATGCTTTGTATAGAGTCTATTTTTGTGTCTAAGTAAGACATGAGACCTATCATGTAAATAAGGAATATTTCAATAAATTTGTTACATAAAAGTTTTAAATTTCCATACAGAAAAATTCCATTGCAAACAAAGTAAAAGACAACCAATGAGAGAAAAGTATTTAAAATATTTTTGACTAGACAGAGGGCTAATTTCTTTTATATATAAAGAGGTTTTACAAATTGGTGATTTAAAAAAAAAAAACACCAGAAAAATAGGCTAATGCAAATGAACAGGTAGTTTACAGAAGTATAAACAAATAGTAAACATGAAAAGATGCTTAAGCTTTTAAAGAAATTCAGAGTAATACAACTCTTAAAATTCTATTTTTCATCTGTTAGGGTAGCAATGTACTAATGAAGATGTAGGGGAAAATGAGCTCTCCTTATTGTTAGTGCTTTGGAAACATCTACCAGAATTTAAAATGCACATGGTGTTTTATCCAGCAGTTCTGAATGTGCAAAGGGTATATGAACTAAAGAATAATCAGTTTTACATTATTTATGGAAGTAAAAAATCAGAAACAACCTAAAGTTCCATTAATGGAGATTGGATGGACTGCCATCAAATGGAAAACCATCCAGTTTTAGGAAATAACGAGATGACTCTATATGTAGTGACATAGAAATAGTTGTCCCTTCTAGAGAATGTCACACAGAGTGAAGTAAGTCAGAAAGAGAAAAGCAAATATCATATAATAACGCGTATATGTGGAATCTAAAAAAGTGGTACAGATGATCTTATTTGCAAAGCAGAAATAGAGACACAGATGTAGAGAACAAATGTATGGATACCAAGGGGGAAAGGGGTAGGGTGGGAGGAATTGGGAGACTGACACATATCCATTACTGATACTATGTATAAAATAGACAACTGATGGGAACATACTGTACAGCACAGGGAGCTCTACCTAATGCACTGTGGTGACCTAAATGGGAGGGAAGCCCAAAAGGGAGAGGATATCTGTATGTATGGCAGATTCATTTTGTTGTGCAGTGGAGGCTAACACAACATTGTAAAGCAACCATACTGCAATAAAAATTAATTTAAAAAAAGAAATAAAAAAAGAAAAAAAATTTAAAAAGTGTCTTGGAAATTCAGATGCAATAAATTTCACCTAAGAATTTTAGGGTTGTAGGCTTGTCACAAAAGTAGCATGAAAGCTGATTCCTTATGAATAACCAAAAATTGATAAAAATCAATAAACATACTCAGAAAAGAAAAAAGAAGAAATAGTTGTCCCTGTACACAGTGTGTCTGATTATGTTTGTGTGTGAATAGAAAATATCAGGAAAGATTTTCATAACTCTCTGAAATGTGACTCTCTTTGAGGAGTGGAGTTGGTGGAAGGAGGAGAATTGGGGAGCATTATGTTTCTAAACTGCTTGCTTTTTTTTAAACAAGCATATATTAAATTTGTATTTAAAAGAAAAAATATTTATATAATACCTACCAAATTTTAAATTAAGAATTATATATTTATAAATGAAAGAATTATAGCAAAATTTTTCTGACTTGGTTCCTATTTAGATATTGATTATAAACATTAATTAGTTTACAGAAGGTAAAGGGAGTACTTTTCTATTAGTTAGAGGTTAGACATAAATCAATGATTTCATTCAAATTTCATTCAAATCATTCTTAAGATTTGAAAGGTCTTTCAAAAATAACCTGGTTGAATGAGTCATGTGTTATACATATGTAGCATATTAAAGTAAACTTATCACTGGGGAAGGAAAATTTAATGATCATCCATATCATATTCAAAATGTATTAGTTATTAACATATTTCATTTAAAATAATACTGAGTTCAGGAATAGAAATTTTTTAATTAGATTGAATTGAAGGATACAAAGTTTTGAATCTATGAAAACAAATACTAAAACAATTTCTTTATAAGCAGTATATATAAAAAATTGCAATATTTATATTTCAAAATATTTATTTTTAAGTCTTTTTCTTTTTACCTTATAATAAGTATTTTATAGTTTTATTTTCTTTTAATTTTATAATACTTTAAATTTATGAAAATTATAGGCTAAAGATACTGATCATGTTTATCTAATAAATTTGTTTTACATTATGGAATCAAATTTTATCACAGGTTTCGTCTTGATATATATCGCTGCTTGGCCAGTCCAGCTTTAATAATGTTAACAGAGGAGGATCCAATTCTGCGAGCATTTGAACTTAGTGCTGATTTAAAAGAACTAAGCCTTGTGGAGGTGGAATTCAGGTGGGAATGAATGGAAATTGTAAATTTTTTAAAAATTTTATTTTATTTATTTACTTTTGGCTGTGTTGGGTCTTCGTTGCTCTGTGCACAGGCTTTCTCTAGTTGTGGTGAGCAGAGGCTACTCTTCATTGCAGTGCAGTGGCTTCTCTTGTTGCGGAGCATGGGCTCTAGGTGCATGAGCTTCAGTAGTTGCAGCACACGGGCTCGGTAGTTGTGGCTCACGGGCTCTAGAGTGCAGGCTCAGTAGTTGTGGCACACAGGTTTAGTTGCTTTGCGGCATTTGGGATCTTCCCGGACCAGGGTTCGAACCCATGTCCCCTGCATTGGCAGGCGGATTATTAACCACTGCACCACCAAGGAAGCCCCGGAAATTGTAAATTATCTCTTTGTTTTCCAGAATATTTTCAGCCTGAGTTTTTTCATAGACCAAATTATCATTTATTTATCTACATTTGATCCAAAATGACCAAACCTTGCTGCCACATACTTGGGATTTTCCTTTTCCCTCAGTGGAATAGACCCCAGTACCACTTACGTCACTCCTTCCCCATCTTCCTTCTTCCACTCTTCCACCACCCTTAAATCCCTACTTTGTTCAGCATTGCCGGAGGCATTCTAAGGCAGTGTGAAGAGTAGTGGGAATGGTAGCCTTAAGCAAGAAAAAACTTATTTATAACTGCTCTCTGTCCTACTCCCTTCATTCCTAGATTCTGTAATCATCCTTGGAGCCCGATCCTTCATAACTTTCAGAAGCATATAGAATGCTTTTTGTATGTCGGGTACATTCCACACACCCAGACTTTGTCCCTTTTCACTGTTTGGTGAGATTTTCTAGTAGGAGAAACATAGCATGTAGACATAAAATTGATTAGACTGCAGTTAGATTCCTAGACTAAGAAGTAGGTAATACGTTGTTTGTTAATTCAACTACTGGGCTTCCCTGGTGGCGCATTGGTTAAGAATCCACCTGCCAATGCAGGGGACACGGGTTCGATCCCTGGTCCGGGAAGATCCCACATGCTGCGGAGCAGCTAAGCCTGTGCACCACAACTACTGAAGCCCGCGTGCCTAGAGCCCATGCTCCGCAACAAGAGAAGCCACCACAGTGAGAAGCCCGCGCAATGCAACGAAGAGTAGCCCCCGCTCACCACAACTAGAGAAAACCTGTATGCAGCAACGCAGCCAAAGATAAATAAATTAATTAATTTTTTTAAAAAAGAAATTCAACTATTTATTCTTAGATAATTTTGGTTACATAGTAAGTGGCAAGAATGGATGAAAAAATGTTAGCTGGTGAGGAAAACTTTTTAATTCCTTGAGTTATAATTTTATGCAGCCAGTTCTTGGAAAATCCCATTGGAAAAAAAAAATTAATCAATGGGAAATCTCCCTATTTTCCCTTCCTTTCCCTTTAAAAAAACTGAATGAAAAATTATTTTCTGAAATCTAACCCCAATTAATTCATAATTATTTATTTCTAACTTTATTCTTAAGTTGTTCCACTCAGGCATAAGCTTAATGTAATTGATATTTTAAAAAGAATTATCTACTAAAACTTCTTAGTTTCTCAGAAGTGATTTAGGCTTGCTTTTAATGAGCAGGTAAGTCCTAACTTTCAAGGAATAGTGATTCTGAAAGAGAATTCTGTACTAGGTGTGTTTCAGTAGTTTTCTTTCTAACTTGAATTTTGTTTAAATGCGCACTTTAAAAATGAAACAATACTATTTTAATATCAGAAGTAGCATAAACATGTTGTAGACTATCCTTGAAAAAACTTCCAGTTAAAAATTATATAATAATTTATTGGATAGCATCAAGATATTACTATCTATTGTTTAGATAAATAATATAAAAGGAAGCTTTATACAAAACTATTATAGAATGAGGGCAAATGAGTTAAGTGAAGAGCTGGTTGACAAATATTATCAGAACTTCTAGGAATATCAGTATATGTAAGAAAACATTGTGCTTACCTAAGGTTATCAGTGTGAACACAGAGAACATAATCGTGTTACAATTTTCCCCAAAGCTATGGAGAATTTATGCACCAGTAGGTTCCTTTGACTATCAGCACAAAAGATGTTGTGTAGCAGTATCAGAATTAAAATGTTACTGAGTAAAAAATGTTCTAGTGAAAACAGCTTAATTAGAAGATGGAAGTGACATTTCTAATAATAGACTGTTGCACTTTGCAGGAATGATTATGAGGAACTAGCCCGGCAATGTAAAATGTTTGCTAAAGATTTACTTGCACAAGCCCGGAATTCTCGCGAATTAGAAGTTATCCTAAACCATACATCTAGTGATGAGCCTCTTGACAAACGGGGACTACTAGAAGAAAGAATGAATTTAAGTCGTCTAAAACTTGCTATCAAATATAACCAAAAGGAGGTATGAGGTTTTCTGTGATATATTTAAATTATTTCCTCCACAGTAGTCTGGTGGCTCAGAACAAAGGCTTTGGAGCAATACATCTAGGTTGAGATCCTAGTTCTGCTTCATAAAAACTGTGTCCGTGGGAAAGTTATTGAACCTGTCTGAGCTTTAGTTTTAAGAATTAATTAAAGGTATATATATTTAGAGTTTAGTACAATGAGTATAAGCATTAAGCAAGTACTCAATAAATGGTAGTTGCTATTATTTTTAACAATTAACATTAATAATAATAATATGGATGTTAATGTAATGTTTTTGCTATATAGTAGCTATGCAGGTAAGATCCTGTAGAGTAAATGCCTTCCTAATGAAGTTTCCATCTTGTGTTTTGTCTGTCATGCGTTTGTATTATTGATCGCTTATAAGTAGTCCTTTCTATAGTAATAGGGCCTTTCTGTTTAAAAATAAAATATCAGATATTATGTTCCTTATTCTTATTTGTTAATTCATTGTGAAACCCAAAGGTGGAGAGACGTATGCTATGATAACTAAGTTGAATCTGGCTCTCTGGCATCATCCCTTCCTATTAAGGGAAATACCTATTTCTACTCCCCATACACTCACATGCACATGATCCAGGAACTTGAAGAAGGAAGGTATGCATTTTTAACTTCATTTTTTGAGATAATTTATTAGACCTGGATATTTATATGTAGATAATGATGTTCAGTAGAGGGTGTTGGTAAATGGTACTTTTAAGGTATTTCTTCTAAGACCCATTATTCTTACTATCAACATAGATATTGGAATAAAACTTGCTTATCAAATTTATATTAATATAAAAATGGGGCCCCAAACAGATTATGGTAGAAGGCAAGATATAGGACCTTTGGTGCTAGGGACAGAGTATTTTTTGTTTTTTTGTTTTTGTTTTTGTTTTTTAACCGGTATGTGGGCCTCTCACTGTTGTGGCCTCTCCCGTTGCGGACCACAGGCTCCGGACGCCCAGGCTCAGCGGCCATGGCTCACGGGCCCAGCCGCTCTGCGGCATGTGGGATCTTCCCGAACTGGGGCACGAACCTGTGTCCCCTGCATCGGCAGGCGGACTCTCAACCACTGCGCCACCAGGGAAGCCCGGGACAGAGTTTTTGATTATCTTGGTTGACAGTTTGAGCCTCCCAATAGCTTTGTGACTCAGGAGATTGATAAAGGAATTATAAGATGTTTACTTTAAAATTACCTAGATTATAAAGCAGAAGCTAACACACCATTGTAAAGCAATTATACTCCAATAAAGATGTTAAGCAAATAATAAAATAAAATAACCCCAATATTATATTTCTTATCTAGATCTCTGGCTTCAAATTCTATAATTTTTCTAGTACTGCAGCGTTCTTGCTTAAGGTAGACCATTTATAGGAAAAAAAAATTAAGTACAAGAATTACTTAATTCTTACTTACTTGGATCAGTGTAGCTGTAAGATTATAAATCAGCAACATACCTATGTGGCTTTAAAAGGAAATAAATGCTAATATGTATATGTAGAAACAGAGAAAATAGGAACCCTGATGTAATCTTCCCCTAACATACATTTTGACTAGATCTTATGTTAATTTATTTACTTATGTGTTGCACAACCTAAAATAGACACAAAATACTAGAAAATGATAGAATGAAGATATAACAAAGATACAAAACCAACTTAAGTGCTTGGCAAAAGAACCTCAAAGAAAGGTGGAAAGAACCAAGATTATCCTGGTAAGGGAAGAAAAAACTAAGAGGCAGTTTCCTAATGATATATATATGTATTTCCCTGAAGAACTCACAGAGGATAACCAGGTGTTCCATTCTAAAGAAGAGTAGAGAAAAGGAAAAAGAAGCAGTGGTAATATTTTTAGTTGGAAGGAAGATACTCTGTAATTTTAAGAATTAATGAAAATGTAAATTAGTTTTTTAAACTAGAATTCTAAAAATAATCAAAGGGGAAGATAATATTTTTCCAAATAGTTGGTAGACTTTGTTCAGGTCATACATCCTGAATAACAAACTACTGTGATACTTAGTGGCATAAAACAATATTTCATGGTCATTTTGTAGTAATTTCATGATCATTTTATTATGCTCTTGGGTTCTTTAGGTCAAGAATTAGGAAAGGACACAGCAAGGCTGATTTGTCTCTGCCTCTCCATGTCAAGGACTCAGCTGGAGATAGCTCAAATGATGGGGGGCTACAATCATTCGAGAGGCTTCTTCACTCATATGTCTGGTGCCTGAGCAGCAGCTGAGGATTCAAACAGGGAGCTCTGAGTGGGCTGGGTGCTCAGGTGGGTGGGTCCATAGAGGGTGGGTCTCCTAAGAACCTAGGACTGGAACCTTGGAGGGGCATGGCTTTCACGGTGGGCTGGCTGCAGGGGGATGGTCTGAGTAGCCTCTGAGGGCTGACCGGAGTGCCTACATGTAGCCTGGTCTTCTTCATAGCATGGTGGCTTCAGGGTGGTAGGACTTTTTACCTGCCAGCTTTTGGCTTCAAGAGCAAGTGTTTCTCAAATAAGGTGGAAGCTGAATGGCCTTTTAAGACCTACCTTCAGAAGTCACATAGCATCACTTCTTCCAGAATCTACTGGTTAAAGGAATCATAAGCTTGTTGAATTGAAGGGTAGGTGATATTGGTAGCCCACCTATTGATGAGAGGAGTATCAAAGAATTTGTGTCTATGTTTTAAAACCACCACAGACTTAGAACATCTCCAATTGAAAATTTGTCCTTCCAATTACATATTTAACATTACTGTTAATTAAATCATCATTATATAGAGGAATGGCAAGGGCAGCAGTCACGCCTGAGATTGCTTTGATACTCAGGGGAAGGATGAAACCACTAAGTTTGGGATGCTACTAAACTGGGTAGTTGGTGGGAAGAAAAGCTATTTTCCTCCCTGATATTTCCTCTTGAGGGACAAATTACGATTCCCTAACAACACTGGAATCTAAGCAGAAGGATAAATAATGAAGACTTAACTACCAAAAATAGGTGTAGTATTGATATATTAGGAAATTTCTTGATAAGCACAATAAACAACAACAAAACTCTGTCTACTTTTTTAAACTACAGTGTTGCATTCTATAGATTATATTCTATCTTGGGATAAATCATTTTAAAACAGGACATTGACCAAATATTATTTAATATCTGAATGATATTATGATCACTTGTGCTTTACTTCGGTGATTTCAAACCTGATTACATTATTGTGTCCAGAGTTATCAGAATCCTTAACTTATACTTCACAACGTGAGCATTATATTGGGAAAATATTGCTTCTGAATTTTGTAAACTAAAAAGCTTCGTAAACTTTGGTAAATTCATTTCTATACTTGAACTAGAATTTTCCTCTTATTTGGGAATATTTTTCCTTTTCTTCTCACATAGAATTCCATTTTAAGAAGATTTAAGAGTATCTTTAATACATTTTAAGAAATTCTCAGTGTTTTCGTGGAGCATAGAAATATCTGATGTTTAGACTTTAATTGCTTTGCTATCTTGACATCTTGGTTTCTTGTAACTGAAATCATCAGTTTTTCTAGGCTGAAGTCTCTTTCTGTGGATTGTGCTTGTTAATTTTGAAGTTTCATAAACACTGTTATGAGTCTTTATAAGTTAAACGTTTTGAAATGGCTGAGTAGGCTAGTAATAATCGCTAATATTTATATAGTGCATGCTATGACCAGGCACTATTCTAAGAGCTTTACATTTACTCCTCATAACAAGTGTATGACTAGATACTATTATTATCCCCATTTTATAGATGGGGAATTTGAGGCTTAGAGAGATTTAAAAACTTGCTCAAGGTCATTTAGTAAGTAAGTGGCAGAGCCTGGATTTGAATCTAGGTAATCTGGCTCCAGAGTCTATGCTCTTAACCACCACACTCTTTTATTACACGTAAGAAAACAAAACAAAAAGAACTGGACTGTATAGAATTGATTTCAAACTATTATTAAAACTTTGACTATCAATTAAATAATAGTACTATCAGATCGTATTTACAAGTTATATTTTACTTTTTTTATATGTGTGTGCTTCGTTTTCAGTTTGTCTCCCAGTCCAACTGTCAGCAGTTCCTGAACACTGTTTGGTTTGGACAGATGTCAGGTTACCGACGTAAGCCTACCTGTAAGAAGATAATGACTGTGTTGACAGTTGGCATGTTTTGGCCAGTTTTGTCACTTTGTTATTTGATAGCTCCCAAATCTCAGTTTGGCAGAATTATTCACACACCTTTTATGAAATTTATTATTCATGGAGCATCATATTTTACATTTCTGCTATTATTAAACCTATACTCTCTTGTCTACAATGAAGATAAGAAAAACACAATGGGGCCAGCCCTTGAAAGAATAGACTATCTTCTTATACTGTGGATTATTGGTAAGTATCAAGTTAGTTTAAAAGGTTCTGCCTTTATTTAGCCCATTAACTCTCCCTTGCTTGGTGGCATTATAAGCTGCCTTCAACTTGTAATTTTACACTGTTTATACAGGAAGAATTTGAATGCTTCCATGATCATTGAAGACGTAACTAACATTTTTTTTTAAAGATAAATGTTCTTGAACTTGATGATAAGGAAGCAGATCTCTTACTTAATATTACTTAATTACGTGGAAGTTAAAAATTCTTTCTCAGTTGCTAAAATTGTTCATGATTGTTAAAACAGAAAAACAAATTTTGCTGATGAATTTTTTTGTTATAAGAATATGAACATTTTCTTAGGTATTTTGAAATGTAATAATACATTTTATACTCGGTTGCATTTTAAGAGTTAACTATTTTGTTTTATTATATCATTAGCTTTTCTTTTAAGAACCTATGAACTTTTATAGTTACATATTACCTTATATAGATAAAACATTCCCTGGTGACTCACTCTATAAATCAGTTCTTTGTAATGACAGCCAGATCTCTTTAGAAATGACAGTTTAAAAAAAAAAAAGACATTTTATTTTCTAAAAATTGTTTTTTTTATAAGTGTTATGATGTATCATAAATATTTTAATGATCTTCTGCAGTTTTTACTGCCCTTGCCCTTTTTGGGAGAGGTGGGAGGAGGAGGGAAGTTGAGGTATAATTACATTGTCTATTTATGGTCTTTTAATGACATCCCCTTTATTATTTCCCTCTGGATCTTCAACCTTGTTTTTAACCTCAGCATTTCCCACCTTTTTTTTTTTTCTTTACTATTTGCTATAGAGTAAAAGGAATACTGAAATTTATTCTTTTCTATGTTATGAAGCACTGATTGATTAATATGTTCTTGACTGTTTCAGTTATTAAATAATTTAAGAAGAGTTAATGTACAATGCTCACTTTTAGTTCTTCAGATATAAAAGTGTATTTTGGGATTTTTATTTTTATTTGGAAATCAGTTCATTTCAAGTAACTTGATCTTACATCAGAGTTATGCATTAATGTTTAAAATTAGGTAGATACAGTAAAAATAATACACATTTGAACTTTAGGCTAAAGAGAATTAAATAATTTCTTGTTAATATTTTCATGTTTCTGATATTTCCACTATCTTATCTAAAATTTAATATTTTAATTTAGGAAATAATTTATACTTTATCATATTTGACTCCAAATTGCATTGTTGTAGATCTTTTCAATGTGAAATTTGTTTATATTTTTAATTGGGTAGGTTAGGCTGAAAGGAATCTCTTAGAAGCACTTTTCCCCTTTATTTAAACTACTTCTGAAAGATTGTAATATATACCTTAGTCATAAAAAAGGGAAAATTTATATTATTTATCTATAATCTATTGTTTAAATAGTAGTGAGAGTGAAAAAATATTTTCTTTGTTTTGTAAAATGAACGTCTGTAGCCAAGTCTGTATAAGAAGTAAAATTTATATTTCTTAGCAGTGAGTAAAAACTCACTGAAGTCAGAGTCATACCACTCCTTGGATAGCATAAATATTGCTGCTGTCACTGAATTTCACAACAAATGGTAAAACTGTGGCTACTCTTTTCTAATCACAATGGCCCTGAACACACACACACACACACACACACACACACACAATATTATTAATTTTCTAAACATATTCTGTCTCAGTAGAAGAGTACAGTATGAATTATGCCATTAAAATTCCTGGAAGTATTTTTCTTTTCTCAGCACAGCTTCTGCTTTGAAACAGTTAGATACGAATAAACCTTGCCAAGGATGTTTTCTGAACCTGTTATGTCTTTAGATCATTCTGACTTCCTTAAATATATAGATCTGAACTTGCTCTGAGGAAACATGTAGGAATCATTTGCCTACTTGTTCAAAGTCACTCCTTGGTTCAATTTACTTTTTCATGCAATGAGCACAGGGACTTCTGACTCATGATGCCTGGCTTCTGTACATTTGTTTCCTGTTCTTTTCCTTAGCCCTCCAGGAAAAAAGTAGGGTTAAATTATGAAAAGCAAGGTAGAAAAAAAGAAAACAATGTGTTGATGAATCCACAGAATATTAATGGTATCCATTTACTTAATTTTTTACCATTGGAATATAATAGAACAGCCCTTACAGAAATGTATATTTTGAAATGTTGTCTACCTACTTTGTCCAAGCACAGGCAGAAACAGATATGGCCCAACACTCATGGAGCTTATGGTCTAATTATTGTTTAAAAGAAAAACACCCAATAACTTGAAAATCACACAGATAAAATAAAAAATTACACGAGTTAAGTGCTACTAAGTAAAGGTCATGGAGCTAGGAGAGCAAGCATTTTATAAGGGCATTTTACCTACTCAGGGGGTTGGAAAGTCTATCTTGAAGAAGTGATAAATAAGCTAAGATTTAAAGGATAAATAGGAGTCCACTTGGAGAATTGGGAAAGAAAGGTATTGTAGGAGAATTGGGAGAGAAAAATATTCTAGGCTGATGTAAAAGTTACATTCAGGGGCCCTGTGGCAAGAGAGAGCATGGCGCAAAGAAGGGACTGCGTAAAGGCTGGAGGCAGGAGGACAAGGGAAGTGGGATTTGAGATGAAACTATAGAAGTGGATGTTATACTAGACCATGGACAGCCTTGTTGGCCATATTAAGTAATTTTGACGTTATACTAAGAGCAGTGGAAAACCACTGGCGTTTTTAAGTAGGTGGGTGACATGATCAGATTTTCATGTTGAAAAGATCGTTCTGGCTACAGCGTAGAGAACGGGTTGGGAGGAAGGGCTGCGGCAAGAGTAGGTGGAGGGAGACCGATAAGGAGCCTGTTGCGGTACTCTAGATGAAAGCTGATGGTGCCTTGGACTGACGCCTGTTGCCATAGAAAGAGAAGGAAACAGATTTGAGAGATATTTACAAAGTAAAGCCAGTAGGACATGGAAATAAATAAATAAATATATATATATATATGAAGTGGGGGAGGAGGAAATTATTAAGCAACCTAAGTATTCTAGAAGAGTACTAGGTTTGGGGATTTGTGAAAGAGTAGATCCTGAGTGTGGTTTTGGGTATGTTGAAGTTGAAGAGCCTTCGAGAAATTCAAAAGAGATGTCAGTCAGACAATTGGATATCATTGTCTAGAGCTCAAGAAGAAGTTTAAGCTTGAGTTAGCAGTATGCAAATAATCTGCATATATGTTGTAGATGAAACTGGGCACACATGAGACACTTGAGAAAGTATAAGATGAGAAGAAGAGAGGACCTAGGAGCAAGCCTCGAGGAATTCCCAGAATGATGGGATTACGGTTTGCTAATCTTAACTAACTCTAAAAAACAACAAAAAAGGACCCCAAAATGTAGTCCATTGATTGTGTAGTGATTGCATTGCTTATAATAGTTTAAAATTATTGTGTTCTTCCAATCCAGCTCAGAAATGTGAAATACATCAAGTGTATTAGCTTCACTTTGGTGTGGGATATTGCACAGGAGCTGGGAAACTGTCAGTGGTACTTAATATTCTTTCATATGTCTGCCTTTCATGATCAAAATCTTCTCCAATTCATGTTGTAATTTTTGTCAAGCGTTCCCTTTAGGTATAATATTACATTTTACAGAAATAAAACACTTATTTCTGTAAGCATCTTTCTTGGCTTAGTGTTCTACTGTTACAGTGTTTGGGTTAATAAAATGTAAACGATTTGGTTTAACATTTTTGGTTAGTTTTTATCTATTCATTTTAAATAGAAGCTCATCCAAGTGGAATTTTTAAAAACTGTTTTCCCTGTCAGACCTGCAAATATTTCAAAATGTTTTTCTACATAAAATATGGGTACTGTATAATTAAGATGTTACGAACAGATATTTTGAGAATACTTCATGTGTTTCCCAGGGGACTTACTCTGTACCCTGGTAAGTCAGAGGATGATTCTGATTGGCTTAACTTGATCTTCATCCATATTTAGGTTGTAGCACTCTGTTCTTTTGTCACTTGACATTCTCCTTAAAAATACCTTAGTGGGGCTTCCCTGGGGGCGCAGTGGTTGAGAGTCCGCCTGCCAACGCAGGCGACACAGGTTCGTGCCCTGGTATGGGAAGATCCCACATGCCGCGGAGTGGCTGGTCCCGTGAGCCATGGCCGCCGAGCCTGCGCGTCCGGAGCCTGTTTTCCGCAACGGGAGAGGCCACAACAGTGAGGGGCCCGCTCACTGTTTTAAAAAAAAAAAAAAAAAAACCTTAGTGGAGGAATGTGTCATAAAGCTATTCTTGATTGTAGTACTGTTCTCTGTTACTCCCAGGAATATAAAACTATGGAGAAACTTCTGGCCAAAGAAGGGGAAGGGAGTTATTTGGTTCAGTTGGTTTTTATTTATGTATATTTATTCACTGAGCAAATTTTTGAGCACCCACTGTGTATCAGCCACTATATAGGACATTTAGGACATTGGTTGATAAAACAAAGATTCTTACCCTTGAAGAGTTTACCCGAAGTGGGAGGAAGGCAGTCAGTTAATAATAGACATAATAAGTAAACTATATCCATTGTTTAAAAGTGATAAGTACTAAGGGAAAAGAAAGAAGAGTTGGGGGATTGGGAGTGAGGGGCACGGGGTTTGCAATTTTAAATAGGATGATCAGAGCAGGTGGTGAGCAAAGATGCAAAGTGAGGGAGTTAGCCAAATGGATATCTGGGTGAGGAGCTTCCAGCCAGAGGGAAGAGCCCATGTAAAGGCCCTAAGGCAGGAGTCTTGTGTGTTCAGAGAACAGCAAGGAAGCAAGGAGGCCAGTAGTGGAGGGAAAGATTGATAGGAGAGGAGATCAGAGAGAAGAGGTAATGTAGGGTCTTGTAGACCATTGTAGGGAATTTGGTTTTGACTCTGAATAAAATGAGCTGTAAGGGAAGGTGCAATGCCTACTCTGCAGTCAGCAGCGGTGGTCTTAGGTTCTCATTAACATTCGCACTCGCCGGACACGATAGGCAAAAACCTGGCACCAGATTTACTTACCTTTGGAAGATAGAAGACAGGAAATAGAGCACGTCAGCATGACAGCTTCAAATATATCTTTATTGGCAGTTCTTACAAAAGACGGGGCTGCTTCCCAGCCCCATAGGGGCACACTCAGTTGTGTGGAATGAGGCCATATTCATGGGTATGGGCTACCCCAGCCAAAGAAGCCTGAAATCTACCAGGATTTCTTATAAATGCAGCAGGATATCTTAGAAAGCCTCAGAATGTAGCTCCCACTACATGCACACTTTACATTAAGAGAGACATCACACAGAGAAGCTGAGGCCTGTGCTTCTCAACATGTTTTTATATAGTCCTGGTTGGGTATACTTTTAGGGTCTATGAATCCACTCATAGTCCTCCAGTCTAGATGCAGTTTCCCAATCAGTGGTTGTTTTTATAACAATCTTGAACACAGCTGACCTTCCATATTTTTCTTAATGTAGTATGTTTCCAAGGCAACACTTAAATAGATGATAACATGAGATTTTCTTCCCATGGGAAAAGAGTTCTCTCCTGCAGTTAATTCTTTCTCCTCTGGGGGTTACTACAGTGTTTTGAGGAGAGAAGTAGCACTTGCATTTTAAAAGGGTTACTCTGATTGTCATGTTGAGAATAGATTTTAGGGAGAACAGGGTAGAAGCAGGGAGACTAGGCTATTTCAGTAATTCAGACCAGAGAAGATAGTGGCTTGAAGTTGAAATAGTGGTGAGAAAGGTTAGATCCTAACTATATTTTGAAAGTAAAGCCAGCAGGACTTACTACTGCATTGAATGTGTGATTTAAAAGAATATCAGTCAAGGATGATTCAAGGACATTGAGAGTGAGCAGCTAGGATGGGGTTGCCATTAAGTGAGATGGGGAAGTCTTCAAGAGCAGTGAATTTGGGTGCAGAGATTAGGAGTTCAGTTTGGACATGTTAGGACATCCAGTTTGAGATGTAGAGTAGCCAAGTACCTATACAAGTTAAGTTTAGGAAAGAAGTTTAGAGCTATTTATTATTATGTAAATACAGGTTGAGTTCAGAGATAAAAACTTGAAAGTCTATCACATAGATGGTATTTAAAGCCGTTAGACTAGACTGGATGAGGTCACTATAGGAGTGAGTGTAGACAGAGAAAAGAATCAGGAACTGAGCCTTTTGGGGGTTTTGTATTTAACATCAATTTGCTTTCTTATGCTTGTTTCACATCATTTATTAAAATCCCTCTCTGGGAAAGATATTGTCATATGAAACTTAAGGTTATTTTCTTTCATATTTTAAGAACATTTTACTGAATGTTATTTTTTTCTTCTGAATGAGGCTACAACTGACAGGTGTTATTTATTTAGTACTTTGAGTCTTAAGGTATTTTTTAGTTTATTATTGAATGAAGAGAGCATTATCTGATTTTTTTTCTTCCTTTTTTAGGGATGATTTGGTCAGACATTAAAAGACTCTGGTATGAAGGGTTGGAAGACTTTTTAGAAGAATCACGTAATCAACTCAGTTTTGTCATGAATTCACTTTATTTGGCAACCTTTGCCCTCAAAGTGGTTGCTCACAACAAGGTGACTATTAACTATGTCAACTGGAGGCACAAGTGAAATTTATTTAGGAAAAACCCAGGATATTTAGCTATGTATCTCAGAGTTACTTTGGCCCAAATCTGTGTCTGATGTGTTTTCATTCTAAACCTATCCTTGTGCAAGGGAATAGTACACATTGTTTCCTTCCTTTCTAATAGCTTCAAGGGTGTTAATTACCATTAAATGTTCGTTACCTATTTTATGCCAGGCACCATGGTTGATACTTGCTATACTTTATCTCATTTTATTCTCACAGGGATTCTATGAGACAGATGTCCTTATCCCCATTTTGCAAATAAGGAAAAGGAAGCTCAGAGATAATAAATAACTTGTCCAAGACCACACAGTAAGAAACCAAGACTGGATTTAAATCCAGGTCTGTCTAGGCATTTTCTTTCTACCAAATGCCAATTCCTTAAATCTGAGCTAGGTTCACTTACCTCATTAACCTATATATTACCTCATTAACCTAAGTAACACAAAGTTACTTAAATTGATTAGTGTTAGATATCTTTATGTCTATCTGGAAAAAGTTTATCTGAATGGAACTCATTATATAGTGTTTTACACATTCCAAATCATGACTATTATCTTACACAGCTTAAAAAGTTATGTAAATTTAGTTATTTTCTGATTCCTATATTTTTAAATTTAAAATTTGACAAAAATCTAACCTTATAGACATCTTATAATGTTACGTTTATAAAGATTTATTAAAAGCCCAGGAAAGGTAATGGAGATTATGTTAACTACCTTGGTTTACACCTGAGTTTAGAATTCTGAGGCGTCACATTCAGGGAACTATTTATATAATATTTTTTGGGTTTTGACTGATTTATAGACTACAGAGAAAGCAAACTGGTTATCTTATATCACTTTATTAAAAACCTCTATTCATGTAATTGATCAGTAGTACCAAACATGTTTATTAGGTATGCTCCATGACCAGAGTTGTGAAGTTATTAAGAAAATAAAAAGATCATATATAGATAGATGGTTTGATAGAAAGGTTGATGGTCATTGGTTTTTTTAGACTGGTCTCTTTAGTTCTAGAAGCAGGGTGTCCATATAGTTTATTATTCAGACCAAGACACTTTACAAGTGAAAGGGGGCACAATTAATAATTATGCCAGGAAAACTGGTATGTAATCTGGGACTGTCCCAGGCAATTGGAACATGTGGTCATTCTATGTCTAAAGTATAATAATACACTCTTTTTTTTCTTGTTATTTAGAAGGGAGAAAGCATATATGGGCCATTGTAGAATCCTGAGTCAAAGGGCTAGGTTAATTTAATGTGATAGCTAATTAATTGACAGCACACATTCTTAAAGTTTGTGTTGTGGAATTTAAGAAAAACTAGCAGAAATTTCATTCATAAAAAATCTAATGAAAGTTTTTAAAACATTAGTTTTTTAAAACATAGGAATTTCTGAGAAAACCTCTTTATATAGCACAAGTGATATTGCCCCACATATGTAGAAATCTTTTATTTATTTAAAACAATGTTATTTCTATTAAAAGAAGAGAACTTTATAAAACATAAATCGAGTCCCCCACAAGGAGACATAAAATAGTTTTCTTTCAACAGTCAGAATATTTGTTTTTTATTTTCCTAACTTGAGAGAGCTGTTTTATCTTTGGCTTTTTTTTTCCTAACCTTAGTTTCATGATTTTGCTGATCGGAAGGACTGGGATGCATTCCATCCTACACTGGTGGCAGAAGGGCTTTTTGCATTTGCCAATGTTCTGAGTTATCTTCGTCTCTTTTTTATGTACACAACAAGCTCTATCTTGGGTCCATTACAGGTGAGTAATTAAAATTTCTTGAAGAAAATTTGTAAAACTACTACACCTTTTACTTGTCCACTGGAACATTGTTTTCTCATGATATTAAAGCTAAACTTTGCTTTTGAAAATAGTTAACAGTTGAAAAGTCACAGCATGTTCATCTGCTTTGCTTCTGGCTGAATGATAATCCTCTACTTTTAGACATTCCAAACTTTGTTAAGCTGTGGTCCATTGTCCCTCTCCCCCGAGTTCATAGACGTAGATGTATTTAAAATATAGTTATATTTCAGACAGTAGAAGGACATAAAATTTTGCTTTTTACCAAAATGAATTTCACATTTAAAGTTTTAAGTGATAAATATAAGGGAGATGTTGCACAAACAGAATTCATACTTCATGATGATTTTGAAAATACGTAAGTTATATTGTAACAAAATACTCTTTTACTTTGCTTAATAAATATCAAATGTAGTAAGTTGGAAAATAGAGTATTTAGAGCTAAAAAATTTCATAGAGCTTATGTAGTCCAACTTTATGCTTTACAGTACTTTATAGTTAAAGAAATTGAGCTTTTATCATTTCAAAGTAGTATGATTATTATACATGAGAGTCCAGGACTAAATTCTGAGTCTCTTTACACTAAAGAAAGGACTCATAATTGGTTGCATGTACCCCACAGATTTTAGTAGCTGATTGTTCTTGAAAGGTGGAGCCAGTTCTGCTTGGGGACCAGCTCTACATAATACTTTGTTATTTTGTAAGTCTGAAAACCTGAGCAATATTCATTTTTCCTTGTTAAGTCAAAATTTACTAACAATTTAGATTCTGTTTTGTATTTTTAAAGGAGATATTTTAAATAAAATGCATAATTACCTTCTCCAACAGAGATATGAAAACAAAATATATAGGAAAAACCCCATTTGATTTGGCTTGTGCTGTCATCCTCCAAGAGTGTTTCCTGAAGTGTGACTCTCTCTTAGCCAAGTCCTGTGAGATGCTCGGACTGAAATAAGTTTGGGATACACTGCATTCCGTATAACCTCTTTTGGGAATTCACAGTACACATTATCACATTAAAGCCTATGAGAAAGAAGTAAAAAAACTTGTTTGATCTTGTTCAAACTATCATCACCTAAATTCAGTTAACATCATACCCATTTTTCATGAAATATGCTCAGGTCTCTTTTTTTCTCCAAAACATGGTTTGTGAAACACTGGTTTAGACTATCTGTTATTTTGATTTAATTTTTATCACTAATATCTTCTATAAATGTTTTAATCAAGAGTCCACAGTATTTCTACATGCACATTGTTTTCTTTGTTTTTTAGCTAAAAACTGATGGTATCACTAAGTTTCTATACTGAAAATTTCTTTACAGATTTTTACAACAAGTTAAAAAGGAAAAAGTATATTATTATTTCTTAGCAAATTATTTGTTTCTTTTTCTTAGAACTGTTGAGTCAGGTCTTCCTGACTTAATCTTTTCCCAAAAGAACTATAGACATGTATACAAATACTGCGTAAGTGGGTATTTGTCTTTTCAGCTGTGGTGTGTGTTTTTCTCCTCCAGCAGGTACTTTATATTGTTCTAATAGCCATAGAACTAGCAAATAATTTAAGTGAAACTAACAAATATTTAGTGTGCTCCTATTTTTTAAAAGGTCTACAGGTTAATCATAATATATGTTTAAATATTATGGTCTAGTCCAGCAACTGATTTTTTTAAAAACGTATCTTAAGGTATAATTTGCCATACAGTAAAATGTACCTGTCTTAACTGTATAGTTTGATGAGTTTTGCAAATATATAAACTTGTCTCGAGTGTGACTGGTTCTCATGGTCGCAGGCTCCCTGCTCCAAGTCATTATATAAAGTCTGCATCCAGCAGGAAGAAGGGGAAAGGCAGAGAGCATGAGCCAGCTGTCTTTCTTTTTTTTAACAAGAGGACAATTATTTTTCCTCGAGGCCTACAAAATACTTCCACTTATAACTCATTGGCCAGAATTGGGTCACATGGCTGTTTGTATCTCTGAGGAGATGAGTACTTTTAATTGAGCATATTTCCCCCCAAGAAACCAAGGTCTGGTTACTCAGAAAGAGGATGAAAAATAGATATTTAATAAGAATCTGTAGAGTCCTATCTTCAGGCTTTTACTTAGAAGATTTCTCCAATAAAGTTATTTGTTTTCCAGTGTAATCTTATTGACATGAAAGATTTGTATAACATATTGGTAACAAAGAACTCTAGAATAATTTTGTGCAGAAGATTTATAATACATTTTCCTCCATTTTGTTAATCAGAAGCAAGGAACTCAATTAAAAGAGTGATTCAATTATGAATATAAAGCGAAAAGAAATGCAAAAGGAAAATTGACAATAAATTAACTACTTTAGCTAAAGTGCAGCTTTTTTTCTTTACATAACATGCTATGTCAGATAATGTTTTTATGTGATTACTGCAGTTGTTGGTTAAATTTATCTCCATTTACTAACATTTTTTTCCTTCCAAATCTTTGTAGATTTAGAAGCTGACAAACTTTAATTTAGCTGGTTATATAACCTGCAGTAGGAGTCCAGATCTCTCCCTTAGTTAGAATGACTATAATTTATCATCCAAATAGAGACACTTTGGAGAATGAAAAGGATATTTTTCATTACTAAGTTGGGACAACAGCTGTGAACTGGGACTCTACCAGGCAAAGCAAGGTCATGGAATTATCCTGTAGTGGAATACATAAAATGATCCTGATTCAGCAGTGATTGAATCCTTTATTCTATTACTTGAAATTTGTATGATTGTATTTGTTAAATTTCTGACATGTTGTAGGTAGACTTTGGAAGATGGCCTTCTACAATCGGGCCTTACTTTCTAGCCATTGCTCACTATACTCATCTCCTTATCTCTTCATGAAATACTTCTCCATCTGGGCCAAGATCAGTCACTAATCTCACACAGGTCATGTGCTTTCCCACTTCCTTGTCATTTTTTATGTTATTACCCTGTTTAGAATGTCCCAGACCCGGGGTCCCCACCCCCCAGGCCACGGAACGGTATCAGTCCAAGGCCTGTTATGAACCAGACTGCCCAGCAGGAGGTGAGCGGCAGGCAAGCAAGTGAAGCTTCATCTGCCACTCCCCATTGCTCCCCATCACTCGCATTACCGCCTGCACCATCCCCCACCCCGCCCGCCCCGTATGTGGAAAAATTATCTTCCACGAAAACAGGCCCTGGTGCCAAAAAGGTTGGGGACCGCTGTCCCAGACTATCCTCTGCTTGTTGAAACTTTACTTATTCATTCAATAAACATTTATTGAGTGCCTGATAGGTACTGGACACTGGGAATATACTAAAGTGAGTATACTGCAGTCTCCTTTTAAAGAATGCATGGTTCACCGAGGATGACTAGCCAATGACAACATTTGGAATGGTAGATGCTGTAATAGCCCAGAGGAAGGGTACTCACTTCAGTTGAAGGCATCAGAGGAGACTTCCCAGAAGAGATGACACTGAAATTAAGCCTTAAAAGATGAGTTGAAAGGAGGTTGGCTATAGGGCATTCCAGGGAGAGGGGACATGCACCAGCTTTAGTGTCCCCACCACTAGAAAATCTGTTTCTACACTCGTACTCCCATGAGAATGAATTTCTCCATATGATGGAGTTAATGTCTGTTTGTTGAATTGAGTTGAAAAACTTGTTAGATGGGGTTGAGTAAATACAAGCACTGATTGGTCTGAGAAAACAAAAAAATCTGATGGAGAAATAGGGCTACATCCTAGCTGTTGCTGTACCTGCTTGTTCCCAATAATAACAGCAACTAACATTTATTGAACATTTCATGTGGACCAGGCACTCTCTTATATGTTTTCCATTTATTTAGCCGTCCTCACAACCCTTGTTATTTTTCATTTTCATTTTACAAATGGAGGGTTTAAGGCTTAGGGAGAGAAATAGTTCACAGAACTATTAAGTGGCAGAGTCAAGAGCTAAACCTGCTTCGGTCTGACTCCAGAGACCAGCCTGCTCTTTGAAGTTAGCTCTCCCGCTTTTTTGAATTCAGGATGCCAGCTAATCTACCTCAGCAGATGTAAGAGACATGATTGGGTATAAATCAGTAATGTTACATACTTCAACAACCAAAAAAAAAAAAAAGGCACAATCTATAAATAATCGTGAATAATGGTAATATTAACAGTGAACATTTGAGTCCTTAACTGTGTGTCCGTTACTATTCTAAGATCTTTATTTACATTTATGACCTCATTCAATCCTCGCAACCATTCGAAGAGGCGGACTCTTGTATTTACATTTTACAGAGGAAGCAACTTAGGTGTAGAGACATTAAGTAACTTGTACAAGGTCACACGGCTGATGAGTAGTAGAACTGGGATTCCAACCCAGTTTGGCTCAAGAGCTAATGGTCTTAACCACTGTGCTGAATTGCTTCTCAGAGTTTTCATGAGTAATATGAGTCCCTCATTAACTTTTACTGTACAATACTTCTGTTGGCAGGCTTTCATAGTTTATAGATTTTTAAAATTCTTCTTCATTTATCCATGTGTGTCAAATGACTTATGCAGCCTTTAATACTGGTAGTTGGGAGATTAGACAAGAAGGAAAAGACAGGATCACACAGCTTGGTTCAGAATCTTGCTCCATAACTTACTGTTACCTCTTCTCTTTGAGTCTCAGTTTTTGTATCTGTTGTGAGGATTGAATGGGTCAGTGTATATCACATGCATAGCAGAGTACCTGACGCATCATGGGCTTTACATAAACGTTTAGATCCGTTCCTCCATTCCCTTAGAGTAGTGGAGGTAACTGTGACCGACCTGAAAAATAATACAAGAAAACTTGGAAAGTGAATGTAGTATGTGACACACGAGTGCATCCTTTATTCCTAGTGAATTGTTTGTTTTTATTGGATAATTATCAGACTTAGTTTAGTGGCCTGTATAACATAAATGGCATATTATTGTTGTTTGTAAAGTATTGTTCTTTGTGAGTAAAGAGTGATTTCAGGTGTTTGGCATTTTAGGGTATACTGGGGATGGATATTTTTTCTTGAAAGGAGTATGGAATGTCAGAGCTAGAGGGAAACTTAGAAGTCGTATAGTCTAGGGGTTCAAAAACTGGAGAGGCTGCAAGGATGGTGTGGGGAACACATTTAACCTACATTCTCCAGTCCTGCCCTCAGAGATGCTGATTAAATAGTTTGGGGTGAAGTCTGACAAATTTTTAATAGCATGTGGATGAGCAAGTCTGATGCAGCATGTGGCCATTTCTTTTATAGGTCAGGAAAGTAAGGCCCAGCTCACATAGTGTTAGAAAAAAGATGGTGCAAAATGTTAATTAACAATTACATCTTTTAAAATACATTTATTCGTGTATTAATTCAACAAGCCCTGCTGTGTAGGCAAAATGCGTGAGAACTAAATATTTCTTAATTGTACCCAGCCCCAAATTTCTAATGGGACAGCTAAGGTAAAAACCACAAAGTGATGTTTTAGAAAAGCCCTTGCAAGGAGTCAGAAGCAAGAATTCAATTCCACATTTGCCATCTATTAGTTCTTTCACCCTGAGCAATTCACTAAATCTTTGAGTTTCAGTTTGTCACTTGGAGAAATGGAGATAATGCTAGCCTTCCCCGCCTTGCAGGATAAATAAAAATATGTGATACCTCTTGTTAAATGGTAAAGAGTTAGATAAAAGACATATAAAAAGTAGTTATGTGTTCAGTATTTTATTTATTTACTTTTGGCTGTGTTGGGTCTTCGTTTCTGTGCGAGGGCTGTCTCTAGTTGCAGCAAGCGGGGGCCACTCTTCATCGCAGTGCGCGGGCCTCTCACTATCGCGGCCTCTCTTGTTGAGGAGCACAGGCTCCAGACGCGCAGGCTCAGTAGTTGTGGCTCACGGGCCTAGTTGCTCCACGGCATGTGAGATCTTCCCAGACCAGGGCTCGAACCCGTGTCCCCTGCATTGGCAGGCAGATTCTCAACCACTGCGCCACCAGGGAAGCCCCTGTATTCAGTACTTTAATTAATATGCCAGGCTCTGGAGCTTACTGACATTGTGCCTGCCCTTAAAGACTGCTAGAAGAGACAAACATAAAGTATAAAGTGAAGAATACTATTTTAGAGATTACATACAAAGGACTTGGGAGCATGACTGAGGGGGTGCTTGGAGAGAGGAAGGTTGAGTTGTCTGAGTTCTTTGTACGATTTTGTGTATTTAACCCCTTATCAGACACATCATTTACAAATATCTTCTCCAATTCGGTAGGCTGCCTTTTCATTTGTTGATGGTTTCCTTTGCTGTGCAAGAGCTTTTAAGTTTGAGTAGGTCTCATTTGTTTATTTTTGCTTTTGCTTCCCTTGCCTGAGGAGACATATCAAAAAATGTATTGCTAAGACCAATATCAAAGAGGCATACTGGCTTATATTTTCTTCTAGGAGTTTTACGGTTTCAGGTTTTTGTATATGGTGTGAGAAGTAGTCCAGTTTGATTCTTTTGACACATATAAAAATAAGTAAACATGTAAGAAAGCGTGATTGTTATTTTTACAAATAAATGAACCTTATAATCTTTCTCAGACTAAAATTAATTTACTGCTTTTAATGTTTGCATTTCACATGAATGTTTCATTAGTGTGCTCTTCAAGCTAATGTTCACCTCAGCGATATCCACTGTAGCTAATTTTGGTTCTTCCATGTTATACAAGAACTAATATGTTTTTAAAAAACAAGTCATGAAGTTTGTAGAGTTCTCATTAAATATTGCTCATCTTGATATTGAAATTAAATTACTCTTATCTTTAAAACAGTAATATTAAGGGCTTCCCTGGTGGTGCAGTGATTGAGAGTCCGCCTGCCGATGCAGGGTTCACGGGTTCGTGCCCCGGTCCGGGAAGATCCCACATGCCGCGGAGCGGCTGGGCCCGTGAGCCATGGCCGCTGAGCCTGCGCGTCCGGAGCCTGTGCTCCACAATGGGAGAGGCCGCAACAGTGAGAGGCCCGCGTACCGCAAAAAAAAACAAAAACAAAAACAAAAAAAACCCCAGTAATATTAAATTAAGGCTTTCACTTTTGGACTAAATTTTTGAAATTAAAATTATAACAGCATACATGGTCACTCTTGGAAAACTTTATTTACCTTTAAGCTCACAGTGTCTAAATTTTCTTCAAATCCAATCTTTTCTGTACTTATCTAAAGCAGTTATTGTACTCTTACTGTCATACATTATTAGGTTCTCTACTAACACGATATGGCTTTATTCTAAGCAGTCACAATCTGAATAAGTGATTTCTTTCCAAAGTGACCTAATAAAGCTATCATTGATTAAGAGAGAAATGTATTTCTTCTCTTTCTCACACATTTTGAGCTTTCTGATTCTAAAAGTTTTCTGTTGCTTCCATCAGAATTTGGCAAGGGGGCTAAGTGAGGGAAGCATAAGATTTTGAAAAGAGTCACATGCTAGTCAAGTGCATAAAAGTCAGGCATAGTGGACCTCCCCACTCCAAGTCGCCTGGAATACTAGCTTGTGCTGTGCGTAAAAATTTTACCACACCTCTTCGACTTAATTAGCTGGCTCACTATAGTGGGCTGGAGGGGCTTGGCCACTTGCCTGCTGCTACTATTTTGTGTCGTCGGTGATTGGCATGTGTTATGTTGGCAGGCTCGAGGGAGTTCGGAATTTTATTTGAAGTTGGATTTCACTAATTATATAAATTTGGCCTGGTTACATTTGAGGAGGGATTATTTCTAAACACTTAATTTTTGTATCTTAAAAGTAATAAATGCATATAGCAAAGAAGATTCAAACCACACCCCTAGTCCTACCTCCCATAGACAAGCACTGTTAATGGTTTCTTGTGTAAACTTCCAGAAATTTCCTGTGCATATCAAAACTTATCTATATGAAAATATATATCTAACCTATCCTTTAAAAAATAGCTGTTTAATACTGTTGTGTACCCTGCTTTTTTAACTTAATGTTTTGTAGGCATCTTTCTATGCCAGCACATAGCACTTCATTCTTTTTGACAACAACATTTAGGATGTTCTAATTTCTTTTTCTACAGCGCTACAATGAAAATCCTTGTATGTAATGCATCTTTGTGTACTTCCTGTTGGCTAAATTCCTAGGGATAGAATTTCGGGATCAAAGCATAATGTTAAATTATTCTCCAAATTTGTATGCCAATTTAAATAACAAGAATTTATGAAAAGTACCTATTCCCCAGAATTTGAAAGAGTATTAAAGGAGAATGAAATTAGGCTTGAATAAAGCTCCCAGATGCATTACACATGTCTAAATTATGGTAGATACTAACATAAGTATTAGACCCTCTCATTTGACTTAACACGTATAATTTTTTCTTATAATAGACCCCAAATGAAAGAGAATTGATCACCTTGGCAAAAGAGATTAGGACAGTCCTAGAGGGGGAAATGCTGTTCTTCAGGAAGTGGTTTAAATTGGTTGCAAAAATCAAATGAAATACTTTATGTCCTAATGGTTTTATATTTGTAAACTTTGAGAAACTATAAATATAAGCATTTACTTCCCTTTAGGTTTTAGCAAAGAATTTTCCTTTCATCCCTTGCAAATTAGGCCTTTTCTTAAATCTCTATGTCTCTTCCTCTACCTTCATAGCAAAATTATCCTCTGCAGACTTGGTCCAGATTCAAGGAATGTACCATCCAACACTCACAGTGCTGGCATGATCAGAATGGCTTTTTGTTTGACAACTGGATTTTTGGTGTTTTAAAAGTGATGAAATATCTCAAACAGGTGGAAAAAAAGGAGCAGCCTTGTGGATCATATGTTTTCTTGCCTGGTCATTTAGTTTTTCATATTTTGTTTTCCTGATGATTTTAATGAATGCCTATGTAATATATTCCACAGATTTCAATGGGACAGATGTTACAAGATTTTGGAAAATTTCTTGGAATGTTTCTTCTTGTTTTGTTTTCTTTCACAATTGGACTGACACAACTGTATGATAAAGACTATACTCCAAAAGAACAGAAGGACTGTGTAGGCATCTTCTGTGAACAGCAAAGCAATGATACCTTCCATTCGTAAGTGTCTTTTAAATTTTTAGTAAATATATGTCTGTCTTTCTGTTGTGTTATGTGTGAATTCATACCTACAGAACTAGGACTTCAAATTTTCTTTAAGGAATGCATTTTGAATAAGAAATACTTATTTTTCATGAATCATTTATAGTCACCTTTACACATAGAATCTTAAGTAATTAGTGGCCTGAGTTATTACATTGTCTCCTCAACTACAGTCTATCTTAACAGAGGAACTCTTGCATTTTGTGCACTCTTAGCATTTTGGGCAGGACAGTTCTTTGTGGGTCCTATATATGTATTGTGAGATGTTCCACGTCTCTGCCCTTCAAGTATTAATTGTCAGTGGCAATTCCCAGTCATTGTTACAACCAAAGCACTCTCAGATTTCAACACTTCTTAGGAGGTCATTAGGGTTGAGATTGTTAAAGCTTCAAGAACATTTTTTTTCTCTAATTTATTGTATCGGAAGGAATTGAACAACCAGTTGTGAGGCAGACAAAATACCTCCCCACATTCTTAGATAAAATAATGGAGAAGAGGTGTAGAATTACACGTTTGTTGTATTCCTATTATGTACCAACTATTCTTTAGTTTATTTAAGGAATAAGATTAAATGAGTAATAAATATTCATCTAACACCTTCAGTATGCCAGACCCTGTTCTAAGTGCTAAGTAAATGAAGTATCAGTGAACAAAACTACCCTCATGGAGTTTATTATTCTGTTGAGGTGATACAGGCAATAAAAATAAAATATGTAGTATATTGCACAGTATTGATATAGTATATATCAGTATTACACAGGCCCTTGCCTGTAGCCCAAATAAAGCTTGGGCCAGGGAGGATTTTTGTGTGAGAGGGTGTAGCTTTAGTTAGGTAGGAGGTTAAGGAAGGCCTCACAAAAGATGACATCCAAGTAAAGATATAAAGGTGGTGAAGGATCAAGCCATGAAAAGGTATCTGGAGGAGGAGCGTTGGCAGATAGGGGAATGGCAAATGCAAATGCCTTGAGATGGGAGTGTGGTTGGTATGTTCAAGGAAAAGCCAGGAGGTCAGCGTGGATGGTATGTAGTGAATCAGAGCGAGAGCTGTAGTAGATTAGGTCAGGAAGGTAATGGGGAATAAAGTGGATCAAGATGGTGGAGTAAGAGGACTTGGAGCTCACCTCCCCCCAAAACACATCAAAAATACATCTACATGTGGAATAATTCTCACTGAAAGCTAGCTGGAAAGAGGCAGAAGGACTCCTGTACAACAAAGGCTTTAAGAAAGGTATACATGTAATCGGGTAGGATGAGAAGAAAGTGATTGGTCAGGACCTGTGCCCCGGGAAGGGATTCAAAGGAAAAGGGAGATTACACAGGTGGATACTCGCCCTGGGGAGTTAGTGGGTCAAGCCACAGACTGGGTGTTCCAGTCTGGTTTCTACGCATAGGAGACAAGCCCCCTTAACTGGCTGGAGAAACCCTGGGAGAGATAGAAAGGCTGGAACAGCCTGGATGCCACTAATGAGGGGTGCAGGTGCTGGCTTGCCCCCTGCTAGGGCAGAGAGAGGTCTGCCCTAGTGGCTGTCAGATTTCCTGTGACCACCTTGCTGCTCTCCCCAGCCCAAACTGAGAGAATACCCCAGCTCCACTCATTCCACATCACAGGATGGCACTGGATCTAGGGCATCCAGGACTTGGGAGAAGACTCGTCCTTGTGACATAGAGGCAACCAGTCCTGGAGCGTAGCCCAGGTGGTGTGGCAGCTGCCATTGTTGGAGCTTACTCCAGTGGCACCCCAGAAGCAGCCCAGAGTTTTGACAGCAGCACAGCTGCTGGGTTTCCTGTGGCCACCTTGCTGTGTGCCCAAGCCCAGACTGAGTGGATGCTCTGGTCCCACTCACTTCACACCATAGCGCAGCGCTAGATCTGGGGTGGCCAATACCAGGGAAAAGACACGACCATGGGCTGCATCTGAGTGGAGCCACGGACACCTACACAGGTAGTGCATTAGACCTCTATAAGTGCATGAACCCCACTTGCTTCAGCACCCCCCTCCTTTGGGGCAAAGATCCTGGTGTGGGGAGAAGGAAAAACACACTTGAAAAGGAACAGAGCCAGCTCTAGCCTGACCCTCAGGGCTTTTACTCCAGCAGCTTGGGAGCAGATCCCACAGGGCAGTGATGGCCAGTGAGCAAAGAGAACGTCGCACCTCACACCCTGCGTGGGCTCTAGCTCTTCCATCTCTAGCCACACCTCCTACCAAGGTCATAGCTGCCAGCATACCCTGAGGAAACACTGGTGTCCACATCAAATCCAGCCATCCCACCAAAGGCATTGGGTACACACATAAGAACACCCCTTCAAGACCACAATAGGTAACTGCTTCACCTAAATTCATAGAGGCAAAGAAAGTTAAGTAAAATGAAAAGGCAGAGGAACTACTCTCAATTGAAAAAGTAAGAGAAAAACCTTGAAAAAATAAATAATGAAACAGAAATAAACAATTTACCAGATAAAGAATTCACGTCATTGGTAATAAAAATGCTAACTAAATTAGTTTAGATCAAGAGAATTGATCTAAACAAAGATCATTTTAACAAGGAACTAGAAAATATAAAAAAGACCCAAACAAGAATAGGCAATTCAATATCTGAAATAAAAAACACTCTGAATAACAGCCTAAGTGACACAGAAGAACACATAAGTGATCTGGAAAATAGAATAATGGAAATCACCCAATCAGAACAGCAGAAAGAAAGACAAATGAAAATTAAAAAACAAAAGGAGTCCACTGGATCTCTAGGATAACATTAAACATACGAACATTCACATAATAGGGGTTCCAGAAGGAGAAGAGAGAGAGAGAAGGGAATCAAACATGTATTTGAAGAAATTATGGCTGAAACTTTCCCAAATCTGAAGAAGGAAACAGATATCCAGGTACAGGAAGCACAGAGGGTCCAAAACAAGATGAAACCAAACAGACCCACATCAAGACATACCATAAACAACATGGCAGAAGTTAAAGAGAGAATAAAAGATAAAGAGAGAATAAAGATAAAGAGAGAATTCTAAAGGCATGAAGAGAAAATCAGTCATATACAAGGGAATTCCCATAAGACTATCAGCTGATTTTCTCTGCAGAAACTTTGTGGGCCAAAAGGGAGAGGTTTGATACATTCACAGTGCTGAGAGGAAAAGACCTACAACCTAGGATACTCTACCCAGCAAGATTATCATTTAGAATAGAAGGAGAAATAAAGAACTTATCAGACAATCAAAAACTAAAAGAATTCATCAACAGTAAACCTAAAAAATGTTGAAGGGTCTTATCTAAATGGAAAAGAAGCAAGAATCTATAGGAAAGGGAAAATCCCACTAGGAAAGGCAGTTACATAGTAAGGATTGAAGATTACTTTAAAAAGCCAGTACATAGATGAAAAGAAAAAAACATACACATAAAAGCAACTGTAAATGCAGTAAACAGTTGAGAGATAAGCATGAAGATGTAAAATATGACATTAGAAACACAATGTGGGTGAGGGGGGTAAAAATGTAGATCTTTTAAAATGTGTTTGAACTTAAATGACTATCAGTTTAAAACAAGTAGATATAATTATGGGACAGCATATATGAGCCCTATGGTAAACACAAATCAAAAACCTATGATAGGGCTTCCCTGGTGGCGCAGTGGTTGAGAGTCTGCCTGCCGATGCAGGGGACACGGGTTCGTGCCCTGGTCTGGGAAGATCCCACGTGCCACGGAGCGGCTAGGCCCCTGAGCCATGGCCACTGAGCCTGTGCGTCCGGAGCCTGTGCTCCACAACGGGAGAGGCCACAACAGTGAGAGGCCTGCGTACTGAAAAAAAAAAAAAAAAAACCTATGATAGATATGCAAAAACCAAAAAGAAAGGAACTCAAGTATACTACTAAAGGAAATCATCAAACCACAACAAGTGAAACAAAATGAAGAAATGAACAGAAGAGAACTACAAAAACAACTGGAAAACAAGGAATAAAATGGTAATAACTGCATACCTATCAATAACTACGTTAAATGTCAATGGACTAAATGCTCCAATCAAAAGACATAGGGTGGCTGATTCCATGAAAACACAAGATCCTTCAATATGCTGCCTGCAAGAGACTCACTTCAGGGCTAAAGAAACAAAAAGTGAGGGATAGAAAAAGATACTTCATGCAGATGAAAATGACAAAGAAGCAGGGATAGCAGTACTCATATCAGACAAAATAGACTTTAAAACAAAGTCTGTAACAAAAGACAAAGATGAGCACTGTATAATGATAAAGGGATACACAAAAGAGGATGTTACACTCATTAACATATATGCACCCAATACAGGAGCACCTAAATATATAAAGCAAATACTAACAGACATAAAGGGAGAAATTGATAGTAATACAATAATAGTAGGGGACTTTAACCTCTCAGTGACATCAATGGATAGATCATCCAAACAAAATCAGTAAGAAAACAGTGTTCCTAAATGACACCATAGACCAGTTGAACTTAATTGGTATTTACAGGACATTCCATCCCAGAACAGCAGAATATACATTCTTTTCACGTGTATATGGAATGTTCTCCAGGATGGATCACATACTAGGCCACAAAACAAGCCTTAATAAATTTAAGAGAATAGAAATGATATGAAGCATTTTTTTCTGACTGCAGTGATATGAAACTAGAAATCAGCTATAGAAAGGAAAATGGGAAAAGAACAAACACGTGGAGACTAAATAACATGCTACTAAAAAACCAATGGGTCAATGATAAAATCAAAGAGGAAATCAGAAAATAGCTCGAGACAAATGAAAATGGAAACACAACTTTCCAAAATTTGAGGGATGCAGCAGAAGCAGTTCTAAGAGGGAAGTTTATAGCAATACTGGCCTTCCTCAAGAAATAAGAAAAATTTCAAACAAATATCTTAACGTACCACCTAAAAGAATTAGAAAAAGAGCAAACAAAGCCCCAAATCAGTAGAAGGAAGGAAGGAAGGAAATAATAAAAATCAGAGTGGAAATAAATAAAATAGAGATAAAAAACAGAAAAGATCAATGAAACCAAGAACTGGTTTTTTGAAAAGATTAACAAAATTGATAAACCTTTATCCAGGCTTACCAGAAGAAAAAGCCAGCCTTTACCCAAATAAACAAAATAAGAAATGAAAGTGGAGAAATAACAAACCAATACCACAGAGATACAAAAAAATCATAAGAGAATACTATGAATGGTTATATGCCAACAAATTGGACAACCAAAAAGAAATGGACAAATTTCTAGAAACATACGGCCTGCCAAGACTGAATCAAGAAGAAACAGTCAATTTGAACTTACTGATCACTAGAAGTGAAATTGAATTTGTAAAAAAAAAAAAACCCAGCAAACAAAAGTCCAGAATGGGATGGCTTCACAGGGGAATTCTACCAAACATATAAAGAATTAATACCTATCCTTCTCAAAGTATTTCAAAGAATTAAAGAGGATGGAACACTCCCAAATTCATTCTATGAGGCCACCATTACCCTGATACCAAAACCAGACAAAGACAGTACAAAGCAAATTATAGGCTAATATTTTTGGTAAATATAGATGCAAAAATCCTCAATAAAATATTTGCAAACTGAATCTAAAAATGTGTAAAAAGGATCATGCACTATGATCGAGTCGGATTTACTCCAGGGTCACAAGGATGGTTCAATATATGCAAATCAATCAATGTGATACACAACATTAACAAAAGGTAGGATAAAAATCACATGGTCATCTCAATAGTTGCAGAAAAAGTGTTTGACAAAATTCAACATCCATTCATGATAAAAACTCATCAAAGTGGGAATAGAGGGAACATATCTCAATGTGATAAAGGCCATTTGACAAACCCATAGCCAACATCACACTCAATGATGAAAAGCTGAAAGCTTTCCCATTAAATTCAGGAACAAGACAAGGATGGCCACTCTCACCACTTCTATTTAACAAAGTATTGGAAGTCCTAGCCACAGTGATCAGACAAGAAAAAGAAATAAGACATATCCAAATTGGAAGGGAAGGTGTAAAACTCACTATTTGCAGATGACATATTTTATATAGAAAATCCTAACGTCTCCACCCAAAGAACTATTAGAACTAATAAGGGAATTCAACAAGGTTGCAGGATACAAGGTTAACATACAGAAATCTGTGCATGTTAATTAGTTTCTATACACTAATAATGAAATATCCGAAAGAGAAAGTAAAAAACCAAAATCAATCCCATTTAAAATCACACCTAGCCATAAACTTAACCAAGGAGGTGAAAGACAGTACTCTGAAAATTATGAAACATTGATGTAGGAAATTGAAGATGATACAAATGGAAAGTTACCCCGTGTTCTTGGATTGGAAGAATTAACATTGTTATAATGGCCAAATTACCCAAAGCAATCTACAGATTTAATGCAGTCCCTATCAAAATACCCATAACATCTTTCACAGAGCTAGAACAAATAATCCTAATATTCATATGGAGCCAGAAAAGACCCTGAATTGCCAAAGCAATCTTGAGAAAAATGAACAAAGCTGGAGGTGTAAGCCTCCCAGACTTCAGACTATACTACAAAGCTACAGAAATCAAAACAGCATGATACTGGCACAAAAACAGATCAGTGGGACAGAATAGAGAGCCCAGAAATAAACCCATGCACCTTTGGTCAATTAATCAATGACAAACAAGGCAAGAATATACAGTGGATAAAAGACACTCTCTTCAACAAGTCGTGCTAGAAACACTGGACAGCTACACGTAAAACAATGAGATTAGAATATTCCCTCAGACCATATACACAAATAAACTCAAAGTGGTTAAAAGACCTAAATGTAAGACATGACACAGTAAAACTCCTAGAAGAGAACATAGAACACTCTTTGACATACATCATAGCAATATTTTTTTGTATCAGTCTCCTAAGGCAAAAGAAATAAAAGCAAAAATAAGCAAATGGACCTAACTAAAGTTAAAAACTTTTGCACAACAAAGGAAACCATTGACAAAACGAAAAGACAACCTACAAAATGGGAGAAAATATTTACAAGTCATGTGACTGACAGAGGGTTAATATTCAAAATATGTAAACAGCTGATACAACTCGATATTGAAAAACAAACGATACAATCAGAAAATAGACAGAAGACCTGAATAGACATATTTCCAAAGAAGACATACAGATGACTAACAGGCACATGAAAAAGTGCCTAACATCACTAATTATTAGAGAAATGCAAATCAAAGCAAAAATGAGATATAGTCTCACACCAATCAGAATGGCCATCATCAAAAACTCTACAAATTACAAATGTTGGAGAAGATGTGGAGAAAAGAGAAACCTCATACACTGTTGGTAGGAATGTAAATTGGTGCAGCCACTGTGGAAAACAGTATGGAGGTTCCTTAAAAAACTAAAAATAGAACTACTGTATGATCCAGCAATTCCACTCCTTGTTATATAGCCAGAAAAAAATGAAAGCACTAATTTGAAAAGATACGTGCACCCCAATGTTCATAGCAGGACTATTTACAGTAGCCAAGATATGGAAGCAACCCAAGGGCCCGTCGACAGATGAATTAATTAAGAAGGTGGGATATATATATTCCATCTTCTTAATCCATATAAATACACACACAATTTAATATTCAACCATAAAAAAGAATGAAATTTTGCCATTTGCAACAATGTGCATGGATCTAGATAATATTATACTTAGTGAAATAAGTCAGACAGAGAAAGACAAATACTGTATAATGTTACTTCTATGTGGAATCTAAACAATAACACAAATGAATATATATGCAGAAGAGAAACAGACTCACAGATATAGAAAAACAAACTTGTGGTTACCAAAGGGGAGAGGGAAGCAGGGATGGACAAATTATGGGTATGAGATTAACAGATACAAACCACTATGTATAAAATAGATAAGCAACAAGGATATATTGTATAGCACAGGGAATTATAGCCATTATCCTGTAATAATTTATAATGGAGTATGATCTGCAAAAATACTGAATCACTATGCTGTACACCTAAAACTAACATAATATTGTAAATCAACTATACTTCAATTGAAAGAAAGAAATAAAGGAAGGGAAAAAAAGAAAGAAAGGTAATGGGATCATGTAGGATCTTGTTGGCCCTTGTATGCACTTTGGGCTGTTGAGCTTGAGAGCCATTTGAAGTTTTTGGGCGAAGAAGTGGCAAAATCTAACTAAGTATTACAGGATCATAGGCTGCTCTGTTGAGAAAAGACAGAAGTAGTAAGAGATTAAACAGGAATAATTTATCTTCGTTTTGAGTTTGTTTCTTTGTTTAAAGTAAGGCATATCTGTGATGTTGGGTCCAACCTCAGTTATTTTATAAAATATTACTCCTGGGCTATCTATGTATTCTTTAGGTAATGTTGATATAAATGAATTCTTTATTTTCGCTAATTAACTTAAAATTCCTTTTAAACAGAAATGTAATTGTCTTTACAGGTTCATCGGCACTTGCTTTGCTTTGTTCTGGTATATTTTCTCCTTAGCACATGTGGCAATCTTTGTCACAAGATTTAGCTACGGAGAAGAATTACAGTCCTTCGTCGGAGCTGTTATTGTTGGGACATACAATGTTGTGGTTGTGATTGTGCTTACTAAGCTGCTGGTGGCAATGCTTCATAAAAGTTTTCAGTTGATAGCAGTAAGTGTTCATTCTTTTAAAAATTTTATATTCTCTTCAGACCATACCAAATGTATATAGTAGATAAGGCAAAGATTTAAAAGAATTAAGAATGTGTCATTTAAAAATTAAATACAGATTTTTTTTTAAATGTAAGTAATGTATATTAACTGCAAGTCTTGAACCAAATTTTTACCTACAAGGTGTGGAAACATTTGAACAATCTTAAACAGTCTCTTCATACCAGCCCTACTGTGTGTGTGTGCGTGTGTGCATGCCTATTCATATCCTGTGTTGGTTTTTCACTTGCCTCTTATAGAATCATGAAGACAAAGAATGGAAGTTTGCTCGAGCAAAGTTGTGGCTTAGCTACTTTGATGACAAATGTACATTACCCCCACCTTTCAACATCATTCCTTCGCCAAAGACTATCTGCTATATGATTAGTAGCCTCAGTAAATGGATTTGCTCTCATACATCAAAAGGCAAGGTTAAACGGCAGAACAGCTTAAAGGTAAGAAGTTAGATGGTTGAACTGCAACATGATAATTTTAATAATTACTAATCTCAGATGTTCCTAAAGCATAAATATGCAGGTTCCTAAGGGCTAAGACTTGTGTTGTTTTGTACAGGGCATTCTCTGTACTAATTTGTTGTGGTTATAAAACAATTAGCAAAACGGCTTAAAAAAAACAAGGGCTAAGACTTTTTTTTTTCACTCCTGTACCCCTAATGCATAGCATAGTATCTAACATAAAGTAAGGATTCAATAAATATTTATTGAAAATGAGAGAGAGAGCTGTGATTTTTTTCATGAATTCTCAGTTCACAGTTTTAAAACAAGGAAAATATTCAGAATACCTAGGCTGTCAGCATAAGAGTGACTCTTAGAGTCAATGCATATTTTTCTGGTTCTTCTTGAAAGTTGTTCAATACATGAATAATTCAATACATGTTGCTATAAGCCAGGAATTGGCAAACTTTTTCTGTAAATGACCGGATAATAAATATTTTAGACTTTGTGGGCTGTGAAAAAATTGTAGATTTTATGTGGGTAGTAATACAACAAGAGACAAAACAAATTTCCACAAAATTTTTATTGATGAAATTAAACATATGAGAATAATTGAGTAATACTTTTTTTATAATACAGCTCTATTAATGAATAGAATTCCATTTTGAGGGGGAATAACATTTTGTTTATTTGGAGTTCAAAATTAGTAGTCCCCATCATCAAACTGATTACAAAACGTTCATCTGTAAAAGCCATTCTTAGCTCATAGGCCATCAGAAACACAAAGTGGGTCATATTTGGCCTGTGAGTCATAGTTTGCTAATCCCTACTATAAACTAAAGATCTTAAATCAAGGTAAGTGTACAGGTAAATGAATAAAACAAATATGCATGGCATGTTTCAAATGTGTTGAACATTATTTTGCAACATGTAGTGGCAAAAATATAGTCTAATAAAGCATTACAAGATATGTGTTTGTATCTGTAAATTTTTTTAAAAATCCACCTCATTTAAATATTTTTATGCACATTGTTAGTATCATAGTTTTTGTTTTGAAGGAATGGAGAAATTTGAAGCAAAAGAGAGATGAAAACTACCAAAAAGTGATGTGCTGTTTAGTGCATCGTTACTTGACTTCCATGAGACAAAAGATGCAAAGTACAGATCAGGCAACTGTGGAAAATCTAAATGAACTGCGCCAAGATCTGTCAAAATTCCGAAATGAAATAAGGGATTTACTTGGCTTTCGGACTTCTAAATATGCTATGTTTTATCCAAGAAATTAGCGATTTTCTAAATCACGTAGAGAATAATTTTCAATAATAAATCTGAAAGACTGCATTTGTATAACTTGCAATTAAATTAGTAAGATATATATTGAAATAAAGAATTATGTAAAAGCCATTCTTTAAAATATTTATAGCATAAATATATGTTATGTAAAATATGTATATATGATTAGTTTTTTTAAAACCCTCTGTTTGTGGCTTTTTGCAGTAATGAAACAGATTAAGTAGATAGATTTTGTTAGCATGCTGCTTAGTTTTCTTATTTAAACGGTGCTTAAATTTTTTTTCCCTTTCTGCTTAAGAAGGGCAGCATTAGAATTGTAGTGACTATTGCCAGAAGGTTTTGTAAAACTGAAGATCAGCAAATGTGGACTGATCTCCTTCCATAGGGTACACTTGAGATATAGAAGTCTTGTTTTTTAAAATCTTTGTTTTAGGAGTTTACATATATAGTTCAGTATTTATTGTTTAGGAGTATAGGTTTACCTAAAACAGTAGTCTATTTTTTCTTTTGTTATAATCTTAAGCAACAAAGATAAAGCCCTAATGAATGTTTGAATCTATTTGTGTCTATAAATTTAAATTCACCTCAATGTTTGTTACTGTAATATATTTACTTTTACATGGTTGTAATCACTTTATATTTTTCATTTTGCTTTTTTCACTTAATAGTATTTTATATATACATTTCCATGTATTGATAGAGTCCACGTATTTAAATTTTTATAGAATTATATAGTTTTTGAAAAATATAGTTAGTAGACTTTTCATTTTGTAGCTACAGAGTATTTGATTATGTTTATAAGTTTGCACAGCTACTTCTCTAAAGTTAGGTATTTATTGGCTTTTAATTTTTTATTATCATAAAAGTGATATAATTTTTTTTCAAGCTGGAGTGAATGTTCCTAGTTATAAAGCTAACCCAAAATAAGGATTTAGAAGGTATTTCTTTGTCATGTATGGTCACAGCCTGTTTTGTTTGTGTAAACATTGGAAGACCCTTTAATGCAAGGATTTGTTTTACTTTTGGACTAAGGTTCTTGATCTTATATCCAAAAGTATTTTCCACAGGATTTAACATAGTTCTAGAAACGGGACTTCATGCTTATTTGTGGCTCATTCTTGATGCTTAGGGTGAAAAGCATTGACTTTTAAAATTGGAGAATAAAGTATATATTTAAATTTTTTTTCCTGTGCTCATGTAAGGGATATAGTTAACATTTTTTTCATAGGCTATTCCTTATTTATTCATGCAGCATTTCCAGTTAAGAGGTTATTATGTATATAATTATCTTCTTAACTGAATGTCAGATGGTCTTAAGGCCACAGGGTGCAGGTAGCCCTTGGTCTATAAGTACCACCGATCCAGGGATCAATGTTGAAATATGTTAGTGTTGTGTTTCATCTTGCTTTTTACTTTTTATTTTTTAATTTCCAAATTGTAAGTGTTCCCTTTTTTGGGCAAATTCTTATAAAAATGTTTATTGTAAAGTTATATATTTTGTCTATGATGGGATTAAGCACTTCCCAATTGGGATTTTACATCAGGGTTTTTAGTCATTCTAAAAAATATCTAATTATTAAATCAAAATATTTATAGATTGCCTACTGTATGCATGAGTTACACGGTATATTTTGAATGACAGCATATTGTAAGAAAAAAGGTAAATAAAACTTGACATTAGATTATAAATTGACAGAGTTTGTTCATTGTTTTATTGTATACTTTTATACTTTTAATTGAGATATAATTCACATATCATAAAATTCACTTTTAAAGTATACAGTTCACTGTTGTTTTTTTTAATTATGGCAACAAAGGTCTAAAATGCAAAACATCAACATCTGACCCCTTTGTACCTCTTCCTGCCTCTGGTGGCAATGATATTTGACTCTTTTAGCTATTTCTTTTTATATTTGTAAATACCATATTTTGAAATAATATGACTATACAAAGACCTGTATGTGAGTGTTTATAGCAGCTTTATTCATGATCCCAAATTGAAAACAACCAAATGCCCGTGAACTGGTGAATGGGTGAGTAAATCGTACATCCATACAGTGGAAATCTACTCAGTGATAAAAAGGAATCGTATCAGTCAGAGTTCAGTCAGAGAAGCAGAACTACTAGGATATTGGCAGTCACATATGTTTGTGTGTACAGTGATTTGTTTACAGGGATTTGACATTACACAATTGTTGGAGTTGGTTAAGCAGTCTCTGAGGCTGTTGTTTTTGCATCTAATACTGGAGCTTGAAGTTCACCAGGTTGGCTGTTGGAAGAGGAAAATAGGTGTCAGGGGGAAGAAATGCGGATAAGCTGGAACCCATGAGGACAGTCTGAGACCCTTGTCACTTGTCACTGTCTCCAACCTTGATGGTGTGGGAATCCTGTGGGAGAAGTTACCCTTTGCCACGTTGCTAAACATACTTGGTCCAGAATTAGAGAAACTGAAGGACAAGCCAAGGAAAGGTGGAATGATTAGAGTCCTGGCTGCTGACCTTCACCAGCAGATAAGTTTCAACATGTGTAAACTATGAAAGTGCCTGCAAAAAAACGCCAAATGGCTGCTGCTCCATTTCTCCCCACCAAATATCACACTGAAATGTGTCTTGTGCCCACCCTACCCAGAAGCATACATGGGAGAGAATTCTGGGAAACATAATTCAGCCTATCCAAGTTGACACAGGAACAAACTAGTGAAATATATGCAGTAACACAGATGAATCTTAAAAGTACTATGCCAAGTTAGGACACTCATCACAAAAGGCTACACACTGTGTGATTCCATTAATATGACATCCTAGAAAAGACAAAACTATAGAAACCAAAATCAGATCATTGGTTACCAGGATCTGGTGGGAAGAGAAGATTGATTGCACAACTCATCAAACTATACATTTAAAAGGGTGAATTTTAATGTATGGAAATTATGCTTCAGTAAACCTGACAAAACTACATTATGGTACAACATACTAAAATAAAGAACTAAGAAGAAGGCTAGAGTAGCAATTCCCATATCAGACAAAATAGACTTTAAAATAAAGACTATTAAAAGAGACAAAGAAGGACACTTCATAATGATCAAGGGATCGATCCAAGAAGAAGATATAACAAATGTAAACATTTATGCACCCAACATAGGAGAACCTCAATACTTAAGGCAAATGCTAACAGCCATAAAGGGGAAATCGACAGTAATGCAATCATAGTAGGGGACTTTAACACCCCACTTTCACCAATGGACAGATCATCCAAAATGAAAATAAATAAGGAAACACAAGCTTTAAATGATACATGAAACAAGATGGACTTAATTGATATTTATAGGACATTCCATCCAAAAATAACACAATACACTTTCTTCTCAAGTGTTCACGGAACATTCTCCAGGATAGGTCATATCTTGGGTTACACATCAAGTCTTGGTAAATTTCAGAAAATTGAAATCATATCAAGTATCTTTTCTGACCACAATGCTGTGAGACTAGATTTCAATTACAGGAAAAAAAAACTGTAAGAAATACAAACACATGGAGGCTAAACAATACGCTACTAAATAACCAAGAGATCACTGAAGAAATCAAAGAGGAAATCAAAACATACCTAGAAACAAATGACAATGAAAACACACTGACCCAAAACCTACGGGATGCAGCAAAAGCAGTTCTAAGAGGGAAGTCTATAGCAATACAATCCTACCTCAAGAAACATCTCAAATAAACAACCTAATCTTACACGTAAAGCAATTAGAAGAACAAAAAAACCCCAAAGTTAGCAGAAGGAAAGAAATCATAAAGATCAGATCAGAAATAAATGAAAAAGAAATGAAGGAAATGATAGCTAAGATCAATAAAACTAAAAGCTGGTTCTTTGAGAAGATAAACAAAACTGATAAACCACTAGCCAGACTCATCAAGAAAAGAAGGGAGAAGACCCAAATCAACAGAATTAGAAATGAAAAAGAAGTAACTGACACTGCAGAAATGCAAAGGATCATGAGAGATTACTACAAGCAACTCTATGCCAATAAAACGGACAACCTGGAAGAAATGGACAAATTCTTGGAAAAGCACAACCTTCTGAGACTGAACCAGGAACAAACAGAAAATATAAACAGACCAATCACAAGCACTGAAATTGAAACTGTGATAAAAAGCTTCAAACAGACAAAAGCCCAGGACCAGATGGCTTCACAGGCGAATTCTATCCAACATTTAGAGAAGAGCTAACACCTATCCTTCTCAAACTCTTCCAAAATATAGCAGAGGGAGGAACACTCCCAAACTCATTCTATGAGGCCACCATCACCCTGATACCAAAACCAGACAAAGATGTCACACAAAAAGAAAACTACAGGCCAGTATCACTGATGAACATAGATGCAAAAATCCTCAACAAAATACTAGCAAACAGAATCCAACAGCACATTAAAAGGATCATACACCATGATCAAGTGGGATTTATTCCAGGAATGCAAGGATTCTTTAATATATGCAAATCAATCAATGTGATACACCATATTAACCAACTGAAGGATAAAAACCATATGGTCTTCTCAATAGATGCAGAGAAAGCTTTCATCAAAATTCAACACCCATTTATGATAAAACCCCTCCAGAAAGCAGGCATAGAGGGAACTCACCTCAACATAATAAAGACCATAGCTGACAAACCCACAGCCAACATCATTCTCAATGGTGAAAAACCGAAACCATTTCCTCTAAAATCAAGAACAAGACAAGGTTACCTACTCTCACCACTATTATTCAACATAGTTTTGGAAGTTTTAGCCATAGCAATCAGAGAGGAAAAAGAAATAAAAGGAATCCAAATCAGAGAAGAAGAAGTAAAACTGTCACTGTTGGCAGGAGACATGATACTATACATAGAGACTCCTAAAGATGCTACCAGAAAACTACTAGAGCTAATCAATGAATTAGGTAAAGTAGCACGATACAAAATTAATACACAGAAATCTCTTGCATTCCTATACACTAATGATGAAAAATCTGAAAGGGAAATTAAGGAAGCACTCCCATTTACCATTGCAACAAAAAGAATAAAATACCTAGGAATAAACTTACCTTAGCAGACAAAAGACCTGTATGCAGAAAACTATAAGACACTGATGAAAGAAATTAATGATGATACAAACAGATGGGAAGATAATACCATGTTCTTGGATTGGAAGAATCAACATTGTGAAAATGACCATACTACCCAAAGCAATCTACAGATTCAATGCAATCCCTATCAAACTACCAATGGCATTTTTCACAGAACTAGAACAAAAAATTTCACAATTTGTATGGAAACACAAAAGACCCCGAATAGCCAAAGCAATCTTGAGAATGAAAAACGGAGCTGGAGGAATCAGGCTCTGTGACTTCAGACTATACTACAAAGCTACAGTAATCAAGACAGTGTGGTACTGGCACAAAAACAAATATAGATCAGTGGAACAGGATAGAAAGCCCAGAGATAAACCCACACACATGTGGTCACCTTATCTTTGATAAAGGAGGCAAGAATATACAATGGAGAAAAGACAGCCTCTTCAATAAGTGGTGCTGGGAAAACTGGACTGCTACATGTAAAAGAATGAAATTAGAACACTTCCTGACACCAGACACAAAAATAAACTCAAAATGGATTAAAGACCTAAATGTAAGGCCAGACACTCTGAAACTCTTAGAGGAAAACATAGGAAGAACAGTCTTTGACATAAATCACAGCAAGATCTGTTTTGATCCACCTTCTAGAGTAATGGAACTAAAAACAAAAATAAACAAATGGGACCTAATGAAACTTAAAAGCTTTTGCACAGCAAAGGAAACCATAAACAGATGAAAAGACAACCCTCAGAATGGGAGAAAATATTTGCAAATGAATCAACGGACAAAGGATTAATCTCCATAATTTACAAGCAGCTCATGAAGCTCAATATCAGAAAAAAAAAAACCCAATCTAAAAATGGGCAGAAGACCTAAATAGACATTTCTCCAAAGAAGATATACAGATTGCCAACAAACACATGAAAGAATGCTCAACATCACTAATCATTAGAGAAATGCAAAGCAAAACTACAATGAGCTATCACCTCACACCAGTCAGAATGGCCATCATCAAAAAATCTAGAAACAATAAATGCTGGAGAGGGTGTGGAGAAAAGGGAACCCTCTTGCATTGTTGGTGGGAATGTAAACTGATACAGCCACTATGGAGAACAGTATGGAGCTTCCTTTAAAAACTACAAATAGAACTATCATATGACCCAGCAATCCCACAATGTTCATTGCAGCTCTATTTACAAAAGCCAGGACATGGAAGCAACCTAAGTGTCCATCGACAGATGAATGGGTAAAGAAGATGTGACACATATATACAATGGAATATTACTCAGCCATAAAAAGAAATGAAATTGAGTTATTTGTAGTGGATGGACCTAGAGTCTGTCATACAGAGTGAAGTAAGTCAGAAAGAGAAAAACAAATGCCATATGCTAACATATATATATATATATATATATATATATATATATATATATATATATGGGATTGAAAGAAAAAAAAAGGTTCTGATGAACCTAGGGGCAGGACAGGAATAAAGATGGAGACATAGAGAATGGACTTGAGGACACGGGGAGGGGGAAGGGTAAGCTGGGGGAAGTGAGAGAGTAGCATTGACATATATACACTACCAAATGTAAAATAGATAGCTACTGAGAAGCAGCTGCATCGCATGGGGAGATCAGCTCTGTGCTTTGTGACCACCTAGAGGGGTGGGATAGGGAGGGTGGGAGGAAGACACAAGAGGGAGGGGATATGGGGTTATATGTATATGTATAGCTTATTCACTTTGTTATACAGTAGAAAGTAACACACCAATGTAAAGCAATTATACTGCAATAAAGAAGTTTTAAAAAAAGATGTGGTATATATATACCACGTGTGTGTATATATACATTTATCTGTACATATATATGTATATATACACATATATACAAATATATTGGAATATTACTCAGCCATAAAAAGAATGAAATACCACCATTTGCAGCATCATGGATGGACCTAGAGAATGTTATTCTTAATGAAATAAGTCAGAGAAAGACAAACACTATATGATATCACTTATATGTGGAATCTAGAAAAAAATATCTATATACAAAACTCGTAGACATAGAAAACAAACTTATGGTTGCCAAAGGGGAGATGGATGAGGGAGGGACAAATTAGGAGTATGGGATTAACAGATAAAGACTACTATGCATAAAATAAGCAACAAGGATTTACTGTATAGCACAGGGAATTATATTCAATATCTCTTAATAATCTATAATGGAATATAATTATAAAATACTGAATCACTATGTTGTACACCTGAGGCTAACACAATATTGTAAATCAACAATACCTCAGTGAAAAGAAGGAAAGAAAGAGAGAAAGAAAGAAAGAACGAAGAAAATAACAGTTGAATTTTATGATTTATTACCACTCCAGAAGAAAACAGTGCTTGAATATGCAAGTCAGTAGCCCATTAGTAACATAACACAGTCACGTGAATTATGGTAGTAAATGCCAGGGTGAAGAATTTTGTATTTTTCAAAATTTATGTTAGCAATTCTAGATTCTTTGCTATTTCATATAAATTTTGGAATCTGCCCGTCAATTTCTACCAAAAAAACCTTGTGGTGATTTTGATTGGAATTGCATTGATATTGAAATTTTTCTTTTCCTCGGAAAATACATTTATAAAATAACAAATAGGCCGAAGTTATAGACTGTAGGGAATCTAATTATTCAAAATTACACTAAGAAAATATTAATAGTACGAAGGGCAATGGCTGCTGTGGATATCACATTTGTAAGTAAATTTGTTAGCTTTCTGGCATCACTGCCCTGTGGGAAAATATGTTGTGTTTCTTGAAGAGATATTTAGAAGAATTGCCAGTGACAGTGTTTCTCTTCATTTGGTCATTTCATACTACTTTTTTCTTTTCCTACTCCCCCTGCCTCCAGTTTGAAATACGTGCTTCAAATATAGAACTCAAAAGTAGGAAAAATTTTATGTGTTAGTTACATGGTTTAAAATAACCATCTTTAAGAGACATGGTTTCTGATGTAAATTAAATTACAGTAGTACAAGAGGCAAAGCAGCATGGTTGGGTAGGAGGTAAATGTATGTTTCAAAAAAGAACTGTTTCAGCCAGATAATGACAGGTTTCTTCATTCTGCTACCAGCAATCTAGACGTTTCTCTCTGTCTGTCTCCATTAGTAAGACTATTTGATCAATCCCTTCAGTTTTAGATAAAATTATTCTAAGATAGTAAAACTATCAGGTGCTATTTGAAAAGGGTTTTGAGGAAGAAAATGTATTAGCCACCTCATTAACTCATTCAGAAATTAAATTAATTTGGGAGATGATTCAACTCCATATTTTAAAACTCATTTCCCCCATTTTATATTTCAGTAGAAATAGCAAGCACATTGCTTATTTTAACACAGAGGGTTTTTTCTTTTTTTTTAAGGTACAAAACTAAACAAAGCATAGGAAGGGGCAGTTCTTTTATTCTCTGTATCCTCAGCTTAAGTATGTTGTTGATATTAAATGACACAAATTTGTTAAATGAAAATTTAGCCATTATCTATTTGTGTAAATATCCTGGAAATGATATCCAGTCAGATACCCTTCTAACAATTGCAATCTCTAAGTCTTATTCCATCAAATTGGATTGGAAGAAAACTTACATCACCTACTTCAGCTTTCTTATTTCATAGGCAAGAAAACTGACGTATTAAGTAATTTGTCCAGGTTGTACAATGACTGACTTGGGATCTTGAGCTCCATTTATTATTTGTGTTGGGAAAGATAGATCCAAACACTTTGGTTTTTTGAATGAATTTCTCACTATAGTTTCATCTTGGTCAGAGAATAGAACTTAAGATGTCCAGTCCCTATTTCCTAAACGACTAGTTTATTAAAGACTTTAAGTTTATGACCAAGGTCAGAAGCAGAGACCAGTGAGATGAGCAAGAGACAGAGGGAAAGGATGCACAGTGGGGTATTAAACATAAATAAAAAATCAAGAGTCAGTCTTAGAAAATAAACAAGCCAGGCCATGGAGGGACCAAGGGTTTAGAATGGAGAAAGTGGTTAATTTTATTTCTGTGCTACTTTATATTTTGATCAGTTTGGTTATTCAAGAATCTGGAAACAGTTGAAGACCTATACAGGATCTCAGAAAGAATCCAATTCAACTTTATCATTTTATAGATAAGGAAACTAAGGTTCCCCAATGCTGCACTGTGAAGGAGGATCCAAGTCTTTCTCCTCATCATCCAGGAGGCTCTTCATTGTATTATGTTACTATTAATATAAATTTCTTGTTCGTGAGATAAATTAATGAGCTTTATATTTAAAAAAATTTTTTTACATCTTTATTGGCGTATAATTGCTTTACAATGGTGTGTTAGTTTCTGCTTTATCACAAAGTGAATCAGTTATACATATACATATGTTCCCATATCTCTTCCCTCTTACGTGTCCCTCCCTCCCACCCTCTCTATCCCACCCCTCTAGGTGGTCACAAAGCACCAAGCTGATCTCCCTGTGCTATGCGGCTGCTTCCCACTAGCTATCTATTTTACTTTTGGTAGTGTATATATGTCCATGCCACTCTCTCACTTTGTCACAGCTTACCCTTCCCCCGCCCCAAATCCTCAAGTCCATTCTCTAGTAGGTCTGTGTCTTTATTCCTGTCTTACCCCTAGGTTCTTCATGATATTTTTTTTCTTAAATTCCATATATATGTGTTAGCATACGGTATTTGTCTTTCTCTTTCTGACTTACTTCACTCTGTATGACAGACTCTAGGTCCATCCACCTCATTACAAATAGCTGAATTTCGTTTCTTTTTATGGCTGAGTAATATTCCATTGTGTATATGTGCCACATCTTCTTTATCCATTAATTCGATGATGGACACTTAGGTTGTTTCCATGTCCTGGCTATTGTAAATGGAGCTGCAATGAACATTTTGGTACATGATCCTTTTTGTGGTACGCGGGCCTCTCACTGTTGTGGCCTCTCCCACTGCGGAGCACAGGCTCCGGACGCACAGGTTCAGCAGCTATGGCCCACGGGCCCAGCCGCTCTGCGGCACGTGGGATCCTCCCGGACTGGGGCATGAATCAGCATCCCCTGCATCAGCAGGCAGACTCTCAACCACAGCACCACCAGGGAAGCCCCATGACTCTTTTTGAATTATGGTTTTCTCAGGGTATATACCCAGTAGTGGGATTGCTGGGTCATATGGCAGTTCTATTTGTAGTTTTTTAAGGAACCTCCATACTGTTCTCCATAGTGGCTGTACCAATTCACATTCTCACCAGCAGTGCAGGAGTGTTCCGTTTTCTCCACACTCTCTCCAGCATTCATTGTTTCTAGATTTTTTGATGATGGCCATTCTGACTGGTGTTAGATGATATCTCATTGTAGTTTTAATTTGAATTTCTCTAATGATTAATGATGTTGAGCATTCTTTCATATGTTTGTTGGCAGTCTGTATATCTTCTTTGGAGAAATGTCTATTTAGGTCTTCTGCCCATTTTTGGATCGGGTTGTTTGTTTTTTTGTTATTGACCTGCATGAGCTGCTTGTAAATTTCGCAGATTAATCCTTTGTCAGTTGCTTCATTTCCAAATATTTTCTCCCATTTTGAGGACTGTCTTTTGGTCTTGTTTATGGTTTCTTTTGCTGTGCAAAAGCTTTGAAGTTTCATTAGGTCCCTTTTGTTTATTTTTGTTTTTATTTGCATTTCTCTAGGAGGTGGGTCAAAAAGGATCTTGCTGTGATGTATGTCATAGAGTGTTCTGCCTGTGTTTTCCTCTAAGAGTTTGATAGTTTCTGGCCTTATATTTAGGTCTTTAATCCATTTTGAGCTTATTTTTGTGTATGGTGTTAGGAAGTGATCTAATCTCATACTTTTACATGTACCTGTCCAGTTTTCCAACCACCACTTACTGAAGAGGCTGTCCTTTCTGCACTGTACATTCCTGCCTCCTTTATCAAAGATAAGGTGACCATATGTGCGTGGGTTTATTTCTGGGCTTTCTATCCTGTTCCATTGATCTATATTTCTGTTTTTGTGCCAGTACCATACTGTCTTGATTACTGTAGCTTTGTAGTATAGTCTGAAGTCAGGGAGCCTGATTCCTCCAGCTCCGTTTTTCATTCACAAGATTGCTTTGGCTATTCGGGGTCTTTTGTGTTTCCATACAAATTGTGAAATTTTTTGTTCTAGTTCTGTGAAATATGCCATTGGTAGTTTGATAGGGATTGCATTGAATCTGTAGATTGCTTTGGGTAGTAGAGTCATTTTCACAATGTTGATTCTTCCAATCCAAGAACATGGTATATCTCTCCATCTATTTGTATCATATTTAATTTCTTTCATCAGTATCTTATAATTTTCTGCATACAGGTCTTCCGTCTCCTTAGGTAGGTTTATTCCTAGATACTTTATTCTTTTTGTTGCAATGGTAAATGGGAGTGTTTTCTTGATTTCACTTTCAGATTTTTCATCATTAGTGTATAGGAATGCAAGAGATTTCTGTGCATTAATTTTGTATCCTTCTACTTTACCAAATTCATTGATTAGCTCTAGTAGTTTTCTGGTAGCATCTTTAGGATTCTCTATGTATAGTATCATGTTATCTGCGAACAGTGACAGCTTTACTTTTTCTTTTCCGATTTGGATTCCTTTTATTTCCTTTTCTTCTCTGATTGCTATGGCTAAAACTTCCAAAACTATGTTGAATAAGCGTGGTGAGAGTGGGCAATCTTGTCTTGTTCCTGATCTTAGTGGAAATGCTTTCAGTTTTTCACCATAGAGGACGATGTTGGCTGTGGGTTTGTCATATATGGCCTTTATTATGTTGAGGAAAGTTTCCTCTATGCCTACTTTCTGGAGGGTTTTTATCATATATGGGTGTTGAATTTTGACAATAGCTTTCTCTGCATCTATTGAGATGCCCATATCGTTTTTATCCTTCTGTTGGTTAATATGGTGTATCACATTGATTGATTTGTGTATATTGAAAAATCCTTGCATTCCTGGAATAAATCCCACTTGATCATGGTGTATGATCCTTTTAATGTGCTGTTGGATTCTGTTTGCTAGTATTCTGTTGAGGATTTTTGCATCTATGTTCATCAGTGATGTTTGTAGTTTTCTTTCTTTGTGACAACTTTGTCTGGTTTTGGTATCAGGGTGATGGTGGCCTCATAGAATGAGTTTGGGAGTGTTCCTCCCTCTGCTATATTTTGGAAGAGTTTGAGAAGGATAGGTGTTAGCTCTTCTCTAAATGTTTGAAAGAATTCGCCTGTGAAGCCATCTAGTCCTGGGCTTTTGTTTGTTGGGAGATTTTTAATCACAGTTTCAATTTCAGTGCTTGTGATTGGTCTGTTCATATTTTCTATTTCTTCCTGATTCAGTCTTGGCAGGTTGTGCATTTCTAAGAATTTGTCCATTTCTTCCAGGTTGTCCATTTTATTCGCATAGAGTTGCTTGTAGTAATCTCTCATGATCCTTTGTATTTCTGCAGTGTCAGTTGTTACTTCTCCTTTTTCATTTCTAATTCTATTGATTTGAGTCTTCTCCCTTTTTTTCTTGATGAGTCTGGCTAGTGGTTTATCAATTTTGTTTATCTTCTTACAGAACCAGCTTTTAGTTTCATTGATCTTAGCTATCGTATCCTTCATTTCTTTTTCATTTATTTCTGATCTGATCTTTATGATTTCTTTCCTTCTGCTAACTTTGGGGTTTCTTTGTTCTTCTTTCTCTAATTGCTTTAGGTGCAAGGTTAGGTTGTTTATTCGAGATGTTTCCTGTTTCTTAGGGTAGGATTGTATTGCTATAAACTTCCCTCTTAGAACTACTTTTGTGGCATCCCATAGGTTTGGGTCATCGTGTCTCCACTGTCATTTGTTTCTAGGTAGTTTTTGATTTCCTCTTTGATTTCTTCAGTGATCACTTCATTATTAAGTAGTGTATTGTTTAGCCTCCATGTGTTTCTATTTTTTTACAGATCTTTTCCTCTTATTGATATCTAGTCTCATAGCGTTGTGGTTGGAAAAGATACTTGATACAATTTCAATTTTCTTAAATTTACCAAGGCTTGATTTGTGACCCAAGATATGATCTATCCTGGAGAATGTTCCATGAGCACTAGAGAAAAATGTGTATTCTGTTGTTTTTGGATGGAATGTCCTATAAATATCAATTAAGTCCATCTTGTTTCATGTATCATTTAAAGCTTGTGTTTCCTTATTTATTTTCATTTTGGATGATCTGTCCATTGGTGAAAGTGGGATGTTAAAGTCCCCTACTATGAATATGTTACTGTCGATTTCCCCTTTTATGGCTGTTAGTATTTGCCTTAAATATTGAGGTGCTCCTATGTTGGGTGCATAAATATTTACAATTGTTTTGTCTTCTTCTTGGATCGATCCCTTCATCATTATGTAGTGTCCTTCTTTGTCTCTTCTAATAGTCTGTATTTTAAAATCTATTTTGTCTGATTTGAGAATTGCTACTCCAGCTTTCTTTTGCTTTCCATTTGCATGGAATATCTTTTTCCATCCCCTCACTTTCAGTCTGTATGTGTCTCTAGGTCTGAAGTGCGTCTCTTGTAGGTAGCATATATATGGGTCTTGCTTTTGTATCCATTCAGCCAATCTGTGTCTTTTGGTGGGAGCATTGAATCCATTTACATTTAAGGTAATTATCGATATGTATATTCCTATTCCCATTTTCTTAATTGTTTTGGGTTTGTTATTATAGGTCTTTTCCTTCTCTTGTGTTTCTTGCCTAGAGAAGATCCTTTAGCATTTGTTGTAAAGCTGGTTTGGTGGTGCTGAACTCTGTCAGCTTTTGCTTGTCTGTAAAGGTTTTAATTTCTCCATCAAATCTGAATGAGATCCTTGCTGGGTAGAGTAATCTTGGTTGTAGGTTTTTCTCCTTCATCACTTTAAATATGTCCTGCCAGTCCCTTCTGGCTTGCAGATTTTCTGCTGAAAGATCAGCTCTTAACCTTATGGGGATTCCTTTGTGTGTTATTTGTTGATGTTCCCTTGCTGATTTTAATATTTTTTCTTTGTATTTAATTTTTGACAGTTTGATTAATATGTGTCTTGGCGTGTTTCTCCTTGGATTTATCATGTATGGGACTCTCTGTGCTTCCTGGAGTTGATTAACTATTTCCTTTCCCATATTAGGGAAGTTTTCAACTATAATCCCTTCAAATATTTTCTCAGTCCCTTTCTTTTTCTCTTCTTCTTCTGGAACCCCTGTAATTCGAATGTTGGTGCGTTTAATGTTGTCCCAGAGGTCTCTGAGACTGTCCTCAGTTCTTTTCATTCTTTTTTCTTTATTCTGCTCTGCAGTAGTTATTTCCACTACTTTATCTTCCAGGTCACTTTTCCGTTCTTCTGCCTCCGTTATTCTGCTATTGATCCCTTCTAGAGTATTTTTAATTTCATTTATTGTGTTGTTCATCATTGCTTGTTTCATCTTTAGCTCTTCTAGGTGCTTGTTAAATGTTTCTTGCATTTTCTCTATTCTATTTCCAAGATTTTGGATCATCTTTACTATCATTATTCTGAATTCTTTTTCAGGTAGACTGCCTATTTCCTCTTCATTTGTTAGGTCTGGTGGGTTTTTATCTTGCTCCTTCACCTGCTGTGTGTTTTTCTGTCTTCTCATTTTGCTTATCTTACTGTGTTTGGGGTCTCTTTTTTGCAGGCCACAGTTCGTAGTTCCCATTGTTTTTGGTGTCTGTCCCCAGTGGCTAAAGTTGGTTCAGTGGACTGTGTAGGCTTCCTGGTGGAGGGGACTAGTGCCTGTGTTCTGGTGGATGAGGCTGGATCTTGTCTTTCTGGTGGGCAGGTCCACGTCTGGTGGTGTGTTTTGGGGTGTCTGTGGACTTATTATGATTTTAGGCAGCCTCTCTGCTAATCATGGGGTTGTGTTCCTGTCTTGCTAGTTGTTTGGCATAGGGTGTCCAGCACTGTAGCTTGTTGGTCGTTGAGTGAAGCTGGGTGTTGGTGTTGAGATGGAGATCTCTGGGGGATTTTCGCAGTTTGATATTACTTGGAGCTGGGAGGTCTCTTGTGGACCAGTGTCCTGAAGTTGGCTCTCCCACCTCAGAGGCACAGCACTGACTCCTGGCTGCAGCACCAAGAGCCTTTCATCCACATGGCTCCAAATAAACGTGAGAAAAAGGAGAAAGAAAGAAAGAAAGAAAAAGGATAAAAGAAAAGAAAATAAAGTAAGGTAAAATAAAATAAAGTTATTAAAATAAAAAATAATTAAGAAAAAAAATTTTTTTTAAAGTAAAAAACAAAAAACGGATAGATAGAACCCTAGGAGAAATGGTGAAAGCAAAGCTATACAGACAAAATCTCACACAGAAGCATACACATGCACACTCACAAAAAGAGGAAAAGTGGAAAAAATAATAAATCTTGCTCTCAAAGTCCACCTCCTCAATTTGGTATGATTCGTTGTATATTCAGGTATTCCACAGATGCAGGTACATCAAGGTGATTGTGGAGATTTAATCCGCTGCTTCTGAGGCTGCTGGGAGAGATTTCCCTTTCTCTTCTTTGTTCGCACAGCTCCCGGGGGGCTCAGCTTTGGATTTGGCCCCGCCTCTGCGTGTAGGTCGCCAGAGGGTGTCTGTTCTTCACTCATACAGGACAGGGTTAAAGGAGCCGCTGATTCGGCAGCTCTGGCTCACTCAGGCAGGCGGGCGGGCGGGCGGCGGGGGGGGGGGGGCACGGAGTGCGGGACGGGCCTGCAGCGGCAGAGGACAGCGTGATGTTGCACCAGCCTGAGGCGGCTGTGCGTTCTCCCGGGGAAGTTGTCCCTGGATCCTGGGACCCTGGCAGTGGCAGGCTGCACAGGCTCCCCGGAAGGGAGGTGTGGAGAGTGACCTGTGCTCGCACACAGGCTTCTTGGAGGTGGCAGCAGCAGCCTTAGCGTCTCATGCCCGTCTCTGGGGTCCGCGCTGTTAGCCGCGGCTCGCGCCCGTCTCTGGAGCTCCTTTAAGCAGCCATCTTAATCTCCTCTCCTCGCGCACCAGGAAACAAAGAGGGAAGAAAAAGTCTCTTACCTCTTCGGTAGGTCCGCACTTTTTCCCGGACTCCCTCCTGGCTAGCCGTGGTGCATTAACCCCTTCAGACTGTGTTCACGCCGCCAGTCCTCCCCCTGCGCTCCGACCGAAGCCAGAGCCTCAGCTCCCAGCCCCGCCCGCCCCGGCGGGTGAGCAGACAAGCCTCTCGGACTGGTGAGTGCTGGTTGGCCCTGATCCTCTGTGCGGGAATCTACCCGCTTTGCCCTCCGCACCCCTGTAGCTGCGCTCTCCTCCGCGGCTCCGAAGCTTCCCCGCTCCGCCATCCGCAGTCTCCGCCCGCGAAGGGGCTTCTAGTGTGTGGAAACCCTTCCTCCTTCACGGCTCCCTCCCAGTGGTGCAGGTCCCGTCCCTATTCTTTTGTCTCTGTTTATTCTTTTTGCTTTTGCCCTACCCAGGTACGTGGGGAGTTTCTTGCCTTTTGGGAGGTCTGAGGTCTTCTGCCAGCGTTCAGTAGGTGTTCTGTAGGAATTGTTCCACGTGTAGATGTATTTCTGGTGTATCTGTGGGGAGGAAGGTGATCTCCGCGTCTTACTCTTCCACCCTCTTCCCCCTCACTCTTCCAATCTGATGTGATTCTAATCAGCTTTATAAAGTCGTACATTAAGCTTGTAATTTTTCTTTATAGGTTTCTATACTTCAAAACTCACTGTTTAAAGCAGAAACTAACACACCATTGTAAAGCAATTATACTCCAATACGGATGTTAAAAAAAAACCTCACTGTTTAAATCTAATTTAATGTTGGTATCAGAATGCCACAGGGACATCCTTCAAGCAAAAGATACTGTTTCAAATTTATATCTAATTAAATTTTAGCCTTTTTAAACCTAATTGTTGACTTAGGGAAGAAGCAAATTACAAAAACAAAGTCAGAATTTTACATAATAACTTTAAAATCCCTCAGAAAAACTTCTATGTATGTCCCAGAGCTGCCCCATCTGAATCCCTAATTCTGTACATCCATGTGTACCCCCATAGTTTCTATGTTAAAAAGAGGCTGTTAGCGTGTGAATAATGAGCCTCATGTACTTAACTCAAGATGCTTAATTATAAATTATAAAATGATATTTATATCTTGTTTTGGGCTAGGGCTAAGAGACAAACTTGTGAAACTATTAATTCTAATCACCTGCATGTTGCTTCAGGTTTTCTATTTGGATAATCATATCATCTTTGCATAATAGTCTTGTTTCTTCCTTTCCAATATCATTTTTTCTTTTTCTTAACTTACTACACTGACCAGACCCTCCAGTACAATTTTTAATAGAAATGTGATTTCAAGCATTCCTGTCTTATCACTGATCTTAAAGGAAATGCTTTCAATACTTTACCATTAAATATAAGATTTGCTGCAAGTTTTCTTCTCAACTTAAGGAAGTTCCCTTCTATTCATAGTTTGCTCAGGGTTTATTTTTGTCATGAGTAAATGTTGAATTATATCAAGTACTTTTGCATTACTAAGATCAAATTATTTTTCTTCTTTAATCTACTGTGAATAGGGCTTAACAGAACCTTTCCCCATTAAAAGATGATCTTTGCTTAACTCTAGCTTAGTTTACCTAGTAATCTGATAATACAGTATGTCAACTATGTTGCTAGACAAACTTGTTTCTGGTAAAAATGATCCCTGATTGGTAAATTGCTTTGGATTGGGAGGAATCCAATCCAGTATAAGCGAACTATAAATACCCGATAGGGGAGCCAGAGCTCTGGGCTTTCCTGAGTGTGTAACTCATAAACAGGTGTGTCATCTATGAGGCGTCTGGGAGCTGGGCTTATGGAGTTGTTACAAGAGATAACTGGCTTCTGTGGAGATGCGACCTTTAAACTGGGGTGTCTACACCCATCTGGCATGAATCTTGTCTCCTGGCATCTGAGACTTTATCTAGGGAGGCAAAGAAAACAGCTCATGGATAGCTGGTATGAACTGCTGCCAGATGGCTGCAAAGACTCCCGGAGAAGAAAGTGTGACATTGTGCCATTAAGCTCTGGTCCCTGTGCTATACAGTATCTTTCTGAGGATATTGGTACCAAGGGAGGCCTGTGATACTGTTAAGTCTGGATGTTTAGCTGCCCCTAAGACTCCCTAGCTGGCATTGCAGTTCTATTAATGCAGTGAAGTGTGATCGTTGATTTTCTAATGTTAAATTAATCAAGTATTCCTGGGATAAACCCAACTTGATTGTCACCTATTTGGTTGGTTTGCTGGATTTTTTGGGATAATATTTAGTTTAGGGTTTTTGCACCTATGTTCAGAAGTAAAATCAGACTAGTGGTTTTAGATCCTGTTGTCTGCTGAAGTTTTGATGTTAAGATTATATTACTCTCATAAAAAGAATTGCTGAGTGTTACTTCTTTGTTTATACTCTGGAATAGTATATGTTAGATTGGCGGTGTTTGTCCCTTAGATGTTGGTAGACCTTCTAAGTAAAACTGTCTGGACCTGGGGTTTTATCTGAAGAAAGTTTTAAAATTAGGATTGAATTTCTGGGCTTCCCTGGTGGCGCAGTCATTGAGAGTCCGCCTGCCGATGCAGGGGACACGGGTTCGTGCCCCGGTCCGGGAAGATCCCACATGCCGCGGAGCAGCTGGGCCCGTGAGCCATGGCCGCTGAGCCTGCGCGTCCGGAGCCTGTGCTCTGCAACGGGAGAGGCCACAACAATGAAAGGCCCGCGTACCGCCAAAAAAAAAAAGGATTGAATTTCTTTAATGATTTTAAGACTATTTAGGTATTCTATTTCCATTTGAGTCCAAGTGATAAGTCCTCACCCCCTGGCCATGAATTTGTCCACTAAGTTTCCAAATCTTCTGACATAAATGGCTCATAATATCCTCTTAACTGCTTTTTGAGAGTGCGTTAACATCTGTTGTAAGGTCCCTTTTCATGCCTAAATCATTTTCTTGTCCTTTTTAACGTTTTTTCTTGCTTAATCTTGTCAGTTTTGTCAATTATATGAGTCATTTGAGAGAACCAATTTTTTATTTTGTTAATTGTCTCTATTTATGATTCTATTTTACTCAATTTCTGCTTGTATGTTTATTTCCTCCAATTTTTAGAAGTGTATTCTGTTGTTCTTTTACTAACCTCCATAATTTGTATCAGTCACAAAATATTTTTCACCCTTTCTTTTAGAATATAAACATTTAAGGTTATAAATTGCATTCCACACATTTTAAAATTCAGTGTTTCTATTATTCAGTTTTTAATATTTTCTATTTTCCATGACAGTTTCCTTTTGATCACGAGTTACTTAAAAGTACATTTCTCAATTTCCAACATCAGGGTTTTTTTCCTTATTTTTTTAATTATTGTGTACTTTGTGCTATTAATTTCTAATTATTCATTGTTGCTGGAGAAGGATGTCTGTGCGACACTAGTTCTTTAAATGGGATTTGTTTCATGGTGCAGTAAGTGGTCACGTTGTGAAGTTGTTCCATACTGAGATTAAAAATGAGCTTTTGGGGAATTCCCTGGCGGTCCAGTGGTTAGGACTCTGTGCTCTCACTGACAAGGGCCCAGGTTTGATCCCTGGTCGGGAATTAAGATCCCACAAGCCACGTGGTATGGCCAAAAAAAAAAAAAGAGCTTTTGGTTCTGTTTATGTCCATCAGGTAAATCTAGCTAACTGTGTGGTTCAAATCTATATCTTTTCAGCTCGGTGCTTTGTGACCACATAGAATGGTGGGATAGGGAGGGTGGGAGGGAGAGAGATGCAAGAGGGAAGAGATATGGGGATATATGTATATGCATAGCTGATTCACTTTGTTATAAAGCAGAAACTAACACACCATTGTAAAGCAATTATACTCCAATAAAGATGTTATTAAATAAATATATCTTTTTTTGTTTCTTTTAAATCTGCCAATTACTGTGAGAAGTGTGTTAAAATCTCCCACTATGATGGTGAACTTGTCAATTTCCATTTATACTATGCCAGACTTCGTTATATATTTTGAAGCCTATATTATATTGAAGGATAAAATATTTTAGTGATATATCTTTGCATGTTATTAGCTGCATGCAAATTTTAGAAGTGTTTTATCTCCTTGTAACCCTCTTCATCTTGAGAAATACCTTAAAGTCTATTTTTTTCCCTAATATGAATAAAGCCACTTCAGTCTTGTTTTGGTTAATATTTGCCTGATATATTTATGTTCTTCTATCCTTTTCTTTTCAACTTCTTTGTGTCCTTATGCTTTAGGTGTCTCTTTCAAATAGTATATTGTTGTATTTTGTTTTTCTAATCCAGTCTGATAATCTTTGGCTTTTAACTTTTTAGTCTAGCTATATAAATTGAGCTAGATTGCCTGTTCTGTCTCTTGGGAGATGTGTGCTCTGCACAAGTCACTAAATATACCTGAGCTTCCATTTCTATCACAAAATGAAGGACCTGAATGAGATTCCTGAGGGACACGATTCTAGCTCTAACATTCTCTGGTTCTGCAGAGAAGAATTATAGTCTGTTTACATTACTGAGTCCATCTAGTCCCTGCGGTTCTTGGAATGTTCTTTTAGCAAAGTATAAACTGATACAAGGACAACCTTATGTGTAAATAGCAGGGAATATTCTTTTTACAGTGTCCCACTTTCTATAAAAGCAAGTCTAATGGCTGTTATATAATCATTTAAAAATATTTTATTAAGCACTGATTTTAAAAATGCAGGAGAAGAATATAACAACTCAGAGCAAATGCTTGAAGGTAAAACAAATATCACTATAAATATTGCACGTATAAAATCTCTTTTTTACATCTTCACACAACTCATTTCTAAAATATCCTTTTACAGAGATGTATAAATAAACTGCTTCCAAACTGTCAACGCTTGATACATTTAGTTTCTTATCACCTCACTAAGTCTGCAGGTTTCCAATCGGCTCTCTTCTGTGCAGGCAACGGAACTTCCATCAGTGACACCGGAGCTCTCCGACCTACATCATGTGAAGAGTAAATCTCTCTGAATGCTCAATATTTCAGGTTATAAATTTTCTTTTCCTACTGAGAAAAAAATAGATCCTTCAAAGGCAGTGACAGAACGCAGCTTAAATGGACACAGTTCACTGTTAACATTGCTTGTTCTTCAAGGCGTCCAGGAGCTTCTGATTCTTGGTCTTGAACATCATGATAAAGCTGTTGGGCATGATTTTGCCTCTCCCATCTTCACCCACTTGGCCCATAATAATGTAGTTTAGACCTAAAAGAGAATATAAGATTAATTTTTTTCTCTCTGTGTGTTGGTTTGAAACAACTTCGACTATAACTCACCTCTAGGTAAATGCTCTGTAAATGGTATAATTAGACATTTATCCTATCTAGGATAAAATCTGGTTTAAGACTCTCATTGGGAAAAAAATCTAAATGTAACTGAATAGCATGTTCCAGCTCTGCTAACAGTAGGAATGTGGATGGAATGATTCGATCCGGTCACGTCCAGCTCTGCGGAAGGTCTGACGTATTTACTGAGTGTCTGCTATGAACAATACACTGTTTCTGTGAAAGGCTCTCCTTCCTCAAGGGGCTTCAGATGGCCTCTCCTGGTGTCACAAGGCTTCTGGATCTCCCCAGGCATTTGTCAGCTAATGATCCATCGTCTTCTGTTGTTGTTGTCTTGGACTTTTTATTAACGTCTCCAACATTTATACTATGTAAGTTTTTTGAGGGCATGGTTGGATCATATACTTCTTTCCATTCTTATAGTCCCTTGCAAAGAGATAAGTCCTAAAAAGTACTTTATTCTGTTATACTGTTTTTTATATATCCGTGTTTCTGGCTAAGGTAGGCCTAGACTGGGGCCCAAGCTGAGCTATGTAGGATTCAACTCTGAAGATCTATACTGCTTCAGAAAAATGTCATAAAGGAAGTGTGTCTTACCACCCCCTTTATTCTCCCTCTCCCCCGTGTGTCATAAGAGAAATATGTGTTTCTTTTTCTCTTGCATAGGCCTTCCTCTGTGGGCCTACACTGGCATCATAGTGGTCTTGAGCCTGTGAAGGCTTGGTAGGATGAACAGGTAGATGCCACCGAAAGCCTGGACTGCTAGCATCGAGATTTGACTGTGTCTAGATGTGCATTATTTGCTGTTCCGGGCAGTTCTGGAAAGAAGTGTTACCTTCTACAGAGTCTTTGCTATTCCCTCTAAAGAGTCAACGTGAGGCTGCTCACCTTCTGACTCTTCTCAACAGTCTGAATTCATAGTAAAGCTTTCTTGAAGTGGATAGGCTATATTTCTGTGTGTGTGTGGCAGAGGTTTGGTTTGTTTCACTTGTAGTAGAGGTGTGTAACAAGACTGAGGAAAGGAATGAGCTGATATTGGATACAGAAATCATGGCATAGCACACAGTGGAATGCCAGGCATTATTGCCATGCCGAAAAAGAGATCTATACGTGCTGTTGATGGAAAGCTGTCCACATGTACATCACGTGGGGGAAAAGTATCAGTAGAACATATGTAGCATGATCCCTCTCTCTACGTGTGTATGTGCAGGCTTGATATGGATAGAACCGTGTGGAAGGAGCTGTTCATTGTGCCTCTGGTGAAAGGGAAAGGGCTTCACGTTTTATTTTATATCCTTCTCTACTTATTTAAACTTTTTAAAAACCATAGAGCAGGGGCTTCCCTGGTGGCGCAGTGGTTGGGAGTCCGCCTGCCGATGCAGGGGACACGGGTTCGTGCCCTGGTCCGGGAGGATCCCACATGCCGCCGAGCAGCTGGGCCCGTGAGCCATGGCCGCTGAGCCTGCGCATCTGGAGCCTGTGCTCCGCAACGGGAGAGGCCACAACAGTGAGAGGCCCGCGTACCGCAAAAACAAAAAAACCCATAGAGCATACATTACTTTTATAAGTTAAAGAACCTGTTTTTTAAAAAAAATCATGTACCTTTGGCTCTGAAGTAGCTTTTCTTTTTCCAAAATTTCTTAATAAACTCATCTCCATCTATGGATTGAATAATCCTATATCTACAAATGAATCCCAAATCTTTCATTCTAGCCCATAGATACCTCTCTCTTCTGAACTCCAGCTCTGAATTTCCTGTTCCTTGATGGATATCTTCCTCTACACACAGTAGTGGCACCTTAAGTGCAATACTTCAAAATCTCTTTCTCCTGATGTGCTCCTTCTCTGTCTGTTCCCTACTGATCCAACTTCAGACGTTTCTTGGACTCATTGATCATTTCCATTATCTCGTCTTCTTCCACAAGTGACCAGAACTGGGATTGGAGCCCAATTCTGGCAGACTCCAAAGGCCCTCCTTCGAAACCACAAGTGGGCAATACATTCGCCCTGACGTTACTTCCCTAGACCAGCCATGGCATGGAAAGATCCATGATTTTCTCAGAGAGGCTCTCCCGTCCCCTTCTCTGCTCCTGAGCTCCCCTGGAAGAAAGACTGAAGTTTTTCTCTGACTCACCTCTCCTGAGGAGTGGGCACTGCTTACAGACCACGACGACCTTGGCACTCATGTTCTTGCCGGCCTGCTGAATTGCCAGATTTCCTTCTTTATAGATGTTGATGATTGAGACCGTGGCATGCAGACTCCCACCTCGAGGGATGGTGGTGATAACAGTCCCGGCCAAGACTGCAAAAGAAAACGTTTTTGAAATAATGGGACAGTGAAGGCAAGTGTTAGCAGAACTGAACGTAATTGTACATTTCTCTAAGTGTCAGATGGGAAACATTTTAATGTAAGAAAGAAGGTCCTAATAGAGCCATTGAATTTGATTCTGTACAGTTGTCACCAAAATTCAGGTTGAACAAAAGGAGTCGTGGAGCTGTTATGTTACCGCAGCTGTTAGGCGTTGACACTGAGTAGGAAAACCAAAATATCTGCCGAATTGCAGTCAGTTGCTGAGACGAGGACTCGTTCCAATGTTTTATCCAACGTGTGGATCAGTTACCAAATAAGGGATGGGCTCATGCGCCTCTACCTGTGAATACTCAACAGGACCTTGTACCTTTAGAGGTAACACCATACTAAGAGGCTGCACGATGGGGGTTTGAGCCACGAAGATCTGAGTCCTTGTGTCTGTGTGGGTGAGCGCCTACCTTTCTGTGTCTCCCCCTGGTTCCTCTCTTTAGCTGGCCTCTCTCCTTGAACTTTTTTTTTATAAAACACGTATTTATTAAATGAAGAATCGGTCTTACAAATATCCACTCTCTTAAGCCTTCTCCCAGGCTTCTACAGCAAATGACCAATTGCAGGTGCTGGAGGAAACTAAAGAGAATTAGAAGCAGCAGGTTGGGATGGAGGTGGGGGGAAGGAAGAGGGAAGATGGGGGTCAGAAAATAAAAGCCCCTTTCAAGAAACAGTATCATAAAAGCAGTGAAGGTAATCAGGGTTAGCAAAAACCAGAATTATTTTTGTTCCTTAGACCAACCCCCCACTTCCTCCCTTATTTGTCTTCTCTCAGTGGATATCAGGTGCTCTCTCCTTGAACTTTGATTCATCCATAGATCCCCATCTCCCTCTAATGATCACTAAATATCTGTGTTTTTCTGGGTCTTTCACATTCTCTTTTTTATCCATCCTGTTTAACGCATTTAACAAGTCAAAGTATAGAACTGAGGTATAGCTTAAGACATTTTCTTGCTTAAAAAAAAAAAAAACTCTAGCAAAATTCAGTTGCTTTTCATTATGTCACTCTCTCTTTTTACTATGTGACACTCAGAGAAGAGTCCTACTTCTGACCCACAGAAAGAAAGATGCTGTGTTTCTCAAAGGCGCGCTTTTGGCATTCTGGGGGGTGGGGGCAGTGGACATTCCAGGTGAGGCAGGACTTGCATTGAATGACTTTCTGATGAATCCTGTCTCTACCCAGAAAACCAGCAGCACCCGGCAGTTATTGTGACAATCAAAACCTGCCCCTAAAGGAGTGTTACCAATGCTGGTAGGAAACCAATGGGCCACTGGTGATAGTATTGGGTCATTTTGCCATGGAAGTGAGTCACAGTGGAATAGATCGAGCTTTGGACTTGGCTGATATGACCCTTTCAGGATAAAGTGAGAACACACTGCTTATGTGGTGTGCAAAGCTCATAACATCAGAATTCTTCTCATGCCTTACTTTGACTTTCGGTCATGAGTGCTTACTGCAAAACGTCAGTCAGTAGCCGAGTGAAATCAGGGGGCTCTGAGGACAGGAAGGGAGATTTCCTTAAGCACCTCCTACAGAAGACGACACTGGGTGTGGGAGCAATGACACCTCGTGCTACCGGTTTTCATTTTCATGCCATTATTTGAATTTCGGCTGCAAACTCCAGTTAGATTTAGGGCCCTAGATTCTTTAGTGCCTTCATACCTTCTCTGCAACATAGTCCGTCTGGGCTGCAGTTACCACTTGAAGGCATAAGAAAAAGCAAGCAAAGCCTCATCTGGGAGGCCCTTTGTTCTGGGTAACCTATTTAAAGGCTGTACCAACTTTCTTTTCCTGATAAGACTTCTCTTCGATGTTCCTTTTAAACATAACCAACATAATTAAACTTGGGATCTTTTGCTCTTAAGTGGTTTTCACAGAAAGTGCAATTTTTTTTTAATTGGAAAAAACTCTTAGAAATTCTAAGTCATTAGGTAATATCTCCTCAGGTTCCAGTTTATAAGAGTTTCCAAATGGATTTCAGATTTCCAAGTTTGAATTTAGTACTTTGGAAGGACACTACAGAGGAAATACTTGAATTTCTTTGGAGAGAGGCCAGCTTGGACATGTTTCTAATTAACTTCAGTTGAATTACAGATGTGTGAAAAAATACTCAGTGCGTGAAAACTATGTGAGAAAGAAGGGATACAGGTTTTTTCAGGAATACGGAGCCAGCCAGAAGACACAGAGCGGTAGTATCACGTACCAGGAGTCAAATTATTAAGTTTACGTGGAAAATGTATATTTTCTGTACATGAATTTTTCTCAGGTGTGAAATCTAACACTTCAAAAGGCACAAGTCAACATACCCTAGTGTGTAAGAAAATATTTTCTTGGGTAAATGAAGAGTGTAACTGACCCTTTACCATCACATTCACGGCAGTTCCTTTGAGATTAAGCATGCGGTTTCAGGTTTCTGATTAAAGAGGAAAGGCTGGGTTTTATTTCTTACCAAAGTTACTCAAGCAATAATTGCTTTCCAGAGTCCCCGACCGTCTACACTTCTGCTGACACAGGGCCACGGTGGGTTTTAAACCTTCATTCAGAGAAGAAAGACATAAGATTCAGGAAAATGAATTCAAGTATAATTGGTGTTTAGATCTGAATCTACCAATTTAAAATTCCCATATATTTCCCTGAGCCACCAATCTGTCATTGCAATGAAATAATTAAAAAGCATGCAAAGGCAACGCTTCATGCTACCGACTCCTGCTCTAATTTCTTCAGGGTAACTCAATACCCTCTGTGGAGTTTTAAACCTGAGATCAAAGATAACCCAAATTTAGCCCTATTCTCTTCTTCCTTTATATATAACTAATGCTGTAACTAAAAATAGACACAGTCTCATGTGCCCTGCTTAGAAAAACCCAGTACAACAAATATGAACACAGGAGATGTAGGTTAACTCCTCATTTTCCGAAAGGAATCCTGTGGGTCTCCCCCTGAGGGTGGAGGGTACTTTCTTGGTGCACCTGAAATACACAGTCGCCCAAATGGGAGCAGTACAGGTTTCTGGGAACACTGCTCCTGTGGCAAGGTGTGTTATAGCCGTAATTAGATGCAACCAATCACTAAACATTTATTTTGAGCCTGTAAGGATTATTAGTAAGGATTATTCATTGCCTAGAAGGATCTTAAGAACTGAGAAGTAGACAAATTTGAAAGTACAACTAAACAGGTAACCACAGTGGTTCTCAGTCAGGGGTGATTTTGCCTACTAGGTGACATTTGGTAATGCCTGGAAATATTTTTGGTGGTCACAGCTAGGGGATGCCACTGGCATCTAGCGGGTATATAACCAGAGATGCTGCTAGGCTTCCTACAGTGAACAGGACAGCCCCCAACAGCAAAGAATGATCTGGCCAAAAATGTAAATAGTGCCAAGGTTGAGAAACTGTACTATGATGAAACGAAATGAAATGAAATGAAAATAATCCTCATTAAAAATGTTCCCAAAATATTTCCTAATGATTCACTTATATGTGGCAACATGCTAGGAAGAACTAAACAAAGCTGTCACAGAACACTACTTGGTGGGTAAGAATTTACAACTGTGATATTGCCCTGCTGATATGTTCTGCTAACTTTTCTGTGAAGTTACTCTTTTTTTTTTTTACATCTTTACTGGAGTATAATTGCTTTACAATGGTGTGTTAGTTTCTGCTTTATAACAAAGTGAATCCGTTATACATATACATATATCCCCATATCTCCTCCTTGTGAGTTTACTCTTAATGTGTACCCCTACTTAACTCCAAAAAGGATCCAAAGTGGATTATAGTATTAAAATATATACAATTTAATGTTAAAATACACACAGTTTAATGGTAAAATAAACACAATAGCATATATATGGAGAAAGAGCTCAGAAAGCATTTAGAGGGACTATTGTTCTAGGAGTTGGGGACCTGAATTTACCTCATTCACTGAGTCAAAAGGTAGTGGCGTTAGTGGTTCTCCCTGTCTGATGAAAGAGCATCTTTTCACGTGGGCCACTGGAAACCAGCTCCTTCTCGGCCTCGGAATGCTAGTCTGGAGGTTGGGTGGGTGTCCCACACGGCCCCTTCTCTCCCTTCGGGACATCCCCGCTCTCTTGCCTTTCAGCCATCAGCTGTCCCACCCTGACCCTCGCCATGCTCCCGTCCTCTCTGCTGCCCTGCACTCCCCAGCACGGCACCTGGTTCTCAGCCCTCCTCTCCATGTGCTCCCGCGGCTGTGCCGGTGGGTCCTCCCTCCTCGGGGACGATCCCTCTCGGCGCCGCCACGGCCCCATCCTTCCCAGAGACGTTCCCTCTGCTCCGTCTCCGCCCCTCAGTCCCAGGCTTCCAGGTCCTCCTGCTGAAGTCTCATCACCAATGTCCCAAGTGTGGACACCCTGTCAGCCAGTGTAGCCTCCTCTCCTTCAAGCTTATTTAGTTACTCTCAGACTCTCACGAGTACTTGCTTTCCGTCTTTAGAGGTTCAACACATGGACCCCTCGCATTCTTCCCACTGCACCATCCTGGCCCGTCTCTACTTCCTTAGCTACTCCACTTAATTTCCATGGTCTTTTATCTCACTTTCTTGACAATATGTTAAACTCCCTTTCCCCTCTGCCCTCCAACCCTTAGGAAGCCTGAAGGAGCCTCTGCTTCTCCTTCTGTGCCTGCACGTAGACAGCTGAGGACACAAATGGACCCTCGTCCAAGCGACAAGCTGTCTCCAATTTCCACAGCTGTTTTTCGGATTCTCCCAACCCCTCGGGGCTCCCACCTCCCTTCCGTCTCATTCTCAGCCGGTGACCTTGCCTATATGCTGGGGAAAACAGAGATCATAGAAGAAAATGTCCTCGAAGCCCCACCAGACCTCCGAGCTGTCTTTATCTGCCCCCCTCTCTTCTTTCCTCCCCTGAGAGAGGAGGCTGCCCACGTCTGGTCTAAGGTCTGTCCTTCTGTGCGTCCTCCGAAGGCCAGACCCGCTCATCTTTGTGGAAATTTCCTCTACAGTTTATTCCTTCACTCTGCCCTTCTGTTCTCCTGCTGTGCCGGCTACTTCCCATTGGCTTTACCACGTTCACACCCTCCCTTTGGCTTGAACCTGTGCACTGAGTCGCTGGACTTAGTTTCCTCGCCTTGCTCCACACGCCCCTCACCCCTATCTGGCCTCTGCCTGCACAGCTCCACTCATAACCCTTGCCAGGGTGTCCAGTAGCCTCCACGTCATGAAATCACATGGTAACATTTTAGTCCTGACGTTGTTTGAAGCCTCATCAACACTTGGCTCTTCTGACTACCGCCTTCTCAAAACACTCTCTTCCCCGGCCCCCAAGACACCTGGGTTCCCCCCACGTCCGCCACTGCCCCTTAGCTGCTTTTTTTCATCCTTCTCTGCCAGCAGATCCTCCCTCTTTAAAGACCTGGAGTTTCTAGAGATTTAATTCCAGCCCTTCTTCTCCTTTCCCCCGTAACCTCTCCCCCATGGGGTCAACCATGTTGAAAACTCAAATTTAAATCTCTTGCTTAAATCTCTCTTCTGGCCTGGAGGCCCGTAGATCTTACTGTCTACATAACGGCTCCATTTGCTTGTCGCACAGACACCTCTAACCCCACAAGGGCACAGCTTAACTTATGAATCTACCCCTCAACCTATGACTCTACTTCTATGAATGGTAACATGGTTCCTCTGAGTTGTGCAAGCCAGGGACCCGGGAGGCATGCTTCTGGATTGCCCTAGTCCAATTAACCGCTGAGCCCTGTCAGTATCTCCCAAGGTCTCTGGCCTGCAGAACTGTCAGTGTCTCTTGACCGTCTCTGTACTTCTGTCTGGTGCAGTTCCCCTGGACAACCCCAAGAACATGCTGACCCTCCTGACCCCTACAGTCCATTCACCTCACTGGGGCCTCACAGAGTGATCTTCGTAAAGTGTGAATCTAATCCTGAACTTTCCTTAAATCCACCAACAGCTTCCCCTGCACTTAGGATAAAACCCCAACTACTCAGAGCATCAGGAGTGAGGTGGTAGGGCCTAAAGATGAACCTAGCAAGAGAGGCTAGGTACAAAGTGCGAAGGGGGTTGGCCCTTGTGCCGTCCAATATGGTAGCCACTGGCCACGGAGGCTTTTAAATTGTACTTAAATTAAAATTCAGATCTTTAGTAGCACTCGTCACATTTCAAGTGTTCAACAGTGGCCACTGTATTGGATGGCACAGGTGTAGACAATTAATTCAAGTGGGAGAAGGACACAGTCTGCTCTGTGTGTGTGTGTGTGTGTGTGTGTGTGTATGGGGCATTCAGTGGGGAATTAAGACAGAGGAAGGGGACCCTAAGAGTGTGGCTACAGTTTCTGTGGACCATGCTTGGGAAAACAGGTGGAGAAGCAGAACTGAGACAGAAAATAATGTGATAGAAATGAGTTACATTTGATATGTTTTAATTTAAATGTCTAGCAGTTGCAAAACTCCAGGAGAAAATTACAAATTCATGTTTGCAATTTCAGAGAAAGTTTAGGACTGGAGATAAAAGCTGGGGAACCACAAGATAAAAGCTGGGGAACCACATGAATGCAGACAGATAATTCACTGGAAAGAATAGGAGACCAGGGTCCACTGAGATGGGCTGGAGAAATATTGCTGTAACGTGCGGCAATACACCTGCAGGCCACAAGGTGGCACACTGTGGAGTGCTCAGAAAAATCAGCCCTTCTAGAAGTGCCTGTACTCAGGACAGCCCTGCTCAGGGTACCTGCAGAAAATGGTGGGCAGTAAAGCTGGGTTTATCTCAGCCTATTTCATATATTAACCTTAGATCCTTCCTTCCCCCTTTTTTTCTCCTCCCTGTATTTAGATTTTGAAATCTCAGGCCTGAAATCCTGGTGGGTGGACCTGACAGGGTACAGAGACAAGATACAGGGACCCACACTTGCCCCTCCATTTCTTAGATAATACCAGAGTTTCCCGACTGGCTTCTCTAATACCTCAAATATTTTTGTTTGATTTACTCCAATTTGAAAAAATAATACATTTTGTATGACACAATTTGGAGCATACCCCATCCCAAAAAAGTCCAAATACTGGCAGATGTGAAAACAGGCAGGTATCAGGGCCCTGAAACTTTAACCTAAAACACTACAGTTCTATGTAATAAAAAAAAAAACACATAATTTTATAAGTGCCAGGAAAAAGTAGGCTTGTCATGTGATCTGTGCCAAAACAGGATTCCTAGCATTTTTAAGTGACCATAATTTTCTTAGGTAACATTTTAAAATTATTAGCTTAGAAGCATTCTTACACCTTACACTTTTCTTTAATTCATGGAATCATATTATTCTCTTCCATAAGTTTTCATCTTATTTAACTTATTTTAGTCTCAAGTATTTTCCTCTTATTTAATTTTTTTTTTTTCTACTTCAGAAGAATTTTTGTTATACTCCTCAAGTTTGTGTACAAACTTCAAACGAGAAAAACTTACTTGTAGTCACAGGAAAGGTGGTGGTAACAGGTGGTGCTGTAGTTGCCGGCAATTTCTTTGGCCTGAATTTGTAGTGACCGATAAATCCATCTGCAGTTAAACTTAAGTCTGATAAAAACTGAATGAGAAGTTCATTTCTCTCAGATAAAATTGGCCTAAAAGAAAAAAAGATGTAATTGTATATATATTTAAAAATTTAGGTGACACCTCTCTGAAATGTAGAATTTTCTAACTTTCCATCAATTTCTGACGATAGGTTATTCTTTGTTTAAACTGAAAAGCTGAAATACTTGAAAAGATGATGGTCTTAATCTGCTCAGTATTAATGCGAATAGCTAACATTTACTGAACGTTTGCTCAGTTAGGCACGTGCTTTATGAAAACTGTTGAATTCTGTCTTCACAACAACCCTGTTATTATCCCCTCTTCATGGAATAGGCAAGTGAAGATCGGAGAGTTCAAGTGATTTGCCAAGGCCAAGGAGAGTCAGCATTTGAAAGGACCAGGTGCCTTTAGAGACGCTGGTAGACATTGGGACCAAGGTAAACACTGAAGCTGCAGCTGGTTCCTCACAAGCACCGCAGGGTTTGGCCTGACTTGGCAACCACACAGCTTCTTTGAACTAAGACTCTGGGTTCCAGCTGGCCTGGGGAGCTAGGGATGCTGGCCCTGGGGAATCAGATGGAGAACTTCGGTTGAACAAATTCCCACACCCTGTGAAGACACCACCAAAGGGATCACCTCAGTGGGTTGGTCACCTAGGGATAAGAAAGCCATGCAGGGTTTAATGGGACTTTCATTTCATTGTTAATGAGAGTTCTTATGCGTGCCTGAAATGGAAACCTTTCTGTTTATAATCTGGGTAGCAAAATGCTGTGAAGGAGAAAGAGAAAGTGATTACTTTGTTTTGGTGGTCATGAAAGACATCATTAAGAATTCTAATTTTAAAGCAATTTTAGGGGCCTGCTGGTACTAAAGGTTTAGTGGCGATAATAACTGAGGCTCAGAAGCTCTGTTAAATCTTAGGGGATAACTATATTATACAAGACGGTAGTTTCATTTAATCTTGCTATTGTTATTTAAACAATGGTTTAAAAATGCTGTTTGGCTAATTCTATTTTAAAACTATTTAACTCAGAAGTGGAAAATTTATTTAATTGAGTTAATTGGTGGTTTGACTAAACTCCTTTTTTTGAGTCGTCGTCTCAGCTGAATCACTTCTTAGCCCTCACGGATAGTAAGTAATGAGGCAACCTGTCAGCTATTTTGAGTGGAGTGGGTGGAGGGGAAGGTAGATCTGGACTTGACCCAACCAGTTAGAAAAACTGCAGGGTTCTTTTCTGTCCTGAAGGTTATTGCCTTCTTAGCCAAGGGACGAGACAAACCTAAGAGCAAGCTCTGTGACCCACATTTAGAGTTCCAGTCACAAAAGTGACCAAGGTCATTCAAATAATGCTTCTAAGAATCAAGCCTGGAACAGAAATATTTTATCTTGCTTTTGAAAACACATTCCATTGAATAAATACAGTGTGCAGGAAACACAGTTCTCAACTACAAGTACAAATAAGACACGTTAATCTTGTTTAGATGATAGAATTACAAAAAGCACTTCTTATAAGCAGCAAAGAAAACCTTAAGATCCAACCAGGTCAGCCTTCTAGGCATGATGTTATAATCATAGTGATCATTCACTGCCTTTTCTATGAACTCATCTTGGAAGCACGATATTGGAAGCTGAATTTTCTCAAGGAAGAGTATTTTAGTAACAAAGATACGCCACTACTGAGTTACGCTGCTACTGAGCGTTAGTGTGAATGCGACAGAGTCACGGTGCCATAAACGTACTGAGGGCAGAGTGCTGCATCTGCACATTAATGTTACAAAGCGCTAGGAAGGCAAGGGGCCATCTCACTTGGACCCACTCCCCACTGGCAAATCCCAGGATGGACTGAGGATGCTGACCGGTGTCTTATAGAGCCGGCTATGTGAGCTGTCTCTGCTTTGTCATCCACAGCCTACCTCTTCATCAATCACTACAGCCAACCAACCACCAAGTCCTGCCAATTTTGCCTCGTATATATTCCTTGATCCACCTCCTCTTCATCTCTACCACCCTTCCCTATCACCTCAGCTTTACCGGGACCACTGCTACAGCCTCCTTGCCAGCTCCCTGCTCCTCTTGTCTACGGCGGGCGTTCTAGAAGCACCGGTCCTGTCACTGCCCCTAACTGCACTTCGAGAGTCCCCATGTCTGCAGGACGTGCAACCCAGCTCCACTCTCCGCCTCCTTGCTCTCTGGGCGCCCACTCAAGGTTCAGGCTCCAGAATAGCATGTATCTCCCCTGTGGATCTTCAAGAACGGAGTCCCCTCTGCTTGGAACGAGTCTGTCCTAAGTTCTGCCTCTAACTCTCACTCTTGCGTCAAGACTCAGCTTCAACAGGCATCATCTCTTTTCCCAAACCTCCCCTGACCTCCCACCACTTGTCCCGACTGGACCAAAGGACTCCTTGTCAGAAATCCACCAGGACATTCCGTTGCCAATTTACCTATCTGCCTTGTTTTGGTCCTTCCCACTACTTACCTCTGTACCTTTTATTTTATCTTTGTGTTCGAGGTCCCTAGCATCGTGTCTGCCACACGGCTGGGGTATATATAGTAAATGTTTCGGGACTGAATCCAGTGGTATCGATACTGATTTGAACCAGGCACAGGGATGCTGAAGTGATATCCCCATTGCCCCCACCCGCCCTGAGTTTTGTGCTTCTCCTTTCCTTTTGTCTACAGATTTACTCATACATATGCATCGTGAAACCATATATTCTATAGGTTTGCATTTTTTTTAAACTTGATATAAATGAAAGAGTATAGTGTGTCTTTTTCTGTTATTTTTTTCACCCTCAACATTATAACTGTGAGATTCATCCACTGTGCTCAGGGCTGTATAGTGTGAACTATAACAGAATCGAACTATTCTCTTGTTGATAAACATTGTGCTGTTTACTCTCCCCCCAGTACAAATAATATTAATGAGAACATTCTTGTATATGTCTTGTGATGCACAGGAACAAAACTGTCCATGAGAAGAATAGGGTATATGCTCTATAGCAGGTCAGAGGATACAAGCTCATTTTCAAATTTTTTAAAAAAATTGTTTATTGGGCTTCCCTGGTGGTACAGTGGTTGAGAATCTGCCTGCCAATGCAGGGGACACGGGTTCAAGCCCTGGTCTGGGAAGATCCCACATGCCGCGGAGCAACTAGGCCCGTGAACCACAACTGCTGAGCCTGCGCGTCCGGAGCCTGTGCTCCACAACAAGAGAGGCCGTGATAGTGAGAGGCCCGCGCACTACAATGAAGAGTGGCCCCCGCTTGCCCCAACTAGAGAAAAGCCCTCGCACAGAAATGAAGACCCAACGCAGCCAAAAATAAAATAAATAAAAATTAAAAAAAAATTGTTTATTTATTTTTGGCTGTGTTGGGTCTTCGTTGCTGCACACAGGCTTTCTCTAGTTGTGTCCAGTGGGGGCTACTCTTTGTTGCGGTGCACGGGCTTCTCACTCTGGCGGCTTCTCTTGTTGCGGAGCATGGGCTCTAGGCGCGTGGCCTTCAGTAGTTGTGGCTCACCAGCTCAGTAGTTGTGGCTCATGGGCTTAGTCGCTCGCGGCATGTGGAATCTTCCCGGACCAGGGATCAAACCCGTGTCCCCTGCATTAGCAGGTGGATTCTTAACCACTGTGCTACTAGGGAGGTCCTTATTTTCAATTTTATTAGATACTGCCAAACTGATCTCCAAAGTGATTGTACCAATTTACATTCCTGTCAAAGATTTATTCACTGTGCAACTTTCTTCTTTGGGGAATGCCTTTTCATGTCTTTTGTCCATTTTTTCTGAGTTGTTATCTTTTCCTTAATAATTTTTAAGGATTTCTTGATATGTTTTGGAACCTATACCTAGGTCTTTGTCAAATATATCAAGTATTTTACAAATATCTGTTTCCGTTTTGTGCCTTCTCTTTTCCCTCTCTTTAAGGTGTATTTTGATGAGCAGAAATTCTCATTTCAGTTCCCAGTCCATCTGTAATTGACGTTTGTGTGCTGTTAGATATGAATAGAATTCATTTTTACCATAGAAGCAAAAGTTGTCCCTGCCTCGTTCTTCAATAGGGTCATCCTTTACCTGCTGATCTGTGCGTCTCTGGGATATGTCTCATCTGCAGAGACACGTGGGTATGTTTCTGGCCTCTCTTTGGTGTTTTCATTAGTCAATTTTTCTACCTCTCTGTTAAAACCACACTGTCTTAATTACAACAGCTTTCTGACCTGGCTCCACCATGGTTGGTCAAATCCTCCTGCCGGTTCCTTCTCCTTCAAAACGGTCTTAGTTTTGCAATGCCAGGTACATTTTACAACTGGACTGTAAAATCCACATCAAAAATGCTTACTATTATCAAACATAATAAATAGAAATGAATTTAAACCGGAAAGTACCTTGCTTTAACTCAGATGTGTCTATGGGAAATCATAGAAATGCGTGTAAGATCAAGTGATGCAGATATTCTAATTATGTTGAAGCAACAGAATAAGAAAGGCTATTTAAATTGGCACAGTGGTGACTTGGCCGGCAACCTGTAGTAATGTCATTGCCACTTTTCCTAGTACTGTATGTGACGGTGTGAAATATCTTGCACCAAAACAGTCATGTGTTGCACCAAAATACAGCACAGAGGAGTTTAGTAACTTGCCCAGTGTCATGCATCTAGTAAGTGGCAGAGCTCTTAGCTCCATAAATATTTGGTGATAAATACACAGTACCTTTCAGGCTCACTCAGCAAGAATTTGAGCAACAATGCGAGGCGGCATGAAGCCCCCAAAGTCCAGGACAGGTAGAATCACCTGGATCTGTCATAAGCTTCCAGGTTTCCTCGTCTGGATTCCCAATAATCAGCTCCCTAGTTTTTGCTCAGAATTTTCCTCATTCCACTCTGATGCTTCAGCTCCCCGCTTGCAGGGCAGTGAGGTATCCAGGTCAGGTCTCTGGCTCAGCATCTGCCCCAGGGGCATCACCAGCTCCACTTCGGTTTATCTGTTTGGCTGCCGAGCCCTCTCTACACTCTTGCTAATGTTGCCTCGCTCTCTGGGTTGGCTACTCTTTGTGTTGATGAGGTACGGGACTCCACTGCCATGGAACCCAAGAATTTGAGAACAAAACAACACCACAGAATCTTCCAGCAAATACAATATAACTGGACAATTTAATAAGAAACGAGTTTAGAGCTCCTAAAATATTAATGAAATAAAACAGGTGCTACTCACGCAGGGGGACTGTCGCCACAATACTTCCCAATTCTTTCAGCGTCATTGAGCTCTCCGCCGTTAAACACGGCCACATAATCATACCGGCAGTAGTTATCACGCTCAACATCAAACTTCTCAAACTTTAATTCTATAAGCTTTAGTGAAAGCACAACGTTAGAAGTGTCAGAGGAGCAGTGCAGAACAACCTCAGACAGAATTCTTCCTCTCCCCAGATTTGTAGGGTACCACGATTTTCCTTCTTAAAAAAATGTATTCACCGTGTTTGAATTTTTTCTCAGTGTTTACATACTTATTAGTTATCAAAATTGTGGTATTCTTTTGCTTTCATTTTTAATCATTCCAAAAGAGCATCTCAAGCCCAGATCAATCCTAATTAGGATCTTAAACGTGGGAACTCTGTTCACTTACAGCTAAGAAAGTATAAAAACACTATATAACCCGAGAAACCTATGTTAAGACTTAAATTGGGCTAGTGTTGGAGTGGGAAGCGGGGCTATACACCAACTTCATTCTTCTCTAGAGGAAAACTAATAGAAATGAAAATATTATCTACAATGTCCCCTATAGTAGTGTGTGTTGGGGTGTGTGAGATGGGTAGACACAACAGTTCCCCTTTCAAGAAAAGGAGACTCACGTTCCCACCACATGTAAAGAAGTCAGATTCTTTAGGACCAGAGGTTCAGGGAAGTGGGAACTGACTATGATGTCTTCTGGAAGTATGTTTGAAAACTGTGCCTGCCAGACACAGTCTACTTGGTGATCTGGTTGATTTTTGAAGAGGTTGCATAGAAGCATGGATACACAAAGTCAGTGTTAGATTTCTGAAGTATTTCTTAATTTTTTTTTACACTGGTACCAGTAATAGTGTCCTAAATTATTCGAATCAATAAGAAGTTTTGATGTTAGAGCAATCATTCCCCTCATAAGCAGATTTTTCAAGACTCCCTCCAACCTGTGAGTCAGAGGAAGTCTCACTGGGTTCATAAATACCCATGGCACCCAGAGAGCTGGTCCCCACTCTCGCTGGACGGCAGGTGGGCAGGCAACCCTCCTTGCTGCTTATGGAATATAATAGGCATTAACTCCTGTTAGGACAGGCACACTGTTACTAGTTGTTAGCTAGCAAAGACTTAGACACAGTAACGTGGGTGAAGGTGATAACAGCAATGGTACCACAGAGAGACACAGAGGTAAAATGTGGCTTTGAACATCATTGCCACTTATCCACATATTTATCCACTTTTAAAAAGTCAGCACCAGTGATGGGTGAATAATTGCTTATTCATACTTAACACTGCTTTAAGTTATATTAAAATATTTCCTCTTTGGGTCCTGTAACTCCTTAGCGGTTAGTAATAAAATGTGTTCTAGGTTATTAAAAAATTGGCTGAACTTTTTCTACTTAGAAAATAGTCACAGAACTTTTGAAGAGAAAATAAAAATAAGTAAATAAATAGGAGGGGAAAGGGGAAAGTTATAATTTTTTAAAAAGTAAGTCTTTAATAGAAGAAAATGCCCATAGATTTACATAGAAATTACTTAGGACTTAACTTTCTCATATTATTTTTCTCATTTGGACAGTTTCCAGTGATTTCAGACACTACAACCATGATTAAAAACTCAGCTGGCTGAAGCCAAAAGTCATATAAAAAGATAAAACCCAAATTTAAATTTAAATAATCCAAGAGAAAAACAATGGGAAAAAGATGCTAAATTGTAATCTGTGAGTATAATTAAATTCAAATTATTTAATCTAACATATTTACAAATGACACAGAGAGAAAAATGATCAATACTATCTCAAGAATTACATAATGGCTTAAACGTTTGAGAAATTTAATTTTTAAATTTATTTTAAACTATAAAATGTTTAATAGATCTATAGAATCTTTCATTATCAAATAAATGAACATATTTTTCATCTTAAAAATAAAACTGAATTTTAGGATTACGATCAAAGTGTGTGAAGTGTGTGTGTGTGTGTGTGTGTGTGTGTGTGTACTCAAATCACTAACTTGCAGGTTATATTTACCTGAATAATTTTCCACTAAAGAAATGAATATATGTCAAATAATATTTGTGTAAGCAATACAAAAGATCAATTTAGAAAAGTTTTTTTAACAGTATTATAATGCTCACCATACAGTGTTTTGATAAGTCTGTAATGTTTTGTAATAATAACAATTTTTTTAAAAGTTATTTTCAGAATTCCACAATGTAAGCTTGGTCTATTCTCATGCTAAGTTCAACCCTGTGATTAATATCTGAAAGTGGTCCCCAAAAAGGGTAAAAATTCATATAACCACATACTAATAAACAATGGAAAACTTCTCTGTTGATTGTTTTAGAGCAATGAATAAAGTTATTTGTGGGGAACCTACACAAATTTTATTTTAAACAGCAACCAAAAAAAAAAAAAAAAACACACACCACCAGTTTTCTCATCAGACCATTCTTAGAAAAGATGATGTGGTATGCTTGCATTGGCTTTGTTGAAGTGAAGCATTCAGGCTGTTTCTGATTTGGTCTCTAAGAGGGCCATTATCAGGACATAATGCTCTGTGAGCAAATGGTAACCTGAGGTGCACATGTACTTGGGGATTTGTTATGCTCCCATGGTTAGTCACTGCTGCTTATAACCCCATGCTTACAACACCTTCCACAGGGTTAAACAATCTCATGTGGAATTTGCAGACCATCTGTATTTCAAAACCTGTTTTGAAAATTACAATTCTATAATAGGAAATTAAATCCGTGACTTTGCAAGTCAAATGGCACAAAGGCAATTTTAACCTGGGCCTTTGCATGAAGAAATACTGTGTCCAGGGGGTCTTCCTCACCCTGTATCTTTAACAGTTCACACTAATTCACACATGCATACTTTCTTCATGTTTTCAGGGAACCTTACCTGATTCTTTGGGGCTACAATGTGCCACACACAAGTAACTCCTGCAGGGTAATCACGGTCTGGCCAGTTGGGGGTTTTAAAAGAGCCGGAAGGTCTTTCAAGGAGTCCTCCACAATACTGATCCCCTGAAGTTATTAAAAATGAAAAAAGAAAATCCAAGTTTATGGCAATGCAGCCATGGGGAAATTAGGAATTTGGAATATTGATACTATAATAAAGACAATGACAGATGCTTTTAAATTTTCTCTTAAAAAAATGGTTAGTTTCCTCTAAACCCACCCCCCTCCCTAACACACACACACACACACACACACACACACACACACAATGATCTCTAGGTTACATGACATATCATATCAGCACAAGAGAGAGAAGGAGTGAAATCAGGGCCATAGCTTCCTTCCTTTTTCCCATTTTTTTGGATGAGACAAAACATTTGGGCATGCACTCGTTCAGAAATCATGCAGGCTCATTAGAACTCTCAAGGCAGGGGTATTATTTACTAATAATATTTTTGTCCATGTCCATGGACAAAATCTGAATTAGCTGTTGTAGACAACTCTCATTCCTAGAAAACTTTTTATACTATACATTTCACAATTTTTAAGAATAATTTTGTTTGTAAAAACAATACATGTTTATAAATTTTCAGCAATACAGAAAAGCATTAAAGAAGGTGGGAGTGATTTCTGGATTGGGCCTGTGTTGGGCAAGCTCCCTCTTGGTCTGAGAAAGTGACTGCTCCAGAGAAGTCTCCCGGACTAACAGGTATAGGTGTCACAGGGGGGCCGCTCCATCCCGCGCAGCTAACCATGACCCTGGACTTGCCGCCAGGCATGAGCAGTTCTGCTCTGAATGAACTCAGAACAGAACCAGGAAGGCTCTCTCCCAGGGGCCTCAGGAAGGGGTGCCACCGGGTGTTGCCGGGACCTGCTGGAGGTGCCCTCACACCAGACAGCACAGGCCCTGTGCGTTATGACAGGGACTGTGCTTCGTCAGCCAGTGTCCCTCTGCTGCCCTCTGTCCCCAGACCCATGGTTCCTCCCTCACCTGCACACTGAGATGGTCTTGTGTGGGGATGAGACCATCCCCTTGCCTTTTCCTCTATTCCTCCCACCCCAGACCCATAACCTCATGTAGAGCTCAGACTCAGCAGTGCTGGAGGTTCTCCCTTTACGCACAAGTCTCATTAGTTCACTAGGAGCTTCCAGAAGTTTCACCACAGCTAAACGCAGCAGCACTTCTGATTGTTAGGATATTAAGATGGAGGTTTAGTTTCACACTTGGGCTTCAAGAGAAAATTCTGCAGTGTTAGATTCCTGCTCTGTGCCGATATTAGCCGCACTTCTCTGGGACTGAACTGGGTTTCCCAAATACGCCTAGACTCCTAGTAAAGCTGTTTCTTCACTGGTGGGGGGAAAAAAAATTAAAATTAAATTCGGGGTAAGATTACCTCAAATCCCACTAACCACAATGAACATGTGACAAACATCATTTCAGACCAATCTCTATGCATATGTATTGCGTTGGCCAAAAAGTTCGTTTGGGTTTTTCCTGTAGCATCTTACGGAAAAAACCAAATGAACTTTTTGGTCAACCGAATACAAAAAGGTTCACAGAAATAATTTTAGAAAGACATTTTAATACAAGTTTTACATTTAATTTTACTGGGACTTAACGAACAAAGAAACGCTGAAAGGAATTAATATACTATACTAAAAATATTTCTGTGACACAGAAGGTAATCATTCTTAAAAGAAGTCTCTAAATTTAAGACAGTGTGTTATAAAAATTGAGCCTGGAGTAATTTCTGTAACTTTTTAAAAATATATATTTATTTATTTATTTTTGGCTGTGTTGGGTCCTCGTTGGTGCACAGGGGCTTTCTCTAGTTGTGGCGAACGGGGGCTACTCTTCGTTGCGGTGCGCAGGCTTCTCATTGCGCTACTCTTGTTGCGGAGCACAGGCTCTAGGCATGAGGGCTTCAGTAGTTGTGGCACATGGGCTCAGTAGTTGTGGCGCACGGGCTCTAGAGCTCAGGCTCAGTAGTTGTGGTGCACGGGCTTAGTTGCTCTGCAGCATGTGGGATCTTCCCGGACCAGGGCTCGAACCCGCGTCCCCTGCATTGGCAGGCGGATTCTTAACCACTGCACCACCAGGGAAGTCCATCTGTAACTTTTAATTCATGGAAAATTTCAAGCATATACAAAGTAAACAGAACAATGTAATGAATCTCTATGTATGCATCATCCAATTTCAACAATTATCATCATTTTACTATTCTATCAACATCACTACCCAATGCTCACCACCTGCATTATTATTATTATTATTATCATTTTACAGGTTTGGGGGAGGTAAATTCAATACTCTGAAATGCACAAGTCTTAGCTGTAAAAATTTGAAAAATGAATCTGCCCGTGTGAGCCACACTCCTATGATTATAATAGAATCATTTCCCACAAAATTCCTGTATCCCTTGTCAGTCAGTCTGCTGGCTCTTCACGCCATTTTTCTAAAAAATTTCACCTTATATTAGTTTTATTCTAGAGCTTCATATACGTGGAATTATACGGTGTGTCCTCTTCTGCGTCTGACTTCTCTTGCTTAGTACAATTTCCGAGATACATTCATGTTGCTGTGTGGATTAGTAGTTTGTTCCCTGACGTTGCTAAGTAGTATTCTGGGGTGTGGAAACCAGAGTTTGTTCACGTATTCTCCTGCTGATATTCATTTGGCTTGCTTCCAGTCTGGGCTTCTGCGAATAACGCTGCTATGAACATTTTTGTATAAATCTCTTTGGGGACATGTATTTTCATTTCTCTTGCATAAATATCCAGGAATGCAATTGCTGGGCCAAGAGTAGATGTAGATGTTTAACTTCATAAGAAACTACCAAAATTTTTTCCCCAAGCGGTTGTAGCATTTTTTACATCTCAAGGGATGAGCACTTTGGTTGCATCACATCCTTGCCACCATTTAGTGCGGTCAGTTATTTTAGCCACCCCGGCTGGTACGTAAAACCACAGTGGTATCTCATTGTGGTTTTAATTTGCATTTCCCTGTTAAGTAATGACACTGAACAGTTGTTCATGTACTTATGAGTCATTCATATATCTTCTTCTGGAAAGTATCTGTTCATGTATTTGCCCATTTTTATATTCATGGGGATCTTTATCTTTGTACTGTTGAGTTCTTTATATATTTTGAATACAAATCCTTTATGAGGTAGTTTGGCAAATATTTGCTCCTGTTCTGTAGGTTGCCTATTCATCTTTGTAACATTGCCTTTTATAAGCATTAGTTTTGATTTTAATGAAGTTTGCATGGTACGTATTTTTCCATCCTTTTATGTTGAACCTATTTTGTCTTTGTATTTCTAGTGCTTTCTTTTAGACAATTATGGTTGGGCTCTGCTTTTGAACCCATTCTAATAATTACTGTCTTCTAATTAGAGTATTTAATCCTCTACCTTTAATGTATTTATTGACATGTTTGGACAGTGTGCCAATTACTATTTTGTTCTATTTGTCACACCTTTCTCTTGTTCCATCTGCTCTTCCTTTCCTGCCTTCTTTGGGCTGTTCAATAATTCTGGTATTCTATTTTAATCTTCTGGCTTTTAGCTAAAATATGTGCATTTTTAATGGGTTCTCCAAGGACTGCAGTCTTAATGGGTTCTCCAAGGACAGCGTATTTAGAGTTAACAGTGTATTTCTTCACATACTGTATATTTCCATTTGCTCCTCCATCCTTTGTTCAATTGTTGTCATATATATTATGTCATACATTACGCTTGCCACAATAGAGTGGTAAAGTTTTTTGTTTGCTTTGTTTTGAACAGACACATGTAAAGAAATTAGAGAAGAAAATAGAATATAGCCTTCTATATTTACCATTTCCAGTGGCCTTCAATCCTTCCATTACCTTTGAGTTACCCTGTGGGGCCACTTCCCTTCAACTTGAGAAACTTCCTTAAATACTTCTTGTGATGCAGCTGTTTATCTGAAAATGTCTTTATTTCATTTTTTTTACCATTACTATTATTCTATTTTTTTAACCTCTTTATTGGAGTATAATTACAATGGTGCATTAGTTTCTGCTGTATAACAAAGTGAATCAGCTATACATATACATACATCCCCATATCTCCTCCCTCTTGCGTCTCCCTCCCTCCCACCCTCCCTATCCCACCCCTCTAGGTGGTCACAGAGCACCGAGCTGATCTGCCTGTGCTATGCAGCTGCTTCCCACTAGCTACCTATTTTACATTTGGTAATGTATACATGTCCATGCCACTCTCTCACTTCGTCCCAGCTCACCCTTCCCCATCCCTGTGTCCTCAAGTCCATTCTCTACACCTGCGTCTTTATTCCTGTCCTGCCCCTAGGTTCTTCAGAACCTTTTTTTTTTTTTTAGATTCCATATATATGTGTTAGCATACGGTATTTGTTTTCCTCTTTCTGACTTACTTTCATTTTTGAAGACTAGCTGTAGAATGCTGGGTTGATACTTTTATTCCAGCACTTTAATAATGCTGTTCCACTGCCTCCTGGCCTCCATTGTTTCTGATTAAAAGAAAGCCATCCTTCATACCATTGTTCTTCTGTATGTGATTTGGGTTTTATCTAATTGATTTTAAGATTTTCTCTTTATCTTTCGACTTCTGTAATTTAATTATGATGTGCCTAGGTGTGGCTTCATTTTTATTTATCTTATTTGGGATTTGCTGATCTTCTTGGCTCTATAAATTGATGTTCTTCACGAAATTTGGGTGGCCTCAAGCCATCATTTCTTGAGATATTTTTTCTGCATTATTATCACTCTCTTTTTCTTTTGGGACACAAATTACACATGTGTTAGACCGCTTGGCATTGTCTCACTGGTCTCCGAGGCTCTCTTTCTTTCATCTTTTTCCTCCTGGTTCTTCAGCTTGGATCATTTCTATTCAAATCCACTGCCTTTTTCTTCTACCACCTCCAATCTGCTTGTAAGCCCATCAGGTAAATTAAAAAATTACATGTTCGGGGCTTCCCTGGTGGCGCAGTGGTTGAGAATCCGCCTGCCGATGCAGGGGACACGGGTTCGTACCCCAGTCCGGGAAGATCCCACATGCCGCGGAGCGGCTGGGCCCGTGAGCCATGGCCGCTCAGCCTGTGTGTCCGGAGCCTGTGCTCCGCAACGGGAGAGGCCACAACAGTGAGAGGCCCGCGTACCGCAAAAAAAAAAAAAAAAATTACATGTTCTGTATCTTTCAGCTCTCGTATTACCATTTTCTTTTTTTACATAGTTTCTTTTCTGAGATTCTCAATCTGTTTATTTTTTACACATATATTTCCCTTTAAATCCTTAAACATTTATAATAGCTGCTTTAAAGTGCTTGTCTGCTAACTGTAACTTCTGGGTTATTTTGGGGTCAGTTTTTGTGGACTGCTTTTTTTCTTGAATATGGACACACTTTCCTGGTTTCATCACATGATTGGATACTGGACATTATGAATGATACATTATAAAGTCTCTAGATTCTGTTGTGTTCCTATAAAAAGTGACTTTTGTTCTAGCAGGCATTCAACTTGGCTAGACCCAAGCTCAAAGTCTGTTGCCCTGGTAGTGGGCAGCAGTTGTAATCTCTGTTTTTTTCAACCTCCAGATGATGCTTTTGTACCAGGCCAATTGAGTTCTCCCTCATATATGCAGAGTTTAGCCATTAGCCAAAGATTTAGCTGGATTACACCTAAATTTTTTGTGCCTCAATTCTTCTTTGGGATTTCCTCCCAAAGGTTCTGGCTGCTCTCTCAAACCAGCGAGTTGCACTATAGCCCAAAGCAAGAAAAGATTAGGAGTGCCTGCAGGCGGAAGGCTGTAAGTTTAACAGATGTTGACCACTGTGGTTGTCTTCCAAGGGTAGAGGTTTCTACCCTTGGGAGCGCACATGTACTGACACGGAACGATCCCAACTCGTAGTATGAAGTGTAAAGAAAAAGTTGTGAAACAATATGAATGTGTGATACTACTTATGTATTTTAAAAACTATTGCAAAAGTACATGCATATAAGTAAGTGCATATAGACGGCATGGGAACTACCAGCCACGGCTATTTCTAAGAGGGGACTACAATGGGGTGAAATCTTTCTATAGCTGTACGTGTATATCTGTATACAGGCTTCACATTTTTACTCCATGAATTTCTACATTTGAATTTTTATAAGAATATATATGGCTTTAAAAAAGACTGATTTTTTTTATGGTTTATCTCAGAATATTGAATATAGTTCCCTGTGCTATACAGTAGGACCTTGTTGTTTATCCATTCTATATGTAATAGTTTGCAACTACTAACCCCAAACTCCCAGTCCATCCCTCCCCCACCCTCCCTCCCCCTTGGCAAGACTGATTTTTTTTTTAAGATTTTTTTTTTTGATGTGGACCATTTTTAAAGTCTTTATTAAATTTGTTACCACACTGCATCTGTTTTATGTTTTGGTTTTTTGGCCGCAATGCATGTGGGATCTTAGCTCCCCAACCAGGGATTGAACCTGCACTGCCTGCATTGGAAGGCGAAGTCTTAACCAGGAGACCACCAAGGAAGACCCAAGACTGACTTTTTAATGGTCTCTTGATGGTTTGGTGGTATTTATTAGCTCTCTGTCTGAGAAGAATTGCTCTTAAACTTTAGATTAAATGAGTAAATCCATATAAAGTGCCTAGAACAGTGCCTGACACACAGGAGGCATTCAACAACTGTGAGCCCTTATTATTGCTGTTATGTGGAAACGATACCTCTTTCATTTGGTTCAGCGGCAGAGAACATGGCCATGAAGCCATTCCCAGCTGTGTTGGCATCGGAAATCATCTGCACCATCATCTTGTTGCCACTGGACACAAGAGCTCCGGGCCGGAACGTGCCGCAGAAGCGCCCAATGCGTTGGCCATTGGAGTGGCCGTTGTACACGTCCACAAAGTCATAGCGACACAGGTTGTCACTCTCCAGGTCTATGAATCGGAAATTAAGAACTACTACTTTTCCCTCGGGGACCTGCCAAGAAAAGGGCCAAGTGGAAAACCGTGTCATGAAAACATCTGAAATCTTCACATCTAGCCAATTACTAAAATAAGCAGATAAAAGTTTAATACCCAAAATGGTGCTTTTTCTTCCCTCAACTCTGAACTAGGCCAGAAAAGATTTTCTACCATAATGTATTCCTAGTGAAAGATAAGCATTTGTTCTCTTTTGACAAATTCCACAATTCTCTGGGGTACAGGAGCTTATTCCTAGGGAGTCTGTCTCAACAAAGCTGCAAAATACTGCATCAGTCTTATTAATTGATAAGTCATTGCTGACAAAGAATACCAGTCCTGATTGGACCTTGGCGCACATCTGCGTATTTCAAAGCACCATGGCACTCAGAGATAGTGCTTGGCAAAGCAACATTTGAAATGTCATTTTTCACAAATAATACAATAGGACGATCTCAATATACAGAATGTTTCTATGAAGTTCAAACTGAAGGGGTGATTTGGCAATTGTGCAGTTAATTTACAGATAATCCACTTTGGGCCCTGAAGAATGCAGATCAAATATCTACAATGATCATATTAATTGAGTAATTGGTGAATCATCTCTTTTCAAAGTCGCTGAGTTTTTATTTGTTTTCCAGGTGAAAACTTTGTATAACAGGCAGCCTTGAAACACAATACACTGATGAAAAAGATGTGTTTTCACTTTCTCATAAGACTTTCCTCACCATAATCTCCTCCTCCCTCCTTGTTCCCTGAATAGGTAGAGAAAATGGCTACAAAAGCATTTGGCAGGATTGTTACAAAGGCCCCTTTTCTTTCCCAGTTCACACTATTTTAATTTCTTCATCCAAGCTGTTTAAAGTCTTGATCAGCTTTGTTTCATACTCAATAGAATAAGAATTTCATTCCATAAAAGCTTACAGATGACAAAGGTCAGTGATTAAAGAAAAAAAAAACACAAGCAACACTGACTGCTTCATCTTAGACTATCTCAGACTCAAAGATCAACAGATGCTTTCTTATAAATATGGCTTCCCCATGCTGGTAAATGCCATGAATTTTTTTTCCTATAATAAAAAGAAGCGTTTCAGTGTTATTTGCCTTTTTTGCCACATACACACCCAATGTAGAAGCTGTAACAGAGTAGTCACAAGAAGAGGGATATTTTGGCTTTGACATGGTTGCATTCTAATTGCTGGAAGCTTATCTTAAGTGTGAATATCAGAAGCTCTAAAGCCACAGTCTAAGAAGCTGATAGCAAAAAATGCAATTAAATTTTTAAGCATGCTCACGGAGATAGCTGTTGTAGAATGCCTTGGTTTTTTGTTCTGCTTTGTTGCATACAATCTCTGTTTATCCCATGATCAGAAAATGATCGAAATGTGATGCCACGGGCTTCCCTGGTGGCGCAGTGGTTGAGAGTCCGCCTGCCGACGCAGGGCACGTGGGTTCGTGCCCCGGTCGTATCCCACATGCCGAGCGGCTGGGCCCGTGAGCCATGGCCGCTGAGCCTGCACGTCCGGAGCCTGTGCTCCGCAATGGCAAAGGCCACAACAGTGAGAGGCCCGCGTACCGCAAAAAAAAAAAAAAAAAAAGTGAGTCCTTTCTACTGTATGACCCAGCAATTCCACTCCTGGGTGTGTATCTGAAAAAACTAAACACTAATTCAAAGATACATGCACCCCAATGCTCTTAACAGCATTATCTACAATTGCCAAGATATGGAAGCAACCTAAGTGTCCATCAACAGATGAATGGATAAAGAAGATGTGGTATATATAAATACAATGGAATACTACTCAGCCATAAAAAAGAATGAAATGTTGCTATTTGCAACAACATGGATGGACTTGGAGGGTAATAGGCTAAGTGAAGTAAGTCAGACAGAGAAAAACAGATACTGTATGATATCACTTATATGTGGAATCTAAAAAGTACAACAAAGTAGTGAACAAAATGAAACAGGCTCACAGATATAGAGAGTAAACCACAGTGGGGAGAGGGCAGGGAGGAAGGGCAAGATAGGGGTAGGGGAGTAAGAGGTACAAACTATTATGTGCAAAATAAACAAGCCACAGGATAGAGTGTACAACACAGAGAATGTAGCTAATAATTTATAATAACTACAAATGGAGTGTAACCTTTACAAATTGTGAATCACTATGTTGTACTCCTGTAACTTATATAATCTTGTACATCAACTATACTTCATTAAAAAGGAAAGAAAAAGTGAGTCCTCTCTGCATGGTTGCGTTCTTTTTCTCCCCAACCACGTTCAGCTCCCTGGGTGGAGGTGCAGAGCGGCTGGAGCTGGATTTAAGCGGTGCTGGGTGGGGAGGTTGCGAGGTGGAGGGGTGTTTGCCAAGTGAGGACTATGGTGGGGGAGAGGACGTAGGCAGGAGAATGACCATAACGGTGGACCGTGGAATCCAAGTTGGGTTATAAGCATAGAAATCAGGACTCAGTAGGGTGAGGGCAGTAACAACCTTGATCATGGTAGAGGCAAGGACAATGACAGTGGAAGTGGGTGGCTGAGGAGCAATGGAGGAGATGCAGCTAAGGACCCAAGGGGATCATCCACGTAGATATTGAAATTACTGCGAATGATGACAAGGAAGGTGCTGAAGACAGTGACCATGAGCCAGGGGCTAAAATTTACAAGAAAGGAGGGAGACTGTCCTAGAGTCTTTGGACGACTGCAACAAGGAGGGACATGGGGCATCATAGCCTTGTTTCATTTCATTCATCATAGTTCTGTGACACTGAGAAAACTGGGTGACTGTGGTCAGGCTGTTGAAATGGAATCCAAGCCTTGGATACTCATTCCCAATGGGATAAATCTTTCCTTCTCCAACATTCTTTATTTGGTCTCGATGCAATGAAAAGTTGAAATTTCTCTGAGAATGAGACACAAATATATCAGAAGCAGAAAATGGGTTACATTGTATAACTTTCAACACAAAACCCAACAACCCGGACAAAAACTCTTTGGAAGGAAGGTTTCAGGGGAGATCTGTACCCATTGTGGGTCTATTGGAACCACAGACGAATGCCATCTCACACTGAAGGCCAAAGAGAAATTCTACTGCAAGTGAGATGCACACTGCATCAAACCCTTTCGCTGTAACACAACAGCTGTTCTTCATATTTATATAAGGAACCAAGACTGTCTGATGATCTGTGAGGTGAACTTTGCTAAGAGTTCCTGGATTATGATTCTAAAGGACTTTGGAAAGCATATTCTCTGAAGATGACCTTCCACTTGAAGAATCTATGGTCTGTACCCTTGATTTTTCTTTGTTAGGGATGTAAAAAAATATAGAACGAAACAGAGCGTAATATAATACACACCTGGGTACCAACCAGCCAGAATTGATTATTGTTAACATTCTGTCAACACATTTTTTAAAGTCTCCTTTAAAAAGTAAATACATAATTTTAGATAAAATGAGTTTTCCTTTGTCCTCATTCATAGCCTCATTGTCCCTCCTTTCTCAGAAGCAACCGCTGTCACAAATTGAGTGAGTTTTCTTCTGTGCCATGCAAAATACTTTTATATATATGTATCCATGCAAAATATATGTATATATATGTATATATATATGTATATATATATAAATACTTTTATATATATGTATCCATGCAAAATTATGTTTTTGCATCCGTTTTCCCTGAAAGATGGAGCTTTAGAAGGTAAGGATCCCCCCCCCCCGCCTTGTTCACTGTTGCATCCCCATCTTCTGGACAGCACATGGCCCCAAGTAGAGGTGCATAATAAAGATTTATTAAATGAATGAATCCACCAAGAGCTAAATGGCCACCGGCTTCTTTGCACAAATCCTGGACGAGGCACCTTCTGGGTGGCTCTGCCTCTTGGGTTTTAATTTCATATCCCACCAAGCAGCAAAACTCCAGAAGGCCCCTCTCCTTTCTACGTCATTCTTTACCAAAAATAGAAGACATATCTTTGGGGAAACTTTATATCTCAAATCTCCCTTAAATGCTAACAATGCAGAAACTCAAGTAAGGTACTTTTTGGGGTAGCAAATTAGACAAGGCTACCAAGTTGTTGAGATTCTGTTGACCAAGGGATTCATTATCTGCCTGTAGAAAAATCATTCTTGGCTTGTGATTTTCCCTGTCAGTAGCCGAGTCCTGTGTGGGCCAAAGCCCAGCACTGCAACAGTGACCTCAGCTCACCCCACAGCCCGCGGGGTGTCCTTATGGTCACAGGCAAGTATGCCAAGTCGCTGGATGCCAATGCCAGGGCTGCTGCCAGAGAATGAATGGGGAATTGCATTCTGAGCTGGTCATTTGCATTTTCAGGATACTATGAGCAAAGGCAAGAAAGAGAAGCCACAGCAGTGAGGAGCCTGTGCACCGCAACTAAAAAGTAGCCCCCGCTTGCCACAGCTGCAGAAAGCCTGCATGCAGCAGTGAAGACCCACCGTAGCCAGAAATAAATTAATTAATTAAATTAATGTAAAAATAAATAAATAACCGAGCGGATGACAGAGGACTTAAAATTGTGTTATTGGCTATCAATGTGTATATTCAACTTGAAATTATTAAAGTAAATCTATTTCTATCAGTTGCAAAAAAATAAAAATGCACATAGAAGCCAGCTGCTTTTGTGTGGAGGAATAGATTTCGGTAGAAGAGGGAACGCTCCTGTGTGTCTGTATCTTTTCTTCCCCCAACGCAGCATTTACTAATTTGAGCAAAAAGATCTGTTTCTGCAGCCTGTCTGATTTTTTTAAAAAGTCCTCGTTTTAATGTTCTTAGATTTTCTTCTTCTACAAACAGACCTTTCAGAAAGCATGTTCTAAAATGCAGGCCACATTTTATTTACAGCAAGTTCAAGAGGCACGGCAGCTCTGTGTCAACTCACTTACATCTCCAAATGTAATCCAGAGAAATGTATGTACAAATTACGCACAAATATTTGGCTAGGCTTGAAGAGGGGGATAAATCAGAAGCTTCAAGATCTTATTCATGCGTCTCTTCTATTTATTTATTTTATTTTTCTTGGCAGTGCCATGTTGCTTGGATCTTAGTTCCCCGACTAGGGACTGAACCTGTGGCCCCTGCAATGGAAGTGAGGCATCCTAACCACTGGACCACCAGGGAATTCCCATCATCTGTGTCTATTTAAATACTCCTCTTTTTAAAGATGGAATCTTATAAACATTAGGAAAATAAGACATACATTTTGATTCATGGAAATAACGTGATGTTTTGAAAAAATATATATATTTTTTTTGGTTAGGGTTTTTACCAAAAAAAAACCTGTTACATCCTTATGTCTGGAAGGAGGGTGGAAACCCCCAACTACCTCAAGCCCAGCCCATGAGAACCAGTGGAGATGAGGTTACACTCCTCTGCTGAAAACTGTCCAAAGCTTTCCCAGCATGGCAGGAATAAAATCCTCACTGTACCTATAATCACACACTTAAGTAGTGTATAAAAGGTGCCGGTATTTTTCTAAGCCCTTGACATATATTATTCCACTTAATTACAGCAACCCTATGAAGTTGATATTAGCCCAGTTTTGCAACTTACAGGTAAGGAAACTGAAGCAATGTGAAGTTTAAGGTCCTGTATGATATGGCTCCTGACTATCTCTCCGACCTCATCTTTCCTTGTCACGCAACAATCTGGCTGTTCAAGGAAGTCTCCAAGCTGGTTCTCCACCTCAGGGCCTTTGCACAGTCTGGCCCCTCTGCTCGGCACACTCTCCTCCCTGATATTCCCAAGTCTGCCTCTACCTACCTCATTATTTAACTGTCAGCTCAAGTGTCACCTTTCCAGAGGGGTCTCTCCCGAGCCCTTCAGTTGCTTTAGATCACGTTGACCATATAACCGTGTTATTTCTTTACAGATTATGTATCATCTGTCTCTTCACCAGAATGTACCATCCAGAGACCAGAGGTTGCCCACAGCTAGTTCAATGCTTAGCTATTACAGGAGTTCAAAAGGTAGTTATTGAACAAATGACTGGAATCCTTATAATCTTAATTTTAAATAAACAGTGCAGACCACAACTCCTATTACTAGCACATAAGTTTATGTAACAATGTAAACTAACTAACAGGTATGAGGCAAGCAGTAGTGGCACCCTTCTGAAAAGGAAGAAACAGCTCAGAGTGGTTATGATGACTTACAGCCACCCAGCAAGTCGGCGGCAGAGCCCAGGTGCCCTGACTTCTACCCGACTGTGTTTCCCACGGCCTGACCGTGGCAGAAGCTGAGGAGATGCTCACTGATCTCGATTCCTTTCCCCAGGCACACAGGAAGTTGACATGCTCCAGCCTGCACTGCACTTAGGTTGGGGCCAGGTGCCTGGGTCCTGGTCAGTGGGATGGAGGTGAAGTGAGGTACCCACGTCCAGGCCGAGCCATAAAAGTCCTCTGCGCAATCCTTTCAGAGTTCTCTGTTTGCTCTAAGGAGGGGACTCAAGGGAGGAAACAGGAAGGTTCTAGGAGATGGCACAGGCACACAGGAGCTAATGCTCAAAGGAGAGTTGCCCGGGACAGCCATCCAACTGCACTGGACTGTGACATTAGCAAGAAATTACCCTTCGTTCAGACTCACAAACATAGAGAACAGACTTGTGGTTGCCAAGGGGGAGGTGGGGTGGGGGAACGATGGACTGTATAGCACAGGGAACTATATTCAATAGCCTGTGATAAACCATAATGGAAAAGAATACGAAAGAGAACGTATATATATGTATAACTGAATCACTTTGCTGTACAGCAGAAATGAACACAACACTGTAAATCAACTACACCTGAATAAAATAAAGAAAAAAAAAAAGAAAGAAATAACCGTTTGGGGCTTCCCTGGTGACGCAGTGGTTAAGAATCCGCCAGCAAATGCAGAGGACACGGGTTCGAGCCCTGGTCTGGGAAGATCCTACATGCCGCAGAGCAACTAAGCCTGTGTGCCGTAACTACTGAGCCTGCGCTCTAGAGCTCAAGAACTACAACTACTGAGCCCACGTGTCACAACTACTGAAGCCCACGCACCTAGAGCCCGTGCTCCGCAACAAGAGAAGCCACCGCAATGAGAAGCCCGTACACCGCAATGAAGAGTAGCCCCCGCTCGCCGCAACTAGAGAAAGCCCGTGTGCAGCAACGAAGACCCAATGCAGCCAAAAATAAATAAAATGAATAAATTTATAAAAGAAATAACCTTTTGTTGTGTCAGGCCATTGAGATTTGGGGGGTTGTTTGGTACAGCTTTACACTTTGGGTTAATTATCCTGATTGACACATGGATAGTGACACGTGCCAGTTGTCCTGACCCAGCAGCTCGGTGACAGGAAACTGTGGAGATATCTTTGTTGTTTTTTGGTGCCTATAAGTTCCATATGAAGCAGCATTGAAATATGGCCACCAAGAAGCGGACACGGTCTCAGGCTGTGTGAATAGGAGGGGAGGTGACAGACGATTTGAAGCAGTCAGAAAAGAGTGAATTCAGAGGCATCACCGAGGTACGTGCTGTAAATTCACTGGCTCCTGCAAAGTCTAACTGGCTCTTCCGGCACCACCGTCATGACCCCTGACGCCTTTATCTGTGGCTGGGCAGCAAAGGTGAGAAGACAGTCAGCAGCCATGGGTACTGCTCGAGATGGGAAAAGAAGTGGGTCTTCTGATGGAAGACCTGGCTGTGAAATGAACAAGAAGCTGGTCATGCATCCTAAGCCTGAGGGTGAAGATGGAAAAACCAGAGAGGAGAAGGTGGCTCCCGCAGGGCCACTCAAGTCTGCCACGGGAAAATGCAGATGGGAAAAATGTGAAGGCACAACAAGCAGCACCCAGGGCAACAGGAACTCTGAGGAAAGTCCAGCCAGGATGGGGAGACAGGCAGGTGGGCAAAAAGCTACTCGTTTAGGTTTTGCCTGGGGGAGGAGAAAAAGTCAGGTTTAAATGTAGAGCATTCTGTATAGCTGATTCACTTTGTTACAAAGCAGAAACTAACACACCATTGTAAAGCAATTATACTCCAATAAAGATGTTAAAATATATATATATATATAAATAACATATATAGAAATTTTTAAAAATGTAGAGTATTCGTTTTTTTTTAAACTCTGAATGAAGTAATTTTATTTTTACTTTTTATTGAAGTATAACTGATTTACAATGTTGTGTTAGTTTCAGGTGTACAGCAAAGTGATTCAGTTATACATATACATATATCCATTCTTTTCAGATTCTTTTCCATTATAAGTTATTACAAAATATTGACTATAGTTCCCTGTGCTATACAGTAGGTTCTTGTTGTTTGCCTATTTTATGTATAGTAGTTGTGTATGTTAATCCCAAACTCCTAATTTATCCCTCTCCCCCTTCCCCTTTGGTAACCATTAGTTTGTTTTCTGTGTCTGTGGATCTACTTCTGTTTTGTTTATAAGTTCATTTGTATCTTTTTTTTTTAAGATTCTACATGTAAGTGATATCATGTGGTATTTGCCTTTCTCTGTCTGACTTACTTCACTTAGGATAATCTCTAGGCCCATCCGTGTTGCTGAAAATGGCTATATATCATCCTTTTTTATGGCCGAGTATTACCCCATTGTATATATGTACCACATCTTCTTTATCCACTCCTCTGTGGACAGACATTTAGGTTGCTTCCATGGCTTGGCTATTGTCAACAGTGCTGCAATGAACATTGGGGTGCATGCATCTTTTCAAATTATGGTTTTCTCCAGATATATGCCCAGGAATGGGATTGCAGGATCATATGGTAGCTCTATTTTCAGTTTTTTAAGGAACCTCCATACTGCTCACATCTTTTCACAGATGTGCCTCTTCTGCTTTTCCTGTGGCTCATGGTATCACTAGGACCCTACTGTAGATGTTAGTGATGACAAATCTTCTGGGCGAGTTATGCATTCGTCATCACTTTTCCTGAGAACTGGAAATTCACTACTTAATTTTTCACTACACGTGAGCTGTCTTTTTAGCTATTTGTTCTTGAAAGGGTTTACTGCAAAATAAAAAGGCATTACCCAACAATAAAATAAAAAAGCACTACCATACAATAAAATATTGATTTATAAAATAAAGAGCTGTAGATTTATACCAAGCCATAAATAACGAAACCACTCTAGCAAGAACACTCAGACTGTTTTACAGCAGGACAGCTCAGCCTCGTTTCCCCAGCATATAGTTCACGTACAATGAACCTATACTTCCCATGTTGTCCATTGAACCAGCCAGCTGGTAGCCTGGTGGCTTTGTGTGTCTCACTGGTCACAGCACTGGTGCCACCTGGCTTCTGGGACCAGAAGCATCAAACACTCATCCCTCTACCACCCAAGAGTGGAAGGAGTGGCTGAACCTAGTGGCTAAAGCCCAAGCTATTTCACGTGATCAGTGGGTGTCTTGAATGCTGTCCTTGAAAGGTCTTAGCTGTGTTGGGAAAAAAGAGACAAGTTTGCACTGGTTGTCTTTCACATTTAACCACATGCTGAAGAGAGAACTCTGCCTACTGCATAAGTGTACGATGCCCTTCTAGACAAGACCACGGCAGAAGATGGAAGCACAAAGGGAAGCTCTACCAAACCCATCTTGCATTATTTTAAAGCAACTCTCAGGAGTAATATTTCTTTTAAAATAATAAAAAATCCATGACAAATGTTAAATCACATGAGATGCCCTGAATGACAGGTACACATCGGAACTGTCCAGGACAAATGAGGAGTCCTGGCTATCCTGGCAGCAGGGCATCTGGGTCCCTCCTCTAAAATTAGAAGCTGCCCCAGTAAAAACCATAGGTTGAGTAAATGAAGAGCTGCTGAATGGATAAAAGAATGAAAGAATAGCTTCCTGTAACCTGCAGAATGAAGTCCAGACTCCTTACAGTAATGCTGTGTGAGGCCCACCCCTCTGACATTCTGGTCTCATCTTTACCCAGCCCTTTGTATCTTGGGCTCGAATCTCCCCATCCTCGAAAACAGTCAGCCCCTTTCCATTCCCACCTCTATGAGATCACATGCATAACCTCTGCCTGGAATCTTCTCTCCCCATCTCAGTCTGTCGACTGACACCCCGATTTCAAAGTCTGGGCCAAATGCACCTTCTCTAGGAACCAACCAGCCTCCCACTGCTTGACCAATGTCCACACTCGGGGGGTGTCATCTTCCCTCTTTCCGCTCCCAGAGCCCACTGTTCTACCATTCTCCCCTCTCTTTCGGTAGATCCCTCAGCATCTATGGGGCCCACAGGGGCCCACAGGGTCTGGGGTGTGTGCTCTGTCTCCAGGTGGGCTGTGAAACTTTCAGGGGCAGGACTGCTCCATTCTGATTCATCTGAGTCTGAACCCACAGGCAGCTGGAGTCCAGGCATCAGAAAAATGCAGGGAAGGTGAGGATGGAGTTGGGGAAGAGCTTCCTATCTTCATTTTAGTCTCAGATCTGCGAACAGTTTGGGGACTTTCTATGCCATTTATCATGCCATATGCCATCTATGCCATATGCCATCTATGCCATAAATAATAGCAGCTGGCACAGTGACACATATCCAGGTGGGGAAAACATAAACTCCCAGGGTCCCTGTGACACAGAACCTGGCAGTGCCTCCCTGGATCAAGTTAGGGCTCCATTAAGACATGTGAGAGAAGAAGACTGTAAAAACACCACCCATCCCAAGCAGTCTGGTTTGCTATAATCTCTCAATCTGCATATGATTGATTATAACTTCTTTAAAGAAAGGATAGTCATTGCTTTTTCTTAGCTGTGTTTCATGATAAAAGACTGCAGATAGGTCATAGAATTAAATCTAGCCAATTTCTTCACACCTTCAAAAAATAGAACAAAGTACTTAAGTCATTTTAGGATATAGTTTCAATTCCCCAGAAGCTGTCAGCATGAGTTAATCCAGAATGGGATAAACATGATTGGTGGAGATGCATAGAGAAAAAGCATCCCTACCCTAAGCCACTGGTCTGTGTCGTCTGACAGCTAGGCTTAAGGGTTACAGACATAGAAGCCAGGGTTGTCTTTTGCTAGCCAGGGGCCTTTGGGTCATACAGAACCCGTGTTTTCTCCTTAATGACACGTGGGTGTAATTTTTTTCGAAAGCTTTTATAGGATAGCACTGATTTCTGTGTGATGACTTAAGAAAAAAATCTGAAATGATATTTTCAAGAAAATCCTTTTGTAATCTTTAATATCCTCTGAAAAATCTGTAATGGCCCTGGAACACAAAATTCTACTATTTTACTAGGAATGAAAGAGAAAGCCTTTCCCTTCTGGGATAAGAGAAGTCACAGGAAGGTAATAAACACATTCCAAGCAGAACAGATGCGAATGTGAGCATCCAATGTTCTCTTGAAGGAGTAAGAAACAGGGTTCGTGTGGCCGCATTAGGTTGTTACAAGAAGGAACTCAAATTGTTTTTAAACCTAATTCGTTTATCCAAAAAAATCATAGTTTATAACTTAAAATAGCACTACAAGGCTTTCACGGAAAATAACAGCCCTGCCCCTCTTCCCATCCCTGATTCCTCAGGGAATAACCAATTTAACTCTTTCGACTGTTTTATCTGGCATTTACCTCCTTGCTTCTTAATAAAATGCTGGTGCTTCTATTTCTTTTTTCTTTTTTTTAACATCTTTATTGGGGTATAATTGCTTATTTCTTGATTTATGCTTTTAAATATCTATCTCTTAACTTACTACTATTTTCCCTCTTCCTCCATGAAAATTCTGGTTAAATCAATATTTAGGATTTCCAGTACTACGACCACATAAATATTATTCACTGTTGAACTAAGTTGTTACATTTCTTGCACAATTTTTTTGTTTTTCTTAGGGCTAATTTATTGCCTTGTTCTTTAAGCTTCCTTTGTTTTCCATGTGCTTGTCACTCAAACCCCTCTCAGTAATCATCAGCCACAGGTGTTTTATCAGTTCCATTTTCCTCTTTGAAATATTGATTCTGGAGCCTTCCACCCTCCAGCCCTCTATCTCTCTGGTCTGGTCTGGTTACTCTCAAGTCCTGCTGCACAGCTGTTAGGCTGGGATTTTGCTTAGCCATTAACTCAGGAAATCCCCACGGGGCTCCTATGTCTTCTTTCTTGCTTGCTTTATTCCTTCATTCTTCTGGAGCTCATCCTCTTGTAGTTTTCTTACAAAGGGTATACAGAGATAAAGAGTGTCAGATCTTCCATTTCTAAAAACGTGTTGGGAATTCCCTGGTGGACCAGTGGTTAGGGCTCAGTGCTCTCACTGCCAAGGGCCTGGGTTCGATCCCTGGTCAAGGAACTAAAATTCCACAAGCTGCATGGTGTGGCCAAAAAAACAAAACAAAACAAAACAAAGAAACAAAAACAATAACGCCTTAATTCTGTGCTCACATTTGTCTGACAGTTTGGCAGGGTATAGCATTATAGCCTAAAAATAATTTTCATTAGAATTTTAAAGGCATTGTTCCACTGACTTCTAGCTTCCAATAAACTAATGTTCCTTTCCCTTTCTACGTGATTTCCACCCCCTCCAGAAGCTTGCAGGATTTTCTCATCTAAGTTTAATAAAGATGTGCCTTGGTGTTTATCTTTTTCATTCATTGTGCTGAGTATTATTTCTTTGATAATTCCCTCCCTTTCGTATTCTCTGTTCTATTTTTCTAGAACTCTCCCTAGTCAGATGGGGCTTCCTGGATCCTCTAATTTTCTTACCTTTTCTCTCTAATATTTTGCTTTCTGAGTGTCTTCTTCAAGTTTATCTTCCAGCCCTCTATCAATTTAAAAATTAATTGAAATTAATTTTTCATTTCTACCGAATTATTAATTTCTGAGAGTGTTTAACTTATTTTTTCTTTTTTTTTTTTAAGCATCCTGCTTTTATTTTATGTGAACAATATCCTTTTTGATCTCTCTGAGGAGAACGATATTCATTTTGAAATTTTCTTCTGCTCTCTGCATTGTCTCTGTTTCCTTGGAGTTTTTTGGTTTCTGTCTGTTTGGGCTCCACTCTTTCAGGTAAGAGCCTTTCCTCAAATGTCTAGGAACCCTCGACTGAGGTGAGGCAGATGGGAAGCTCTGTGGCAGGGCTAGTCACCACAGCGTGACTGGGGACAGACTGGCTTTTTCCCGGGGTCTCCCAAAAGTCAGTGTCTGGAGGTCCTTCCCTTGGGGCTGTTCATTTTCGCTGAGATCCTTCAATGTCTTGTCCGAGGGGTAAAGGCTTTGCTGCAGCTTTCATGAGAGAAGCAGAAGGAAAGGGGATTGGGAGGACCTCCCCAACAGCCTGGCCCCTTCTGCCGGACCTGCAGTTCCCAAGTCCAGGACCTCTCTGGTTCCCAGAGAAGAAGCCCTGCCATGATGGAGGGCAACAGGGAAGGGAGGCAGCCGCCCTGCTGCTGGGAGTCGGGGAGGGAACCTGAGAGGTTAACTGCTCTTAAAAGGCTTTCAAACATAACTCCAATTTAACCTCCCCTGCTCCACTGCCTTCCAGGAAACCTGGTGCCTCCAGTTCCGTGGCAGGGATTCCGTGGCACAAATCAGCTTGCTCCTCGGTGGCAGCGCCCCCTCCCCTCTGAAAGTCACGATTTCATTCTCTCTCCTTTGCTAATTCAGTTACCGTTGGCCATCTGCTTTCTTATCCTCCAAAATTTTGTTGGTATCTCTCACGTACTGTTAGTACCATTCCAGTTCCCTTTGTCTTTGTGGGTTTAAATTTTTAAATTTCCTTACTGTAATTTTGGTGGGATCTTGAGAGGGGGCAGATATAAGCACATGTGTTTAATCTACCATGCTTAACCAGAGGTCACTAAGGTGATTTTTATTAAGAAGTAATAAGAATGATATGACACTATAGTCTTAGGTTACTTTAAGAGTATGTTAGGTATAACATTATAAAATTATGTACAAGAGTACATTTAAAAAAGAAAAGCCAGATTCTATTAAGCACTTATCAAATACCAAGAATTATGCTAGATGCTACGGAGTAGTGGTCCCCAATCTTTTTGGCACCAGGGACTGGTTTCATGGAAGACAGTTCTTCCACGGACCGGGGAGGGGAGGAGGTGGGGGATGGTTCAGGCGGTGACGCAAGCGATGGGGAGCGGCAGATGGAGCTTCACTCGCTCGCCCGCAGCTCACCTCCTGCTGTGCGGCCCGGGTCCTAACAGGCCGCGGACCGGTACCTGTCCATGGCCCAGGGTTTGGGGACCCCTGCTGTGGAAGACTCAAAAGAACTAAAAGACAGCTACGTTACCATTTTCTAATGGCTTTATTCTAATGTATGCCTGTACCATAATTTACAGAAACAATCACATATTTTTCTGCTTTCAGTATGTTTCTAATTTTTCATTACTATAAATAATGCTATTATAATCACAATAATATACGGCTTCTTGTGCGTAAGGGAATATTTCTGTAGGATGAATTCCTAGAAATGGATTTGCTAAGTCAAGGAGTATGGGCATTTTAGATGATTACAGACCAGACCCAGGAAACGCTGAATTACTTCACAGTCCCACGTTTCACGCCCTCAACTACACAGATGCTGTCAAGACATGTCAATCTGGTAGGCAAAAAAATGACATTTTGTTGTTGTTTTAATTTCACAGTGAGCATCTGCAGCGGAAAGCTGGGTTCACTTAAGGTGGTGGGGACGAGAGGGGGGATGGCAGGGAGGAGAAGCTTCCCTAAAGATGACCTCGAGGCTTCAATCCCCGCAGGCACCATCCACATTAGAAGGACCGTGAGAAGGAGAGAAAGGTTTTGTGTTGTTTTGTTTTAGAGGAAAGCAGGGTGGAGGGACAGAGGGTGTAATAAGTTTGCTTTTGGCAAGTTTAAGATATTAGAGGTATATGTTTCAGTATCAAAAGGCAGCTGGAACGATGGCTGGAGGGAGGGGAATGAGTTTACAAGGTGTAGTTCTAGACATAGAGAACAAATGTATGGGTACAAGGGGGAAAGGGGGTGGGATGAACTGGGAGATTGAGATGACATATACACACGATGGATACTATGTATAAAATAGATAACTAATGAGAAACTACTGTATAGCACAGGGAACTCTACTCAGTGCTCTGTAGTGACCCACATGGGAAGGAAGTCCAAAAAAGAGGGGTTATATGTATATGTACAGCTGATTCACTTTGCTGTACAGCAGAAACTGACACAGCAGTGTAAAGCAACTATACTCCAATTAAAAAAAAAAAAAAGGTATAGTTCTGTCAGGAAAGAGGACGTGGAAAACTTTTACAAGAGAAAACACAATCTGAGGCCAGAGATGACTCTTACTGTAGCCAGATGCCTCCCAAATGCGGAGCCATAAGGAGAGGGTAAGAGAGAAAGAGGGTGTGTGTGGGGCTCAGAGATGCCAGAAGCCACAACCCAAAGGGCACATCCTGGGGACGGCGGTGAGCAGTGTAAACAAAGGCGGCACCTCCATTATTTCCACAACTGTCTTCCCAAGACCAACAACCTAGCTAACTCTGCTTATAAATTCTCCTCCCCTCAGATCCCCACCCCACAAGGAAACTTTTCAAAAAACGTAAATGAAATTACAAACAAAAGAAAAATGCATAAACTAACGTGCTATTTAAGAAAAACCTCAGGATTCCCAAAGGAGAGTTTAGGCAGCAGGAGAAAAGACGCTGAACCCTTCTGCTCACATGGGGTGACATTTAAATTAAATGTTCTGTGACAACACATTTAGGAAAAATCATAAAAAGAAGACACTCGTGGATGGGAAGAACAACATTGGAGAGAGGCTCAGAACAAACGCACGAGATCAGACTGCTTGTAACTGGCACAGATGGCTTGAAAAGTCACGGCAGGGCAGGGGTCACTACGTTCAAACGTGGCCTGGCATGGTGTTCTCCTCCACCTCCATGCTGTCCCCTGTCTGTTCTTGTTTCTTCAACTGCAAACCTTAGGCTTATTCATAAAATGAGAAGACCCAAGTTTCACCAAGCACCCTTTCCTCAAAGCCCCTGGCTGCCCTAGAGTGTGGGCTGATGTTGAGGGGAGGTGTTATCTTGTGGGTTTCCAATTCAAGAAAATGATTCTTTTTTTTGGCCGTGCGGCATGCTGGATCTTAGTTCCCTGACCAGGGATCAAACCTGCGCCGCCTGCAGTGGAAGCGTGGACTCCTAGCCACTGGACCACCAGGGAAGTCCAAGAAAGTGATTCTTAAAACCAAAGTCCTATAATGCCAGACACGGCAGTTCTGCTTGTATCATTCCCCACTTGGCCACAAGTGTCAGGTAGGGTCTTGGTGTTTCCTTAATATCTCAGACCCCATTCAGGCCAAAATGTTCCAATCCTAAAACACTTAAAAAAAAAAAATTCACTGAGGTAAAAATTACAAACCATACAACTCATTCATTTTAAGTGTACATTTTAATGATTTTTAGTAAATTTTTACAGTTGGGCAGCCGTCATCACAATCCAATTTTTTTATATATAAATCTTATTTTACTTTTCAATTTAATTTGATTTTTAATTTAAAAAATTTTTCTGGCCGTGCCACATGGCTTGCGGGATCTCAGTTCCCAGACCAGGGATTGAACCCGGGCCACGGCAGTGAAAGTGCCAAATCCTAACCACTGGACCACCAGGAAACTCCCTCACAATCCGATTTTTGAACACTTCCATCACTCCTCAAGCCCATTCAGTCATTCCTCTTTCTCATGCCCAGCCTCAGACAACCACTAATCTCTATAGATTAATCTCAGACAACCACTAATCTCTACAGATTTGCTTTTTTCCAGATATTTCGTATCAATGGAATTATATAACTTGTGGTCTTCTGCATCTGGCTTCTCTCACTTAGCATAGCGTCTTTGAAGTTCATCCATGTTGTAGCATAAATTAGTACTTCATTCCTTTTTATGGGTAAGTAATATTCCATTGTATGACATAACACATATTATTTATCCACGCATTGGTTGATGGATATTTGAGATGTACTTACTTTTTGGCTATTGTTAACAATGTTTTTATGAACATATTTGTGCAAAATTTTATGTGGATGTGTGTTTTCATTTTTCTTGCACCTGAGAGTGCAATTGCTGGATCATATAGTAAATGTCTAACTTTAAAAGAATCTGTTTTCTAAAGTGGCTGCACTATTTTACATTCTTACCATCATTGTACAAAAGTTACAATTTCTCCACATCTTCAACAACACTTATTATTCTGTTTTTTGATGACAGTCATCCTAGTGGAGGTGAAGTGGTATCTCATTGTGGTTTGGGGCTGCATTTCCCTAATGACTAATGATGCTGAACATCTCTTCATGTGCTTATTGGCTATTCATATATCTTCTTTGGTGAAATGTCCATTCAGATCTTTTGCCCATTTTTTTTGAATTGTCAACCCTAATTTCAAATTACAAATAGAAAGAAAAGCATCAAAACTTAACTTGTAATAAAGATGAGCATCTGAGTCACACCGCAAAATCTGGTTTCGCACATCCATTTCATGCCAAGAGGGAGGGGCAAGGCACCCCTAACAAGTTTGTTTGATGAAGTTCCTCTCCACAAAAGAACTGTGAGTTGACAACAGTATCCTTCAAAGACTGCATTGTTAAGAACACTCGTTTCTCACCTTAATTTCTCAAACCGCAACAATTTCTACAAAACATGTTGGGAAAACTGGAAACCCACACAGAAAAATATGAAGCTTGACTCCCACCTCACACCATACACAAATTAATTTGAGATGGATCATAGACATAAGTGCAAAAGCTAAACCTACAAACTTCTAGAAGAAAATATAGAAGAGTATCTTTACAACCCTGGGTATCAAGAAAGCACTAACTACAAGCACTAACTACAAGAAAGCACTAACTACAACCCTGGGTAGCAAGAAAGCACTAACTACAAGCACTAACTACAAAAACTGATAAATGGACTTCAAAAAATTTTAAATTTCTGGGCATCCAAAGAAACTCATAAAATGAGTAGATAAACCACAGATGGTAAGAAAATATTTGCAATACGTATATCTAACAAATAACTTATATTCAGAATAATAGAGAACTCCTATAACTTAATGATAAAATACAAATAATCCAATAAGAAACATGGGCACAAGACTTGAACAGGCATTTCATAAAGAAAGACCAATATGCACATGAAAAGCTTTCAACCTCAATAGTCATCAGGGAAATGCAAACTAAAATCACAATGAGACATTACTATACATCCTCCAGAATAACTAAGATTAGAAAGATTGATGATCATCTAAGGTTTATCTATGGTGTGCACCTCAGTGGTGTGTTGGTGCTGCTCCAGAGCTCATCACGTTTTCACTCCAAAAGATCCTGGACTAGAGATTCAATATGGGTTCCAACGCCGTGTGGCTGACAGAGTCTTGGTGCTCCAGCCAGGTGTCAGGCCTGAGCCTCTGAGGTGGGAGAGTCGAGTTCAGGAAATTGGTCCACCAGAGACCTCCTGGCCTCATGTAATATAAAGCGGTGAAAGCCCTGTCAGAGATCTCCATCTCAATGCTAAGACCCAGTTCCACACAACGACGAGCAAGCTACAGTTCTGGACACCCTATGTCAAACAACAAGCAAGACAGGAACACAACCCCACCCATTAGCAGAGAGGCTGCCTAAAATCATAATAAGTTCACAGACACCCCAAAACACGCCACCAGACGCAGTCCTGCCACCAGAAAGACAAGATCCAGCCTCATCCATCAGAACACAGGCACGAGTTCCCTCCACCGGGAAGCCTACACAACCTGCTGAGCCAACCTTACCCACTGGGGGCAGACACCAAAAACAACAGGAACTACGAACCTGTACCCTGTGAAAAGGAGACCTCAAACACAGTGAGTTAAGCAAAATGAGAAGACAGAGAAATACACAGCAGAGGAAGGAGCAAGGTAAATACCCACCAGACCAAACAAATGAAGAAGAAATAGGCAGTCTACCTGAAAAAGAATTCAGAGTAATGATGGTGAAGATGATCCAAAATCTTGGAAATGGAATGGAAAAAATACAACACATTTAATAAGGATGAAGAAGAACTAAAGAGCAAAAAACAATGATGAACAACACAATAAACGAAATTAAAAATTCTCTAGAAGGAATCAATAGCACAATAACTAAGGCAGAAGAACGCATAAGTGATGTGGAAGATAAAATAGAGGAAATAACTGCCGCAGAGCAGAATAAAGAAAAAAGAATGAAAAGAACTGAGGACAGTCTTAGAGACCTCTGGGACAACATTAAAACTACCAACATTCGAATTATAGGTGTCCCAGAAGAAGAAGAGAAAAAGAAAGGGGAGAAAATATTTGAAGAGATTATAGTTGAAAACTTCCCTAATATGGGAAAGGAAACAGTCAATCAAGTCCAGGAAGCGCAGAGAGTCCCATACATGATAAATCCAAGGAGAAAAATGCCAAGACACATATTAATCAAACTATCAAAAATTAAATACAAAGAAAAAATATTAAAAGCATCAAGGGAAGAGTAACAAATAACACACAAGGGAATCCCCATAAGGTTAACAGCTGATCTTTTAGCAGAAACTCTGCAAGCCAGAAGGGAGTGGCAGGACATATTTAAAGTGATGAAAGAGAAAACCTACAACCAAGATTACTCTACCCAGCAAGGATCTCATTCAGATTTGATGGAGAAATTAAAACCTTTACAGATAAACAAAGGATAAGAGAATTCAGCACCACCAAACCAGCTTTACAACAAATGCTAAAGGAACTTCTCTAGGCAGGAAACACAAGAGAAGGAAAAGACCTACAATAACAAACCTAAAACAATTAAGAAAGTGGTAAAAGGAACACACATATCGATAACTACCTTAAATGTAAATGGATTAAATGTGCCTACCAAAAGAGACAGACTGGCTGAAAGGATACAAAAACAAGACCCATATATATGCTGTCCACAAGAGACCCACTTCACACCTAGAGACACATACAGACTGAAAGTGAGGGGATGGAAAAAGATATTCCATGCAAATGGAAATCAAAAGAAAGCTGAAGTAGCAATTCTCATATCAGACAAAATAGACTTTAAAATAAAGACTATTACAAGAGACAAAGAAGGACACTACATAACGATCAAAGGATCAATCCAAGAAGAAGATATAACAATTGTAAATATGTATGCACTCAATATAGGAGCACCTCAATACTTAAGGCAAATGCTAAGAGCCATAAAAGGGGAAATAGACAGTAACAAAATCATAGTAGGGGACTTTAATGCCTCACTTTCACCAATGGACAGATCATCCAAAATGAAAATAAATAAGGAAACAGACGCTTTAAATCACACATTAAACAAGATGGCCTTAATTGATATTTATAGGACATTCCATCCAAAAGCAAAAGAATACACTTTCTTCTCCAATGCTCATGGAACATTCTGCAGGATAGATCATATCTGGGGTCACAAATCAAGCCTTGGTAAATTTAAGAAAATTGAAGTTGTATCAAGTATCTTTTCTGACCACAATGCTATGAGACTAGATATCAATTACAGGAGAAAATATGTAAAAATTACAAACACATGGAGGCTAAACAATACGCTACTAAATAACCAAGAGATCACTGAAGAAATCAAAGAGATAATAAAAAAATACGTAGAAACAAATGACAATGAAAACAGGACGACCCAAAACCTATGGGATGCAGCAAAAGCAGTGCTAAGGGGGAAGTCTATAGCAATATAATCCTACCTCAAGAAACATCTCAAATAAACAACCTAACCTTACACCTAAAGCAATTAGAGAAAGAAGAAGAAAAAAACCCCAAGGTTAGCAGAAGGAAAGAAATCATAAAGATCACATCAGAAATAAATGAAAAAGAAATGAAGGAAATGATAGCTAAGATCAATAAAACTAAAAGCTGGTTCTTTGAGAAGATAAACAAAATTGATAAACCACTAGCCAGACTCATCAAGAAAAAAAGGGAGAAGACTCAAATCAATAGAATTAGAAATGAAAAAGGAGAAGTAACAACTGACACTGTAGAAATACAAAGTATCATGAGAGATTACTACAAACAACTATTTGCCAGTAAAATTGACAACCTGGAAGAAATGGACAAATTCTTAGAAAACCACAACCTCCCAAGACTGAACCAGGAAGAAATAGAAAACATAAACAGACCAATCTCAAGCACTGAAATTGAAAATGTGATTAAAAATCTTCCAACAAACAAAAGGCCAGGACCAGATGGATTCACAGGCGAATTCTATCCAACATTTAGAGAAGAGCTAACACCTATCCTTCTCAAACTCTTCCAAAATATAGCAGAGGGAGGAACACTCCCAAACTCATTCTACGAGGCTACCATCACCCTGATACCCAAACCAGACAAAGATACTACAAAAAAAGAAAATTACACACCAATATCACTGATGAATATAGATGCAAAAATCCTCAACAAAATACTAGCAAACAGAATCCAACAACACATTAAAAGGATCATAAACCATGATCAAGTGGGGTTTATCCCAGGGTTGCAAGGATTCTTCAATATACGCAAATCAATCAATGTGATACACCACATTAACAAATTGAAGAATAAAAACCATATGATCATCGCAATACATGCAGAAAAGCTTTTGACAATATTCAACAGCCATTTATGATAAAAACTCTCCCAAAAGTGGGCATAGAGGGAACCTACCTCAACATAATAAAGGCCATATACGACAAACCCACAGCAAACATCATTCTCAATGGTGAAAAACTGAAAGCATTTCCTCTAAGATCAGGAAAAAGACAAGGATGTCCACTCTCACCACTATTATTCAAAATAGTTTTAGAAGTCCTAGCCATAGCAATCAGAGAAGAAAAAGAAATAAAAGGAATACAAATTGGAAAAGAAGAAGTAAAATTGTCACTGTTTGCAGATGACATGATACTATACAGAGAGAATCCTAAAGATGCCACCAGAAAACTACTAGAGCTAATCAATGAATTTGGTAAAGTTGCAGGATACAGAGTTAATGCACAGAAATCTCTTGCATTCCTATACACTAATGATGAAAAATCTGAAAGAGAAATTAAGGAAACTCCCACTTATCATTGCAACAAAAAGAATAAAATACCTAGGAATAAACTTACCTAAGGAGATTAAAGGCCTGTATGCAGAAAACTATAAGACACTGATGAAAGAAATCAATGAGGATATACAAAAAGATGCAGAGATATACCTTGTTCTTGGATTGGAAGAATCAACATTGTGAAAATGACTCTGCTACCCAAAGCAATCTACAGATTCAGTGCAATCCCTATCAAACTACCAATGGCATATTTCACAGAACTAGAACAAAAATTTTCACAATTTGTATGGAAACACAAAAGACCCCGAATAGCCAAAGCAATCTTGAGAAAGAAAAACAGAGCTGGAGGAATCAGGCTCTCTGACTTCAGACTATACTACAAAGCTACAGTAATCAAGACAGTATGATACTGGCACAAAAACAGAAATATAGATCAATGGAACAGGATAGAAAGCCCATAGATAAACCCACACACATATGGTCACCTTATTATTTTTTTTTTTTTTTGCGGTACGCGGGCCTCTAACTGTTGTGGCCTCTCCCATTGCGGAGCACAGGCTCCGGACGCGCAGGCTCAGCGGTCATGGCTCACGGGCCCAGCTGCTCCACAGCATGTGGGATCTTCCCAGACCGGGGCACGAACCCGTGTCCCCTGCATCGGCAGGCGGACTCTCAATCACTGCGCCACCAGGGAAGCCTGGTCACCTTATTTTTGATAAAGGAGGCAAGAATATACAATGGAGAAAAGACAGTCTCTTCAATTAGTGGTGCTGGGGAAACTGGACAGCTACATGTAAAAGAATGAAATTAGAACACTCCCTAACACCATACACAAAAAGAAACTCAAAATGGATTAAAGACCTAATTGTAAGGCCAGACACTATAAAACTCTTAGAGGAAAACACAGGCAGACCACTCTGTTACATAAATCACAGCAAGATTCTTTTTGACCCACCTCCCAGGGAAATAGAAATGGAAACAAAAATAAACAAATGGGATCTAATGAAACTTAAAAGCTTTTTCACAGCAAAGGAAACTATAAACAAGTCAAAAAGACAACCCTCAGAATGGGAGAAATTATTTTCAAATGAAGCAACTGACAGAGGATTAATCTCCAAAATATATAGCAGCTCATGTAGCTTAATATCAAAAAACAAACAACCCAATCCAAAAATGGGCAGAAGACCTAAATAGACATTTCTCCAAAGAAGATATACAGATTGCCAACAAGCACATGAAAGGATGCTCAACATCACTAATCATTAGAATAATGCAAATCAAAACTACAATGAGGTATCACCTCACACTAGTCAGAATGGCCATCATCAAAAAATGTACAAACAATAAATGCTTGAGAGGGTGTGGAGAAAAGGGAACCCTCTTGCACTGTTGGTGGGAATGTTAATTGATACAGCCACTGTGGAGAACAGTATGGAGGTTCCTTAAAAACCTAAAAATAGAACTACCATACGACCCAGCAATCCCACTACTGGGCATATACCCTGAGAAAACCATAATTCAAAAAGAGTTATGTTTCACAATGTTCATTGCAGCTCTATTTATAATAGCCAGGATATGGAAGCAACCTAAGTGTCCACCAACAGATGAATGGATAAAGAAGTTGTGGCATATATATCCAATGGAATATTAGTCAGCCATAAAATGAAACAAAATTGAGTTATTTGTAGTGAGGTGGATCGAGCTAGAGACTGTCATACAGAGTGAAGTAAGTCAGAAAGAGAAAAACAAATACTGCATGCCAACACATATATACGGAATCTAAAAAAAAAAAGGTTCTTATGAACACAGGGGCAGGACAGGAATAAAGATGCAGACATAGAGAATGGACTTGAGGATGTGGGGAGGGGGAAGGGTAAGCTGGGACCAAGTGACAGAGTGGTATGGACATATATACACTACCAAATGTAAAACAGATAGCTAGTGCAAAGCAGCTGCATGGCACAGGGAGATCAGCTCAGTGCTTTGTGTCCACCTAGAGGGGTGGGATAGGGAGGGTGGGAGGGAGATGCAAGAGGGAGGAGATATGGGAATAGATGTTTATGTATAGCTGATTCACTTTGTTACACAGCAGAAACTAACACACCATTTTAAAGCAATTATACTCCAATAAAGTTGTTTAAAAGAATAATAATAAATAAATAAAATGAAAGATTGATGATGATATCAAATGCTAGAATGTGGAGCACACAGAACTTTCTGCCATTGCTGGTGGGAGTGTAAAAGGGTCACCACTTTGGAAACTGATCTGGCAGTTTCCTATGAAGGTACATGTGTACCTATCCCATGACTCATGAATTCTACTGCTAGGTAGCTACACAAGAGAAAAGAAAACACATATGCATTGAAAAGCCCTTCACAAAAAGTTCACAGCAGCTTTATTCATCATAGCCCAAATGTCCATCACCAGGAGAATGGGTAAACAAACCGTGGTGTACTCATAAAATGGAATAATATTTAGCAATAAAAGAAACAAACTACTGACACAACAGTATTGATAAATCCAAAAACATTACGCTGAGTAAATTCTGAAGAAGAAAAAAGAGTGCTTTCCAAATTATTCCATTTTTATGAAGTTCTAGGACAAGAAAAACTAATCTATGGTGCTTGTACCGTGGAGGGATGTTGAATTGTCTGGGAAGGAGTGAGAGCGAAGGTTCTGGGTACTGGAAATGGAGGAGGTGTCAGTTACACAGGTGGATGCATTTGTCAAATACATTGAATTATAAATATTAAATTTGTGCCTTTCACTCTATGTAAAGTATACCTTAAAAAAACCCTCCAAAACTAAAATAAGCAGAAATACACAATGTCATGCAGATGGTACGAACATATATCTTTCAATCTACTGAGTTTAGAACAGTGCTTGCTGCTTACTTAAGGCTCAATAAATGTTGGCTAAAATTACAAGTATTATGTATCATAACACAGCCACTAGTTAAGTGCCATCCACAACACTGTGCAAACTTGAAACCTGCTACTGAGGAACTCTGAAATTGATATGAACCTGAACAACAAATTGCTATAAAGTCTAGTCATAGTCCATTGCCCCGTGATCCAGTATAAAAATCTCACAACCTACTACAAGCCATATCTAATTTATGCTGTCCTGTTAATGAAACCCAGTCTCCCTAAAACTGAGTTACCCTGCCAAGTTTACGATTAACCTCTCTATCCAAAACTTTACTTCCGTTCTTGTCCCGCCCCTGTTCCCCTCAGGATTGAAGAGTATCAAAGAAAAGGGGGGAGTGAAACCGAGCAGGACCCCGTGGAGCCCACAGAGGTACAAAAGCCACCCCCCTCCCTGTCCCCTGTTTCTTGTGTGCAGAGAAAGGCTTTAGTCTCTTGGGCCTTCCTTTAGTTCCAAAGCACAGACTCAACCAGTTACTAATTAGAGAAGTGGTGGAATTCAGAAACAAAGGAAAAGCAGTTAAGCAAGAAAAGTAGCGATAGCCTAAACAATAGTTCAGTGATAAAACAGAGTCCTAGTTCCTGCTCAAGGGATAGACATAACATGGTGATGCATATCTTCCAGTTGTTCTGCAGAAACTAAGACCCACACTAAAGTGGAAAATAGTGACTACATGCTGACCACAAGCTTGTAGACCCCAGAATGGCTGGAACCACAAGGTTGATGGTTAAGATTCCAAAAACATCACCCTGTTACCACGCCACCAACCAATCAGAAGAAAGTCCATGATCTGCAACCCTCATCCCAAATGTTGCCTTTAAAAACCCTTCCCTGAAAGCCATCAGGGAGTTTGGGTCTTTTGAACATGAGCTGCCCATTTTCCTTGCTTGGTGCCCTGCAAATAAACACTGTACTTTCCTTCACTACAAACCAGTGTCAGCAGATTGGCTTTGCTGCACAGTGGGCAGGCAAGTGGACCCAAGTTCAGTTCAGTAGCATTAATATCAACTGTATTCTTAATCTGAAGTAACAGCCATTTCATAAGTGAGTAAAAACAGAAAATATTAGTGGTTAATTTGACAGTTTCCCAAGGGAGCTAAAGCTGAATTGTTGTAGAGGGTTGTGACTTGTGGTTCTTTGTCTCTGCTCAGAAAAGTAACTGAAACGTGTGAGGAAAGTGCAGCAGAATGTGTTGACGATAACTCATCAGTAAAACACAGGAATGCAATGGCTGTAAACTCTTCCCAAACGAATGCAAGTTCCTTGCAGGCAGGACAAAAAACACAAGGGAACAATGATAATTCTTTTGTTTCTTCTAGGAAGGCTATCCAATTTTTTTCAATAAATTAATCAAATATTTATCAAGGACCTACTACGTGTCAGGTCACCTGCTGGGCTCTAAGGAAAGGACAAACATAACTGTGGCTTCTGCTCTTAAGGAGAGCACTGTCTTGAATAGTGTTTCTCCAACTTTTGGCCTCCAAGGACCATTTAACAGATACAGGCAATGTACACAGTTTGTCAACTCTAGGCCTGTTTTTAAAAGTCTAAAATTAAATTCATTTACTATCTTGCAATTAATAGTATTTTCACAATAACAAGAGGGATGATTCTAGAGTGTGCCAATACATTTGGTAATAGTACCAGAGGCAGTCAGTTTTATTTTTTATTCTTGTCTCTAAAAGTTAGAAAATCCTAAGCATCATAGGATGTCAAGAATGGCAGCAAGTGTTTGCTGGCTTTGTCAGAAAGTTCTGGAGAGTCAAATCAAATTAGGACCCGGAATAACAGTGATTTCTCATTACACATGGCAGCATTCTGTAAAATGTTAAGACTGATGGATTTATCACACTCAAGGCCTAGAAAGCTGACTGTTTCAATTTGGGCAAGAGCAATGAATGGGTTCCTGATTCTGTCTTGATAATACTTAGCTCTAGAAAGTATTTTTTCACTTTCTGCTGCAGCATTTGGGTGTAGCTTGAAAATATGCCCAATGTTAAGTTATTGATTTATTTCTCTGAAAGGTGAAGGAAAACATCCGGTGTTGGGAATATGCCAAAGTCTCAGCAACCAAACACTTTGTACCCCAGTTCAAACTCAAGATTCCAATTCCTAATTTTCAATGTAAAATAGTGACATTATGGCTCTGAATAATAGGTTTAGGGTAGGGAAGAAATAGGATTTATTGCTATAATACACCAGGTCATGTGAAGCAGAAGAAATGTCTTTATAGACATTAACAGTGAAGTGAAGTGATTTTTTTGTTTTTTACTATATACCTTCTTCATTTCAAAAGCTTCATGAGCACCTTTATCTTCAGCCGCCGGCAACACCTAAGCACAGTCCTATACTGCAACAGTTCCTTGAACCTCACGCTTTAAAGACGGGGCTCACTGCTGCCATTTGATCAAGTTTGTAACATTTTCATTACTTTTTCCGAGGCACTGGATCAAGAATAGGAAGCAATCTGTTACCTGCCGCCTGTCCTCTCTGCTGGTTAAGCGGTATCTGGAAGGACATTTTGCTGTGGGGTCTGATGTACACCCCAGCTTAACATGTCATAACGGAACCCCTGCTCACCCCGGCAAATCCGCTCCACCCCAGCTTCTGTGCCACCTTGATCTCCTCCTTCCGATTTGCTCAGGTCAAAGATTCTGAAGCCATCCTTGGCTCCTCTGTTTCTCTTCCACCCCACATTTTGTCCATCGACAATTCCAAAATTGGAATGGCTCCAAAATTGGAGCCATCCTTGGCTCCTCTGTTTCTCTTCCACCCCACATTTTGTCTGTTTCTCTTGTCTCTGTTTCTCTTCCACCCCACATTTTGTCCATCGACAATTCTTATTGGCTCTACTTTAAAGTATCTCCAGACACTGACCAGCCCTCACCTCCTCCATGGCTGGTCCAAGCCATCATCTCCTCTCACCTCAATTACAGAAAGACCCTCCTACCTAGGCTCCCCTCTTCCACCCCAGCAGCCTATGCTCTATTCTCAACACAGCATCCAGGTGATCCTTTACAAGCACAAGTCACATGATGTCACTCCTGGCCCAGAACCCTGATGTGGTGCTGGATGGTGAGTTTCACGTGTCAACTTGGCTGGGCTGTAGCACCTAATGATTCAATCGACCACTAACCTAGGTGTGGCCATGAAGGTACTTCATAGATGTGTTCACATCTACAATCAGCTCACTAAGAAGGCTGTCTTGATAATGTGGGTAGGCGTCATCCAATCAGCTGAATGGCCTTAAGAGCAAAACCTTTCCCTGAGGAAGAAGGAATTCTGCCTCAAGACTGCAGCATCTCAGCTCCCGACTGACAGAATCCAGCCAAGTGACCTGACCTACAGATTTCCGATTGGCCAGCCTCCATAATTGCATAAGCCAATTCCTTGAAACAAATCTCTATATATGTATGTATGTGTATATATTTTATATACATATGTGTGTTTATATGTATACATATATGTACATTATATGCACATGTGTATATGTTTGTATGTATATATGCATGTGTGTATATGTATATCCATGTCTTACTGGTCCTGTTTCTCTGGAGACTGCTGATACAGGCTTCCTGTGCCCAATGTCTTCCATTTGTCCCTCTGGATCCATTCTCCTCCCATCTCCATCCTACTCCCCTTACTGGGTGGTTAACCTGGATCAATGCATCAACCACTGTCTTCGGGTGCTGTGGCCATGGGAAGCCCCAACAGGAAACGGAAAACACGGAAGAGAATTAGGTCAGGATATTAACTTCCCTGGCTCCTTCTCTGTGAGGTCCCCTTGGGTTGACTCCTGGGTTCTAGTAATATCTCTCTCCTCTAGCTTCCCTACCCTTTTTAAACAGCTTCTCTGTAAACAACACCCCATCCCCAACATGCTATTTCAAGCATGCTGTTTTCCATGGAGACCCTGACTGATAGGCTCTCTATCTCACGCACACTGGTCTCCAGGCCGTATAGGATCTACCCCACCCTTCCCTGTCTGACCTCAGCGTCTGCTCCCTTCCCCTTTGTTCACTCCACAGGCTTCTTCACTGCTCCCAGCACATGCAAGGCATGCAAAGCTCCTTGAGGGCAAGAATCTCTGTCTGCCCGGTTCATTGACATATCCCTGGTGCCCAAACACTGCCTAGAACATGCTAGGTGCTCAGTAAATACTTTTTGCCTAAATCAAATAAAATAATTTCATTGATTCCCATACCAACATCCTTTCTTGTTGCATCCCTCATAGGTGCTCCATCTTGTGTCTTCGTCACAGCTCACAGAATAACACTAAGTGGGAAGAAAAATCTTGCCTCTTGTTGCCTGGCTTTGCAACAGAAGCTACCATGTCTGTTTCCCTCATAAAAGCCCCCAAGGATCACTGAATACATATCTTGGGGAAGTGTGAAAATTACTACTCAGCCAGAGGGAAGTGTCCTCATCAACAGGATGACAATTTTACTGTTAATTCATCCTCACAAGATGTGAAGAATTGCCCCAAATGACTTTTTTTTTTCAAAAGATTTATTGGCTAAATGGAATGAAATACCTAAACTTAAATATAATACTTAAGGTGATATTATTCAATGTTATAAATGCTCATTCAACCAAGCAATTCTACAAATGTGAGAATTATGTTATAATCTAATCTCTTTCATTCAGCCTTCTATCACTTACATTTTTATAAGGATGTGTTGGCTTTAAAAGAATGTAACGTTTTTACCAAAGTGTAGTAGCTAACAGAACACACTCTTGGTGGTGGTGGTGGTGGTGGGATGAACTGGGAGATTGGGATTGACATATATACACTAATATGTATAAAATGGATAACTAGTAAGAACCTGCTGTATAAAAAAAATGATTTAATAAAATAAAAATCAAAAAAAAAGAAAAGAACACACTTTTAATTCATATTAACTGTTTTACCTATTTCTCTACTTAACTATTTACAAATTCCAACCCCGAATGGTTTTATACATAAAACTAACAGCTTACAAAGTCAACATTAATATTGCAGCACTGTACTTTTGCGTATATGAGAAGTGTAATGCGTATTTATAGTGACACTGTGCAGTGGAACAGAAGGCACAGAAGAAGAACTTCACACAATGATGCATCTAAGAATGTTCACCCATATTGGAAAGTAAATATGCAGAAATCGACATTAAATCCACAGGGTGTGTTGTTCTGTTCATGTCACTGATGTTACGCTGACTGACTGGTGGTCACCCAGTACAACCATAAGGTGACTGGTAATGCACAAACGCAGGGGGAGGTGCAAACAGCACACATATGGCACACAACTAGAAGCAAGGAGGATGCAGGAAGGGAACATCTCTTTTAACGGTAGCATTCTGCAGATTACAAACATTTTCAGAATAAGTCATTTTCAGAATAAGTCTCCTTCCCTAGAGATCTTTGGCAATAAATTGATACTCTTCTGCAGAGATCTATAGCTTCTGTGCTGTTCTGCCTAAAAGGAGGTGTAGTCATTGATCTATTCATTCATTCACTCATTCATTTGAACATTCATTCATTTATACATTCATTCTTTCATCAGCTACTATTGCCTGTGTCAAGCACTATGTTAGCTACTAGGAGAACAGAAAACTAAAATAAGGGTCTTGTCCGCAAGAGCTTTTCAGTTTAGTAGAGGAGACAGATTAGTAAACAGATGATCAGTGATCAGTGTTGCAATAAAGATACTCCCCGGATGCTATGGGAACACAGAGGAAGTAGAGTCCAGCCTGCACTGGGGGATAGACAGTCAGGAATGCTTTCTGGTAATTCCTTTCTGACTTAATAATTCTATGATTTATTTCTCTACTAAGAAATATAGTTTCATTATTTTCAGATATATAAATAGCTAAGATTTATAGAGAGTAATAAAACAATATATGCATTGCTCAGATTTATAGGGATAAATATATATAAGACTTATGGAGAATAAAGCAAGTTCATTAAAATTATAAATCACAATTAATATAATAATTAAAACAAGTATATTGGGCAATTCCTAGGGTACATGTATGGCTCTTGATAATTGCCTTGCAGTAAAAAAAATTTTTTTTCTACCACATATATGTATCCCCCACACAATAAATGCCTAGTTGTAATCCCTAAAGAACAATGGTGCAAGTTCCTATTAGCTTGATGACTGTGCCAGAATCCCCCCTAAAATCTCAGTTGTTTTGGAGTATCTCCAAGGGATGTCTACACAGGCCCACAAAGCTGTCTGGCTCCCTAGTGATAGCGTTCACGTGTCTTTCCTCTCTTACTGCTGGAAAGCAGTTTGGTGGCTCCTCATAAAGCAGAGAATTACCGCATGATCCAGCAATTCCACTCCTAGGTGTATGCCCAAAGGGATTGAAAGCAGGGACTCAGACACTTAAACACCAGTGTTCACAGCAGCGTTATTCAAATTGCCCAGAAGTGGAAATAACCCAAGTGTCCATTCACAGATGAATGGATAAATAGAATGTTCCTGGTGATGGAAGTGCCCACCAAGTCCCCTGAACAGGCTGATGAAGAGGAAGCATCTATCTGTTTCAAGGGTGTTATTTTCTGATGCTCCTAAGATTCTGCACCCTTCCAAGTTGCAGAGACTTGTGAGCCAGGATGAGGACAACACCTTCCTCCCAACTCTGCATCACTCCGTGTCACCTGGGACCCAAGACAACATTACGCACAAAAACTGACCCTTCAGCTCTTCCCCTGTCCACATCCCAAAGCACCTTTCAAAAGTAAAAGCCAAACAAACCAAATATAAAGAAGCAAAGAAGCAAACCAAATCCACTACTCTGTCCACAGGAGTTAACCTTAATTCACGAGCAAGGCCTTTTCACTCGTAATCATCCAGAAGACATTTTGTACTCGTAATGGACAAGAAATGTCAGAAGTTGCTTAATGCCACATACCTAGTCATCTGCATTCAGAGCAGTGATGACCTCACAGTTTCTTCAGGAACCATCAGTGGGGAGATGCTTTGCATCATCCAGGTTTCAGTTCAAATGTCACATCGTCAGCCTCAGTCTCTATTACATCACCTTGTTTTATTGTCTTCATGGTACTTATTCCTACCCTACTATTTGTGATCTGTTTTATTGTCTCTCTTCCCCCCATAGAGAGTAAACACCATCAGTATGAGAACCTTCACTATTATATCTCCAGAATATAAAACAAGGCCTGACGCATATTAAGCATTCAATAAATAGTTCATGGATGAATAATACTTTTTCTTCAAGTACTTACCATGTGCTAAGCACGGTTTTTAATACTGTACATGTAATAACTAATTTAATGCCCAAGATGATCCTATGAGGTAGAGAGTATTATTAGCCATATTTTATAGATGAGGAAGCTCATCTCAAGGTCATACAGCTAGTATGTAACTCAAGGTCAAGGTCATACAGCTAGTAAGTAACTGTTTTGGTACTACTGCTGCATAACAAACAACCCCAAAATTTGGTGGCTTAAAACAACAATGTACTCTTATTTCTTATGGTTTTGCGACTTCACTGGTCTCAGCTGGGTGATTCTTGCTTGAATTATCTCATGCAATTACTATCAGTTCTCAGCTAGGGCTTAAGTTGTCTGAAGGCTTAACTGGGGCTGGTCCTCCAAGATGACTTTCTCACTCATGTCTGGCACCCCAGCTGGGAATACTGGAACAGCTGGGGGCTGTCTGAGCATCTTTCTCTCTCTCTCCATGAAGCCTCGGTACAAGGCTAGCTTGGGCTTCCTCATAGCATGGCAGTCCTTTTATGGCAGCTAGATTCCCCCAGAGTTTATGTTTTAAGAGACTAAGGCAAAAGCTTTAAGATTTCTCATGCCCCAACCCCAGAAGTCATGTAGTATCACTTCTGTCTCATTCTATTTTTTCATAGGGCCAGCCAAGATTCAATGTTTGGGGGTACTAGAAAAAGGTGTGAATACCAGGAGGTGAGGTTATTTAGGGGTCATCTTTGGGGATTCACCACCGTAATAGGAGAGCTGGTATTTGAACCCAGGCAGTCTGGCTCCAGAAACTGCACTCTTAACTATCAATAATATATCATGGGGTATCTCTATTAGGAATAAATGAATAAATTCGTTACTTAATTTGTATGACTAGTGGGGACTATTCTGATGATTTGAGCCTCCAAAAGCAAATTAAAATCCCCATCTCTAAAGACAGAAAATTATTTGCAATTCTTAACTGACAATCCTTTCTCTGCCTCTAAACACCCTAGCCTTAAAAGTTACGGGGCATTCTCAGTTGGTGCTGGGTGAGAGGTGGTTAGCTTGAGGAGAATCAGGGAAGGTTTGGAAGCACTTCTGTGGACAAAGTCTTATGAAAGACCATATTTTAAGTGAAGAAAGGACATAGTGAGTAGGAATGGGTATTTCCAATACCCATGGGAGCTAGCCATGCCCCAAAGGGATTACCATCCAGCTTGAAATGCGTTGGCTTGCAGACAAGTTCTACACAAACACCACCCTTTCATGGCTTATTGCAGTCCTGGAAGAGAGGTTGAAAAAAAAAATTTATTGACTACTTTCTTGCATCAAGCGCCGTGCCAAGGGCCTCTCATCTACCACCTCCTTCAATCCTCACGCTACCTTTACAACGCAGGTCTGGCCATGATAACCAACTTTGGAAAGTTCTAGAAAGTGCATCACATTCCTAGTAAATAGCTGAAAAATATTTCAGTATGACTCGCCAATGCCGTTTCTACTAGTCACTGAGTGATGCCATACTTACAACACTCCACCGTGAACCTTGTTACCCTGTGCTACTGTGATCTTTTCCGGGACATCTCCCAGCCTAGTGAAAGCCTCCTTGCCACACCAAGCCCTATTCTGGGACATGGTTTTCCAAACATTACAGTCTCCCTACCCAACCCAGCATCTGATCTCTGAAAGGTACTTTAAAAATAGTTGTAATGAATTATGATTTCTTCCCAGAAGGTCAATCATAGCCCAGGGCTTTTAGAAAGTCTATATCAGACCCTTACTGAGACAGGCTGGGACCAGGGACCCTCTGCTGCAGTGCTTGCACCTGGAAAAATGTCTCCTCAATCAACACAATATAAAGAAACTATAAGGGACTAAAAATAACTGTGTGCATGCCCAGTTGGGGCAAATTATGGACAACAAGATACAAAGAGATCAAAAATCCAACTGCCACTTCTGAAGAGCCCGGAGCAAAAACAGGGATAATGTGCACGTCACCTGCACTCAACTCCACCAAAAGGGTGGGCAAGCCACCTAAGCCACACCTCCAGCCCGACCCCTGGACACACCCTTATCCTCACCCCATATAAGGAACCAGCTTGCTGCCCCTCCCCAGAAATGAGCAAGGGAACCCGTTCCTTGTTTTCGCTCCCCCCCTGCTGCAGCAGGGGCCCCCGATAAGGCACGGCCTGAATTTCTTGTCTGGCCTCTTATCAATTTCTATCGATTAAGGAAGGTCAAGAACCCTAGTCCGTAACACTATCAATTCACTTCTAGGAGCGGTGAGCAGCAATCCAATCTCCACCGGCTTCCCTGTGCTTCTTACCAGCTTGGTCCACAGAACAGCCCATCTGTGACGAAAAGGTCTCTCCCTCCCTCTGCACTTTGGGAAACACTATTTTATTATATTTCATGTCCAGGAGTGTCTTGGGGCTGAGGTGGTGAAAGAGAGGTGATATTTAGTGGCAGGGCTTGTGCAGCTTTAATTGCAACTCCCCACGTCTCTGTGGTGGTTCCATTTATTTTTAGATATTTATATTGGTTTTACAGAGACTTGCCACCTTGACTCTTATATCTGAAGAAAACACTTCTATTCTCCCAAGTCCCTAGAGTAAGAAATTCAAGAGTACCCCCAAAGCGCCACTGCCACTGTCAATAAGGCTGCTAAATTATAACGTGCAGGGGTGTTTTAGTGATCACGTTTTTCATAGGCTCAAGGAATAATGATCCATGCAGATAAAACTTGACTGTGCAGCAGCTAACCACCGGAACACTTTCCAAACTCTAAAAGCAGGACAATGTGAAAAAAAAAAAAAAAAGAGAGAGAAAGCCTTAGAATTAGGAGCCCTGTAAATGCTTCTCTGGTCTCCAGCATAGAGCAACCAAGCAATGAAACCACTCTCTTTTTCTTTTTTTTTCCGTCAATACCTGATAGATTGCAAGGAATCTGCAAATTTTATGGAACAATTCAAATTTGCCTATAATTTCATATCATAAATTGAACTCTGGGATAGGAGTGTGAAACTAATTCCATCGGTCTTTTTAATAATACAATCTTTAAAACCATTTCTGGGTGTTTTACCTCTGTTAAATGCTTTCTCATTATACAGCTCTTTAATAGAGGGGTTTTAAATGTGTTATCTTTGTGCTCTATTACTATAGTGATGTTTCAGTAAAAATTACTTTTTGTCATTAATATATTATTAAAGAGAATCTCTTTCAGAAAAAAGAAATACCCAAAGAGGACTTCATTTTCATGGTCTCTCATTTTCTTCTCTACTCATTAAGCCCTTTCTAAGGCATCTGCCTTCAACCAGGCCTAAAAATACAAGCAGTACAAATAAGCACATAATAAAACATCATGTTTTCAATCAATAAAAACATATTTGATTTCCATGTGAGACAGCAAAGAAAAACAAAACAAAACAAGCAACAGAAGCCCTTAAAAGCAAGCAGGAAACTAAACAAATTTAGAAAAATTGGGCTGAGGCCCCAGTGGGAAATCGTCACCTACTTGCTTATTTATTTAGGATTTATATTCCCCCTGCTTCTCAGAAGGACTGAAGGCAGCATGGAAAATGTTTTAATGCTTCCAGTATTTTATCAATTGAAACCTAACTGGGACAGTTTAAGTGTCATAAGAATCGCAAAGTTTCTGAATTATTCTCTCCTAATTAAAAAACAGACAGCATGTAGCTATCGTGTTCTTTTCCCATTCATAGAGTGCTCAAGTTTGGGTATGCAGACATTCTCTGTTAATTGCACTCATCTTTACTAAGGAATTAGATATGAATGATATTAAGTCAAGCATTGGGTTGAACTACTATTCAGGCAGCTGAAGTAACGAAGCCTAGTCTAACAAATGTATAGGTACATTAAAACAAACCCCATAGTTGACTGGAATTTAAATCTCTATATAATTCTAAATCCTACATGTATTTTAAAGCCAGGAAATATGTGTTTAAGGCCAAAATTCCATTCCGCTATCTGTCCTGCTGTGGTTATACCAGGCAAATAACAGTTACAGTAATTTTAGAACCCCTTGCCATACCCTTAGGTATGATTAAGCGACTTAAATGTTGAGTTCCTGTCTAAATTCACTATTTGTTTTCTCAAATTATATACCTAGCCCCAATCTAAATAGAACATCAGTATATGTTTCAATTTTCATGCAATTCCATGCCCCACCACTGCTGACTTGCTTTTCATGAAGCCATATGAAGGTTAGTGGGAAGATGTAAACCCCAATCACATTTTCAATCTATCATTTCTCTAAAGTAAATGTGAATGCCATTTAAACTTAATCAGGCTTTTGGAGGATGGATTCAGTATGATGACTTTAACACACATAAATAACAAAATCACCCCATGGTAAGGAATGCCTTTACGCAATTGTTTATTAGGTGTATTTGGAAATACCAAGGCATGTGTTGTAAAACAGCCCTGTGCTGTCAAACAAAGGACATCTAACCATTTCTCAAGTCTTAGAGCAGCACAGATGTAAAGTGGGTCATAACATCTTTTACTCTTCGCATGAGGTAATAATTGTTTTCATTTAAATAATCTAAGAACTTCAATAATTTTTAAAATGTCAATCAGCCTTATTCCACATTATCAATACTTAAAACTACTTACAGTGAGTAGCATAATTATTTACACAACGTAATTGCTACTGATTTTCTTATCTAACTACTCCCTACCAGATTATAAACTCCGTAAGCATAGAAACTATGCCTTGACCTTTTAGCCCTGGGGCCCAGCCCAATGCTCAGTACATATCGGATGCACAATAAGCATTAAGCGAATGTTTATTTGTTAAATAAGTGCATAATAGTGCATTTGTGTCACCGAGTCAGAAAATGTGCTAGGCTTTTCAAACCATTTGCAGGGATATGAGGCAAGATACAAGTTCTTTAGACCTCACTTTTGCCATTTGTGAAATGGACATACTAACATGTATCCACTGACATCACAGAATTGGATGCAGATGAAGTAACCATTTGTTATTATTTTAGATCTGCGACCTGTATAATAACGAGTATATTTAATTCCAGTTGCATAGAAAAAATAAGGTAGTTAGCAAAATGACAGTACGTGTATTACCTGGGGAATCTGAAGATGTTCTACATATGACAATTTATGCCTTTTTCCTCTGCATGAATTAGCTAAATAAGGAAAACTTTGCCACATACTTTCGGCTTAAATAGGACTGACTCTATTCATTGCTATAATTCTCCTTCCATTTCTGGCATAAGTCTGTGACTTTCTGATCAGCCCACATTATTTACTTCAGAGTTAAAGGAACCACCAAATTTTAAACTGCTCAAATGTTTGCTGGTTTTTTCCCAAGCCAGATTTCTGCTCAGAATAATAACTGAAACCTTCAATAATCTGCTCTCTAATTTCAGTACCTTCAAACTTTTTTTTGGAAATAAAAAAGAGATATAAATCATAAACAAATACCTTGTAATTCTGATAATGTTTTATAACAATAAGACCACATACACGAATAATCTCATTTTTAAAAACTGTTTTGTAAATTATGCCCACCTTTAAATCTAAGAACAAAATCATTTTCACTGACATCTGCATACCAACTGCTGTTTCTGTTAGATAACAACAGCAATTCAGATGCAATATTTAGTTGTTAACTTTGGGAACCAATTTAAAATAACAATTCCTACATACCTATTCGAGGAGAGTTCCCAGAATGTTCTAGGCTTCAAGTTTCCTCTAATTTGCATAGTTGCTATAAACCAAGTTTCAGCTGGTTCCACTTAGTTGGCCATACCATATGCAGCCCAAGTCAAACTCTGAATAGAGTTGCTTTCACAAGGTATTATTTTGCTACTAAAGCCTCTTTTCTTTTTCTTTTTTAAATTGTGTCAAATTATCAATATGAATCTCCAATTCTACTGGGATTATAAAATGAACAAGTTATCGATGAAAAGATCAAGGAACCGAAGGATTGGGTGACATGCCAAGTTTGCAATGAATTTATAAGGAAACCGTTAATAGAATGGTGATCTTTGTGCTGGTGGACCCAAGAAAGCAAGGTGCTTGTTGGGTTTTATTTCCCTTCCCACCCAGAGCCTGGGGAATGCGTCATCCCAGGCAGCCTCCCATGCTCATATCTCCCAGGTATTCATCTGTGTGTCTCCAGCACCTACAGCCGTGCTTCGTGGGCTCTTGGTAAACGTGCCTTGCCAGTGTAGTAGTGAGCCACATCCCACCGGCTGTGCTCTTTGACACTGGTCCACTCTCCCTGACTTGTTTTAGGGATCTCAGAGGTCTCTTACTGTCTCCTGCACAGTCTTGCCCCTTTGGGCACATGTACTCAGCAGGGGGACCACTGTGATAGAGCGGTCCGGGTGGTGGTATGTCAATACTTGGAGTTTCATTTTCTTGTTGCCGGGCTTGGTACAGGAGCAGTTCTCATTGTTCAATCACTTTGGGTGACTTTTGCCTCAACCCAGTCATGTTGTCCTTCCAAGCCTGCTTAGAAGACCAGCCACCATTTTCCAAAAATTATACTTCCCTTAGCTGTCAAATCATACTTAAGTCCTACCCACCCGCCATGTATGCAGACTTGGTATTTTATGCAGATGCCCCTTAGGTTACAGTCCTGAACCTCAACTCTTATGAGAAACTAAGAAACCCTCAACTCCATCATTAGTAACAAAATATTTAAGTTTCTTAATTCTCTGATTTGAACTCTAGCCATACGTTTTTTAGAACACACTCAGCAAAATTAATTAGTAAAACCTAAGCGTAGTTGAGGTCACCAAGAGTTGGTGGCCAGAAAGATATAGTTGAGTCAAGAGGCTTGAGTTCCAGTCACAGCTTTGGCACTACACAGAACAAGCATCAGCTTCCTCGTTTGCAAAGCAGAAGTACAACTAAGCAGCACGGAGCACGTGCCTCCTCAACATATCTTCACATGAGTAAAATTAACCTCGAAATTTTTCTAGAACAGCACTGTCCAAAGGAGCTTTTTGTGATGATGGAAATATTCATATTATATACTGTCCAATATGGTGGCTGCCATCTACATGTGGCCATTGAGCATCTGAAATATGGCCAGGGTGACTGAGGAACTGGAGTTTTAATTTTTAACTTAATTTTAATCAGTTTAAATTTAAATAGCCAATGTTGATAGTGTATTTAGACAGTGCAGCCGTCCAAGAAATAGCAAGGAAAATTTTAAAGTCCTATAATTTAAGGGCAAATCTAAATTTCCAACCTGCAAGCTGTACTTCCATCTCAGAAAGTCCAATACAAATGGCTAGAAAGTTTGCTTGTGACCACTAGCCTTCACCTTTCTCAAAGTATACAGACGTTAACATTAGGCTTTTCCCACCACCACGCCCCCACTGATAAGATAGAGTTTGATGAAGAGGATTTGGTGGTGAAAGCCACCTTGCTGGGACACATCTCCAGTCTGGAAGAATGGACTGCAAAGCAGGTGAGTGGTGAGAACCAGGATCTTTCTGGCTACGGGAACTTGAGTTTGGGGGCTACTCTGAGACTCTTCCGTCTTGAGGGGTCTCTATGATGTTGAATAGCCAGTGGGAATTCTACTCTTGGTTTACTGACTGCAGGAGCTGGAAAATGGACTGGATCCACTGGTTTCCAGAAAGCCTTTAATGGACTGCCTTGGATGAGGCCACACCAGAGCACAGCCCTGTCTGGAGCAGATGTCAAGCAAGGGTCCAGAGCCTGGTGCGTTGGGCCTCTTGGCCGGTGCCACTCCACCCTAGCTGCATTCAGAACTACTAAGACAACTGCTTTAGGGAGAAGAGTCCACATTTCTTCATCTCCTTGGTTATCCCTCTTGTCCATTCTACCATCTTCTCTCTCCCGGAGGCCACACAGCTTCCTAATCGGTCTCCCTGTTTCCACTCTTAATGCCCTACAATTCATCTTCCACACAGCAGCCAGAATGATCTTTTAAAATCAGAACATCTCACTCCTTTGCTTAAGATTCTCCAGTGGCTTCCCACTCTTCTTCACCATGGCCTACAGGCCCCTGCTCACCTTTTTTACTTCTCCCATTGTCCCACTAACTCATTCTGTTCCAGCCACAGTGACCTCCTGGCTGTTCCTCAGACAAATCAAGCTTGTCTGTACCTCAGGGCCTTTGCACCCACCGGTCCCTCTGCCTAAAATGCTCTTCCCCAGACTTTCACATGGCTGGATCCTTATCACTCAGGCCTCAGCTCAAATGTCACTTCCTCAGAGTGGCCATTCCCAACCACCTCATCCATAGCTACTTCTATCCCACCACTGTGTTATGTTTGTTGGTTTTTTCTACATAGTTCTTGAGGTATGTTTAACATATTATAAAACTCACCCATTTTAACGGCACAATTAAATAACTTTTAGTAACTATACCAGGTTGTACAACCATCACCATAGGTCATTTCCACCTTTGAGATCCCTCATGACCATTAACTGTTAGTCTCCACACCTATCCCCTGCCCCAGGCAACCACTAATCTACTCTCTGTCTCTACAGATTTGCCCTTTGGGAATTGGAATATGGTTATTATCTAATATTCCACTGCTCTGTTTCATTTTATTTTAAAAAATGTTTTATTGTGGTAAAATATACATAACATAAAATGTACCATTTTCACCATTTTGAAGCGTATGGGTCAGTGGCATTAAGTTGTGCAACGATCACCACCATCCATCTCCAGAACCTTCTCATCTTTCCCAACTGAAACTCTGTATCCATTAAATACTAACTCTCATTCCTCTACTCCCCCAGCCCGTGGAAACTACCATTCTACTTCCTGTGTCTATGATTTTGATTACTGTCGGTGCCTCATGTAAGCAGAATCACACAATATTTGTTCTTTTGTCACTGGCTTATTTCACTTAACATAATGTCTTCAAGGTCCACCCACGTTGTGGCATGTGTCAGAATTTCCTTACTTTTTAAAGCTGAGTAATGTTCTTTTGTATACCATATTGTGTTTGTCCGTTCATCTGTGGATAGATACTTGGGTTGCTTCCACCTTTTGGCTATTGTGAATAATGCTGCCATGAATATGGACGTATAAATATCTGTTCAAATCCCAGCTTTAACTTCTTTGGGGTATATACCCCGAAGTGGGATTTCTGGGTAATATGGTAATTTTAAGTTTAATTCCTTGAGAAAGTATCCTATTGTTTTCCACAGCAGCTGCACCATGTTACACTCCTACCAGCAATACACAAGGGTTCCAGTGTCTTCACATCTTTGCCAACACTTATTATTTTCTGTTTTTTCAATAGTAGCCATCCTGATAGATATGAAGTGGTATCTATTTTATTTTTATAATTCAGTTATCACTATTTTCTTGTTTACTTGTTTGTTTAAATATTAACTGCCTGTCTCTCCAAACTAAGATGCTAGCTGCATGAGGGCAAGGAGCTTGGCTGCCTTGTTCACCAAAACTCCAGTAGTACCCAAGACCCAACACACATTTGCTGAATGAATGACAGACCTTAGGGCTACCAGCTTCTACAAGCTTTAGTGCTACGACAGTCCTCCTTCTTTTATCAACCCAAGGATATACAGAAGCTAGGGAGCTCCCTTCTTCTACTCTGACACACCAGAGGACCATGAAGAAGAACTGGGAATATTTTTTCCAACGATTCAGTGCTTTTCCTTGTGAAATACAAAGAAATGAAGATATTTTGAAACTGAGATCTTGAGAGCATCCAAGGCCTTTGGGAACATTCTGCTGAGGCTGTAATTATAACCAGGAGAATGTACTGGGCTCCTCTGGAAGTTCTTGGTGCTACTCATATGCAAGCATAAAAGAGGCAGTCCCTTGAAACAGAATCAAATGACTAAGAGTGAAAACTATAAAGCTTTTCACTAGAAAAGCAAATTGTGCAGTCCTTTCTTGTGTATTACCTATGCTTTCTAAAAATATATATTTTTCAAAAAGGCTGGCATTTGCTCAACTTTTTTACTCAACTTTTGAGCATTAGTTCAGGCAGCCTGGGCAAACCACAAATAAATATGTCACAGAGACTGCTTGTTGTTTGCTTGTTTTCCCTTCTTTCCACAGTTGATAGAAGACTTTTATTCAAAAGAAGACTCTTGAATTTTAGCGGAGCACATGGATTCCTGACATGAAGACTTCATTTCAGGGCTTCCCTGCAGCTAGGAGTGGCCATGTAACTAATAACTAACCAGTGCAATGTAAACAGCAAGGTGCAAGTAATTCTGCACAATGTCCTTAAAGGGAGGATCTGTGCCCTTCCTCTCTTCCTTTTTGTTGGCTAAACCATGAACCTGATGGCTGGAACTTGAGCACACATCTAAGCAGAGACTGAGTGCCTAATGATTTGAGGCTGCCACACCCATCTTGGATTGCCTACCTCCAGATTCCTTTACATGGGAGAGAACCAAGCTTCTGGTTGAGCGATTGTTACTTTGCATCTCTGTTACTAGGAGCCAACCTAGTCCTAACGCACACAGAATCTCTCCAGTAAGATCACAGGAGAACCCAAGCACAGAAATAAGTGCTTCCTAGATACACATAACAAAGTCTATTGTTCCATCAAAGTCTGAGCTGCTTTAAAGCTGATGCCAAGCCCAGCTTAGCCCATATACTAAGGGGGTGGCAGTGATCTGCCATATTGCCTACCAGTCAGAAGAAAGGATGAGTCAATACTAGCAACAACGGTAACGGTGGTAGCTAACGTTTAGTGAGCACTTCTTGTAACGCAGACACTCAGCCAAAGAGCTTTATACATACCATCTCATGTTATCTTCACAACAGTCCTGAGGTTTAAAGATAAATCCATCACACGGCTTCTGAGTGATGGAATGAGAGCCAGCATGCCTCACCTTGACATTGCACCCATAAGGAGCATCCATTACACTTCCTCTTTCCCACACATAAAAATAAGGTAGTCAGGCCTCTGCGAGGGCACACCCCTCCTTTACCAAGGACAGCTTTCACTGGACACCCTTCCCCACCTCCAGAACTAACATTGCCCCGAAGACCCAAAACACTGGGCTAACCATGGAGTCTACTTGCTAGGCACATGGTGCCTCTCAGTCACTAATTTCCTTGGGTCATTTTTAACTTACAGCCATTTAATCATAACTGAAACACAACTATAATATAAAAACCAAGTTCCATGTTTGTCTCAGAGCCTTATTTCACATTTATGCTAATACCAATATTGCAGAGCTAGTTTTCATGACCGTCCTCTCCTGGCCCCATGTGTTGCAATAACATAATGAAATCTGTACCAATTCATTAGATAGCCGATATTTTACAGGAGAGCATCAATGCATATAGGAACTGACTTTTATTTAAAGAAGGAGACCCCCTCATATCTGCCTGTCAAATGACCTTCTTGGTGGGAAGGCCTCACTGCAAAATAGGCTTTACTTCATAGAAAGTTGGACTTACCCAATGCTTGATCAAGTCAGTTTATATGATTGTTCTAGACCTCAGCTTCCTCATCTATAAAATGGGGATAATCATACTTCCTCACAGTGATTTCAAAGATTCAGTGAGATTATGCTTGTTACCTACTTGGCACAGTGCCTGGCACCCAGTAAGTGCTCAATAAGAGGTACCTACTTTTAAAAATCATTAATTCATGGGTGGTACAATCTGACTGAATGAAGCTTTCGGTGAACTAATGTGTTCAAGTACCAAACAACTTCCCAAAATTGAAAAAAATGAAGAAGATAATGGTCACTACTATGCTCACTTGGAAAGATGACTCACTCTAGCTGACTAAATCCAGACTTATTTTTTTAAGGCTGGCTGTCTCTAAATCTGATTTCTTACCTTGACTCAGCATAATCTATGCCATTAGTAACCAACCTGGGCATTTTGTTAGTTTTTGTTTTTAGGCTTTTTCTCCCCTAAGTTATTGTTATTCTCTATTCTTAGATTGCTTTTAGTGGTGGTTTTAAGTCAGAGACATTAAGTGGGATTGTTTTTTTCTTTTTCTTTCCCCTTTTCTTCCCCCTAATGGTTATAAAGTAGTCAGAGGTGAGTACTACCTTTGATCTTCTATCCGCCACTGGGAGACATTTATGAAAGGCATAGGCAACAAATAGCTTCTAGAAGTCTCTATGATGGGCCTTTGCCTGAAGATAGCTTTAATTTTGAATCCATGAAACTCAGCTGAGTCAGACTGGGTTTTCAGACACACATCTGCTTTAAGAATTTATCCCTGCAAGCATTATCTCGAGTCCTTTCTAACTGTTAATGCAGGGCACCACTAGTTCTATTAAAAATCTCCCAAATAGTAGAGATAAATCCAACATTTCACTATTACAGACATTTGCCCCCAACCGAAATTCTGACAGCAGAGGAAAAAAGCAGCAGCTCTTCCACTGTTTCCGGTATTCACTTTTGGAGAATACCCTCTTAAAAAATGCTTACTGTGATTTTCCAGGTACATTTGCTATTTGGAGGGTACACTCCAGGAAAACCTTCGCTGCCAATAAAGCCAGACTCTCCAGTAAGAATGCCGCCACATGTGAAAACAGGTCTGGGAAAATAAAAGAAGAAAAGAAATTTGAAACACTGTCTAACAATTTAATGTCAATTTCAGAAAGATGCAGTCTATTAATATGGATAAAGTGAATACTGACAATTGACTGCCTGCTTCATAGACGGGATTTGAAATACTTGTTAGCTCTTAGAATAAATTCTAGCCTTCTAAAACATTCAGTCCAGCTGCCATCTGTCTCCACCATAGTAACAAGATCAATCTATCCATCCATCCGTATGCAGTCAAGTCCTCCACGTTAAGTGGTAAGATCTTACAGGAAAATGGTAAATGGAAATTTTAACTGCGGGGCGGGGCGGGGCGGGGGGGGTGGGGAGAGAGTGAGAGCTAGGCTCCATGAAGTGCATGGTTTTAAAGCTAGACAAGTAATTGGTTAATATGAAGAAGTTTTAATTTCCTGGATTTGGAGAGATGCCTAATTCTCTCTTTGTTTGAAAATCGTTGGCCATTGGCAGAACCTTCCATTGAAAAGGAGAAGGCAAAGTTGGCCATAGGGCGGGTCTCCCGGCCCAGGTCCTGGAGCCATCTGGCAGCTCAGAGGTTGAAGAGTTAAACTTGCCAAGAGCCGCTCCCCGGGCGCCGGGCAACTCGCGTTTTTCCCTAGGCTTCTGTCTCTGGGCAAAACCTCTCCGGGGAAGAAAACAGGAGTAAAGCAAAGTCCACACATTTGGGTCCCAGTGCTTCCTAGCGCCCGCCTGAACTTTCGGGGAGAGGAGAGGCGGTGGCCGGCCAGTTGCGGGGCCGTGGGGCGGGCGGAGCTGGGGAGCGCCGGAAGGAGCCCCGAGGACGGGCGCCATCCCGGGGTCCTGGTGGCGTGTGGGTCCCCCGGCGCCCCAAAGCGGAGTGGGTAAAGCCAAGCCGTGGGCGAGGGAAAGAGAGGGCGGAAGGGAGGGAGCGCGGGCGGGGGTCGCGTTACCTCTCCGGGGGCTGCGGCCGCGAGTGCTGGGCGGCGGCGGCCAGCAGCAGGCAGAGCGGGGCCCAGGCGCCCGCGCCCCTCATGGCCGGTGGAGACGCTCGGGGCTCGCCCCACCCCGGCGCGCACCCCGGAGCACCGCGCGCTCTGCACCGGCCCGGACTCTCGCCCCGGCGCGCCCCGCACCCCGGCGAGCCCTCTCCCGCTCTCTCGCACGCGCCGCCGCGGGGCAGCCCAGGTAGCCGGGCGTGCACGGCAGGCGGAGCCGGGCGCTTTTCTAGAGGCGATTACGGTGCAGTCTGCCTCGCCGCTTAATTTCCCCTGAGGAGTTGCTCTGGCAGCCACAGGCCACTGCTGAATATCCCGTTTGTTCTCTGGCGGCGAGAGGGGGCGGCTCCCAGGCGGGAGCCGCCTCCTCTCTAGGGGCGGGCGGGGTGGCGGGCGGCTCCTCGCTGGCACCCCGGGACCCGCACACCGCTCACATCCCTCGGGCAGGGGCTGTGGAGAGAAGGATGAAAGGGAATCCCCTGCCGCGTGGTACCCAAATGGGACCTGGCGCCCTGATCCACAGATGATGGGGTGGGAGGGTGGTTGGAGGGGGGTAGCCTTGGTTTGGTTTGCTTTGGGGAGTGTTTTTCTCTAGTTGCTTTCAAATAAAAAGTATTCGCGCTTGCTGATTGCTGGAAAAGAGGATTTCTCCTTACGACATCTAGATCCAAAGAAAGAAAAGAGAAAAGAGAAGAGAGATTCTACTATATTTTAACTCCTCCTCTAATTCTCTTACTTTACACACACAGAATCTCAGTAGATTCTTTTTGCTTTTACTGGTGTGTGAGAACAGGGAGATAGGTTCTGTCCGGGAGGCGGGGGGCGGTTTAGAAGTGAGTTTTCAGCCGTGTGATTAGTGAGTGACTTGTCATTACCGTGACAAATAACGGAGACAAACTCCGGATCTTCAGCTCTCACCACCCCATGTTACGTCCTGAGAATAGCGCTTCTTTGCTGTCGCCTCTCTCTTCTTCAAAGATTTTTTCCAACGATGCCTTTTTCTGTAGTATTGATTAGTTGAGATGTACAGAGAATTTGTTTTTCTAAGAACAATTGCAGTCTTATGGAATCAAGGCTTTCTTTATTACTTTTAATTAATTTTAATTAAAAATAATTTAAAATATTTATTTTGCTAAGTGCTTCCCAATAACCAGGGATTAATAAAAGAAAAACAAGAATGGAATGGAGTCATTGGGTTTTTCAATGACCACATCACCACAAGGGGATATAGCTGAATTCCGATGCCTCATTGGTGTTGTTCCTCCTAAAGTATTTTCACCATTCTAAGCAAAAAAATTAAGCCTTAAAATAATCCTTATCAAGACTCCATTTTTTTCTTTTTTTAAATTAATTAATTAATTCTTTTATTCTTGGCTGCATTGGGTCTTCATTGCTGGGCGCATGCAGACTTTCTCTAGTTGCGGCCGGCGGGGGCTACTCTTCGTTGGGGAGCGGGGGCTTCTCATTGCGGTGCCTTCTCTTGTTGTGGAGCACGGGCTCTAGGCACGTGGGCTTCAGTGGTTGTGGCACACAGGCTTAGTTACTCCACGGCATGTGGTATCTTCCTGGGCCAGGGCTCGAACCCGTGTCCCCTGCATTGGCCGGCAGATTCTTAACCGCTGTGCCACCAGAGAAGTCCCAAGACTTCATTTCTAATAATGAGCCTACAGTGTTAAGAACATAAATACTCCAGGCAAGGAAATAAGCGACAGAGAATGGCGGCAGAGAATAATCTTACTTTTTAGAGGAGGGGAATCCAGGAGTCAATAGTAGGAACCAGAATTTCCTTGTGGGGTTTAGATTTTCTTACTATTTTTGAAAATGCGAAGGAAAAAAACACCAAGAATTACAACTTGTTAAAAATTTTCTGAAGGCACCACACCCTGTATGACTTAAAAAAAAAAAAAAGGATTACAGAACTTGGCAAACTACATTATATGCTGAAACCTACACCCTCAACCCAATAAAATTGTTTTAAAAGAGCAAATAGGAAAATAAATGATTGTTTATTTTGCACACATTTCAAGAATATGCTGTCCAACAGCATACGTATTTTAGATGATATTTTATTAAAAAGTCATAGTTTTAAATTATGAAGTGAAAATATTGCTTAATTCACTTTCTGGTAATGATTTGAAGTGATCATAGCCAGAAAATACTTCATTCTTCAAAACTAAGTTTTCAAAATTTAAAATTAAAAAACAAAGTTTGAAATATGACTAAATGGATAGAAAACTATTTGGACATAAATATGCAACAACTCTTTTCTTAATTTACAGACTGATAACTGCGTTTATATCCTCACTAAAAAGTTAGGGTTCCAACACTGATAGTTCTGTTGTTGAGACATGTAGAAAGACACTGATGTTACCACGTGATTTTAAAAATTTCCTAAGACATTATTATTTGCTCTTAGAAACGCATATTTAACTTGGAACTACAGTTCTTTTTTTTTTTAACATCTTTATTGGAGTATAATTGCTTTACAATGGTGTGTTAGTTTCTGCTTTACAACAAAGTGAATCAGTTATACGTATACATATGTTCCCATATCTCTTCCCTCTTGCGTCTCCCTCCCTCCCACCCTCCCTATCCCACCCCTCTAGGTGGTCACAAAGCACTGAGCTGATCTCCCTGTGCTATGCGGCTGCTTCCCACTAGCTATCTACCTTACGTTTGGTAGTGTATATATGTTCATGCCACTCTCTCACTTCGTCACAGCTTACCCTTCCCCCTCCCCATATCCTCAAGTCCATGCTCTAGTAGGTCTGTGTCTTTATTCCCATCCTACCCCTAGGCTCTTCGTGACTTTTTTTTTCTTAGATTCCATATATATGTGTTAGCATACGGTATTTGTCTTTCTCTTTCTGACTTACTTCACTGTGTATGACAGACTCCAGGTCCATCCACCTCACTACGAATAACTCAATTTCGTTTCTTTTTCTGGCTGAGTAATATTCCATTGTATATATGTGCCACATCTTCTTTATCCATTCATCTGTTGATGGACACTTAGGTTGCTTCCATGTCCTGGCTATTGTAAATAGAGCTGCATTGAACATTTTGGTACAGTTCTGACCAAAATTATAAAGCTTAAATGTCCTGAGAAGCTTAATGTGTCAGAATTGAGACACACCCAAGTGGACTCTGAAGGTTTGTGTAAGGTCCATTTCTGTGAGACCGATTTCTGGACTTCAGAGATGCAGCGTTGGTATAATGGTGGGGAGCCGCTAAAACTCCAGGCACTAGGAAAGGAGAGAGGTGGAGAGAACCAAACCCCTGCGGGTGCAGAGTGTTTGGTGAAGTGATCCTTGTTGTCCAAAGTATATATTACCCAGTCTCTGCAGTTAACCAAGTTGCACAGAGACTCAAAATCATGGGAATACGAGAATACTCACCAATGAACTGACCACTTATAAAATTAGACCCCGCTCATAGTACTTTGTTGCATAATATTAGCACCTAGCTGGGCCCAGTATGTCAACATCTTTGTTGGTTAGTCACTGGTCAATTCATCAACCTTGTAAACATCTGAAAGTGCAACAGAAATACAATGCACATTTAATCCATGGTGCGGTACTGATCTTGTAAAAGATGCAGAATCTCGTAAGATGGATGCAAGTGATATTGAAAGAAGTGGAGGAATGATGGACTTCTTTGACAAATGAACACCTGGATGAATTACTCCAGTGAACAACTGAAGGAAAAAAACTAAAGGTCGCTGACCAAAAAAGAATGATTTTTAATGCCAAAAATATTAAAGAGATGCCCATGCGAACAATTGATTCCCTATGCTACTTTTTCAAAAGTAACGTTCTACTTTATGATGTTGTGAAAATCAAAGGTGAAGGGAAGAATGCTTATATTTTGCTCGACTGTAATTTCGTAGGGAAAATTGTGCTAAAAATTCCAGATTTGATTCATTCTTTGTTTATTATGAGAATTGGCACATAGCTGCAAATATAGATGAAATTTTGTTAAATACAAAATAAATTTAACTTAAAAAATTTCAGCTTCATTTTTGAAGGTAAAACCCTAAACACTTTTTTAATATCTGCTATGAAACTTTGGAACCTGTTTTAAGTAAGTGGCCTTTTCCAGTACAGTAAATCTCAGGTATGGATTCATTCAAAATCTCAGATAATTTTTCCAACTATCTTGAAAAGCACCTGAGCAACAATCCAGGGACTGCATCAGGTTGACGGGGAGAGTCCGGGAGAGGACATAATGGCGGGCTGGGCTCTATCCCTGGATCCCTCCCATTGTTCTTTTAGAGGCATGAGCCATATCTGGAACTCAGGTGTGGTCTGTGCTTCCTTGAACGTGACACTGCTCCAGCTGCACCACATGGGTCTCTAGATTTATAAGTGCTCCAAATGTATAAAAGGAATGAAAAGTATCTGGAAAGCAAATAGTGTGGAAATTCTTTTATGCAGCCCAACTTAGTGACAATACTGTTCGTGACATTTCCATAACATCTGTCATTCTGCAAAACTATCAAACTGGAATATGCCCATATTCTCTTACCTAGGAAAATATAATAGTGTAGAGTTATGATATTAATGCTTTACTGATGAAGTGTCTTTTCTGAATTCAGCTTTTCAGATACTATCAACTTTTAGGAACTCTGTAATCTTTGAATTCTTGTGCACAGGTCTATCAGTAGATACTCTTGTGAACAAGGATTTTTAGAATTAGAAGTTAGTTCGAAAAAAAAAAGTTCAATTTTTTTTATAACTTTATTTATTCTATTTATTTATTTTTGGCTGAGTTGGGTCTTCGTTGCTGCGCGCGGCCTTTCTCTATTTGCGGCGGGCTGGGGCTACTGTTCGTTGCGGTGCACGGGCTTCTCATTGCGGTGGCTTCTCTTGCTGTGAAGCACGGGCTCTAGGCATGCGGGCTTCAGTAGTTGTGGCACGTGGGCTCAGTAGTTGTGGCTCGCTGGCTCTAGAGCGCAGGCTCAGTAGTTGTGGCGCACGGGCTTAGTTGCCCTGTGGCATTTGGGATCTTCCTGGACCAGGGCTCGAACCCATGTCCCCTGCATTGGCAGGCGGATTCTTAACCACTGTGCCACCAGGGAAGCCCTAGTTCAATTTTTTTGATGTTTGGAAGCATACTATTCCTCCTGAGAATAGAACATTGGGGGGGGAATTGTACTGGTTAGGCTTCTTAGCTACAAGCAATTGAGTCCACACTGGCTGATTCAAGCAGTATAAGGGATGTATTTTAAAACACAAGGTAGTTCACATTACCATTAAGAGAACTGGAGAAACTTATTCCAAGGCTATTTTTCCCAGAATAGTGGCCAAAACCTTGCTTCAGAAATGTCCCCGTGAGAAATCTGTTGCCACTACTGCCACCAAGGCTAAGTACTAAACACAGGTACTTCAACTTGCCGACACTGTGACACCTGTGAGCACAGCAGATGCATTTCTGCCCCAAGAAATTCAATCTCTCAATACCAGTACCCCAAAGGCCAGACAGCTCTGCTGCCACCTACAGAATGAAAGCTCATCACTGACCCTCTTTGCTCAGATGGATCTCTTGAATCAGTCTCATGCAAGTGCATATGGTAATGTCTGTGTCACATGCCGGCATCTCAGCTGCAGGAGAGGCTAGGAACACAACTCTTTGTGGGGAATAAGGTCTGCATGCTGTAGAAATTTCCCCAAATATTAAAGAGCTACTCAAAAAATAATGGCAGGCACAAGTATGATTAATGTCCATGACAGGGATATACAAAGTTCAATTAGCCTGTCTCTTTTGAGGAAAACGGCTCCAAGGTAGTCTTTATGTATAAGGGTCCCAAGGCAACGTAATGTGTGTTGAATGAAACCAGCTCCACTCATCTGCCAACGCTGGACAAAAGTCAGCAACCCTTTGCTGGTTTGGGATGAAACTTTGTCCAATGGAAGCACTTTGCGATAAATCATCCTCCTCCTCATCATCATCATCCCTAACTTTTACTGAGCACTTATTATACACCAGGAACTGTGATATAAATGCTTTACAATAATACTTCATTTAACGCTGCCAAAAACCCTATAAGGTAAGAGTGATAATCACTATTTTACAGGTGAAGATTCTGAGATTTATAGAGGTTAACCGCTAATCCCAAACCTGCCATACGTAAATGAAATGCTGGGATTTGAACCCTGGTTGACTGGAAAACCCAAGCTCTTCATCAATACTGCACGCCAATCCAGCAGAGCCTCATTTGGGACCCATGAGTTCAGTGTAGATGGAGATGGTGCCTGGAGTGGACGGATTTACGCTGTGTGTGCACCAAGGATCACCGATTCCATTCACTGCTCCTACCGGCCCCCGCCTCCCCTGCCCTGTGGGGCATGTGACCTAGGACTGTCCAATCAGAGAGCTCTCCCAGGACTTCTCTATCGTTGGTATTGAGGAAAAGGTTCTGCTACCCTGTTTCTTCCTCTGGAAGCAGCGTGTAAGCAAACATTACGGGAAAGGAAGAGCGAGCCTGAGGTGAATGATTCAGAACAACTGGACACCCAACTTCCACATGAAGATGGCCCTCCGAGAATTCGAAAAAGATTCTGTTGAGAACACAGGATTCTACCACATAATATGGAGACCTGGCCATGAGAAAAGATGTAAGTACCAGTGTTAACAAAAAAACGAACTTGATCCTAAAATATCCTCAGTGTGTGGACCATTGATGATAATGGGGGCCATGAAGTGAAGAGTATAATTAACACCACCAAATCAAACCGAAACGCCTTGGAATTACTTTATTATGTTGACTTTGGGGGCTAAGTCTTTGTCTATAAGATAGATTAGTATTAACTGTAGGTAAGAAATATCTTAATTTTGTTTGTTAGGTATACTTCCCATAATTAAATAACCTCAATAAATTGATCCAGATATGTTTGCAATTAACCCATCTGGTTCTCTCACCAAGACTCAATATTACTCATAATCACGAGTCATGCCAAGATGGTAGTTGTCTTCAAGGAAGATGGGGTTACTTGGAGGAAAGTGCTGGGACCCCAACGGTGAGAGGAATGCCACCATGACTGCCCACTAACAAGGAACCAGGAGTCTGGAACAAGAAATGCCAGAGCACCAGAGCATATTAGCCCAGATCCCTTTGCCCCAGACGACCCTGCGTTTCCTGTGTCCTCCTCACTGATTCTCAAAGCTCGAGGCAAGCATTTGGTGTCAACACCCAACCCTAACCAACACCAAGGAATGAAAAGTGAAGCTCTCTCTTGAGCTGCGTGGGTTTCCATCTTTGGTCACCATCTCTTGTTCTTTTTATTTTTTAAGAAAAAATTTCCCTGAGTAGAAAGGAAATACATGCTCATTATATAAACTCTGGAAAATATTTAAAAAGAGAAAGAAGAAAATCACCATTAACTTTGCCACCAAAGATGACACTAGTGTCCCTTTAGTTTCCCGTCCTTTCTGATGTGCCTCTTCTACTATGAAATTATATCTAGGGATTTAAAGAGTTTGTTTTCATTCCAAGTCCTTCTTCGATTTTGGGAAGGTTACCAATAAAGAAAATCAATGATAATGATCTTATAGTGCCAACATTACTGCAGTGACAGACTGAACATGATTTCCTGAGAGGAATGGTAGTGGATCTTTTTCTATGTTCTCCATTCACAAGTCACTTCCTGCACTCATTGGTCTTCTAAACTACGGTCTGGAGAAACCGATTCTAAACACAGGCAGAACCAACAAATCTACCTCAATTCAATTGCCTTTTATTTTTCCTCAAGGAAAAGATTCACATTCATTGCTCATTAAACATCTGGAATAAAAGAATTTGTATTTCCAATTTGAGTCTGGTTTGTTATGAGTTTCAAGATTGCTAAAGGTTATTGCTTTTGAAAAGGTAAGATAACTACCTAAAAGGCATTATCCAAATAAATATTATATGCGAACAAAGACATTAAAACTATGAGACTGAATCATTACGAGATTCTTCAGAGTTCTGTGAATTTTGCAGTTGGTTTTCTTTTAAGTGTTTCTGTAGAGAATTTGCAATTTAAGAATTAACTAAAATTAAACGAAATTAAAATTTAAGAATTTCTCTAAAAGCTTTATATATAAGAATTTATAAATATAAAAAATTATATGTCAAGGATTTATATATACTGTAGTATATGAATATATGTTTATATATAAATAAACATGAAATTATGGCTATGAACACAGTCCTAAATCCATGATATTAATAAAACTGTTTCAAGTATGTGTCCTGAGTCCTTTGCCCTCAGAGTTCTAAAAACACTTTATTGTCTTGTAAACACTTTTGAATAATCCAAACAAAAACTTCATTTTTCCTAAGAAACAAGTCAAACTCTGCATACACATTTTTCCACTAAGATAATTGCAAAAGAAGATATATGTGGGAAAACATCACTTTCGGTAAATTTAAATAAAACCAAAATGCTTGAACATCAACATATATTTATTGTGGACATTAAACGGTTATTAATTTTAAAAATTAGCCTGAGACTTGTTTGATGGAATTTAATAGGATTACAGCTCTTGATGGAGTCCAGAGCCTTTTCTCAGGGACACTGCAATTTCCACATCTTAACTGAGCGATGTTTGCCAGACGCTAATGACAGGAGCACTCTGGCCTGCTGTGTAGAACTAATTGCACAAATGGGAAGTTGTAGCAACAGAAGTGCTGTGACTGTGCCTGCAGCTGGCGATCGTCCGTTTTCTCAATTGGTAATGTTTCCATTGGCAGTATCTCGAGGAGATTTTTTTGTTTGTTCCATTTTCCTTTGACCCTTGTGGTATATTCTTGGTATATATTGAGAATTCTGAGCAAGGTAATAGGTATATGAATAGATGTATAATATATCCATTATTTCCTACACATTATTATTCATGCATATATAGATATGGATGCAGGTTGGAATGTGTGTATGCATCTGTGTGTGTGTGTATCTTCTCCAGACAGTGCTGAGGAAGTAATAACAAATTTTTACTCTTTGACGTTCCCTTTTCTAAATTCAAAACTGACCATCCTCTCCTGTCTACATGCTTTTCCTTCTAATGCTGCGGGTTTTTTTTTTTTTTAACATTCACTAAAGCTTAGTTAGATTTTTAATCTCAGCTCATCCAAAATCTTCCCTTCTTCTCTCCCTCTCTTCCTTTCATAAGTTTTTGAGAGGCTACTTTATGCTTTATGCCAACTGCTTCACTAGGCCCTGCAGATATAGTGTTGAATAGAACGACCCAGTTTGTATCCTCACCGTTGAGAATGTCCTTCAAGTTTAGTTATTAATTAATTAATTAATCTCATTCATTTTGTATTGTGTTGGTTCAGGTCCTCTGAGAGACAGTCACTAGTACAGACTTAGATGTCCACAGATATATTGAGGGAAACACCTGTGGAGGATAAAGGGATAAGGAGGCATGAGTAGGTAGGGAGCCTCAGACTGCAATGCAGGTCTGGCACCTGTGAAAGGATTTAGGGAAAGAAGTGGGATTGGGTTGGAAGAACTTTAGGTGACAGTGCAGCCCTGAGTAAAAGCTGGGCCAGGGCAACAAGGACCTCTAGCAAGGAGCCTGTTAGAGGAGACCTGTGTTGGCTCTAGTACTTCTGCCATTGGCTGGGAACAGCCTGGGTGGCCTTGGCAGGTATCCTGTAGTAGATCTCTAAAGTACAGGAGCTGGAGGCTGACAACTAATGACAGTCCTTACGCCAGGTTCTCTCCTGAAGGGACATCTATATGGTGTACTCCATGGCTACCACATGGGTGCATTTTAGGGTTTTATATGCAGAGGCAACTTTATTTTCAAGTTCTTGGAAGAGGTGGGAGTGAGAGCAGAAGAAACATTTCACTGCTGCCTCCATGTAAAGATTGTGATATCAAGAATTTAACTTTCTAGCAACAAGGTCCTACTGTATAGCACAGGGACCTATATTCAATATCCTGTGATAAACCACAATGGAAAAGAATATGAAAAAGAATCTATATATGTATAACTGAGTCACTTTACTGTACAGTAGAAATTAACACATTGTAAATCAACTATACTTCAATAAAATTTTTTTAAAAAGAAGAAATAATATGAATTAAAAGTTCAGATTATGAATTGGCAATGATGGTACAAAATTTAAAAGGTGAAATTTAATAAAAATAGTTTTGTGTGAAAAAAAGAAAGAATTTAACTTTGTGACACCCAAACAAGGACATACCTGTGTCCTTCCCAGTTTTAGCAGAGAGGTCATTATATGGTCCAACTCCATTGAAAATACATATAGGGCTATTTTGTAAAGGTGCATTTCTTCAGATGCCTAGAGCTCCAAATCCTGTATTTCACTCTTGTCCCACAACAGACACCTACCAGCAGTAAGGTGCAGAATTAGATACACAGAAGGCATCCTGTAACACCTATCTCTTCTAGATTGCTTGTGTCACCTACAAATCTAGGACATCTTGGATTGCCTTAAAGCCCAAACCACACCATCCCATACCATCACCACCACCAAAACACTTGTAGCTGAGGAAAAGAAAGACCAAACAAGAAAAATCGATGAAAAAAGAAAAGCTACAGGGCTTCCCTGGTGGCGCAGTGGTTGAGAGTCCGCCTGCCGATGCAGGGGACGCGGGTTCGTACCCCGGTCCGGGAAGATCCCACATGCCGCGGAGCGGCTGAGCCCGTGAGCCATGGCCGCTGAGTCTGCGCGTCCGGAGCCTGTACTCCGCAACGGGAGAGGCCACAGCAGTGAGAGGCCCGCGTACCGCAAAAAAAAAAAAAAAAAAAAAAAGAAAGAAAGAAAAGCTACAAAACGACATGATTATATCCAGAATAATTATACCCAACTACACTTCAGTTGAACCCTCCTCCAGCTTGCCCTCTCATCAGATAGCTCTAGTGGGTCTGAAAACTTAGGCAGCCCAAAGGATTTTAACCAACAACATACCAGGCCAACAACTCTCCGCCTTCAAAAAGATTAGCACCAAGGAAAATTGGAAATACCCAAATCAGCAGTCATCTGGACTCTTCAGGGCAAAAACAAACAGCCGAATAGTAAGTGTCCAGATGGGTAGTATTTCAGATGAATATCTGGTGGTTGGACTTTTTTTTTTTTTTTTTATCTCTGCAAAAAGCACTAGAGAAACAGGAGAGACTTGTTTCTTGGCTTCCAGAAAAGGAAATATGAGAACATTAGACACAATGAGAAGGTGATTGGGAGATCGTCTCTAATTATTGCTGCTCCTCGACATTTTTGTGGTTGGATCTCCACTTATCCAAGATACTAGCTCCTTACATTAGCTAAGTTTGAAACATAACTATGATGTCTTTAATGTTATTCTAAGAAACAGTAAATGAAAACACGGTATAATTTAGCTAAGTATCTAGATCTGTGCTGTTCAGTAAGACAGCCGCTAGCCACATATGGCTATTTAAGTTTATTTATTTATTTTACTAGTGTCAACTAGTAAAAGTCTTGCCTATCAAATTAAATCTTGCCTATCAAATCAGACACTAACTTTGAATAGAGTAATCTTTACATGAGTAAAAACATTCTTTCACTTTAGTTTTTTTAAAACTAAAAAAAAAAAAAAGTAGAAAACTGACATGGCACTACCTGTGGCCTGGCCTTGGTAGGTCCTGGCGGGCAGCCAGGGCTCCCCTGAGACTCCAGGGGCCTCTCCAGACTGCGGCTGCTCTCTGGCTCCCCCCAGGGGCTGGGGGTCTCTGGTGGGAAGGAAATAAAAACCTTTCCCAAAGTGTGGGCTCCAGAGAAGACAATGCTTACAAAAGAGATGACCAGAAATTGGTCCTTTTGGAGACTGTGACTTGGTGCTAGTCACCTGGGACTCTGTGGTGTTGCATTGCTTGGTTCCAGGTTCCTGGTCAGAATGACATGGAGCCGTGGAGGTCGGCAGGACTAGAGCTGAAACGGACGCTCGTGGTCAGCTCCCCATTCCTGTGATCATAGTGCCTGGATTGTCCTTCCCCACTCTTTTTTTCTTTCTTTTTATTTTTTTTTGCGGTACGCGGGCTTCTCACTGTTGTGGCCTCTCCCGTTGCGGAACACAGCCTCCGGACACGCAGGCTCAGCGGCCATGGCTCACGGGCCCAGCTGCTCCGCGGCGTGTGCGATCCTCCCGGACCAGGACACGAACCCGTGTCCCCTGCATCTGCAGGCAGACTCTCAACCACTGCGCCACCAAGGAAGCCCCTTCCCCACTCTTAGTCCGAGTTGTCCTGATGAGGATGGCTCCACCCTGACTCTCTGGGGAAAGCAGTGACTCAGACCGCAGTAAATCAGAGCTTCACACTCCCCTGGCCGCAGCGCTCACTTCAGGGATGGGCCTGTGATCGCTTCCTCCTCAGAGCCCATGGGTTGCCATGAAACATTTTTGGAGAAGGAGACATTTCTGAGAAGCGTGGGATGTGCAGTCTTTTTGCTTTGAAGCTGAAACCTGAGAGGTTGTAGGGTCGGATCTGCTGTCACCGTCTTGATATTTCTGGAGCCATCTCCGAGCAAATCAGATGAGATACAGATAGAGAACAAGTCCTGGAGACAGTGGTTGGGCCCGGAATCCGGCCATGCCTGATGAGTCCATCCTTGGCCTTTTTGTTTGCTCACTCAGTTCCCTAGTAAATTCCCTCCTTCTTTAAACCAGCTGGGCTCAGGTTTTCTGTCTCATGCAACTGGAATGGCAAACTCCTGCTGCTTCCCCTGCCAGGAATACCTCCACCCACCCCCATCGACTGGCAACTATCTCCTTCTCTTTCAAGACTCAGTTTATGCACCAATCATCTATGAGCCTCTTCTGGCTCTCCTGCCTCAGGGGGAACTGACCCTTCCTTTATTTTCCTCCACTGTACTCTGTACACATTTGTATCATCGCACCTAAATTGCCTTAGAACACTTATTCTTATCATTGTGGCTCTCTCTCGACGAGGCTGTAAAGCTGTCGAGGGCAGGAACTGTCTATTTGTGGGCTTTGTATCCTCAGAGTCTAGCCCAGTCTTGGACACACAGTAGGTACATAACTAGCATTTGTTACGTGAATGAATGAATGAGTGAATAGCGCAAGAGTCTGTACCCAAGTTTTCCTATAAGTGATATTCACGTCTCAGCAGGTGGACAGAGTAAGGCCATGGAGAATTTGGGATACACAATGGAAGGAACCAATCTGTCCATTGGTCAGTCATTCAGTCAGTCTGTCTATCTATCTGAATCTCCTTAGGCATCACTCACAACTGGGGTTCCCAGGCTGCGGCAGTGACTCATACTTGGGAATAGGAAATTCAGGGCTGTTTAAATGTCACCTATGCCCAGCACTGATTTTTGTGACAATCCTTGCCCAACTCTGCTCTCTCTCTCTCAGGTGGGCCTCTTGGTGAGCAGCTCTGGAGAACCAAGGGCACAAAAGCTGAGGGAATGAGGTGGAAGGTGATAGAACAGTTTTGAAGCATTTAATAAGTTCCTATTGCTCCATTGAATTCGTTTACTATAGGAACTTCTTTTGTCCCCATTAATATGAGAAGCCACTTGGAGGTGCAAATATGGCCAATGGCAAAATTAAAAAATGACATTAGTGAATGTAAACAGAAAATGTTTGAAGCATCATTTAAAGCACCAAACGTATCCTCAAGACATTACTATCAGTAAGTAGGTCCGATCACCACTCGTTTGGTGTGCTGATCTTGTTGACATTTCCTGTTTCCCAAATCAGAAGGTCACCAACCCCAAGCTCTGTAATCTACTAGCTAGAAAACCTTGGGTCAGTCATTCAGCATATCAAGGGTATAATTTTATCACCTTTTCAGTGGGACAGTAAAACCATCACCCCTACCTACCTCTCATAGTTGAAATGAGGATTAAATGAAGGGAGAAACGGAAACTGAAGTGAGATCGGACGCCTTTGAAGTTCCCTATCCTATACTGCACATATTACAGACTGCATCTGTCTTGATTTTCTTGGTGACAAGTGACAGAGAAAAACAAGCCAAACAGCCTTAAGCGAAAACAAGAGACACTGACACTCATAACTGAAAGATCCCCAGAGAGATCTGGGCTCCAGTGGCATCACTGGAACCCAACCAATCTCTCTCACCTCTGTTCTCCTCAGTGTTGGCTCAGTTTCCAAATATTACTGTCCCTTGTGGTCACACGATGCTTCCAGGAGCAGCAGACCTCACTCAAGTCTGTTGGAAAGGAGTAATTATCCTTTCCTTAAGAGTTCCAGTAAAAATGTCATTGAGTTTTAGTGACTGTTTGGATCATGTGCCCATCCCCAAACCAATCATTGTGACCTAAAGAAATATCATATTTTTTCTGATTGGTGAGGCTGAGTCACATGCCCATACCTTGAGCCAAGGCTACAATCAACCCCACCCTTACTTCATGAACTGAGAGGGGAAGAGTTGGTGATCCCCCAAGGGAAATTGTGCTGTGGTTACCAGTAGGGAGCACGGAGGTTAAGTGACAAGACAACAGATGTCAATTACCCATATGTAACTCTTAAGACCTCAGGCCACACAAGAGTGGTGATAGCAGCTTGAGGCAGATGGGAGGGACAAAGGGGGTCACAAGAGCATACAAACTAGAATTTCTCTGGTTTTATCCCCACCTGCTCTGTGAGAACTCCAGACCCTCAGCTTCCTCCCCTATTAGTTAGGGAGTCCCTGGAGACTTTAGCAAGGAGTCCCATGTACACTTGTGAAAGAGTTCTTCTGGGTATTGCTCAGGACCTGTAACCTCTTCCCCCTTTGCTGTGGCCTCTTGTGATGTTTTCTGTGGCTGCCAAGGCCAAGGTATGCAAAGCACAGTGTTGCTTCTGCAGTGCACAATGCCCTCCAGGGGCAGCAGACATGGTGCGCATGTTGCTGAAAGGATCAAACCCTTTAAAAACTGGTGTCTCTTCTCACTTCTCCAACAGGGATGCCATGTGAAGACAATACCCTTCACTCCCATTTTTGCCATTCAGCCCCTCTTACCTGGCAGACAGGGCTCAGGTGGTGCATGCCCAGCCAACAGGTAAGCCAGAGGATGGAGCTGGAACACAACTATTTGTGGTTATAAAGCCAAGGGAATGGAGCCCAGGGAAATTCCTGGATGCAGTGCCCTGTTCAAGTCCCAGTTCAGAGCCCAAGTCCAGGGACACAGGTGGGCAGATAGCTGAGGAGCACCGACGTGGAGAAATGGACTTGAGCTTGAGTTGATTGCCTGATGAGTATCCCCTCTCCCAGAGCTGCTGGCTGGGCTAGACTGTGCTTATTCGGCCACAGAGATTAGTCAAACCACCCTGTATGTTATCACTTACTCTTCCCTGCAGTCCTCTCCCACTGTGAGTCCCTGGGGGCTGGGCTGGCCATCAGTCGACAGGGTAGATTACTGAGAACCATACTTTTTCTGCAGGAGTTGCTTACTATTGCACTTGGACCAATCCCAGAGTTCCAACTCTTTCTCCCTTAAGGTATGTCCTCTTCTTCATGCAAATCCATGCCTGCAAAGGATGGTATAGCAGTGGAGTTGATGGCCCTGCTGGTCCTCCCGGCAGTCCTCAAACACTGTAGAGTGGGCATTATACATAATGATAACAACATCTAATACTAATTGAGAGCTTGCTATGTACCAGGCAGGGCTCTGTGTGTGCTACCTTCCTCGCTCGTAACAACAACCCCCTGAGTTAGGAACTATTATAATCCACAGTTTATAGATGAGGGCATCGAGGCAAAGAAAGCTTTAGTAGATGTACCTATACCTTGAACTGGATATCTGTCTGTCTTGCTCACTGTTGTGTTTCCGGTGCTCAGCACAGTGCCTGACTTAGAGGAGTTATTCAACAAATACTTTTAAAATTGATGGATATGCAGGGGATGCTGTGGTGGGCCTCCTTGATCTCTCATTTAGGACCAAGGCGTTCATTCCCCCAGTTGCTGGCTGTCAGCTGCTAACACCTTCCAATTGGCACATGTCTAGGAATTTCCCACAGGACAAGATTTACAGCCCCTCCCCCAAGGATGGCACCCAGTGGCTGGTCTATGTGGGAGTTAAAAGATCAGTCCCGATTTGAAGGGCCGTCCCAGGCCCCACTGCAGATGGAATCAGCTAGGCCTCTGCTGCATCTCCATTGCAGTTCAGTCTCTCTCTCTACCCAGTCTTGCTTTCCTCACTTCTTTTTTTTTTTTAACACCTTTATTGGAGTATAATTGCTCGCTTTCCTCACTTCTTTATGTCTGTAATTGTCGACTACACCCCTCAGTGAACCACCTGCATGCAAATCTCTATCTGAGTTTTTCTCCAGGCAGCTTGATCCAAGGCGGATGGAATGTGTCCTTCGCTCAGCCTTGTGGCTCTCACCTCAACAATCCTCTCTAGAGACTGGCTCTTTTTCTAGAGCTGTTTGAGGTGACATGGCCATGGGCGCTGCAAAAGCCTCTGCCTTCCTCCCTGAAACTTTCACAGTTCAGGAAGATGCCACCTCTCATCACAGCTGCTCTCACTGAAGCTGGAACTCTTTGTTCAGCCCTGATGAGCCCAGAGATGGCTCTCTTGTCCCAGTGCCCCAGGCCACAGTGATAGCTCAAGACACAAGGGAGAAAGCTTCTACCCTTGGAGATTCTCTCAGGAGCTCCACCCCAGCTTCACAGACCTTCCTTTGAACCCTCCACCCTGGCAACCCTCTTGGGTCAGACCAGCCGCCAAGGCATCACTTACTAACAGCACTGTTCCCCAGTGAACCAATGGCCATGAGTTCGGTCTGCTCCTTTCTGCCAGGTGAATTTCCTTGGAGTCTCTTGCTCTTCCTTTCTCCATCTGCCTATTGTCAGGGCCACATTATGCACACCTGAAGCACGAAATGGAAATGGGTCCACTTCCTCCCCTGGCTCCTCTGTAAGTTCTGACTGTCCATACCCCTTGCCTCTCCCCAGGAACCAGCAAGCTCTGAGAAAATTGAATATATTAGGACAGGGAGGGAGGGTAACGTGGGAGGGACCTCTGCTTACTGAGATACGATCCAGACAATACCTTGTTGTGTACAGCAGAGGAGTTACGAAGTCAGATAAACCCAGCTTCCTAACATACCATCTGTAAAATGGGGATGCTTCACTAAGTTGTTAAGATAAATAAGGTAATGCGTGCAAAGCACTTGGCATTGTGCGTGGCATGAAGTGAGTGCTGCATACATGATATTTGTGCCAGTTACTTGGCTTTTGTCTCTCAGTTCTAAACCTACCGCTGTCTGCTCTGCTTTGAGGGTCTGGGACTCTGCAGACCACAGTTCTGTTTACCCGCTATTCCTTGTTGGGCTCCGCCCATGGGGAAACCAGAGGGAGACTACAAGGCTGCAGGAGGGAGAAGGAACGTGCTCCTCCCCTGGGGGCTGGGATCTACTTCTTGTTCCCGTGCGTCTCACATCAGCAATGCTTATTCATCCCTTCCAGGGGCAGTCTGAATCCAGGTTGCACTTCCCCCCTCACTTGCAGAAGCAGCCTCATCACACCCCCTTGGAGACACCAGCCCCATCCTCGTGCGCTATCCTCAGAGGTCCTAGGTCCCACCTGCACCCCCCTCCTCTCTTCCCCACCTCTAGGGGAGGTGGATGTTTCCCATAGTTGCTTCTGCTGTGGTTTCTTAGTGTCTTCTTTCTACCTTTTCAGTCTCCTAGTTAACAACATTATACCTACTTAACAACTTTTTTATATATGTGTATATATTAAATTCTCACTGTTCAGGTAACTGGTACGGTTTCTTGTCTCCTGACTGGACCGTGATGGATATAGCAGCTTTTCCATTTTATGAATGAGAAAACAGGGGTTCGTGTTGGTTAAGGAATTTCCCAAGGTCACAGAGTGGTTCTTTGGGGTTTGAATCCTGGTCTGCCTTTGGCTGGCACTGCAGTGGCATATTCTACATGATATGACACAGCTAAAGTTAGCCACGTTGCACCCACTCCAGGTCACCCTCAGATTTTCATCCCTGCCTTGGCCTCACCCAGTTGCGTGATGGGATGTACTCCACCCACTACCCTGGGGCTTGGAACTGAGAATAAAGTCCAGCTGCTGCATGGCTAAACACGGGACATTGAGTGCCTCGCTAAAATTCTGTATTTAAAAAAAATTATTTTGACCAACTTCTAAATTTCTCATTAAGTGAACAGGGATAAATAGTAAATCAGTTATAAAAATTTTAGATGCTAGTGAATCTAAAAGGATTCACTAAGGGTTATAAAATTATCTTGACCGAAATTGATTCTCTAAGCCTGACCTAGAATTTTGTGGGGAAAAAAATTCTCAAAACACAGCTATTTTAATTTCACTTTTATTTTTAAAAGTGTTTCCTGAAGCACTTTTTGATGGAGGACAGGTGGTCAGAAAGAAGAAAGGGAGCTAGACTGAAAGAGAAATCTTTCACATCAAACAAGGATGGACTGCACATCTTTAAAAGATGAGGAACCAGCATTCTAATGGATTATTTGGGGAAAAGACACAGTGACATTCCTGGGAATCTGGCCAAAGGAGGAACTATTACTGGCTGTTTCTGACTTTGTTCAGAATATTCCTGGGCCTCAATATCTTTATAACGCCATAGAGATAGAAGCTTTTCCTAATATGAAGAATGCCACAGTCCATTAGCAGAAATTGAACAACGTTTTAATTTTATTATAATGAATATCTAATTAGAAATGGTACCTCAAAGAAAAACAAATGAGTTGTTAAATAATTATTGTCAAGAAATAATGAGTAATGTTACTAGATGAATGGAAAAGGCTGACCTCAACATGTTGGTGAAAACAGAAAATACAATCCAACTTCTGGATCACTACCTAGGAATGAGGGCAGGGTTCTCATTCCAGGCAGTGATAAGTTGTTATGTTTGATGTTTCTCTACTAGAAAAACAAAATCATATAAGCAAAGAGTCATTTTTACAAGTTTGGAAAACTAAAGCCACAAAATTTTGTGTCATCACCAAAGAATGTTCCTAGGAAATTCACTGACAAGTATAATTTTTATAAAAAAAATTGTTTTCAGAATCATACCAGGGAGGTGAACATTCAGAATTTATTAAATATTAAGTGTTGCCAGATAAAAGCCAAGATAAGCGAATATTTCTCCTATCTAGCTACTTCCCTTCTTTCTAATATTCCAATATCTTGCTTTCTCACCGACTATATTCTACTCGGCTATTTTTTGGAGGTTCCTACTCTTTATGCTATTTACTCATTACCAAATTTTAAAGAAGGAAAAAATGACAGAATCCACTGACTTTTCTACCAGTCTGAAAGGGCTTTCTAAAGTAACATATTTTACAATCTTGTATATGACTGTTACTGAGAGCACTTTTAAAACATTTCTTAAAATTGTTTTTCTCCATTCTTCAAGTCAGCAGAGAGAACACAGCAAGGTCAATGTGCTGTCCTGCATAAGATCACAAGCTCCAAGGGTCAAGAGATCAGAATTTGGAGTTTAGCTTCAACCATTCACTAGCTGTGTGACCTTTGGGCAAGTTACCTAACCTCTCTGAGCCTTAATTTCCTCATCTATAAAATGGGGTGATGATAGTAGCCACCTCATAGGATTGATGAGTAAAACAGATGATATGCCCGGCACATCGTGTATGCCCAGGGCGTTACTATTTAATGAAAATGCAGGGGCTCAGAACAGGATTGGAGTGAGGGTTACCTCTTGGTAGGGCATCAACTGTGTATGATAAACACTGCCATGAGGTTCATTGGAACTTTTACTCATTCATATTTGTTGAACCCATACTGTATAAAAAAGAGCTTACAAAGTGCTAAGTAAGCTACAACCCATGCTTTCAAGAAATTTATAGTCAAGTTGGGGCATGAGGGAAATATCCAAACAACTTAGGGACAGAAGAAAAGAAGGGACTTGAGTGTGGGACAAGCAGTGTGAGCTGTGGAGAGTCTCAGGGTGGAGCATCGTGGCTTTCCTGAGAGCCAGGGGTAGGCGGTACAGGTGGGTAGGGCTGGACCAGGTGACAGGGACATTTCAGGGGAGGAAACAATATAAAGCAAGAAAAAGAGGCGGTGAATTGTGCAATTCGTTTGGGGAACTAACCTATTTGGCTGAAGCACTGGGTGATGGTGAGGGGATAGTAGAAAATAAAGCTGGTTGGAACCAAACTTTGGAGAACCCTGAATAGTAAGTAGATGAGGGAGTCTTGGTGGTTGGTTGGTTGGTTTTGGTTTTAAATAGATAGTAATAGGGAGTCAATGGTAGCATTCAAACATGCTCGGCTCTTTTACCTTCTTTTCCCCTCCAGATAGGTCTTATCTCTCTCTTCTCCCTTTCAGCCATATTTCTTGCAAGTCTTGCCTTAATACTTTGTCTGAAATTCAGATGCTCTGAACCACTGCAGCCTGGCTTCTGTCCTGTCATTCTGCTTGGAACTGCCTTATTGAGTGCACCAGTGACATCCTTTTTTTTTTTTTTTTTAATTGAAGTATAGTTGATCTACAACATCGTGTCAATTTCTGCTGCACAGCTGCACACAAAGCTCACAGCTGCACAGTGAGTCAGTTATACATACATATACATTCTTTTTCATATTCTTTTCCATTATGGTTTATCTCAAGATATTGACTATCATTCCCTGTGCTACCAGTGACATTCTTGATGCCATGTTGCAGTCCCTATGGCGTCGACACATTGACCCTTCCTACTGCACTGTCTTCGCTCGGCCTCCATAAACCAGCACCTCATTGGATTTCATCCAACACCTCGAGCTGCTCTTTCTCAGCTCCTTAGCAGGCTCATCTCCCTCTGCCCATCCCGAACTATCAGGACACCTTGGGGATCTGACTACACGCCTCCTCCCTTCTCCTCCGCATCTCTTCCTGAGGGATCTCACTGCTCCTCTCCATTTCCACACCCCTTACCACTTCCGTGCTGAGGATGGGTACCCAGATCCGCATCTGCTTCTGAGCTACATTTCCACTTACTTTACAGACAACTCCTCTTGGAGGCTCTTCAGGCATCTTAATCCCAATGTGCCCAACTGAACTCATTGGTTACCCCTATCCTGTGATCTCTGTCTTAATAAATGGCGCCTCAACCCACACGTTACCGAAGCCGGAAATCCGGCGTCATCTGAGCCTCTTTCCTCTTCTTTATGTCCCACATTCTGCCACCAAGGCTTATTGCTTCTACCTGTGCCTGTTCCTCGAACCCATCTACCTCTCTTCGTCCCCATTGCCGTTTTCTTATATTCTCTGCTAGTCCTAAGTGGTCTTCCTTTTCCCTGCGTCCATTCTTCATGTTGCCATCATACTGGGTTTTTTTGTTTTTGTTTTGCAGTGAAAATATTGTCCCCGTAATGGTACCCATTACTCTTAGGGATGAGTTGCAGACTCATCACAGCTTACAGGCCTTACAGGATCTGCAGATCTGACCCTGAAACAGCAAGTGGGTTTTACCCTAAGAGTGCTTAATGCCTCGGGATGCAGGCCAAATGCAGGGAGTCCCTCAGATCTTTCATTCTCTGGCTGCTGTCTGCCTTTCCGTTCATCCCTGGGCTTTCACTTACGTGCACCCTGCCCTCCCGTCACCTTGAACCTCTTCCAGGTTCTGGGATGTGCCATGGTCTCCTGTGTGCCCAGCCATGCACCTGCTGCTTCCTCTGCATGGAGCATTTATCGTCCCTTCTGCACCTGTCACGTCCTGTTTGCTTTTTTTTTTTCTTTGCGGTACGTGTGCCTCTCACTGTTGTGGCCTCTCCTGTTGCGGAGCACAGGCTCCGGACGCCCAGGCTCAGCGGCCATGGCTCACGGGCCCAGCCGCTCCGTGGCATGTGGGATCTTCCCGGACCGGGGCACGAACCCGTGTGCCCTGCATCGGCAGGTGGACTCTCAACCACTGTGCCACCAGGGAAGCCCCCTGCTTGCTTTTTAAATGATTTTCCTGGGTCTCTTCCTCCAGGGAACCTTCTCAGGCTTTCAAGTCTAGGTTAGTGGCCCCTATTAAGTGCTCCGGTTTTTGGTTAGTCCTTTTCGTTTGCTATAGCGTTTATGCTTCTGTACTGTGATTGTCAACTCACTTGCCATGTTCCTCTTTTGGACTGTAAGCTTGGTGTGGAAAGGACCATGTCTATCTTATTCATTGCCTTATTCCCAGCACCATTCGCCAGTGCATGGCACATAGTAGGTATTCAACAAATACGTGTTAGGTGAATGAATGCATGAACTCAGCAGAAGTTATTAGTACAATAACGAAAAAATTAGAAACAGCAGCTATTAAATATTACCATTCATTCATTCACTCATTCAATCACTATTTACTAAGGATTTATCACGTGCCCGGCACTGGGTTAAGAAACTGGTAATGAAAAAGCTACAGAAATATGAATACATGTTTATAATGCAATATAATGTGAAATAAATAAATAAACAAAACCGGAATACCAAACTGGGTGTACACTATGATTACAACTCTGTAAAATATGTAGGAGACGGCCTTGTTTTGTGCAGTGGTTTTAAAGGTTTTCTATTTTTAGTTAAAGGCTTTTTGTCCAAATGAAATCTGAGAAGCCCCAAAATATAAAACAGAAAAAGGCAGAGATTTTCTGCTTGATACAGGAGTGGGGTCCAGAGCCTGCCCACGCTTCCCTCCTCCTCTCTGTCCTCTATCCCACCACCTCCACCCCTACTCCCAAGCCTGAAGGCAGCCAGCCACTGTGGCATGTTCAGAGAGGATTATTTGAAAATCCCCAGAATAGACTTCTGGTTAAACATTGCCGTTTAAAAACATGCACTTTTCTTTGATCCCTTCCAAAACGCCACTAAAATGACAGCAAGCAAGCTAAAATGGCCCAAGTCCACAAGGACAGAGGGAAGAGGTGGGGTCAATGTCAGCTCTATGGGAACAGGAACAGGGACCAGGTGAGTGGTGAGTAGCCCAGCAGAGCTGAGAAAATGGCAACCCCGGCATCTGCTAATGGGGAACTGCTAAGAAGGAAGCCCGTTCATGGCGCCGCACCCCAGAAAGGCCCTGGGATTGGGGGCACAGATCTTCTGAAAGAGAGGGTAGGAGGCAGGGCTGCAAACAGGAGGTTCATGGAAAGTCTTTTGAAGGGGCAGTCAGATCCCCAAATTCCTTCTCTCCACAGCCAAATGACTGCCTTCCTCCCACCCCGGCAGAAAGCAGGTTTACTCTTTGGGGAAAGCGAACTAGAGGAGGCTCCAGACTCAGGGGTAAGGACCAGCCAGGGGTGTACAGAGACTCCTCACTGAAAGAGGAGAATTAACTGATTGGTCTAGTGTTAGACGTGCAACCCAAATTGGGTCAGGTGTGTCCATCCTTGACACTTTTCTATTCTGAAGCTGGGAGAGAAAAGTAGTTAGAAGAAAAGAATGAAGTCAAACACAGATGAGAGAGATTGTGTGTGTGTGTGTGTGTGTGTGTTGAGGCCCTGGATCTAGTCCTGGAGGTTACTGGCTTTGACTGGTTCCGGTAACTCTTCCTTCAATTCTATACGCTACCCAGTATCCTTCTATATTAGTTAGCTATGGCTGCCATAAAGAAGTACCTAGCTTAAACATCAGAAATTTATTTCTTCATGGTTCTGGAGCCTAGAAAGTCTGAGCTAAAGATGTCAGCAGAGTTGGTTCCTTCGGAAGCCTCTCTCCTTGGCTGTCTTCTTCCAGTGTCTTCATGTGGTCTTCCCTCTGTGTCTGTCTGTGTCAGAATCTCCCCTTCTTGTAAGGACACCAGTCAGATTGGATGAGGGCCTACCCTAATGGCCTCATTTTACCTTAATTACCTCTTTAAAGCCCCTCTCTTCAGACACAGTCACATTCTGAGGTACTGGGTGTTAAGTCTTGAATATATGAATTTTGGGGTGGGGTAGGGACCCCAGATTTAGCCCATAACAACATGTATGGACAGCAAGTATTGAATAAATAGCATTTCCTTTTCTTTCTTCCTTTTTATAAAAGCTATTCCTTTCTCTTTTTTAAATTGAAGTATAGTTGATTTACAATGTTGTGTTAATTACTGCTGTACAGCAGTGATTCAGATATATATGTATATTCTTTTTTAAAATATATTCTTTTCCATTACAGTTTGTCATAGAGTTTTTTTAAAATTTATTTATTTTTATTTATTTTTGGCTGTGTTGGGTCTTCGTTGCTGCACGTGGGCTTCCTCTAGTTGCTGCGAGCGGGGGCTACTCTTCGTTGCTGTTCACGGGCTTCTCATTGCGGTGGCTTCTCTTGTTGCGGAGCACGGGCTCTAGGCGCACAGGCTTCAGTAGTTGTGGCTTGCGGGCTCTAGAGAGCAGGCTCAGTAGTTGTGGCGCACGGACTTAGTTGCTCCGCAGCATGTGGGATCTTCCTGGACCAGGGCTCGAACCCGTGTCCCCTGCATTGGCAGACGGATTCTTAACCACTGCGCCACCAGGGAAGTCCCTGTCATAGCATATTGAATATAGTTCTCTGTGCTATACAGTAGGACCTTGTTGTTTATCCATTCTATATATAAAAGCTTACAGCTGCTAACCCCAATCTCTCACTCCATCCCTCCCTAAGCCCCCTCCCCCTTGGCAACCACCAGTCTTTCTCTATGTCCGTGATTCTGTTTCTGTTTCAAGGTAAGTTCATTTGTGTCATAGTTTAGATTCCACATATAAGTAATATATGGTATTTGTCTTTCTCTTTCTGACTTTATAGTATGACAATCTCTAGTTGCATCCATGTTGCTGCAAATGGCATTATTTCGTTCTTTAAAAGCTATTTCTAATTTAGTTTCTGCCACTTGGACCCAAAGAGCTCTGATTGACCATTCCCTCAGCTCTGTGTACTGCCTGGGGCACATCAGAGTCTTCCTTAACTGTTCTTTAAATCTGCACTACCCTTCACCTTTCCTATATTTATGTTCCTTGAGGCAAGAAGCGGATCACAGTTTGTACAGCCTATGGTGCCAGGTGATCAGATTAATAGAGGATCTGCTTACTAGCTGCTTGATCTTGGTGAAGTTCTCTGTGTCTCAATTTCCTCATCTGTAGAATGGGTGATGATAATAGCAGGTTGCTGTGAAGATTGATGTGTTAATGAACGTAAAGCATTTAAAGCAGAGGCTGGCATATGGTGAGTGTTATGCAAGTGTGTCTATTATTTATTCATTCAGTAGTCTCTATAGGAAATAATTCAGATCATGTATGTGGTGGAGGATCAATAAATATTTATTAATTCTACTTTGTAAATGTTATATGCTATAATAAGTGGTTCTTAAAAGTATCCTCAAATCTTCTTTAATCAGTGTCTTGTTATTTGCCAATGTAAGGATATCATTATAAGTTTCTTTTTCATTGTTTAGTCAGTGGCTACCATAAACAGCTATAATTCTGGAGCACCTATCTTACTTTAAGCAAGTTGATACAATAAACAGGTAAAGAGCCATTTTCTTGTACTTTAGAAGCTCAGTCATATAGAAGAAGAGGCTGGAATAAAAGTCAGTGTTGCTGACTTCTTGTCCTGGCTCTCGCCCTTCTGTGACACTGGACAGAAGTCTTGTGTCCTCTGGGCTCTGAAGCCTTTATTTACAGACCGAGTCTGGATTATGTAATCTTTAGATGAAAGAACATCTTATCTGAGCTGCTCAGACCCTTTAAAAGTTACATTTTCCCTCTTTTCCTACTTTGAATAGAACCTTTGGTAATTCTAACACATAGTTAGATGTATTCCCCACCCCCCTTCCATCAGTTATATAAATGAGCCATACATTATTAAAATTTGGCAAAGATTAGTATCAGGTATAGTATCTTTTTTTTTTTTTGCGGTACGCGGGCCTCTCACTGTTGTGGCCTCTCCCGTTGTGGAGCACAGGCTCCGGACGCGCAGGCTCAGCGGCCATGGCTCAGGGGCCGAGCTGCTCCGCGGCATGTGGGACCTTCGCGGACCGGGGCACGAACCCGCGTCCCCTGCATCGGCAGGTGGACTTCCAACCACTGCGCCACCAGGGAAGCCCAGGTATAGTATCTTTTGATAAGTTAAGCATTTTATTTTCTAATGAGTAGCCCTCCCTACCAAAAGAAATCAGAAAGAGGGTAAGAAGAGAATAAAAAATGCTATTTTGTTTTATTGAATTTTAACTCCTTGGCCATTTTAAATTTCCTCAGAATAGTGTTTTGAGTCTTGACCTTGTAGTCAATTGGTCAGTCTGCCACTGTGGAGACGCTGGCACTGCTGGGGGTAGCCATGGGGAGGATTCAAAAGAAGCAAAATACACGATGTCTGCTCTCGATGGGGTCCCATCTTATGCTGGGAACGCTCAAGCTAAACGCTCAGAAACAGCAACACGCGCACACTCACATGTGTGCAAAGTGACACCACGTTCCTTCCTTCATTTAACAAGAATGTGTTGACTGCCCGCTCTGTTCTTTGGGATCAGTGCTAACAAGACAAAGTTCTGGTCCTTATGGAGTTGTCATTTCAGTTGACTATATATCGCTGAATCAAAGAAGTAGATTGAGGGAAAAGTGAGGGTTAACGTCCATCACCCTTGTGGGCAGATTCACAGCCGAGCGGCAGGGGAAAGCCTTGTCAGCCAGGGCAGCTCTCCCCCACCCCTGGCAGCTCTCCCCCAACCCTGGCTCTTAGCTCTGGGGGGCAGTGGTGTGCCCTGTGTATCTGACACACAGAGCACGGCATTGGTTTACAGATCCTCCTTTATATCTTATTTTCAGTAATAGTAATAAAATGAGAAAAATAATATGAACAGAAAAAAACCCACCGTGACATTTTTCTTTTATTGAACTTTGTATGTATAATCATGCCAATAAAAATAAATAATAAAATAAAGGATTCCAGGATCAAAAACTGGGGAAAAGTAATGGATTACTACTTTTTAATTACATTACTATTTTTCAAACGGAGGGGGAAAATATACCTACATATTAGTCTGCCACAGAAACTAATAACATGGCAGGTGAATAGTAATTAAACAGCAAATAAGGAAAATGACAACTAAAAAGGAATCAATTTCATTTTTTTTGTTTTTTTGCGGTACGCGGGCCTCTCACCGTTGTGGCCTCTCCCGTTGCGGAGCACAGGCTCCAGATGCACAGGCTCAGCAGCCATGGCTCACGGGCCTAGCTGCTCCGCGGCATGTGGGATCCTCCTGGACCGGGGCACGAATCCGTGTCCCCTGCATCGGCAGGCGGACTCTCAACCACTGCACCACCAGGGAAGCCCCAATTTCAATTTTTAAAGGTATTGTTCAAATGCTGTTAAATTTCACGTATGAACTAATTTCTATTTGTATCAGACAAAAATGTTCCACCTTGCAGTTTGCACTGTTTCACTTTAAAATTTTAATCACAAATTAAAGCTCCAAGTGGTCGCAGAAAAATGAGAGAATTACATTGAATGAGAGAATTGAAGTAGCTCAAGTTCTGTTATACTCAAGACTGCCTCTTATTTCAAATCTAGTGTGTAAATGCAAAAGCAGAGAACTCCACCAGAATTGCAGACATGAAACGTGCCCAAAGCAAGCATGAATGATTCCAAATCATTAGGAACTAAGCTATCAAACAAACTCGTGTAGATTAGTCTAGTTATGCGAAGGCTTCTGTGAGTTAACTTCCATGCAGAATACAATGTTTATTGAACGATAAGTGACAAAATGTGCTAATTTTACATATTACAAAGTTGAATAGTTACCACAGAACTTTTGCAGAATTTAGACAAACAAAAGATTTGGAGAGAGGAAGAGTATTTCACATTGTATCTGACATTGTGTAGAATTGCCAGTGTGGGACTATGTAAAAGCAGACCAACTTAGTCTGTTTTATTATTGTTTTAAATCTCTCTACAGACTGTTCACTCCCTTATTGCCTGGGACGATTCATGTGACTGCTCTTGGAACACCAATGGCAGAGGAAGTGAGGAAAATTAATATAGGAACTATAACTTAAAGCCACATGTATTTAATTGGTAAGACCCTCCCTGCCTCTCTGTTCCAGGCCAGTTCCCAGCCGTGGGAGCCTCAAGAAGCCCCTGCACACCCTCTGGATCTTGCAGCCGGGTGAGGCGCCTGCTCAAGGCTGCTTATCATAGACTCTGAAATGATAGCAGAGGCTGTGTGTCTATTGGGTGAGTGCGAAATAGGAGTTAGGGTGTGTATGCTTGCAGACGGGCATGTTTGCCTGTGACGTGAGGTTAGAGAGGCTGGTGAAAAGCACTAAGAATAAACATAAAACGAATTTGTGCCCTCTCCTGGAAACAATGGGAAATTTTGGTTTGAAAATTAATGTGGATTTAAGCAGCTTCTCCAAGTCCAAAATACCTCACAGACATCATTTAATTCATATTTTCAGTTTCCCTCTGAGTTTGGCAAGAGATTTCTGTAAGCAGGGGGAAATTGTGGAAGGTATATTCAGTGATTCCCCTCACTCCAGGGTGAATTTATTAAACGGTAGATGAGTTTTAGACATACACATAGGAAAGGAAAAGAATGAGACCAAATCAGTAAGAAGTAATTATTTAGGAGCGTAATATGACAATACCTGGTACAGTTGAAGATAGACATTCCCAATGATGCAGCCATTCACTTCTCTTTTTTAAAAAAATTATTTTTATACAATTTTAAAGGTTACACTCTATTTACAGTTATTACAAAATATTGGCTATTTTCCCCGTGTTGTACAATACATCCCTGCAGCCTATCTTACACCCGGTAGCTTGCCCCTCCCCCTCCTCCATTTCTGCATTCCCCTCCCCCTCCTCCCCACCGGTAACCACGACTTTGTTCTCTGTAACTGTGAGTCTGCTTCTTTTTTGTTATATTCACTAGTTTGTCATATTTTTCAGGTTCCACATATAAGTGATATCATAGAGTATTTGTCTTTCTCTGTCTAACTTATTTTCCTTAGCATAATGCCCTCCAAAGTCCATCCATGTTTGCAAATGGCAAAATTTTGTTTTGTTTTTTTAAATTAGCCATTCACTTCTAAATATACACCGCAGGGAAATCTCCTGTATGTGCACAAGAAGACGTGTCAGGATGTTTCGGACAGACTGAGTTTCTTAGGCTCAGCCGTGGTTTTCTCAAGACCCCCCCAGGAAAATCACCTTCTTTGGAGCCACAGAGAGGTCGTTTTGACCATTGTGGTAGGGAAGCTCATGAACCTCCACCTCTGCAGAAGCCATGCCGTCGTCACTTTCTTCCTGCTCAGCCAGCTGAGCCCATCATATAGCTGCTCCGGGTCTCCCAGGTCACCGTGGTACAGCCAGCCCAGTTATCACCCTGCCTCAAACCTTGCACTGCAGCCCCTTCTTTCCCACCTTGGACCCTACCTGTCACCACGGAGGTACAAGATACAACAGAACCACTGGAGGCACACTGGCTTGAGGGGGCCCAGATGCTGCAGGCTGCAGGCAGAAAGGGGATGTCCCTGGCTTGTGCCTGCTCACAGGTGGCAGATGCCAGGGCTGTTTCTTCATGGCTGCCAGGAGGAGCCTGCAAACAATGCCGGATGTGCAGGATATTAATACCCAATGAAGTAAGTGTTAACCACTGATTCTTTGTTGTTATATTTAGTGTTATTATACACTAGCATTATTTTTTTAAATTCCACATATAAGTGATATCATACAGTATTTGTCTTTCTCTGTCTGACATATTTCACTTAGCATAAAACCCACCAAGTCCATCCATATTGTTGCAAATGGCAAAATTTCATTCTTTTTGATGGCTGAGTAGTATTCCATTGTATGTGTGTGCGTGTGTGTGTGTGTATATATACCACATCTTATAGAGAACAAACTATTGGTTACCAGTGGGGAGAGGGAAGTGGGGAGGGGCAATATAGGGGTAGGGGATTAAGAGGTACAAACTATTATGTATAAAATAAGCTACAAGGATATATTGTACAACACAGGGAATATAGCTAACATTTTATAATAACTGTAAATGGAGTATAACCTTTAAAAATTGTGGATCACTATACTGTACACCTGTAACTTAGATAATATTGTACATCAATTATACTTCAATAAAAAAATCAAAAACCATTTCAACCACTGAGAGGATGGAAAAGAATCCATGGGTGATTTTTCTCCATCCTCTCCCCAAAGGAATCTTCTAAGAAATGATTCAATGTGGTCTCTGGAAATTTCCTACCTGACTGAGCAACCAACTGTGCCTTCTAGTGAAGTGTGGGGGGCCAGCTCAGCCAAAGGTCACCTTCTGTCTGCTTCCCCTTCCTCCTGCCTCAATGCCCTGTTCCCCTCACTCTTGCTTCCCCGGGTTTGCATTCTTCCAGTAAAGCTTCAGAATGTAAAATTTGCCGCAGGCTCTAATTTCCAGGGAACTCAGACTCAGACAAAGAATGCTGACTGCAGCAAAATTGTCACAACGCTCAGACATTGTTTTATGGACACAAAACCATAATTAAACCATTAGCACAGAGAAAAAGAAGGAAAACTAGAGCGAAAACAGGGAATTTCAAAGCTGGAAACTAAAATGAAAACAAACATGGACTCACAGTGCAAAGAATAGCCTCTGACCTGGAAGAGTTCACTTCTATTTTTTCTCTGCTGCTCACTAGCAAGCTCTCTTGTAAACTTTTTTTTAAAATTTTATTTATTTATTCATTGGCTGCGTTGGGTCTTTGTTGCTGCACGCGGGCTTTCTCTAGTTGTGGCGAGCAGGGACTGCTCTTCGCTGTGGTGCGCGGACTTCTCATTGCGGTGGCTTCTCTTGTTGCGGAGCACGGGCTCTAGGCACGCGGGCTTCAGTAGTTGCAGCACATGGGCTCAGTAGTTGTGTGTGGCGCACGGGCTTAGTTGCTATGCGGCATGTGGGATCTTCCCGGACCAGGGCTCGAACCCAAGTCCCCTGCATTGGCAGGCGGATTCTTAACCACTGCGCCACCAGGGAAGTCCCAAACCTTATTTTTTTTAATGATTACAATATAGCGAAAAGCTTTCAGTTCCTTAAAACCTGCTTAAACCTATGGATGCTAATGACTAGTCTAGAAAAGAAAAAACAATATTCAGAAGAGTAATTGTTGTTTCAGATACAACTTTAATACATTTTATTTTGTGAAACTGACCAGAGTTTCAAAGGTTCATCCAGAAGTTCTGGGGTCAGGTGACCTGGGATCAAAAATCCAGATTTAGCCATCATTTAAAGGTTACTACATCTGTTTAAGCTTCAATTTTCTCTTCTTTTAAATAAGGATAAGAGAGTACCTAAGTCATAGAGTCGTCATGGGTTTTAAATGAGATAATTGAGGGTCTGGCACCCATTGCTCACTGAACATCATCACCCATTATGGTCCCGATGAGGGACATCAATTCTTTGTGAGCAAAAATTGGTGCTGAGCAAAGCTACATTTATGCTTGTTGTCTTGAGGTAGATAAATTCCAGTTGGAGCTTTTAGCATGAAACGAACATATGATTTTTTTTCATCATTTTAAGTGTGTGTTCGTGTGTGTGTGTGTGTGTGTGTGTGTGTGTGTGTGTGAACTCAACCCATTTTACCAAGCACCTACCTTAGGCCTGGCATTTTTCTAGGCAGGAGGATAGATAGAGATCAAGATAAATTAGATCCTTGTTCCTGAAGATTTCCTGTTCATGGAAAACAGCTTATTATTGTTTTGTTTATTTGTTTGCTATTTCAGAAGGAAGTGATCAGCACATCAGCACTTGACAGGATGATAAGAAGCTAACAGCCCAGGAAAGAATGGAAACTTGGGTCAGATGTAGTGCACTGTCATTACCAAAAGAGTTCTGTAGCCGAATTTTGGTTCTTTCTACCTGGCCTTTGAGCTACCCAATATTCTTTCCTGTCAATAAATTTGTTATTTCCTAAGTCAATTGGAATCCATCTTTAGTGCTTAAACTGAGAATCCTCTCTAAAAATTTTAGCGAGAACATCCCCTTTTATTGTCTAAGCCCATCTGAGCTGGACTTCCTATTCCTCGAAGCCAGAAGCACCCTGACTGATGCAGGAGTACCGGCAATAAGTGTTATCAGAGCTCTGAGCAATAACAAACAGATAGTTAGAGTGGGGCGTGTGCAAAGTTGAATTTAGTCCAGTGTATCTGCTGCAGGCAAGGATATTGTGGCAGGCAATAGTCACGTGGTGACCATAGTACGGAAAGGACTGCAGGTCTGAACTTAGCTCTGCCTCCTGGCTCCTCCTGGATCTGAGGACAAGCATCACGCCCTCTCCACTGCCCTCTTTGTTGCGGGTAAAACATGAAGGAAGAATGACAGCCTAGCTTATCCTTTCCAATTATCGTGTGTTCTCCTTATCCCAATCCCATTCAACTTTGATACTGTTAGCTAAGGGTTTGCATGCCTATCATTGTGCTGGTTCAGCAAGGTTGGCTGTCTGTGGTCTAGACTTTCAAGTGATAGGTCTAATTCTGAGATGCCCAGGAAAGCACCCTCCCAATTGGCCCCTTTCCAGATAAGCACACTTGTTGAGAATCCCCAGGGTGTACGGGACAGCTATTCAGTGTTGAGTCCTTGTTCATAGGGTCATCACGACATCAGATTATGAGGCAATGCCCTCACGCAAAGTAAGAGTACATTTAGAAATGACCTTGAATAAATAACTACTGGTTTCATAACTGCTTATTTTTCTGTGTTTCCACTGGGACCTAGATTTTGGCTTGATCATGTCTTACTACTTTGTTAGCTCTTTGATGTCCTTAAGACGTAATTTTTGTTTCTAATTTAGCCAGTATTTTTTTGTTATTTTCAGTGGGAGAGTGGTCCAAAATATCTTGGTAACCATATTGTCATAAATGGAAATCTTTCATTGATTTTTTAATTCCATGACTATATTTTTCATTCTTATAAGTTTCAAATGGTCTTTAAGTCTCTTTGACATTTTTAAATGATTTCGTATTGCCTGCCCGTTTTTTCAAGATTGTTGTATTTTTCTAAAATAGTTAAAAGTAGTTATTTCATATTTTGTGTTTGATATATCCAATATGAGGTCTTTGGAGTCCTTTAGTGACAATCTACTCTTTCTGCTGGATCTTGCTCATGGTGCCTTATTTCCTAGTATATTTACTATTTTTGCCTGATGGTTGTCTGTTTCTTGGAATCGGTGTGTTTGTGTGAAATTCCAGAACTAATAAAAAAAATCCATAGATTCAAAGAGCCTTCTCCACTCTCATTAACCCTGCTTCCCCCCACAAAGAAAAATCCCTAGGAAGACAAATTTAAAAACATATAGTGGGAATATAAATTGCTGCAGCCACTATGGAAAACAGTATGGAGGTTCCTTAAAAAACTAAAAATAGGGACTTCCCTGGTGGCCCGGCGGCAGAGAATCCACCTTGAGATGTAGGGGACGCGGGTTTGATCCCTGGTCAGGGAACTAAGATCCCACATGCCGTGGGGCAACTAAGCCCGTGCTCCACAACTACAGAGCCCATGCACACTGGAGCCTGTGCACCACAACTAGAGAAGAGAAAACCCACACACCACAACAAGAGAGAAGCCTGCACGCCACAATGAAAGATCCTGCATGCTGCAACTAAGACCTGACGCAGCCAAAAATAAAATAAGTAAATAAATAATAAATCTTAAAAAAAAAACACCCAAAAGTAGTTACCATATGATCCAGCGATCCCACTCTTGGGCATATATCTGGAGAAAACTCTAATTCAAAAAGAGACATGTGGGCTTCCCTGGTGGTGCAGTGGTTGCGAGTCCGCCTGCCGATGCAGGGGACACGGGTTCGTGCCCCGGTCCGGGAAGATCCCATGTGCCGCGGAGCAGCTGGGCCCGTGAGCCATGGCCGCAGAGCCTGTGCGTCCGGAGCCTGTGCTCCGCAACGGGAGAGGCCACAACAGTGAGAGGCCTGCGTACCGCCAAAAAAAAAGAGAGACATGCACCCCAATGCTCATAGCAGCACTGTTTACAATAGCCAAGACATGGAAGCAACCTAAGTGTCCATTGACAGATGAATGTATAAAGAAGATGTGGTATATACACACAGTGGAATACGACTCAGCCATAAAAAAAAGAATGAAATAATGCCATTTTCAGTAACATGGATGGATCTAGAGATTATCATACTAAGTGAAGTAAGTCAGGCAGAGAAAGACAAATATCATATGATATCGCTTATATGTGGAATCTAAAAAAAATGGTACAAATGAACTTATTTACAAAACAGAAATAGACTTGTAGACATAGAAAACAAACTTACGGTTACCAAAGGGGAAGGGGTGGGGAGGAATAAATTAGGAGTTTGGGATTAAAATATACACACTACTGGGCTTCCCTGGAGGCACAGTGGTTGAGAGTCCACCTACCGTGGCAAGGGACACAGGTTGGTGCCCCAGTACGCGAGGATCCCACGTGCCGTGGAGCGGCTGGGCCCGTGGGCCATGGCCACTGAGACTGCACGTCCAGAGCCTGTGCTCCGCAACGGGAGAGGCCACAACAGTGAGAGCCCCGCATACCGCAAAATATATATATATATATACACTACTATATATAAAATAGGTAACTGAGGGACTTCCCTGGTGGTCTAGTGGTGATCCCTGGTCAGGGAACTAGATTCCAAGAGTTGCAACCAAAAAAAAAAAAAAAGCCCACATGCTGCAACTAAGACCCTGCCCAGCCAAATAAATAAATATGTTAAAAAAAAAAGATAACCAACAAGGATCTACCATACAGCGCAGGAAACTATACTCAATATCTTGTAATAACCTATAATGGAAAAGGTTATTACCTATATATATACATGTATGTATAACTGAATCACTTTGCTGTACACCTGAAATATCACTGATGAACATAGATGCAAAAATACTTAACAAAATACTAGCAAACAGAATCCAACAGCACATTAAAAGGATCATACACCATGATCAAGTGGGGTTTATCCCAGGAATGCAACAATTCTTCAATATATGCAAATCCATCAACGTGATACACCATATTAATGAACCGAAGGATAAAAACCATATGATAATCTCAATAGATGCAGAAAAAGCTTTTGACAAAATTCAACACCCATTTATGATAAAAACTCTCCAGAAAGTAGGCATAGAGGGAACCTACCTAAACATAATAAAAGTTGTATATGACAAACCCATAGCCAACATCATTCTCAATGGTGAAAAACTGAAAGCATTTCCTCTAAGATCAGGAACAAGACAAGGGTGCCCACTCTCACCACTATTATTCAACATAGTTTTGGAAGTTTTAACCACAGCAATCAGAGAAGAAAGAGAAATAAAAGGAATCTAAATTGGAAAAGAAGAACTAATACTGTTATTGTTTGCAGATGACATGATATACATAAAAAATCCTAAACATGCCACCAGAAAACTACTAGAGCTAATCAATGAATTTGGTAAAGTTGCAGGATACAAAATTAATGCACAGAAATCTCTTGTATTCCTATACACCTACAACAAAAACTCAGAAAGAGAAATCAAGGACACACTCTCATTTACCATTGCAACAAAAAGAATAAAATACCTAGGAATAAACCTACCTAAGGAGGCAAAAGACCTGTATACAGAAAACTATAAGCACTGATGAAAGAAATCAAAGATGATACAAACAGATGCAGAGATATACCATGTTCTTGGATTGGAAGAATCAACATTGTGAAAATAACTATACTACCCAAAGCAATCTACAGATTCAATGCAATCTCTATCAAATTACCAATGGCATTTTTCACAGAACTAGAACAAAAAAAAAATTTCACAATTTGTATGGAAACACAAAAGACCCCGAATAGCCACAGCAATACTGAGAAAGAAAAACGGAGCTGGAGGAATCAGGCTCCCTGACTTCAGACTATACTACAAAACTACAGTAATCAAGACAGTATGGTACTGGCACAAAAACAGAAATATAGGTTAATGGAACAGGATAGAAAGCCCAGAGATAAACTCACACACATATGGTCACCTTATCTTTGACAAAGGAGGCAAGAATATACAATGGAGAAAAGACAGCCTCTTCAATAAGTGGAGCTGGGAAAACTAGACAGCTACATGTAAAAGAATGAAATTAGAACACTCCCTAACACCATACACAAAAATAAACTCAAAATGTAAATCAACTATATTTCAATAAAAAATTTAAAAATATATATACATATACACACATCCTCATTTATAAGATTACATCAGCTTGAAGAACAAATATGGAAGGATGCACAATATATTTTTAACCTGGCCACATGGGCATGGAGGTAAAGGTGAGGGTGGAGAAAGAACGATGTGGGTGATGAGGAGAAGGAGGTTGCGAATAGCAAAGCAAAAAAAGGAACAAAAGATGCAAAAATTTATGATTACGTTTAGGTATTTTTATAAATGTATATATGTAGAAAAAAGCTTAAAAATAAAATGCATAAACAAAGAAAAACCATATATCTCTATATAGAGATATTCAAAATAAAATAACTGGAAATTGAATCTAAAAGTGGATTGAGAAAAATGTCCTGCAGTCACATGCAAAGATGACTCAGTCTTAAGAAATATATCAACATTATTCAATATACTGCATCAACTAATTAAAAGTAAAGAATCCTATGTTAGAATAAACATACGTCCCTAGAAGAGGAATTGATAAAATTCAGAAACCATTCCTAACATATAAAGAACTTCTAAAGTTGGTGAAAAAAAATATCAGCAATCAATTACAAAATAAGCCAACAACCTGAAGAGGTTAAGTGGCCAGTCAAAATATGAAAGAACAATAAATAGTCATTAAATTGTTAAGGAAACACAAGTTAGAGACCTTCAGTTGTCACATCTGCAGCAAATATTCTCTGAATCTGGTTTTCAAATTTTTTTAAAGTTGTCTTTTTACTGACATGCAGATTTTAAATGTTTCTCATGTATGCAGATTTGTCATTCTTCTTATGAGTGTGATATCATTTTTACCCTTGAGATTTGAAAAAACGGAAGAGATTATAATAACATATAGGTTATAATAACATATATAATAACATTGTCAAGGATGTGAGGAAACCAACATTCTCATCCCATGTTGTGGATGGGAATGCAAACAACAGATTTTGAAATATAATCAGCTATATGACTGCTAGCATAACTAACACTTTCTTGGACCCGTTTTAGTTCGTCCTGTCCTGTCACTGATGCTACCTAGGACTATACTGTGTGGTAAATCACTTCTCTGTCGTCAAGGGCTTTGGAGTTAAGATATTGTTTAATAATTATTAGGACCAGGTGGCCTCTATGCTCTGTTAGTCTCCAAACAATGATGAAGACCTTCACTGACGTATTCCTGGTGCCCATGAGACTAGTCACCCATTCCTAAATCTTGACTTAGGAATGGATGTCCTGTTTCCAAGCACCAACCCCCATACCCTAGGTTAATTATAAAGTTGTTTCAGTGGCCCCTGGGTGGTGCTGAGTGCAGCTGCGAATGCTGGACGGTTGTCTGCCCGATCCCCATTACACCCTGTAAGTTACCCTGTAATAAATGGATCCATTGACTAGACGGAGCTGCCCACTAATTTTTTCAGTCTCAAGATGCCTTCCCACTTTTGTGGGCACTTTTCATTCCTTCTGTCCCCCAACATCAGGTAACAAATATTAAAACATTAAATATGTTCATCTTTAGAACTTGCAATCCTGCTTTGAGGAATCCATATTGCAAAAAGAAATGAACTAGCCAATACAAGGAAGTTTCTTGCGGCACTGCTTATAATATAAAACTTTATGGGAAGTGGGGGGAGCAGAGACAGCTGAACATTCATCAGTAGTGACATGGTATACTTTATAGGACTTTACAAAAATGAGGTGTTTTTTTTTCCATTATTGACATTATATTACATTGATTACTTTATATGGAGGGATGTCCATAATGTACTATTAAGTGAAGAAAGAGAGATACAGGAAGTAATGAACAATGTGTTGTTTTTGCTGACCCAGGATTCATTAACCTTTCTGGTAAATGTGGTTTTCCTTTTGGGAGTATTATGAACTGGATGTTTATGCCCATGGCTCCCACTCCGCCAAATTCATGTGTTGAAATTGTAACCACCAATGTGATGATATTAGAAGGTGGGATGTTTTGGGTACTTTGGATATTAGTTCATGAGGGTGGAGCCTCACGAATGGGATCAGTGCCTTTATAAGAAGAGACATGAGAGCTTTCTCCATTTCCTCCTCCTCCCCTTCCTCCCCCTCTTCCTCCTCCTTCATCTCCATCTCTTTCTCTGTCTCTGTCAGAGACAGACTCTCTCTGAGACTCTCTCTCAGAGTCTGCAAACCAGTAAGAGTATCCTCACCAGACACCAGATCAAATCCAACTCTTGATCTTGGATTTCCAACCTCCAGAACTGTGAGAGGTAAATACTTGTTATTCAAGCCACCCGGTCGAGTATATTTTTGTTATGGAAGTCCAAACTAAGACAGGGAGCCTATTCTCAGTCCATGTGTACCCATGACACATGACTGGAAGATCACAACGAGAGTATTCCTCTGGCCTCAGGAATGGACATTTTATCTATCCAATCAGAGGCAGTGAGTGCAAAACCTCAGAACTTTCGTTGATTCTGTTGAAAGAGAAACATACTCTTTTTTTCCCTGGTTTTGGAGCTGTGAAGATGTAAGCTATTGCCACCACAAGGGAAGATTTGCCCAAGAATGGACCAGTATAGAGAAGACCAGCACCAAGACAAAGCAAAACCAGGAGCTGATTTAAGTCCCTAGATCCAGCTATTCTTGAAACCTTCTCAGTTTAGTGAACCAATAAATCCCCCGTTTTAGTTAAACAACTTTCTGTTTCTGTTACTTGCAACCAAGAGTCCTGATTAATATGTAGAATGATGTGAATGATTTGATTCTGACTTTATAAAACGAGCCTTTACAATTATGCATTTGTGTTTGAATAAATGTACATATTTCTTTACTGAGGAGAATATACACTAAACTGTTAACATTGTGCTTCTCAGGGGGATGGAATTGGAGGCAGTGAAGGGAAGATTAATAACTTTTTCTTTATACATATCTGTAATGTTTGACTTTCACACAGGTGTTCGTATCTTTTGCAATTTTTAAAACCCTATAAATTTTCATATGTTTTGTGTTTTTTCAAATACGGGAATTTATAAAAGGGGAAATGATGCAAATTACCCAGAAAAAGAAAAAAAAGCTTAAAGTTGATACTAGAAACATTTTAAAACAAATAATCATATCAGCTGGTGAAATCTTAGTAAAACTTTTCTGAGTTAATTCTTGATTCCAGAACTTAAATATAATTGATTATTGCTTTTTATATCCTTATTTTGAATGCACATGATTAAAGCTTTTTAAAAATGTCCTTATTCCTAGTTAACCTGATGCACATATGGCTTTAATCCAATATATTTAGGAATAGGAAACAGGATTTCTCCTCCACGATTAAAATATACCCACCCCTATATTAAGAAAACAAAATAATAAAGTATTTCACTATTGTCCTGGAAATTTGTCTTTCTCAGATTTGAATTCTGAGTTAAAAAACTAATTATAACTTCTTATAACTTATGAAATATGCTTTGAATGATGCCTTCTGATAATGTTTGAGACTTTTTTTCACACTGGCATCTTTTATTTCTTGATTAGAAATGTAACCAAGGGTCTGATCAACCTAAATCAAAAACCTAGATCTTGGGGCTTCCCTGGTGGCCCAGTGGTTAAGAATCCTCCTGCCAATGCAGGGGACACGGGTTCGAGCCCTGGTCCAGGAAGATCCTACATGCCGCAGAGCAACTAAGCCTGTGCGCCACAACTACTGAGCCTGCACTCTAGAGCCCGCGAGCCACAACTACTGAGGCCCTCGCGCCTAGAGCCCATGCTCCATAACAAGAGAAGCCACTGCAGTGAGAAGGCCGCGCACCACAACAAAGAGAAGCCCCCGCTCCCTGTATAACTAGAGAAAGCCTGCGCGCAGCAACGAAGACCCAATGCAGCCAAAAACAAATAAATAAAATAAATAAATTTATTTTAAAAAAACAACTAAATCTTATAATTTTATGAAAACACAATTCAAGGCATATGTTTTTACAGTATTTACATTTGCATTATTTAGTAAGATGGTTTTTTCCCTCCTGGAAGCTCGGGAAGGGAGATCAGTGAGAACATTAATGACAGAGCCAGGAGAAAACACTGCCAGCTCTTACCTTTGAGTGGCATTTCACAGGTCTTAACCTCACAGCCTTTTTTAAACCCACAAAGGTCATTTACTTTCTCACACAAGCCTCTAACCCACTTCAGAGATGGGTTTAGTCAAAGGTAAAGCCCCTGTGAATTGGTAACCTGGTTTTGGGAAAAGACTTACATAGTAACTAAGGTGTTGGATAAACAGACAGTTACCATTTATTTACAAAGACGCCTCATAGCTATGAGTATTATTTTGATTGTGTCTTCAGAGCACAATATAGCTGTCTTAGAGCTCCTTTTCCCAAGGAGAGGATCAGTTTAAATATAATTAAAAGTTGGTAATTATTTCCTTGAATTTGGGTATATCAGGTTATTATGTTGTATCTGCAAACCCAGTATGCCATGTTTATAGGTAGGAACTTCTAATGTACCATATATTAAATATTATCCATTAAATCCATCAAAATGAAAATCTTGACAAATGACAGTACGTGAAATAAATAAATAATGTCCTTGGAAAAAAACACAGTAATATGTAAATAATTTTTATCTTATAAAATTAATCCCATAAGAGAGCATAATTGACTTTATTGATTTACAGTACCATCAACGTTCTTGTAATGTAACATTTAGTAGCTAGCCTTGGACATTAAATTTTAAACTCAGAATCACCATCAATCTTTTATTTAGATCTGATAAGCTTCTGGGGTTGCTCCAGCAGTGGTATCTTAATATGGTTCTCCCACATGGAGGGACTCACCTTCAGGATATTATCTGTCCTCTTTTACAAATCTATAAGCAAAAGTATTACCTATTATAATGGAAATAAATGACTAAAATTTTTTCACTTGGCATTGGGGTAAGGATTACATTGCCTTGACTAACAGCTTATATATTTTTTTTCTCAGCTTTATTAACTCTAGCCAAGTCCTTAATTTTCATGAATGGAATTGAAAATACTGTTCTTTTAATCTTCTGGGTTGAGTTCTGGATCATGCAAAGATTAAGTGAAGTGATTCCAAACCTAAATCCTATAATTATGAAATGTCTGTTTTAAGTTGATGCTTGGTCTTCTTTCTCCCTCTACTTCTAAGTTGGGAAGAGAGCTTTCTGAACTGCAAATTAAGATAGTCTTGGCTTGTTCGTCTGTGGTAAAGCAAGCAGACTTCAAGAGGCCATCGACTTAGTTACCATTTGTTTTGTTTAATCTGAGATTAGGCCTAGGTTTACAAAAAATTTCTAAATTTAGAGTAGACAGAAAGCTTTAAGACAGCGTTAGTTGGTAGGAGTTTCTTCCTACAGCCTCTTCTGAGTGGTTCGTGAATGGGCAACAAAATGTAAATAAGCTTTGACAAATCGGAGGATGCAGTTTGAGAGGGAATCGAAATATCTAAAATTGATCAAATAACATACTAAAGGACTTCTAAATGCCGGCATATGCCATTTTTTAAAGGAGCTGGTAATAATTCCTCTAATGATTTACTGAATGTATTTTTACCACTGACCATTACCTAAGGGAAGAAACATCATGTGACTCTTTACTGTAATGGCTCAGATAAAGAAACCCCCGTGGGAGGAAAGACTTAGAACTACAGCCTCACTTCTTTTTTAAAACAATTTTTTATATCTTGATTGGAGTGTAATTGCTTTACAATGTTGCTTTGTTTCTGTTGTACAACAAAGTGAATCAGCTATATGTATACATATGTCCCCATATCCCCTCCCTCTTGAGCCCCCCTTCCACCCTCCCTATCCCATCCCTCTAGGTCGTCACAAAGCACGGAGCTGATCTCCCTGTGCTATGCGACTGCTTCCCACTAGCTATCTACCTTATGTTTGGTAGTGTATATATGTTCATGCCACTCTCTCACTTCGTCCCAGCTTCCCCTTCCCCCTCCCCACATCCTCAAGTCCATTCTCTATGTCTGCGTCTTCTTTCCTGCCCTGCTGCTAGGTTCACCAGTACCGTGTTTTTAGATTCCATATATGTGTGTTAGCATATGGTATTTGTTTTTCTCTTTCTGACTTACTTCACTCTGTATGACAGACTCTAGCTCCACCCACCTCATTACTAATAACTTAATTTCATTCTTTTTTATGGCTGAGGAATATTCCATTGTATATATGTGCCACATCTTCTTTATCCATTCATCTGTTGATGGACATTTAGGTTGCTTCCATGTCCTGTACAGCCTCATTTCTAATTGGACTGAGGTGAAAAAGACACTAGTTACAACTGGAACAAGGGGCCAGGATGGCTGCTTGCCTTGTCTTGCAACCAATAGTCAGCAAAGCTTTGCATCAGCATATGAGACAATTTTTGCAGTCAATTTGGAGGGTTAAATTGTAGAAACTCTCAAAGGGACCAAATTGAGGACATTTCTGAGATTTAGAATTTGACACTTGGTTTAAGAAAGACTACAATGGGTAATGTGACCTTCCACCTTAGAGATAGTATTATTAATTGATGAAATGTATTAGTTTAGTTTTATTTTTATAACTCTAATAAACTTAAAGGAATGTCTTAGCGGTCATTTAGAGTGGGAAAACGTATTTATGATACTGTGCTTTTCTGCTGTTGCTTTCTCTGCTTGAAGAGCCTGCCAGGAACAGGATGGTGAAGGAAGGAAGGAAGGAGTAAGGACTCAGAGCCAGGCAGACAGACAGACCTGCGTTCATATTTCAGCTCTACAGTTACTGGCTGGCTGGTTGCAAGTGTGAAACTGATCCTCTCTGTTTCCTCAGGGGTTCAGTGGAATCAATGATAATTATACTGAGGGGATGTGGAGATAATGAAGTAACATATGCAAAGTACCTAGCACATGGCAGATGCTCCAAAATGTTGCTTTACTTCCAGTTTCCCTATGTCTGCCCGGTAAATCACTCATCCTTCAGACTGACTCAACAAACCTCTTACCTTCCAGCTCTCACGACCCTTCTCTTATCATGAAAATGGAAAGGTTGGACTACATTTGGGATATTATTCCCAGGTAGTCTTTGGAATGCAGAGGACTGTGCTCCTTCCAAAAGACACAGAAGCAATTGTCTTCAAACAGCCAAGATTCCATCAGAAGCTGGAGTAGCAGACTACTTGGATCTTCAAAGTACCTGGGCCCCTGAATCAGTTAAGGAAGATTTCTTGTTCTCTTTTGTATGATCCAATCATAAATTCTGTAAAGTCAACTGACTGATAAAAAAAAAGCTCTGCCTTTATCATTGACCTCCCAACCTAGTAACATTTCACCTACTAATCTTCCCAATTGATTTGTCCTTCGGTCTAGTTTTCTACTTGCTGTTTGTCTGACTGGGAAATCTGCTATGTCTACAGAACCTGACCAGTCAGCATTCACACCAACTCAGGCTGCTACACTGGCTGTCCTTTCAAAGACTCCTCTCCTCCATCTCAGATCTTCAGAGCTATGCTCACTGCTCTGCATAGGTGTCCATCATACGACTTTGAAGAGGGACAGCTAAATCAATATTTTTGCTCTCCTTTGCTGCCAGAATTCGATGATCTGTCACAGTTCTTGCCCAATTCATCTAATCATTATTGTTCAAATGTTTTTAGCTTTGTTTAAAGTATTGGGTTATGTGGTTTCATAAGCTACCTCTGAGCTAAACTTTGAAGTAGAACTTTAGTAACATTTTACTATACTTTTCCACAACCCAGAGCACATACTATTTTATGCTTAATGGTTAATCATTAATGGCATACATCTTTTGCAACTATCCTCCAAGATTTTTCCAGTATTTTCTATCTGGGAAGGTTTTTACTTATAATCATCCTATCCTGAATCATCTTACAAACGCTTCTGTCTTATATTACATTGCTCCTAACCTACAGACCAAGCACAGCTTACTCGAAATAATGTTGAATAAGATGCTATGGTTCTGTAAAGTCTTTGATATTCACATCTGAATGCAATCACTTGTAGATTCATAGAATAAATCTCTCTACAATGGGAGTGTTTATAAGTTGCTTATGTTAAACAGTTCCCCTATCATGCTTTTCACATTAAATAAAGTAACCCTTTCAAATCAATTTTCTATTGTATCTATGATGTAATCATTCGATGGTATCGGTCAGGGTTGGCCAACTTTTTGGAGGGTCAGATAGTAAATATTTGGAGGGTCAGATAGTAAATATTTTAAGCTTTGCAGGCCACGCAATCGCTGTTGCAACTACTCAGCTCTGGTGTGTAGCAGTCACAGACAATTTATAAATGTGATGAGCATGGCTGTGAACAATATAACTTTACCTATAGATACTGAAATTTGCATTTCATATAATTTTCACAGGTCATAAAGTATTACTTTTCTTTTCAACCATTAAAAATGTAAAAACCATTCTTATGGCCTGTACAAAAACAGGCAGAGGGCTGGATTTGCTCTGTAGCTGTGGTTTTCTGGGACAGTATAGTTTAAAGCCAGAAGCAGATCCAGGTTTTGTGAGGAGAGAACTCTTTACAAGGGGACCTTCTTCTTCTTTTTTTTTTTTAACAGTTTACCATTTTAATGTTTCAATTTGCATTTACTAAGGACAAGGATATTTTCTTAAGTAACATCAGTAAAACTAATAAATTTATGAAATTTAACAGTAATACCATACTTTCTAACCTACAACCCCCACTCCATTTTATTCAATTGTGCCAATAATGTCCTATGTAGGACTGTTTTCAGTACAGGATGCCATCCAGGTCATGTAATAAGTAAAGTCTGCACATCTCTTTAGCTTAAGGGGTCCTTCTTTTTAAAAAAAAAAATATAAAATTACAAATACGAAATTAGACACAAGGCTTTGGGAGGGACCCGTGCGGGTGATAGGCCCTTGAAAATGGAGTCTCCTTGGTGTCCTGGTGAATCTGCCTCTGGTGACACTTGGACAATTCTGCTGTGAGGTTCCCAGACCTGGCTGATTATTCAAGACGCCAAGAGAATTTTCTAACGACAGGTTGCAAAGCCCCAACAGAGTGCCTGAATTAGAATCTCTGTCTTGTGAAACTCCCAGGCAATTCTACTGTGCAGCTAGGTTTGGAGACCACTATTTTACTAACCAATTTATAATAGCACATGAGTCCATTAGAACCAGTACCACAAACACATTTGTTGCCTTAATTGTGTAGCCTGTCCAGAAGTAGGTTTTAACCATTGTTATTGACCCATAGCCCAAATATTTAGTTTTATCCAGAAAGCTCGTGTGTTAAATGGTCTCAGCAGAGCAGATATACATACTCTTAGGCCAGGCCATCTACTCTCTTTTTAGTGAAGGTTAACCCATCCATAGTGGATTGGCTCTTCACCATTTAGATTCAGTCTAATATTTTTATATATTAATCTTTAATTTTAAAACTCTTTAAAGGTCTTTGAGCTGGCATTACATTTCAGATAACCTATGAAGTAAATAAACGGCCGTTGAAGAACATCTGAAACTTATGTCATCACAGTTGGGAGAGTTAGTTTATACCCTCAGGCACAAGGTGGTAGCTAAGTCACTTGTCATTGCCTGATGAATCGTCAGATTTATAGAAGCCTGTTTTCATATTCCTGTGAGTATAATGCATTCTTTATTCTTCAAATATAATATTATTTCCATGATGCTGAGGGATCTTCTTAGTCAGAATTGGGTAGTGCTGTCTGTAGAGGAGGTAGATACTCCCACATCCAGTCATTTATTCATTTAACTCATTAACTCATACATTCAACAAGTATTAAACAACTGCCTACAGTACGCTAGGCACTGTGCTGGGTGCTGAGGACCCAAACCTGCAGCCTTGGAGCTTAGATTCTGATGGGGAGACAGAAACAGTAAACAAGGTAATTTCACATGGTGATAAATAATGTGTAGAAAATAAAATAAGGTAAAGCCATGGTGAACGTGTGTGTGTGAAGGGAGGGAGGAAACAGGGGCCACTACTTACCTAGTCAAAGGTGGTGGTGACGTTTGAGCTGAGACTCAAATAGTGACAAGGAGTCTGAGCTGTGCTGTCCAGCACATGGGAGATTGAAGCTCCTGAAATTGGGCTGGTGCCACAGGTTGAAATGATAGTACTTTGGATATAGTGGCTTAAACAAAATATATCATTAAATTTAATTTTACTTGATTTTTTGACCCTTTTAACGTGGTTATTAGAAAATTACATATATGGTTTGTGTTATATTTCTATTGGACGGCATTGATCTAGAAAGAAAGTTAATTCAATTCCATTTGTTTCCCAGACTGCCCACATGCCCTCAAGGATCCTTATGGATTGGGGATGTTATGAGTTCCTAAGAGTTTGAGCTAATATAACCCTAGCTAAAATGTACTGAACAGTTAGCATGTAGCAGGCACTTAGTAAAATTGCTTTACATTCATTCCTTGAATTCTCACACTGCTAGGACATAAGAAATATTTCCAACTCGATTTTACAGATGAGGAAAGGGAGGTCTGCAGGGGCCAAGTAACTTCCTGAGATGACAACGAAATCGTGACGTGAGAAGTCAGACCCACGTCCAGGTCTGATGAGCGAGAGGCCAGGAGTTGCAGTGGGAGGAGGCCGGAGTTCAGAGCACGAACAGGGTCGGGACCACCGCGGGTTTTCCTGCAGCCTCCCGGGTCCTCGAGTGCGGGTCCCCTGACCCCCACCGCCGTCCCACCGTCCAGCCCGCGCCCCGCGCCCCTGCGCCGGCTCCGGCCGCCCTCCCAGCAGCTCCCGCAGGCCAAGGCCAAGGGCGAGGCTCCGACCTCCCCAAGCCGACCCCGCCGCCCTCGTCCTCTGGGACCCACCCGCCCCGCGCGCCCCGATGACCCTCGGCCCTCGCCCCGCTGCCGCTCCAACCCCTGTCCCCTGGAGACTACTCCCCGAGCACACCCGGAGAGCACCCCGCATCCCTCTGGCTGCTCGAAATGTATTTCCCGAGCCAGCGTCGGCCCTGCAGGAATTCCTGCAAAAAATCCAGCGAGAGCCGATTTCCTCCCCCTTCCCCTACTGCATGCATCTCCCCATCTGCTCCGCCGGCCGTGGTTCTGAAAGAGGCCTTTGTGGGGACCTTTATCGCTCGAGGGTCATCTCGCCATCTGGAGTGACCAGGGTGTCTGGTGTGTGTATATTTGTCCACAGCTCTTTAGATACCATTCTCTGGAGAGGCAGGATCCCCACCCCACCTCCAACTTGGGGGTCCAGCTTTTTCTTTCCGATTGTCCAGAATTTCAGGCTGCGCCTCCACAAAGTTGCCTTGAGTGTGCAGTCATCCAGCTCCATGGCCGCAGCGGGGACAGTGGGGACATCGTTCCAGACACGACAAGCAGGCTGGACGCTAAGAGGCCCCAAACACCCGGGCAGCGACTCCAGAAGCGGCTTCCCGTTTTACAGGAGGGCACTGGTTTCCTCTTTGGGGCATCTTAGGAGGGGCTGTCAATAGTCACTAGCACCTCGGAGTGGGGTGGTGGAGTCAAGCAACACTAGGTGTCTTTGTCAGACCTACTTATGGCATCGAACAGCAAGGACAGGGAGGAAAAGGTTTAGTTTTTAAAGTACTCTGCTACTCACATGACGAGCCCCGTGTTGTTACGCACGGGAAGAAAGGGGGAACTTCATCTTCACCAGACCTGAGTCTGACTCACAGCATAGCTGTGACTCATTCTTCCAGGACTACTTCTCCAGCCACGAAGAAGCAAATGATGGCCCCAGGGCTGAAACGATTCAGTGAACCAGTATGACGGGGAGACAGGGTAGAATTGCCACCTGGTGCTAAGAATAGCCCTCGCGTTTCCTTTTTATTCTCTTTAAATTCATTTTAGCTGGATTCCATCTGTGTAACCAAATTAAAGGGAGGCACCATGATTTATATGACTTGCCCTGGATCTCCTTATGCGTTCATGGGATACATAGGCGCCTATAAATTAACAAGCTTTACATTTGGCAAGATATAGGTAACATCTGAGATCAAAATGAGGGGCTTCTGACAGGATTTCACAACTACCATTTTTTACATGTGACCCTTTCCTAGGATCTAAAAGTGACAAAAAGAAAACACCATAACCAAAAGCAAAAATTCAGATGAAAACCAAAAAAATCAAACCAAAACAAACAACAAGAGAAACTGAGGACAGGCACCTTTTTCTTACCTTATTTATACGCAAGATACGATCAGGATCTTCTTATAGTTGGTGGATTATATGCGTATATCTGTAGAAATATTTATTTCCTTAAGCTCATTTCTTTTTGTACTTTTTGAAATTTCTGTGTAACTAAAATAAGAATATGAAAGAATTCTAAACTGATATTTATAGATTACCATCAAAACAGATTTATAGATGGTAAGGATGAAATAATACAGTGAACCAGTGAATTAAGAGCAGGAGTGGGGGCTTCGCTGGTGGCGCAGTGGTTGAGAGTCCGCCTGCCGATGCAGGGGACACGGGTTCGTGCCCTGGTCTGGGAAGATCCAACATGCCGCGGAGCGGCTGGGCCCATGAGCCATGGCCGCTGAGCCTGCGCGTCCGGAGCCTGTTCTCCGCAACGGGAGAGGCCACAACAGTGAGAGGCCCGCGTACCGCAAAAAAAAAAAAAAAAAAAAAGAGCAGGAGTAAAAACCCGCTCAGAGCACCTTTAATTAATAATGTAGCTCTCAGAGAATTACATTTTGTACCAATAAATGCTCACGTGCCTTCTCCCTACCTCTCAGTTTTCTACATATATTTTTACCATTATATAGGTTCAGGATAGGAAGGTTGGGTACTATGTGAGCAGGCAGGATATGGGACCTCTTTTATTAGTCCTATGATTTTAAGAAGTACTTATATTTGCAAAGGTAGTCCAATTTCTTAAATTCTACCTTCTTTTAGGAATTCCTTCAGCTCTTGGAGAAAAAAAAAATTGGAGGTCAGAAACTGTGAGTGGACTCCTCAGACAGAAAGGAGAGAAAGAAATTATTTACAAATGCTTCAGAAGTCATCATGACTCAGCCATAAAAAAAAAAAAGAATGAAATAATGCCATTTGCAGCAACATGGATGGACCCAGAGATTGTCATACTGAGTGAAGTATGATAAGTCAGACAATCATATGATATTGCTTATATGTGGAATCTAAAAATAATGGTACAAATGGACTTATTTACAAAACAGAAATAGAGTCACGGATGTAGAAGCAAACTTATGGTTTTCGGGGGGGTGGGGGGAATAAATTGGGAGATTGGGATTGACATATATATGCTGCTATATATAAAATAGGTAACTAATAAGGACCTACTGTATAGCACAGGAAGTCGTCTCAATACTCTGTAATGGCCTATATGGGAAAAGAATCTAAAAAAGAGTGAATATATGTATATGTATAACTGATTCGCTTTGCTGTACACCTGAAACTAACATAACATTGTAAATCAACTATACTCCAATAAAAATTTTTTTTAAAAAGTCATGTCATGTCTACGTGTAGAATTTCCTTTGTACAGATTTTGAGTGGGTGTTGTATCATTCGCTATGCTCTGTTCCTTTCTTTCTTTTTTCTCTGGCCTTCCTGTTACGCATATGTTATACTTTTTGTAACTGTCCCACAGTTCTTGAATATTCAGTTCCATTCTTCCCCAGTCTTTTTTCTCTTTGCGTTTCAGTTTTGGAAGTTTCTATTGATGTATCCTCAAGCTCCTTGGTTCTTTCCTGAGTGTCTAGTCTACTAATGAGTCATCAAAGTCATTCTTCATTTCTCTCACCATGTTTTTGATTTCTAGCATTTATTTTTGATTCTTTCTTAAAATTCCCATTGTTTTGCTTACAATTAGCCATCTGTTCTTGCATGTTGTCTGCTTTTTCTATTAGAGCCTTTAGCATTGTTGTCCTAAATTCCTAGTCTGATAATCCCAGTATCCCTGCCTCATCTGAGTCTGGTTCTGCTGCTTGCTCTGTCTCTTCAAACTATGTTTTTGGCCTTTTAGTAGCCTTGTAGTTTTTTATTTAAAGCTAGACGTGATGCATATCAGGTAAAAGGAACCCAGTACTTGTTCCTGCAGAGGTTTCTGCTCATGGATTCCTAACATGGCAAGTTATAATTCTCTGCATCCACCTGTCTGGATCTCTAATTTTGAGGACAATGGTTTGCTCTGTGATCTCACTTCTCTGATGGATCCAAGAAGAGTTGTTGATTTTTTGGTTTATTCAGAGTTTTAGTTGTTGTTATGATAGAGTGACAATTTGTAAGCTTTTTACATGCCAGACCAGAAACTGGAAGTCCTCAGTCAATGTTCTTTAGTTGCAGGAAATGGAAACCTTCTGGCTAACTTAAGGGGAAAAAAATTTTAAAAAGAAGTAATATACTGAAGGCTATGGGTGCCTCACAGGATTACATAAAGTCATATGCAGGCAAGTCATGGAAAGTACAGAATCCAGAGACACTTTGGGCTCACAGGCCTACCTTGGGTCACATGCGCCACCCCCCCCCCCCCACTGCCAGGGAGAGCAGTCCCACCAAGGTTGAGTGGGAGGGGTTCTTCCTAAAAGGAAATTTAGGGTACTGCTAGAAGAAGCAGGGGGATGCATTATAGGGATACAAGGAAACCAAGGGAAAGAGGAAACCAAGCACCTGCTGAAGTTCCAGCTCACTTCCGATGGCCTTTCACTGGGATAGAGGACCACAATTAATTTTTTAGATCAGAGACTCATGGAATTCCTTTCCAATGTTATAATTCTGTATATTCTTTATATTTAATGGATTTTTGGTTATTAGGAGCTGAGTCTCAATATGAAAATTATAAACACTATGCTGATACATGGGAATGTCGCTTATTATTTGTGAGTTTTGTTATTTTAGATTTCTTTCACTTGACGTATGTTCTAAGTATCCATGTTATATCTGCCTTCATCTATTTAAAGTCAACATTAAGGGAAAGAAATCTTAGGTAATTCTGTTCCTAATGTTCCTTTTTTCCTTTGCAGTAGAACCAAATCTCCGAAGAGAGTTCAGTCTCTGCCTGATCCAGAGTCTGCTTTGTCTTCCAAGGAGAATTAAGCGTGAAAAATCAGAGGCCTAATTGACTACTTGCTAATGATTGGTTTGGGGAATAAAGAGCTATGTCTTCCCATTTCCAGCACTCCTGATCACCATCTTTTTCTGCTTAGCTAGTTTATCAACTTGGAATCAGTTGCAGACAACAGAGTCCACTCAAACTAGCTGGGGCTGAAGGGGATTTGTTAACAGGCATTGGTTGGCTTAGACACCCACTGAAAGGGTTGGAGGAGTAGGCTCAAGGTTGAGCTTCCTGGAACTAGCATTACAATGCCTTGGTGAGTCAGAGAGCTGACAGGAAGTGGCAGAATCAAGCCGCTAACCGAGTCCTTAACTTTTACTATACATAGTAGAGGGTCTGCATTCACACTTTAAGAACATCGACGTCAGGCGTCAACAGGGGAAGAGAAGTCAGCAAAGGAGATTATGAAAGAGTAGCCAGAGAGGTAGGAGGAAATCCAGGAAGTACAGGGTCACAGAGGCTGAGGGAAGACTTTCAGCAGAAGGTAATGGAAAAGAGGATCTAAGAAATGTCCAGGACACAATAAGGAGGTTGTTAGAAATCTTGTAAAAACCATTTTGGTGAGATTAATGAAGCCAGAATGCAGTGAGTGAAGGAGTGAGTGGGAAGTATGAAAACAAAGACAAGTGTACACCACTCTTGCAAAAAGCCTAGCTGTGAAGGAGAAGAGAGAGGGGAGTGTTCGTTAGAGTGTGACATAGTGGGGAGAGGGTGACTCTTTTTTTAGAAGATGGGAAAGACTAGTAGCACATTTTAAAATGTTCATAGGGAGAATCCTATTGAGTAGAAGTAGTTGAACATACAGGAGAACAATGTGCAATACATGGAGTGTGGTTCCTGAAGAGATGGGAAGGGGTAGGATGAGAGATTTGAGGAAAGAGCGGAAGTGGGAAGATGAAAGAGATGAAATACCTGCAATGGAGAACAGGAGGGTCACTGGGCAGCCCCGAGTCCTAACATATCAACAGAAATCTGTACTTTAAGCATATATTTCAAATACCTAACATGCAGATCCTAGAATGGGGAACTGGCTGAGTGAAGGTGGGATGGGGCTGTGCAAGTCCTATTATATAGAACTGGGACACTAGCAAACCTTATGGATCAGTTAAGATGTTTCTGATTACATGCAATAAATACAACTTAAACTAGATTATATAATGAAGGTTTATAAGGAAAAGTCCAAAAATGTGTAGGCTTCAGGCATAGATTGATCAAGTCTCCTTTTGTGATTTACTCTATTTGATCCCACTCCATGTGCCAGCTGTATTCTTATGCTGGCTTCCCTCAGGGTTACACTTAGACTGCCAGCAGCTGCCAGGGTTAAGGATCCCAGAAGAAACTGGAGCCATAAAGGAAGAGTGGGGAGGGAAAGGGAAAAAAATACCTGCCTTCTGCCATCTCCCTTCCATCCAATCTCCCACCATTTCTCTCCTTGGCAGGACCTAACAAAAGCCAGAGAGAAGGGGGCCTAGAATCAGCTCCAATACAGAACAAATGAGGGGAGGGATGGAGAAATGGATCTGAAGGCAAACAGGCAGATATCTGGCACAGGCCCAAGGTGGACAGAAATCCTCCCAGCACACAGAACCTGAGGAACTCATCCGACAACCAGCTCATGGAGGGCTTGGCCTTCCTAGATCATGGGAGGTGACGGCTGCCAGTTACTGGTGGCACAGTATGCTATTAGAAGTGGTACAATATTGTGAGCGGGAGTTGGCCCCTCAGTGATCCAATTCTTCTCCACCTACAGTGAGTTGGGGTGTAGCTGAGTGTCTCACTGAGAGGAACTCCTATCACATGGAGATCCTAGGTGCTGGGAGCTGGCTGCAGTTCTAAGCCAGGACTTTGGGTTGATTTGGGGAAAGGGGGCAAAAACACTTAGATTAGACATGTAACGGTTCTACTGCATAAGGCAAGCATATATGGAAAGGAGAGTGTGGGCTAGCCAGCCAGGTGCTGGGCTGTGGTTGTTATTGTTTGGGGCTGCTGGCATGCATTTTCTTCCTTCCTTCTGTAACCGGGGGCTCCAGAATTTGGACGGGAACCCCACATTGGTAAGACACTTGGCTTAGACAAGTGCCTTACATAGTGCCCATTGGCCCAAACCTTCAGTCTCCCATTGCCCTTGTCCTCACACTCCCCAGGAGTTGGGATTACAGAGGTATGCCTGTGTACCAGACAACCAAGGGATGCATGATGAGGTGGACAGCAGTTGTTTTCGTCTGCCCATCATCCCTTCCTTTGGGGAATGACTCTTCCCCTCCCTGCAGTTCTGAAAAGGGCTGTAAATCACAAGCACCATACCCTGACATCAGAAGAGTCCATGTGATCTAAGCTAAGCCAATCAGATACTCGCTCCCAGGAATCTGAACTGGGGACAGATATAACAGGGCCAGAAAACAGCTGAAGTTGCCTCTCTCTGGTAGCAGTACCCTGGAAAGACGCTGGCTTGGGGCAGGAGTTCCCAGCTGGAATCTCAAGCTCTGTCCTACTCTTTTTCCTTCCTGAGGTGTGGGTGGCCAGCTCTGTGCATTCTGGGAACTCCCTAGTATTCTTCCTACAAACCTTTTCGTGCTTAATTGATTTTTTCTGTTCCTAACAACCCCTGAAACAAGAGTCAACATGAGTTAAAGACTTAGCAGCTTAAGAACTGAAGTTGAATCTCCCTTGCTAGTATTATTTAGGACAGAGATGATGCAAAGTTACACAGATCACAGGGTTCTGGAACAGGCTGTATTTGCAGAAGTCCATGGACCACATGTGCCCTTGAAAAATAGTGAGGTGTAAGGAAAAACTTCATTACCTGGGTTATATGAGTATTTTCTTAGAAGATATGGTTTCAAAGTAAGTCATGAATTTTCTCTTTCTGTTGGGGGGGATGCCTTGTTGAGCTGCTTGTGGGATTTCAGGTCCCCAACCAGGGACTGAACCCAGGTCCTTGGTAGTGAAAGCACAGAGTCCTAACCACTGGACCTCCAGGGAATTCCCATGAATTTTCTTTTTCATTTAACTAAAATTGTAAATGTAATATACTAAGGGTACTTCTTCAGGACAAACTTAACATTCTTCCCTTCTGCCTGCTGATGCTTGTGTCATACATACTATTAATTTAGGGATAATCTGTTTGCTGAAGGATATCTTCTGGACATGCAGAGAGGCGTACAAATGCAGTCCTAAACACGATGCTTACAAATAATTTATTCTTATTTCATACATTTGTTTTTCAGCAAAAAATGAATAGTTATTTATACAGATGTTCATGTTCAAGATCATAGGGAACAAATGTCTCAGAAAACCCAAATCATGATACAACAGAAAAGAGTCACAATTTTGTTCAGCTACATGCACAGAACTGACCAAGTGATAGTTATTTCTATGGATTATTTTGCTTAATTTATCAGGTAACAGGGGATTATGATTAAATAATCCTTTTCTGGCAGAATACACCAATGATTTGAAACCACATCGTAGCCCCCGTCCACACATCCTGAGAAAACCTCGCCAGCTAGCTAAACACAGCTGTTTAAGATCTAGGTGGTGACTGGAGTTAAGGTAGCCTAAGAAGAATTCATTTAGCAAGCAGTGGAAAAACTAGAAACTATTAGTTTCTTTTTTCATGCCTGCATTTTCCTTTACTCCCTTCTTCCTCCATTATCACCATTAAATGAACTTAAAAAATACTGACACAACGAGGGCTCTATTTGGTCACTGTTAAATCCTCCGTCTGCCTCTGACCTGAGGAAAAAGTGAGTATGGCCCTTCAATTAATGCCCTTGACCGCAAAAGGGGACCTGCTGGTTGTACATTCTTGTAAATCTGAGCACAGTCATTGTATTTAAATCCTCAGTTTAGAAATGGATGAACCTCCTAAGGCAGATGGTTTGAGATGGCCTAAATACACATGGAATCTTTTTAGAAACCTTTTGTCTTCAAGGCTGAGTTGGGAAGTGAAGGCTTCAGGGGTGATGGCCATGGCCTGGGAGAAGGCTGAGACGAAGAGAGTTCAGAGCTACCACGTGCTTTATTTAGAGAAGAGAGCGGCCACAGCGTCCTCCCCCAGCCCTGAAACACAGCCTTTTCCTGGTCTGTGGATTGATGGCATGAGGCTTTACGCTTCTTTCTGCTCCAGAGAAACTAGGAGTGGAGGGTCCAGGGCTATACATTTTACTGGCTATGTTATCCACTGTGAGTGAACCCTCATCAAACTCAACTGGGCCTCATTTCTTTACTGCCTTGGTACTCAGTTGCTTAGTTGGAACAATTTTGCTCATAGCCTCCATAAAAGACCAACCTGGTAGAAAAGTAGACCTTCTGCGCTAAGCCTTGCTGGGAGAGTGAATTTAATGATGTTTCTAACTAGAATTTCAAAAAGACTTAAATTTAGCCTTGTGACACACCTATAACATAGCTGACCTGTTTTCTTCTTTTAAAAAAATTGTTTTATCCTTTTTTAAACTATACACTATTTACATTTTTCAAGACCTTGTAGGTCTTTATCATTTGGGTAAGAGCTCCAGGTGATTAAACTCCCAGGACAAAGATGAGGCTTTCCAAAAAGCGCTGGTTCTCATCGATGTGCAAAGGCCGGTTTTTACAAACAAATTGCTATTATAAACTTTTAAAATATAAAATTAGAATTCTTCTCTAAAAATTTTGCCTATTAGTTTTCATTTTTGCATCCAGCATATTACAAACAGATCATGCTTTCTAACTAGAGATGGACCTAAAAGGAGAAATGATGTTAATGTGTCCCTGTACTCCATCTGGAAACAAGGGTTATTTACACGGGGTCCTTTCTCAATGTTGTGGTGAGCTGTGAGGGGCAGGGCCATCTCTACAGCACGGTTAAAAACCCAACCGAAGACCCCTCCACTCCTGCTTGAGTGCTTATTGCATATTTTAGGTGGAGTATAAGGCATGAGAAAGGTGGCCAGCCACTTTTACACGCTGGAGAACAACGCTGCACATTCAAGAAATGCCACGGTTGGAACAGCTTTCAGAGATTGTTCAAGAACAAAACGTATTAAAGGTCGTGCGTTACATTTAGAAGCACAATACATCGGAGAACATTTTCAAAAGCTCAAGCGCAAAGCTGTGTTCCACTGAGTTCAATAGTCAATAAATGAGCATTTTGCTGCCTCTAGGTATGTGTTCGGAGCTTTCAAAAGGCACATCCTGCCACAATTAACAGCCAAATGAGCATTCCCGGCCTCTGACCTATCCGTAAACGCTAATTCTGCAACTCACTCACAGGCTCTGAAGAAGCTGTTTGGAAACAGAAGAAGCCCACGAACCCGGTTAGAAATCTGCAAACGAGAAATGCAATACATTTGTCCTTTTTTTTAACAACGACAAAAATTTGTGTTGGCTTTTGGAATAGTGACCAAGAAGAGTAGACGACCAGGGGCTTCCCCGGTGGTGCAGTGGTTAAGAATCCGCCTGCCAATGCAGGGGACACAGGTTCGAGCCCTGGTCCGGTGCCTCGGAGCAACTAAGCCCATGTGCCACAACTACTGAGCCTGCGCTCTAGAGCCTATGAGTCACAACTACTGAGCCCGTGAGCCACAACTACTGAAGCCTATGCGCCTAGAGCCCGTGCTCCGCAACAAGAGAAGCCACTGCCATGAGAAGCCCACGCACCACAACAGAGTAGCCGGAGCGCTGCAACAAAGACCCCAACGCAGCCAAAAATAAATAAATAAATATTTTTTAAAAAGTGGACACCCATTTTCACAATTAAGAATAATTATTCATAATATTGAAGGAATAGAATCTTCAGTAGGAAAACATGCAGCCTATCACAACAGAATACAGCAGTGCTCAGCTTCCACCAATGATTGCTGCCTTTTTTAGTTTGTCTAGACTTGTTCGCTTTTTGTCAGGTGATATACGTCAGAGAATATTGGCAATCCTTCAAGAAAATGATCCAAAGGTGATTTACAGGGCTTCCCTGGTGGCGCACTGGTTGAGAGTCCGCCTGCCGATGCAGGGGACACGGGTTCGTGCCCCGGTCCGGGAAGATCCCACATGCCGCAAAGCGGCTGGGCCCGTGAGCCATGGCCGCTGAGCCTGTGCGTCCGGAGCCTGTACTCCGCAACGGGAGAGGCCACAACAATGAGAGGCCCGCGTACCGCAAAAAAAAAAAGGTGATTTACAATTGGCTGATGCTATCCCCTCATGCCTTTTTGCCTTATGCCCTAATTTTATGGAGACAAATTAAAGACGGTAAACCAGGAGTACATCTGCTACTCAAAATATACCTAGGCACTTGTGCTCAGGTCATAAGCTACAGGATGTGGTCATGCTGCCAAACAGAATTCCTCGCCTGCCTATCTGAGCACTAATGCCCTGGGAGTGCACACGCTTTTCTAGGGACAAAATGTAAAACTCAGGCAAAACTGTCCATAGTTCAACTTGCCCCATTCTAACTGTGTGAAGCTAATCCTCCTTGTTCTCCCTTCTCCCATGCCTGCTTCCTATCTTTTTCACATCTGGTATTTTTTCTATGTAGCTTTCTCCAGATTAATTTTTTTCTAAAACAGGTTTCATAGGTTACAACACAATGACCTGAAAAGAGGAAAAAGGCTAAAGAACATTAGGTAATCTCAGCTAATCTTTGGAGATATGAGCATTTAAGCTCACATTTTTAAAAACTTAAATATGCTATCTGTGAAATGCAGACACTTAATGATATCACGGTTTAGGCACTTTGGATGAACCTTGCTTCACAGTGGTTTAAAACCATGAAACTTCCAAAAGTGATCTTTATGAATTAGCAGTGATGATAAATTTTTCAACTCTTTGTACATACGCCTGCTCTCCCTTCACCTGGATTATGCATTAAACTTTCTAGTTATTTTTACCAAGAAAATTCACATAGGCTCAGGAGCAGACAGAAAAAAAAAAAAAAAGGAATGAAATCGATTGTGGGTGAATTAGCATGTGAATTGAAATAAGATTCTTTGCATGGCTCTTAGGCTAACAGGAGAAAAGAACCAAACTCAGCGGCTTGGGACAGGGATCCCTGGCCAGAGGGCCTTTCTGGTGCTCCCACCTCTGTTCCACCAGCAGATAAAAGGGTAATGGCTATAATAATATGGCTGGTTCCTTGCCCAGCATCTTACATGCAGAAGGTTGCTAATGATCACTAAACGGATTACAGGAACAAGCAAGTGAAAATCAACTCAGAGCGAAGTCGGCAGTGGCAGACTTCAGCAGATGAAGAACAATCCAAGATGACAGAAAGTACTTAAGCAGCTGATAACATTTTGTTTAAAATTTTCTAACCTAAATTCAAGGATAGTCATCTCTAATCTCGCTGTTTTACAATTATAAGGTAATCAATGAAAGGGGGAAAATATATAGATATCCAATTAGTGTCGTTGTGCTAGGCCAGGCATCATAGCCATGCAAACTAGTAACACTCACAATTGAGCACACAACCGTCTCCACGTTCTAATTCTGCCACCCTGGACCAACGGTATAACCTTAAAGTGGAGATAACGCCTACCTGTCTCCCACTATAGCTCTGTGCAGATTAAATCAAGTTGTGAAGAGATCTGAAGATTAAAATCCCTGTTTGTTATTGCTGTTAGCTCTCAGATTCAGCACCAAATCAGAAAAAGTTATAAAATCACCTCCATCCTCAAACTTTGCATTCTTCAAAATGATTCCCCTGAAGTAGTATGATGAATTAAGTGAAATGGTTTTTGACTGCGATCACTTACAGGCAGGATTTATGAATGGAAACATGGGAAGGCCACTCTGGCCAGCTCTGAAGCCCTGGGCTTTCTTCCTGGGCTATTTACAGAAAGTGTATGGCCAGGGGAAAAGATCACGTTTGTTTTTACAAGCCAGTCATGACATGACTGAAGAACTCGTTTCCTCTCTCTGCGAGGTCACCCTCTTCACCTGAAGGTGCAGATACAAGAATGGCAGGGAAGAAAGGAACCTCCCCTTAGCCGCCTACATCAGCCTGAGTCAATTCCAGAGACCAGCCCACAGGGTGACAGGCATGGAAGTCAAACACCCTCATTTCCCAGGCATGACTCTCTGATGCTGCTCCTTGAGATGTCATCCAGATCATGACTAATGAGTAAAAATAAAATGCATTACATAACGGGCTTCAAAATTCTACTGCTGAAATAGGTTGTACAGAGATAAGGGAGTGCATTCTTACTTATCATCTGTCCTACATTTCTAACAGCTGAACACAATAAACTGACTGAATTGGATGTGCCAAAATGAAGAGTGTGAAAAAATATTTTAAAAGCAATTTTATTCTGATTGTCATATTACCCCTGAAATATATAATATACCTGGAGAGTTCCAAGCAAATGTGGAGACTGAGTAAATATTTGCTGATTCTCAAATATCATCATTTATCTTGACTGAAATCCGATATCATTTAGCAAATAACATATATAGCCTCACAAATCAACCCCGGCCTTATGTAGTGTATACAGTACCTATTTGGAAACATTAGGTAAAGCCAAACCAATGTTTTCAACTAGAATGTCCTTTGTCAGTGCTGTATGTGGTATATAAAAATGAAGATGGAATGGGAAAGGGAACGTGCAGGAAGGAAGAAGCAAAGGGAAGGAAAGTCAGTCCTCACTTTGCTGAAACCTTCCAGGGAAAAAGTGTGTCATCTTACTGGGCTCATGCATCATAATCACTTGAAAATTATATGGGTATAATTTTATCCTTAAGTGGCCTCTGCTTAAGGACAAAGACACAAGGCAAGAAGAGAATTTTCTTTGAGGACCTGGAAGATCGCCAACAAAAATTTAAAATGACAAATAGAGGCTTTATTTCTTGCTCTCAAACTCATCAACCTTTTTTAGAAGGCTGTCTCTAGAGAGTTTCTTCTAGTTTACAAGGAAGATCCAAAATGCTCCTCAACCTGTTTTTCTAGCTTCCAAACCAACATTTCTGGGGGCTCTAAAAGAGACAACAATGACATGCAAATGAGTTTGCATGTGGAAATAGCCTGATTGCCACAATTGTCCTTGAATACACGTACTGAATTAAGTTACAGCTGAGGATTAACATCCGTGGCAGGCACAGCTCTCAGTCCCTGTAACCTAACAGGAATCTCCTTGCACTTTGCCAAACATGAGACACTGACACCCATCAGCAAATGCGCCAAGTGTATTTACAATCTCGTTAAGAGATCTCCTAAGTTAAATATAGACATATATAAAGTTAACTTCCGTGTGCAATTAACACACAAGGATACTGGTTCCTCCAGGGAACTGTGCCGGAGCCTCTCTGTTTACAAGTACAGTAGTGATTAAAAGCATAAACAAAAAGAGCAATCTTGGCAGGACCACCAGCCTACCAGTGCTGAGGTAAGTGTTCATCTACCTTCTGTCCTTGATCTAAATTATACCATGAAGTCAAGACTTCCCCATTCAATGACTTATCTGGCTCTTCACCCGAAGGACGTGTCAAGAAGTGTGGTAAGTATTTAAATAAGCCACCTCAGTGGTGTGTGTTAGTCTAGAGCTGCTATCTCAAGTCCAGGATAACGTTTATGAGAAATGTCTTAAGTAACACTGGCCAACGTGGCTGTCAGATAGGATCTCAGGAGCGTGTTTCCCAATTTTTCAACGATTTAGGGTGACCGCCATTCATTTCCATAGTCTGGATCCAAATGAGAATTCAGTGCTTAACTAGGCAAAGGTCATCTTATTTAACTCAAAATTTTCAGCTATAACTCAAGCAACATACTCCTGACTTTCATATTACAACTGCCATATTTACTGCTGAATACTACGATTTTAATTTTAAGCAAGGCTAGACGGGCTCAGTCTAGAACAGTGTCCTTTCACCTTCCCCGATGGCAGCATTAGGAACCACAGCCTCATTAGTAGGCTGATTTCTTCTCCTTGTAAGAGAAGCCAAATGCTCTGCATGTCCTAGGAAGCCACTACTGGTCCTACCAAAAACTTACAACCCATACCATCTTCCTTCCCTCCTGAAGAGAATGTTAAACCTTGATTTGCAATAAAGTAAGAAAAGCTTACACCTACTGCTCTCCCCATGCAAGAAACTATGTTTGAGGACCAGTCATTTGGGCATTGCTTCAAAAGGCACATTTATTCCAGTGGCAATTTGAACCAGTAGAGAAAGAGAGAATAAGATTAAAAACAAAACCGAAAAACAGGATGGGTTTTGTGGAACACATAAGTAAATAGCAATCTGGGACCTATACAAACCACTTAGCTCCTTCCCAATAGTTTAACCAGAGTCCCTAAGGTAGAATAATTCACAGTTGTATCATGACACACACAGGCCTTCAAAAAATACTGTTTAAAAAAGTAGCTGAGAACTCTCAAGCAGCTTGCCCTGATGTCCAGTTCAAGTATATGCAACGCAGAAGAGCTGCAAGTTTCCAAATTACATGATAAAGAAAATTCAGTGCAGATCACAGGCTTCGATAAATTATGAAAAATCATTGTATATATTACTATTTAACTAACATCTAAGAAACATTTTGAAATAATTAACGTGTGTTCACATTCCATGCATTTTCTAGCAGGTTAAGCCCTGGGTTAGTGTCTCTGTGCTCTTTTCCTACAAAGCTCTATTCTTTGACAAATCCAAGCATTCCTCACACTGAAACGGAAGTACCCAGGGATTCTGTCTACTTACCCTCTTTACTGCATGCCTGACCTCACAAGGGCTGCTCGTTATTACCTCTGGCAGAGAAGACGACTGTAAGATGGAACTGGTTGGGGGTTTATGTGGGGTTCTATTCGCGCTGCCTTAGAAGAATCCCTGGATGTCACAGACACCACCTGCATTTTTTCCAGGGGCAAGAACCAGCCGCCCTCTCCCTCCTGCTTGCCCCACCTCCCTCTCCCAAAGCCCTAAGTGCACTGAGTGCACTCTCCCAAAGCCCTTGTCGCACTGAACTTTTTCCCTGTGGTTTTGCAGCACCCTCCTCGAGCAAAGAAGGAAACACAACAAAACTTGAAAACAAACCAACAACAGAAACTTCAAACAAACAGGTGAGCGAGCCGGCAGCCTCCTCCAAGGCGGAGGCTCACTTTTTACCGCAGAATTCGGTGTTGTTGAGGAACTTCTTGATGACCAGCCCCAGGCAGACAACCAGCAACAACATGTAGCCCACGGTGCCCGAGAAGGTGGGCGCGTCCGGCGGCGCCTTAAGGAACTGGCGCAGGCCCTCCTCCACGTAGTACACCTGGTCGTAGATGCTGAGGAAAGTGAAGATGTGGAAGAGCTGGTGGCTGTGGCCGATGATGTCGAAGAGGCCCGGCTGGATGCGCTCGGGGATCTTGCTCACGTTGAAGAAGGCGGCCACCACCAGCCAGAAGTAGCGGCGGTAGAAGTGCACGAAGAGCGTGGGGTTCTCGCCCCGCAGGTCGAAGAGCCAGCTCTCGAGCATGATGGGGCAGGCCATGCTCAAGGGCATGACGAAGACGAAGGTGCGCAGCGCGAACGGATAAGAGCACCAGTCGGTGCGGCTCTTGCAGCAGGCCACGGTGCAGGCCACGGCCAGCAGGAAGGCCACGGGCAGCACGAGCGCGCGGTAGGCGGCAATGAGGCCCGTGCAGTCCACGTGCCAGCCCAGGCGCTGCTGCACGTACGGGGTCATCACCCTGGCGTCCAACAAGCTCAGGCCGGGCAGCAGGTAGTAGTAGTAGGCCACAGTGCTGCCAAAGCCGTAGTAGCTGATGGACGCGTAGTCCAGGTAGAAGAAGGCTGCGCGCAGGCGCAGCGACAGGCAGCTGAACACGTGCGCCGTGCAGCTCATGGCGAAGGTCAGCAGCACGCCCGAAGCGTAGCACCACAGCGGCAGTAGCCACGGATGGTGGAAGGGCACGTCGCGGCCGCTCAGGAAGAACAGGCGGCAGAACTTGCTCAGGAACAGCAGCAGTGGGATGAAGTGCGTCCAGAAGTTCAGCGTCTCGTTGGTAGGCTTCAGCACCGAGGCTAGGCACTCCTGCGCCGTGCACGGCAGCCGCCGGTAGCCCGACAGGATGAAGCACTCCACAAAGTCGTCGGGCACCTCGTCCCAGCGCAGCAGCGGCTTGGCGGAGGCCGGAGCGTCCCCGGAGGGTGAGGGGTGGGGGCGTGAGGCGGCCTCCGAAGCCGCCGCGGTCGTGCCGGGCGGGCCCTTTGTGCCCGCGCTCCGGGGCTGCAGGCGCCGCGGCATGGTGCCCGGGGCTTGGCTAGGGCGCGCACAGGCGACCTCTGGCGCCGGCTCCGGCGCGCTCGCCAGTCCCCGCCGGCTGCCGTCGGAGCCTTTGTGCACGCGCCGGGGGCGTCGCTGCAGGTTCACGAGAAGACCTGAGCCTTGGAGCAGCCGTTCCTAAAAAATAAACAAATAAGTAAATAAAAATAGTCATCGATTTCGCAGCCGCGTAGCGACCGGTAGGAGCGCACGGGGCTCGGCGGCCCCTTCCCCAGGCTCCCTGCTACCGGCTCTCGGCCGCCCGCGCTGCTGCAGCGGCGGTGGCGGCGCGGTTGACGGCGGCGCTGCTGCGGTGACTGGGCATCGCGCGGTGCGGGCGCAGCAGCAGCCGCCCCCGGCGCGGGAGGCGGGGATGTGGGAGCTGAGGCGCTGGAGGGAGGGAGGGACGGGCGCACTGGGGGAGGGCGGGGGCCTCTCTGGCTAGTGTTTCGCGGCGGCCTCGGGGGATAGAGTTGTCCCTGGGCTCGAGTTCCGTACCATCCCCCCTCCCTCGGGTCGCAGAAGCCCGAGCTGGCCCGTTAATGATTGATGCGGGGGACCAAAGGCTGCGCCCGCGACTCAGCAGCCCGCGCCGAGGGCGAGGGTCGGCGCGGGGATTCGAAACCCGACAGCCACGCGGGCGTTCGAGAGGACACTGGAGAAACGCGTCCTCTGGGGGCGGGGAGCTGCGGCCGTGGGGGGAGGGGAGAGGAGCGCAGCCGGCGCGCCTGAGCCGGGGCAGGGCGGAGGGATGCGCTGACAGTAATCTCCGGAGGGGGCGGGGGCGCTCCGGAAATCGGGGGCCTTTGAGGCCATGTCTGGATCGGGGCGTGTCATTGTCAGATACCTGGGACTGCTCCTCTCTTTCCGTGTGTGTGCGCGCGCCGGCGCGCGCGGTCCTCACTCTTAGCACCATATCAAGCATTAGTTTGTCTCCTTTCGTCTAGCGGACTTATTCAGGTGCGTCACTAACCTCCTTTCGTCCTTGTCCGGTCCAAACGAACGGTCCTCTAAACTGGCCTGTGGTCGCGCTCACCAGGCCTCGGGGGCCGCAGCTCACCCGTGCTCCTGTTCTTGTGTCTTTAACTAGGAATTTTGTTTGGAGCCCAAAGTCCTACAACTCAGAGCGGGCTGCTCAAACTCCACGTTTTAATGAAAATTTTCAGGTGAAGACCAGGCGATTCAGAAAGCCTGTAACGATCTGAGGAATTTATTAAGAAGGGGTTCCCAAGCAGAGCTGCGCCTGAGTCAAAGGCTGATCATAAGTGGGGGCCGTTGATGACGGAGGACTAAAAGGAGGAGGTGCGTTCTAGCCCTAACTGAAAAGAGAACGGAGACGAATTCGTAGAGACTCGGAGGGGTGGCTTGGAAAAAGCTTATGCATAATTTAGCAGAAGTACCTGGCAGGCTAAGTTGGGTGGCTGGAGCCCAGAAGAAAGGAAGACTGAAGAATGGAAAACAGTTGTGATGCACTGCGCTGTGAAAATATGCCCGTAAGCCTTGTGAAAAGAGGGGCTAAAAAACCTGCCTCCTGTAAAATGTTTATCATTTCACGGAAGTTTCTCTTAGTGATGCCTTGGGGATGTGACTGAGTCTGACTTGCATCACTGACCTGCTGTATAGTGTCATGGCAACAAGGGCTAACCTTTAAGGAACCAGGCACTGTTCTAAGTGCTTTAGAGTTTTAAAATTTTTTAGGTATTATTATTTTTCCCATTTTGCAGGTAAGGAGGTGGAAGCACCACAACGGTGAATAATATGCCCAGTTGGCAGAAGGGGGATTTGAACCCAGCAAGCTGCTTCTGGATCTTGTGTACTTAAAGCAGAACATCCAACAACCTGATTTGCTCAGAAGAAACTAGTAGGGAAGGATAGTCTGATTTGAGGAAAGCCTTTCATGTTCATTTTATAAGTGAAAGACCACCTTCATCACTATAACAAATCCTGTAGGTACGTCAAGGAAGATTTACTTAGTGGTGGCTCAGAGGACTTAAGTTATGGATAAGAATTATTTATAACTAAGAAACCATTCAGTATTGTAAATGTCTAAAATTACTTAAAGGTACTAGAAACAGTCCCTTTAGAAGTTTCCGCTTTCTCTTTGAAAAAAGTGTTTTCCATTAATAACTGCTTTAGCAAACTCTTACACAACTAGACCAAAGGTACACTTGGGTCTCGAGCCTTTCTGAACTATCACAAATTCCTTATTAATGGATTTTAAATAAATGAGATTTTGCCGTAGTTACTTAACTAGTATTTTGTTTTGCCACTGTCTATAGCCTTGTTTTTGTTTTTGCGGTACGTGGGCCTCTCACTGTTGTGGCCTCTCCCGTTGCGGAGCACAGGCTCCGGATGCACAGGCTCAGCGGCCATGGCTCACAGGCCTAGCCGCTCTGCGGCATGTGATATCTTCCCGGACTCGGGTACGAACCCGTGTCCCCTGCATCGGCAGGCAGACTCTCAACCACTGCGCCACCAGGGAAGCCCAGCCTTGTTTTAAAGCAAAACCTAATTTCCTTTCACATCTGGACTAAGGATCCAGGCTAATTTGTAAAAGGGATTAAGATTCAGCCATTTATAAATCAAACCTGGGAATGATAAAACTGAATCCAGGGCAGACTGGAAAAAAAAAATTCTTTTCTATTCTCTTTGTTACTTCATAAACAACTTGAGCTGTAGAAAAATGTTGATCTTATAATAAGCCCCATATTTACCAACCTCTTAGTTGCATAATCAGCTCACTTACATAATCGGGAGAAATAATAGAAAGTTCACATCAAATGAAATAATGGAATTGACTCTAAATGAAAGTGAAAAAACTCTGGCTAGATGGAATAACATTTATCTTGATGACTAAGAGTGATGAGACTGGCTATGATAAAAGATGGTGTTCTTTAAAACACTCAGTATTTTATAAAGTCAAAAGATCTGTTATAACATTCTCATGTCTTTCGGAAAGTCTTTGTGACTTCTGCTTTTCTCTTTTCTCACGCGTCTCCCACCGCACATGAGGCACAAAGTCAGCTGCTGCCTTGAAGTGGTGTTCCCGAAAGCTCTCTGATGCCAGCCAAAACAGGTGTCCTGGCTATACCTTGACAAGTCCAAGTAAAAAGGAACTAAGGAAACTGCAAAATTCACCTAACTTATTTATAAAAAAAAAAAACCAAAAACTATGATTTTTCCTTAATTACTACCAATCTATAGAATTAATTTTTCTTAAGGTTTTTGAGATGTAAAACTGTGTTCCCCAAACCTTACAAAGGCTGGCTTTTGTATTTTAAGTCCAGTAAACTAACTGCCTCTTGTCAGTGAGAACCACGATTCCGTCCCCTGGGCTTGGCTAAACAGATAGAAAAAGTGGGCTGGCTGCCATTCCCTGAAGGTGCACTGGGAGATAAGGCATCTCTAAGGTAACCAGAACTACCAAGTTCCTGATAGAGAAGAGTCACCAGGTATTACATTGGAAAGCCAGTGCCAGCGTTTAGAGGCAGAAACCAGCTAGTTCTCCCAATTGAAATCTTGTCAAACCAAGGCTACAAATGTGTTTTTCACAGTTCTGTGAAGGATGCTGAGGGGTCCTGGCTGCAAAATGCAGTCATAGGTAGGAATTGTAGCAAGCAGGACAAATGGCTTTTGCCCTTGTGGTTTGCTACCAACTATAAGTTTATTTGTGTTTCTCGCTGCAGTAATAAGATGAAGCATATATAAAAATTCCGCAGCAAATGTGATGTCCTCTAATAAAGGTGATGAGATATTTGTAAAGCCTGCAGAAAAAAATATGCTATGATATTTGTTAATACTACATCTGGTTTTGGAGGAAGTAATTTTTTTGCTAGTCTCATTTTTAGAAAATCAATCAACCAACCAAACGAAACCTACTATGGACCCAGTGCTTAAATGCACCCATGACTCTGTATGAAGAGAATTCTATAAGGTTTCGTCCCTCTCCTTAGAATATACAGTCTAAACAAAGTGCTTCTCTTTCCTCAAATTGAAAACAGTCGTAATGTTATCATCCAAACTCTTCCATGCTGTTTGGGATTAAAATATACACACTACTATGTATAAAATAGATAACATGGGAAAGGGATGGTGGGAGGGAGAAGCAAGAGGGAGGGGATATGGGGATATATGTATACATATAGCTGATTCACTTTGTTATACAGCAGAAACTAACACAACATTGTAAAGCACTTATACTCCAATAAAGATGTTTAAAAAAATAGATAACCAACAAGGACCTACTGTATAGCACAGGGAATTATACTCAATATCTTGTAATATGTTGTATCTTCCAATATACCTATAATGGAAAAGAGTCTAAAAAAGAAAAGATATATATATATATATATATATATATATATATAAAACTGAATCACTTTGCTGTACACCTGAAACTAACACAACATTGTGAATCAACTATATTTCAATACAAATTAAAAAAAAAAAACAATCACTTCCATGTCAGATGTGGTCACTACCAGATTATAGGGTCCCAGCTTCCTAATGGTGGAAAAACTTCTGGCAGCGGCATCAGGTGTATCTATGGCAACTTTTTCAGGGCAAAGTGCAATCCAAAGCCTGGGTAGAGGGCTGAAAGTGAGAGAGAGAGTGGTGGGAGATTGAGTTCTTACCTGGCACCGTTCCTGCCTGGTTACTGACATGGTGGCAGGGTTCTCTCTCTCTTTTTTTTGGCTGCACTGCAAGGCTGGTGGGATCTTAGTTCCCCGACCAGGGATTGAACCTGCGCCCTCGGCAGTGAAAGTGTGGAGTCCTAACCACTGGACCTCCAGGGAATTCCCAACAGGGGTCTCTTCTGAAGGAAAGCTAAGGGAGCCTTGTTGAGGGTGTTTTTGCCTTTTGAGGTTCTATGCCGGGAGTGACAATTCCATATGCCCCTCTCTCCACAAGTTCACCTGCTCTCTACCAGTGGTCTCCAGAGTGGGCTGCACAAGAAGACCGATGATGGTGAAGAATAAAATGTCGCAACTTCTGTTTCAATAGATCTCATCCTTCTGAATGTCCATACTCTGAGAAGGTTGTATAATACGCTTAACGTGGAACCCATGGAGGTAACTTACAAATAATACGTTGGGTCGTGGGGAGCATCTAAACACTGGCAGGTAAAGGGCACGCGATCGAAACTGTTTGACGACTTCTGCCCTGGAGTCCATTGCCCTTGTTTGTCCGGTCTGCTTCCATCCCCTGTCCCAGATCCGGGATGGACTCCCCTTTCTTGCCTCTCAGGTTGCTGGAAAGGGTGTTTCGGAGTCATCGTCTGTCGTCCTACAGTCCCTAGGCTCTGATTAGCCCTGCCCAAGCCTTCAGCCCCTCCCATAGCTTTCCTGAGCGAATGCAATCTCCATTCTGGAGTTATTTCTCCCAATTCTGCCCTTTCTGTTTCCTGACTAGAGCCCGGATTGTCTTCCTGTAAAATCCTCGTATTTACATGTTACATTCACCCTAATTCAGAGTTATCCTTTGGGGAAGAGACTTTTTTGGTGGTGCCTTTGAGGTGGCTTCCATTCATTTAACTTCAGAAACAGTGATACAAGTGTGTAAGATAGATGACTGAGTGCCTGCTCCTGATTATTTTATTTATTTTTTTAAAAATTTATTTATTTATTTTTGGCTGTGTTGGGTCTTCGTTTCTGTGCGAGGGCTTTCTCCAGTTGTGGCAAGCGGGGGCCACTCTTCATCGCGCTGCACGGGCCTCTCACTGTCGCGGCCTCTCTTGTTGCGGAGCACAAGCTCCAGACGCGCAGGCTCAGTAGTTGTGGCTCACGGGCCTAGCTGCTCCATGGCATGTGGGATTTTCCCAGACCAGGGCTCAAACCCGTGTCCCCTGCATCGGCAGGCAGACTCTCAACCACTGCGCCACCAGGGAAGCCCTGCTCCTCATTATTTATTGACAGTTTTCCTTGAGACACAGTGCTTTGCACATAGTAAGTACCCAACACGTACTTGTGATTGGGGCAATTCTTTTCAGTACTGTAGTTCTTTAAAAGGTTAGACTCTTAGAATAGGCTTGTCCTGTAACCCTTTGGTCATCTACAGAGTTGGTCATGTAGTCCACCTCTCTTCCCATTTATCATAGTTGTTTCAGTAATTGATCATACACTGTATTCAGGTACGGGGATAGGCACTTTACCTATATTATCTCTAATTCTCAGAATACTCTTTGTAAGGTAAATCCACTCTCCTCATTTTCAGACAAGAAATCAGAGGCTCAGAGACGTGAAGCAGTTGGGTGGCAGGGCCAGAGTCAAACTATTAATTCCAAACTCCCCACTCTTTCCTTTATGGGGCACTGTCCCCAGCAAGGCTATGGTGTAGCCAGCCTTGAACATCTCCAGCAAAGGCACCTATTACCTCATATGGTCTCCCCTTCCATTTCAAGCATTTTAAATGGTGGTTGTTGGAGAACTTTGTAAATAATTAAATGAGCACAACTGATGAGAAAAAAGCCACTGTTACATCTTGGCCTAAAGGTGTCATTGAATGTGGTCACTGGTTGGATCTGGTTAGAAAGTCCCCAAAAAGAATGATGCCAAATAAGGCGTGTGTGCGTGCAGTATGTGTCAGCTGCATATTGATTATCCATGGCTGGAAGGTACATTTCATACAAAGAGCATTTTCCTGTAAACAATTAACATCTGTTGTTACCAGGGGGCTTGCCACACCCTCGATCTCTACAAAGAGGCCAATAGCAGATCCTGTGATTTCAGAGATGATCCTTGCATTTAGTACAATATTATTGACTACAGTGATTGATTAATACAGAAAGGAAAGTATTCTGCTATGGTTTCATTTAGTTTTTTTTTCTTTTTAGAAATTAAAAAAATGTTTATTTAGGCATAATGCACATGCAACATTATATTAGTTTCAGGTGCACAATGATTTGATATTTGTATCCATTGTGAAATGGTCACCACAATAAGTCTAGTTAACATCCGTCACCATACATAGTTACAAAAAAATTTTTTTTCTTGCATTGAGGACTTTTAAGATCTACTCTCTTGGCAACTTTCAATATGCAATACAGCGTTATTATCTGTAGTCACCATGCTGTACATTATAGCCCCAGGACATTAATTTCTTTAACTGGAAATTTGTACTTTTTGACACCCTTCACTCATCTTGCCCACCCCCAGCCCCTGAATATGTTATTTTCTTCCTCTGACTTTTTTCACTAGCATAATGTCCTCAAGGTCCATCCATGTTGTCACAAATGGGAAGATTTCACTCTTTTTTATGGCAGAATTATATTCCATTGGTGTATCCATCTATCTATCTATCTATCCATCTCTTCTTTATCTATTCATCCATCTATGGACAGTTAGGTTGTTTCCATATCTTGGCTGTTGTTAATAATGCTGGAATGAGCATGGAGGTGCAGATATCTTTTTGAATTAGCATTTCCATTTTCTTTGGATAAATACTCAGGAGTAGAATTGCTGGATTGTATGGTAATTCTATTTTTAACTTTTTGAGAAACCTCCATACTGTTTCCACAGTAGGTGTACCAATTTACATTCCAATCAACAGTGCACAAGGGTTTCCTGTTCTCCAGTACAGGTTATTTCTTACCTTTTTGATAATAGCCAGTTTAACAAGTGTGAGGTGGTATCTCAGTGTGGTTTTGACTTGCATTTCCCTGATGATTAGTGATGTTGAGCATCTTTTCATGTACTTGTACATCTAGCTTTTTTTTTTTTTTTCAATACGCGGGCCTCTCACTGTTGTGGCCTCTCCTGTTGCGGAGCACAGGCTCCGGACGCACAGGCTCAACGGCCATGGCTCACGGGCCCAGCCGCCCCACGGCATGTGGGATCTTCCCGGACTGGGGCACGAACCCGTGTCCCCTGCATCGGCAGGCGGACTCTCAACCACTGCGCCACCAGGGAAGCCCTACATCTAGCTTTTTAATGTAATGATTCTCTTTTTCTTTGAGGTACAGTGTCTATTTGTTGAAAATATTTATCAACATAATTATCTTGGGACCAATCACAAAACTAATTGAAGGTATCGTATCTTACATATATTGATTTTTTAAAGAGTGTGATCTTACATTCACCTTGTGCCCCGTTCATGTGAAAACCACAAGAATGTGGGGTTACCAATAATAGGACTTTCCTCCACACACTTAATTCATTTCTATACAATGAACAAGGAGTGTTTTTTTTTTGTTTTTTTTTTTTTTGCGGTACGCAGGCCTGTCACCGTTGTGGCCTCTCCTGTTGCCGAGCACAGGCTCCGGACGCGCAGGCCCAGAGGCCATGGCGCACGGGCCCAGCCGCTCCGCGGCATGCGGGATCCTCCCGGACCAGGGCACGAACCCGCATCCCCTGCATCGGCAGGCGGACTCTCAACCACTGCACCACCAGGGAAGCCCCAACAAGGAGCGTTTTTTAAAGAACATGTGTAGTCCCTTGGTCACCCAGTGGCATGTTTCCTTTGAGCCATGTGTTCTGAGAATTCTATGGTCAAAATGCATTAGTTTTGTTTTATTCTTGGTCCCTTCCCTGCTCCTCCAAACTTCCACCAAACTCCGCTCTAGATACCTCATTCTCATACACACTTAACTCACTGATTAGAGATAACCCAGTGCTGGATAGGGATTATTGAGTAAATCTATAGTGAGCATTCAGGAGACAGGCCAGTTGTTTATTTAACAAGCAATAATAAACACCACTTATGCACATAGCTGGTACCTATTGCTCAGGGCATGGAAAGGCAGAGGAGCAAGTTGGAGCACAACAAAGAGAAGTCAGAATCATCCCTCTTCTCACTTGGAGGGGAAATGGGTCCACAATGTTTTAATGCAACCACTTTGTGATTACTTATTTAACGCAGCCATTTTGAAACAAGGAACATTTCAATGCTGCTTCAAACACCATTAAGCTTCTGATGTTTTTACTTCTAAGTAATGTGCTAGACAGACACCTGCACCCCACCCACGGAGGTCAGGGCTGGGGTGAGGGTTAAGCACCATCTGGCAAGAAAACTATGGAAAACAGAGTCATGAGTCATCCACACTTGTTCATCTCAAAGAGGACTGTCATCCCTGGATTATTTGTTTGTCTGTCCCTTGGCTTGCATCTCTGTTCTCTGATTTCTCCTTTACTGTACCAATGCCCAGGCTCACTTCTTCTTTTTCTTCTTTTTTTTAAATAGATCTTTATTGGAGTATAATTGCTTCACAATACTGTGTTGGTTTCTGTTGCACGGCAAAGCGAGAATCAGCCATATGCATACATGTGTCCCCATATCCCCTCCCTCTTGAGCCTCCCTCCCACCCTCCCTATCTCACCCCTCCAGGTCATCGCAAAGCACCGAGGAAGACCTAAATAGACATTTCACCAAGGAAGACATACAGATGGCCAAGAGGCACATGAAAAGATGCTCAACATCACTAATTATTAGAGAAATGCAAAACAAAACTACAATGAGGTATCACCTCTGGCGGGTCAGAATGGCAGTTATCAAAAAAGCTAGAAACAATGAATGCTGGAAAGGGTGTAGTGAAAAGGGAACCCTCCTACACTGTTGGTGGGAATGTAAATTGATACAGCCACTTCTAATTAACAGCTTTGAATGCAAGAGTATGGAACTGACTTTGTTTTCCACTTTAAATTGCATGAATGTCCACTCCTATGTTTTGGAAGCTTCCTGATTATACTAACTTTATTTAATTGGGTCAGTGTTGGAAGGGAAGTGGGGTGGGAATGGAATGACTCTTCGGGTTACAATTCTATCTCATATTGCAAGCTCCAGACTGCATCGGAAATCCTCAATTAACATTTCTAACAGGTCCTTCAGTAATGTACATATATTCTATCTACTGGCATCAAATTCCTTTGCAATAACTTAGGGGAGACAGGCTACTCCAGGTCTGGTAGATGTCAACACAACACTTTGTTTTCTCATTATTATGAAACAAAATTAAAACAAACATCGAGTAATTAGATGTGGGCTTGTCAAAACCATAAATTTGTAAGACGTTTTAAACAATTCAGAAATAAAGTAGGAAATGAAAATCTCATAAAAAAGGGGATGAGAGATGGAAGAAGGGGTGAGGAAAGGCTATTTTTCTTGTTTTATTTGGTAATTTAAAAACAGGTAGTGATTTTACACTTATGTCAAGAATCTTTTGACTTTGCTCGGAAGAATGTTCTATCTCAGGAGAGACAAAGCATGGTACAAATACTATAAAAGAAGGAGTAAAATGATGGGGAGGGAGGAGAGGATTTCTCTGTGTGAGAGGGGCATGGAAATAGCCTGCCTTAGTTTCCAAATTGGAATGGTATTGTATTAGGGCTGATGTGGTTCTTAAATTCTATGTCAGCCTCATGATTGATGGCAGAAAATCATCGCCCCAGTCGGGGACGGAGGGGAGTCCCTTGTCGGGGGGAGGGGGGCTCCTAAATCCTGTCCCATGTGGTTGGTGGTTAGCTCACGGAAGGAAGGGATTTTTAATCTACATCGCTCATCTTTTAAGACAGAGGTTGCTAGTTACCATGTTCCCTCATTCAATCCTCTCTCTCATCCGCTGCACCAGCCTTCCTGCTGTCCCTCTAAAAGCGTGTGCCGCCAGGAGAGGCTCCGTGTGGCTGTGCGCAAGCTGTCCCCTGCACCACAGCCTGGCAGCAGGGGCAGGGAGGTCTGACAGGCAGCCTGTAATCTGCCGGCCACACTCTGGGCCCAGCCGTGGGCTGTCTCCCCAGAAGAAAGGGTACCTTTCCCTGACTCACTGCTGGGCTGACAGCTGCCCCCGGGCCCTTGCACTTGCTGTTTCTCTCTGCCTCAGATGCCTTCTGCCCTGACATTGTCCCTTCATTCTGATCAACATCACCATCTCTCAGAAAACTCTGCCACCCATCCGATCTCAAATGACAGCCCCCGTCACTCTTTGCCTCCTCGCCCTGCTTTATTTTCTTCATATTTTTCTGGCTGACGCTGTGTAATATATGGCATGATATATACTTCATTCTTTCTCCCCTCCTGAAATATAAGCTCTGTGAGGGCAGGAACTTTGCTCTCTGCTGTATCCCCAGCACCTATCAGAGGGCCTGGCACATAGAAGGCACTTAATTAACATTTGTGAAATGTTTAAAAACACCCATTTCCAAGGCTTTCTAAGTCCAGAGTTAGGCTCAATTCAGAACATTTGTACTGACCCTGTTCAAGCAGACTCTTCTCTAATTAACTGATCTCCACAACCCAGAAAAGCTAAACCAAAAATAGAAAACACGAAAGCTGTTGGCTGAGAACCTGTGACTAGGGCTGTGGTATCTGCACTTCAGAATCAATCACTTGGGGACCTTAACAACAAAACCCCCAAATGAGGCATGCCACCCCACTCTCACCACTCCCCTCAGCTGAACCTCTGGAAAGAGCCCTGTTCACTCGGTGGACAAGTCATTTATCTGGAAAGAAACAACATATAACGTGGGCTATTATGATAGGAAGACTTACCAGTGCTTTGATTTGAATTTTAAAGGTCAATTCTAACAAAGTAGTTTGTATCAAAGAGAATTCCTCAAATCTCTTCTATTAATAGCATCATTTTGCACCCGGGCAGCTCTGCACAAGCTATTTAGGATTGTCTCACCATGGTTTCACCTTAACTGAGATAAAGAAGCAAATGTCAGCGTGGATATAGTGCCACAGAGATATAAAAAATTTGCACCCTCTTTCCCCATGGCCTGAGCTTTTAGAACTTAACAGATCCTTTTCCTGAAAGTCTGATTTAAAATGTTTGGAGGAAAAAAAAATAATAAAATAAAATAAAATAAAATAAAATGCTTGGAAGTTTGCAAATTTTAAAGAGCTTTTAGGACCACAACACTAATTAAAAATTTTTTTTTAAATTTAAGTATAGTTGATTGACAATATTATACTAGTTTCAGGTGTACAGGGTAGTGATTCAATATTTTTATAGATTATACTCCATTTAAAATTATTATAAAATATTGGCTATATCCCCTGTGCTTTACAATATATCCTTGTAACTTATTTATTTTATATGTAATAGCTTGTACCTCCTAATTCCCTACCCATATCTTGCCCCTCCCTTCTTCCCCTCCCCACTAGTAACCACTAGTTTGTTCTCTACATCTGTGAGTCTTATTTGTTTTGTTCTATTCATTTGTTTGTTTTATTTTTCCGATTCCACATATAAGTGATAACATACAGTATTTGTCTTTCTCTCTCTGACTTATTTCACTAAGTATAATACCGTCCAGGTCCATCCACGTTGTTGCAAATGACAGAATTTCATTCTTTTTTATGGCTGAGTAATAGTCCATTGTGTATGTATACCACATCTTCTTAAGCCATTCATCTGTTGATGGGCACTTGGGTTGTTTCCATGTCTTGGATGTTGCAAATAGTGCTATTATGAACATTGGGGTGTGTGTATCTTTTTTTTTTTTTTTTTTTGTGGTACGCGGGCCTCTCACTGCTGTGGCCTCTCCTGTTGCGGAACACAGTCTCCGGACGCGCAGGCTCAGCGGCCATGGCTCACGGGCCCTGCCACTCCGTGGCATGTAGGATCTTCCCGGACCGGGGCACGAACCCATGTCCCCTGCATCGGCAGGCGGACTCTCAACCACTGCGCCACCAGGGAAGCCCCTGTGTGTATCTTTTTTAATTAAAGTTTTTATCTTTTCTGGATATATACCCAGGAGTGAAATTGCTAGATCATATGGCCTGGGCTTGCAACATGGCTTTGTTATATATCGACTGTGTGACCTTGGGCAAGTTGTTTAACCTCTCTGATCTGCAAAGGGAACCCGTAATGTTGTCTTGCAAGTTTGTTGGGAAGATTGATGCATAAAAAGTGCTAGATACAGACTAGGTATCAATAAAGTGTAGCTGTTACTGTTGTTCCTATGCCCTCCCCCCAAAACCTTAGTCAAGGAAAAACGAACACAGCCACAGATATTACAAAACACTAGTTTAAGATGGTAGAGCTTTCAAGAGTGTTTATTTTTTAGTAGAGATCCTTGAAAATAAAAAGCCACTGAGATATAAAGGGATGAACTTTAGTAATGGGGTGGACATCTGGGCCTGGTCCAGATACATGCAGGGGGATGGGTTAAGTGTTAGGGAAACAGTTTCCCCTGACGGTGCCGGGAGGAAGCCAGTGCGAGGAGTACACGTGAACACATGAAGACAGATAAGTCCAGGCAGGCAGGCAGCCTTAGGGCAGGTAGCTAGGCATCTAGCTAGCCTGAGGAGGGACACGGCACAGCAACCAGAAATTTGGAGGAGTTGAGATGCACACTTGTAAGTCTGAGTAGCTGACATCAGGGCGATCCGTCAGGAGGTGGGGAGACCACAGCACCTGTTCTCATGTTCAGTCCTAGGGAGGTTGGCGGTGGGCAGACCGACAAATCCCAACAGGCAGACAACTGCTTCTGTGCTTCCCTTTTAAATCTGGCAAGAGTAGCTTGTGTCTGTCGATGTGTCAGTTGCCATTTACTTTTATTTGCATAAAAGCATTTTTTTAGAAATAGAGAATTCTGGGGAAAAAAACGAATTAAATTCTAAACCGTTAGAAATAGTCTAAATGCTCTTCTAATCTTTCTCAATATTCCTACAGATGTTTCACATAATTATAATCCATGTGTGAATTCCGTCTTCTGTTCTAAATGTAGATATTTCCATGAATTAACATAGTACACATCCTTTCCATTTTTAATACCTCTGTAATCTTTCATCCAGATTATATCACAGTCCCCCACTGGAAGTACTGGGGATGCTAAGAATTTATCGTAATTACCAATTGCACTATTATGAGAATGTCTTTGGCCATTTTTTTATTTTATATTGTTTCTTTGCCATAAATTCCCCAAAACAGAATTATGAGATCAAATATATGAACAGTTTGGTGGCTTCTGACATGATTGACAAATTTCTTTTGCAAAAACCTCCGAGATCTCCCTCCTCAATGCCCTGTCAACCCAAAGCCCACATAGGTCTCACCTCCCATATTCCACAGGGACATGACCCCATCTTTGCCCTGGACCCTGGATAGACACACTTCATGTGTGCATCAAGGTTTTAGCAAGGCCAGCTTCAAGGCAGAGGTAAGAGTTGGTGCTGGGCAAGGTGACTTATGCTGGCCTCGGCCCAAGGCTGACCTCAGCCTGAGAGAGAAGGCAGAGAAGAAATGCTGCTTCTGTTTCTATTGATTCTTAGAAAACATACGGTAGAGGGAAACAGGATACAGAACTGAACTGGAAAAGGTCTCTCCTATGTGTAGTAACAGAATTTACTGTACTATACTGTTATCAGGTCTTTTAATGATAAAAGATCCTATTTGTTCGTTTAGAAGTGGAGATAACCGATTCTTCATTCACCAACTGCTCTCCGTTTGGTTGTTCCAAAGGAAAGTGGTGAGCACATCACAATTTCATCCCAAATGTGTCTGTAAGCTCCATGAGGGTGGGTCCCTGTCCAGCTGTGCTGCCTCTCTATTCCCAGCACCTGGTACAGCACCTGAAGTGCAGGGAATACCTGTTAAATTCATAAATGAATGAATGTATTCCCAGAAATAGGAAATCAATGAGACAACCCGGCTCTTTTTCTCCAGGGGACTTTCTACCCAAGAAGCTTTCTTTCTTTTCTCTAATAGCAGTGACAGCACAACATTTAGCAGACGTAAAGTGAATATCAGCCTTGCCCTGATGTAAAGACCAGCCCAAACAAAAGGAAGTTACTTCCAGAAATCCTCTTGTGAAATGCTATTTAATCAGTACTTTTTAGGGAACCTGCAGGATTATTTTGAATTTGGCTGGTGCACGGGTTCTGGTTGAGGGAATGAAGATCTGATGAGTCAGCCGTGCAGCCAGGGCTCTATCTCTAAATGGTCTTTCGTGAATTAATCGTTAGACCACATGCAGGGCCCCACCCATGTTTACTTTCCATTTGCAAGATTATGTTTCACAAATCCCCAAATAACACAGAAAATAATTTTTCTTCCAAAAAATCTATTAAAAACATAAAACTATGGCATGAATAGGATTTCTTTTCCATTTCCAGTTCCAACTGGTTGTTGTTAATATATAGAATAGCTATTGATTTTCGATATTATTAATTTTCGATATCTAGCCATTTTTTTCAAAATCCTTTAGTATATTTTTGTTGTTGAATCTCTTATGTCTTCTCATTATACTCTCACATCATTTGCTATCATCCTTTTAACACACTGCTAGATTTAATTTGCTAATATTTTATTTAGAATTGTTTATCCCCATCTTCATAAGTATAATTGTTCCATCATTTTTGTGTTGTGTATTTTGTAGTAGGTTTTGGTATTAAGGATATGGTAAAATCATGCAGTGAAATAAAGTGCTTTCTGTCTTCTTCCATGGTCTGGGATGGTTTGGGAAGGATAGGAATAATTATGTAGTGCTTATTCCAGAATTATATCATTTTATAACATTAGGAAATATATCAACATTGTCAAGAATATTATAACATTAAAGGTTAAAATTTATGTGATTAGGGTGATGTAGATGAAAAAACTTTGACAAAGTAGGTTTTCTAATAAAAATTCCAAATGTAATAGGAACAAAAGGAAGCTACTTAAATTTGCGAATAACTATGAATTACAATCGTCAACATCATATTATTGAGTGAAAAGTCAAAGCTACTGTCATTAAAATCAGGGACAAAGCTGGGATAGGCACATTCGCCACGATTCAACATTTTTTGAAAGTTTTAACTAATGTATTTGGGACTCTTCCATAAAGTTAACAAGTGGTATAAATATTGGAAAAGAGGATAAACTTTTTGCAGTGGTGTGAGTATATACCTAGAAAATTCAAGACTCTGTTAAAAACCAATTAGAACAATTAGAGATTTTAGCTCAGTTGCTGAATGCCAGGTAAATATGCCCAAATCATTGTTTCTTCTATATTAGCAATTGTCTATTAGATATGGGAGAAAAATCCCATTCAAAACAGTGACAGAAAGAGCAGATTCAATGATAAAGGTGCAAAAATTTTATTTTTAAAAACTCTAACATTTTCTTGAAGAACCTAAATAAATGGGGCATTACACTATGTCCATGGATAGATTTAATATATGTGTCAGTTTCTGAACAAATTAATAGGCATATTTAGTACAATCCAAATCAAAATGTGAAAATATATTTTCTTTGAAATTGAACAAATGATTTAAACCTTTGTATGGAATAAAAATATTTAAAATTTATTGGATAAATTTAGAAGGGTAGTAAGGGAGTACTCGCCTTACCAGAGAGAGAAAACGTACTATAAAACAACGAAAATCAAAACAATATAGATGTGACGCAACTACAATAGAATCCAGAGATAGACTAGTCAGGCTATATTTGAGAACTTGTGCCATGAAATGTGTGTTTCAGTTAAATGGGAAGGATGTTTCTTAAATGGGATTAGCACAATTAACTGTTCATCTGGATTTTGGAAGGATAAGGTCTTGAGTGAGATTGCTTGGGTTAAAATTTTATTTTTGTGTCTTAGTAGCTGTGTAAACTTGGCTGGTTCCTTAAATTCTCTAATCCTTAATTTTCTTATCTATGTGAAGTGAATCAAGTTCTTACAGAGCTCCTGGCATATGGAAATTGCTCAGTAAATTTTAGCTGTTATTGTTGCTCATTATTATTATTTCTTCTCGCTGTATAAAAATAAAGCCCAGATGGGGACATATATTTAGAAAAGACAAAAACTCTAATTCAAAAATGTACATGCACCCCAGTGTTCTTTGCAGCACTATTTACAGTAGCCAAGACATGGAAAGCAACCTAAATGTCCATCAACAGATGAATGGATAAAGAAGAGGTGGTACATATAGACAATGCAATATTACTCAGCCATAAAAAAGAGTGAAATAATGCCATCTGCAGCAACATGGATAGACCTAGAGATTCTCTAAGTGAAGTAGCCAGATAAAGACAAATATCATATGATATCACTTATATGTGGAATCGAAAAAAGTGATACAAATGAATTTATTTACAAAACAGAAATAGACTTATAGACATAGAAAACAAACTTATGGTTACCAAAGGGGAAGGGGGGGCAATAAATTAGGAGTTTGGGATTAACAGATATACACTACTGTATATAAAATAAACAGCAAGGACTTACTGTATAGCACAGGGGTATCTTGTAATAACCTATAATGGAAAAGAATCTGAAAAAGAATATAAATATATGTATAACTGAATCACTTTGCTGTACACCTGAAACGAACACAACATTGTAAATCAACTATACTTCAATAAAAAAGATTGTATTCTCCCCCTCAAAATAAATAAATAAATAACAAAAAATCCCAGAGGGATTAAAGATCTGTTTCAAATGTAAAACAATAAAAATAACAGAAGGAAATATAGGAAAGTATTTGTGTAATCTCAGTTTGAGGGAGACAGCCTGCAGGAAGACAGAAAACCCAGAGCCATAAAAGAAAAATCTGATGAGTTTGACAACATAAAAATTAGAAACTTCTGCCTAGGAAAAAATGGTAATCAAAGTCAGTATAGGGGCTTCCCTGGTGGCGCAGTGGTTGAGAGTCTGCCTGCCGATGCAGGGGACACGGGTTCGTGCCCCGGTCCGGGAGGATCCCACATGCCGCGGGGCGGCTGGGCCCGTGAGCCGTGGCCGCTGAGCCTGCGCATCCGGAGCCTGTGCTCCGCAACGGGAGAGGCCACAATGGTGAGAGGCCCACGTACCGCAAAAAAAAAAAAAAAAAAAAAAGTCAGTATAGGACAGACAAGAAATTAATATCTTTAAAATACAGAGAACTCCTACAATCTGATAAGAAAATAGAAAAAGAAAAAAATGGGCAAAGGGTATGAATGATCAGGTCACAAATTAAGAACTTTATATAGCTGAGAAATGTCTGAAAAGATGCTCGGCTACACTAGGCCGGTGAAATGCAAATTATAATAGTACTGAGTTGACTTTTTTTTTAATCCAACAGACTGACAAAAATCTGTAAATTTATCCTCCAGCTCTGGCTGGCGGATAGAGAAACAGGTGGTGCCCAGTGTTGCCGGCCAGAGTGTGTCTGCTACAACTCTTTGTAGTTAAATCAGTTAGCTAATTAGTTAAAATTAAACTTCCACATACCTTCTGACCCAGCAATCCCACTTTTGCAACTCTAGCCGATAGAAATGAGAGCACAAATAATTAAAGGATAGGTGTATAAGGGAATTTGGTACACCAATTTTTTACACCATCCCCCGCCCCCCAAAAAAAGAAAAAAAACCACTGGAAATAATCTGAAGGTTTCTCAAATAGAGAAATGGATGAACAAGAGATGGACTATTATGTCTACAAAGAATACATTCCATGTTATGTATTGATCTGGAGTAACAAAAGCAAGTTCCTGAGTCATGACATGATGGCTGACATTTATTGAGCACTTACAACGTGCTAAGCCATTTAAATATGGTCTCTTCATTAAACATCGTTGTCAGGGTTCTCTATCACCGGATCTGCATCCTCCTTCCTGGTGTATTCCGGGGTTTGGCTTTCTCTGCTCTGTTTTATCTGAATTGTCTTCCAGAAAGTATTGTCCATTGGTGACTTCCTTATCTGTTCTCTTTGTTGTTTTAATTTTATCCCTCTCCCCGCCCCCCCCCCCCCCAATTATCTATACAGATTGTCTCTGGAACAACAGGAGACAAATGTTTGGTCCACTCTCTTGAAGCAGAATCCTTTAATTTCATGTTGTTAAACAAGGGGGGAAAAGCTGCCCTGCATTTGCATGCTTTGATTTACATAGATTTGTATAAGGGCAGAGGAAAGTAGGAAAGAGTACACAATTGAGTCTTAACATTTGAATTGACGCATTGGCAATCTATTGTCCTTGAGTGGAAAGCTCCCATGATTTTGTAAATAACATTATTTCACTTTACAACTGTGGATATCTGTTGTAAACGGACTGAATCTGATTCAGTTGTAAACTGATTCAGTGACCTGCATCAACTAAGGTACAATATCTATTATCATCATATTAATTGGTCAGTTTTGAATTATATACTCACAAAGAAGGTAAAACCCCGTAACTGACAAAACACATCATGTTAATTAAGGCCTCCAAGCTAAAGAAAGTCTTTTAAAATCCCAATAGCTAGGAATAACGCACCTTGTTTCAGAATTTAAGAGCACTGTTCCTCACATTTCTAGTTTAAATTTAAAAAAAAATCTATAGGTAAAAACCTATAGGAAAAGGAAATTACATTTAAGAGCACCTTTGTGCCATGTTCTGAGAGCATAAGGAGATTTAAAAACTACCTTATTCTTCTTAATGTGTATACATTTATAAAATTATTTTCTTTGCTTCTCTGCTAGTCAGTGGAGTGCACTCATTAAAAGTCAGGGGAACAGCATGTTCCATTATCAGCACACTAAACCACAGGATTAACGAATATTCTAGCAAAAGCAATCACATTTATTAATGTCCCCGTGGAGCTGTGGTCTGAAACAATAAACTTAGCCATAGTAATTTGGTATCCATTAATCAAATAAATTAATTCATCCATCCACGGTTTCGAGTATATTTACAATTGAAAAAGGATAACTTTGGGAAAAGAATAGACCCAAAGGAGTGTACACTATTAATTTGCATTACTTTGGCAGCTCCTGATTCTGGCAAACCACACGCAAAGGGTTAATGAGCTGGGTTGACTCAGTTGGTAGCCGCATTTCGTAGTTGAAGGGGGTGGCAGGAATTTAGAACCAAAATGACTGCCTAGAAAGGCAGCAGGGGCACAAGAAGACAGATGGCAGAGAAAAGGGAATGTGTTTTTTTGTGCATTTACCAAATATAATTAAGTACCTCCTTTTTACCAGTGTTAGGTGCTTTTCAAAAAGGATTGCATTTAATCCTCTGACTAACCCTTACAGATGAAGAAATCAGATGAGAGAGAAAGAGAGAGAGATACTTGCCGAATGTAGCACAGCTAGTAAGTGGGAGAGCAGAGTTTTGAATGCGGTGGAGCGATCTGAGGTCAAAGCCAGAGCTCTATTCTCTGTCACACTGTGTGTGGACTGTTGTCTACCCTTGAAATTATTTGCTTAATCTCTGAATCCCTTGCTAGAGAGTAAGCTCCTTGAGGGCAGAGGCTGTGTCCCCCTGTGGATCCAGGTGTCCCTCATTGCCCTCTACAGAGTCCTCTGTTGGGAGCAGGGCACTTCCTGTTCCATTTACTTCCCTTTTGGTGCAACCTGCTAGGAATTTATTCCTTCACTTTAGCCAGGCCTCTGGTGTGCCTTCTGACATTCATCCTTTCTTGGTCTTCTGCTTCCGCTCTTTCCCTGGAAACCATTTTTCGTGCAGCAGCCAGACCGATCTTTTGAAATGTAAAGCAGGTAGTCTTGATCTTTGAATAAAATCCAAAATCTTACCCATGGCCTCCTGGCCCAATTACTGGCCCCTGTGAACATGTGCCCTCAGGACTCCAGCCTCGTGCCTGTGCTCCAGGCACAGTGGCTCTCTTCCCGTTTCTCATCACTCTGAGCTTTGTTCCACCCTGGAGCCTTTGCACAGCTGCTTCCTTTGCTCTTTGTTTTAATTATCCCAGAGAAATACATGCACAAGGAAGCATGTGCAAGGACGTTTATTGAAGCAACTTTGAAATACAACAACTGAAAACAACCTAATGTCCTGCATCAGTAGAAAAGGGCCTACAATGTATATCTTCTGTACAGCCAGTGCTCCTTATCTGCGGATACCGGGAGATCATCGTCTTCAGAACATTATGCAGCAGTTGGAAACACTGAGATACATGCTGATGGGGGTATACATTGGTACAGTACCTGTGGAAGGCAATTTGACAGTATCTATCAAAATTAGCAATTAAAAAACCCTTTGTACCGTTTCCCTTTTGGAAATTAACCCTACAGGTATACTTCCACATGGAAAGTGACACAGGTACAAAGTTCTTTATTGTAGCACTCATTGTAATAGTAAACATTGAAAACAACCCAGGACTCCATCAACATCCATCCAGGGGGCTGATTAAATTATGGTGCAGCCATACAGTGGAACACCATGGTGCTGAAAAAAGGGTGAAGATATTCTCAATACTCTGATATGGAAGGGTTTTCAAGATATGTAAAGTCACTTCAAGGGGCAGAATAGTGCATAAAATGGGAGGAAAATAGGAATTCTATTCATATTTGCTTGAAATGCATGAAGAATAACGGATGGTAATAAGAAACTAACAACAGTGATTACCTATGAAACTTGTATGGTGTAGATGAGGAGGAAGAATGGGGAGGAAAACGTCACTGTACATTTTCAAATACTTTTGGGGGGACTTCCCCGGTGGTCCAGTGGTTAAGACTCTGTGCTTCCGGGCTTCCCTGGTGGTGCAGTGGTTAAGAATCCACCTGCCAATGCAGGGGACACGAGTTCGAGCCCTGGGCCGGGAAGATCCCACATGCCGCAGAGCAACTAAGCCCGGCGCACCACAACTACTGAGCCCACGCGCCACAACTACTGAAGCTCACTCGCCTAGAGCCCGTGCTCCGCAACAAGAGAAACCCCCGCAATGAGAAGCCCACACACTGCAATGAAGAGTAGCCCCTGCTCGCTGCAACTAGAGAAAGCCTGCGCGCAGCAGCAAAGACCCAACGCAGCCAATAAATTAATAAATAAAATTTATATATAAAAAAAAAGACTCAGTGCTGCCAGTGCAGGGGGCACGGGTTTGATCCCTGGTCGGGGAGCTAAGGTGCTGTATGCCACGGGGCTAAAAAATAAATACTTTTGGGGCTTTAACTATGTGAATATACTACCTCCCCCTGCCCCTACATACACAAAACAAGGAACAGGTGGGTCTACATATCCTGACATGAAAAGGTCTGCAAGACAAATTGTTAAGAAAAACAAGCATGCTGCAAAACAACATGCAGACACTTATCAAGGTTTAGAAATAGAAGGACAGGGGATTTGGAGAAGGGCGCAAGAGGGGGGCTTGATTTTTAGGGGTGGGCTGGCCAAAGGCAACGTTCCTTTTAGCTGTATGGGTCAATTCTTTTTTATAAAGAAGAATGCAGTATGCATTATTTATGAATTCGTTATAAATAAAGGAATAAAAGATATATCTTGGGTGGAGTACTGCCAAGTGATGACCAGATTAAGGGTTGGGTTCTGGGAGTAGGTGATTGACATGTAGTGAAGGTGAGGCTGGAGTTAAGGAGGTACCAGACGTGTTCAGTCAAGCTGTTACCCAGAGCTACACACATGGTAAAAAGCCCCAGTGTGATGCTGGGAGCTGGGCTGGGACAGCATGGGGCAGCTCTGAAGGCTGAAAGACCCTCTGAAAGTCTTCATCAGGAGAGGCAGCTCCATGACTCCCACGAGGTCATGGCTGGAGGTTCTAGAACTGAATGGTCTCCAAGGAGAGTTGGCTTTATCTGGTGGTGGAAGGGAAATAGAAGAGAAATACTGTCCAGTATGGAGGCCACTGAGCACTAGAAATGTGGCTAGTGCAACTGAGGAAGTGAAGTTTTTAATTTTATTTTGATTAACTTAAATTTAGGTAGCCACATGCTTATTTGTGTTTATCACATTGGACAACACGGAGCTAGCCTGAAGCTGCATGAGGAACCGATCCTGGTAGTTTGAGGTATAAAAGAATAAGTGGCCTTTGCTAGAGACGCCCAGGGGTGGTGTAGTGGCCTTAGGAGAGGACCTAGATCCCAATGATGCAAGAAGAGGAAAAAAAGTGCTCTGGGGAAAGACTGAATATATAGGAGGTTAGAAGGTATTTATGGGAATAAGGATCTAACATTTCCATCATTGCAGAAGGCTCTACTGGACAATGTTAGTCTAGCCACATGCTGCTACTGAGCCCTTGAGATGTGCTGTGAACATAAATACACACTGGATTACAAAGACTTAGTCCCCAAAGAAGAATATAAAATATTAATAACTTTAAATATTGATTACATAAAATTATAATATTTTGCATATATTACATCATATTAAAATATTATTTAAAGTAATTACAAAGGGGGAGGGAGGGTAGGTGAGTGATAGACTGGGAGTTTGGGATTAGCAGATGTAAACTATTATATACAGGATGGATAAACAGCAAGGTCCTACTGTATAGCACAGGGAACTATATTCAATAGCCTGTGATAAACCATAATGGAAAGAATATGAAAAAGAATGTATGTATGTATAACTGAATCACTTTGCTGTACAGCAGAAATTAACACAATATTGTAAATCAACTATACTTCAATAACATTTTAAAAAAGTAATTACAGCTGCTTCTTTTTTAAAGTAGCTCCTAGAAAATTTTAAGTTACATGTGTGGCTTGTATTATATTTCTGTTGGACAGAGTTGATCTAAAAAGTGCAGGGGAAAAGATTGAGAGGGAGGTCAGGTCAGAGCAAGGCTGAGGACTGTGGGGATAAGAGGTGCTTTAGTACATTTTGGTCCCAGGTGGTGTCCGGTCTTCTCTCAGTTTGACAGGAAGGGCCCCTACGAGACCGGCTGAGGGCCTGGGGTCCCAGCCTAGAAAGCAGTAGTATGGCTTGGGGTGATGTCGAGGGCTTTGTTTGTGGGGTCAGCTCAGGACTTTCCAGATTCTCTTTTCCCTGTGAAAGTGTACTCCCCTCTAGTCTTAACTTGGGTGATACTGTCTCCACATCCTATCCCTTAATAGAGTAGAGTTCACCCGAATTGAGACTAGCCTTTCCTTAAATATGTAAAAAAGATGCTCAGCTCACTTATATTAAGAGAAACACAAAGCAAAATACAAGGAGATATTTTTCACATAGCAGATTGGTCAAGATTTAAAAAAAAATTAAGTATAAACTGTGTGGGCAAGATACAGGAAAACAGGGTTATGGGAATTTAGTTAGTACAACCTTCGTAGAAGACAAATTGATAGTGTCTATCAAGACTTTAATTGTGTGGGCTGCCTGGTGGCACAGTGGTTGCGAGTCCGCCGGCCGATGCAGGGGACACGGGTTCGTGCCGCCGTCCGGGAAGATCCCACATGCCGCGGAGCGGCTGGGCCCGTGAGCCATGGCCGCTGAGCCTGCGCGTCCGGAGCCTGTGCTCCGCAACGGGAGAGGCCACAATAGTGAGAGGCCCACGTACCACCAAAAAAAAACAAAAAACAAAAAAAACCTTTAATTGTGTATTTGCTTTGACTCAATCCTGATATTTATTCTACAAATATACACACTGCAAAATAACCTCTGTAAAAGAGTATTCACTGCAATAATGTTTATGCAAGAAATAATTGGGAATAACTTAAATGTTCATTACTAGAGAGGGATGAAATACATGATAAGTATCATTTCAATAGAATTATAAAATAATCATGTAACTTCAATAGCAGGCAGCCGCTAAAAATAGTAAGGCAGATATAAAGCAGATCCAAACGTACAGAGAAGGATCTCCAAGAGAATAGCATTAAGTTAAAAAAAAAAAGAAAGAAAAAAGAAAAGAAGCAAAGTGAGAACAGTGTAGGTAGCACACTGCCATTTCCGTCGGGGGTGGAGCTCAATATATTTGTTCAGTTCTATGTTTACACATGTATAGATTTATTTGAAGGTTGTATAAGAAACTAGTAACAATGGTGGCTTCTAAGGAGGGGAACTGTATTGGGGGAAGAAGAGAGACTTAGTATTTTGTACCTTTAAGTTTTTTATGACCCATATATATTGTCAATCCAATAAAACCAAATAAAACATCTAATGACTTTTTAAGTAGGGAATTACCTCTTATCACAATACCACAGAGCATCTTTTGCCTACACTTTTCACAGTTTACCTCTTTCCGGGTGCTGCAACTCTCTCTTTGCTTTCTAGAGAGTTAGATTTACCCTCTTACTACTTAGCAACTGAAAGGAAAATTGTATGTATTTATTTATTTGATTGTCAAGTACAGTATCTGGATTTACCAATTTTTAGATTTCAAGGATTTTGATTTCTTTCCCTCTTATTTTGTCCCTTTCTTCATGCTTATTGTTAATGAGGGTTTTTAAAAATATTCACATTGAACAGCAGCAGCTAACACAACAATGTAAAGCAATTATACCTCAATAAGGATGCTAAAAAAAGAAATATTCACATTGAAAAATCAAAGTTCTCTTATTCTTCCTCTTATTCTTTGAGTACTCTTGAAATAAACATTTAAAATTACATAGAAGTGAAATAAAACCAAAATACCCGATGTAGTGTGCCCTCTAGTGGTTAAAGAAAACACTCACAAACTCACCAGCCCCTTCTTTTCTCAAGAATCAAGAACTTCTGTGTTTTACTAAAAATAGAATTACCATAAAATCCAGCAATCCCACTGGCATATATCCAGACAAAACTATAGTTCAAAAAGATACATGCACCCCAATGTTCATTGCAGCACTATTCACAATAGCTAAGACATGGAAACAAGCTAAAAGTCCATCAACAGATGAACTGATAAAGAAGATGTGGTACCTATATATAATACAATGGAATACTACTCGGCCATAAAAATGAACAAAATAATGCCATTTGCAGCAACATGGATGCAACTAGAGATTATCATACTAAGTGAAGTAAGTCAGAAAGAGAAAGACAAATACATACCATATGATATCACTTATATGTGGAATCTAAAATAAGGCACAGATGAACCTATCTATGAAACAGAAACAGACTCACAGACATAGAGAACAGACTTGTGGTTGCTAAGGGGAGGGATGGACTGGAAGTTTGGGGTCAGTAGATGCAAACTATTACATATAGAAAGGATAAACAATAAGGTCCTACTGTATAGCACAGGGAACTATATTCAATATCCTGGGATAAACCATAATGGTAAAGAATATGAAAAAAATGTACATATGTATAACTGAGTCACTTTGCTGTACCTCAGAAATTAACACAACATTGTAAATCAACTATACTTCAATAAAAAATAAATTAATAAAACAAGAATGTCTGTGTTTTAAAAATATGAGTGAAAACTCAGTTCTAAAGTGAAAAGTGAAAAGTGAAAACTCAGTTCTAAAGTGACAAATATGAGTGAAAACTCAGTTCTAAAGTGAAAAGTGAAAAGTGAAAACTCAGTTCTAAAGTGACAAAAAAGCTATGAGAAACATAAACATAGCAGATGTCTCAGTCTATTCAGGCTGCTACAACAAAAGCACCATAGACAGAGTGATTTAAACAACAAATGTTTATTTCTCATAGTTCTGTAGGCTGGGAAGTCCAAGATCAAGGTACCGGCAGATTTGGTATCTAGTGAAGACTTGCTTCCTAGTTCACAAACAAGCGTCTCTCCACTGTGTCCTCACGTGGTGGAAGGGACGCGAGAGCTCTCTGGGGTCTCTTTTCTGAGGGCACTAACTCCATTCATGAGGGCTCTACCCTCATGGCCTAACTAATCACCTTCCAAAGGTTCCACCTCCATAACCATCACATTGAAGTTTAGGATTTTAACATGTGGACTTTGGGGGGACACAGATATTCAGCCCATAACAGTAGGTACATTTCTTAAATCAGAAACAAATAGTAGCTAAGGAAGAAAACGATCAAAACATATTTAACTTGCTTTACCATCCATCTCTCTGGAGCCAAATACACAGATCAAAGGTGACCTTCCAAAGTTTTAGTTAGAAAGATAACTTAATTGGATTGGAAGCAGAAAACTAACTCTAACTTTAATTTGCCCAGGAAGGAAACAAAGGATGCATCATAAAGTAAAGCCATTGGAATTGGTTAATGAAAGAATGCCTGCTTTTAGTAAGTGATCTAAGAACAAAAGTCATAGAATTTTTTCAGAAAGTGTGTCACAGAGGGTGATTTGATGGTCAAAGCCCTTGTTTACAGTTTCCTTGGGTCTGGTGATGGTAAACCAGGGTCTCTTTGAAGAAGGCTGGAAACCTAAGGAGTGTTGGCATGTGGTCTTCCGAGAGCAGCTTTGTCCAACAGGATGGAAAGTTCAGCTCAGAGTGGGGGGAATGGGGGCTGTCTTGATGGAGGTGACTGACAATTCCACCCATGTCAGTGGAAGGAAAACAGAATAGATGTGGACTTCTTTTCAAGGAAGAACACCCAGTTCCAATGCCTTTACTCTGGCAAAAATGCACAGGATATTAACATGCCACATTTTCTTGGATTTACCACCTATGAAAGAGGCCCTTACATAGACTTGGTCCCTGGGCTAGCCCTTCCTTTCTCTTGGCTCTTGCCTTTTCTGAAGTTGACAATTCTTTAGTGGCAGAAAGGAACACTAGTACAGGAAGGAATGGAAGAGATGAAGGAGGTATCATGTCCATCTTTTTCATCCTGGATCTCAGATTCAGAGGTTTCAAATAATCGTACTTCTCATTACAAGGTGCATTGCCATCGTCGTCTGGGTAGGGTTCCTCTTGTGACTGACTGATTTCTTAAATGGTTTACTTATTATCTCCTCTTCCCTTATCCGCTTCCCTTTAAGCCTTCCCCCAAAGGCAACTATTATTATGTGTTTAATGTGTGTCTGTGTGTATGTTTCTTGCAAAATATATATAATTGTTTTGTGTACATGTATTTTTAATTGAGTGGTACTGCAGTATATCTCTCATTCTGTTCCTTTTCTTTTGCTTCAGCAGATGTCTCTGAGATTTATATTGCTGTGTGTACTTTTCATCCATTGTTTTTAACTGTTGCATAATATTCCATGATGCATATCTACCATTTTAACAATCCACTGGCCAAGAGATGGATAACCAATTGTCTCTAACTCCCTGCTGCCACAGATAATGCTGTCTCTTAATGAATCTGAGTGAGAACGTCTTTGGGATATATACTGAGGGATGGAAATGCTGTGCCGTAGAATATGAATATGTTTAATTCGACTATAGTTCCAGATTGTTTTCCAGAATGGATGATCTAATCTGTACCTCCTATAGCAGAGGGCCAAAAACGTATTCACAAATTCTCATCAAAAGGTGGAAACTATTTCTCTTCCCTTTGAATCTGATTTGACTTGTGACTTACTTTGAACTGTAGAACATGGCAGAAAATACATTATTTGAGTTCTGAGTTAGGGCCTTGAGAGTTCTTGCAACTCTTATTGCTGAGCTGGGACCTTTCCACCATCATGTGAACAAGCCCGGGCTAGCCTGCTGGAGGATGAGCGACCCGGCAGAGAGAGGACCCAGGTGCCGCAGACACTTTGGCTGAGGCCCCAGACATGGGAGTGAGTGGAGAGTAGTGGCACCAGAGAGTAGGCTGCCTGGCAGAGCCCAGTCCAGATTGCAAACCCACAGAATTGTGAGCTAAATAAAATGTTTGTTGTTTTAAGCTACTAAGTTTTGGGTGTTGTGCTATGCAGCAATAGATAAGTGATATTTCCCCCCCGACATATCTCACATTCCCACCAACACTTGACATAATCTAGCTTTCTTATTTTTATCCATCTTATAGGTATAAATAATATTTTATTTAATTTGGATTTTTAGAAGTATACTAATAAAATTGAATATTTCTGCATGTGCCTGGTGGACTTTGGGCTTCCTCTTCTTAAATTGCCTGTTCATATTCTTTGCCCCTTTTTCTTATGAAGTTGCTGACTTTTTCTTGATGATTTTTTGTTCTTGTATATTAGGGATATTAATCCTTTTCCATTTTTAGACACTATAAATATCTTCTACTATTCTGTAATCTATTATTTTTTATCCGTGATGGGCTTTGTTTAATAAAACTCCTTAATTTTTTTTAACATCTTTATTGGGGTATAATTGCTTTACAATGGTGTGTTAGTTTCTGCTTTATAACAGAGTGAATCAGTTATACATATACATATGTTCCCATATCTCTTCCCTCTTGCGTCTCCCTCCCTCCCACCCTCCCTATCCCACCCCTCCAGGTGGTCACAAAGCACTGAGCTGATCTCTCTGTGCTATGCGGCTGCTTCCCACTAGCTATCTACCTTACGTAAAACTCCTTAATTTTTATGTAATCAAATGCCTCAAGCTTTTGCCTTATGGTTTGTGTTTGTAAATTTTTTTAATTGAAGTATAGTTGATGTACAATATTATATAAGTTACAGGTGTTACAGTATAGTGATTCACAAGTTTTAAAGGTTATACTCGATTTATAGTTATTATAAAATATTGGCTATATTCTCTGTGTTATACAATATATACTTGTAGCTTATTTTATATATAATAGTTTGTCCCTCTTAATCCCCTACCGCTATATTGCCTCTCCCCACCCACTGGTAACCACTAGTATGTTCTCTATATCTGAGTCTGTTTCTGTTTTGTTATATTCACTAGCTTGTTGTATTTTTTAGATTCCACATACAGGTGATATCATAGAGTATTTGTCTTTCTCTGCCAAGGTTTGTCAAGGTTTGTTTAAGAAATGCTTCTTAACTCCTAGGGTCATAAAGACATCCTACTACAATTTCCCCCATTAATTTTAGAGTTCTCCCTCAGATAATTAGAACCATCATTCATCTTGAAACCACTCTGCTAGTTGAGAGGTGAAAAGGGCATTTTCCACCCTGGTCCCATGTACCAAACTGGATTTTCTTTTTCTTCATAATGAGTCAGTTCTCCTAACACCATCTGTTGAGCAATGCATTCTTTCCCCCATTTAGTTGTGGTGACACCTTTGTTGTGTATTAAGTTCTCATGTGCAAATGGCACTACGTTAGCTCTTCTAGTCCACTGGCCAATCTTTCAGTCTTGTGCTAATATAACACTGTTTTTGTTTGTTTGTTCTGTTTTGTTTTTACAATGGCAGGAGGTTTGATATTTTGTTCTTATGTTCTAGGCATTCAGCCATGTGCTTTCTTTTTTTAAATAAATCTATTTGTTTGTATTATTTTTGGCTGCGTTGGGTCTTTACTGCTGTGCATGGGCTTTCTCTAGTTGCTGTGAGCGGGGGCTACTCTTTGTTGGAGCACGGGCTTTTGGTGCACAGTCTTCAGTAGTTATGGCACGCGGGCTCAGTAGTTGTGGCTTGCAGGCTCTAGAGTGCAGGCTCAGTAGTTGTGGCACACGGGCTCAGTTGCTCCGTGGCATGTGGGATCTTCCAGAACCAGGGATCGAACCTGTGTCCCCTGCATTGGCAGGCGGATTCTTTTTTGTGGTACGCGTGCCTCTCACTATTGTGGCCTCTCCCATTGCGGAGCACAGGCTCTGGACGCGCAGGCTCAGCGGCCATGGCTCACGGGCCCAGCCACTCCGCGGCATGTGGGATCCTCCCGGACCGGGGCACGAACCCGTGTCCCCTGCATCGGCAGGCGGACTCTCAACCACTGCGCCACCAGGGAAGCCCTGGCAGGCGGATTCTTAACCATTGCGCCACCAGGGAAGTCCCAGCCACGTGCTTTCACTCCAGGTTCTCACTTAATTCTCTCAGAAAGCTGCAAGGTCAGTATTATGTTTTTATTTTTTTAACTTTTGGAGGTGACTTTATTACCATGATTGTGATGATCTAGGTCAGTATTATTATCTGTATTTTACACATAAGGAAACAGAGGCCCAGAAAATTTAATTTCATTGCCTAAAGTTCATGTATATTCTTAAATGATGGAGCTAGGATTTAAACTAAGTCAATCTGGCTTGAGAGCCTGTGTTTTCCTTTCTACAACATGCCCAGCTTGTCAGCTCCTGGTCTGGTTGCTCTTTAAGCTCAATGAAGAGTCCTGACCAATTGGGAAAGGGAAAAAATTCATCATCTCAGTCTCTTGGCAAACACTGGCATGGTTCTAGGTTTAATTGCCTCATTTTTTTTTTTCACTCAGTACTACCAATGCTCAAAGTTTTAAAACTCCATATTCTGAGCTAGATTTAGGTCACTTATGTGATAATTTTAAAAGTAAAGCTCCAGGTCTTGGGAGTGATGTAGTGTTTTCTAACTATAGTGTATGCAATTTAGCTCAATAGTTAAGAAAGGGCTTCCCTGGTGGCGCAGTGGTTGGGAGTCCGCCTGCCGATGCAGGGGACACGGGTTCGTGTCCCGGTCTGGGAGGATCCCGTGTGCCGCGGAGCAGCTGGGACCGTGAGCCATGGCCGCTGAGCCTGCGCGTCCGGAGCCTGTGCTCCGCAGCGGGAGAGGCCACAACGGTGAGAGGCCCGTGTACCGCAAAAAAAAAAAAAAAAAAAAAAAAAAAAGTTAAAAAAAATGTCAGAAACCTAGGTCCTCACAATGTAGGAGACAGTGTTGTTATTACCCACTCTCTTCCTTTTCAGCAGAACTCAGATTTTATTCAGATGATTGCGGATTCCCTGGCAGTCCAGTGGCTAGGACTTGGTGCTTTTACTGTGCGGGCCTGGGTTCGATCCCTGATCAGGAAACTAAGATTCTGCAAGGCGCAGGGCAGCCAAGAAAAAAAAATTTTTTTAATTCAGATAATGCACACCCTAGTCAACCAGGTGCTGCATATAAGCCAATCACGGTCATTCTACTCCCCTTGCCATCAGTTGATTTAGGTATGAGCATCAACCCATTTCTGGCAAGTAAGACATGAAGAGAAGGTCTGATAGAGTGGCTTCTAGGAAGTTTTCTTCTTAAAAAAAAAAAAGATATACAAGCTTTCAGGAAGAAAGGAACACTTTTTCCTCTGGTGTGATGTTGGGAGCTGTGGTAGCCATTTTGTGACTGTGAGGGAAATTAGCCTGAGGAGCAGGCTGACCCACTGAAGGTGGCAGAGCAGAGTGATGGAAAGAACCTGGGTCTTTGATGAGACTGAGCTGCTAAATTAACAAGTCCTGGGACAGTCTTGCCTCTGAACTTCTTGATGAGTGAAATAATAAAATTTCCTTACAGTGTAAGTCACACAAGTGACGAGGCTCCTGTCAGTTGCAGCTAAAGGTATCCTATACGTGCTTCCTAAGGTGATGTAAGTATAAGTCGTCAAATATCTCTTGTGAATTTAAGTCAAGAATGTGACCTCTGTATGGGCTAACCACAGGCACTTGCCCCTGCTCAAGGTAGGGAGTAGGGGAGTGAACAGGGCATATCGTACCACAGTTCCCATATGCCTGCCTTCTATCCCATCCCCTCTCATCTCCAAGGAGCTTACTGTCTAGTAGGGAAGACAGAAACATGACATGACAGTGGGTGAAGACCTGCCTGGGACTAAGTGTAAAGTACAGGGTAGCCCAAAGGATTGAGAGACGCACTTATCTGGGATGCATATCCAGGAACAGAATTGCTGGATTATCAGGGAAGGGCATGAGAATGGTTGGGGCAGGAGTGGGCTAAGGTGTCAGAGGAAGAGCCTTGAGTTGGGTGTTGTGCATAGGAATTATCCGCGGGAGGCCTGGGAGGAACAGAATTCCAAGTTGAGAGGAGGTGTGCATTAAGAGATGGAGACAGGGCTTCCCAGGTGGTGCAGCGGTTGAGAGTCCACCTGCCGATGCAGGGGACACGGGTTCGTGCCCCGGTCCGGGAGGATCCCACATGCTGCGGAGCGGCTGGGCCCGTGAGCCATGGCCGCTGAGCCTGCGCGTCCAGAGCCTGTGCTCCGCAATGGGAGAGGCCACAGCAGTGAGAGGCCCGCGTACAGCAAAAAAAAAAAAGAGATGGAGACAGAAACAGGCCCCCGAAGGGGAGCTCAAACCCTTGGTGTGGCTGGAGCACAAGGTTATCAGGACACAGAGAATGGGGCTGAAAAGAAGGCATTTTCCTGTTCCTCCAAAGAGGTGAAAGGAAAGAGTCTCTTTTTCTGTGAGAAGTGATGTGATATGAGCTCAAGTTAAAGTATGAAAACGCTTCTCTTAGCTAATGTATGTTGATATAGAAAAAACGTTCATATGAGAATTTTAGAAATGGGTCTTTGGAATGATTGTTTATTGGAGGATATTAAAAATGTCATTATTTGTCTCTTTGCTCATTTGTTGAATAAACAATAAACTGAAATAGACCAAAGGGTCTATATTAAAAAGTAAGTTTCCTCCCGCCTCTGAGCCCCAGCATCTTACATTTCCTTTCCTGATGGCGAGCACAGTGGCCAGTGTTTAAAGAACTGTATATATGCATAACAAACAAGCATTTTGTATTAGTTATCTACTGCTGTGTAACAATTTACACCACAACTTAGTGGCTTAAAACAACAAACGTTTATTGTCTCACATTTTCCGTGATCAGGAGTCCAGTGGCCTAGCTGGGCCCTCAGACTCAGGGTGTGTCACAAGGATGTCATCAAGCTGTCAGCTGGGAAGGCAGTCACCTCATAGCTCCACCCCGGAACATCTGCTGTCAAGTTCGTTCAAGGCCTTGTTGGCAGGATTTAGTTCCTCACAGGTTGTTTGGCTGATGGCCTCATTTTTTCACTGGATTTTGGCCTGAGGCCTCCCTCAGCTTCACGCCCCGTGGGCCTCTCCACTGGGCCCCTCAGAGCATGGCAGCTGACTTCATCTGAGCCAACAGTTGAGAAGAGCTAGAAAAGTCAAGGAAGACAAGAAACCAAAAATTTTTTAACCGAATCTCAGAAGTGACATCCTCTCACCCTTGCTGTATTCTGTTCATTAGAAGCACGTCAGTAGGTTGAACCCATGCTCAAGGGGAGGGGATTACACAGGGCATGGTTACCACGGGCTGGAGAGCATTGGAGGTCATCTTAGAAGCCGCCTGGTTCACATGTGTACATATTTCTATCTATTGATGGTTTTTTTCTTTTTAAGCATAAAGTTTCCTGCCTTGCTTTTGTCATGTAGCAGTGTATTTTGGAGCAATTTCCAAGTCAGTGTATAAAGATCTTCTTGGCATAGCATTTTGGCCCTGCACCACACTGAACATTCTATGGATGTGCCATAACTTATGAAACAGTCCCTTAGTGATGGACGGTCAGGGCATTTTTGATGTTTTGCTGCACATATTCTTTACTGGAGTGAGAAAGCATCCAGGAGGAAAATTTATTCTTACAAGTGGAATTGCTGGGTCAAAGGGTATGTTCACTTCACATTTTAGTAACTATGGCCAAATGGCCATCCAAACCCCAAAGCAGAAGAATTGTCTACTTCTCCACAAATTCTTGAGGCATTTTTTTTGCCACAAGTTTTAATGAAAAGAGAAAAGAGAAATCGCAGGAGAAAAACTAGAAACCTAAGTCTAATAAGTGAGACTAATTGGAGTCATTAATTTTTAGTCACAAAAGGTGGGACACTATTTGTTTACTTTGATTTGGATTTACCAGGGTATTTTCCTAGTGTGATATACAAACAAGAGCAAGGACTCTTGAGTTGAGGTCCCAGCGTACCTGTTGATCATGTCTGGCTCTCGTCACTATAATCTTAGATAATGCTTCCCTCTCTGAGGTTTGTGTGGGTCGCTAACAGCATTCAACAGTTAGCTTCTCAGATTCCAGCTGCATCTGTGGACACGGCACTCATGAATATCGAATCAAGTTTATAATGAGTAATTATTTACTTTGGAAACTTTACAGCTTTGGCTGTTTTGTCTTCTCTACGGATGTTTCAAGCATTTGAAAGACAGAGAATGTTGGGGTAAAAGAAGTCTTAGAACCCAGATATAGCTCTCCTCCAACTGCCTTCCAAATTCTGGAACCCTTTCTACAATCAGCTTCTGTCTGTGTATTTTCATAGAGAAGTACTTATTTCATTAAGGTAGATTGTTTCACTGGTAAACAGTTCTAGAGGTTAAAAAGTATTTTGTACATTGAGTTGAAATCAGAAATTTGTTGTTTCATGCCTCTATCCAGTGCTTCCTCATCTGTCTTAGGGAGAAACAAGGAAAAGGTCTTTGTTCCTCAGCTCCCGTAGCTTCCTTCAGTCTGCTCTCCTGCAGGCCAATGACTTTATTTTGTATCATTCCTTCTTCGCAGGAGTTGATTTCCAGATGCACCACCACACTGATCCCTCTACTCTGAACACACTCCTATTCTAAGGTTCAAAAAGATGTCAAGCATGAGGGTACCCACACTGCCAGTTTTTCTGCTGATCCCCACTTGATAGTAGGTATACTTTTAAGACCACTGATTGCTGGTATGTATAAATGACAAAGAGCTGTTGTGAATTCAAGAATGCTCTGACAGTGTCCATAGCAGCATTATTCACAACAGCCGAAAGCTGGAAGCAACCTAAATGTTTATCGATGGATAAACAGCTAAACAAACTGTGCTATAGACCTACAATGGAATATTATTCAGCCTTAAAATGGAAGGAAATTCTGACACGTGCTACATCATAGCTACATTATAGGAGACATTATGCTAAGTGAAATAAGCAAGTCACAAAGGAACCAATACTGTTTGATTTCACTTATATGAGATATACAGAGTAGTCAAATTTATAGAGACAGAAAGTAGAATGGTGGTTTCCTGGTGCCGGGTGGGGGGCGGGGGGTGGGGGGAGGGGAGATGGGAAGTTAGTGTTGAACGGGTAGAGTTTCAGCTGGGGAAGATGAAAAAATTCTGGAGATGGATGGGAGTTCGCACAACAGTATGAATGGATTTAATGCCACTCCGCTGCACCCTTAAAATGGTTAAAATGGCAAATTGTATGTTATGTGTATTTGACCACAGTAAACCAAATTGTATCCTAGCAGTCACAGCAGCATCTCCAAACGCTTGAAAAACAAATTGTATATGTGCCTGAGACCTAGTATTCATACACTCTACAGTTAGTTTTGGCCCCTCAACCCCACACCCGACATGAAATCTTCATTCGATCACACTGTAAGCCTCTGGGAGCCGTTTGTACTATGTGGCCCTATTTCCCTGGGCGCGGCTGATTAGACCAAGAATGAGCAGCTGATCCGAGCTGGACTATTCAGAAACTCACGGCTGTGATTTTGGAATTTGGTTTCAGGAACTTTTTGTTAGTCTCTGTGTAGGGTGAGGGGATATATGTTTGGGAGCTACAAGGTAGCCATCTTCCATGTTCATTTATTATTTATTCAACAAACGTTTATTGTTTGCTTATGGGTGCTAGGCACAGTAATAAGTTCTGGGATTCAGCCCTGTCCCTGTCCTCCTCAAGAAACAGAGCAAAAAAAAAGAAACAGAGCAAGCCAGACTGAAAAGGTATTACCTCTAATGTCATCTATAATATGTTTGTTATCTCTAAGATTTTGTGAACTCTTCCCTCCTCAATGAGCAACACAGTATACCATCGTTCTATCGTATTTAACTTCCCCCTCTACATTATTTCGTTAGCACTTTTTTTTCTTTCAGCACTGGAGCTAGCACAACTGCTCAATGAAAGGACACTAGGAAGATTTTTTTTTTTTTGCCGTACGCGGGCCTCTCACTGCTGTGGCCTCTCCCGCTGCGGAGCACAGGCTCCAGACGCGCAGGCTCAGCGGCCATGGCTTACGCGCCCAGCCGCTCTGCAGCATGTGGGATCCTCCCGGACCGGGGCACGAACCCGTGTCCCCTGCATCGGCAGGCGGACTCTCAACCACTGCACCACCAGGGAAGCCCTCGAAAAGAGTTTTTTAAATTGAGGGTGAGAAGAGATTCGTATTATTTCAAACTTTGCACAGGAAGGGAGACTTTTCAGTCTGTTTAAAATGAGCAAAATTTGCAATTTCTTAAAATGAGATAACATTGTGCTAAGGTCTCCATCCTGCTCTCTGAGAGCCTCTAGTAACTCCTGGGAGTTAGCCCCAGAAGTGACCTCTTAAGAGCAGGACAGATACCCCCAAAAGTTCTACAGATTCTTTGACGAGGCCTTCCCTGACTCCTCTTGTGCAGCACCAGTCTTCTGTGTTCCCAAAAAACCACCTCTGCTGTGGATTTCATTCATTAGCAAATAGTCATTCAGTGCCTGCATGATGCTTACTCTGTTTCAGGCACTGCAGACACAGCAGTAAACAAATCGGACCAAAATTTCAATCTTATTACACTTGTTGTGACACATCTGTCTCCATTATGCCCTGTAAGTCCTCTGACAACAGGGATCTGTCTCATGCCATTTCACTGGAACCATACCTTCTACCCCTTTAATTCCCCAATAACAATTTCAGAGCTCAGTTGCTTTGAGAAGACTGTATTTATTAGGACCATTCCCATGTTAGTGTTCTGGTCGGATCAAAGCTGTGCCTGCCAGCTTTCTTCTAAGATGAAGAAAGTTCATTTTAGATCCTGTGGTAGGCTGAATAATAGCCCTCCAGAGATGTCCACACCCTGATCCCTGGAAACTCCAGATACGTTAATTTACATGGCAAAGGGGCTTTGTGGACGTGATTAAGTTAAGGTTTTTGAGATGGGAAATTATCCTGGATTGCTGTGGAGGACCCAGTGTAATCATGAAGGACCTTAAAAGAGGGAGGTGGCAGACTTGGAGAGAAGATTATAAGTTTGAAACAGAGGTCAGAGAAGAGAGAGGATGCTATGCTATGGGCTTTGAGGACGGAGAAGGGGCCACAAGCCAGGGAGTGTAGGTGAACTCTAGAGGCTGGAAAAGGTAAGGAAATGGATTCTCCTCTAGAGCCTCCAAAATGAACACAGGCCTGCTGGCACATTTTACACTTCTGACCTACAGAACTATAAGATAATACATTTGTGTTGCTATAAGCTGCTAACTTTGAGGTAATTGCTCTGGCAGCAACAGGAAGTTAATAGAGATTTCTACCCGTCCTCCCTCTAATCTGCTCACCCCACTGCCCATTCTCCCTGGTGCACAGAGCAGGACATTTCTACTCTGTTCCCTTACTTTCCCAAGTTATGGATGTGTCTTGGGGTTTCTTAACACAAGCCTGTAATAGTGTTTCTGTCATAGGGTTGTCTGACCATTGGCAGTCTTTGGCATATCCTCAGGGTCCCCAAGTTATCTATGAGAATTAAAAATTCTGTATTTTCAGTTCCATGCTTGGCTAAATAATTAATATATAATTAATATATATTAATTAATAATTCAACTTACAACCCTAAAGTCACCCTCATCCTCGTAAGAACACTAAAAGCATTCTCATCGAAGTCAGGAACAAGACAGGGATATCCATTAGTACCATTCTTACTTATTGTTATGCTGGATGCATGGCTAATGTTATTACACAAAAGATAGAAAAAAAAAAGTGGGACGAGAGGAGGTAAACTTATAGTTATTTGCCAATGAAATGAAAGTCCAAAAGAAAATGTGAAAAACTATACAAACAATAAAAGAATTCAGCAAAGTGGTAGGTACAACATTCATGCATAGTAATCAACATATAAAATTACCTAGGACACATATAAATAATGGAAAAACATCCTATTTGCAGTAACAAAAAATTAAAAAAACTAAGAATTAGGGTAACAAGAAATGTGCAAAGTCAATACAAAGGAAACAGAACAAAACTTAGAAAAGAAGAAAAGTATGCCATGTTCCTTAAGAGAAAGACTTACCATGATAGCACTGTGAAAAGAGAGTCTTATGTGCTTAAGACCACTACAGCTGGGCTTCTGTTGTTGGCAACCAAATGAAATTGATCAGAGAAAAAGTCTTGTTTTATTTTCTCTCCATAACTTCATTCTCCACCTAGCCTTCATATTACCTGGTGGTCCAAGCCGAGCCCACCTTTGGACTGCCAGGCCATGCAAGTGAGTTCTCCCTAGGAGATGTTGCCCTCTGCTCGTTGTTGTGACTTGCGCTGAGCACCTTCAGTCCTCCTTTGTCACACACACATACACACACACACAAACTTAGAAACACCCATTTCCACAATACCCTATCTGGACCATCCTAGGTTTTACTATATTGTTGATACAATAATTGCTACACAGTAAGGGGAATCTCCCCAGGATCAAAGCTAAAATAGCAATTTTTATTATCTTCAACATGTTACCAGACCATTCTTGGGCTATATGCTTTCTGACGCTGTTTTGTTTTTTGGTTTTTTTTTGCGGTACCCAGGCCTCTCACCATTGTGGCCTTTCCCGTTGCGGAGCACAGGCTCCGGACGCGCAGGCCCAGCGGCCGTGGCTCACGGGCCCAGCCGCTCCGCGGCATGTGGGATCCTCCTGGACCGGGGCACGAACCCGCATCCCCTGCATCGGCAGGCGGACTCTCAACCACTGCGCCACCAGGGAAGCCCCTGACACTGTTTTTTATATACTTCTTACCTCCCTACATCCTGGGCATTGTAGTTAAAAAAAATTCCACTGCTAATTACTATTGTCAAAGGAATTCTATATATCATCAATAAGTACATTTTTTTTGCTGGGGGGGAGAAAAGGGAGAAGCTGTTATTGACACTGAAATTTTACTTGTCAGGGTAGCATTGTGGGGTGGGGCAGGCCATCAGGTTAATCAGAAAGAATCTTCCAGTCCACACAGACCACACCCTCCTTGGAGGCTGTTACCTATCCCTAGAAGCGGCTAGGATCTCTCAGCAGATAAGCTAAGTTGGATTTTTAGCTCTCCCTTCCTCCCTTTTATCTTCTTTCTGCAGAACCTGGCACATGCTAGAAATTCAGAACTGCCAAATGAACAAATGGATGGGATTGTCCTTTCACCAACCTATATCCTGAAGCCTAAAGAGCAGGGAGAGCTGCTTAAACATTCTCTAGAGAGTGCCACCAACTAGGAGCAGTTCATTGGCACAATAGAGGAGACGTTAGCCTGAGGGCAATCATTTTTAAAGTCTCTACCTTTCACTGCGTGTACTGTGAAATGCTGCTATTGTTTCAGCCTCTCCACTCCATCTTTCCCTCCCCCCCCTTATTTTAAAAGAAATTAAAACATTTTGGGAGGCCCTTAAAAGTAAATGGGCCCTAGACACTGCGTCCTCTGTGCCTAACAGGTAAGTCTGTTCTTGGTGCCGGGGGACTGATTGTTAAATATTTTGATCGTTACCCCTGCTGAGACTTACATTGTACATGAGAAGTAGATAACTCATAGGCCTACAAGCAGGCCTGTGTGGGGCACTCGTCCACCGTGTGTGGCGAAGCCCTGGACCCCTCTTCCCAAGAGCTCCCTGTGGCTCACCTCCACCGGATTGTTCCCAGACTTGCCCATTTTTCAAGAAAAACTGGAAATCCTGAGTAGAAAAAAGTCAAGTCTCCCAATTAAAAAATGATCAAAATTCAAAGAAAAAACCCTCCCTGCTTGAGCCAAACAAAACACCTCTGCGGACTGCATCTGGCACTACTTTGTAATCTCAGTCAAATGTAGCTTTGGGGAGAACCCTTGCAAACAGATGACAGGTGTAGGACTAGAGAACCAACACGCCAGGAAGAGAAGAATGGTATGGGTTCAGTGTGATTGTAAAAAAGTAATACTAATTGCAGTAAATTGTATGATTTTCTTACTCTTCATGTGTAGTCACTTGGCAATAATAATTGTGAATCTAATTAAAAATTTCAGGTTCTGTAAACTTCCAATCATATTCATATTCATGCCCTTTCATCCTCCTTGATTTGTGGCTTGAGTAACAGGGCCACAACTTAACATGTACCTATTGAGGAGAACTCTGCTCTCAATCGTGATTGTGAGTTTTTAAGAGTGTACTTAATTAGGCCTTAATAAAAGCCTATGTACCATTTCTAGTCAGGCCATATTTGTTTGACTTCCTTTGGGGCTTTACTGTATGAAAAAGAAGAGAGAGAAGAAGTCTATGTTCCTTTATGTTCAAGTCTTTAGGCATAAACATTTAATAAAAATGATTTTTACGTGAAGTAGGACTTTAGGGATCTAAATGAAAAGTATGTATATATTCACTTTACAGTGACAAAGTCAGCCTGCAGCATTGCCAGAACATGACTTGGCACGGCCAAGCCCACAATTCTCCCTTCATCTCAGCTGATGATTTCATTTTCTAATCCTAGATTGTAAACAGACAATGAAGATCTGGTGCGATGAGCATCTTGAGCGCGAAACAGGTTCCTATGGTAACAGAAGCAGTCTCTTTCTTAGGCTTGGTAGGGGAGGGAGGTCTGTAAGTCTTCCTGGAGGAAGGGATATCTTCAATAAGAGTATAAAAAGAAATCGATTAGCCTTCAATTAGCAGTCAGGACAAGGGTAGGGGGGAGAAGCCCAGAAGTGAAAAAAGCTGGGCTCGAAAATAAATTCAGCAGGACTGGAGATTCTAAAGCATCATTCCATTTCAAGTATAGCACTTGTTACTTTCTGGCCATTCCTTGTTTGCTTATTTGTTTACTGTCTGTTCTTCTACCCCCATCCCCTCACACAGAACAGGAGCCCTACCTGGCCTGCTGATTCCTCAGCCTGGCACATATGACTGTCAGTCTTTCCATGTGTCAGATCCAGCTTCCCTCACCACCACGCCAACCTCCCCTCCCTCTCCCTCCTAACACCATCCAACAGACAAAATTCTACTTCCTCAGAGTTGGCTCAAATGCATCCTTCTCTGTGAAACCTCCCCCCAACTCTTTGCTCAACCCCTACCTTTAGAATTAATTCTTTCAGGGTTCCCACAGCTAATGACCCTTCCTTGCAGCATAAATTGAATTCTACAGCGTTAGTTAGTTTGCTGTTCCCTTCTCTCCCCTATTCCTCATTAAATCTTTTTTTTTGTTCCTCATTAAATCTTAAATCATATGAAGATAATGTGTTTTAGGCATCTCTGTAAGCCTCTCAACATTTCGTGCAGGCTTTTACACACAAAACGGGCTCAAAAATATTTTGAATAAATGAATTCAGGAGAAGGTCATGAACCCTTCTTCCTCCCTTCCCCCAGTGATCAGAGCAATCTTTTAAAACTTAAAATCTGACCACATCACAGCCCTACTTAACTGTGTTGAGGGCCGCTCTTCATCCTTGGAATAGAATTCTAATTCCCTAAGCACACTGGTTACCTCAGGGTCCTGTGTGAGCTTGCTCTCAACCACTTCTCCAGCCACGTCGATTCCCAAAACCTGGTCTAATAAAACGGGACTGCTTAACGTGACTGGGCTGTCCTGATTCATGCCACCAGGCTTTTATTTCAACGACTCCCTCTGCTTGGAAAGCCCTTTCCATTTTCCTTGCCTGGTTTGGCTCAGGAATGACCTCAAGCAAGCTTTCCTTCTTTGACTATAGATCCTATTAAGAATTTAAAAAACCAAAACCCAAAAAGCTAAGTACAGAAAGCTTTATGGCGCTCCCCTCCATTTATGTGATTAAAAATGAAAAAACCGTAAAATGTAATTCTTAAATGACACACAACTTACATGGATGCTAGATTTAGAATACCATCTGTTTATGATTTTTCTTTTATTCACCCTCTCTCTGCATGTAGCCGTTTTGACCCAGAGTCTATCCGATAACCCCACTGCCGGAACCTCAGGTTGGGTCAAAAGCTTCCCTCCTCCGCTTCCGGACACCACTCTATTTTAAATTAACTTGAACAGACTGCAAGTTTGCCCTTCCCACTAGGGTGTGAGCGACAGAGGTGGCGCGAACACCATCTCTGTCCACGGAGCGCCGGACCCCGGTCGGCTCCAGATTTATTTTCTGAGTTGAAGTAAAGGCTCCTCCCCAGCTGACGACGCACTTCTTCTTTAAGAAGACTTTCCCTCCTCGCCCAGCAAGTGCAACTGGCTCGCACCTACCAACGGTTGGTGCTGGAAAAAGAGTGAACTATCGACCGGCCCTGAAAGCCAGGACGAGAAGATTCTCTAAATTCTCGGGCCCAATAACGCGACACGCCACAGAGACGCCCCCAAATATTCAGCGGAATGGGCGGGCCCGGGAAATGACCAGCACCGAAGTCACGTGGCGAAGCTCCTCTTGAATTTCGCCAAGTCGGCAGTCGACTATTCGGGCTTGCACGCGCCTCAGGCGGGCTCCGCTGAGATCGAGTCTTTCGGCGCTCGACTCGCCCGCGCTGCTGCCGCTGCTGAAGGAGGGGCAAAGCTGAAGATGGCGGACAAAACGCCAGGCGGCTCTCAGAAGGCCAGTTCAAAGGTAATTTCTTAGAGGACTTAGTAAGTCAGTGAGTGTATCACTGTCGTCTGGGGACTACAGACGCTTCTGGCCAGAGGGAGGAGATTGGGGTGGGGGTCCGCGTTCTGGTCGCGGTGGTAGGCCGGGCGCAGACGCACCGTGGTGCGCAGGTTGAGAGGCCTGGTATCTCCCCTTAGTCCCAGCCTGGATTCGGCTCGAGACTGGCGGGCCCAGGGCGGGTGGCGTGAGTAGTTCGGCTCCCGCTTAGAACTGGAGTGAAATCAGTGATTTAGACTGAGGTCTGAAGTCGGGAAAACGCGCCCCTGTATTTCAGCTTACTGAGCTCTGAGGCCGCGGGACAGAGCCTGGGAGAGGCGGGAATCGCTTCCCGGTGCTTAAGTGTCTGCCTCTGTTTCCTCGGCTCTTTGGGTTTGGTTCTCGCACGCTTTCGGCCTCGCTCAATTTCCTTCACGTCCTCCAGGGAATAAATAATCTTTAGGGCCGCAAATTGTGAGGGGAGGACCAATAGTGGAAGGAAGCGGGGTGGGAAGTGCAGTTCTCCTTTGCGGTGATGCCTCGCCAAGGTTAATGCTACGCTCTACACGTGGTCTTAGCTCACATAAGAGGAAGTGTAAAATGAGCCCTTCTTTGGAGGGTTCGTTTTCGAGGACTCGGGGTCTTCCGCTTCTTCTGAAAGGAAAACTTTCATAGACTTGGAAGCCACCTAAGATTAGTACATTGCTTTTGAGTTTACAGGGAACCGTGTGCACGTATTGTGAAACCACTGAGCTGTAGAAGTCGTTTAGCGTTAGTTAGGTTGTGATTAGCATCAGGTCCTAAATTGCCGTCCTGGACGGGTCACTTAATCGTTTTTTGCTTTGAGTTTTTCACCTCCAACACGATATTAAAAGTAATAGTGCCCGAAGTAGTTGTTAAGCTTTTTGATGCTGATGCAAGAAGTGTAATACTTAAAGGTTCTAAGGGCTTACGTCTTAAAGAGTGTGTGTGATAGTAAGTAGGTTATGAGGAAGTTACGTTTACGGTAGAGGGGTCTAGTCTTGTGTGTACAGTTTGTTCTGGGAAACGTAAGCTATTATACACCTGCTTTCTCAGTTTCTATTAAATCATAGTCTTTATGCCATTTGGTGAATGATGTTTATAATTAGTTCGTAATTAGTAATGGATTTACCAGAAATCTTTTAGTTATGTAGAAACTGTGGTAGAGGGCCAGTCTTGGCTGCTTTACAACCTGCGTTCACTCCTTGTTTGTTTCTCCCCTCCCCAGTACATTTCTCCTTGGTGAGGAGGGGCTCACCAGGTTGGGTACATGACTGCCCGCTTCCTCAGCGGACTCTGACAAAAACAGCCCTGCTTACTATTAGGGAACTGTTACTAAAGCTAGTGCATCCATAAAATTCACGCACAAGCCTCACTATTTTTGTTTCTACTCAAAGTAGTATTTTAAGTGTCTTCTGTTTGAGGCTTTGGCTTACGTTGGAAACATATTAATGTATATATATGTTCAGGCCTCCTTCTCTAGTAGTACTTCTCACGGTTGTGACTGTGTGCCTGTTCCCTGTAAGTAAATTGTTGGATCTTCCAGTAATCTTTTTAGTTTATATTGCTTTAGATTATAATCAGTTGGTGCTGTTAAGAGATTTCCTACCGATGTCTGTAAAATATCTCAGGAGGGTGCGTGATGTAGTAGAGAGATTATGGATTTTGATAACAAACAAAAGGTATTTGGATTCAAATCCTGACTTGGTAATAAATTATATTTGCGATATCAAGGCAAATTGCTTAAACTTTTCAGTCTCAATTTCCTTGTTTGTAATATGGACATAATCCCTTTTCTGCAGGGTTGATGTAAGGGTTAAATGAGTGAATATCTATAAAGTACATAAAAAAACTTAGTTCCTTTCCTCTCCCCTTTGTTCTTAGAGGAAGTAAAAAGTACTTACTTTTCAAAATGTCAGGCTAAATTCTAATCCTGAGATTTAGAATCTGTTATCAGTTATCATAATGACTGCTCAGATTACTACTTTCTATTTCTAACACAAGTCCAGAATTTATTGGAGAGAGTATAAGATCATTTTGGTTAATATGACAGTGTTTGGAATTTCTAGCCTTTGATCTCTGTTTTGATTTCTTCCTCTGGGGAGTGCAGATGAGTGACATATTCTACCATACAGATGGAGTAAAATATTCTTTAGTTTCATGTTCATTCTTACTCTTTGGTAGTTAAATTCCCATTGCTATGGGTAGGGATGCTTGTTAATCGTATTTCTAGACCCTGAGGAAAATGTTAATTTTTAAATGTACAAGAGGATGTAATGTACAGCATGGTGACTATAGTTAATAATACTGTATTGCATATTTGAAAGCTAAGAAGAGAGTAGATCTTAAAAGTTCTCATCACAAGAAGAAAAAACTCCGTAACTATGTTTGATGATGGCTATTAACTAGACTTATTGTGATGAAATTTCTGCAGTGTATACAAATACTGAATCATTATGTTGTATACCCAAAACTAATAGTGTTGTATGTCATTTATACCTCAGTAAAAAAAAGTGGAGCTAATTGAGGTAATTTAAGGTATTGAGGTAATTTAACAAATAAAATGTATAATAGGGTTTTTGCTATTGACAATGGCAAAATTATTTGATGTGTCTTAATTACAAAATGAAGAGATTAAATTAGATAACCTCTACAGTTTCTTTTAGCTTTAAAAATTACATTTTAAGTTTGTATAGTCAAATGATTTAACGTTTATGTGTAGTTGTCCCTGATGAAGAGACCCTTTATTTTCTGTGTAATTTTGCTGTACTTTTTATTTTAAAGCCTGACAAATATAGAAATTCAGTAAATGTTTTAGGAATTAGCTAAAAATTTCCTGTGCATTTATTCTTGTATCACCAGACTAAAATGATGCTTTGGGGGAGGGGGTACCATGTTGTAGCTTTGATTTTGGGAGGAGAGGCAAAGAGCCTATGATTGTTTGCTTAGAAAAATGTTAAATTTAATATATAAATATACAATATATAAACTTTATATAATTTAAAATGTTATTATATAATTTAAAATGTTAAATTTAATATATAAATATATAATATATAAACTTTATATAATTTATAAAAATTAATTTATTTTGATCGTAAGAGTTGTTTGCTCAGCACAATGAGGATATGAAGAATGTGGTATTCTCGTTGCCTCTGCAGCTCCTGTGCTGGTAGTACTACTAATATAATGGAATTGTGTGCCCTGTTATTTCACTCTGTGACAGTGCTTATTTTTTGCCATAGTGTCAAAAATTGGGTTAGAGAGGTAAATGAGCTAAGTAGGAAATACTGCTGGCTTCCTTGGACACCCAGTGCTAAATTGGTGTGGGAACTATTTTAATTGACTGCTGATTAACAAAAGTATTTCAGTTGTACGAAATATGTATTGTTATAATGAGTATCCATTCAAGACATCATCCTTAGGTATATATTACTGCTTGTGTACATTTTTTTGGTGGTACCTGAAGGTATGTAAGAATTAAATATGATCAAAAACTCCAAACAAAACACAAACCTTGAAAAATTAGGCTTCTTGTTCTCCAGTTTTAGTTTAAACTGAATCTTTATTATGATATGGATGTAAGATAAGATAACAGTCTTATCTTAAAATATAAGGTGGTTAGTTTTCTGGGTGGAAGGCTGTGTTTTGGGGTGGAGAGAGGCATTAGGAACTTTTATTTTCTTGATTGGTGTCTTTTAGAAATTCGAGTATTTGTAGCACTGGTGCTCGAATATGACTATTAATATGGTTTTAAAATTTTTCTCTCTTATTGGATTGAATTATTTGTTTTCTGAAAGTCTAGCTTTTTTTTTTTTTTTTTTTTATTATCGGTACGCGGGCCTCTCACTGTTGTGGCCTCTCCCGTTGCGGAGCACAGGCTCCGGACTCGCAGGCTCAGCGGCCATGGCTCAGGGGCCCAGTTGCTCCGCGGTATGTGGGATCATGTGGGATCCTCCCAGACCGGGGCACGAACCCGTGTCCCCTGCATCGGCAGGCGGACTCTCAACCACTGCGCCACCAGGGAAGCCCTGAAAGTCTAGTTTTTATTCTCTTCTAGTTTTTATTCTCTTCTAGTTTTTATTCCTGCAGATTTTTTTTTCCTAGAAAGTATAATAAATTGACAAAAAATACTCATTTGCCAGTAAGGCAAATGAGAGGAGGGCTCATTTGGTATGCAAGTTGAAGACTCATGCCTCTCTATCACTTTTTACAAAGAACATCATTTTTGAAAAACAAAAAACAAAAAAGAGCCCAAAACTTCCTACAGGATATTAAACTCAAAAATATTAATATTACAAATAATTTGCCTCTTGTACTGTTAAGTAGCTTTAACAGTTTATTGCAGATTGGCCACATGCTAGATATTTTGCTGAAATAATTTTTTTTAAAAGCAAGATGCATTTGCCAATAGCAGTTGAGGCTATTTGGTACTGTTAGATGTCTCTTCCTTGAGCACTTAATTTTTTTCACCAGGCTTTCCTCATTTTAGATTACAGATCATTCAAAATGTACTTACAACTTTTCATGTGTTGGTAGTGTTTTGGATGTAATTTTAAGGATAATTTCAGGTTTATTATTTAACTCAATAGATTTGATGAATTTTTTTGAGAGGTAGACTTTGGTTTGTCTTGGAAAGTGGTATTCAGCTAGGTAGCTGTTACTTGTTGGTGAGTGGACAGCTTAGTATGTTGATAGTGAGAAGTGCAATTTTGTTGTGTAGGTACTTGTTCCAACTTGGTACATCAGCAAGTTTATTGAGGCTCCGTCACTTGCCAGATTTTGTTTGACTCTGAGGAAGAAAAAATTAAATAAGATGATAATCAGTTTTGGGGAACATGCTGTCTAGTGGAAAAAGAGTCAACACATGATAGTTCAAAGCAGAGCCATCAGAAGCGTCTAAAACTTTAGGGAAAGAAATGACAGCTGGTTGATTGGAGGGTGGGGTGGGGAGGCTTCAGGAATAGAGGAGTTTGAGTCTTTTGAACAATGAACAGAGTTTTGAAGGGTAGACATAGAGGTATAAAAAAGAGATGGGTGAGGTAAAGAAAATAAATCACTGGCAAATGGATTGATACATGTTCTGGTTTAGCCAATGTATATAGGACATTTGCATAGGGATAAAAGTTTCTGAGATGGAAGGATAAGTTTGAGCTAAATTGTGGCGGCTTTAAAACCTATGGAATAAAATTAAAGAGCCATGGAAGATTCAAGGCAGGAAAGTCCTTTAGGAAAGCTCTTCTGGAGACATAGTTTAGGAAGAATTTGGGATTGAGGAGGATTAGTTTGAAGATTTTTGTAGTGCTGCTGATAAATATTAAAGATTGCTTCAAAATCTCACCTCAGATACTCTTTGGGAAGCTTTTCTGACATCGTCCCCACTCCCACTAAGATTTGCTTGCCCTCTGTGCTCTGGTGGTATAGCCACACTGTTTTACTTGTCTCTCTTATTTATTAGCTCCTAAGAACATTTATATCTGATGTAAGGCACAGTACCGGTAAGTGGTTGCCCAGTAAATGGGTTGAATAAAGGGAAGATCTGAACCACAATAGTGTCTTTAGTAAAAAGGGTCCCCAGAGAAGAGTTTCAGTAGGGGTGGGGTGAACAGAATTTGACTCAGTTGGTTATGGGGGAGAGGGAAGTAGTCAAGGATGACCTTGGTATAATGCTGCTGGCTAACACTCATTGAGCACTTTTATGTACCAAACACTGTTCTTAGTGCTTCACCTGTCTTTGTCCTTCACAACAATCCTATAAGGCAGGTGCTATTCAGCATTACAGGTGAAGGAACTAGGCCCAAGTTTACAAAGCTGGTAAGTGCTAAAAAACAGGAAGTCTGATTCCAGAGTCTGTGCTCTTAACATTTTACTACTTCTGTATTATGACTGATTGAAAGTTACCATTCGGTGTTAGAAGTAAGAAGGTCAACAGGAGAAGCTAGTTTGGGAGGAAACTATATTTTATATATATAGGATGTGAGGAACTTGCAGATATTCAGGTGAAGATGTCCAGGAAGTTGTTTAAGAACAGATTGGAACCCAAGAGAGGCACCAAGGTTGAAGATAAGGAATTGGGAGTCATCTCAGCACAATAAAAGTGTTGATATGCTTCCTATGGGAGTGATTATTAAACTTGTGGAAATGTAAGTTGATGCTTTAGAGGATGTGAGGAGGAAGGAGGCAGATGGGAATGGAGAGCGGACTAGGCAGAGTGGAGGTGTTGGAGGAATGTTGCTGTGGTTAGCTTGCTAATTTGAAAACTCAGGTGTGGCGGTTTTTCAATTGAAGTAAAGTAGGAGCAGCTGGAAAAAAAATTTTATGGTATCCTTTAGTTGGCTTCACCTCTATCTCCTCAGCAGCCATCAGTATGATCCTTTTTTTTTCCCTTGCTGTCCTTCCCCACATCTGTACTATATCTGCTTTCTCAAACTTGAGATAAGTTTTTCTTGTGTCTGCTTCTTTATTGCCTCAAGTCTCCCTTATTTTGCCTTTTCATTTCTTGCTTTTGGGTCTTTTCATTTGGATGAGGGATTGTGCTGTGGACTTCAGAAGATCTTTAAGCATCACTAATTTACTGTTCTTCAGTAAAAACATAAAACCCAAACCCAAGACAAATAACATAGTGCAGTTCCAGGTTAAGTAGAGGGAGAGACTCTTAAGAAGTAGTGTTACGTTTACTGATTACCTGGACCATTAGCTTTAAAAGTTGGTTATTCCTTTAAAATTTTTATTCACTACTATTTCCATCTCTTTAACTGTTTCCATCTCTTTAACTGTTCTCAAGCCTAAAATTTCATTCTGATGCTGTGTAGCGTATCAGTGGAAAATGTTTGGTTTGCACTAAATATGACCATCTTAGGTTAATTGAAATCAGCTGATGCATCGTCCTAAGCCATGCTGTTATTTTTAAATCCTAGAAATGATGATTTGGATGTGGTGGCATAGATGAAAGAAAGGCTAGCACTTTCTTATCTGCTCTTTAGTGCTTATTCTTCTGGGTGAACTTCAGAATTATTTTTGGCAATCCCCCTAGTCCCCTTGCAGAGACTTCCCTTTAGGATTTTGAGCTGTGGAATGAAATTGCATTAAATGCATAAATAAATTTAGGTGTAGTTGACTTTGTCTTAATAATGAGTTTTCCCATCTAGGAATGTGATGAATCTTTTCAAAAGTTGACTTGAATAACAACCCTTTTGTGAAGTTTGTATTTTCTTCGCACAGGTGGTACATATTTCTTTAGTTGGTTTCTAGTTTTATGTTTTTTCTCACTATTACGATTACCCTGTTATTTTTGTTACCTAGCAGGTTAACACTGGTATATTAGAAGGCAATTGAATTTTTTTTCCTCCTCAATTCACTCAGTCTCTTGACGGAACTTTTTCTTTCTTTTTTTTTTTGCGGTACGCGGCCCTCTCACTGTTGTGGCTTCTCCCGTTGCGGAGCACAGGCTCCGGACGCGCAGGCTCAGCGGCCATTGCCTACGGGCCCAGCTGCTCCGGGGCATGTGGGATCTTCCCGGAACGGGACACGAACCCCGTGTCCCCTGCACCGGCAGGAGGACTCTCAAGCACTGCGCCACCAGGGAAGCCCCCTTTTTATCTTTTTTAAGAGGAGTTATTTATTGTCTTGTATTTTTTAAGTGTCTGCAAATGGGTGCATTTCAAACTGATTCAAAGTAGGTTTCACAGGGTTAAATTTAAATATAAAAAAATTTCTTTCATGATGCCTTGCCTTTTAGGAAAGGTTAGCAGGGAGAAGAAAGTGAAATAGGAGGGACACAGTAAAAGTTGGGACAGAAAAAAGATGGGTAGTCGATGGCTGGTGGCTCAGTGCTTGGTTGTCTTGGGCTGATTTTGCCTAGGGTCCAGTATGGAGTTCAGAGGAATAAATTGATTCAGTATGAAAATCCGGTCAGCTGTTCTTAGCCTTATGTTTCAACAAGATAAGTAAAGCAGTACTGTGTGGACCCATGGGAATCTTATTGGCTTTTTTCTACATCATACAAATCTTCAATTTTTTCTTAAAAATGAATATATTGTCTTGTGCATTACATTTGAAATCTAGAACTGGGAGCTAGGATCGATGAGGTACTTGTGATCTCAAGAGTCTTGATTTCACTTTTAATACTTAAATATATATATAAAATAAGTAAAATCTCACTACCCAATACCTTGAAAAATAAAAACAGCTCAGTGCCAGAGTTAAATTCTGGGCCTCCAATTAAAATTTCAGAAAGATACCACATATTATTTATTTAGTTAATAGTGTTATAGCTTGGCTTCTTCATCCTTAGCTGCATAGTGAAAAATCAAATAAATTATTATATGTCATATGTAATCTGAAATTTAGATCAATTAAAACAAAATCAGGTGAAACTTTAACACTTGACCTTATTGGAAAGTGCCATTATTTGAAGACTGAACTTGACTGACACATTTATTTTGGATCACAATTTTTTTTTGTAAGTCAGAGATTGCCTTTGTTTGGTTTTATTAGCTGAGAAGAAATTGCTACAAGTTTGGAAAGATTGTGTAACACAAGAAATACTTGTTTTGTTAGCATAATACATTTTCTGATTATTTAAATGTTGGCTTTTATTTTTAATGCTTGCAGACCAGATCATCAGATGTTCATTCATCTGGATCTTCAGATGCCCATGTGAGTATAAAAGGCAATCGTTGCCTTTTTTCCTTAAAATTTAATTTCTTATTGTATATATCCCTACTTGATATGTCCCTTATGATTTTACTTGATAAATAAATATGATTGCGTTGTATGTGCATATTTTCTTTAACCTTTTTTGCTAGATGTTCTGTGTTTTTTTTGTGTTCTGTTATTTACGTAAGTTGGCCCCTCAAACCATGTTAGAAACCAAGTGTGTATATTTCCCTCTTTTACTGTGCTTGTAAAATTTTGTACATACATAGGTGTGTGTGCTTATACATTTTTTTTAACAAGTTTTGCGTTATACACATTTCTTTTCACAGTGCACAGTATACCTATTGCAAATCCCTGCAAGTCAACAGATACAGCTCTAATCTAGTCTTTCTAATGGTATCTTAATGTTCCACGGGGGAGGTGCAATTATTTATTAAGCTATTTCTCTGTTGATGGGCATAGACGATTTGTTTCAAGCTTTTTGACATTTTGAATAATACTGCGATAAACTTTCCTTTACATGTGTTATTATAGCAGTGCTAAAAGTGTGGTCTTCAGACCCGTGGGGTTGCTGAGAATTTTTCAGGGTGGCTGAATTCAGAACTATTTTGTAATAACACTAAGACATCATTTGCCATCACTGTGTTGACATTTGCACTAATGGTGCAAAAACAATTGATGGGTAAATTGTTGGCACCTTAGCATGAATCAAGGCAATGTCGCCAAAATGTGCTAGTAGTCATTGTGTTCTTCCCCTCCAGACACAGTAAAAATATGCTAGTTTCACTTAAGAATGTTCTTGATGAAGCAGTAAAAATTATTAATATTAAATCTTGTCCTTGTGTATGAGTGTTTTTAACGTTCTGAGTGATGAAATGGGAGACACATATAAGGCACTTCTGCTTGCCAAAGTGTGGTGTTTGTCTTGAGGAAAAGTATACTACTTGTGGGATTGTTTAAGTTGTGGAATAAAACTGGCTCCTTCTTTCATGGAATACCATTTTTACTTGAAGGTACAACTGGCAGACAAACTGTGGTTAGTCAGACTTGGGTGTTTGGCAGATATTTTCTTGAAAATGAAGGAAACTAACCTGTTCTTTTAAGGAAAACAACTATTTGTTAGTGATATAAAATTTGATCTTTCAAGTGCAAGTTAGAATTATTGAAAACTTCCTGTACTTAAGAACTTTTCTGATGAAATCAGAGGTATTAAGGGATAATTAGTGAAATATTTTGATAGTGTAAAATGAAGTTTGTCAATATTTGGACATTTGGGTTGATTCTAGTTTCAGTACTACATATATGATTTTTAAAAACTCGTTTTCCTTTTCTCGAAGATGGATGCATCTGGACCCTCAGATAGTGATATGCCAAGTCGGACACGACCTAAGAGCCCAAGAAAGCATAATTATAGGAATGAAAGTACCCGTGAAAACGTTTGTGACTCTCCTCATCAGAATCTCTCAAGAGTAAGTATTGATAAAGATAAGAAAGGATAGATAATGATTTTGATCTGCCCTTGATTGAATTTGGTAGTTGAATATCTTGGTTTTGTGCTTGTTGTTTCATCTTGTACTATTTGAAAATAGCATTCATTATTCTATTTGGGTTAACAAGAAATTCAAACTCATCTAAGGAAATGTTTTTTAGCTCATATGTAAGATATGTTTCATTTAAAAATTTTATTTTTATTTTAAAAAACCAAGGAGTGTTTTGAATGTAAAATGGTTAATAGATTTATTGTTCTCCCCTTATGCCAAACATTTACTGAACCAAGTGCCAGAGGCCAGTCACTGGAAATACACAGGTGATTAAAACACATTTCTTGTTCTCAGCTTACACATAGTCCCAGCCTGGGAAGCTAACAGGAGCAGGTGCTGTTCACTCTAGTCACTCTAGTCTGCTGCAAGCACCCAGAGAAGGAGCATCTTCACTGCCTGTATCTGCAAAGTACTCTCGTGTTCTTTTAGTCTTTTTTTAAATTTCAAATAATGTTTTCTTGTCGTGGTTAAATTTGGAAAATATAATAAGGAGGACAGTCATTACCAGCCAGTATTGATATTGATAACACTTTATTTTTCTTGTTTAATTTTTTTTTTTTTTTTTTTGCGGTATGCGGGCCTCTCACTGTTGTGGCCTCTCCTGTTGCGGAGCACAGGCTCCGGACGCGCAGGCTCAGCGGCCATGGCTCACGGGCCCAGCCGCTCCGCGGCATGTGGGATCTTCCGGGACCGGGGCACGAACCCGTGTCCCCTGCATCGGCAGGCGGACTCTCAACCACTGCGCCACCAGGGAAGCCCCTTGTTTAATATTTTTAAGCATAAGTATATTTTTACTTTGCTGAGGTCCATTTTACAGGAACACATTTTAAAAGATTCTTCAGGTCTAATTTTTTTTGATTTTAGGAAAAACTCTATAAACAAACTTTAATGGGTGATTATATTTTTTGAGTAAGTATTCCATAATTTTCTTAACCATTTCTCTCTTAGGTGTCTAAGTTTGGCTCTTAGGATATAAATAAAATTGAGGACAAAAATTTTGCTTTGTAAAATTATGTTTCTTATTGAATTTGTATGTAATTTTACCATTTGTTTAAACTTCAGCAGTTGAAATCAAAGGTGCTGAATGATGGCAGAACATTTTCCTTTCTATTTTGGGAAAAAATTTACTTTGAGTGTGTTTGTGAAACCCAGTATTGACTTTTGAGTTATGAACTGCTTTGTTTTTTTTAAAGGGATTTTAATGTAACCTTGAAGTAGTTTGCAGCAATATTACTTTTCCATTTTGTATCTTGCCAAGGGCAAGCCTGTTTAATAACCAAGGGATTGATAGTTTAATTTCATAATTGGTTAACTTCTCATTTTGGTAGGTGAGAGAGAAACCTTCAGATTTCAACTGCAGATTAATATTTTACGCTGTATTTTTGAATTTTATTTAATTTATTGTTTTATACAGCAGGTTCTTATTAGTTATCCATTTTATACATATTAGTGTATATATGTCAATCCCAAACTCCCAATTCATCACACCACCACCACCCATCACCGCTTTCCACCCTTGGTGTCCATACGTTTGTTCTCTACATCTGTGTTTCAATTTCTGCCCTGCAAACCAGTTCACCTGCACCATTTTTCTAGGTTCCACATATACGTGTTAATATATGATATTTGTTTTTCTCTTTCTGACTTACTTCACTCTGTATGACAGTCTCTAGATCCATCCACATCTCTATGAATGACCCAGTTTTGTTCCATTTTATGGCTGAGTAATATTCCATTGTATGTATGTACCATGTCTTCTTTATCCATTCGTCTGTCGGCGGGCATTTAAGTTGCTTCCGTAACCTGGCTATTGTAAATAGTGCTGCAGTGAACATTGGGGTGCATGTGTGTTTTTGAATTATGGTTTTCTCTGGGTATATGCCCAGTAGTGGGATTGCTGGGTCATATGGTAATTCTGTTTTTAGTTTTTTAAGGAACCTCCATACTGTTCTCCATAGTGGCTATATCAATTTACATTCCCACCAACAGTGCAAGAGGGTTCCCTTTTCTCCACACCCTCTCCAGCATTTGTTGTTTGTAGATTTTCTGATGATACCCATTCTAACTGGTGTGAGGTGATACCTCATTGTAGTTTTGTTTTGCATTTCTCTAGTAATTAGTAATGTTGAGCAGCTTTTCATGTGCTTCTTGGCCATCTGTATGTCTTCTTTGGAGAAATGTCTATTTAGGTCTTCTGTCCATTTTTTGATTGGGTTGTTTGTTTTTTTTAATACTGAGCTGCATGAGCTGTTTATATATTTTGGAGATTAATCCTATGTCCATTGATTTGTTTGCAAATATTTTCTCCCATTCTGAGGGTTGTCTCTTCGTCTTGTTTGTAGTTTCCTTTGCTTTGCAAAAGTTTGTAGTTTCCTTGCTTTAAGGTTCATTAGGTCCCATTTGTTTACTTTTGTTTTTATTTCCATTACTCTAGGAGGTGGATCAAAAAAGATCTTGCTGTGATTTATGTCAGTGTTCTTCCTATGTTTTCCTTTAAGAGCTTTATGGTGTCTGGTCTTATATTTAGGTCTGTAATCCATTTTGAGTTTATTTTTGTTCATGGTGTTAGGGAGTATTCTAATTTCATTCTTTTACATGTAGCTGTCCAGTTTTCCCAGCACCATTTATTAAAGAGACTGTCTTTTCTCCATTGTATATTGTTGCCTCCTTTGTCATAGATTAGTTGACCACAGGTGCTTGGGTTTATCTCTGGGTTTTCTATCCTGTTCCATTGATCTATGTTTCTGTTTTTGTGCCCGTACCATACTGTCTTGATTACTGTAGCTTTGTAGTACAGTCTGAAGTCAGGGAGTCTGATTCCTCCAGTTTCGTTTTTTTCCCCTCAAGACTGCTTGGGCTGTTCGGGGCCTTTTGTGTCTCCATACAAATTTTAAGATTTTTTTTTCTAGTTCTGTAAAAAATGCCATTGGTAATTTGATAGGGATTGCATTGAAGCTATAGATTGCTTTGGGTAGTATAGTCATTTTCACAATATTGATTCTTCCAATACAAGAACATGGTATAGCTCTCCATCTGTTTGTATCATCTTTAATTTCTTTCATCAGTGTCTTATAGTTTTCTGCATACAGGTCTTTTGTCTCCCTAAGTACGTTTATTCTTAGGTATTTTATTCTTTTTGTTGCAGTGGTAAATGGGAGTGTTTCCTTAATTTCTCTTTCAGATTTTTCATCATTAGTGTATAGGAATGCAAGAGATATCTGTGCATTAGTTTTGTATCCTGCAACTTTACCAGATTCATTGCTTAGCTCTAGTAGTTTTCTGGTGGCATCTTTAGGATTCTTTATGTATAGTATCATGTCATCTGCAAACAGTGACAGTTTTACTTCTTCTTTTCCAATTTGTATTCCTTTTATTTCTTTTTCTTCTCTGATTGCTGTGGCTAGGACTTTTAAAACTATGTTGAATAATAGTGGTGAGAGTGGACATTCTTGTCTTGTTCCTGATCTTAGAGGAAATGCTTTCAGTTTTTCACCATTGAGAATGATGTTTGCTGTGGGTTTGTCATATATGGGCTTTATTATGTTGAGGTAGGTTCCCTCTATGCCCACTCTCTGGATAGTTTTTATCATAAATGGGTGTTGAATTTTGACGAAAGCTTTCTCTGCATCTATTGAGATGATCATATGGTTTTTCTTCTTCAGTTTGTTAACATGGTGTATCACATTGATTGATTTGCGTATATTGAAGAATCCTCGCATCCCTAGGATAAATCCCACTTGACCGTGGTGTATGATCCTTTTAATGTGTTGTTGGATTCTGTTTGCTAATATTTTTTTGGAAGATTTTTGCATCTATGTTCATCAGTGATATTGGTCTGTAGTTTTCTTTTTTTGTAGCATCTTTGTCTGGTTTTGGTATCAGGGTGATGGTGGCCTCCTAGAATGAGTTTGGGAGTGTTCCTTCCTCTGCAATTTTTGGAAGAGTTTGAGAAGGATGGGTGTTAGCTCTTCTCTGAATGTTGGATAGAATTCACCTGTGGAACCATCTGGTCCTGGACTGTTGTTTGTTGGAAGATTTTTAATCACAGTTTCAATTTCATTACTTGTGATTGGTCTGTTCATGTTTCCTATTTCTTCCTGGTTCAATCTTGGAAGGTTATACCTTTTGAAAAATTTGTCCATTTCTTCCAAGTTGTCCATTTTATAGGCATAGAGTTGTTGTAGTAGTCTCTTAGGATGCTTAGTCTGTTGTAACTTCCCCTTTTTCATTTCTAATTTTATTGATTTGAGTCCTCTTGCTCTTTTTCTTGATGAGTCTGGCTAATGGTTTATCAATTTTATTTATCTTCTCAAAGAACCAGCTTTTAGTTTTATTGATCTTTGCTATTGTTTTCCTTGTTTCTATTTCATTTATTTCTGCTCTGATCTTTATGATTTCTTTCCTTCTGCTAACTTTGGGTTTTGTTTGTTCTTCTTTCTCTAGTTCCTTTAGGTGTAACGTTAGGTTGTTTATTTGACGTTTTTCTTGTTCTTGAGGTAGGCTTGAATTGCTATAAACTTCCCTCTTAGAACTGCTTTTGCTGCATCCCATAGGTTTTGGATCGAGGTTTTTGTTGTCATTTGTCTCTAGGTATTTTCTGTTTGGATGATCTGTCCAATAGTGTAAGTGAGGTGTTAAAGTCCCCCACTATTATTGTGTTACTCTCGATTTCCACTTTTATAGCTGTTAGCAGTTGCCTTATGTATTGAGATGCTCCTATGTTGGGTGCATATATATTTATAATTGTTATCTCTTCTTCTTGGATTGATCCCTTGATCCTTATGTAATGTCCTTCCTTGTCTCTTGTAAGATTCTTTATTTTAAAATCTATTTGGTCTGATATGAGTATTGCTACTCCAGCTTCCTTTTGATTTCCATTTGCATGGAATATCTTTTTCAGTCTGTATGTTGTCCCTAGGTATGAAGTGGGTCTCTTGTAGACAGCATATATATGTGTCTTGTTTTTGTATCCATTCAGCAAGCCTGTGTCTTTTCGTTGGAGCATTTAATCCATTCACGTTTAAGGTAATTATTGATATGTATGTTCTTATGACCATTTTTTTAATTGTTTCAGGTTTGTCTTTGTAGGTCCTTTTCTTCATTTGTGTTCCCCACTTAGAGAAGTTCCTTTAGCATTTGTTGTAGAGCTGGTTTGGTGGTGCTGAATTCTCTTAGCTTTTGCTTGTCTGTAAAGCTTTTGATTTCTCCGTCGAATCTGAATGAGATCCTTGCGGGGTAGAGTATTCTTGGCTGTAGGTTCTTCCCTTTCACCACTTTAAGTATATCATGCCACTGCCTTCTGGCTTGTAGAGTTTCTGCTGAGGAATCAGCTGTTAACCTTATGGGAGTTCCCTTGTATGTTATTTGTAATTTTTCCCTTGTTGCTTTCAATAATTTTTCTTTGTCTTTAATTTTTGCCAATTTGATTACTATGTGTCTTGGCCTCTTTCTCCTTGGGTTTATCCTTCCTGGGACTCTCTGCTCTTCTTGGACTTAGGTGGCTGTTTCCTTTCCCATGTTAGGGAAGTTTTCACCTATAATCTCTTCAGATATTTTCTGGGGTCCTTTCTCTCTCTCTTCTCCTTCTGGGACCTCTATAATCGAATGTTGTTGCATTTAATGTTGTCCCAGAGGTCTCTTAGGCTGTCTTCATTTCTTTTCATTCTTTTTTCTTTATTCTGTTCTGTGGCAGTGAATTCCACCATTCTGTCTTCCAGGTCACTTATCTGTTCTTCTGCCTCAGTTATTCTGCTATTGATTCCTTCTAGTGTATTTTTCATTTCAATTATTGTATTGTTCATCTCTGTTTGTTTGTTCGTTAATTCTTCTAGGTCTTTGTTAAACATTTCCTGCATCTTCTCGATCTTTGCCTCCGTTCTTTTCCCAAGGTCCTGGATCATCTTCACTATCATTATTCTGAATTCTTTTTCTGGAAGGTTGCCTATCTCCACTTCATTTAGTTGTTTTTCTGGGGTTTTATCTTGTTGCCTTCATCTGGTATATAGCCCTCTGCCTTTTCATCTTGTCTTTCTGTGAATGTGGTTTTTGTTCCACAGGCTGCAGGATTATAGTTGTTCTTGCTTCTGCTCTCTGCCCTCTGGTGGATGAGGCTATCTAAGAGGCTTGTGCAAGTTTCCTGATGAGAGGGACTGATGGTGGGTAGAGGTGGGTGTGCTCTGGTGGGCAGAGCTCAGTAAAACTTTGATCCTCTTGTCTGTTGATGGGTGGGGCTGAATTCCCTCCCTGTTGGCTTTTTGGCCTGAGGCGACCCAAAACTGGAGCCTACTGGGCTCTTTGGTGGGGCTAATGGTGGACCCTGGGAAGTCTTACACCAAAGAGTACTTCCTAGAACTTCTGCTGCCAGTGTCCTTGTCCTCACGTGAGCCATAGCCACCCCCCGCCTCTACAGGAGACCCTCCAACACAAGCAGGTAGGTCTGGTTCAGTCTTCCTTGGGGTCACTGCTCCTTCCCCTGGGTCCCGATGCGCACACTACTTTGTGCGTGCCCTCCAAGGGTGGAGTCTCTGTTTCCCCAAGTCCTGTGGAAGTCCTGCAATCAAATCCCGCTAGCCTTCAAAGTCTGATTCTCTAGGAATTCCTCCTCCAGTTGCTGGACCCCCAGGTTGGGAAGCTTGACGTGGGGCTCAGAACTTTCACGCCAGTGGGTGGACTTCTGTGGTATAAGTGTTCTCCAGTTTGTGAGTCACCCACCCAGCAGTTATAGGATTTGATTTTATTGTGATTGTGCCCCTCCTACCATCTCAGTGTGGCTTCTCCTTTGTCTTTGGATGTGGGGTATCTTTATGGTGAGTTCCAGTGTCTTCCTGTTGATGATTGCTCAGCAGTTAGCCTTCTACTCCGCCATCTTGAAGCATTCTAGGCTGTATTTAATAAACATTCCTCTCTTTTAAAAGTTTATGACTCAAAATTATCATTCAAATAAATAACTGAACAATTAAAAGTCTACAATTTGTTCAAACCATATTTACAAGGAAATTGCTTCTAAGTTACATAAATGAAGAATTCATTAAAATACTATTTTCTCAAAAAAATAAAAATAAAAAAATTAAAAAAAATACTATTTTCTCATATTCAAAATTAATTGATGACTGTTTACTTGTGTGAAACCTAGAACACAGTATGTGATATTTTCCCAGCAATGAAAATGAAATTATTTTGTTCATAAACATCAGTTTTGTTGATGAAGAATTAGGTAATTTACTGAATTACAAAAGGAAGTGATGTGATTTTTGTGCCTGAATTGGGGGTTCTAGATGGTAATGATTCCTGCTACTGAACATAGATGCCTCTTTCTCCCTATTTGAATGTCTTTTTTCTATCACTGCTTCTTTTGCCCAGAAACATCGATACTTTCCTTCCTCAAGTGCTTTTATTCTTGCCGCCAAGTAGGTTGAATGAGTTCTAAGCCTTTGTGTCTCTCTTTGTGTTGTATTTTTACTTTATGTATTTAAAAATGGCTTTTGTAAGTTATTAGCCTTGAGGTTAATAACAAGTTAAATTGAGAATGTGTATGTAAAGGTATGCTTTTTATTTCTTTTCACAGCCTCTTCTAGAAAACAAACTTAAAGCATTCAGTATTGGAAAAATGAGTACAGCTAAGCGAACTTTAAGTAAGAAGGAGCAAGAAGAATTAAAGAAGAAGGTAATGCTTAAAATGTATTTTTAGTTATCTTTATAAGTGTGTCTACGGAGGCGTTAAGTGTATGGACAGTAGAGAAATGTTTTTCAGAGATTCTTGTCCTCCAGGGTATTCTCAGCTCCCACCCCAAGTTAAGTCTATAACACAAGATATATTCGGAGAAGTCCAGCTTTATCCCTGTCCCCTCCACCATTTCCTCTCTTCTGTGTAAGTAAGAGTTTTGATTGTTTTCTGGTCTATTCTTTTTGTATAAGCAAGTTTGTATAAATGTATGTTGTGCCTGCTCTTTCTTAGATGAACAATAGCTTGCTATATTCAGTACACTTTTCTCCACCTTGCTTTTTTCACTTAACATTATGTCTCAGAGATTACTGGAAGTATATTGAAATATTGCTTGTTCTTTTTATATAGCTCTATAGATATGCCATAGTTTATTCACTGAAATCCTACATTCACTACAGTGCCTATTGAGGGCATTTGTGTTTTGGTCTTTGGCTGTTTCCGGTAGTGCACTTAGGGATAGTGTTAGGCATATGGGTTTATTCCTAGTGTATCTTTAGGGTATATTTCTATAAGTGAAATTACTGGGTTGAATGGTAAATGCATAGCTGTAATTCTGCTAGATAGTGTTAAATTGGTCTCTCGTATATATGGGCAGGTCCATTTTGCATCCTTATAAGCAGTGTTTGAGAGGTTGGTTCCCCATAGCCTTGCCATTATTTTTGAAGGACTTTTGCCAATCTGCTAAGTGAAAAATTGTATCTTGGTGCAGTTTTAAATTTGCATTTCTTTTATAAGTAAGGTTGAACAACTTTTCTTGTGTTTGATTTTGTGAACTGTCTGCTCATATCTAAACCAATATTTCTCTAAGTTAGTAGGATATCTCTGTTTTTAGAAACTCCTGTATTAAGTATATTGTAACACTTGTCTATGACATAAGGTACAGTGTTCTTATTCAGTTTGTTGATTGCCTTTTTATCTTGCTTCTGGTGTTTTTTTTCCATGCAGAAACTATTTTTTGTTATATGGTCAGATTTATTACCAGTCTTAGGATTTTTCAGTTTACTTTTTTTTTTTTTTTTCGGTATGTGGGCCTCTCACTGTTGTGGCCTCTCCCGTTGCGGAGCACAGGCTCCGGACGCGCAGGCTCAGCAACCATGGCTCTGCGGCACGTGGGATCTTCCCAGACCGGGGCACGAACCCGTGTCCCCTGCATCGGCAGGTGGACTCTCAACCACTGCGCCACCAGGGAAGCCCCTAGTTTACATTTTTTTACTCCAACCTTTTAAAGGAATTTCCTCATGTTTTTCCCAATACTTACATTAAAAAAAAATTAAATGTGATTCATTTGCAATTCTCCTGGTATGTGATGTGAAGAATTGGTTCATTTTTATCTTTTTTTCAAATAACTATCAAATTATCCCACCATCATTCATTGAGAAGTCCCTCTATTCTCCACTGTTTTGAGAGGCCCCTTTTATTGAATACTAAATTTCCACGTGCTATTGGATTTATTTCTATATTTTCTGTTGGCCTTCCTATTCATGCATGTTTTGAGGACATTTAGAATAATTATAATTGTAATTATAATTACATATAATTATAATTTTGAGGTTTTTTTTCTCTAATGCCAACTGTCTGGAGATATTGCTTCTTCAGACTTCTAATACTCATGTCTTCAGTGGTTTGTGAAGGAAATGTTTATATTCAGAGTTAAATTTTTGTGCCTTAGAAATGTCATAAACGTTAATAGCATAATATATTTTGTGTAGTCTGTTGTCATACAGTTGGACCCTTGAATTATCTCTGAACAGATTTACTTAGTGGGTCCTTTTCTTGTTCCACAAATTACCTGTAGAGGAGCAAAGCCCCTCTTAATTCCAGTGTTAATTAGTATGTTAAATATCTACTAAGTATTAGATATTACTGCCTGTTAAGGTTGCTTAATAACCTGCTTTCCCCATTGGAGGGAGAGGTTTTGTTTACATTATTCTTGGATGAGTTTCACCGTATGTACAGTAATTTTTATATCCAGTGATGTTAATATTTTCGTGTGTATTTAGGAGGATGAAAAGGCGGCTGCTGAAATTTATGAGGAATTTCTTGCTGCCTTTGAAGGAAGTGATGGTAATAAAGTGAAAACGTTTGTGCGCGGAGGTGTTGTTAATGCAGCTAAAGGTTAGTGTGAATATTATAGTCCTTGAGCAAACCCAAAAAGTCTTGGTTGAATTGCTTTTGAGTTTCATGTTTCCTTTCTATCAGCACCCTCTAGTGGTGATAATGATTAGTAAAATTAATGGCCAAATGTGGATTAATGACAAATTGGAGCCAGATAAGTTTAAAAAATGTTTTAGTACCTTTCAGGTTTCAAGATGGCAGAGAACTTTGCAAACATTTTCAAGTATTTTATAGTTTTACTGTATATTCCTAGGAGTGGAGTTGCTACTCATATGGTAACTATTTGTTTAACCTTTTGAGAAACTGCTGTACTGTTTTCCAAAGTAGCTGTACCATTTTACAGGTTTTATAGTTTTACTATAAAATGATTAAATTAGTAGTTCTGAGAGTAAGGCAGTAATATTTGAATTAAATTTCATATTTTGTCACTAGTGATATATCTTAATACTAAAAGCATTTTACTAAGTTGTGTTTATTTTTAATAAAAATAGTAAACAAAATCCACCTAATGTGAAATTAGTTTTGAAACTTAGTATCTTAAATTTCAGAAGAACATGAAACAGATGAAAAAAGAGGTAAAATCTATAAGCCATCTTCAAGATTTGCAGATCAAAAAAATCCTCCAAATCAGTCATCCAATGAAAGACCACCATCTCTTCTTGTGATAGAAACCAAAAAACCTGTAAGTCATACTTAAATAAGTGACCATTTATGTTCAGAGATGACACTGCCAATAATGTTTTCTGTACTTCCACTGTAAGCAGGACTTTGGTTTCTCGTTTCTAATTATTTTGGTAGTAGATGTTGAGTTTTGATGCTTAACCTTCCTAGGTGAGAGACAATAAATTAGGACACATAGATGATACTCTTTTTATGTTTGTTGAGCAGTGAACATTTGCTGTTACTCACAGCATACTGCAAGTTGAAAGTTAACTATAGTTTAGGCATAAATGTAAAATAATGGGATTGTCTTTTTAAGCAATGCTGAACTTGGGTATTTAAATATCAGCATGTGTAGTATCAATTACTTTGGAAGACTGTGTACTCCAACAATGTGTCTGTTGCCTGGAACATTTTTGGAATTTATTTGGATTTACTATCAGAACTAGTGACACTTTCCTTTAAATATTCTCGGTGTTAGAAAGTCTTTATGTTTTGAGAGTGGGATTTTTCATGGGGGATGGTAGGTAGATGTGGGTCTTGTCATTTGGAGCCAGATTTGAGGAAATGTGATTATGCTGAATAGTGAGACTGAGTTTTCTTGTATGACTTTTAAAATAGCTCTGAAAGCAATTTAAAAAACAGCTTTATTAAGTGTTTTTTTTAACGTATGTTGACAGTTGTGCAACAGTCACTAATCTCTAATTTTGAAGCATTTTTATCATCCCAGAAGGAAACCTTATACTTAATTTCAGTCATCCCTAACCTCTGGCAACCACTAATCTACTTTCTATCTCTTTGGATTTGCCTGTTCTGGACATTTCATGCACATGGAATCATACAGCATATGGCCTTCCGTGTCTAGCTTTTTAGCACAATGTTTCAAAGTTCATCTACATTTTGGTATATATATCAGTCCTTTATTACTTTCTATGGTTGAGTAACATTCCATTTTGCAGATAAAGCTCATATTGCCGATCCGTTTATTACTTGATGGACATTTGGGTTGTTTCTACTTTTTGGCTATCACGAGTAATGCTTCTGAAAACATTCATGTATAGGCTTCTGTGTGGACATATATTTTTAATTCTTTTATATTCCTAGGAGTGGAATTGCTGGTCATATGGTCACTAATTGTTTAACCTTTTGAGAAACTGCCATACTGTTTTCCAAAGTAGCTGTACCACTTTACAGTCCCATCCATCAACAGTGTATATGAGTGTTCCAATTTTTCTACATCTTCATCACCACTTGCTAAAATTATTTTAGTCAACTTAGTGGGTGTGAAGTTGTACCTAATTGTGGTTTTGATTTGCACTTGCCTAGTGATGTTGAGCATCATTTTATTTATCATCCACTTGGAGTCTTCTGTAAAGAAATGTCTTTTCAGATCCTTCATGCATTTTTTTAATTGAGTTATTTGTCTTTTTATTGTTGAGTTGTAAGAGTATTTTACAGCTTCTAGAGTCAAGTCTCTTATCAGCTATGTTGTTTTCTCCCAGTTTGTGGGTTGGCTTTGCCCTTTTTTGTTAGTGTCCTTTGAAGAACAAAAGCTTTTAATTTTAATGAAGTTTAGTTTATCAGGTTTTTGTTGTTGTTGCCTTTTCTTTTGTTTCTCATGGTGTCATATCTAAGAAACTATTGCCGAATTCAGGCTCATGATGATTCACTCCTATGTTTTTAGGTCTTATATTTAGGTCTGTGAACGATTTGAGTTAATTTTTGTATATGGTATGAGGTAGAGGTCCAACTTCATTCTTTTTTATGGGTGGATATTCAATTTCCGTACTTCCATTTGTTAAAAAGACTATTCTCCCCCATTGAATTATTTTGGCACTTTCAAAAGAGGGATTCCAAAAGCATTTTTGGAAGCAGTTTTTTTTTTTTTTTTTGGCGGTACGCGGGCCTCTCACTGTTGTGGCCTCTCCCGTTGCGGAGCACAGGCTCTGGACGCGCAGGCTCAGTGGCCATGGCTCACGGGCTCAGCCGCTCCGCGGCATATCGGACCGGGGCACGAACCCGTGTCCCCTGCATTGGCAGGCGGACTCTCAACCACTGCACCACCAGGGAAGCCCTGGAAGCAGTTTTAAGAGAGGAATTCCAGCGGTGTTACTGTTTGTTTCAGTAATTCATTTCCTTCTAAGGTGATTGTTTTGAAGGGTGCATATTTTTGGTAGTTGTTCACGGCAGTTATTTACGTGGCAGTTCAGTTACCTTATGTTTATTAATTTTCCCTCCAGTACCCTTCCAACAGTTTTCCAGCCTAAGTATTGTAGGCTTTGGGACAGGGGCGGGGCAGGGGATAGAGTTGGTGGCTCCTTTAAGACTGCTGCTTGTTGTTTTAATAATGTGTTAAATTCTCAGTTTTAGAAAATAGGAAGGAAAGTTCAGTGGTAACAGAAGCATTCTTTCTTTTTAATTTAAATAATTAGATCATAATTGGCACTAAAATAAAAGTTTATTTAAAGTGATCTGATTATCGAACCATTAGTTTTGTTTAACCTTGTTTTCTTTGAAGTATAACTTATCATATCCTTCGTAGCCACTGAAGAAAGGCGAGAAAGAAAAGAAAAAAAGCAATTTGGAACTCTTCAAAGAAGAATTGAAACAGTAAGTTTTATAGTGTTGAGAATGGCTCTCATAGGTATTTTGAGCTGATACTTATAGATGCAGGTATGAAGAATGTAGTCTACCAATTCGTTTTTACTAACTGGCTTACCATGAGGCTGTTTTAGATTATTTTGTGGGTTATGTTTGAAAATGAAATTAGCATTTTGTCCAGCATCTAGGTTGCTTCTGTTATGTGGATGCAATTAAATTGATTTAACTAATGTCCGGAGTCCTGTTTGCAGTGGAAACAATATAGTCACTGAGAGGAGTGGTCAACCTTTATCTAAGAAAGAACAAATTAAGTGGTTTTAATGTTGCGTTTCCTTCTCACCTTAGAAGTGGGCTTTATATTCCACTGCTTGATATATCAGAAGGTTGCTCATGACTTGTAGCTGAGGGACTCTTTAATCTTGGTTGTCAGTACTGGCATTACACACAAATATTTCAGGTTATTTCAAGATGATATCTGGATGAGTTCTGTTATTAAATGTGAACAAACAGATTTTGGCTCGTTATTAGTGATTATATATATTTTCAACAGAATTCAAGAAGAGCGTGATGAGAGACATAAAACAAAAGGCAGATTAAGTCGATTTGAGCCGCCTCAGTCAGATTCTGATGGTCAGCGTCGTTCTAGTAAGTGACATTTATTTTAATGTTTGTTTTTGTGACGAACTATTCCAAAAACTAAGAATTGTTTTCTTTTCCCCCTTTTAAAGTGGATGCGCCTTCAAGAAGAAATAGATCATCTGGTGGTAATACAGTTTTTTGCTTTTTTTAATTCATAGAAATTGTCCAAACTGTGTATTTTGCAGGTTATAATTTTTTCTTCTCTTTGTCCTAGTTCTCGATGATTATGCACCTGGCTCACATGATGTTGGAGATCCAAGCACTACTAATTTATACCTTGGAAACATTAATCCACAGGTAATATTAGAAAAGTAAGATGAATGTTGGCTCATATGCTGTATACTTTTGTAGGAAAACTGCTTTGTCAGTCATTAAAAAAAATGAAGTCAAGAATCTGAAGTAAGCAGATTTGGTGGAACTAGATAAGTCTCTAAAATTATCTTGTGAAATTGAGCCTTAGCGGTATGGGCCGAATTTTCTTGCTACAATTCCTAAGGGCTTGTCTCCTCTTTTTTTCTTCTCCTTTTCTTTTTTTTTTAAAAAAATACATTTATTTAGCTTTGCTTTTCTTCTTCTTCTTATTTCTTTTAAAAGCTTTTGGCTGCGTTGGGTCTTCCTTGCTGTGTGCAGGCTTGCTCTAGTTGCAGTGAGCGGGGGCTACTCTTCGTGGTGGTGTGCGGGCTTCTTGTGGTGGCTTCTCTGTTGTGGAGCACGTGCTCTAGGCATGTGGTAGTTGCAGCACCAGGGCACTGTAGTTGTGGCACACAGGCTTAGTTGCTCCGCGGCATGTGGGATCTTCCCACACCAGGGCTCAAACCTGTGTTCCGTGCATTGGCAGGCAGATTCTTAACCACTGCACCGCCAGGGAAGTCCCTGTCTCCTCTTGCTGTAACTGGACTGTCCTCTGATTTTGAAATGTTTTGCTAGGTGCTGATTTTATTTATCAGGATATGACCAGTGGTAGACAATATTCTTTTGAGACTGTCCCTTTCCGATGCATAGCCTACTTCCTTATGGATTTTTTTCTTTTTTCATCTTAATAATAGCAAACTAATATTTCTGCTTTGTCTTTTATATTTTAATTCTTTTCCCTGCTTCATTCTTAATTGTTATGGGGAATGTAGTGGTTGCTCTGCATAATAAGATCTTTTAAATAATAATATATATTTTGGACCTCATTGCATACTTACCCTTTTTTGTTTTCTCTGTTCTTGATTACACTGGCAGCTGGGTGCTGGAAAAAGAAAAAGTGACCAGATTCTTTATTTCTTTCATTGCCAACAAATATTTCCTCCTTGACTTAAGTGTGGTAATCATTGCTGCCTGAAAAAGGTTGCTAAATGCTGAACAAACCATTGCTGTAGAAAGCGTATTTTAGGTGCAGGATCTCAGAAGGAGGAAGAGTGAAGGTAAAGGTGTGCTTTTGATTTCTCCAGCCACCCAGCCTCTTCACCTGGCCACTTACGTAAAACAGAATGTTTCTGGTGTGAAAAGATTTGCGCGTGCCCCATGAAGGCAGGATTTTACCCTTGTAGAGGTCCCAGTACTTGAATGGAAAGCTGTAGCATTGATAGATCTCTTCTCATTTTGCAAAAACTGCTCTGTGCTGCATAGAGTTCTTTCTTTCCTCTTTGCTTACCAAAAATACCTTATGCCTTATAATAGATGAATGAAGAAATGTTGTGCCAGGAGTTTGGAAGATTTGGGCCCCTGGCCAGCGTGAAAATTATGTGGCCCAGAACTGATGAAGAAAGGGCAAGAGAGAGAAATTGTGGCTTTGTGGCTTTTATGAATAGAAGAGATGCTGAAAGAGCTTTAAAAAACTTAAATGGTAAGGAAGCCCATCTGTAGAACTCAGATACTGCTTTGGTTTTGAAAAGTATTTATAAAAACTCGAGGGGAAAAATGGACCAGAAAGGTAAAGGTTAAACATGAAAATTAATTTAAATCACCAGAGAGCCCTTATTTTCTTCTGAGAGTTACCAGGGTGACTTTTCTTTTCTTTCTTTTAGGAAAGATGATTATGTCTTTTGAAATGAAGTTAGGTTGGGGTAAAGCTGTGCCTATTCCTCCACATCCAATATACATTCCGCCTTCCATGATGGAACATACGCTTCCCCCACCTCCGTCAGGACTGCCTTTTAATGCGCAGCCTAGAGAGCGATTAAAAAACCCCAATGCTCCCATGTTACCACCACCTAAAAACAAGGAGGATTTTGAGAAGGTAATTTAAAAAATGTATATAGGGCCGCATCTAATTTGTAAATACTAAATCTGTGGTAGTATTTCTTTTCAACAATTTATAGAAAGTGTGTGTGTAATTCTGTTTGGCAACTCTTAAAGAAAATGAAATAACTTAGATGTGTTCCCTGCCTTAGCCCATGGAAACCCTGTATTGGGATGCTAGGTCATATTTTTATTTGTGGCTATCATTCCTTTTTTGACCACTTATTAAGTTTTTTTTTTTTTTTCCTTTGTCCACTGTTGTATCCAGGTTTGCTTAAGTGTAGTATCTAAATTTACTTTGTTTTGAGAAAGTGATACTTTGTATTTGGTTAAGTGCCTTTTCAGTTAGAAAGACTCCTAAATAGTTAAATTGTTTGGATGGCAGCTAGCTAATAACTTCGTTTTCAAGATCTAAGGTATTAGAATATTTGAGAGCATATATGGTTTTTAAAAAGTTAGCTACTCTAGTAAAAGCAAAGGGTGAGTATTTTCTTTTTATTAAACATAAAACCAACTTAATTTCAAGTTATAAGAATTTGTTGGTTCTATTATGAATTAATTACACTTAAAATGACAGGGCTGGTT